>NC_134953.1:31980000-33180000 GCF_965638725.1 Aptenodytes patagonicus
GCCGGCGCTCGGCGCCCCCGGGGCCGGGGGGCAGAGGCGGCCCCCTGCAAACTCCCCCGGTGTTAACTGGGGGGGGGGGGGCGGGGGAAGTGATGAGCCTAAGCCTCAGCACGGCTCCCTCCGGGGCGGCGCGGGCGCTGCCGCTCGGCCAGCCCCAGGAGGCGGCAGGGGCCGGCGGCGGCACCGGCAGCGCAGCCCCGCGTTGCGGCAGGGCTGAGCAGAGGGCGGGGGGGGGGGGGGGCCGCCGCAGCGGCGGCCCCACCGCCAGGTATTGTTTTGCAAACAGAGGGGGTAATATATGACAGCGCAGACATAACATGCAGTCCGTGGCTGCGAATGTTTGTTGTTGCAGCGTGCCATATAACTTCTGGTGATTGTTACTTTTCCTCTGATGAAACCACGTATTTATCAGTGATTTATTTTTTATTTTGTAGCACAAACAGAAATCCATAAACTGTCGGTTCAGCGCCATTGACTCTTTGATCAGTTACTGGGCTATTTTTTTTTCTCCCGTCACTGAGGAGAGATTAAAATCCTTTATTTTCAGCACTCTTTCTGCTGCAAAGGTACGAAGCCTAAATGAACAATAAAAGTGTACTTAAAACGTATCCTCTTTGCTCCTTTATTCATCGGTAACGAAACTTATAGCTGCCTATGTAAGCCTCTTAATTAGTCTACTACAGCGATTTCCGAAAACATTTAGCTGCTATATACAAAGGAAATAAACCCACATGGTCAACTCGAGAGCGCTCCAGAGTTTAAAAGGGCTCCTCTGCAACCTATTGAAATAATTATTGAAGGGTACAACGCCTTCCTCTTTGTCAGAGGAATTGTACCTCGCTTGTCAGCTCTGCTTTTCTCCGGGAGGAAGTCACACTATTTTACTACTGGAGGCATTTAGATCCAGCCCGATTTTAGTCAAGAGAAGTAGAAAGTTTCTGCGGGGTGGGAGCGGGGCGGGCGGGCAGCGCGGCCGTGCCCGCCGCCTGCGCGGGATGCCGGCTCGGCTCCGCTCCCGGGGCCGCTCCCGAGGCCGCTCCCGGCCCGGGGGAAGGTCTCGCCTGCCCCTTGCTCGGGGACTGCAAAGTTAGCAAAAATCATACATGTGGGCAGGCTTGCCTCGGCCGGGAGTGCAAAGCACGCCGGGGGCGTTAAAAACCGGCAGATTGGTGGAGTGGTTTTAATTTCCATCTCTGGTATCTGATTTCCAGAACACTGTAAATTATTCCCCATTCTCACCTTCTTCCCCACCCCACTCCCCCCCCCCCCCCCCCAAAAAAAAAAAAAAAAATCGTGAAATGTCTCTCCGGGAAAAAAAAAAAAGTTGATTAAATCCAAAGCTAGTAAGTAGCTTTCTGTCTTTAATTGCTGTGGTGCAATGCTGATAACACGTAGTTATCACCGGCAAAGTTGACCAAGACAGGTTAAATAATTTAATAAGGAACTACTTGTAATTATGTTATTTACAAGGTATGACAGAGGTTTGAGGAAGAAACAGAAGCTGATCTCAGGGAAATGGACGGGTTTGGGTGACCCCTGGAGCATGGAGTTTGAATTATGGAGATGGGGGGCTGAGAGGTGAATATGGACTAGAGGAGAACAAGATGACTTTTCACCTCAGCACATTTAACTTTTAAATCCAAATAAACGTCTCGCGTTACTAGATCATCGCATTATAAAAGAAAAGGACTAATCCCGGCCAGTTTCGGAGTGCCTAAGGAAGAGGGCTGCCCTTTTCTCACCGAGGAAAAATATCGCCAAAAAAAGTTGCAAAGGGGAAAAAGTGCATTTAAAAATAAATCTGGGCAACTTGATGGGGCTTTTTCTTTCCTCTCTCCCTTGCTAAATTAATTATATCAAACATCTGTTCACATGACGTTGTACTTAATGCCACACACACTATTTAATGATGCCAACGCTTCCTCGAATAGCGACAACACACCTTTTTCGCTTTTTAAAATATCCTCCAGTAATAGGTATCTGAATTACTCGCTCAGGTAAATTAAAAGTAGGTGCGGTCTACCGGTCTAGTATCCCCCACCCCCACCCCCCCAAGCAAGAGCAAAATACAAACTTAGTAACTTGCGTGTTAAGAAAAGCGTAAACTTTCTCACCTGTTTGGTCATTGAGTCTATTAGACGAACATACAGGTCCTGCTCTGTCCTAACTCCTGGAGAGGGAAAGCAGAGGCAAATTCCTATTAGGATTTCAATAGCGAACCACCCAAATTACATAATGAAAGCATGAGGTCAGGCAATTAACTGCAATGGAGAGGGATCGGCACTCGCGCCAGGCTTCAAAATAAAATTAAAAAAAAAAAAAAAAAAAGCCAGAAATCACCTAGTGACAGAGTTCTCGGCCATTCCTGAATCTGTCGCTTCGGGGGCCGTGCCCGAGAAAGCCCCCCCGGCCAGGCTTGCTGCCGGACCCACGGCCACGGTTCGAGGGAAACACGCGAGACCAGCGGTGGTTCGGGCGCTGGGACTGACAAACGCCGCATCCCCCCGCGGGCTTTTCTCGCGTTCGGGGAACCCGCTGCACCTGGGCCGGGGCTCCGCTCTGCCTGCTCCGTGCACTCACCCCATCCCAATAATTACCATTAATTCGCAAAACTGAAAAAAGTCACTTAAAAGTGATGTTCTGCTGGAGCAGCTATCGATCCCCTTTTTTACTTTCCACTTCAAGACCAACCGGTTAATCATGTGAAGTACCATTGACTTATTGATCGTTTATGTTTTGTTTTCCTTATATGCCAAGGAAAGAGCCGTGTTTACATGCGTGTAATTTTAATCTCAAAATCTTTATATCCTTTTCCAAAAGGCCTTGAAAAAGAAAGTAAGACTTTTCTGCGGCACACGGACGTTCAAATACGAGGTAACGACAACTTACCATTGCTATACAATAACTGAAGTTTATAATGAATTCCATTGTTAGTTTTTTCATTGTTTGGCTCCTGCAAGTAACGATAAATAATTATATTTAGCATGAAAAATATCTCCCTCCTCCTGACGTACATTTTTCTCGTCCCTGAAGCGGCCCGGAATTAACAGTTTGCAGAAATTCAGCCCACTTTGTGGAGCGCTGATGATGTCATTATCTCGGCGCAAATATGTCATGTTTAGCCGTTTTCCCTGCGTTAAAATAAGTCGGGGACGCGGCGGTAAGTTGCTAAACCCGGGATCTATTCGGAGCGGCCGCAATAACGGAGAAACCCGCACGTGGTCCGGGCGCCTCTGGAGTACCGTTAGGGCTGCCGTGGTTGAAAATTATCTTTGATCAAATAAATCACACTTAAGCGGTTTTTTTTTAAAAAAAAAAAAATAAGATAACAGGCAGACTTACTTTCTCTTTCTCCACAAAGTCCACAAAAGCTGTTCTCTCAATCTCCACTGGCTGCCCCTGCCTGTCGTACAGAGCTAAGACGAAGTGGAAAAAATTGGATTTTCTGAGATTGGAAGGCGGCTGTTTCTCGAAATGTGCCCGAGCCAGCCCCACGCCGCTGCGGGAGAAAACAAGACAAGGCGTGGGTGAGAGCGGCCGGCGCGGCGGGAAGGGGCGCGCAGGCACCGCGGCCGCGGGGGGACGCGGGGAGCGCGGAGCGGCGCGGAGCGGGGAGGCTGTAACTGATACGGGGCGGGCGGGGGGGGGGGGGGGATTTACGGTCGGGATGAGAAATACAGGAGGAGAAAACCGCCGGGAGAGGATTTGGCAGACGTACCTTTGGGCGGCCGTGTTAGCATCCACTACCCCAGCAGTATGCATCCATGAGCGGACGGGATTCATCCCACTGCCCAGCGGTTCTTCTTTCATGGTCGTCCCACCTCTTGGTATATTTTCCTGAATCCCAAACATTAAAACAAATTTGGGCAAAACCAGCTCCTAACCAAAAGGGGTTAAAATTGAGGGAAATGTCAGATACGGGGTGGGTTGGTTGTTGCTTGATTTTCTCTCTCTCTCTCTCTCTCTCTCCTTGGCGACTGGAATATAAGAGATGACTTTACTCCCTGTGATCAGTAGGAGAAAAGCCCAGTTCAAGTCTTGCTTCCTTCTTCAATCTGTCCTGTATTGGCACGACATAAACAATTTACTGAGTACTTCTGTGCAGCGAGTTGGATGGCGTTCCAGTTTGGTGGTTTAAAAAAAAAAAAAAAAAAAGAAAAAAAAAAAAAGAAAGAAAAAGTGTAACTGCAGCCGGCGACACTGCGAGGTTGCTTTTTTTTGGGGGGAAGGGGGGGGTAAAAGAATAAATATTTTTGTTGTTGTTTGCAGACGCGCTCAACGTGGTGTCATCCTAGTAAAACCGCCTCGGAAAAAAAAAAAAAAAGCTTCAGGACACTGCTGAATCGACCACTTTCTGGCAAGGCTCTCCTGCTCCAAAAGACAAATAAACGGGAAAAAAAAAAAAAAAAAATACTGATTACCGCGGAGGTGTTCCCGGGCACACGGGAGAACGGGGCGCGGGCCCGTGGCGTCTCACGGAATGGACGGAGGCGCGCAGAGCCCGGCCCTCCCTCCCCGAGGAGCGCGCCCTTCCCCGGGAGCCGGGCCCCCGCCACCGCGGGAGAGGTGTCGTCAGTGATGACGTAGGCGGTGGGCGGGCTCAGCGCCATATATGGAGCGTGGGGTTCAGTCGCTCGTCGCCGCGCTCCTGCCCGGCCCCGGCCCCCCCACCCCCCCGAAGAGGGGGGGGGGGGGGGGGCCGGGGCCGGGCAGGAGCGCGGCGGCGAGGTCCCAAATATCTTCTTCAAAGTGGCTTCGAGGAACCATTTCAAGCGCTGGGCCACTGGTGAACCCCCCCCCCCCCCCCCCTCGTGGGCCGCAGGACAGGGAGAGGAAGGGCGGGCAGGGAGATGTGACCCTCGTGGAGGGTGGTGGTGATGTTTGGGGTAGAGGTGGAGAGCTTGGGGATGGACAAAGGGTGGCCCGATGCTGGAGGCGCGCAGCACCCCTCCATGATCATATATATATATAAATACACACACAGACACATACACGAATAGATGTATTTGAAGTCTTCATACACACGCGCGCATATATATCCATAGCTATATGTGCGCCTTGTCCATATATATATATCCGCCTCGAGTGATGAGCTTTTTCCGCCCAGTGTGGCTTAGGACTTCCTTTTTTTTTTTTTTTTTTTTCTTTTTCTGTGAATTGCCAAGCTCCGTGCGTTAATATTTTAATTAATCGGTGAAAATCGAAGTCCGATTTGCGTTATCAGGAGACCCCCCGATCCTTTCTCCAAGGGGTGAGGAAAAAAAAAAAGACGTGTTAGAAAGCAATCTATTTTGCTGGTGTTGGGGGTTAATGACTATTGCCAAAGATAAGTGAATTATCAAAGCTGTTGCTCTACCCGATCTCAAAATCCATTACATTGCTGGCCGTCTAATTAAATACGTAAGTATAATAAAATCATATTTTATGACTATTTGAGGGTAATGAGATTAGTCTTTAGAAGCGATCGCCACATATTAAAGATGCCACTGTCTATAGAATGTTAATAACCTTACATCAAAGTGTATGGAAACTATTCATGATAAATTAAAAGAAAATTCCTGTATCCATAATCAGCCCGGAGCTTTTGAGGTACAGTAGAGCAGATTACAAAACCTCACACTTTTATCGCGGAGGGACGAGCAAACCAAAGTTCCCAAACAATGCGGTGCTCGGGGTGGAAATGGCATTTGGTGGCACGGACGCATTTAGGGACCTCGGGCGGGCGCCGGGGGCTGGGGGCTGCCGGTCCCCCCGCACGCCAAATCCGCCCTCCTGAAAATAAGGTAAAAATGCCCAACAACGCTATAATTGTAACGTATTTCCTAAAATGCACAGAACAATGCCGAAGTTGGTTCTTCCCTCTGCTAACGAAAGCATCACGCTTAAAATCATTTACAGTATCTTTAATTCAGATTACACGCGCCAAGGCGATTTAAATCTGATTACCAAATTAGAAGGTTTTAAAACAAATCCTTTTAAATCTGATACTGTTGACTAAGGAGGAAAAAAAAAAAAAAGTTCCATAAGCCCATCACATAAGGTAACGATCCTGCCCCAGAAAGAAAGGGAGTTTTAAACCTTTTTGACAACAAATGCAGCTGCCCCGCTATTTTGGACGATATTAAGCGAAAATGAATGCAAATCTGTGTTCAGAAGCCATCTGGCCAGAAATGGGGGAATCAGCTGCTCTTCACAACAGGCTCTGAGGCTGAATCTATTTCAGCTCATTTTCTAGATCATCTGGTCCTGCACCCAAAGCGTGGAAAATACGGTCTTTATCATTCACCAACTTTATCTTTTTTTGTCACTCCGCGGCTGGCTGCGAGCTGCCGGCAGCCGGGAGCCCGCCCGGGATGCTCCCTGCCCGCACCGCTCCGCACCGCTCCCAGGCCGGCATCCTGCGGGCCAGCCGCCCCCCGACAAGTTCTCCCCGGCCCGGGAGGGGAGGCCGGCCCGCCGGCGGAAGCAGCGGCCCGGGCCGCCCCCCTGACCCGGGCCCGCTCTCGGGGAGGCCGACAGGACCGGGTAGGGCGGCCCGCCGCCGCGGCACCTTGCACGGGAGAGCCGGCGGGGGAGCCGGGCCCCGGCCGCGGCCCGGCGCCGGGCGGGCAGGGGGTGTGCGCGGCTGCCGGGGGCGGCCCGAGCCCTCCCGGCTCCGCGGCCCTCCTCCTCCTCCTCCTCCACCTCCTCCTCCTCCTCCTCCTCCTCCTCCGGCGCGGCGCGCCAAGTCTCCCTTTTGTGTGAATTTACGGGGTGAGGCTTCAGTGATCCCCCCGCAAATTTGCATTTAAATAGCGACATCAAGCGATTCGCGTGCCACACACCAGTGGGCTCCCAGATGTCACGGCGGAGCCGGTCAGATGGCCGCAGCCCAGCTGTCCCCCCGGCCCAGCCCCGCTCCGCGGCCCCCGCGCCCGGGGCGCCCCGCCGCCGCGCCGGCACCGCCTGCCGCGGCCCGGGCGGGGAGACCTCCGCGGCCGCGATAAATCACGCCTCGGAGCCCGTCCTCCTTCCCCCTCGCCTCTCGCCCCGCACCGCATAATAACACATAATCACACGCTGTACGTGGATCGCGCAGATTAAAATTGATAGCCTCATTTCCACAGCCGTTATAGGATTCTCCTAAACTTTATTATTTTTTTTTTTTTTCCTCGGGACAATCCCCTCGGGACTATTATCTTAATCATTTCACTTCCCTCCCCCCCCCCCTTTCACATTTCACGTTTTAAATCACAGAAGTTTGAGCTCGTATTTACTTTACCGTGAATTCCGTCGCGGACCTGCGTGGGCCGGCGGCCGGGCTGCCCTGCTCCGCGCCTCCCGGAGCGGCTCCCACCGCAGAAACTTTCCCAGCGGAAAGTTCCGCCGGGAGAGGCGAGCGGCGGCCCCGGCCCTGCCCTCCGCCTGCTCCCCGCTGCCTTGGGGGGCACGGCCGGGCCCCGCGCAAGCTCGCCAAAGTGCATATTTCAATTTTATTGTTTGAAGGCGCCTTCATTACTAACGTGCTCGGTTACAGTAGGTGTAATTTATGCCCGGTTTAACCGAAACAAATCCCTGCTAACTCTTCTTTCCTGCGTTGCAGAGGACCGATAAATTTGTATTTTCGGGTATTTTCAATAGAGCGGCGGATGCCCAGGTACCGCGGCTCCGCTGTCGGGGCGGGGGCTGGCCGCCGGCGGGTACTTCGGGGAGTAAATTCACGGGGAGAGGGGCGGCGGAGGAGGTAATGAGCGCGGGGGCGCAGCGCCGCGGGGGGCCCGGCCCGGCCCTTGCGCGGGGCGCCGCGCAGCCTGCGCCCACGCTGGACCGCCGGCCGTGCGGAGGCCGAGCCGGGGCCCGGGACCGGACCGGACCGGAGCCGAGCCCACGGCGAGGGCTGGGTGCTGCCGCCGTTGTTTTGGAGCGCGCCGACCCCCTCCTCCACTAGCAAAGGCCCCCAGCGCCCCGCAAAGGGCAAAGTTTGCGGGAGGGCCGCCCCGCGCAGCGGGTTTGCACCGCCGGGCCGCTCTGGCTCCGCTCGCCAGCCTCACCGGCAGCCCGCCTTTCGGTATTTATTTACCCGGCTTGGGCTGATTTCAATACTTGAATTCAAATTCCTGAGCATCCCTCGCCCGGGTAAAAGCCGGGTGGAAACCGAACGGGGATAGCGGTGCGGTACAGACACCCGCATCTGCCGCCTGCCTGCGGAGCACAGCCGGACGCAGGGATGCGCGGGGAGCGGCAGCCGGCGGGGAGGCGGGCTGACCTGCTCCGCGCTCCGCGCAGGCCACCGCGGGGCAGGGAGCCGGCTCCGCGGGGCGGTGCGGGGCGCCGGGGGGCTCTCCCTACACCTGCCCGGGCCCTTCGGGCAGCGGCGTCGGGGCCGGGCCGCTCCGGGGCCCCTCGGCGGGCCGCGCGCGCACCTCCCGCGCCTTTGCGCGCCCCTGCGCGCCCCGCGGCCAGGCTGCGCGGCGAGATGGTGCAGCCGCCTCGGAGTAAAGAAACTCCCTGTCGGTGTAGGGGTGTTTTACTCCAACTGGCGCTTGGCCCTGCGCTCCTCCAGGCGCGCTTTCGCGGACCGGTGCCCCAATATTGTTAAATCAATAATTAGTTCTTAAAAAAAAAAAAAAAGGAAAAAAGGCTTAAACTTTCCCCGTGCCCGAATGCCAGCCCTGGCAGCCGTGCGTCCAACGAGAGCCTTTCCTCGGAAGGGAAAACTCCCCGCGGCTGCAGCCCGGCTCCCCGCTGTCCGACGGCGCGGCCCCGGCGCTGCCCTTCCCGGCGGGGCTGCGGGGCCGCCGGCCCGGGGGAATGCTGCGGGGCCGCCGCCCACCGCCGTTTCCCTGCTCCCCGGGGTCGGGGGGGGAGGTGTTGGGGGGACGCGGCTCCCCGCCAGCACGGAGCCGCGCAGCCGGCAGGCGGAGGGGAAGCCGCGCCCGCGGTGGGGCGCGGGACGGGCGCGGGCGCGCAGCCGGGGCCGCGGGGAGTTGGAGGCCGGACAGGTCCTGTCGTGCGGCGAGAACAATATAAACTGACTCCAACTGAACAAACAAGGATCGATCAGATAATTTCAGATATTATAATTGGCTTTAATTAAACACACTTCGTTCTAATTAACTCTGAAATTTTAGCATGCTTTGGGACGTTGGTGTCTGATTTGATATTGTCAGTCCAGATGTCCTAATAAAATTCAATCCTCCACTCAAGACTTCAATATTCACTAAGAACAAAATGCAAATTAAATGTAAAACCTAAAGTATCGCCAAAGGTATAATCAAGAAAGGTGTCTCAAAACTTCTCACTTTTTATTACGCAGTAGTTAGAAAATGCAGATTACATCCTAACAAGACCTCTACTGAATAATATAAACCTTAACTCTTTCATGGTCAAGGTTCGCTCTCCCCGACGCTCTGCCCTGAAGGGATCCGGTAACATCCTATGCGAACACACAGTCAAATATTCGTGTTACGGGGCTAGGGCTGCACGAAACGGGCGCTCGCCCGGGCGGGGAGAGCCGCGGGAGCCCCGCGGAACGGGGAGCTCGCCGCCGCCGCACTCGCGGAGCAAAACTTTCCGCTTTAACCGGTACTTTTCTCCCCGAGGCGGACAGCGGTAGGTGCCCCAGCCCGGCACCGGGATGCCCATCTCCCGCTCCGCCACGGCGGAGGCAGCGGTGCTGCGGCAAAACGCCGGGCGCGGCGTCGGTACCGGACACCGTGCAGCGGGCTCGGGGCAGCGCAGCGTTCTGCCACCCGGGCAGGACACGGATGCCCTTGGGGGGGGGGGGGGGGGCGGGCACGACATACCGCGGGAAGGTCCCCGTCCCCTTGCCCCAGAGCCTGCCGCTGCCTCACCGTTTCCCTGCAAGCCACAGCGGTCTTTTAAATAATGAAAGCCTTAAGAGCAGGTCGGTGGTGCGCGGAGTTGCAGCAGAGCCCCGCTCCGTGCAGCCTCCCGGACAGCCGGCCTCGGCGAGCGCCCCGGGGTGCCTTACCGGGGGAGCCCCCGAGCTGCGGCTCCTCGTCAACCCACAACCTCGCTCCGCTTCCAGAGCGGGGTGAGCAACGCTCAAAAAGACAAGCTATTCCCACATTAAACATTTGTATGTTTTCCATACTAATGGAGTCACTTAAAGCTGTTGCTAATTTAACTTTTTAAAAAGGCCACAGCGTGGTGATTTGCATTTTCTTTAGGATATTGAAATGAAGAGAAAACCGCTGGGCGGTGAGGCTGCCCAGAGCGTAGCTGGGGGCCATGCAGAAATAAAAACAGATAAAGAAAAGAAGAAAGAAAGAAACTGCCTTCTCTTCTAGACTATTAATAAGCAATTTGTCCCGCTGAAATTTACATTGCAAAGACAAACGTGTCGGGGCGCCCGGCTGCCGCCCAGCCCGGCCGGGGCTCCCGCGGGGTGCGGGGTCGGTGCGGGCCCGGCCGCCGCCTCCTCCCGGCTCCCGCGCCGCTCCGCGCTTCCCCGACACCTTCCCCCGCAAACTGCGCTCCCACTGTCAGCGGGCCCCGGGAGGCGCGGAAGTCCCGCGGCCGGCGGGCGGGCGGCTCGGGCGCTCCCCGCGCACCTCGGGATTGAATTTCAAATGCATTTCCGAGCGCTCGGCGAAGAAACGCGCCCTGGCTTGGGTAAACAACAAGTGCTGAGATCGACATTTCTCTCGCCCGATTCCCCCTCTCGCCGCAGAGACGGCGTCCGCGGCTCTAGCGTGGGGACGGTGTGCCATCTACAGGACACTGCGCGGGCGGCCGCGCACCGCGCCCGCCGGCCCCCGCCGCCGGCAGAAACGGCGTGCCCGCTTCCCCTTGCCATTTTGGTTATGAAGCATTGATTATTTGTTATTTGAACTTTTAAACATCATATTAAAACTTTACGGGTGATAAAGGCTACGGCGCTGCCTGCAATTTTTAGGCGTTAGATTAAAAGATATGAAATGTAAAGATAATGCAATTTGATTTGTTAGTCTAACTCCGCGATTTGAGAGTTGATGTCCCCAAAGACCAGGCTAGCTTTTTCCCTTTATTTATTTTTATTAAAACATCAATCTACTCCGGAGCTGGGTGAACTCAGTTTCACCTAGAGAACATAAAATTCTCCATACCAAGGAAATAAGCACCTTTCATAAATCAACAGTATTCCTGACAGATCGATCAATTTTTGGTTGTTAATCCGAAAGGAGGAGTTTTAATTGCTTCCTGCCTTTTAGCCCGGGCACCTCGGCGCGTCGGCTCCGGCAGCGCCCGGCTCTCCGCTTTTCTCCTCGGGAGGGGAAAAAGCCCCGGAGACTCGGCCGCGCCGCCGAGATCCCGCGCAGCGCAGCGCAGCGCAGCGCAGCGCCGGCCGCGCTCCGCCCGGGCCCGCCGGCGCGCAGCATCCCCGCCGCGCTACCTGCGCGCAAGCGGCCACCGGCGCAGACGGGAGCCGCGCTCGCCGCCGGCGGCAAGTAACTGCGAGGCAGGACACATGTGGGCGCGCAGGGGCGCGCAGAGGCGCGCACAGCCGCGCGATGTGGCGGCACCCGCGCACGGCCCGTCCCAGGTAAGCGGGCGCTCCGCCACCCGCGCCGCCCCCGCTCCCCGCCGCCCGCCCGCGCCCCTTCTCCCCCCGCGCAGAGGCGCGCAACCAGGGGCGCCGCAGGAGCGGGACCCGCGGACGCGGGCGCTTACCTTTCGCGGCTAATTAGGCCAGGGAGAGGTTTTCCTAGGGAAAGCCCCAACCCGCGCGGAGGGCTGCGTTTATTGAGGAGGGGAACGGCGGAGGAGTGTGCGTGTGCTCTGCGCGCTTTAATACACTACTTACCCACCGCAGCCTCGCCGAGGCTCTGTGGGGCACGGCGGTGCGCGGAGCGCAGCAGTGCGCAAGCGCCCCCCCCGCGCTGCGCGGGCGGGAGGCGGGCGGGAGGCGCGGGGCGCCCGCGGGGGCGGAATCGGCGGCGCGGCCCCGGGGGGGACGGGCGCGCCCGGACCTCGCCCCGTCCCGTCCCGTCCCGTCCCGCCGCGGTACCGCGGACCCCCCCTCCCGGGGCCGCCCTGCGTCTCGTCCCGCGGAGCGGCCACCCGACCCCGGCGGCCCCGCGGCGCCCAAGCGACCGGGAAAAGGTCCCGCAGGCCCTTCCCTCCCGGCTGAGGGTGGTTGCGCTGCCGACGGGGCTCGCCCCGGAAAGGCGGGAGGCGAGAGGTGATCGATTCTCAGAGCAAAACGCTTTAGAAATGCAACAGTTTGTCCGGCGGGGCGGCAGCCTCCGGTGGTGTTTCGCGTGTGAACTTCCGACTCCTAACTTTCGGTCACACGCAGGAGAGAAATTGCTGGAGAGACGCTGGTCACATCTTTTAAAACTATTTAAATGGATTTAATTTACCCACTCCAGCTTGAATTGATGCTTACAACTCGCACTCCTTTGTCATGTTGGATGCGATGTTGGCAGGTACTAGGTTTCAAGAACTTCTTAGCTACATTAATCTTTGATTTTTGAAACGCGTGTGGTTGTACTGGCAATACAGCGTACAAAGAATGCTACTGGCTAGAAGAAATTTTATTTTGTTTATTCCTGCTCTTCTCCTCCCTCTCCCAGTTTAGTACAGGAACTCTTGCAGTATTGGTTAATCTTCGAGGAGGGGATAACTGCTGTGATATTTAGCAAGCTCTCTGCTACGGCGGCTACTTTCTAGTGATCTTTGTAAGTGATGTGCAGTTACGAGATGTGAAGGTATTATTTAGGAAAAAAGTAGCAGTTTCCAAGTCAGGCAGATTCCTGCAGTGAAATGAAGCCACGGTTTAGGAATGGAGCCACATTTATAAAAAATAAGCCTATCCGTGTTGACCTTGGTTATAAATTCAAGTAACATTCACCTTTAGGTTTGTTCTGACAGCAGCTACTTTCTGATTTGGTTTTAATTCGTATGGAATGATCACTTCTAGCAGTTGGGAGAGGAGAGAGGCTGCAGGCGGCTGGGCAGGAGCCCGTCCGTGTTGGTTTGGAGGACATTAGATTCATGTCTGGGGTGGGTGCAGGTATGGTGGCTGTGGCCAACGCTACCCCTCACACCGGTGTCCATCGCAGAGCTTTCAGCTTGTCCTGGGCAGGGGGACTTTACGGGGTTGTTGCTGCTCCGTTTGCCCACGGACAAGCTCGGCTGCTGCTTACACCAGTGTGAGCACTTGGGAAACAGCTGTCCAGATATGCCGGGGGTGTTTAAAGTTGGGTTTAGACCACAACACAACTCTGGTCCTGCTCTCTGGTGTCCTGATGCGTTCATGCTACAGGTACAGTCAGTGGAGGTGCTTCAGCTTAGTGTTTCGTGGAAGGTTTTTCATGCCTGGCCTGGGGCTTGGAGGGTGGATCTGAGATCTGGTGACCCAGCAGGAATCACCCGACTGTGGCCTTAGGAAGTCCCATAGGGGTAACTGGAGGATCGGGATGTTAATTGTTTTACAACATACTGATTGCATGGGTTGGTAAAATTCAGTTCATGGGGGTTCATTCAAGGGAAGTTTATACATCTGATGCCTGGAAGACTGTGAAAAATACACAAATTTTAAAAAGTGTTCCTGACTGGAAAGAAAAAAAGGTCTCTGTGGGCTTTGTGAAGTCAGCATGGATGAAATCAGGAGGCAGAGACACGGGGACAGCTGGTTGTTCCAGGCCTGAGTCCTGCTGATTCTGCCCAACCCGACACCTCGCCGTAAACCAAGAAACATTCTGTTGAAAAATAAGAGTGAATTTGCTTTCATTATACAGTAACTACTTTTTGCACAGAGGCTGAGCTAGTCTTATTAAGACAGATAGGTATTCACAAAATATTTATAAAGCAGATTCCTCGACAGCCCCACGCTGTTCCCAAGGCAGGCAGTCTGTCCGCGCAGACGATGCGGGGCTGGCATGTGCTCTCCCTCAAACCTTCACCTTCAAACCCCTGTACAAAGCACCGCCTTTTGTTACGGCCCACAGAAGAGCTGTGTGGTGCATAAGGCTTGAAAATTAATTGTGCCACTCTCCTTCTGTTGCGAGGAACATTACCAATCCACTTTTTAAAATTTAAAAAGATCATATATTTTTCACATGCTCATTGTGCTCTTCAGAAAAGAAAGCTTGATTATGCTCCAGCCTTTTAAATTAACAGCATGCATACAAACTAGTAGATGACTGAATAGCATCAGGTATTTAAAACACTGAAATCATATTCTTTCTAAATGCTTTGGACCACCTGGATGTGATGCAGCCTCGCTGGAGTCAGAGGGCTGTTTGCAGGCTAGCAGCGGTCCCTTTTATTTTGACACCGTATGTATTCTTGGCATCTTTCACTCCTAGATTAAATTACAGTGCTCTGGGACTGCTGTCTAACGGCAGCTACTTAAGTTATTAAGAACTGTGACAACATCTTGGTGCTCCTCATCTCTTTATTCTTAGCTCACTTTTTAGTGCACTGCACTCTCTATCAGCAGTTTTCATTCCTCCTTCTTTAATCTTACCTTCAGCCTTCAGTGTGTTCGAATGGCTCCTTTCAGCGCCGAGGCGGTGAAACTCTCGACTCCAGCTCTGCGGGGATGCTACAGAAGCCAGTGGTGATGTTTCCCTATGGTATAAGCATGTTACCTTTGCAGTTTCACTCTTCCATCAGCCTGGGGCACCTTGTCTGCTCCCAAATCAGGGTATTCCTCACGGCAGCACACATCTGCAGCTCTTTTTCAAGTGGACGTGCTGCAACCATGTCTCAACACGTATAAAATACACTATTAAACACTTGCAGCTCACTAAACCCATCTTGTACGTGGGAGGCTGAACTCGGGCAACAAAGTTCCCCTGTGCTACGTCAGCAATAAGGTTCCCAGTGAAGTGACTGTGATTGCAAGTGCACGGTCCTGATCCACGTGCACCTACACCTCAGAGTAAGTCCCGCTTCACTTTTCCTCCGTGCAAAGATTCAATATGCCACCAGCATAAGGATGCAAATGCAAGGCGCACCTTTGAGTGACTTTATGAAAACACATTTCGGATATGACCCAACAGCCCTTTATGCAAGACCCAGTGCATTAGTGAAGTCATTCCTTTAAAGGGGGATTACTTTCAGCTCATGACTGATTTTTAAAAACCTTGTATAAAGACTCTCTGTTTTTAGTAATCACAAAATCATTTTCCTTATGTGCTGAAATCTCTTTCAGTTATTTTTTTCACGCAGAAAGGGATGTGAGTAAAGTACGGTGATAGAAAAGGTCATAGTCTCCAAACCATAAAAAAAAGTAATGTCGTCTCTTCTAGTGCTGGAGGTTAAATACTTTAGTGGGAAGTGTCAGGGATGTAAGAGGACATTGACTGAAGCGGTGGCCCCTTCCTTAAGCAACTGTCTTTGTGCACCGCCTCAAATCCCCCAGCTCAGAGACCTCCTGGAAGTGGGGTCGTGGGGTGGGAGGTCACCTATCGCGTGGCCATGAGTTCAAGCGAAAACGTGGCAGCACCACTCACTGGGGACCGCGCCAACCAAAATCACAGCAACTTCACCAACAGCCAGAGAGGCCTGTCAGGCATGCAGAAAATGCAGCCGCTTCTTGCCGTGTATCAGGAATTCAAACAAACAATAGCAGCGACAGGGAACGTTTGCCTCCAGGCCTGTTTGCTAGTGAAAAGTGTTGCGACCTGCTGATGGAGACAGGTGGAATGAGGGAAGAAAACGTGAGCATTATAAAAAAATAAACAACAGCAAGGAGAATATTGAATCTAAATATTGCTAGCAGAGAACACCACCAGCAGACTCTGCTGGAAATTCTTAGACACCACGATACAAAAATGCTTCTTTTTTAAAAGGAAAATTATCTAATCAAGATGTATATGCATGGCAATATACTCGCAGGGAGAGTAAGTTCGAGTTATCTGCTTCAATTATGTGCACTTACTGTGTTCTTGTCCTAGCAAAGGACACGAATAACAAATATAAAACAGTTACTTCCAAACCTGATCTTAGTCGAGTAACTCAGCTCACATTCTGAGTTGCACATGAAATATGCGAAGAAGAAATTACAAGGTAAAAATATTGTGGATATTTCTCAGTAATCATGTATACAAGATGCTCTCTTGCAGCCAATGGTAGCTTGATATCCAACGGGACACTGGGATGTGCCCGCGAGGGAGAATTGTTCGTGGTCTCTTGGTACGAGAAGGGAAACTGGAGAAGGCTTTCGGGACCCCTGAGCTAGCGGGTTTATATGCTACCTGTGCCCACCAAAAGCTAACGTAGAAATGATGGGACCATCAAAAAAAATCGTTTCTTCCCCTTGCTCCTATTCACCCTCTGTGCCCTGCATCCCAGTGATGGGTCTTGTCGGGGCTGGGACATCCTGAAGCTTAGACATCTCATCGCTTCCCCTGCTAGGAGAACGTGCTAGGTTCAAATTCACGGCAGATCGGGGATTGCGTTTTGCAGCCAGAAACCCAAAGCAGAAAGCACGCCTGGGCATATTTCACTATTCAAATGGCTATTTGTTTCTGTTCAGATTATGTATTTTTATAGCATAAATGATGCAAATGGATGGTATTCCTGTTTGAGCAGCTTTGTGAAAAATGAACTTTGGCTGAATACAAACAGCAAATAAAGCAGGAAACGAGTTTAAAAATGATGCAGGCCTTCGTTTCTTTTAAGGTAAAATGACTGGTCCCAGGTGTCAACACCTTGTAGACCTGCCTAGGTATGTTTTGAACCCACTAAATAATAGATTTTAGTGCATTTTTATTTGTCTGCTTTGTTTTGGGTGGAATTATATCTACAATCTGCTTATTTCTGTTGCATTACCAGTAAAAGTTGTGTTTTGCTGATTGAATTTACTTCACAATCAGATGCTCAATTTTTATAAGGCACAAATGTTTAACCGCTCTTTTATTAATAGAAATTGTAGAAGATATAGGTAAGGGCTTATTTGTTATTTATTGCTTTTATTTTAGCATAATAGCTGTGAAATTTAGACATGAAGTAAGATACACGTTTTTCAAAACCCCTTATGCCCTGTTCTAGTGTATCAGCACAGAACTGAAGCTGGCCATCATGACATCATGGATCCGAGAAAGCAAGAATTTGGGGGATAATTAAATTAATTCATTAGTGCACCTTGACTATTAGCAGAGTCAGAAAGTCTTTGCTACCTGCAATTCTCCATTCCAGCGTTCTGTTAAAAAGTAACACTGAAAATATGCTTTCCTAGCTTCTTTTTTTTTTTTAAGTGATAAATTTATCTCCTAATTTTGCTCTTGTTTCACAGTCTTTTATAGGACTCTTGGACAGTTTATAGATGCCAGCTGACACCTGTAAAGTTCGCCTGAAGCTGTTCAGCAATTTAAAACACTGCGATGCAATTTATCTAGAACTCTTAATGCACAAAAAAGGGAAAAATTGATTAGAGTAGATGAAGAACTCTTCTGTTCTGTCTTTATAATGTGGATGTAAACCTGTCAGGTTTTACAACTGCCCTCACACTGCTTCAATTAAACATATCTTTTGAGGGGAGACTGTGCATTTCTCTCTCAGCCTTGGGCCCTGCTGCTCCCGGTGCCCCGGCTCACCCGCAGCTGGGGTGGGGGGTCCAGCACAGGGACAGGGCGCGAGGCAGCATCAGCATCAGCATCAGCATCAGCATCCCTTCCTGAGAAAGGTACCGACAGCTCACATGTGGCTATGTGGTGTTTTTTAATTTTCTGTAACTTGATAAATTCAAATTAGCAAAAGAATAATAGAAATGGAAGGGAAAAAAATCTTATTTTATTACTTTGAGAGCCTTTGCCAGTGCCAGGTTGCCACGTCAGACTGAAGCCCAGTGGTTTGTCCAACTTGGGTTCAGGTGACCCAGGCAATGGGGTTCGACGGCTTCCCCTGAGACACAGCTCCGCAGCACACATTTCTTAGGTTAATTGTTTTTTTTAGCATCTTAAAACTTTCTTTGACAAGCTCAGATACTCAAAATAAAGGGACAAAAAATATGACTTGCAAGATGTTCCTTATCTGTCCTGTGGTATTTCTCCTTTACAGCTTGTATTTTCAAACTAACCTAAATATTCAGGAAGGCCTAGTAATTATATATTTATCTCAGTTGAAAGCTGAGAGGCTTTTGTAATCAGATGGTTGTAGCATCTGTAAATCTGAGTAAAGTACTGAATCTCGTGCTAATCCCGCTATTCACAATTATGTCAAGTTTGATCATCTGAAAAAAGCCGCCGCCTTGCTTGGTATTTATCATCTTTCAGACAGTAGCAGACAGTGATCTTTTACTCCCTCATGCAACATTTCAGCAAGCGTTATATATTTCAGAGACATTTTCGTGTATGTATATGCTACGAATTGTATGCAATATTCCAGAATGGTTCCACCAGTAGCGTACAGGGAAACATTATAGTATTAACCACCTCTCACCTCGCCCATTACCATGTTTCTTTTCCTAACATACTGCAGTATAAGAAGCATCTGATTTCCTGTTTAAGTGCCATATAATCACTTGTTACACATAACAGCACTCTTCCTTTTAATGCTTAAATCCTGGGAGCTGCGATTTCCAGAGGCCTCGTGACTGCTTCAGCGATCTTCTATGAATCGTTGAGCCCATCAGACCTGATCCCTGGAATAAAACAGCCTGCAGGGCTTCACTGAAGTCCTCTTTGAATATGGACACAACATATAATATTGATTAAAAAAAAAAGGTGGGTAATAGAGAATGCACAACAACTCTTGGTAAGCTTTTTCCAATGATTAATTACTCTTACCAATGCTATTTTCTCCTTATTTTCTATACAAATGAACCAAACCTTCACTGTTAGGCCCTGGACCTTGTGCTTCTGACTGCCCCGGGCAGTGGGATTTGCTGCTCAGTGAATTCATCACAGCATTTGGATCTGAGCACAAACCAGGCGAGCTGCCAGACGCCTGAGCAGCCCAGGCAATGGCTGAGTGTGGCTGAAACCATGATGCAATGAAGTGGTTGTGATCGACAGTTGCACCAGCTGATGAATGGGACCAAATTTGGGGCTTTGACCTCCACTCTGTCCACAGCTGTGCTGTGCGGAGCCGCCCTGCACATTAACTGTCCTGCTCGCTGCTTGCTGTGAACTCCGATGGTGCCAGGCTGAGCTTGAACAGATGAGGTCCCAACTTGTAAGGAACAATGATTCAATCTGAAAGTTTAAATTACTGTAAGTGGTAATATTTATTAGTTTAAAACAACTCTGCATGCGCCCCTTCAGTGCGCTGAGCACAAGGCTGGGACCCAGAGCTCCTGACCTCCCATGTCCCCTCTTCCATGAGCCATCAGCCCAGCTGGACTTCACTGAGCGCGTCCCTGGCACAGGGGGCAGGGAGCTGCGTGCTGATGCTCTGCTCAGACTCTAATGCCCGCAGCAAAACGCAGCTCTCGGGTCACCTCTTTCCCACTGGGCTGGAGTTTGCTGTAGAGGGCATGGGGGTGGGTCTATGGTCTACAGCAGCACATTGCAGAGATGTCCTGGGAATCTTTTAAACGAGACCTCAATTATTTCGTTGCCTGGGATTGTGGGCAACCCGACCTGGTGGCTCCAGTGGTTCCATCCAGTATTGCACTTCTATATTTCCCTCTGGGATTTCTCAGATAAAAGTGAGCGTATCTATAATGGTGGGTGAGTTTGGTGTGCTGGGTGTGTTTCGGAGGGGCTGTGCAAGGTTGGCCATGTGTGCACCGTGAGCCCCGGGCACGATGGTGTCACTGCGTACCTGTGGATCATCTGTACCAGCATATGCACTGGGGCCAGCACATTTCCAGCAGCACCAGGGACACTCCAGCAGTGCAGTGTGGGTGTTTTGTGCATGCAGAATGGTCCTTTATTTGGGATTTGTAGAAGCGAACTGGGTAAGTAATTCCTCCATCACTGGGTGAGATTTTGGTCTGTAGATTCAGTGAACTCCAGTGGTGTATGGCCAGTCCTGAAGGAGCTCCCCAGCTGCAGCGCTGAGCACTGCATTAAGGCATCATGCACAGGGGCGATGTGTCACCAGCTCTGCAGCACTCATGGAGCTCCCCCAAAACTCATGCCCTGCTCAGGTATGGAGGGATAGATTGGGTAAGAAATAGCTGGAGATTTGGTTTCCTTCACTGCCCAGTGAGGCAGGGCAGAGGCAGCTGGAGCTGCACATGCTGTGCTAGGTGCTGCTGATCACTTCATCGGGAAAAGAAGGGTTTCCTCAGGTGGGTGTGATAATTCCAGCAAGGATTTATTGGGTGGCTCCCACATGCCTAGGGCCCCTTAGGATTGCACCAGCCAAGGGTTGCTCTTGGTGGTGGTTTCTCCCTTGCACACAAGAGGGTGTGTGCGAGTGATCCAGCCCTGGTGGCAAGAAGAGTTTGCTTGTTCTGTTGGGATGAGGGGGTCTGTTGCATTCCTCATGGTAAGTAAACTGAGGAAACATTGGAGCATCAACCTCAGATGTTTTAAGAGCACAGTAATCTCTAAGCTTTGGGATACTGCATGTGTGCAGGGGCTCTGATTTTTTTATTTGTTTTGGGGGGTGTAATTTGGCAGAATGGCTTAAATGCACCAGCCTTGTGGTGAAATCCCCTCCCTGAAGCTGGTGACAGTTCAGCCATTCTCTTACAAAGGGCAGCCTGAACCTTTGGCTGCTCAGGGGTGGGGGGCACCCTTCTTTTGGGAGCAGTGGGTGCCTCACCATGCAGAGCACCTGTAGGTTCATGCAGCAGTTGATGTGGACAGCTTGATGTGAGTGCCTGAGAGTATCAGAGCATGAAAAGTCTCTTGTCCAGCACTAATACTGCACAGTGAGACCATGTGTAGGCTTATGTTGCCTACTTTGAGGAAATTAGCCCATGTGCATACAATAATGTACCATGTTTTAATTAATTTGCTCCAAGTTACTACTTTGAGGATGATCCAAAGCTGCGAGGGGGTTTCTAGAAAGCCAAGTGAGGATTTCTGAATGGCTGGTTCTGGCTTGGCCCCACGATGCGGAGCACACCTGCTGTCCACAGCCAGCCCTCCTGAAGAGGCCCTGCAGGAAGGGGGGTAAAACCCCACCTGTGCCATTGCTCTTACCCATTGCAGAAACTTAAAGATTGCCCAAATCCAGAGGTTAAACATGGGCTAATGCATACAAAAAGGCAAGTGGAGCAGGGAAATCAGAAAGCAAATTGCTGCTACATTTTTCCTCTTCAGTGCAAAAAAGGGGGGAAAAAGTTTCTTAACAAGGTAGGAGCCCATGCCTGGAGCCGTGCTATGGGGAGAGCATCTCAAACACTTTGGAGCTGACCATCTAATGACAGCGCTTTTAATGGTTTTGTTCTAGTCTGTGTCCACAAATGCAGATCAGTATCTGCTCGTTACAGCTGGAATGCCTCAGGGATGTAATCTTAGGGCTGTAATTTCATGGTGATGAGGCCAAAGTCAAGAAATATCTTTTCTGGGCATTGTAAGAAAACCAAACTACCCATTATGCGTCTCTTCTGGCAGTGCTCAGGAGTGCAGATACCTCAAGCTACTTCGATCGACAGCAGCCTGGGACACCGCTGGTGTCACAGCCTCCACCACCAGCCCTGGCCAAGCTCTCACGAGCAAACACCTCCTGCAGATCCTTTGGGTGTGCTGGGAAATAGAGGAAAGGAGCTGCTTTGACTCAGAAGTTAACAATAGTAAAGTAAAATAAATCACCATGCTAAGATGAAATGCGTTATACAAAAATCAACTGTATTGACTTAAAAGTAGCATTATAAATGCCATTAAATTCAAAATAAGATTTCCATGAAGCTCTTAAAATCAGGCAAATGTAAAAGTACACTGAGCAAAGCTGCCTGTGGAAGGAAGTCCTGTCCTGAAACATTCAAGAGAAATCCTGGAGAGAAGTGTCCGTGTGTGTCCTCAGGCCATAGCTGATGTGGGATGGGTCCCTCCCTGTCTGCTCCCTTACACACAGAAGCATTGCCTGGTGCTGTTCAGCACTGGGTTTGCTCCACTGAGAGTGAGTAGCTCTCATTATTCCTCATGTAAGCTGATACTTTTAAATTCCTGATATGTTTAAAAATGGTGTTTTGTATTGTGAGCATTATGGTGGGCTCCATACTGCATGGTGCATAACTGTGAAGGTGGTGCATGACTGATTTGGGCAAGGTGTAGGACTTACCCTCTTGGAAAAAATAATGAAAGGAAGAAACAGGATATTTTCTGTGGGGGCTGGAAGCAGGCACTGGTACATACTTGTGCTTCTGATATGTCTTTACTATCTAACAAACGTGTTGATGGCAATAGTCCTAAATTGACTTGGCTGATGCCTAAAATGAGCTGGATATTGCTGTAGAGAAATTATCTGCGCTTTATTAGATGCTCTACTTTATTTGGTTTTGAAAAACAGCTTTGACTTGAATGGATCTTCCTGATCTGGGTTGTTTGGTGTACTAATTGTAATCCTGTAGCCATAACTCTTTAAAATATCTCTACAGATGTACTAATAGATCCTGTTAGGGTAGTTAAAGTATAAAAACATTTGTCTTTAAAATATCATTCTGTCTCTTCTTACTGGAGTAAAATGAACTTGTATGATCTTATCAGGCTTTGCAGGCCTGCCATCTACTGGTTATTTTTTTGTAAGGTGGTTCGTGGGGCCTCATCTCCAAAACTCTTCAGAGAAATGTTTTAAACTTTAATTGAGTTACTGGCTCCAGGGCTAGAAATGCTGCTGGGGACAGAGGTTATAGCCTGTGTACGTGCCAGGCAGGGCTTGCTCCCAGCATCAAGGGTTGCACCAGCAAGTGTTTGCCTTATTTCTGTCCTTTTCAAATGCCATACAGCTGAGATGTTGGATGTACGGCAAACACGTGAGTCATGACTATTCTAGCTGACTGGGAGAAAAGCCTTGCTCTTGCATGGCTCTCCCCCCTCCTTTCCCCTGCCCCGGTGGTGCAGGGAACAGTTGTTCTCTTGGACTATTTTTAAACCTGTGTGGACAGTGGGCTTAGCGAGTGCTCCCTCAGATCTGCCGAGCACAGCTGCCTCGTGTTCATGACTGGCCCTGTACAAAATGCAGCAGTGACAGATAATACCCACACATAGTAGGTTGGAGACAAAGCTGTAAAGGTTATGTTTCCAGCTTGCCATCAGGAGCTTCTCAGCATGTAGTGTGGCTGGTATTCCGCCTTTTCTGACTTTTATTACTATTTTTCCAGTGATTGCGAATGTCAGTTTTCCCCACACTGTTTTACAGGTGCAGCTGCACTAGGACTTGCTGAACTCAGTGGATGTTTTGCAACAGCAAAGATCCCACCAGGTTGTGATGTGATTTATAGAAAGAGTTTTAAGGCAGAAGAAACTGCACTGTGCTCTGTGGTGAACGTCTGCACAACATGCCTGGGTGCACTGTCCCTTCCTCGAGCATTTTCTTGAATGTACCCTCTGCTTTTTACATGTTTCTGCTTAGTCCCAAGTGAGATATCACAGTGCTTCAAGGAAGAGCCAGCCCAGCGCACTGAAGTCCTTGCTGAAGGAGGAAGCAATAATTCTTTATTTAAAAGAGATTATAGCTTACTGCTGTAAATTACTGTATCTCTTTATTTGATCATGTAGCTAACGGCTCTGTGAAGGCTTAATGACAACTGGAGCCTTCTGCTGCACTGTGGCTGCTGAGTAGGAGGTTGAGAGCTGCTTGGGGTGGTAGCAGCAGCCACACCAGCCCCAGAGCTGAGCAGGACCCGTGCATGGCAGGGTGGGCTTGCATTGTGCACTTGTGAGTGTTGGTGTGGGTGCAGGGTTGTTATGGAGAAATTAAGATTTGCAGGTAGGAAGCGGAGATGGGTCTCAGTGCAGCGGCAGGGGATGGTCTGATTCTACAGCTGTCCCTTGGCTGCAGAGCCTCTCATCGGACCCTGCTTCCTTTTCACTCTCTTCCTTCTGAAGACTACATATTACTGTACTTTGTTTT
This sequence comes from Aptenodytes patagonicus, assembly GCF_965638725.1. Lineage (NCBI taxonomy): Eukaryota > Metazoa > Chordata > Aves > Sphenisciformes > Spheniscidae > Aptenodytes > Aptenodytes patagonicus. The sequence goes on from NC_134953.1 coordinate 32,003,911, forward strand.
CCTTATTTCTGCTTCAGTAATAAATTATCAAGTAATAGCTGCTACAAGTGAATGCATTTTAATAGCCCTTTCTTCCAGCTGTAGGTGTTTGTTAAACTTCTGGGTGCTGAGGAGATCTATGTGGTTCCTATGCCTTTTTTCCTAGATGTGAGCTTGTGGGGAAAATTCCTGGGAGGTCAAAGATTATGTTTAAAAATTAGCAACACTTCAGTACCTTCTCCCTGGTCCCCGTAGTCTTGGCATCACTGGGTTCCTCATGGGAAGCCTTCCCTGGGAGCCATCGGCTCCTGCAGTCCCAGAGCGCTCCCTGTTACCCAGCTCTTACTGGAACAACTATTTGCAACTGAGTGAAACCCCAGTCCTACTGAAATCAATGCTCTTGACTTCACAGCAACTGATGTATTAGTCTTGTTGAATAACAGCTCTCAACTTTTACACTAATATATGCAATGGAAAAAGCTTTTAGTGGCTACCACAAGCTGAATTCCTGCCTGAGCCCATTCTTGTTTCATTGCGCCAGATATGTACCCAAAACCGAGTCAGCTGTTGAGCTGTGAATGTGTATGGCAGAGCAGATCCAAACTGCTTAAGATATCAAGCCCGTGTTTGTTAAGGCTTAAAAATAACATCTCGCCAAGCACAAGCTGTAATTTCCTGGGCCTTATGGGCGAGGATGCTCAGCCTTGGGAAAGGCGATGGTGCCACCAGAGCTTGGCCTCACGTTTGACATGGAGCACTGCCTGCAAACTGCTCTAAATCGTAAAGGCATCAACCCAAAGGCATCCTGCACCCTGCAAGGGGCTGCTGGCATCAACTTGAGCTGTACCCTGCCCTGGTGCTGGGGCTTTGTAGGGGCCTTACAAGGGGGCTTCCCCCATTGCTGCTTTTGCTCTCTTGGGTATCTCTGCTGGCAGATAGCAGAGCTGGTGTAGTCTTTACTGGTAAAAGTTTTGTGACCTGGGAAAGATATATCTACCCCAAGCTGCCTGTTCTGTGCTCTTTAATAAGAAATTGGAGCTGATAAGACAGTGAAAAACATCGTTGGTTAGTGATAGGAGCTTTCTGAGTAAGCAAAAAAACCCCAAACCTCACAACAAAATAATGATGGTCAGTTCAGAAAATTTAGTAGCTTTCAACTTCAAACGGTAAAATTTTTTGGCTCCAGACAGTATTTTCTGCACAGTTTTCTGTGAAAACTCTGTGCAGACTGGAGTTGTGGGAGCCAGGGTGCATGGATGGGGGGCTGCCCCAGGGCACAGCACAGCATCTCCTGCTGCGGTGGGGTGTTTGTGGACGTGTTCTGTGGCAGTCTGGTGGTTGCACCCGTATTTTGTGTTGCTGCCTTCTAGTGAATGCAAGTGCCCTCCTCACTGCGTCTGGCTCTGCAGTGGGTCTGGCTGGCCCCCAGGAAGGGAGCGGGGTGGGCTGTGCCTGCAGGAGCTGCCACCCCACTGGAGCGCCTGACCTCCTGCGGCGATTCCTGTAAACATCTGTCAATATTAGTCACATATTCTAGGTTTTTAATTGATCATGCTGCCTCCTTGTACATGATGTTTTTTCCAGGGTTTTACCATAATAATGACTTCTAATGAAGCTGATTATGTCTCCCATAAGGAACATTAATAGATGAATGCATTGTTCTTAAGGTACATCTCTTTATCGAATGAGCTGTAATGAGTGCAGTGCAGTGCTCTACGGAGCACAGGGTGCATGGTGCTATATGCACACCACGTACCTCAGACGTTTTTATCTTCTAGGCTGGATTCATGCTGCAAGAGGTGGGGAAGGAGTCAAGTGTCTGAGGCAGCAGAGCTGAGCAGCATCAGTGGTGGCTGCCAGGTTTAGGGCACAAAACAAGCCTTTACACATGCTGATACGCAGCTATTGCAGAATTAGTTTGCACTCAGTATTGAAGATCTTTCTTTCAAAAGAAACATTGACGTGCTTCACTACTACAAGGTGCAAATTGAGACATCAAATGAGGCATATGCAACACGAAACACACAGCCATTATTTCTACTTATTCTATAGGTCAAAAAAGGCACAGGTATTGCATTCCTCTCCTCGGTTTTCTCTTCCCATGTGTATTACCAAATACTTTTCTTTCGGCTCTGAAAGCATATAATCTTCTGCGCAATGGCCTGTGCATGTTCAGACTCTAAATCCTTATGAAGTTGGGCTAATTTTCCTGCTTCTATGTAGTGAGTGTTAACAAAGTATTCTATCTAAATAGTGCTGTGAAATGCAAATTACCACTTCCGTAGTAGTTTGCTTATTACAAACTCATTAAAATGCGTAACCCAAAAACTCGCTACTTTCATGATGGAGCTCTGTGCTATATCACTCCATACTATAAAGCAGCTGCATGTTGGCTCTTTGATATTGGAAACCCTATTGTCATTAACCTCATTATGACAATACTTCTTTATGATATTTGAAATGCATGCCTTTCAAGAAGGATGCTATAAGGATGATAATATTTTTCTGTTTTGCATACTACAAAGTGAGGGGAAAACGGGCAGCAGGAGATGAGGAGATTTGGATTATTTATTAGCATCCTCAGGAACAACTGCGGTTCTGTAAATTTAGACACCAGTAAACGCTTGTGCGTTTGACAGTGTTACCTCTTGACAGATGGAAAAAGTGGATCACATATAGTTTTTACCCTTAAACTCTTCTGTTGCTGTGGATAAGTATCTTGGTACTTGTACGAGACCCGAGGTGTTTGTGGTGGTAAGTTGGGAAGTTTCTGAGGGTGCTAGCCCCAAATGGATTTGTTGAATTTGTTCATGCTTGACATATTCTCCATCCTGAAGAAACATCCCCTGAACTTGTTGAATTGCTCTAACCATGAAAGTTCTTTTGTTTTTACCATTTTTGTACTTTTTTCTGGCTTTTTTATATTGACTTTGAGACTGGAGGGAACTGGAGTTGCAGGTGGCGCTCAATGGGCAGGTGCACCCTGGATCTACACAATTGCAGTGTTTTCTGTCTTCATTTAGATTTCCTTCCTTGTAATCCTCAGTGCTCCTTTTGCTACTGAACTGAATTCTTAATAAAACTACAACGATTTTTTAGTAAATGGTAATAGGTCAGAAACCAAGGTTATCATATAAAGTTAGGACTGTCTTCCCCCTCTTTGTGCATAACTTAACATTTACTACCATTTTTATCAGCCAGTCATTGATGTTGTTAAATAATAATTGTGAAATAACCACAGCTTTTAGTTTCGCAGCTTGGTAGGTTAAAGCTACCACCTCCCTCCGTCTGTGGCTCTTCTGACCAGTTACTCGCATAGGAATTGCCCTTCCCATCGGCTGAGCTTAGCTCCCGTTCAGCTGCTGGTGTGGGACCTTCCCGAGCGTGTTTCTGACATGAGAGGACTCTATCAGTTGGATCATCCCTGTCTGCACATGCAGTCATTCCTTCAGAAAACTGTAGGTACTTGCATTACGGCTTCATTTCTGAGCTTGGATTTTTGTTTCTGTGTCCCAGGTTAGTGTTAAGGGACACGTACGTGTGGTGGTGATAGAGAAATCAGAAGAATTGCAATATTGGTAGATCAACAGAACCAGCTCCTGTTCTCAAAACACACTTTTGAGTATTTGCTTGTTCCTTGTCATTCTCAGTAAAGTTACCTTCTGATCTGCACCCTGTGTTTCAATACATTTTTCAGTCTGGCCTTTATGTTTGGCAGAATGGAGATGAGTACAGCCCTCTGGTGTTCCCGGTGGTCCAGTCTTCCTCGCTACTGCTTCTTCTCTTGGGTGTCATATTAGCCGCTGTGGCACTTGCTTTTTCATGCTGCTACAATGATGTGGCACAGGTAGAAAAGTTGTGTTGTTTCTTGGAGAGTGTCTCTAGGTTTCTTCTCAGCCCTTCCCAGCACTGGGTTGTTTGGAGGTGCGCTGGAGGGGAGATGGGAGGTGGTGGCATGAAGGTTGGGGTAGTGGTGGTAGTAGTGGTGTGGGTACCATTGCATCCTCTCTGTTCTGCCTTCCTCAGTCGGCATTTATCAGAAGTTAAATATGACAAGTGACAAAATGACTGGAGCAGGGTTCGGAGTCAGGACCTTCCCTGGGATTGCACTGGGCGGGTGGCTGCAGTGTTGAGCTTTCATGCTCTGGGTGATACCAAGGGCAGCAAACCCCAACCAAACTGTCAACATGTACTTTCAGCCCGCATGTGTCGCGGGGAGAGCGCGCACTGAAACTTTGGTAATGTTTTGTTTACACTGCATAAGTAATGCTTAATCTGCATGTCTGATTGGGAATACCTTTTTTTCATCTGAGTGCACTCCATTTTGGCTGGCGTATCTCTGGGGTGAATAACAAAGAGGATGCCAGTTGTCTGGAGGAGAATCGGTTTTCCGAAGCACAAAAGAGCATACTTTATCAGAAAATCTAATAATGTGCAACACTTTTGTAAACTAAACCCTGTGTGACCAGCTGGAACTTTGAAAATTTTACAAGAAGCCGCGGGGACAATTAATCATAATAGAGTCAACTTCTATGCAATTTTGTGAAATAGCATGCAATTACATGATCTTTACAAGGGAAAACAGGGTTGGGGGATGGTTTAGGAAAGGAGTTTGTTTTGTGTACATAGCGTCCAATGAGCCGCTGCCCAGGACAGGGAAAAGCAATGTATTTAGTTCCTGTTAGTAACCTCAGCTCAGGTTAAAGAGAATAAAATTTATCCTTCCCATGTCATCGGCCAGGTTGTGTCTTCCAGAAAAGTTTGGAGCAAATGCATGGGACTTTCTCGTGGGAGCTGCTCTGCACAGCAACAATAGATCAGTGATTTTTTTTTTAAATGTTACAAACATTGGCATTAATTCTATTCAAAACACTCTCCTAATTATTGCCAAATAAGCAGCTTCCTTATTTTGCTAGATTAGACATCACATATTTAACCGTACATTACAGGAGTGCCTCAGGAGCCCGACACAGTGATGCTTCTCAGAAGACAGATAGGTAACTCATTCATGTCTTAATTGGGCTGTTGTATGGAGAGCTCTTTCCTGCATGCTTAAATCTGGTGCTGGTGCGCAGGAGGGACCTGAGGGTGGGACCGATGAGGGGCTCAGCCTTTGGGCTGTCCTGTCCCCATCCCTACTGGTGTCCTTGAGAAATGCAAGTTTTAGTTAATTCTGCAATATCTGCTGGTGTCTGACACATCCGTCTCTTATGTGGCTGTGGATTATTGATACATGTTTCATAAATGAACCACTGTCCTCACAAGATATCCAAAAGCATCCCTCTACTAATTAATCTCATACAAAATCACATATTTGCATAAGCAATGGTGCTTGTCTCTTAGTCGTGGCTTCTGCAAACGGGGCTCGTGCTCCTGCTCGTGGGGAAGGGAGGGACGGCTTCTGCCTGGGGTAGCACAGAATGCGTTTTTTCATTTCCTACATGAAGGTTAAATTCTATCATTTCAAGTCTGTGTCTTTCTTCTCTCTTTCCTTTTTAGCAAAATCTGCTTAAATTTTGAAATAGGTTCTTGAACAACTCCAAAGTCCGTCCCTGATGAATTCCTCCACCATTAAGGCTGCTCTTTACTGATGTTTCCCGTTCATTTTGGTGGAATGAAATGGCAGTCTGTCTCTTACATGATGGGTAAAAGCAGCAGTAAACTGAAACTGAAACAGAAGTACAATTCACAAGGGAAACACTACTACAGGTTTAACGTATTCCCATCAGAAATCACAAAAGTCTTTCAGGATCTTATGTGTTTAACGATAAACTTCTACAGCACTTGGATGACTGAGGGCACCTGTATATTTTACATTTTGTTGTTGTATGTAGACGTTTTATAAGCAGGTGCTGAAACTGCAAGAACCTCTTTGCTTTTACAAGCTCAGAGCTGGAAATGTTGGTGTTGCTGGGGAGTGACTCTGACATGTTCTTAAATATTTTCAGAGATTTTGGTATTGATTTCTCATGGCAGGTTGTAATACTGCGCAGCAAGTGTCTGCACTTTTTGAGGATGCAAGTAACGCTAAAACAATCTGTGCCACGGTACAAGTGGTTATTTCCTCGTGCACACTTCATTACACAAAACAATTATTTATTTCAATCTGTGTATCGCTCAGAATCTTCTTTCCAGTGAATAAACTGTTAGCATGTAAGCCATGATTTCAGCTAGCTCTGTGTGTAGTGTTTGTAAGTGTATCAGCAGTACATACTCCCTGAGAATGCTTTCTGCCTTTTCTTTGAAATGCAATTAGAAATGGTTATGTTTATGTATCCGCTGGGAGTCCAAGTTTTCAAATTGCTGAGGAGTTTTCCCTTATTTGACTTTTTTTCTCTTCTTCAGCCCTAGAGAATCTCTATAAAATAGCCAAGTGCTTAACTTTGAACTAGAAGGCAGGAAAAGAGCAAACTGCGTGAAAGCGACGAGTTGGTAATTTAGGCTCAGTATTAAAAGAGGATTAAGAAATGTCAAAATAAGAGGAAATAGGGAAAGTACGATGGGCACGGACACTTGATCAGATGAGCCAGGGAGGAGGGAGAGTTGGCTGCTCCAGCAGATATCAGACAGGAGTTGGGGTGCAGGGTTTCAAGCCTAGTACCCTCATCTTGGTACCTTTGCTACAGTTTATCTCTTGTCTTGCACTAAAAATTTGTCACAGAGTCTGCAATGGAAATACTTCTGTAATTGCCCGTATTATATGGATCATTGACCTTCAACAGTGGAACTGCTGAAGCAACTGTCCATTTATCTGGAAAATTACCACATGGCAAGATCGCATTAGGCCATTTTACTCTGCCTCCTCTAGCAAGTGCCCGGGTGTTATTAGCTGCTGGACCACAAATCTTTGGTTACTAGCTGCACCTTTAGTGATTAAATACAGAAGGAAAAGGAGATAAGACTGCCCGCTTACCATCATGATATCTTGGTCTGGTTCATATAATCAGAGAGAGCCAACAAATACTGGTTTTGATCATTGAAGTTAAATATCAGCTTGAAAATATACATGTCAAAGTTGTAGATCAATGAAACATCGTAAGACATGATGAGCAGCATGCAGGAGCCAGCACTCCTGCTGAAATGTGTTGCTTAAAACACAGTATTCACTGGGGCATTGGCACATGCTTGTCTATGCCTGTGCTTCAGCCTGCATCACTCTGAATTTGGTGTGCCACAATACTCAATCAGTTATGTTTTGGATGAAGTTGCTGGTGGTTTTGAGGTGATCGAGATTCAGCGTTTTCCCCAAATTCCCTCTAGTTCAGTCACATGAGGTTTGATCACATCCTGGGCTCCGCGGGTGAAATTCTTGTGCTGGAAATGAACAAAATTCTGCACATTTGTGGCATTAAAATTCATGCTTCATCATGGTTTTGCTCGAAAGCCCGTGCATGCACAGCCCTGCTTCCCATGGTGTGGTGGCTGCTCTTGGACTGTCGCACGTCTCCTCCAGCGGCTCCTTGGCAGGAAGGACCACGAGATCAATTTTTTGGGGACAGACCTGCAGAGCTTGCATTAGGGAATGCTGATAAGACATCAAGGTACATATACTCACAACACAGATACTAAAATAAATCCTCTGAATGGGGTGTTTTCTTGCAGGTTATCTCCAAGGTAGGACGAGTAGAAGACTGTGTGTGTGATGGGAGCAGGTCCAACCCTGGGACTCGGCTGTGTCTCATGGGGCACAGGCAGGAAGGTCCCTATGACCCAGTGGGATGTTCACGCACTGCTGCGTGCTAAGGACGGAGGACTAACAGCTCCACGTGCATGTACTCCAGTGATAGAATGAGCACATTTACAACTCAAGCATTTTTCTGAACCATAAATGGCTCTGAAATGGGATCGACAACCTGCCCAGGGGCTGAAGGTGGGCTGGGGGCTTGTCCTGGCAGTGGTCAGGTGCTCTTGCGATAACTTCCATGTTAGATGGAAGGAATCCATTCTCCAGCTTTTCTAGTTTCTTCTCGGACATGAAGCATACCCATAAGCAAGAAAGCAAGCAAATAACACAAATTTCAGTGCAAAATCTAGATTCTTTCTGCTGCTGCCTGAAAAGGGAGGCCTGGAGTAAAAGTTAAAAAATTCTGGATGGGTGATTTGCATTATGTACTTTTTTTATTTCTATAGTAAATGTCACCATCATAGCTGTTATCTGCTATTTTGAAGTTCTCATGAGATCTCTCACAGGAATCAAAGATGGCCACAGTGTTAGTACTAAATGGATTTTGGACTATTTTAATGAGTTTTGGGGGGGAAAGTAAAACCCACTTATTGTTTGTTCGGAGAAATGTATTTATGGAAATTTATTTATTTAAAGAACTTCAGGTAAAGAGGGGGAAAGGAACCAAACTTTTCAGTGACAGTTTCATAAAGCCACTGCAAAATTACTGAAATACAGTACACTCTGTAGTAAATAATTCTATTATTTCCTTCCCAAGTGTAGCTGCAGCTCTCAGTAAGTTAATGTTTACCAGGCAAAACAAAGGATAAAATTAGATGCTTGTTAACTTCAGTTACACTTGCCTTATCTTGTAAATCTATATGAGGGTTTAAAAAAAGACAGATGAATAACCGGCTTACAGGTGACTGATGCCACATGCTGTAGATGCTGCGGTTCCTGGGACAGCGCATCCTTCTGCCTTCTCTGCTTCTGTCGCTAATACTGAATGCTTAAAGGAAAAAAGTTTCCTAATACCAGCTACCTTAAAAATGCAGTTTTATTGAACCTACCGCAAGCACTGACAACGACTTGAGCTTCAGACCACTGTATATTAATAATCCATTTAAAAAGAAGCATTACCCATTTGTCTTGAGACTCTTGCACAGTCCTGAAGCAGTTATTGTTGGGACTGTCCAGCTAGATTATTCCTTTGCCCTGTCCCATAATTTGCAGCACTTTCCCCGAAGCACAGCACCCTATAATAAACACTTCTAATCTCCTGGGCTATTTTGCTCCCATAAATATTTCTACCTTTACCCATACCACTTGCTGGTGGAGAAGGTACTGGAGGAATATGGAGGTGGTGGACCAGATACTTTCCTTGCTTCATTTCTTCCTTCTGGAAACTTTGACTACTTTAAGTTTTGTCCTGCCCAGCTGGAATTTTACCTAGAAACTGAAAATTTTAGGTTAAAACACTTTGGTTAAAGATAACAGCATTCCTCCTGGGCAGGTTAAGACATCTCCTGTGACTTGGACTGCGCCCCCAACGGCCTTGTCCCTCCTCTGGCACCCAGGCACGGCGCCCATGGGCTCCCTTGGGCGGAGGGGCTGTTTCGGGAGAAGGAACGAGGATTTGCCACGTCTGACCCGTGAGCTCCCGAGTAGAGCAGCAGTGACTCTTCTGAACGCATGCATATGTATGTTCTTTCTTAATCCCATATTTAAGCTTTGTGCTCAGTTTTCAGCAGAAGTTCAGCTCTGAAAAAAAAAAAAAAAATCTGTTTTTTTAAAAGCTGAATAGCTTTTTAATATAGCTTATAGTTAATAATTTTCAATAAGCTTTTTCAGAACTTGTATAGAAAATTTGGAAACTTATTCTTAAATATTGTAATTAGCTGTAATTTAATCTACCCCCTAAGCAAGCGCCTCTAAACACATCTCTCATTCCTCTCATTTCCCACAATTTTTCTTATCCTGGTGATGTGCCAGGATCAGGTATGGAGCAACCACTGAGCAGGGCTGTTACTTGTGGGCTCCTTTGCAGCATGCAGCTATTTACATCATGCTTTACTGCAACTTTTGTTGCTGCTACAAATCATTATATTCTTAATTTTAATGTTCCCTATATCTCTTGCAGCACAGATTCGCTCCACTGTGTTCTCCCATTTGTCTGTGTTGGATCCCACATCTGAGGCAGAATATAGAAAACCTCAGGAGAGGAGCAATAGCAGGAGGGACTGACCCCAGGGCTGCTCTGAGGCTGCGCGAGGGGTTTGCGGCAGCTGGGAGTTGGGATTAGCACAGTCAGGGCTTGGGTACTGTGAGTTAGTGGAAGAAAGAGGGTTGTGATAAAGCATTTGTGTGGAATTTCATGCAGGATTTGGAGAAAAAGGAAAATACCCATTCACAGGATAAAATTGTTGTAGGTGAATGTAACCAAAAATGCGTAAGGTGGGTGCAATGAAGGAAGTTCCTATTTAGCTGAAAATAAGGGCACAGATTGCTCCAAGCGGTAGAAGAGATGGGCCAAATAACACATAGGGGCTGAGTTTTGTTTCAGTGGACAAATAAAGGCGATGACGTATGGGTAAATCTGGTGTTTTCAGACTTGCATCAGAATGACCAGCCTCTCTTGCAGCCGATGAAGGTGTCCTCGCCATGACCTGGAGTGTGTCTGGTGCAGCGGGAGAAGGATCGCCTGGCCAAGGACTGCAGAAACCAGCAGAGAGACTTAAAGCTGCCCTACCTTGCTCTGTCTCGACGTTTTATGGTTGTTAGGCCAAGACTGGTATGACTGAGGGAGCTGTGAAAACATAGAGTACTTTTAAATATGCCTGTATTTGAGAATCTATGGAAAACTGCAATTTATATGTAACATGGAATCTCTAAATATTTGCATTTTATTCTGTAGCTGTACAGAAAATGGTGAAAGCAGGATCAAGCCGCAGAGCCTTTGTTTTGTTAGCAAGAGACGTTTTTAACAGGCTTCATTTTCACTACATAAACCAATCTGTGATCTTTCTTATGCATCTATTTTCCCTTGATCTTGCTGCGTGAGTGACAGCTACTTTACACTAGCATTATCTGTCAAAATATTATTTAACTGGAACACCTTCTAGAATAAGTTTTTGTTATTATTAGAAATAAAAATGCAGTGATAATTGAATCCCTTTATATTCCCTGTGTAATGCAAGGAGTAAGACATATTCGCACCTAAGGGGAAAACACATCTGGATTTCCTCTTTGCCCCAAGACCGTGTGCTCTCCCTTACACTGTAACAGCTTTGATTCACTATACCTTAGAGGGAGATGAAATTTGTAGTGTATGCATATCATCTAAGAAAAACAATAGCATACATACATTTTTTTGCTATAGGAATTGCATTAAATAAATATATAGCAAGCTGCAGTGTCACAACAAGTAGATGTACAATTACGAAGACAAAATACCCCAAGGAAATCAACACAAGGCTTATTAATATCCAGGCCTGCAGAAGACAACTGTCAGACAATTGGTCAACAAGGTACATGGTATCTGTTAGATACTGACTAACCCATTATGATCTTTATGAAGTGTCCTTTTGGGGGTCTAGATCTTCAAATATGAGTTGGAAGACCCTTTTCTTTTATTAGTTGCTAAGCTCTTTATACTTTTACCATATTGCGGCAGGTTAGAAGTCTGAGCTTTATTGTCTTATGTTATTGAAAATCCAGATTCCCGCAGCCTTCTCCCTCAGGTCAAGATTTGTCTGAGAATACATTCTCATTTCTCCATGTACAAAGGCTGTCTGGAGAGAGGCAGAAAAAGATTATGACTGTAATATACTTAAATCCAATTTATTTGCCTGACTAGAAACTTCCACACTTCACAATTGCTTCCTACAGCAGATTTTGTATTTAATTCCTTCATCGCAGTAAGAAGCAGGAATGATCTTAGTCCTCCAACAGGTATATACTTGACACACACCTAGCCAGATGAAGCACAGTGGAAGAGACGATGAAAATAGCAAATGGACTCACTTATTTTGCATGTTCGCAGTTTATTTCTGCTTAAGAATAATGAGTTCGAAAGGGATTTTTAAATATCCTTTGCAGAGCTGGCATTAGGGGTCACTGCGCGGATAAGCATATGGTTGTGAGCCTCACCTGTAAACGCTGCTTGATGTAGACATTTTGCACAGTAACTTCATGCCCATGTTCCTCTCAGTTCTTGATTTGAGACACCTAGTTAAGCTGCTGTGGTCACTAACAATGCAATCATCATGTCACTGCTGCTATTTTAAACCTTCATTTGAGAAGGCTTGAAAAAGATGTGAGGATCTCGTGTCAGGTTTCCTGCACCCTTTCCCTAAGCAGTGGTGGCACCAAATGATTTCTGCCCCACTTGCAGCACCAGTGAAGGGAAACATGGACAGTCAATAATGCACTGGGCAATCTAGGTCCTCAGCAACATGTTTGTTTAGGAAAAAAATAAATTGGATGAAAAGACTCCTTGCAAAATGCAGTGCTTGCCTTTGCACTGCAGTTAGGGGACTGCAGCCGAGCGCCTCGACTTTCCATAATGCTGCCTGGGGCCTGAGATACTTGTAGAAAATTGCTAAACTGTCACAAAGAGATCAGTAAAGATGTAATGGAAAAAGCTGAAGTATTAAACTGTAGCATCAGTTCCTGCTTGCCTTGGTTTTTGCACGTGGTCTGCAGTAGTGGTGGCAGCTCATTGCTTGGGTAGGGAAATGCCGGGGTCCCTGCTGAGGGCAATGCCAAAAAGGAGAATTTCTTCACAGTTACCACAACCACATTTTGGAGCAGCATATGAAAATGGGACACAACGTAATTTAGCGTGGAGGTCAGATTCACTTTGGGGTCGACATCACCAGACTGTGAGCTGGGCTGGACTGATGAGGGTGATGTCCACCACCTCCATATAGCTTGGAAGTGGTGGTCAGCAAGGGTCACGCAGTGCTTGCAGCCTCTCTGCGGCTCCCAGGGCACTGGGTTTCTTGGGGAGCGAGGGCTGGGCAGAGTCAGGGTGCTGGGACACTCATGCAAGCAGGTGTGCGTGTGGTGCCTGCACAGGTGCACCCCTGGTCAGGGATGGACAGCAGATCAGAGGGACTTGAGCAAAGGGTGGTTGGCCAGTGCTCACTGATGCACCATGATGGGACAGGGAAAGAGCCAAGTAACCCGAGAGCCGATGACTGTAGAGGGGGGATGCTCAGAGATGTGCACCGATACCAGATAGCCATTGAGGTGCCATGTGCCAAATGCCCCAAAGGTGGAAAGGAGGAGCTGCCTCTGTCTCATTCTAGGTTTTCCCACTACTTCAGGGCAATACATCTCTTGTGTCTGTCATAAGACCAAAAAACAGCCTAAAAAGATTGTAAATCAACTCTGGGACAGCTATTTTTTTATGAAAATGCTACAGATTATTCTTTTTTGAGCATTGAAAGAAATCTCAGCTCAGTCCTTGGTTTGAGAGACGAAGGTAATTCTCCCAGAAAGTGCTGTGGTGCTGATAACTCCAGGGCAGCCGGGCCGGGCCAAATAAAGCTCTTTTTCATAGCAAACACGAAGCCAGAGGAGGTTCTTCTGCAGATCACCTGTGAAATTTTGGTTATTTATTCAGTTGCTCCTGAACTTCTACAACTTGTAAACTTCAAGCATGCGGATGCATGGCTTGTGCTTTCCACGAGCACCGTACCTTCAGTCCATGAGCTGGAAAGATTTAATTCTCTTTCCTGGCACAGACACCTGGAGTGCAGGTTTCCTGGCACCGTCTCTGTGCAGGCACTGTGCACGGCCGCAGTGCTGGATTTTTTCATTTTCCTCCCAACCTTCGGAACAAATTCTCCTTTTCAAAGTCTTCACCCCGTGGGGCTCTAAAATCATAACAATTAATGCTGGAAAAGACTCCTGAAGCCACCTAAGCCGTCCCTCCTGCTAGGGCAGGATTGCTCAAGAATGCAAAGAAATTAATGGGGAGGGAAGGCGTGGGAACTAGGCAGGGACCTACTCTGAAACTAAAGTTGGGTGAAAAAGTTGAAACTACTTGAAACAGCTGTTTTAGGGGAGGTGGCAGAGCTGCTCTGTTACCTTAGTGTTTGATGGTTACTCTGGAAGCAGTTGTAATCACAAGTTTGTCCCAACTTTGACTCATATTTCAACTCCTGCTTTTTTCCCTTATTTTTACTTTTCCACGAAGCCTGATTTTGTAGCAACAAGGGGTAATTTAAAAGACTTACAATATTCAGTGTTTATCACCAATTTCAGAGACAGTAAGCAGCTATAAATGCATATGAAATATCTTTGGCAGATTCCTTGCCCGTTAAGCAATGTGCTCTTCCTACATTTCTAATCGCTAGCAGGAAAAATAGGAGGAATTTGTTTACTGGCTTCCTGTATAATATTCAGACATCTGGAGCTGCTAGGTCTGGATGGCATTCCTGGGGGAGAGAAGAGACATCAAGGACAATTAGACAACTTGGGAACTGCAGCCTAAAGGGAATATGCCCAAACACAGCAAACAGCCCTGCGACGGTGGCTCCGGCACCGACCGAGCCCCGGTGCTAGCACCGTGCACCCAACCGCCCTCGCTTGGCTTTTCTGCCCTTCCTTTTCCCTCAGATGCAGTTTTTTCCCTGCTCCCGTTTATTATCTCCTTAAAGAAACCTGTTCACCATTGCTGCGTGCTGGCAGCTGCCTGGGAGCTCCCGGTGCTGCCTCTATTTGCATGGCTCGTCTGAGGACCGCGGCTGATGGAGCAGCATATTCGAGTAGGGGAGAGAGGCTCTGATGGGGGATTTTCACCCATCCTCAGGAGCATTGGCCTCATCCCTGTCCCTTATTCGCATGCAAATTTTTCCAAAACAGGGGCGGATGTCCTCAGAAAAAATAATTTTTGTGAAACACATAATTTATGCCTGGGTCACTTAAGGATGCTTTAGACTCTATTTAGGGAGCATAAATATATAGTCTTTTACGCACCCTGGCTGTGTGAGCCCTCGCCACTTCTTTCTCCTGTAACGGACTTGCAGGTACAAACTCTTGCATTTTTGTGGCTTCCTCTGGGCTTGTGCCACTCCTCGAAAATCTAGGGACCACCACATGAAAAATGGGGAAAAGCAGTCCTGTGGGGATGCTTTCTCATCTGTGACACAGATGGGTTATTGATGATACTCTCTTTTCTTATTTAACTGCTTGAGATCATCTGAGAGAGATGGTGTGAATTGATTTAAATCAGTGAGTCAAGTAACTGTTTTTAATCATAATTTAAATAAAAAAGTGAGAAACCTTGGTTTAAGTAATTGATTTTTTAGTTTGCTTTGCATTTGTACTTTTTCAGTTTCCTAAATAAAGGTCTGTCCCCTTTGGCGATGTACTGGAACTAAAATTCTCTTTGTAACAAATCAGGTGATTTTTTTTTTGCCAAAGACTACATAGTATCTGCTTATGTATTTTGTGAATGTACTTTTATTCAAATTTTATTTTTACATAAAATCATTTCTCAGCTTTATTTTTATTCCTTTTTTGTTGCATGTGTTTTACACTTCATTGCATCAAGCTATAGCAGGAGAGGTGACTGGAACACAGCAAAGGGACAGAGCAGCATTTTTTATTGTAGATAGTGTTTTTTATTAGATGTATACCTGAGAAAAGATGCTAAAATATATTTGGCAGTAAGACATAAGGTTGAACTAATCACAGTTAGTTCTGGGGAAGCCTTTCGGGAATGCTCACATGCACCCAATGATGAGTATTTGCACAGGGGCTGGGGGGGGTGTCTGTGCCGCTCTGCAGCTGCAGGCCCCCACCGCGACTGACCCCCTCGCCCTTGCTTTGCAGAATTAGTAGTTATCATCCTCTCGCACATATATACTTTTTTGAGCAAAAGAAAGAAGCATTATTTTTAAACTCCAATTATTTTCTCAATTTCAGGGGAACTAGCAAAGCTAAAGAAAACCTTTTTGCGCTTCCAGGCAGTCCAAAATCGCAAGTAATTAGTGTTGAAGTTTTCCAGCACAGTGGAGACAAGCATGTAGATTTGAACACATGTAACTACCAGTATTTGCTCTGCTGAGAGCCTGGGAAGGATACCGAGCTGCAGAGGCAGAGGGTGTTGTGACAAACAGTGATGCTGATGTGGCCGCCAGAGCTGGGCTTGGTCCCCCCTGCATCTGCACGTTACCCTTTAGTTTTGAGCACCTGAGTTTCCTTGGTACATCATAGTACTTCTATTTCTTGGTTTGATAGGTTTGTACAGGTTAATAGGTTTAACAGGTTACAGTGACTTTAAGCCTTAGCCCAGGTATTTGTACTTTCAATTGATCCTGACCAGCCTGTGATGTATATATTGTACATTTTCTAAATTTATTTCTTATCAGCTCTGGAGAAGGAATGCAACCTGAATATAAATGTATTACGTAAATTGTGAGAGGACGGTACTCTGTACCGGCTGAGAGTTAGTGCGAGCGGCTGGAAACCCTTTCATTACCAGGCGGGAGAGCAGCGATGCTCAGCTCCACCTTTGCCACCAGACCCACCAGGAGGGGAACATTGCAGATTCTATTCCCTCACATGTTCTGCTGAATATTTATATGCAGCTCGTTGGAAAAAATGTTGAAACTCTACAGACTTAATTCCTGGCAAGGATAGGCGCGCACTGTCGTTCCCGACTCGTAATCAGCGGGCTGCCACTGACTGGCTGAGGAAGCCAGCATCAAATTGAGGAAACGCAGGTGGAAAGAAAATCCAGGAAAGACAGAGGTTATGCTGCTGGGGAAGCAGGAGAGCTTCCCCACAAAATGGTCTCTCCATTCATAAATTATCAACTCGGACCACTTTCTGGCTGTTTTTCTACTTCAGGTGCTCGTCTCTCACATAATCACGTATCCAGGAGGGGTGCAGTGCCGCTGGCCTGGGATTTATTCATTCCTGCTAATGATGCACCGGCATCAAATTTATGTGCATTTGCTGCCTCCTCACTGGCTTACTGTTTTATTGTGTTCGGAAACATCGGCTCTTAAAAAAGAAAGGGTAACTAGGATGGCTGCAGCAGTGTGATCTCCCTGGGATACAGGACCGGGAGCGCGTCACTCCTCCAGGTTGCTTTTCCTGGTGGCACACGCCCTAATGTTCAAAGCTCTGAATTTAGGGGGTCCAGAGGAGCAGAGATGCTGCCTCGGCCCTGGTGTCTGCTCCCCTGCCCGGGAGGAGCGGTGCCCCTTGACTGGTGCCCACCCTTGCTGGGAACCCCCTTAACAAACCATCCTGCTCCTCTCTGCAGGGTTTCGGCTCCCAAAAGAAGGCAAAACAGGAAACCGTGAGTGACAGGGACGGGAAGCACAGGGGGACCCCTTTGTAGCACCCAGAGATTGTTAATTTATCCACCCAAGTGTTTTACTGCTATGGTTTTACACAGAGCGCTTCTGAGAAAGCTCTTCTGCCGGAGCTGGTGCCAGGATGGGTTTGGGTGGGCATCATGGTTTTTGGAGCAACAATAAAAAGGCTGCGTCAGCTCACCTGGCACCCAGCTGCGGGTCTGCCCCTCCGGGGCGGGGGGTCCTGGGCAGGTGGGGGAGCCATTTGCATGGAGCCCTGGAGCTACGCTGGGGCTGCCGGGCAAGGGAGACGCGGACGTTTGCCTTTGACTATTTGCACCAGTGAGTGGGTGGCTGAGCTACTGGTATGGCCAAATGGTTATAGCTAACCCACAGGGTTTAGAGCTCATTCAGATCGAACTGGCGCTGCTGTGCCTTCTCCAGCTGGTCCTCTGCTCCCTCTCCCATGGCAGAGGTGTGGTTCCCACCCAACAGTGGGCTGGTACTGCCTGCTGAGGACCCGGCCATGCAGCATTTCACCAGATGTTGAAGGAGGCCGGTGTCAGGAGCGCTCGCTAGTTTTATGAAGGGCTGATCAATATTTGAGCCTGTCTTTTGTTGCAGCTGACAGAGCCCAGCAAAGGTTACACTTTGCACTTTCCCTCTATATAAAACAGAACATAATGTCTTCTTTGAACTCTTTTCAGAATTGCAAATCGCCCACGCCTGGAAGTGAGATACTTGTAGGCAGCTTTGCCAGCATCAGGCAGGGCTGGTTTCCAGCAGAAACAAGACATACAAACCAAGGTTCCTCCCCAGCGGTCCTGGGACACGGCCCCGTAGCTTCCCCTCACTGGAGTGAAGAGAGGACGGAGCTCAGCGGGAACCCACCGGCTTCCTCGAGGACCCTCAGCTATGGGCAGTGTTTAAACTGCAGAGAGGCAGTGCTCAGGAGAAGAATTAAAACAGAGTAGAGAAAATAGAGCTGTATGTGCACAGGAGAGCCCAGGTAGCAGGGAGCACAGAGAGCGATGCTCCACGAGCGGTGCTTGAGCTCCTTCCTGTGGTGGCAATGATGAGTTACTTGTTGTGTACCACCAGCCTTGCGTCCGGAGGAGATTAGCCTGAGCATACATCTGCCTGGTGATCTACCCTCCATCTTCTCCAGCCAGACCATTGCAAGGAGAACAACAGCCTTGCGATGCCAGTGGCCCTGCAGTAGGTGGGGAGAGGGGCAGTGCAACCTGCCAGTAGCTGTCTGCTCCGTTAGGCTACGTAGGCTAACAGGAGTTGAGTTGCATGGTAGTACCAACCGGTTGCATAGTGGAGAAGCACTTGGCCGGCTGTATGGTCACTCACGGTATATTCCTTATATAATGCTATTTTATTACTGCAGTCGCATGTGTTTTCCCAAGCAGGAATGGTCAAGTAGTTTGTATTGGCTAGGTAAAAACAGAGCAAGGGGAAGACAAAGCAGCATATGTCTCAAAGGTGTGCCTGGCACACAGCGAGGAGCCCTGGCTGCAGGCAGCTCTGGGGAGACCCTGCCCAGCCCAGCCAGCCCCCGGCCCCACCACAGCGGGAGGCAAAGGGCAGAGCCGCGGGTCCTGCCTGCTCTTCTTACCACATGGAAAGCAGCAGTAATTTGCAAGTTGTGCATGCAGATCTTCAAAAGAACAGAATTTGGCCCTTAATGTTCTTTTGATGTATTTTTTGTATGCAAATAAGGTTTAATTTCTGAACTTTGAACAGTTTGCAGATTAGTTTATTAGAGTGTTGTATTATTAAGTTGTATACTCCTGGGGTCAGAGCGAGGCATTTGGAAACCTCAGTGAACATTATTTATATTGTTAAACAAAGTCAAGAACTTCAGACATCTGGTATTCACCACAAAAGCAGACAATCAAAACAAAGACATATTTGTAATCATACTCAGTAGTCTTTTTATGTGAAGTAATTACTAAAATAATCTAAAGACATGGATCAGATTATTAATGAAAATTATAGCCTGCAAACTGCTGTAATATACATCTCTACCTTTCATAAAACAGACGGGAAACTGTATAATGTAATGAATAGCCCTGGGGTTGTGCAATGCCAGAATTCATACTTTGAAATCTGTTGTCTCAGCTGATGAGCTCTAAGGGGAGTATTAGCAGACCTACTGCTGATTGGGCTGTAGATGGTAATTTTGAACTCTTTCTATCTGATGTACTGATTTTGCTCTTTTTACACTAAAGAAACTAAGTATGAGTTATTAATGAATTCCTTTTAATATAAGCATTTATATGCATATAGCTGGGTAAAATTCAAAATAAGGTAGAAAACATCCAGGGCTAATTTGCCTCTATTAACATAGGAATGGGAAGCCGAGCAGGGCTACGACTGGGAGCCTGCCCCGGCGGTCACAGGTCCGGGCTGTCACCGTGACATTTGTGGTCCGGGCTGTGGGTTACGTTCGCCTGTGGTACGCTGCTCCGCAGAGCACAGTCTCACCTAGACCCAACTGCCAAAATTAATTGAAGTATAGATACCGATACAGACATACGCCAGGCACGAATCTGGCCCTCCGAACCCTGCAGGGTCCGCATTTGGGGCTGTGCATTGCACTGAGAGCAGAGGGGCGACTGCAAAACTGCGTGGAGGTGGAAGCAAACCCCGCCTGCGCTGCTGGAACAAGAGAACAACAGCCGAGCAGTAGGAATAAAATGCCACCTATTTTCTTGCACTAGTGAATATCTTGCAGTGCCGAAATAGCTCTGCACTGATACGAAGTCTGGATTTTCAGCTACTGTTTAAGCTTCTCTTCTTCTAAAAGTGATGGTGAGGCTCAGTCCTGTCATCCACTTCCTCTTACAACTGCCACTGACTTCAAAGGAAATCCTGCTGGCAAAATAGCTACAGAATTGTGTCAGTAGTTTATTTGCTCCCAAGATTAGATAATTAATGAAGATAGAATATTAAAACTACATCTACATAAAGCTAAGGGTAATCTTAAAGTGTTCTATTATTTTGTAAATGACCCGAAGTTTGTAATGCATTTATAATCATGAATCAGGAGACAAGTCCTTTCAAATAAGGAAGTACAATTTATAATCTCAGTTTCTTTCATTATTTATTCATACTGCTGTTGAATCATCTGCTCTTCAAAACCTGTAAAGCCACAGAGCTTGCTTTACCTGCCGATGCTATTCTACGAGAAAGTTAAACTAAACTCTGCATTTGAGTCAGTCCAAATTACATCAAGAGGTGAACCCCAAACAGATCATTTTGCTTGGACCTAGTTATTCTGAAATTCTACAGGACTTCTGCTGTTCGGCTTTTCCTTCATGTTTAGACATGTGGTACTCCTGAATTACTGCCAACTCAGTGATGGCAAAACCAGACGTTCACTATTTTCAGCACAAAACCATGGAAAATACTGATTCCTTTCTACTCTAGTACCGTATTTGTGGCAGTGCCCTGAATGATTGCTATTAATATGAACTAATTGTTTTGCTCGTTTCGAAATAAGCATCTCTCACACATCGGAGTTCTGTTTAAAGCCAATTGCCCGTTCCCAGGTGCAGTAGTTTTCCCACCCCTACAACGCTGAGGAGGTATTTTCATCACGCTTGTGTCTTGTGCATGCGTGGTCCTCGGTGGGCAGCAAGGGTTCAGAAGGATCCACCCAAGTAAATCAGGTCTTTAACCCACAAGCTATTGCAGGAGCATACCCCCGGCAGCTGTGCCCAAAGCAGTAACAATAAGAATCCCAAATTCCTTGTCATAATGGCCGGCACTAAAACCGAACTGCCTGACTGCTTTTCAACATATATAGCAACATTTTTGTCAAGAAATGGGAGAGAAAAACTTTTAGCCCCTTTTCTAAAGTAACTGTCACAGCCTCTGATCTGGGAAAGTGATTTGCTGCACATAAAAGAAAGACTGAGCAAGTGTTCGTCTATAAAGAGCAGGATTTAGTGACTCAACTTTTAACAGACTTGGAATGGCTTCAACATGATTGTCAGCAAAATTGTCAAATGGATGTAACCCTGGCAATTAAAAGTAGACAGAAAATTCTGAGTATCATTTACTAACTATTCCAAATTATCTAATCTGCAATGGAATAGCATCTCTTTACTAAATAACTCAAAATAGCTATTTCCCTTTTCTTACAAACCCTTTTTAAAATTACTCTTCTGAATTCTTTTTCTTCTTAGCTTTTGCTCAGAAGTTAACATTTTAAAAGCTTCATAGACTCTTTCCTTTGCGAGCTACTGAGCCATGGACTCAAAACATCTTTCACTTACTGGGCATTTTTCAGACAGAGGTCTGGAGTCCAGATAACTTTCTTTTATGTAAAGGCTTCTTATTACATTGATAAAAAAATACCTTTGTTCAAGACTTGAACAAAGCAGTGTTCAGCAGGGTGCTGGAGGCAGCCCTGGGTGCAGCGAGTGCTGAGGAATTCGGGGTGGATTCCTGACTCCTCTCCTTGGGGGTGTGAAGATGAGGGTGGGGGGCGAAGGCTGATGCTCGGGAAGGTGTCCGCAAGCAGAGGGAGCCTTTTGGTGTGAGCTGGGAGGCACATGAAGGATTTTAGCTGTGCTCTGCCTTGCAGAGAGGCTGCCGCTGTCAGCGTTGTAAAATGGAACGTAATACCCACATTCCACTAAACTTGTATCTTGTTTTTCCCAGGGGCGTGGACAAGCCTGGCTTAGGATGCTAGTGAGAAAGGGAGCGGTGGTTTGACATCTCTTTATTAATTACGGCCTAATTCATAGCAATGCGTGTTTAACCAAGCAACTCGGTGGATACAAATCTCATGCTTGGGAAGTAACTTGCCGAATCAAAGTCTTAACTATTACTATTTTGGGTGATCTTATTTTAATAGTTTCAGTTGAAAGGGTTCTGCTTTCTTCTCACCCAGCTGGCATTCTGTCCGTCGTAGATGTGGAAATCTGAAAGCCAGTCCTGCAGTTTTAATATTTCTGCTCTGAGCTCTCTCTCTCTCAAACTTTCCATCTGTTTCCTTATTTCTGTAGATTTTTGTTTGCTGCTCTCCTGCAGAGTGGCTCCGAGCACTGCTATTTTTTATTTGAAAATATGGAAGATTACATAGACATTTTCTTCCTCCTTCCCTTCATTTGTGCTTGACCAAGGGGGCAGCTCTGAGGCTGCTGTGGGGTGTCACACCTTGCTGGTGTAGATGCGGATGTGCAGCAGGCAGCTTTTTTCCTGTACACCCGAGGGAGCGTGGGACTGCACCGTACGTTATCAGTTTGCTTTACTGCTGCAGCAGCAGAGGTGGAAGCAGGGGGATCTCTGGTGAAGTGCAAGAATACAAGAGGAGAGGGATTAGACACAGTGCAAAGCTTTAGTCGCTCCATATGTGGATGCTTATGTTAATGCAATTAAGGGGTAAATGTTAATAGCGTGGTTTCAGTCTGGAGGGGGAACACTTTCACGAGGAGCTGGACAGACCCTCCAGCACAGCCAGGCTTGCGGACCTTGAACAGTTTGAAAGGGGAAGAAAGTACAACGTGAACTGCGTGCTACTGTTTTAATGTTCTGAGATAGACGATTTCATTGTAATTGCTCTTAATACTTAACTGTCGTGCCTACTTGGAACCATTACTGGCCATCACTAGGTGGCAACACAGCTGGTGGAGAGATATCCCATGCTGAACACGTGCGTAGGGAAACCTCAGGCTGATTTCGCATTGCTGGCTCCGTAGATTAGGAAAAATCTTCCTGCTTCTGTAGGTCTGTATTCCATCTGCAGCCTTCCTGAAACTTCACAGGCCTCTCACTGTGCAATTACAGGAGGATTTTAGTCTGATTATACATTAAAAACTCCCCTCTATAAAGAAATTCAAAGATCAGAGACATTTTCTTTTAAGTATTACATTGAAATTTGAACACTCCTGCTGCTTATTACAAAATGTTTCTACAAGGCACTATGGAACTCTCAGACTTTATATTTTCATTGTTAGAATTTTTTTCTTTTCTCTATTTAAACATTAAATCCGAGCATTTCACTTCCACCCTTTTTTTTCACTGAAACGTATGTTATGGAAGTTTTAATTACAGCCTGAACAGAATGCATAGTCACAAGTCATTGTTATGGATAGCATTAACAGGACTAAGAGAATCAAAACCAAACAAAAAATAAATGACATTTTTGTCCTTCAGATATGTGAAAATGTGAATGCAAATTCTATAGTCTTATTTTTTCTGATCCCCACTATTCTCTAATCTTATCAAATATACATTCCCATATTCTGAGTCAGTCTGATAAAGCAGCTTGCTATAAACAAGTTGCATTAGATTTTGTAGAGCACATTTTCCTAGTAAATCCAATTTCACAATCTTTTTCTGGTGACATATCAGCCATTCCTTAGTATATAAAATGTTCTTTGAATATTTTAACTACTGTGTTCTACAACACCACGTAGCATAATGCAGTTGTACTGTACGCTATCTTTCTTTAGACACCGTTCTTTATTGGAAATGCAGTATCGTTTTACAGTACGCTCCTTGTTTACCCTTTCAAGGCAGAGATAAGTAACGCTCCCCAGTAAACATCTCGATTACCAGCACCTGCCTTGATGCAGTGTATCTGCACAGTTAGCTTTTGATATCACTGTTTGTCTGTGAATGGAGGTGCCTCAAGGTTCATAAATCTGTATGCAGTAGTATGGGTTCTCTAACAGCAATTCATTTTAATTATGTGAGACATAAAAAGACCACCTACAGATGAGACAATACAGCTGTAAGATTCTCAAGGCTACTATGGGGAATACTTCATAACTGAAGTATGTTTTCCCAAAGGAATTATACTACCATTTGATTTAATTTTTAATTTTTACATTTTAATCAAAAATAGATCAAATGGTGGTGTTATCTCCTGGGAAACATACTTCAGATATGAAGCAATCCATGTTCCCTTTAAATATGTAAAGCTGCCATTTATGTATAACTCATGAATGACACCCTGTGTTGCAAGCAAATATCATGCGGTGATTTCTATATTGTTTCAGTAACAACACTATAATCATACACAAATACCACTACACCTGATTCTACAAAGCAAATGGCATTAAATAGTATGGACCTCAGAAGCTAATACAATATATATCTAGTGCTAAGTAAGAGCCACCACGTATTGAACATGTGCACATTAATATTGGCAGGGACCATATCCCATGGGGCAGCCAAACACCGAGCAAGTTGTTGTTCAGGTTTCTGAAAGCTATTGTTTGAAAACTCGGATTCAGAAACAGAGTTCGGTACATTATAGCAAAGAACAAAGCACAACTCATTCAAAGCTGGATGTCGCAGTTTAGAGACCTTACACATACATTGTCACAGAATGGCAAATGGGCTTTTTAAAGTTGGTGAGGACACATTATTTGACCGAAGATGAGGTTCAGATCAATTAATGCCTATTTGATCTTCCTGGTTTTTTTTCTTCTTTTGCATGTGTTTAAAAAGAGAACAAGATGGCCAATGTTTTGCTTGCTCACTTGAGAAAGAGTTGGGAACAACTCAGGAAGAGAGAGCAACGGATGAGTCTCGGTGCCCCTTGACATGGGACGTTTCCCACTATACCTGTGGATTTTCTTTTTTAGCAAGTCATTTTAGTAAACTACCTGTCTCCCCAGCAATGGAAGGTCTTTGTGCTTCTCAGAGCAGTATGTACATTTTTGCATATGCGGTGTTTATATGCAGTTATCCCAAATGGAAGTTTCATGTGTGATAAAATGTCAAGGTGTAACTCTTAATTTTATAATTACTGCCAGTAATCAAGGCAAAAGTAACATTATTAATGTGTGACTATTAATCTGCTAATACAGGCTATCACATTACGTTCTCAGGAACCACCGTACGGGGTTCTCAGGAGAGATGCTGAAGTTTTAATATGCATACAGTTTTCCCAGCTAATTTAGACATAAACACCATTCATTTTAAATATATTATTTTCAACATATATGTTGTATAAATTTGTCTTCGTGGCTAGTCAGACTGCCTTTAAATCCCACACACTAAACCCAAAATTTTGTTTTTCCATTTTTTTGGCAGTCAAGATGACAAGTTAACGTGTAATTATCATCAAATGAATAGTTAAGCGAATGCTAGTACCATAGTCTAAAGCAACTAAACCTAGTACAAAAATTTTATGTAACATAGATATATTTATTATTTTAATCAATATTACATTTATCCTACCCCTTTCACATTCGCTCTTGCTACTTCAGACATCAGACCAGGATTAATTCTCATCGTCTCGTGCTTCATCTGCTTACCTTTATACAAAATGTGTGTACAATGCTATCCAGCCAAAATCCTGTTTGTCTATAAATAGACAGTTACTTTACCCTCAATACATGCAAGAATAGGTGACAAAAGAAGAAAAAATGCAAGCAAAAAATTATGCCTTCATCCTCCCTCCCTTGGTATCAGTATTGCTGTTCCTGAGGACAATTGTTCCTTTTCCAGGACCATTAGCCTGTACAGCATGGCCAAGGTTAGACTTTTCCAAGGCAGACAGTCAAAACCTGTTTTCTCCAGAAAGGAATAAATGCAAGCAAGCAATTAAGTTAATGTGTGTTTATTTATCAAACAAGTTTTTTTTTTGTTTTGGTTGTGGTTTTTTGTTTGTTTGTTTGTTTTTTTAAGATTTTTGCAGAAATGGCAAGTTAAGGTAAGGGCTTTAAAGGGCAGTGTGCACCCTGTATGTGGTTTAACATCTGCGTTAAGACTGGCAGCTCCTCAGGAAGGCGTCATGCAGATGATTGCCCTGTACCTGGGCTCCTCATCAAGCCTTGCAACAACAGGCCTTCGTGGCACAAGGCAATGGACTCTCTTTTGGGATGGGAAGAGGTGAACGACCACGCTTACGTGCACACCAGCAAGCAGTCGGATCCAGCAGGTGAGCAGCCCATCGCAGCAGCTCCTGTTAAGGCCCCTACACCTACGCCATACATACTTTGGAGGTTTTACGTTGGACTAAACTCGGTCTGCTGCACTGAGCGGAAGCCGTCCAAAGGAGCAGCCCTTGGTTCAGACTCCCATGGGGAGAACCTGATGTGCAGCTGGAGTGCAGGTCCCAGGGCAGGCTCATTTTGAAGGAAGCCGTTCCCTGTGCACTGAAACTGCGCTACCAACTGCAGCAAGTGGCAATGGTCGGGGGATTTGCTTCAAAACCACACTGCTATGAAGCAAAATGATAACCTAAAAAAAGCAATAGTCTAAGGAGATCACAGTTTAGATTCATGAAGGTATCCAGACACCTACATTTCTACTGAAATCCACAGGAACGTAGGTCTGATCCTCAGGTGTTCCAAGTAGGTGAGGAAAAACAAAATCTGGAGACACAGATGGAGAGGGATCAGTTGAAAAATATTAATGTTTAACTCTCTATTAAGGCAAACCTGCAGAGGAATTACTTTGTTTCAAAATATTGATTCTGCATATCATTCATACATCTGGCCCATGAGGGGGAAACACTGTGTGGGCTACACCACACAAATGAAACTGTAATATAAGCTGCGAACAGTTTTTATTTACCTTTATACCTCAGTGTCTGCAGAATGCAATTCAATTATGAATGGAATAACAAAACCAGTCAATTTCATACTGTAGCCAAAGTGGTGTTTAATGCTTCTGCTTTTGTAAGTAACAATTTACAAAATACAAAGTTAAAAATATTAGATTATATCATCTTAACCTGAATTAAAAACAGACCATATGCCTCTTTTAGTATATACATGTAAATAAAGTATCACTCAGGTTATTTTGTGTACAAACCACGGTATTAGGAAATATAAAGAGTATATAATTTTATCAATATAACAAAATTTCACAGTTATACAAGGTGAAGAAAAGTCTTACAAAAATAATTTTGTGGTTCTACTGCAGATTTGACACAAATCTGCTTTAAAGAAATATTCACCTCTCCCAGCCTGCATGGCATTCATCTGTACCTATTACAGCAGCTTCATGATTCTGACTGACAAATCCTGAAACAAATTACACAGTACAGCTATTAGAAAAAATACCACGATTATAAACCTTCAATATATTAGACTATTAAACTACAATTTGTTTCCATACTGGCTGATTTATAAATGCATTCCCTACCCCATTAGAAAGCACAGAATAAGGAATCACTTCCTAGCCAAAAGATTCACTTTAAAGTTTATCCAGAAGTGTATGCATTCTCATTTGTGAAAAAATCAGAAACGATGATGTTTCTAACAGCTATACATGTTTCTAGTCAGCTGGAGAGGCCAGTTAACATTTTAGAAGGAGTAAGACCAGCAGGTGCTCTTGCCAGGACCAAGGGAAGCAGACACAGCGACATGCAGCAGGTGCTGCTTTGCCCCGTGAAGCGATGAATGCTTGGACGTAAACGCCGGCTCACAAAGTGAGCAACACCGGTTATTTCATTTTGAGATACTTTACACAGAATATAACCGAAATGTACATCTATCCAGAATACTTTATTTATCAGCAGTAGCATTCCCAGAGACATAAGTAAAAATCTGTCCAAGTTTTTGTTAGGACTTATGGCCTCCTGCAACAAGGAAGAATCTAGAACACTAGTAAAAAGGTACAGCGCAACTACCCTTCTGCCTCCTGCCTTGAACTGCAACTCCTAGAGGTTTCTTAATTTTATTTTTTTTTGTATTGTAAGCCAACTCAAGAAAAACAGAAAGGAGGGAGCTGCTATTTTTGACAAATGCTAGGAAGAGTATCCTGACACTGCACAAATGAAGTATGAGTATACACACACACTTGAATTCTAGTCATACAGGAACTGCTTCTTAAATATTGAAGATACCAATGCTTAATAAAAAGAGCAAAGTCAAGTTTAACATTCTCCTGATAGCCAATACATTTTTTTATATCAACAAACAATAGCAAAGAAAAAAATACTATTGGAAACTACTGACATTTTCATAATTTCTGTGGTACTTGATGGTCAAGGCTTAGCTATAAGGCAAGAAATGATGCCCGCAACAAAACCTGATCTAAAATACTGGTTTTGTATTTGCAAAAAGTCTTTCCATTCAATATGTGTCCTGTTTTTTGGACTCTTCCCATGCGTCTGCCTGCTACTAGTCACTAGAGCATACAGGATATTGAACTAGGTGTTCCCATTTGACCCGGGCTGGTGCTTTTGCAGTTAAGTAACTAGGAAAGATTATCCTGGACACCGAAATGTTAGGGATGCAAAAATTAAAACACTGATCAACTCTGAAGAAATAGAAAGATACAGACGGGTTTGCACAGAAATCTTTGCTAGGGAAGAAAGGCATCACATTTCTGTATCAAAAACTTTTTTTTAATACTCGCTTTTTCATTACAAATTGTGTTATGATGCAGCAGAGATGGTAACTGCCAAGTGTTTTTCATTTGTTTTCTATTCTGATGTATCATATTGACAGCAGTATAACTACGTGACAGTGGTAATTAGGATAGGCTGAAAATGAGGGGAGTTAACCTTCCGCTAGCTAATCTGTTTCTACACCCCTTTTTGGAGTTCATTTTCAAAACAGATGAAATTGGTAGGGGAACGGGGGGTGGGGGTATTTAAATATTATTATAGAATTGATCTGACACATCCTGTATTGTGTTCCTAGAGAATGCAAAAGGCTATAGTTAAAAACAAACAAAAAGAACCCTACTTGTGACCATTTTACTCAAGTTTAGTTTCTACAGCATAGCATTGAGATGTTCAAAATGTACATGTGAATAACATAACTACTCATCAGTTAGACTAGATGTAAACTGCAGCATTACATTTTTAACAGTGTAAAGAAAATACAACAGGCCCATGTTCACACTGCAGGCTACAGAGTAAAAAAATGGGATAAAGTTCTCCTATTTTGTTCAGCTGTATAGATGCAGTAATCTCCAAGGACAGCCTTGAGAGCCAGGGTGGATAGTGTAATAAAATACCTGCACAGTGTAGAGTAACAATGGGAAGACCGATACGAAAAAATTACATTAAAATCGAACACTAGTATGACTTCATCAGCCTCTGTAATGCAGCCACAAACTATGACCAGTCCTGTGATTTATGTACGGTAAGATTTTACAAAAAACAAGTAATAGTTATTCTAAAAGGAGAAGAATTAAAAAGAACACGGCACAAAACCTGCGAGGACCATAAGGAAACCCAGTCGGTTCTCATTTTTACCATACTCCATACCAGATTAAAATACAATTCAGTTTAAAGCAAACAGAAGAAATACATGCACTGGTTTCTGTGAATGCTTAACATGATAAAATTTTGAGTTATTTAAATGAAAAGCACCCTTTTGGTTTGATAATCCATAGACATATCCCCCGTGTTTTAAGCATGATGGCATACTTCTTTGCTCCAACATATTCCAGCAGAAGACTGTTCCATTGTGGAGTCCAAGTCTACTTTTGATATTCTCTTCTTTGGATACCCTAAATTTTGACCATACGCTGTTCTACTAATCATTACTTGTCATACATTTTACTTGAAGAAAGATAACAGGTTTTGAGTCGTTTTGCAGTAACGAAACGTTCAGATACCTTTTAGGCTCTTACCTTCAAGCAGCTATTTCAACTTTTACAGCACAGGAACTGATGCTTAGTCATGGTTTTTTTGGCTGCTATTATCACCAGGATTTTTAAAAAACAGGGGTTGGAAAATGTACAAATGAATTGCCCACAAAATATGATCTAGTTATCTTGGTAACAAATATGTAATTTCAGTCTTTAGAAAACATTTTGTATTATTATTTTGCACTAGTTGATAAACTCTGCTATTGGTATACGGGAATTTGCTCATCATACTACCGTTTCAAGTGAGGCTATGTTCCTTTCTAGCTTGGATAGATACCAGTGCTTGCATCAACCTGTATTGGGAGTGGGAGGATTCAAGATGAGTTTCAGATCTTCAAGATAACAGGGACAATACAATTTCTAAAACTGCTGTGCTTCTTGGAGATTTGATCTGTTGTATATAGTGTATACAGATATACAGTACAGATTGTACTGTGCTTGTGACTGAAGAAAATTTTGAAGCGTCTGAAAAATTTTGCACTTTGAAAATATTTATTTTCCATGTAACTAAAATTTATATTGGCTTGGAGGAAACTTATTCTTTCCTAATCAAACAGTCTGTATGCTAATTTAGGGCAGCTCTGCTTTATAGACTTATTTCCTCATCTATTACTTAACTGAATTCAGTATTTATATGATACTCATGTATTTAGGAAGACTATCTCCTTAGTAACAGTCAACTCAGTGCTAGCTACAACTCCACACACAATATGGGAAGCAGTCTAGGAGTCTGAAAAACCTTTGTCTAAGGATTTTGCAGCCTGATAAACCCCACTGGGAAACTAACCTTTAAAAGCCTGTCACTAGATTTTTGCAACTTTGGAGCTACCATTTTAATTTAAACTGGCTACTGGCTGCTCTCAGAACAGGAGAGGCCAAATGCTGTCATGCCTGCCGTATCTGTTTTGGGTTGAACTCTGCCCAAAAGCTGAGTGGCAGCAGGGCACAGCTATAGCTCAGCAGTTCTCCAGACAGCGGAGATTGCTTTCTTTGTGAACTTTGGCAGGTCACAGCAATTTCCCTCCAATGCAGAGGGTTAACGTACTGCCATTCAGTTCCGAGCTTTCAGGACTCTTCTGCCTATCCCAGAGCAGCCACTGAAGTGTCACACCCAAATAGCACAACTCGGCTATCTTAGTCTAAAAATTTGCATGTGTTTAAAAATTATATAGTCCTATATACTGGCAAAACGTAGATGAAATTATTTGTGACAAGCCAGTAAAATCATGTTGGATGACAAGTTTAAGACTTTTTAAACAGATTTCTTCTAATATCACAATAACTGGAAAGACAGAGTCAGGGAGTGACAGATGGTATCTTAACAACTTTGTGAGAACTCCACAGAGCTGAATTACTATTCATCTTCGCTTTATGGAGGGTTGTTCAAGTAATACTGCTTTTTCTATTAGGTATTTACCTGCCACATTCACGAACTCTGCTTGTTATAAACAAACAAGAAGTTTAGCATGTAAGATACCTGAATTGGATGCATATTTTGGATTTAAACGTAAGTTTCAATAGGATTTTTACTGGCCTTCACAGCTGAATAGCCATCTAAAAATGCAGACATTTCTGTCCTCCCATTTCTGCTGCATATACAGAGCTGAGCTAAAACTGCAGGCCCTGTACCCATGTAAATGCAAGGGCCGCTTTCCAAGAGAAAGTGAAAGAGAGAAAAGTGCCCAAGAGAGACAGAAAAATCTCTTGTATCAACATGACCTTTGGCCTAGTCCCAGGTGAAGACTGGGCCAAAGGCCAGATCAACTTAACTACTCTAAAACATTAAATCAACTTTTTTTTTTTAACATATACTGAGCTACCTTAAAAGCAGAAGCATTTTTTCAAGTGTAAAAACAATGATATCCATAATTGTGCACTGAAAGAGTAACACATACAGCAAACTGCTATATGCTGAATACCACACACAAATCCACGCCATGAGTGAATGTACAGATACCCAGCTGTACAGGGTTCACAGGTGCATCTTTAGAATTTAAAAAGAAAAGCAGTGTTGCTGATCTGCCGTCTCTCAATTTCTAGAAGCCCAGGATATGACTGAAGTGCCCCTAAAATGACAAGATTTCATGTCACTAAAAATTATCTCATCAAATCCTGAAGTCTTTTTTTCAGTATATATTTTCAAACTTTATTTTAAAAGAAACTGACAGTTCCACTAACTGCATGACAAATGTTCCCTTTTATTCCTGAAGGACTAGTGGACAACTAAAAAGCCTGGACAGTAAAGGGAACGTTCAGTGTAATCTGTATAAGCAGCATGACTGAGTTACGAT
The DNA here is from genome assembly GCF_965638725.1 of Aptenodytes patagonicus. NCBI lineage: Eukaryota > Metazoa > Chordata > Aves > Sphenisciformes > Spheniscidae > Aptenodytes > Aptenodytes patagonicus. Next base: position 32,035,755 of record NC_134953.1, read on the forward strand.
ACTTGTTTTGCACATGAAGTTAAAATATACCCATACAGAATATAGACAATTTTACCATCATACTTCTATCTATAACACCAGATACCTTATTCTATGTAACCATTAAACATTTAAAGATTTTGAGCATAGAACAGAAATTTACTTTCTGGTTGGCAACTTATTTTAAACTCAAGTCTGCATTTGTTTGTATCACATTGTATTTGTTTAAAGAATGTATTCACAGTAATACTTTTAGAACAAAAAAAGTTTTATCTCTAGCTATCATGTAACACAGAAAAATCTCAAGAATGATGGTGGTGTTCTCCCTGCCCTGAAATCCTACCTAGCTTCCTTCTACTTAACACCACTTCTTCCTCTTCTTCTAAGTCCCTGCCTAAATAGTCCATAACACATTAGTCCAAAGAAAGCTTACAAAAAATGCAACTAAAGTAGTACTCTTTTCTCAAATTGTGGTTTAATCCACTTCTTATTCCTTCTGAAACATGTGGTAGTCATTAATTGTAGAAAAAGAGGTCTAAAAGTTGAAAGAGCAAACCTAATAGTGATAATGCCTTTAAATACATGTTGAAGTTCACAGCACTTACGGTAGTGACACAGAAATAAATGTATTCAGGAAAGCTGATGTTAGTGAAGTTCCTCACATGGCTGATTAGCTCCATAAATATCAGGATTTCTTGATGCAAAATACAATCCTGATAAGACTACCCACAGCAGTGAAAAATTGTCTCAGCCCAATATGCTTTGTGTTTGACTTGTTCCAGTTAGGGTATTTTAATTTATTCGAATTTCCCTACCATCAGTAGAATAAAGCTTCTGATAGGATTTTAACATTATCGATCATGAAAAAAAATTACAACATCCTTTATCTTGCTACCTGTAGGCTCCTCCCTTCTGTTCATTTCAGCTGTTCTGAAGGACTTCCATAATGCATGTTAATCACTGTGACAGTCTCTGATTTCCCTGAAGTGAAATTTTAACTGTGAAGAAAGTTATCTGAGCTCTTACCAGCTCTTACTAGACATTATACTCTAAACATAAGCTTTTTATTATTTAAAAAATGAAAAAAGTTTACTACTATAATTCCTACCAAATTTATTGAAATATAACTGTATTACCTATTATGTTACCGGACACAAATAACTGATTATCCAAAAAGAACACAATTAACAAATCTATATGATCAGTTCATCATCCACAGGTAGCGGGGTTATAGACGAATCATGCTGTGAATGCAAGGACACTCACACAAGCCGGTTTATATCAGGGTGGATATGTTAGCTCAACATGACGTGAATTCAGCTATGCCGCAACACAATTCTGGCTGCTCTAGTCCTGTCTTTATGTGGCAGTATGTCCAAACTAGCAAACTCTCCTAACAGGAACTGGGAGCCAAAGAGAGTCCCTCCTCTCTGCAAGAGCAAGCTATCAGTGCAAAAGCAGTCATATTTTTCTTTATCCAGATTGTTCCGGCCCCATGACTGAAATAATGGAGAACTGAATATATATGCTAACTTCATTATTCCATTACCAAACATTGTATATTACTCCTTGAACTCTAATTTATATTTGACATTTTGCAACACACATGGGCAAACTTTTCCCCCCACTACAGGGTACGTCACGGAAATCAGAATCATATTTAAAACCAGTCATATTTAAAATCACCCTGCTTTGGGCAAAGCGTTTTCCATTTCAACTCAACAATATGAGGCTAATTTAGCAACAAGTCTAGTGTGTAGCTCTACAAGGGCTCCAGATTTTTATAACACTACCTTGAGTTTCTATATTGAAAGCACAGAAGGACAGGCAAGTAGAAAATTTGTTTAGTTTTGAGATTCCAGTTCTCACTGAGTAAAGTTAGCAAGTTGTTTTCCTTGTTTCTTATAGCTGTAGCTGAAAAACATTTAAAAGTGAATAGAACAGGTCATCCATTATAACCAAACTTCAATACGTAAATGTTTGTGGAGGAGGTGAATGTTACCCCCTCAAGTTATCTGTTTTTTATCTCAAGTTCATTACTAGGCCATAGGAAAAAAAGTCAGGCTAATCTGACTTAAAATAGAAATGGTGTTATTTGGAATTACAGTATTTGTACTCATGTTACATAAAAGCAATCATAATTTTCCAAAATTAAGTGGTCACTGATATAGAAGAATTTTACAAACTCTGATGTTGTCACTGTAACTCTGGAATACAACAAAACTGACTTCCTAATGTGCCGATTTGGGTTTTAATCCCAAGATGTTCTTTTCTTTTTTGGGTTTTAATCCCTGAGATGTTCTCCATGCCTCCAAAGATGGTAACACGTCTGGAAAGTTCAAACTTGGTAATCCACATAGGTGGTCATACTGGTTTCTATATTCCTAAAGTCAGCTCTGGATCTGGTTTCTATTTTATTTTTAAAGATGAGCAGAAATAAATTAACATAGAATCATAGAATAGTTTGGGTTGGAAGGGACCTCTAAAGGTCATCTAGTCCAACCCCCCTGCCATAGGCAGGGACATCTTCAGCTAGATCAGGTTGCTCAGAGCCCCATCCAACCTGACCTGGAATGTTTCCAGGGATGGGGCATCCACCACCTCTCTGGGCAGCCTGTTCCAGTGTTTCACCACCCTCAGCATAAAAAATGTCTTCCTTCTATCTAGCCTAAATCTACCCTCTTTTAGTTTAAAACCATTCCCCCTTGTCCTGTCACAACAGGCCCTGCTAAAAAGTCTGTCCCCATCTTTCTTATAAGCCCCCTTTAAGTACTGAAAGGCCACAATAAGGTCTCTCTGAAGCCTTCTCTTCTCCAGGCTGAAAAACCCCAACTCTCTCAGTCCATCTTCATAGGAAAGGTGTTCTCCTTCATAGCAGACATGGTAAATGTCTTTTCAGTCACAGCTCTTCACTTACGAAAGCATCCTCAGTCTCATAGCATTCAACAGAAACTTTGCCATTAATTCCATCAAATCAAAGATTTTGCTATAAACATTCAGCCTTTCTGAAGAAATGCATGGCATTCCCCCACACCTCTCCTCATTTTTGGCTCTCTAAGGAATCCTGTTTGATGGTTCAAAAGGATGCAGAGGATACAAACAAAAGTCAAGGGTAGCTCCCATACATTTAAGAAACTTCCTAAACTTTGGTTAGACAATTTGCATGAAAAATGAAACTGTAGGAATACCATAACCTCTTTCACTGTTACCAGCCATTATCCCTTGAGGATTTTGGCCCTCTATCCAGGGGAAAAAAGAGACAGTGGTTAAGATCACTGCCATCTGTTAGTGGGAGACTGTAGGGCTACTGCTGCAGTATTACGGCATACTATATGGTGCCAAATCATAGCTGTGACTACAGCCTACATAAATAAAAAAAAATACAGGTTTTAACCAGCTTAATTTGGACACCAAAAGGAGCCTATTTGAATCAGCTCAGAAGTCAGCACTATTCAGCTGTCCAAATACTTGCACTGTTTTTCAGAAAAGTCAAATTGTCTGTGCCGAGCTCTGATCGCTACTGGTTTTTTAGCTAGCTCATTTAAAACTAGCTCTGGTATGTCTACAGTGTAATATTTTCAGGCTATGTCTAGTCTTTGGAAAGGAAGTATCCAATTAGAAGGAAAAACAGGAGATAGAATGGGATTCCTGAATATTTTATTATGATCCAGTAAATCAATGAAGATATAAAAATGGGGTAGAGGAAGTTGTGTGTTACTGTTTGCTTTAGTTACTTCCTAAACTCTGCTTTTTGGAGTGAATTTGAAAAATGTGTTCACAGTCTCCATATTTTCCAACTGCTGCTGGAAACATATTAGTTTGTGCTCTGCTGGCGTACCTCAGAAATGCTAAATCAATCTGCCTTCTTTTATTTACATGCTTTATTCCTGAGAAATGTAATTGCGGTTTTTATTAACTTTATGTTTTATGGATCTAATACTTAAGAACAAGTCTATCTTTTATGTCACAGAAAGAAGGTTAATGTACTTACAGATTCTCCAGCAATACATCTTGGGCAAGGCTGGGCAGTACCTCTGCTTCCATGGTTTTCAAAAATCTAATGAACAAAAACATATACGAAACCATAAAAAAAAAAGGGGGGGAGCATTATCTGCAATGTTATTATAAAATGTATTTTAAAGGTGTTCTTCTAAAAAATAGATGTTATTGACAGTGTAAACTTACCACTGAATTTTGCTTTGTCTTTGTAGTCCAAGGACCACAGTCAGGGGAGATTTTCTGTTTAGAATCCAGCTCCATGGCACAATCAATGAGGCGAGCATCAGCCTCATTTGGAATGGTTTCTAATGGCTTGCATGCTCGCTTCTGAAAGAATCAAAAGCAGTATTTACATACCTTCACAAGGCATAGGCCATTGAATAGAAGTTTTGAGGGTTTTATTGTTTACGACTGATAAGGATCTTGCATTCATTTGGAAGAACATAACTTAGTAACGGACTACCAGACACTAGGCCAGAACACCAAAATTTTGTATTTAACACCACATCTCATGCTGGATGAGCAGGGGAATCTGCAGATCTCCCTAAATGTCTCTGTGCCTCAGTTTCACAAACTGGGGATAAAATGCCACTGGGAAAAGAGCATACTTCACCCTCCATTAGCGTATAATTTAGGATGGCATTTATCAAAGGAGCGGATCAGTGGAAGTTGTGTGAAATGACTAATTACATCAAGGAAACGGAAGGAAAACCCTGAAGCCAAGTCAGTCAGCTATGAAGACATATTTTGTAATGATTTTTGTATCTTTCTCTGAATACCATCACCTTTTTACAGCTTTCCATTGCTATATAACCAATTAACTTCCCACTCTTGAAGCTCTAACCTGAGCTATTATCTAGCACTGAATGACACTTGGATGTCCTGCAAATCAAAGACACTCCACCTCCAGAGAAAGGGCTGGCCTAACCAGGGATGTCTTTTTCACAGTGCTTAGCAACCCAATGCAAGATCAGAGGTCCCCAGAAATACTGCTTTACTACTCCGTGAGAACCAGGTTAGGAACTGGTAAGGTTAAGATGCAAGTCTGTGGTTAAGATGCAAGAGTATCCTTGGCCTGTGACTGCTATCCCATGCAATGGGAGGACTACCTTAAATCCCAGGGGCTCCTTGAAATTGTAACAGCAAATTAACAGAATAATGGGAAATTTCAAAACTGACACAGACTTTTCAGGGTCTGACTCTGAATTCCAGAGAGATACACAAACTTTTGAAATTTTTTTCTGATGCCTTTCTGAACAAACTTTGTTTAAGGAATAACAATATTCGATCTCTTTCACAAGCATATGATTTCACAGGCAGAAGATGTGTTGCCACAGAACTAACAGACTACTGAAGCACGGAAACTAAATTTAAAATTTGAATATGTTATGCAAAAATAAAATGGATCAATACAACAGGAACCTCAGCGGAAAACAGTTGAAACGAGAACACTATCAAGGAATACAGGATATTTGGATGGAAAGTAAATCAAAAAGTGAAATATGTATTGTACTAAGAAAGTGAATAATATAATAACAAAAAGTCTGAGAAAGTCCTTTAAAGATAGACTGCCTTCCACTGGGAAAACATTCTCTCCCCTTTGTTGCTGCAGAACTCGTCCTTTATTAAAAGGTACAGCATAGCGGTACAGCAGCGTAAGTAGTAAGAAGTGTGAGATGAAGGAGAAAAGGAAAAAAAATTATTTACTGCCATACATCAGAAGAAATTTGGCTTATTAGAAATAAATTCAAGGTACTGGGTTTTTTTTGGGGGGGTGGAGTAAGATACTTAGCATCAGTGACAGGAATTCAGCATACAGAGTAGATGGCTGACAAACTTCTCATACCAGTGCCAAGACAATTTGTGGAAGTTTCTAGCAGAGGCTAGCTTCAGGGAAGACTTCACTCTCTGGAATTCTCTCTCTTAGGAAAGAAACAATCAATACATCAATCCTGCCTGCGCACAGAGCACACTTAGTGAAGGATTCAAAGAGCCTGTGATTAGTAAGGATCAATGAGCTAGCTACTCAAAAGGCAAGCAAGGATTTCATCAGAATGACTACTTTTGTTAGGGAATGATCATGCTACATCCAGCTTGGAAAAGTAGTTTAAGGCAAGCAATAGCAAATCACACACTGTCCTACACCAGGCAGAAAACAGGTCTCTCTGCAGAGAAGATATTCTGTAACTTTCTTTTCCAGCTGGAAAGTCCTGGAAAACACACATGCATTTTCACTGATGCTGAGAGGATAAAGGCCTCACAGACGTTGCTTTTCATGAACAGTGAAACTAAACTGGTGCAAAAACTAGCTACATCGAAATAACTAACCTAAATGCAACGGAAAATATTTAAGAAAGACTACCACTAGCCTTTTTATTTATTTTTTTTAGTTTAGCTGTAAGATTTGAAAGATCTCCTATAAATTTAATATGTTCATCACAAGCAATTTCTGCTTTGTTTACCACATTTTTAAAAGCCAGGCTAGCTTCTGTTTCGTGTTTCATAAACAGCTGTCCTATAGGTATAAAACAGGTTTCCATCCAGCCCAGCTTTACTTATTTTAGCTCTACTGGATACCTTTGTGGAAAGGACAATGGTGGCCATGTGTAGATGCTCCGCATTACTAGGGCCCAGCTCCCTACTGAAAGAGGTGCAGATGGCTCAGTTTGGGAAAGTAGAAGGAACGTGAGGTCCATGCAGGTCCTTGTTCTGGGAAACTTTGCTCACAGTCCAGTCCAAACCAGAACACACCATGTGATTCGCCGTAGCCTAGAAAAATCTATTATTCTTTACTGGCCTCTAAATCCAAATGCCTTAAAACGAGTAAACATCAATGAGCTCCATCCTAAAGCAAGTTTCTGAAATACATGCAAATAACTATGTGAACGTACAAAAGGAAATCATATGTACATACATATAACATACAGTAGGAGCTGAAGGAGAGCTGAAAAAAATGTAGGGAATCTTCCCCAGCTACAACAGCCACTAGCACAGGACACTGCATGATAGCAGCATCAAATAAGAGGATGGCTACAACTTCAAAATAGTTGTCTCCCCAAACCCAGCGATCAGTCTGGCCCTGTTTGCTTCAGTTAGTAGAGCTGAGTTCGGAGCTCCCCTCCCTGAGCGGCGGATTCGGTGATAACATCTCTGCAAAGGTCGGCTACAGCGTTCATAATGACTTCAAGCCCCAGTACTGGCAATGGCTTAAAACCCGAAGAGGACAGAATCCCAAGAAGAGTGACAAATGTTCTGATATTAGACCTAAAATGTGCAAAACTCTGTACAGCATCACAGCTGTACGAGTTACACAGTAAAGCACCTTGTCTGCATTGTCACTAGGGCTCATGCTGTTAGCTAAAAGCCAAAATAGAATATAGTTGTCAATCATTTGGCTAAAAAATCCCCGCACCACAGTGAGCAGGTACTAGAAGATGGAGAGCACAATTTCATTAGTATGCATCACCTCAACAGTCATAAAGGTTAAGGGTAGGTGTTTCACCTCATGTTTGTGATCGAGCACGTGACTGCAGCAGCTCAACTGTTCACTTGAGCTCATTAAGCTGTGATGACTCAGTTGTAATCTGGACCATAACAACCACTGTTATAGAAAGAAAACAATCTCTAATGTCTTGTCTAGGCTACTTTACATAGAAAATGTTCTGAACTGTAATAAGGAAAGTTCTCTTTTAAAAAACTACCTTGCAGAGCTTGACTCATGTATTTTGCTATCTACAGAGGTGGCAACAGCAATTCTGAGTTGCTCTCTGTCATAGAAGTTTCAGAAGAATTTTATCTGGTCTCCAGACAACTGGTTCATTAATGCCTTTGTCAGTGGACAAACTGCAATTCACGAACAAGAAGAAAGCTATTATTTGCCTCTCTAACCTCAAAACCAGGAAAGAAGCAATTTCTCCTATGTAACCTTGTCAGTCACAGTCAGAAAGTTCACTGAACAGATGTTCCTCTTCCTCTCCGAGAATGGTATTCCTCTGATAAATGAGACTAGCTCCTAACTACTCAAGTTTTTGCTCAAGTCACACATGAACAGGGATGATGAAGTAACAGTGGGGAGAGTGTGATCATGAGGGTTAAGTTTTGCTTGGAACTCCTGTTAACTTCTGCAAAGTTAACAGCTTGGCACTTATTAGGAAGAAAGATGCTTACAAGGTGGTAGATGACAGACACCTTTTCGGAATGAATCCAATTTGAGAAATACACACACACACAAGCTTAGCTGAAATGGAAAGCTATTCCAGAAGCGCAACATATAAATGCTAAACACACCATTCTTGTAAGGCTCATCCTGGAGCCAGGACAGCAGAAAATGGACAGCATTAACAATGCCACCTGGTAAAGCGGGTATCAGTCAAAAAAAAAAAAGCAAAAACAAAAAGTTTGTTTAGTGAAATTCTACTTAAAATTATGAGAGTGTGCGTGCAGACTCCCTGTCTCCAGGCAGACCAAAAGCTCGATGGCGCTTACACAGCACTAACTTCGAACAGCGGTACCAGTCCCCCCGCGGATGGCCGCACTCCGCGGCGGCGCGACCCGCAGGCAGCCACGTTAACGACGGCCGGGGGGATCCAAGGGGCACCGCTACCTCCCTCCGCACGCCGGTACCCGGGCCGCGGCCGCCCCCGGCCCGGCACTGCCGCCGCGCCACCGCTAGGGGGCACCGGCCGCCTCGCCGCTTCACAGCCCCGGGGCCAACGGCCGCCTCGCCGCCGCCGCCTCGCCGCCTCCTCACAGCCCCGGGGCCAACGGCCGCGTCCTCACAGCCCCGGGGCCAACGGCCGCCTCGCCGCCTCCTCACAGCCTCGGGGCCAACGGCCGCCTCGCCGCCTCCTCACAGCCCCCCTCAGGGCCAGCGGCCTCCCCGCCAGGCGGAGGGCTGACCGCGGGACCTGCCGAGACCGCTAAGGCCGCGCGCCAGGAGCCGCCGCAGCCGGGCCGGGCCGGGCCGAAGAGGCCGCTCCCGCCGCCGGCGGGAAGCCTGCGGGGCGCTCTCCGGGGCCGGCCCTGTCCGGCGCTCCCTCCCCCCCCGCCGGTGCCGTGAGGAAGGCCGAGCCGCCGGCTCCCGCCGCCCCCACGCGCGGGCGGAACTCACGCGCTCCGGCTCCCCCAGCTCCGGCTCGTGCGCGCGCAGCGCCCCCCGCCGCCCCCGCGCGGGCAGCGTGGCCATAGCGGCCGGCCGGGCCCCCCGCGCTGCGCCCGCGGCCAGGGCGGGCTCCGCCGCCTCGCAGCCCCGCAAACGCTCCGGGCGCTGCTGCCCGCGCGGGGCGGGGCGGGGCCGGGCCGGGCCGGGCCGGGCCGGGGCCGGCGCAGCGGGGCGAGCCCGAGCCGGGAGGCCGCCTCTCACTCGCACTTTGCGAGTCTGACTGCGTGACATAGGGCCTTACAGCGTGCGGCGGGCGATGCCACGCGCGAGTTTTACGCAGCTGCTCTGCATTTATTGTGCAGGCGATTACGGGGCAGCGAGGTCCCGCGGAGCGGGGTCAGCACCTCCGGTTTGCTCCGTCAGCCTCCGCGCCTCTGACGAAACCTTGGCTCCTGCGGAGGGGAGGGACGATCTGACACCATCTGGGGTGTTGGCTCATCACGACCAGTTTTACGAATTTGCGTTTTATTAACTTTCTGAGTGTTTCTTAAATTGGTAACAAATGAATTAAAAGCTGGGCAACAATTTCAAGCGGTCTTCAAATATCCGGTAACCTCTGTGGTCTCCTTTAAATCCTGCGCTGGGCAGGACCTTTGTGTTCGTGTCTGTGACTTCATGTAATTTACAGTCTAATTTCTGTGCCTGCAGGCTGTAGAAATGCCAAAACATCGAAGAACAAAACCCACGTGGAAGTACAGCTGAGGCTGCACTAGTGTGTGGGCTGGAAATAAATAGAGAGTTTTAAAGTTGACACAGTAGATGGGAAAAAAAAAAAAAGATACTTCCTAGGGAAGAGTGAAAATGCTTGCTCTGTTTACGTGCCGCCTAAAGCAAGCGTCAGAAAACCCACCGTCTAACCTGGTTTTGTCTGTTAAGTGTGTGTCAGTAACCTTTTTATGAACGGCCGTAACAGTTCATCTGTTTTGGTAACAGTGTGATCAAGGCTCTTGCCATCAGTGAGTGGAGCCAATTTTGTAATCGGATCTTTCCCAAAGAACTAAACCTCCTTTAGAGTCCCAGGAAAGATCAGAAGCCACGTGGAAATTACAACTAGAAAATTACGCGTGCCCAGCGTCGTGTGCATTACGGAAGCCAGGGAGTAAGAAGTTCACTTCTCAAATACGACCCACTGTGCTGAGGAGTAAGGACTGAACACAGAATTGACACGAACGCCTTTTTTGCAGAAGTTGTCCTTCTCTAAAAGAAACATTCAAATGCTGTGTGATGGTGCACCAAAGAACTCTGTATTAGGGAGCAGTTGCATATTTGAGCAGCGCTGAGTGTAATGATTTTGACTTTTAGGTTTGGGGACCTAAAATCAGGTACCTCAGTCTACGTGCAGACATTCAGGTAAGTGATTGACCATTACAGGGACTTGCACTGACCTGGTGTCCTCCTGCCCTGGCTGCTGCGTATTGTTCTATTACTCCCTAGTACAAGTCACCCCTCCCATTGGGATGACAGGCGATGAGCTGCCCATCATTATTTCAGATTAAGTCACAGGAAAGTACCTGAGTTTCAATACAGAAATGTCCAATTTCCAAACAGAATAATTCAGAAGCTTCCAAGGATCATCTGCAAATTCCCACCCATGACAGCAGACGACCAAAATCATTCGCACAGGCTTGGACCTGAGAGCCAGCCGCACAAACTGCACGGCAATCCAGAATGGGCAGAGATACTCGTTTCAGATTAATTCTGAAAAGATCAATGGAAGATTCTTTTCTAGAGGATGACGCCCTTCTTTAATGAAGCCAAGGTGTCTTCTGCACCCTCTGTCTCCTACCAAAAGGGAGAAAACAAAATGCAAGGGAGGAGGTGTGACTGAGCAGAATTCAACAATGCTCGTCACTCACTGGCACTGTATGTCACAGATAAAATCAGAGTCCTTCATTTTACTTTTGCTGGGTCTTGCGACCAGCACAGGATGATATCCCCAGTCAGGAGGGTGCAATATACTGCTTGTCTTTTCTGCTCTGCTAAATCAAGGTATTTTGCAGGAGAGAACACGTATTGTCAAGCTATCCCTGGCATTCATTCCTTCTAGAGCTTATTCTTCACTAGGGATCCAGTTGTACTTACAGTATATGCTCTGTCACATTCTTTGAGCCTGAGGGCGTATCACAAAAAAATAATCCACACATTCTTTTTTTTTTTTAAATTTAGCATTTGACATGCCCGATAGAAAAATAACCCTAACTCTGGGTAATCCAGTTTGCAGAACATCTGAAGCATAAGTCATTTCAGAGTTTGAACCAAACCCAAATCCATTCACATCAAATCAGATTTATTTAATTATTTCAAAGCCACCTTCCAATTCCACCCCCAGAGCCTATTTATGTGTCTTGCCAGCAAAGCTAGCGTTGTGGACTGGCTTCCCGTTTATACAATATTTAGAACAATAGGATGCACTATAAAAAACATGCACTTTGTGACACATCCATCTAAATGTGTCAGCATACGGCAGGGGATCCTTTTCTGCAGGTGCAAGGTTTGGCAATGGCAGTTCCATTAGAAAAGTCTCATCTGACATACAAACTGCGCCGTTAAGTGGTACCTGTGTGAACAGAATGAATATCAGTTCTCTCCCTCCATGGATATTTTTCTGAATAAGAAAGAGCTTAGCTTTGTAGAGAGTATGATAAAGAGTATGAAAGCTCACTTCAGTAAGTTGCGAAGAATAGCCATGCAAATCCAAAAGGGTGATCTTGTGAAGTGATTTATTGCTTATGAATTGCTTATGCTGTGAAGACTGTATGGCCTGAAGTAAAAATGCAAACGCTACAATCACCAGATTTTAAGAGTTCAGTAACAAAGGTAGAGGATATATCATTTACAAACCTTTTCAAGACATCTTGTGAACTAAGAGGCTAGAAACAAAAGACATGCTGATATTTACATGAATACACCTCCAAATGCAATGTCTTATGTTTTCAATTAGGGATGCACCTTGTCTTCTGCAGATGAGACCTGACAAAAAAAAAACCTCTAGCAAAGGAACGGAGATTTACTTTGGTCATCAGAGGTAGCTTGTTGCCATCCACAGACTATCAACTATATTTGCACTTGGTAAATTCATAAAAGCCTTTGCCTCTTGGGACTTTTCTGACTTTTATCTGAAGTAGTTTGCCCTTTTTTTTGCAGAGAAATTACTTCATACCACCCCAAAATCCCATTCTTAGATTTGGTGTTCTTGTATCCTGAAAAACTGAGGACTCACAAGTCTTCTCATTCTTCTCTCCATTTGCTCAATTTTTTCCCTTTCCTCCATTAAGCTCATTTGCTAAATGTTTCTCTATGCTTTCTCTGCTGTTAACTCCATCATTTCGTGGAGCACCAGGTAATTTAAAATGAGAATAATTTCACAGTATCATTTGGGTTGGAAGGGACCTCTTGAGATGATCTCTGCACTCAAGCAGGGTGCCTAGAGCAGGTTGCCCAGGACTGTGTCCCGTGGGGTTTTGAGCATCTCCAAGGATGGGGCCTCCACAACCTCTCCGGGCAGTCTGCTCCAGGGTTTGGCCACCCTCACAGTAAAAAAACTGTTTCCTTGTGTTCATGATTACCCTTAGTAAACAGATTTAGCAGTCACAAACCTGTCACACCTTCCAACCTGTTTCTTCTCACACCTTGTTGAGTGCTGTTAGAGAAACACTCATGACTGTGGGAACTCTGCAATTACAGACACGTTCATTCTTTTTTACATCCTTGGTCCAAAGCAAACTGAAACTTTAGGTCTTCAACTGGGATCTTAATTTTACCATTTTCCTAGATGAAAATGTCAGTATTTCCATGTTTGCTGTATTTGATTCCCTGTTAAATTTCCCCTCATTTTGTTTTATTCTGTGTATACAACTCATACTGACATTTAATCAAGAAAACTAGTGACCTGTCATAGCCTTTTCCCACTGCTATTATACCAAGACCTGACATGTCTTAAAGTGAATTCCTGTCTTGTTTCAGAATATTTGCTCTTTGTTTTGCAGTGTTCATACTACACAATCTCTTCACCTCCCAAACCTATACCTTCTTCCAGACCAAAGTGTTTTTCGTTTTATCTTGTGTCATGCATCCAAAAGTCAAAATATAATGCTGGATCACATTTTTGCTTATCACGAAAGGTTTTTTTCAGAACTCTATTATGCATTCTTACCATTGTCAGTGCCCTCTTCCTGTCTCCTACCCTCTAATTATTATGAGTTTTCTACGTTTTCTAAAGCTTTTTTTTTTTTTTCCTCTTCATGTTTAAGGCTCTCTAAACCCCCCAGAATAAAAGGGGACAATAAAGACTCCTTCCACGAACAAGAATGGTGTGAACATGTGGTTGCACACATGTACTGAATCTCGTCTTTGCTTCAGTGAAAGCAGGCTGTCGCCCCTGGATATCTCTTGCTACACGGCTAACAACTCTGCCTTGATTTACAATGATTTTTTAAGGAGGCAGAGAACCTTATGTGTTAATCATGTCATCCAGTAGTCACAGTCAAGGCCCCTAGGGAAAACCTCATACTCAAAAATAAAATAATTTTATCAACAAAAGTAATCTGGTTTAATATAAATTTTAATTTGGCTTTGAATGCAACCATTTCCTTTAACCAGAGGTTTCTTCTAAGATCAGTCTTAATTTGTACAGTCTAGTAAATCTCACCAGTTCAGATGCCCAAGAAGCTGGTTTTGCAAGGATCAACAAAAATATGCTATTCTTAATCACTCTGTATAAATAAGATGCCGAATTAGTGCATAGTAAGAAGTCTTTTGTAGCAAAGGACAGACTAAATTCCCAAAAGTATAGCTGGTGATGTATCAGAATAGAGAAAGGATGTAACCGGATAAAACAAGAAAAGGTGTTGCTTAGGCATACTCTAAAGGTATTAGTTTTTATTTTACACTGTACATGTACTAATAAATACTATTTCTGTATCAAAACATAGCTTATCTATATCCTGAATACTTAGCAACTTCCAGCTACATTAATTTCTTCAAACTGGAATTACATAGTCTCTCTACCGTTATGTCTTTGTCTAAGCACGGCTCAGGAAAATAGTATTAAGCACCAGTAACTTTTCTGCCACACATCAATTCGTAGGTTCAGGGACTAGCTAGAATGAGAATTATGTTAAAACACATCAATATTTTATGGGGAATTCCCAGCTTGAATATAACAGAATAAAACCCGTGTCTGTAAGGAATATGCATTTCAGTACTTCAGCACTACAGTATGGTAATTAGCAAATGTAAACCAAGACACAATTCTTTTGTAAACTGACTTATTCAGGGAGGGCTGGAAAATACGAGTGGCACTTGGGAGTGACCGCCCACGCCACTGCGGTGTGCTGTGTCTTCAGGTTTTCCTTCATCCCTATTTGGTTATCGCCTCTGCAATCAAGTTCTTTGCAACCTGAGGTGAGCGGTAGATCAACTGGGCACTATGGGAGGCTTGCCAGATTAATCTGGCCCGCTGCCTGTTGTTCAATCTGGAGTCATTGAAGCCCCGGGTTTCCCTGGGACCGTGCTGCCAAATACTCCATATGGGATGCCCAGAAATATAGCCTAATGTTAGGGAGATTTAGTTCTCCTGCGTCTCAATGGGCCTATACATTTTTAACAGCAATCCTTGGTTTTACCTTCCAAATGAACCTTGAAAAGGTCTTGTGAACCTTATTAAAGAATGAGGTTTTAAATTATGTGACATAGCTGTAGTTGACATAGGCTACAGCGGAAGACATTTATTTCCAGAAGTTACATCTGTCCTACAGCTGAAGTAGGGGGAGTCATTCCTAAAGTGTAATCATGTCATTGAGCTTTGGCCCGCAGACTAGAGAGTACTTACACCCTCCATCCCGTATTGTGTTGACCTGAACAGTGTATAGCCACGATCTGCACTGAATTCATTCACAGCAAAAAAAGTAGCTCCATTTGTTGAAAAAGGGTCAGGCAATGGGACCAACAATATGGACAATAAATAATAAAACAAAAGTTAATCAGATTATAACAGCGTGTTTTCTTGTTGCAAAAATTAGTCTTTTCCAGAAATTTAAGCCTGTCTTTAATACAGCAGAAATGCTTAGATCAAACAGAATGCACATTTTGTGTGGTACTAGGGAGCTTAAAAGGCAAAAGAATTTACCATTAGAAAATAGATTTGTTCATGGAATTACGTATTTTAGTCTTATTAATGGCACAGCACCGTGTCCTATGCCACTCTACACAGTCTAATGCTTTTCATTAGTCATGAAAGAGCTGCAGGAGGAGGTTATATGCTATTTGCTCAGTGTTCTAGATTATTCAATGTGGGATTTTTTAAATTATCTGAAATCTAAAATAAAACTGGGCAATCTGTTTATCTCACACAAGAATTCGGAATTTAAGCAAAATTATTTTCTTCGAAACAAATATTTTATGGGGCAAAAATTACTGTTTTTTCCTTGTTTTGTGACCGAAAGGAACAGTAATCTTTAAAAGCTCTGAATCTCAGCAAAATATGGTATAAAATCCCAAATAGGCTTTCCCCAAAGATTTTCTATCCTTACAAAATTCTGATTATGCCACTGCTTTGTCAGGTTAAAATGTCAGCGAGAATATATAGAATTAGACTTTCTTCCCTCCACTCATCCCAAATCATCCAAGAGATGTAGCAGTCAGTAAACAGAGCTGAGGTTCTCATACTTATCATGCCTGTGAAATCTTTTTGAATTGCTGTTTTTATCATGACACTGGTTAAGACAAACCTGTAACTGTTAAGATGAACAAATTGTGGTGATCTACTTCATGATTCATATGCTTTGTTTAGAATTTTGTTAAAATACTTCTAATTTATTCCAAAAGTGTGTTTCTAAACTATTTTTTTCTCTCTGGTGATGTAGTCAATTAATAAGCATTGAACAGATACACAGTGAAGACAACTTCATAAAAATTTTCAGATATATCCTCCACTTGCTGCTTTTCAAAAGTAATTGAAAAACAACCGTGTTGTTGAACAATGAAGATTGAGGGTGGTCTGAGAACAATCTTAAAGTTGAATCTATTTTTAGTTGGCCTGTTACTCTACTATGGTGTCACACACTGACTTCAGGTCTTTCCCTTGGGTGGCTATTTGTGCGACGTGGTAGCAATGTACTTTATGTCAACGAGAATATGTTTGTAGAAAGTATGTAGTTTACATCTTCCTTTTTCTTTGTTTTTTTCAAAAGTATTTACATGCTTTTGTTTTCTTAGAAATACTCTTTGAGAAAAGACAGTAACTCAATGGAGATATTAGCATGTTATTTTGGATTAATTTCTGTTTTGCTTTCTGAGATTTCAGACAAAATATTGATGATTAATATGTCAAAATTTTACATTAAATTTATAAGAACAGTAAACATTCTTCAGGATGCTTTATGACCATCTTTTTAACAGCACAGAGGTAAGACAGTATTTTGGATTAATTTTTTTTTCCTCTTTCTGCATCAAAAGGACATTAAGTATTATTAGACAAAACAAAATAAAACATTCACTCTTCTTATCCTGTTCCATTTCTTCACAATGTGATTCCCCATCACCAGTGGTAATCCTGGTTCCAGTGGCATGAGTTGTAACAGCTGCATATTTATGGGCAGTGAGCTTGAAGAGTGAAAATCTAATTTCAGGTTGACATTATATCTGATTCTTTTCAATAGACTATCTTGGCAAATACGAAGGAAAATGGTAGTATGTTGGTCCTGAACAGCAACCTGATATGAATGGTAAGAACTACAACCAACCTGTCCTATTGTACCTTTTGCTTCTTTTTTAAGAGTATAGTTTAAGTGACCTGCTATTTCTTTACAGTGTGAGCATTCCTGTCAAACTCATTGGAAAAATTACTGCCTTGATGCTGCTTTTGAAGCAAAAGATTACATTGCACGAACAGAGTACACTGCCTGCCTTCCCATTCCATACACTGAATCCGTTCTAGAGCTGAATGTCGGTGCAAGCCTTTAAGTCCTCGTACATCCGGACTAGTCTTTTTTCCTTTTATGTTCTAATACATAAAGTCTTATATACTATAAACTTCTGGGTTCCTTTATTATGTCAATTACATTGGTTTGTAATCTTTAAGTATTTTCTCCACTAGAAACAAAGCCGCATTATTTTGGTAATAAAAGTGTTAATTAATTTTTTGATGGTGAAGACAAACCTGAGGTCTTGTTTGAATTGGCAGATTCTAGAGAACTAATGAAGTTATTCAAGAAATGGATTTTCTATACGACATTAAAACCTTTTATGCATATTTTCATCCAGAATTAAAGTGGTCTTAGTTTGGTAATCATGTAACGATCAGGGACCTTTTATGAATATTAGCATTATCTCCGTATTTAGATAAGAGCACTGGCCAAGCTTTTTGATTTTACTTAAAAATATATCCGAGACATGCAAAATACAGGACTGTTTTCCTTCTTCACGAAGGATAAGTGGATCACGAGGATAAATAAAACCTCGAACTGCTGTTCGAGGTTTCATTTTCAGCCGATGTTACCAGGTGTAGATTATGGCCATGTCGAGACATTAACAACTGCAGCACCTGCGGATAAGGAAACGCCAGCTTCATTAACAAGACGCCTTCATTACTGTATACAAGCGTATTATCTTTAGATTTATGTTCATGAATCCGCACCGTATTTCTCGGTGGCACCAAAGGCTGCGAAGGGGCTGGGAAGCGGCACCCACAAATCACAGCCTGAAAAATGACCTCCTTTCAGAGGGGTGAACGTCAACCAGATGGAGTAAAACTGAATAGCAATTCACTCGTTGCCCCGTCCTGCGGCGACCGAGGACTGCCGGACCCCGGGGCGGCCGCCCGGCCCGCCGACGGGGGACCCGGGCCGGCTAAAGATGGCTGCCGCTTCCCCGGCCGGGCCCGGGAGGCCGCGGCGCCTGCGCGGGCGGGCGGCGCATGCGCTGGGGGCGCGGCCGCTGTGGCGCCTGCGCGGGCCCGCCTCCACGTGACCCAGCGCCGCTCCCCCTTCCTGCGGCAGCGGTCCGGCTATGGCGGCGGGGGAGGTGGCGGCTGCGGGCTCCGCTGAGCAGTTCCAGCAGCTGCTGCAGCAGAAGGACAGGTGAGGCGGGGCACCGGCGGGGCCGGGGGCCGGGAGGGACTGGGTGCGGCCTGCCTGGGACTGAGGGAGCGGAGCTTGCCGCCGGCGAGACCCCGCTCCCCGCGCCGGGGGCGGCCTGACTGGAAGGGCTGGCCTCGCCGCCTGAAGTGCTGCCTTTCCCCTGCGCTGCTTCCCGAGAGAGCGTGGGCTTCCCGGCGAGTAACTGCAGCGGGTCCCGAAGCGTCAGGCCCTGTGGGAAAAGGGCGCTTTTGGGTTTGTCCCGGCCTCCCCAAAAAGGTGGCTCCGCGGTCGCTTCGCGCGTTTGGCCCGAGCTCCGTGAAAGGCCGGTGTCTGCTGAGGGAAACAGGCCCGGTACTGCCTCAGAGCTGAATAAAATGTTCGCGGGAAAATAAAAAAAAAAAACAATCCCACAGAGATTGAAGAAGGACTTCGAGTTTGTTTTTGACAGGTTATTTTTTAAGCGCCCGTTTCCTGGGGCACAGCTTATGCGTCTCTAGGAGAGCTTAGGTGTTCAGATGGGGAGGACTGCTGCAGCTGCAAAACCTTCTGTAGGGGACGGGAAGCCTAAATGGGCAGATTGGGAGGAAAATTACGCAAAACAGAACTTTAATGCAACCTAAGTTTTTTTTTTTTTCCCCTGAACCATAAGGTGTCAACAAAACAAACAATTACTGTGCAAAGTTTTCAATGAAAACAGCAGCATTAGGTGGTTTATTGAGAAACAGAGCAAAACTAAGTTGTTCATCGCTTATGCAACAGGGCTAGTTTCTCATTAATCGGGTTTTATGCTCTAATAATGAGTGACAGGGCTATCTTTCCATTGGTAGCTCTCAGCATGGACCACTGATTATCTGTAGCCACTGGGCAGTGGCTCTTGGTCTGGTATTGGAAGTGTTGGGCACTGATTGTTTGGGGGAAAACTCTGTGCACGTGTTTTGCTTTGGTAGGAAAGAGTTGCAATAATGAGTATTGCAATTAAAGATGAACAGGTACTCAAGTGCCTTACTGAAGAAAGGCAGGTTTGGTTATGGGCTTTGCTTGTTTGTCTTGTTGAATCAAAGGTGTAGTAACTATTATTATATCTTTTAATCCACCAGCTGAGTATGTATTTAACTAGGTCTTGTAAGGCACATTAAAATAAGGTGCTGTGTCAAAAAAATTTTTGTGTCATTTAACTGCTGCATTAGCAAGTGGCCTTTAAATGAATAAGGAGAGAAAACTGATGAAATGAGTGCTTTAAAAAGGATGATGAAACTACCAGCATCACATTCTTAAAGACAACATAAAAAAAACATGGAAAAGTTTTGATTACGGGAAGAAGAAACTAGATTATTCGAAACTTGCTGCATGACTTTCAGTTTTCTTTTCTGGAATTATTCTTCAACTGAATTGTTCTGTGGGGACATCCCAGAGGAAAGTCACACCCACTGAGACATATTGAAATGAAAATGGCTTTAGGAACAAATACAATATTTTGAAGTTATTTTCAACAAAACCCTCAGTAATTCTCTCATTCCCTTTGTCCACAGAACATGGTTTGGTTTTCTCTTTAATGGACTTGATTATTTTATGCATATTTTTTTGTCCAAAAATGAATTGATAGTACTGATAACTCTTTTCCGCTGCTTCATTTCAAAATATTTGGCTTTGTTTTTTCTTACTGCTAAGAAACCGAACAAACCTGCACTCGCAGAGCATAGCAAACCCCTCAAATCACAGATTTTTTTTTTTTTTAATGAACTCCCCATTTCTGGATGGTGGTAGAACTTTAAAAATATACATTGGCTGACTTAAGATACCTTCTATATTTAGATTATCAAGTGAATTTGAAAAGTAATGGTGTAAAAAAAAAAAAGTAGTTTTAAACATTCACTTAATAAATTGGGAAAGGAGAAAGTTTCTTCAAGGAAGTATTTTTCTATTGAAAGATAAAGCTTAACACAAAAAACATGCTGAATTTTTAAGGCTAGGCCTAATGCTATTTTACTGCTAATTTTTTTTTTCCAAATGAACTTCCTGATTTTTCCAAACTAACAGAATTACCACTAACCAGCTGCAACTGCCAGCATTTTATGTTGACACTTAATTTCATAGGAGTTCTTGTTTCAGAAAATTAATCTTTCTGACATCAAGTTATTAGTAAGCTTTGTGTTATGGAATAGGCATAAATTTCAAGGTTTAATTTTTTTCAAAATGCATCTAGATTTTACGGTTGCAAAAGATGAACTGAGCCAATGTCTTCAAAATTATTGAACCACTTCTATTATTGCTCTGTAATCTGTTGTTTTACTTAGACTACTTTTAGAAAAATCAGCTTATTAAAACCAAGTAACTTGGGCTGCCTGTCAGAAAGATAATAAATACTTACAAAATACTTGTATCTTGGCCCAAAAGGAGGGCGACCTATGGAGTAATTATTTTCTGGATATCCCTATCGGAGAATGTCTTGCTATTTTGGTTCTACAGTCAATAAACTCTTTGTTTTAAAGGTGTACTTTGTGAGTCTGTCTCAACCAATTTTTTTTTTAATACACTACAAAAACAAGACTTGGGGCTTTTTGTTTCTCCACAGAAAATGTGTGATATGTCCTTCTGTTTTTTCTTCTGCTACTAAAATTTAAAAAAAGTTATATTAAAGAAAGTTAACTTTATTTTTGGGCCCACAGCTTTTCCTCTGAAATGTGAAATATAAAATTATACAGGAAGAGAAACTTTGGGACTTGTCATAAGCTTTTTGTTACAATCCTCTTTTATAGATAATAATAGAGTTTTTAGAAATATCTTGGTTGAATGTAAGAAATACTTTGTTTAGAATCATTTACGTGCTTCATTTTGCTAACTATTTTCTTCCTTTCTTAATGTTTTGAATTACTCCTGCTATTTTTCAAGTTTAATCTAAAGTGCTCAGATACCAGGAGGACAGTCTAATTGCAAAATTAGACTTGTTCTGTGAATGAATTTGTCCCCCCGCCCAAAAAAAACCCCTTGGTGCAAATTAATTTTAAGTAAGTTCTTCATGAAGAAAAAAATTAAGTGCATTGCAGCTGTATGTTGGTAAGGAAAGAATAGGCTCTGATGGAATGAGGATTAAATAATCATGTGATTATTCCTCCTCTACTTGTCATGAGCTGACATTCATGTGATCAGATGTGTCCTGCTATGCATACTAATTAAATTGAGCACTTTTAGCAGGGGATGAGTATGCATTCCTGCGTTCAGTTAATGGAAGGAAAGTGTATCAAGTTATTTATTAGTGCTTTGGCCTGATGCGTAGCCACTATATACTACTTTTATGTTCTCTGTTCTCCTTTCTTCCACTATTTGTTTTTAGCCAGTGGAAGTATTATCTTCTCCTACTTGTAGTCTAACAGATGTAGAAATTATTTTTTTAAATGTACAGGCATTGTGCAGTTGCAATGACAGCTTGACAACCTCATTCTCTGTAATTGTAAAAGCTGTAGTAGGTCCAAGTAGATTAGGCTGTTTTGTTATAAAACTTGATTTAAAAAAGAAAAGTATTTTTGTTCATCCTTGATCTGTTTTTAACAACTTCTCTGAGCTCTTAATGGTGTCGGTAAACAGCGCGTATGTTAAGAACAATGTTGGTGGAGGTCTCAAAATTGGTATTTCAAATGAAGGATGTGATGAACAAGTACAGGAAAACCAATCCTGGGAGCAGAGCTCTTGATAATTCTCTGCCTCAGAGCATGGTCTGTCTTCTGAAATATTGAAATGCTGCTGCTTTTTTCATTTTAAGATTTTCTGTCTGTTGTGTCTGGGTATTCTCATACATATATAATGACTCCTCCCTGTCTCCCAACCTACCTAATTATTTTCACCTCATTACTATGTGGCAAAAAATGTTGGTTGCAGCATGGGGACAGCACTTCCAAGTGCTTGTCCCCATTGCCTCAAAAGTCTTAATTAAAATATGTCTGTATGAGCTGACAGCTGTAGTAATGTTTGGAAGACCTATCTGCTGTGTGGGCAGATAAAACTCCTGCACGAGCTACCTGTGCTATAATCTGTCTTTTCACTTGCTCTGTAGCTGGGCTCCACAAAGAGCATTGCTATAAAAGTTTACATGCTGAAACGGAGTTTTGCAGTTAAGGTTTTACTCGGAGCAGTGAGATATGGTCTCAGGTTTCTCAAGAAGTCCATATCAAATCCCATTTATAAGTGAAGAGTAAATCACTTAAATGAGCTTTTACTGGGGTTTAAATGCTAGTGTCAATTGTGAGCAGTGAAATCAGTTCAAAGAAGGGTACAGCTATTTTGTAATTAGAGAGATGGTTTGCCTTTGGGATCATTGCTGGTGGTGACTTGTATACAAGAGTGTTGGAAGAATCTATACAGATGACAGCCCTGGAGAAGATGTCTTGAACTGTTCCTGAGCTCAGGTCTAAATTTGCAAGGCTGGCACTTGCAAAAAAGTAGAACTGCCTTGTTCTGTAATTTCAGTTTTTACTAGTCTGTAAACTCTGCCAGTTTTAATCTGCTTTCAAAGCAGAACCATGCGCTGACTGATGGCATGATTAAAAAAAAAAAAAAGAGGGTATCCTATTATATTTCTACCAAACTTTTCTGGAATTTCTTTCAAAAATCAAGTTTATGAATTTCAAAGTTCTGTGTCTGAATTGAGTTTAGCGCTGTATTTAGAGTATGTGGTCAGATAACACAGCTTCTGTTCCAATATGAATGTCATGCTGCCTGCATAGCTATTACAATTTATGCTGAAGTTCCATTATTTAGTAATAAAAGGTACTAAATAGCTTCTATGGTATGGTTGCATTGATTTCTATATCTTTCTAAGTAGATTAAAAGTAGTACATTATATGTCTTTTATTCTTTATCCCTTATTACCTAGTGGTTTTGGCTTCAGCAAACTTGGAAAACAGAATTGAAAATTAGATGCAAATATCTTGTCACTGTTGTCATCAAAGCGTGTTTGTTTAAGCTCATGAGAACTACCTTGTGGTACCCAGTTTGATGGGATTTCTGTTCTCACATGTGACTTCTCATCTTTAAATGCTGTGTATAATCAATACCAAACATTCAAGGAAACCTTATTGAAGCTGGAAGAGGAGTAAGAAGTTGAAGCTAATAAAAGCAGAAAATAACATTTCAGCATAAGAATACTGTATTTTTAGAAAAGTCCCAGTAGACTTGAAAAGTTACTACCTTATTTCCTGGTTAAGTAGTAAAGAGGCAATAGTGGCACTGAGAGGAGAAAAGCAATGGTGCAGCCTCTACTGTGAAGCTGTTGAGGTCTCGAGCTCCCAGAGCTTCTGAAGATAGAAGGCGTGCCTGGGAAGAGATGCGCGGTGCCCAAGAGCGATTCTGAGTGCTTGGCCTACAGGTGCTTCAAAATCTGTGTCCTGTAGTGTATAACTCCACCTTTAGTGTTTCTCCTTGTTCTTCTTCCTGTCTGACATTCATATGGAATGATCTTTTACTGTCAAAATACAGGATGGTGTTTTTCTTTGTGTTGCATTAGCTTAACAGTGCTGGTTGGGTTTTGGAATGTTTTCTGAAAAAGCATTAAAGTCCTTCTCTGTGCAAGTCATAGAAAACGTTCCTGGTTTCACTTGTTTAATTATCTTTTTTCTCAGGAAGATGGTGTGGGTGGTGGGTTTTTTTGCTTGTTTGTTTTTTGTTTGTTTGTGGGTTTTCTTTGGCATGGCATATCAAACTTTTATATTGCATGAGTCTTTTTTAAAAATAAATGCTGTTACTCTTTTTTTTTTATAGGTCCCTTTTAGTTGTCCACTTTTGGGCACCATGGGCTCCTCAGTGTGCTCAAATGAATGAGGTTATGGCGGCACTAGCAAAGGAACACATGCAGGTTACATTTGTGAAGGTAAGTCAGGCAGTTGAGCTTGTTTTAAAGAGAGGAGAGCCATTATTACAAACTATAAGTAAAGTATTACAAAATATGGGTAAAGTTGTTTTTGAAGTTCCTTTCTGGCTTCACGTTTAAAGATGTGAGTTGAACATATGCAAGAGATGCATCAATAATCTGTGGGATGAAAGTTCTAGGTTCATCTTTCCAAACTTGATATTGCAAGCTTAAATAACACCTTCATTTTATTGTGCTGTTTAAAGAAAGAAAAAAAAAATCAGGCTACTAAGATACAATGATGGATTTTTTTCACTAGCTACTCCATATAACAAATAGACTTTTAAATTTCTCTGTCTCTGCAATGTCGCACTCCTTCAGTTCTGTAGATAGACATATTTTTAAAGCATGATTTTTATCCCTGGTTTTGAGATTAATTTGGCAACACTGTTCTTTTCAAGTGTGCTGGAGATTTCATTTGTTCCCATGATGTTATTAGTTAGCTAAATAGATCTCAGAACTCATAGAGATTTTCTGTCTGATACTGAAGATGAACAGTAATCTTCATGAAGTTTAAAGGAAGATAAATTTAAGTCTGTGCAACATTGTCACTCTAAGATGACAGTCGTATAGTGCTGGATGGTATAAACACAAATGAGATGCTATATTTTTGTGAGATTGTCTGCACATCCTAGTAAGAGAACCAGTGTGGAGGGAAAAATGAATGCACTTCATCCACATGCCATTCATTTTAAAACAACTTTCTCTTGTTAATGAGACACTTCTGTGATTATGAGTGGAGGGAGTAATGGAGCAGCCAGCTGTGTGTGAGTATTTTAATTTGATTTCTTACAGCCTTTAGGTTTTGTGGGGTTTTTTTAATGATTCCTCTCGCAGTTGGTATTTCTCTCTGTAAAACAGAAGGACAGAACTATTTTAATGGTAGTATTTTATTACTTAGAGCTTTAAAAGACTAATTTTCAACATTTTGAAAATTCAAGATGCTTAGATTTATAGAGTTGCTATAGATTTAGTAGGCCCAAGAAAGTTTGAAAACTCTCAGTTGCCTCGTTATTATTCATATTCATATATTATTTATTTATGACCCTTATTATTCAGCTGTAATTTATTTTTTAATAACAAGGTTCCGAAGTGATCAAGTGTTGCAAAACTAAGACAGTGGCACCTCCTTTCCCCCACTCCCCTCCCCCCCAATATTAGGGTGTACTTGTTTAGGGATAATAAGCTACTGAAAGGCTTAGGTGACTTTTCTTGATACTTTTTTTGTGGAGGGGGCTCCTCATGGGGAATGTATTTGATTTTGTAGGTTCTTTATGGGATTTTGGTCTGTATTCCAGAATAGCCAGTCTGCCTTTTAATTGGCAAGAACCTGTTAAGTCATCAGATGGTTACAGATGACTGACCAAGACTATTGTATGGCCTTGCAAATCATAAACAGTTACATTCTAGAATAGAGCTAAGTAATAATGAAACAAATTTCAAAACTGTCAATAAATCTTGAAGTCTTTCTAAATGCAATTTCTCATTTTAGTTGTTGCATAGCCTAACTCTTAAGATCCTTGGCTTGGTTAAAATAAAAGTGTGTCTATATCCAGAAATAGTTAGAAACAATGTTTTGGAAAGTTGTACAAATAAGAGCAAGTTACTGAAATATGAAATCAAATCTGTTCTGTATGTGTGAACCTCACCAGAGTGGAACGTAAGTATCCAAGTAAGTAGGAAGTTTTACTGGAAAAGAAAATTAATATTACAGGTAGAAGTCATTTAATCATTTGCCACTTGAAAGAGAATAGATAATTGGAATCTGTATTTACAGCTTTCAATTTATAGCTTTAGTTTCTCAGTTGATCCTGTTGGAGCATTGATTTACAGAAATAGAGGTGAAGCTTGGACTTTCAGTTTTGACTTATGTGCTGGGTTGCTTCTGTATTTAGTGAGTTCATTAAAAGCCTATATAGCTGGAGCAAATCAAACATGCTGTAATACTGAAATATTCAGAGGTTCACTACATATTGGTTAATAGTGAGAACAATCACAGTATTTTCTAAAATACGTAAGGATGGACGGGGTGGGCAGAAGCAAACTGTTCAGTAGCTCTCTTGATGCTTGTTCATTCACTGTATAGTTTATGGAATAAGAATTTGAAAGGCTTTTTCTCCTGTACACTGGATTGCAGGTTTCTGTTTGAAACATTTAGATCTATTACCACTTTTTTAACCATTCACTCTGCAGTTGTTACAGAGCTAGTGTCTTAAACAGTCTTGTACTAGATCTTCTGTCACTCAAGTAAGCTTTTAGCCTATGCACAGAAAATCACAAATTTGAGTTAATTAAAAGACACATTTTCTTGGCAAACTACTACATTATATAATTTCAAGGTATGCATTTGAATGCTGAATAAAATTAGAACGAATAATCTCAACGAGCTTGCCACTCGATACTCAGTAGCCTTGCAGGAGTTAAAGATAAAATTTAGTAGACCTCAATAGCTTATTGAAGAAACTCCTTTTTTTCTTCATAATTTGCAGAAGGCTGCAAATGTCAGTCATGATGTACTGCCCCTTGAAATTAGTCAATAGAGCAAACAGCAAGAATTGCTGTGGGCAGAAAATAAGCACTGTAATCATGACATAACTGGGGTCAATGATTTATGGATTTCAATATAGTAGTAGCTGCATATGATTGAAAATTTACTAGGTCACTAGTGCACCAAAGATTTTATTCGCAGCCTCCGGGCATCTTTTGAAATGTGCAACAAAATAAAAACCTCTGAACCTGTTTTGACACTGTGTAGGCTCAGTGGAGGACATGCCAACCCAGTGAGTCTCATTTAAATGCAAATGTGTCACAAACTTCTGCATCAAATCCTTTTTAAATGTATAAAATGCCTAGAAGAACATTCTAGACAGGATTGGCATCCACAGTCAAACTTTAAAGAAGATTATGAAAATAATCTTTTTCTGTTTTCTGTTTTGTTTTTTTAGCTGGAAGCTGAAGCTGTGCCTGAAGTATCTGAAAAATATGGAATTAGTTCTGTTCCAACGTTCTTATTCTTTAAGGTAAGAGAAAATGGATTCCATGTGGACTCTTAATATGTATACTTTTTTAATACTACTACCAGAGGAGCAGAACCTTAAGAACTTTCTCAGTGAAGAAAAACTTATGTATCTGATTTAAGTCTATCCAGTGGAACCTAAAAAAGTGGATAGAAATGATTCTTACACTTTATGTGTAGTATTTCAGAGCTTCCTTAATTGCTTTGGGATTCTTACATAGTTTTTATTTTAGTTGGGTCAAAAAATTTTCAGTAATGTTTCCTTGTCTAGCTATAGTTCTACAACATGGCAAAAACCCAAGTAAATAATCTCTTGGTAGAAATGACAAGTCTGTTTGGGTCACATTTGCCTGTGATAATAAAATTCAAAATATTTTCTTTAATAAATTCTTCTAACAGCAAATTCACTAGCATTAAGAGTAGGCAGCCAGCAGAATGGTATGAGTCTTGGAACTAAAGTCTGGCTAAAAGATCAATACACTAATCCACCCTGCATCTGAAAATCTATACTTTATATGGTGGTTTTACTATTTTTTTTATTACAGTACAAATTCTGAATTTAATCCTTTAACACGAGCCTGTGTTTTGGTTTCCTTAGAATTCTCAGAAAGTTGACAGATTAGATGGTGCACATGCCCCAGAGCTGACAAAAAAAGTGCAGCGCCACGCGTCCAGCAGTTCTGTTTCTGCTGGCTCTAATGACGGTGCAAAAGAAGATCTTAATGTGCGTCTAAAGAAACTCATCAATGCTGCCCCTTGCATGCTGTTTATGAAAGGGTCTCCAAAAGAACCTCGCTGTGGTAAGGATTTTCTGAAGTTCGTGTTCAATGTGACACCACTTGCTTTGGGCTAGTTGTCAGTTTTACTCAGTTTTGGGGAGATGCATCCCAACGGTGTCTTGTACACCTAGAAGCATTAATGAAAGTATTTTCATATTGCTTATGTGCTGCTAGAGAATTGCTATTCCCTTAGTTAAATTTTGGAAATGGAATCGCAGAGATTAAGGGCTTTCTAAAGAATATGTGATGTGCAATGCTGTCCTCGAACTAGCACGCTTTTCTGGAGGTAGCTCAGTGTTTATTCATGACATATTTTGTGCATCAAGTTACGCATGTTGAAAATGTAAAATAGTCTGAAGAGAATGTTTCAATTCAAGAAATAACAAGAATTGACTAACATCTGGGATTACTGTTGCCATTTGGAAAAAGAAAATAAAACTGTACTAGCTGGTGAAATTGAAAGACCAGTAGCATGTGTTTCTGCTACCGTGGAAATGCTTGTTCTTAAACCTAGTTCTCTTAACACTTGCTCACTGTTTAGAGTGCTTGGTTCCTAATTAACTTGAAGCGTTGATCTGTATGGAAAGCACGTGAACAAATGTTAAAAACCAAAATTTTTAAGTACTATGAAGCTGCCATCCTTCTGCTCATGCAGTCTTAAGAAGTTGCATTGCAGAACTGATTTTGTAGGGCCTTCTGTGGTGAGCTGCAGGAGGTAAACAGAAGAGTAGCACTGATGTAGGATGGAGATTGCTTGACCAAACAGCACTCTTGGCAGCTCTTGTTTGGTTATGGCTCCCTTGTGTTTCACTGTAGCTCTGGGGGTATCGTTTTGGCAATTAACACCACCACTTTCCAGATTGTCTCCTTTGAGTGTAATCCTTGCCTGCCTTGCAAGTTTATCTTCAATTGTCAGTCTGCTTCTAACCCACCGGTCTTTTTCTACTGATATCTTACAGAAGTGAACATTTAGCTGCTAGTTTCCATGCTGTTGTTTTCATATACGTTTGTTCCCTAAGGCCCATATTCCATCTTGAAAAAACAAGGAGCAAAACGCAGTGTGGAAAAACAGCCACTCCTCATCTCCAGAGCTTCATTTGGAATGGGAAGACTGAAGAGGTCTTATTCTGGGGATGGTGGCAATAAGATATAATTATAAAATTCTAAAACTGAGGGGAGGTAAAGGCAATGGGGGGAAAAGTTGCATTGACTTTTACCTCCTTTCTCTCCCCAAATTGGTCTAGAGGTCAAATGTTGCAACTTCTACAGTTACTTCTCTGCAGTAGCTGGCTCTGTGATGACTAAGATTGGATTCCTTTGCTTAGCAAACGTGTATCCTGTGGGGCAGATCATATCAACTACATTGCTGGGCCAAAGAGATGAAGGAATTGTGAAACATAACAGGAGAATAAGAAAAGAATTAGCAGTAGCTAGCTCCTTACAGCCAAGCTCCTGAAGAAAGGCCTGTGGCATATATTTATGGAACCAGTAAAGAGATAACTGCTCAAAAAGTTAAATTGTCATGCAAAACCTCAGTTATTTGTGTCTAAAAACAAATAATGAAAATACCTGTTTTGTCCATCTGTGCATGAATTACTGTAGCATGCACAGGCTTGAAAAATTCATCATAGATGTTTCTATATCATGGCAGAGATGCATGTGAGCTAAATGTGTTTAAAACACTTTGAGGAGGGAAATGAGGACTCATGGAACTATTCTTTTTGACCCTCTTCTGGTAAGGGCTCAGCAGGTGCAGCCTAGAGACAGAGCAGTGCTTCTCATGTCTGGTCAGGAGTCCATGGGTGCTTGGTTCAAACTGTTGGTGTGGTGTGGCGATTTATTGATGCTATGTTCACATAATTGCCAAATATCGTTGTGGTGTGCATGCACTGCTAATGTTCCAGCCGTGGAAGATCTCACCACAGTTTGAAGTATTAAATTCAGTTAACAGTTTCAAGTGCAGACATCCCTGCATAGCTGCTTCTTGTGCTTTCTGTTGGAGTGCATCCAGGAATTTTCCAAAAGAAACTGAGTGGAGAACTATGTAAAGCAAAATGGATGAAATAGTATAAAAGGACCTAAAAGAAACTGATTTTACATATTATGTCCATTTATCTTAATCTGGAAGGATTCAAATTGTCGTATCATCATGTACTGCTAAAAGGGGGGAAAGGGAAGGATAATGATATGGAATGCATCGATTTGGTGAAGTGAGAATAATGCAGATTTGTGATACGTGACTTGCCAAACAGCCTCTGCTATTTCGCATTGTATCTGTGAAGGCATTCTACTACAGGAGAGCTATTTATGTAGTTCTATAGATTTCTAGTTATTGAAATTGAGGATTGGGTCCATAGAGTAAATAAGAGTCTTTTCATTAACTTCAGGTAGTTTTGGGTCAGGACCAGTGCTTGGCAAATGAGGGAGCTGAGCAGAGAGGCGCCAGTGGTGAAGCTGCTGGGTGAGCCTATCTGGATTGAATTACAAAGAGGAGCTTTGGACTGATATAGTGTATATTGGACAGGAGAGGAGGAGAGTCTGTCTGTCAAGCACTGTTAATTGGAGGGAGTTTAGTATAGCGTATGCTGCCCTTTTTGAGAAGGAAGGCTTATATGTAAGTCATGAGACAATATTTGAAAGAGAAGTAGTGGCTAAAGCATGTCAAACATGCGTGTCAATCTGGGCCACGCGCTGTAGAGGGTAATCCTGCCCTGGCGGAGTGAGAGGAGTCTTGCAACTCGGTCCAGGCTACTTCAGGTTGATGAAGCACTTGCTTACAGCTTGTGTGCAGCTTTTCTTATTGCCTCTGCCCTCTCTGCCTAAGTGTACTTTCAGCTGCTTTTAAAATATTTGCATGCCATTTTACAATCTGCTTTTTCGGATGTTGCTGGAAAAGGGTTATAGAAATATGAGGGGAAATGCAAGATCCTGTATGTACTGAGGCTTCCCATACCGTATTCGGCTTCTATTGTGTTGATATCCGCACACTCTATTTTTCTCTTTCTTTTTCCCTGTCTAATTTCAAGGCTGCTATTTCATTTCAGTGCACTAATAGGTCGCAGAATCACTTCAGTAGAAATAGTTTCAGAAACAACCACAGATTTCAGGACTTTCATGTTCATTGTGCTGTTGTGTATTAGCTTGGGATTCTAGCAGTTTGTGCATAGGCATTTGCTCCTATGAAAAGCTGATGAAGTTCCATCTATTTATGTATAGATAATTCTGTATTCATATTATGTAACAATACGGTTATAGGTGTGTGAAAGTTACATATCATCATAGGAATTTATAGATAATTTTGTAGGAATGGAAGTTTTGGCTTATTCTGAAGTAGGCTCGTGAAGTCCAGCTGTATGTAATAGAGCACTGCTCTGATGAGCTCCTAATATTTATGAGTACATTTAGGGTGTCTACAGTTTAGGTTATTCAGACATACGTGCTTTAAGTTTAACTGTGTTGGGTGCTAATGTGGCACTACTGTTAGTGAACCTGCTGTGCTTGTGCTGTGAGTTGTTTGGTAGGTGCGTGGCAAGCTGTAAGAGTAGAGCATGGTTCTTGCTGTGTCTGTTGTGAGCTCAAAGGTGTTGTGCAGGCAGTGGTGAGTCTCCTCTGAAGTGTTTGTGTGCCCAGGTTCTCCGTTACATCCGAGTCAGCCTCTGCGTCAGTGTGATCAGTTGACGGCACAGGCACACCGTTTCTCCTTTGGATTTCTGTGGGTGTTCAGTAGAGAGCTGGCTTTCTGAAGGGCATTGAGCAGAAAGCTGGGCAGATTTTTAAAGTTATGTAGAGAAAAGACCGTTACTGTTTCTCATGTGTTTGAATTTTTGATGGGAGAGAATTGTGAGGCTATTTAAAAAAAAAACAAACAAAAAACACAAAACAAAAAAGATGTTGAGGCATCAAGGTTAAGGATAGTTAGGTACTTCATCATAAACTCAATATAGAAAGCAACTTAAGAGTATAACACAGGTTCATTTGCATGTCTTAATATGATAAAGTAGATATTTCTTCAAGCTTTCAGTTCTTACAGTTGATCCCTGGTACCCTGTGAAAAGTGCTAAAATGTAGTGCAACACATGAAGCCATCTGAACTTACAGCTCTTAATTTTGCAGTTAAATACCGTGCCTGCTTTATGCTGGTGTGATAGTTTCTGGCAGTAGTTGGGAGATGTTAGTAAGTTGAGTCCATTAAACTTCCTGGAATAGCCAAAGTCTTTCAAGGTGAAGGTAATTTAACATTTTGTCAAAGATGATATGGATCTGTTATAACAGTAGTAGAAGTAATAAAAATAGAATTAAATAAAAGGAGCCATGCTTGTTTAAAGGTGAAGATATTTTTGAATTTTATCTATTTTGATAAAAATAATGCACTTGCGTTCGAGTCTTTAGTGCAGTTGGCAAGTAGAGGGAACCCTATCCAGCAGTGTATTTTGGAACCTTCTTGTAGTTTGTAATTTCTTCATTGGAAAAGCCAGCTAAGCATAGTGTAAAGTAAGGTTTGTCCCCTCGGCTCTGTGTTTACTGGCAATTGTATGTGGTTGCTATGTATGTTGTATTATTTCAGCAAATTCATTTGGACTGTGGTAGTAGTTGTTTATTTGCTTCATCAATACTGTAATTTATTTAGGGTGTTTTTATTGGTGTAGAATCTGGAGTGGCACTTGTGATCATCTAGATAACTGCTTAAAACACTTTGTTAGCAGTTTAATTATTCCTTGTAATACATGTATGGCATTTCTTCAGAAATTCAACCTAAATCTTTTGTTATGAAAGTAAAGCTGTTCTGGCACTTTATCCCTAAGCATAACACTTCCAGACTGCTACCATAACCCTTCAAAATGAAACACAACCAATCAATCTTCCTAGTTTGCATGTAATTGCCTACAGCTAAAATAAAGCCTTCCCCCCCCCCCCCCCAGTTCCTTACAGTAGAAATGAGTTAATATATTGGCGATGGAATAACCATCAGCAATCAGCCTTTAGCTGTTTACTAATGAACTCCCAGATGTATGAAAAATTTCAGAATCTGTGTTTTACTTCAGGCTGTACATGAACTTAACACTTCAGTTGTAGAAAGAAAAGCAACTTAGATGCCATACATATAAATACTACTACTTCGTATCTCAATAAACTGCAGATCATGAAAACTGCAGAAAGCTGTAGTAAAAATCCATATTTCAAAAACTAATAGGTGGTCTTGCAAGCTGAAATCAAAGGTTATTCTTCCATGGCACTTTGATTCTTTTTCCCATTTAAAGCTGCTTTTTTCTTTTATTCCTTTATTAAAGCCTTTAAGCATTGTCTCTTTTTTTTAATATTTATATAGACGTTTTCATTTGTCTGCACAGCATTTGTTGGAATTCTTTGAGGGAATTGGTAGGATTGCAAGGGCATTTGAATCCAAAACAGAATGAGTTGGCAAAGATATAAAACACATTATTATCACATCAATTTATGGACAAATTCTCATGGATCCTTTTTGCAAACCATATGATAGTGTTGTCTAGGTGGCTTCTACTTCCTTAGAAGGGATGTGCATGCAAGCAACAGTGGCAGGTGTTGAAATACTTTAGGATAAAGACCACGTGTTAGAAATGAAGCAAAATTCCCAAATCTTTCAATGTGTTGCAATGTACTTAGCGTTTTTTCCCTGATTAGCATAATTTTCATAGCAGAGCAAATAGGTTGTGGAGGAACAGTGGAGTTGCAAATCAAGATTTGATCATCAGTCCTAAAGAAGTTGGCTTCCTTGTGTTGTAAAGTACAGCAGACCTCTTCTCATCTGTTTTCTTATGGAGTAAATATCTGCAATACATGGTGAAACCAGGGGAGGTTTAGATTGGATGTAAGGAAAAATTTCTTTACTGAAAGAGTGGTGAAACATTGGAACAGGCTGCCCAGGGAAGTGGTGGAGTCCCCATCCCTGGAGGTATTTAAAAGACGTGTAGATGAGGCGCTTAGGGACATGGTTTAGTGGGCCTGGTGGTGTTGGGTTGACGGTTGGACTCGATGATCTTAGAGGTCTTTTCCAACCTCAATGATTCTATGATTCTATGAAACATCCAGTAGGCTGATGTCTTCTCTGGAGGACCGTTTGTGCTTCTGTGTCAGTGGAAGTGTTATGTGGATGAAGATGATTTTGAACATCAGTCTAAGGTTTCCTTTCAGGTTACCCCATAGAGAATGGACTAGTGAACATAAAGGGCACAGCCTAGGTGTGGGTGGTGTGTATGTTGTGTGTTTTGTTTTTTAAAGTGACTCTGAAGAGACTCTCTCAAGACTAATGATTTGAAAAACAATCTATCTTCTTTTAAAAAAAAAAACAATTTAATGTTTCATGAGAATGGTGAATTTAAAATAGAGTAGAATTGTTTGAAAGTTAAATTTTGTGTGGGTTTCCCTCTAGTGTAAGAAGATTTAGGTGATTATAGACTGCAAATTCTATACTATTAAAATTTTCATACATATAACTTTTTACAAATAATGTGATGATTTTTTTAGGAAAAAGGTGCTTAGTTACAGAAAGGAGAAACTTTTCTTCTCAGGTTGGCCACATAATAAACTTATAAAATCTGGATGTTTACATCGTAATATTCAGTGCTTAATATCCCACTGAGAGAGTGTTGTCAGAGTAGGACATAATGAAGATCTGTCATAAAGGAAAACAAAACATGGTATGAAAATGTCACAAGGGTAGTAAAATAATATTAAGTACTCATGTGAACATAAAAAGTTTAAAAAAATAAAAAAGGAATTTGCCTTTTACCATGAAGTAGGAAAGGGCATGCTCTTAAAGCAAAAGTAGTAGAAAACATTATAAAAGCCAAGTTTCTAAGTTACACTAGTGACACAGTAGTGGGTTTAAATCCTGGTTCCCGCTTTGTGTGTCAACTTCATTCACATTTGGTGTAGGAGAAGTTTAGTAGTAGCTGGAGGAAGAAATGACAGGGGTAGAGAAAGTGATGTGCAATTAGAGGAATGAAAAGAAGGCTACTGAAGATGCTGTTATGGTCATTGAGAAGCTTTTATTCTTTGTGAATGCTCAGTGAGAAGAGCTGGAAAAGGCAGAACAAGGGAATGCATTTAACTTTGCTTTAATTGTATGTTGGAACAACAGAGACGCTTCCATAAAGGTTACTTACTGTGTAGCTCTCTAAATAGAGAAGCACCAGACTTGCCAAGCTGTCTGTATACTTTGGTTTTGTAATCCCAGTAATAAATACATTTTTTGCCCCTTTATAACATTTGAGGGTATTGATAGAGCAAAGAATAACAGACTAGAGCTGTTTTGAACTTAGTACCTAGAAGAATTGCATTTTTTAAATTAATAAGGTTTAGTACAGACATGGGAATGCTTAGTTTAAAATTATATGTAATTCATCTTTTTGTGTTTGCAGGCTTCAGCAAACAAATGGTGGAGATACTGAACAAACATGGTATTTCATTTAGCAGTTTTGATATCTTTTCTGATGAAGAAGTTCGTCAGGGGCTGAAAACATACTCTAATTGGCCAACTTATCCGCAATTGTATGTAGCTGGAGAGCTTATAGGTGGACTTGATATTGTCAAGGTTAGAAACTGAGAAATTCTTAATCTTGTTAGTTGTCAGAAGCATGTTTTTCTTGCTTTTTATATCTGATTTTTCTTGTCCCCAATCTCCCTAGGAACTTGAGGCATCTGGAGAACTGGACACAGTCTGTCCGAAGGCACAGAAGTTGGAGGACAGGTGTGATGTATTATGTCGTTATTTTAAGGATGTCTATTTTTGAGGTTTGGTTTATATGGGGAATGTTGGTTTATATAGGGGGAATCCCTTATATAAATTCCTGTTCTTTGACTTTCAGAAGTGCATCAAGATTTTCTTTAATTACAGAACTTCTGCAGTTGTTTAATATGTTCTGTTTTCTGTACAGTAAAGCATCACTTAATATAAAGCTATACTGTCATATATGTATTAAGCTATACTGTTCCAATAGGCTTTACTTATTATATTTGTAGTTTGTTAATTTTTAATTATAGCAGGAATATATAGATTCCTTCTTGTCTCTCTTTTAAGAATTTATTCTTTAAAGATAACTGGGAAAATAATCTTTTAAATGAAGCTAATAAAAGCTACTAGTGTTTGGTATAGACTTCATAACTATGATATCACTAGAGAAAATATCTAGGCTTGTCTCCTCATTTTTCTTGATTGCTCATGTCCTTCAGTTCCTGTTTTCTTTCACCTTGGCAGCATGAATATATGCTGCAGCAGTAGGAAGTGTGTTGCTTCCTGAATCAGATGTAATATCTAGAAACCAATTTGTCCTCTTTTAACCTTCTCATTTGAAGATTCGCTCTTGTTTGAAATTCTGATGTGCCCCAGGCAGTCAAGCTCCAGATATCTGACAAGTCATTCTGTTTGAGAAGTTGCTAGTAGACGTGGCTTTTTTTTCCCGGTTTTTATGTGAATAGTGCCATTAAGACATGCAAAGGGGGGCTGGTTTGCCAAGAAGGTGGCCTGTATCTTGAAGGCAAAGCATATGTTAGCATAGATTCTCTCTTGCTGAGGTTGGTAAGAGCAAGTTTTATAGTGCTCTAGGTGTGATCTGGTTCTGGTTCTCTTGCCTTCTCAGCACAGTGGAGAAATAATTTAATGCAAGCCTTTTCGGTATGGTGATAAAGTATACTTACTTTTACAACTGTGTATTTATTAATTCCTTTTTAATTAGTTCTACAGCTGAGGTTTACCTTTTGTTACTCTAGTAGGGTAACTTGTAAATTGTTTCACCAAGGCCACAAAAAACAATCACTACCTTTTGCAGTTTGAGATTAAATTATAGGTAAAGATGAAATTGTCTGCCTTTTAAAAGCTTATTTTAGAAAGTTTCCTTTAGTCTCTTCCTTCCTTTTTGCAAACTTGCATAAGCTGCAACTTTATTGAATTTATATATAGCCTTTTGCTTTGCTTAATCTTTTTTTGGGAAAAAGGTAATGGGAAGTGTCCTCTGCTTACCTAATGTGTTCTGATAGATTAAAATCGTTGGTGTAGCTAAATGTCTCCCTAAAGGAGCAACAGCAGCATCTTTTGAACAGGTGTGTGAAGTTTTTATCAATTTTATCAAATTTTGATGTAGAAGTGGCCTGAAGGAAAACTGGCTAAAAATTCACCAGACAAGTCACAAATAGCTTCTTATTGTCTAGTTTGTTCTTCATCTTTTAGTAGGTGTTTGTTTCTTTCTTAGGTGAGGTCTGTCTTCTGGTGACAACTGAAAGTTCTTTTTCCATGACACAGATTAGTTTTTCTTCGTAGCTAGCCTCATACTTAACTTCTGAGCAACTGACATCTCTTTCAAACTATATTCACTCTATCAGTCACTCATAGGAAAAACCCTATGAGGTAGTTACTCAAATATGTCAAGACTTAATAAAACTAAGGAATATCAGTAGTAGAATCTATTTAATGCTAAATTATGTTCCTTTACTCAATGTTTGATCTCTTCCCATCAATCAACTGCGTCTTCTTCACTTGAAAATACCCTTGAAAATGAACTGTTGAAATCGGCTTGATTTCATGAAACAGATCTGGCAGCTGGGATACCAACTCAGATTACTGTAGCTCACCCTTGCTGTAGCTGTTAGTTTTGCTGTTGCTTTTTAACCTAGAGGCCACTTGGTTAGAAAAATTGTTTTGAGGTTTACATGTGCAAAGGCTGTAGGTCACCACCAAAACTTCATTTAGTTTTATTTTGCAATGACCCTGCATTTTCCAGTCTAGAATCTTTTTGCA
Source organism: Aptenodytes patagonicus (assembly GCF_965638725.1). Classification (NCBI taxonomy): domain Eukaryota; kingdom Metazoa; phylum Chordata; class Aves; order Sphenisciformes; family Spheniscidae; genus Aptenodytes; species Aptenodytes patagonicus. Next base: position 32,073,434 of record NC_134953.1, read on the forward strand.
TTGTGCGAGTCATGCAAAGTGACTTTTTACAGAAAATGATCACCTGTTATGCATTTTATAGAGGGTAGTTTGCCCTTAGCCGGAAACTGTTGGATAGGAGTCTTTGCTAACTTTTTCCATCAGTTGTCACAGAAAGCCTTTCCTAAAAGGAGAGAGAAAGGAGGGGATTGGCTGAGGATTGTGCGGGTAGACCAGAAGTGGACAGAGCACAATGGGGCTAAACAGACTTATTCCTGAATTTCAGTAGTGGTTAGTCCGTAAGTCCGTAGATCTTATGACTGATGGACAATAGGTGGTTCTTACTCTGCAAAAGACATTCTCACATGGAGAATGAGAAATGCTAAGTATTGCATTCAGTATGTGAAAAAGCAGTATGTCACTAAATATAGACATTGTATTTAAAATATCCTAAAATGATGTTTCTCCTTAAACTTATTGCTGCTTGATACTTAGAGGTCAATCTAGAAAAGTAAATTGTTGCTCTAAAAGTAACAGGATGGTTCAAATTCATTCACTAGAGTTACTGTAAGTGATTTAAATGAATAGAGTTGCTTATAATAATGCTCTAAATGCATTTGGCAAAGCTGTAAGTTCCTATCTTTCCACTTTTGCATTTTGTTTTCCTGTCGAAACAAAGCTTGGGATAATAACTGAGCTGTTTTATGTCTGTCTGTTTCATGCCTTCTGTAGGCTTAAAATCTTGATAAACAAAGCTCCTGTGATGCTTTTCATGAAGGGAAGCAAACAGGTAAGAGTAAGTGTTGCAGAATATATTACATTTAAACAGTTTTTTTAACAGTGACAATTGCCTTTTTTCCCTTGCTTTCCTTGCTTAATGAAAGTTAATGGTGCTGGGAAGTTAGTTATTTGTCTTTTTATTTGATGCTTCTATAAGCCATAGAAGAGCAGTCCCTGTTTTACCTGATGCATATATATTGCTAAAATGCTGATAGCTGTGTTACAGTAAAATCAGGGTATTTGATGCCCTGCAGTGACGTCTGTCAATTGATCTACAATTCAGGAATGAATGGAAGAACTGTGTATGTCCTTTTGGTCTTAGTTATTGATTGTCTTTGCAGATAATGGATTTTCTTCTGATGTTCTGAGTGCTTGCCCCTGATGGCTATCCTACTTGAGGCGTACACTTTGAGGGTTGCCCAGAACTTTATCTCTGGACGCATGTTTCTTGAAATTTCCCTCTGTTGACCTAATTGGATTGGGTGTCCTATCCTTTCTAACTTCTCTGACTTTATTATGCTTTCACAACTACATTTAAAAAAAGCTGCTAGATGTCTTTAGGGCTAAAGTATAATGCCACATACTATAAACGATCCACTCTTTCTCATGTGCGTGGAATGGTCTATGCCTGGTGTCTTTAAGCTGCACTTAATTATCTTGCTCACTGAAATAAAGATAGTGACTGAAGACAGACAACTGCTAACAGTTAGGATTAAAATAATAACAAATGACTGTAAACCAAAAGGTCAAGTCTATTGCTTTGTGTTGCATACTCAAACAAAGTAACCAGGGGATAAATTATTCCCTTTTGAACAGCAAGGCACTGTAATTCTTCCTGTCAAAATTACTTGAACGGCACCTAACTCAGACTTTTCATTGGAGTGGTGTACCCTAAACAATAATTGTAGTTAGCGATCACATGTTATGAGTCGTTTATACGGTATTTTTTTAAAGGGATATAGAGGTAGGGGACTGAGCTCGTTCACGTGACTCGTCTTTCCATTTCATTTTCTCATTTGTTCCCTGAGCCTTCTCTATGTATTAACAACAGATACTTTTGAGAGTGTTACAGGCTGTTTTACTAAACCATTTCATAGCCTCTGGAACCCTGTGGGTTATGCTGACTCACTGAAACAGTGGTGATGAGCCAGCTGGGCTTAGGTCTTCTAAAGAGATGCACTTCTATCTCCTTTAAAACCTGTTTCTTGCCTACAGAAAGCAAGAGTTTGGGCAGGTTGCTTAACAAGTTTTGATTTTGCTTGAGCTACCGGTGGAGTGAAATCACCAATAAGAAGGGATAGTCTGGATTAAATATTCAGTGTCTAAAAAATGATGGGTGTTCTATGTCCTTATACTGTCAATATGAAGAGTTTGCAGTAGATACTTTCAATTATTAATTTCAGTTGGAAGTTGCTGTACATGCAACCTATTTATCAGTTGACCATAGGTTGCTACTCTCTTCAGAATGGTAAGTAAAGGGTAGCGTATGTCTCAAAATAAAACACATCTGTTTTACAAATGCGTATAAGGCATTTATACCCATCATACCTTTAGCTTTGGCTTTTTGAATGTTCAGAAAATAATCAAGCCTAACTAGTTTTCAAGATAGCGTTGCCAAACCTGGAAAACAGATTCACCTTGTATCATTTCACACCACAACTGAGGAAAGTGTTTAATATTCTCAATGTTTTCATTTATTTCAGCAGAGTATATAGAGACATTCAGTACTGTTTAAAGCTCAAAGAGTATAAAGAAGAATGAAAAGGGGATTAGCAGTATTGTTCATCCAGTAAGGTCATCACTAGCAATAAATTGGTAATAGCTTTAGTGTACTTTGAGGACTTGAAATTTTGTGGATTAAATATAGCAGATATATATTTTAACTTATGTGTGTTTCGCATTCTAGACGGCAAAATGTGGATTCAGCAAGCAAATTATAGAAATCATGAATAGTACTGGGTACGTAAGTGGCTTTTTTAATTGAATTTGGGAAGCCAGTTCTGTTTTAATAACTACATTTTATAAATAGAGAGTTTGGAAAATATTAGTGGAAAACTTCCCCAAATGTAATTTTCTTTGTTTAAGAGTCTTTTTTTTTTTTTCTTTTTTCCCCTAGTGTTGATTATGAGACGTTTGACATACTGGAAGATGAAGAGGTAACTAAGCTTCTCCATCATTGAGGATTTCATTGCTGCTTTTACTAAAGTTGAAGTCTACATTTAAGATTATTTTTCTTAGGTGCGGCAAGGATTAAAAACCTATTCAGACTGGCCAACGTATCCTCAATTATATGTGAAAGGTGAACTTGTTGGAGGGCTGGATATTGTTAAGGTAGGAATGGGAGAATCTTGTTTGAGATGTAAATTGACTGTTTGTTTAAAACTGTAGAAATGTTTTCTGCCTGTAACATACACAAATTCCTGTGTGGTGGCCCTAGATCTTGAAACCGAATGACTTGGTTGTTTTTACTGTGACTTCTATTAGCTCAACATGCAGTTGAAAGGAGCTCTAAATCTCTAGCATTCTCATACGCCAAGATATAGCAGTGAAGTGTATTTTCTTGACAGCAGTCAGTTACTGTTACTGTAAAGACCATTTTTACCCCGTGGGTGCATTTTTACAGGTTTCTCTTCCTAGTTTTACTTCTGACATTGCTTTTCTCAAATAAGGTGGGCGAGACATTTTTTTCCTAGCAAACAGTCTCATTCCTGGAAGAAAGTAAGGTTTATTGTAGTTGTTTGAACAGACCCTGAAGCAACAAAAATAGATCTGCATCTCTTACTGTGGTTTTTGATTTTTGTAACAGAGCAGGCACAGTGTTCTAAACCCCAAATACTCTTGAGCCCATTCTTGTCTGAATGTTTTATAGCCAATTCCTCAGACATTGTAACTCCTGGGAAGATACAATCAATAAATCTCATTTAGTTATAAAAATACTGATATTACTTAAATTATATAGATTACTTTAATTTTATTTATTTAATAAGTGTGTGGGTTATGTCAGTGATCAGTAAGTATAGTCTTGGGCATTGAGGAGATGCTGCAAAATGCTTCTCTCACTGGTATTTAAATGTAATTTGTCTATTTGCATTGTTGGACTGTATTCAGTTTGCACCGACTAACTTGTATGGGTAGGTGAATGTTGTCAGTATTTTAAAATGCATTCCATAATATAGTATAATATGTAATAAAATTGAGACAGTTGTTTCTCTTGAGATGTGGGAAAAGAATATATACTCCACGTTATTTTAAAACTCTTTTCCGGTGTTATCTGGCTCTTCAGTAAGTTAACAGCCTTATAATTTGTATTTCAATCATCAAGATAATATGGGCAAGCACCTCTTATTTAGAACTCTTACAAATCTTTTACTGTCTTGTTTGTTTTAATGTGTGGTAGTAACAAAATCTATCAATGGATGGTCATTTTTTCATTTTGTGAGAGGCATTTTGGATGTTGTAAAATTTTGTGTATGCCTAACGTATATTTTGAATTACATCTGGAAGGAGATATACCAGGGGATTTACCTGGTAAAGTTGATAACAACCAATTCTTTTGAAGGCGTATCTTTTCACTAAATAAGTTTCCTCTCTTACTAAATAGACACAAAATAGAATTTAAATACAACATTATGAACTTCAGTATCTTGGTCAAGAGGGACCTCTAGTGGGTCATCTAGTGCATTCCCTTAATAGCCAGTGAATTGATTTCCTTATCCGTAAACTGTCCCCGTTGAAATCTTGTTAGCCTAATCACGAAATGTACATAGAGAATAATTGCTGTATATATTTCTTTACAGGAACTAAAGGAAAGTGGTGAATTGTTGCCTATTCTGAAGGGAGAAAATTAATGGAAAAGGACATCAATGGGAACAGAAATACTTTGAACAATTATCCATTTATAGATTATATTGGAGCAATATACAACTTAGCCTTGTGGAACCGATCAGGAGTAAATAAAGATGGCTTATGTACTCTATGTATTTCACAAGACCGTGCTACATATGAAAATGTGTTTCCACTGAAGATACAAAAATGTCAAGATCTTCAAATTCAATTAAAATATAATGCTAAAGAACTTTGGGTTTGTTATTACACTCTTTCTGTGTATTCATTGCATCTAGATGTTTAAGAATTGCGTAATGACAGCACTATCCATTGCAGGACTATATAGGACTAAATTGCATCTTTTTTGGGGGGGGCTCAGCTCTCATTAGGAGAATATTAATGGATTTACCTCTGTGGTATGGAGCATAATAATCTTCTGTCCCTGTTAATAATTGTTTTCATGTCTAGTGAGTGAGAAAAAATACTATCGAAACCTTCATCCAGTACACCATTAGGAAGTTGTTATTAATGAGTTTCAGCTGTATACTATGCATCTTCATTATCTAAGTAGGTACAGTAATTGTTAATTTCAGATATTCAACCTATTTTAACATTGCCTTTTGGACATATTTAAATTACGGTGGAAATGAGCCAATAAACACAGTGATTAGGCCAGTCTTTTGGTATATCAACAGTGCTCCTTCACTCAGATGGAAAGGTTTGCTTTCTGGGCTATGACTTTGGCAATTTAAATTATCGTGTTAATATATGAATCCTTCACTTCTGTATTCAGGGGATTTAATTTGTTTTTAATCCTTCTTTCAATACCTGTAATGCTCTGAAATATAATGGACTCTAATAATGGGCTGATCATCAAACCAGCTACAGCACAGGTGTACTTGCAAGTATGTGGAGGAGGGTGTTTCTCTTCAAGAGAAACGTTTTTTGCTTTCAGGTCTTTTGAGTTCTTAGCATCTGTGCGGAGACATTTAATGAGGTTTTTATTTTTGTGTCTGTGAAATACTCATATTTCTGGTTAATTACACAGACACTGCTGTGTGTGACAGCAATATCAGCTGCTGCTGACTTCTAGCTGTGAAATACTGGTTTAAACTGTTTTGAGTGCATTGGCTATACACAGTAAAGAGGACAAGGACACTATATTCTTAGAGAGGTCTAGAACCTGCAGAGGAGCAAGCTGCCTTTATGAAACCCAGAAAATGAAGCACTGGTGAGCAGAAGAGTACCTGAACCTCACCAGTAATATGTTTTGAGGCAGAGGGCTATTGCTGAAAGTCTCTTTTCCTCGCTGATTTTTGTGTTGGTTGTGCTTGCAGAGAAACACCTGTGTCTGCTCAAAATTCATGGCCAGAAACTCTTCTGAGGAGTTGCTTCCTTGTTAGGAGGGCTCAGGACTGACTGCGTGCTCTTCAAAATGTGCCGGGAAGAAGAGATGCCTGATGAGTTAGGTGATGCGAAGTTTTAGGCAGCAGCTGAGAAGCAAGTTTGGGGCTTCATTGCTTAAATTCTAAATATAATCTAAATACACTGGAACCCGAAGCAAGACTTAGTCCCAAACTAGTAAAGGTTGACTGCACAGAAAAAGGTACTTATAAATGTTACAGAATTCTTAGTGATTATTTAATTAAATCCAAGCATTAATTTTCTAGGAATAATTTTAGTAATTACTATAAAATAGTATATGTTGTAACTTTAAAACCAATTTTAATAGCTATTAAAAAAAAAACCTTGTCCCTCTCATGAAAACAAGCTTTAATTAATCTCTCAAAGTGCATTGCAAATGCATTCAGGAAGTTGTCAGTAGTAATTGTAATCTATTTCATATTTAAAAAAAAAAAAATCATACCAAAAAGTAACATCTCTGTGGTCAAATTAGGAATTAGAAGCTTTAATTAAAACAAGATTAAATACAAAATGCTATTTCTTCTGCAATAGTTTTCCTTCAAAATTCACTATAATGGAATTTTAACTACTCAAGGTTTATAAAGTCCTGCTAATATATTTATAGAAGCACAAAAGACCACCAGTGAATAACAGTTGTTTCTCTGACAACTTATATTTTTATATTCCAGTGCTACACTTCTTACACCAGTACAGAATTTATGCTTGAAGTGAAACTACTGTGCTGCTGTTCGTGTTTGGTGACTGTTCTCTTAACTTTTTATGCTGCTCAACTGAGGGTCTCCAGCTTTGGTAGTTAGCAACATTTGGTACATTTAGTACTCATTGTTTTGTCAGAATTCGTTGTAAACCCACCGTATATAAGTTAAAACGGCACTGTGGTGTTTCTTTGGACAAAACCAGACTTTCTGGAAGCAAGCACTTTTAAAAGCGGTTTGTCTGAGGAGCACTTTTCTAACCTGTTCTGCCTCTGGCTGTGAGCGTAGCCTGCGGCTGGATTTGGAGGGCTTGGGGGATGCCCATGCAACGCCGGGGAGCACGGCACAGGGAGGCCCCCTCCAGACTGGGGTGTTTAACATGGCAACTTGGAACATCAACCTCCAGCAGTTTAATGGTGTGAATGGGGCGTCACATCTGAATTGCACACTGGTGCTGGTAAAATGCTTTTGAAAGTGGCATACTTCCGCACAGGGCTTGCACTGCTGCATGGTGTAGGTACACCCCTGCGGCTGTGTAATTTACGAATTTGTACTGAGTCTCTATATGGGCTTTACTGTCCCGTAGCTGTAACTTTGGTTAGGGTTGGTTTGTGTCTAAGGAGCTGCAGAACTGTTAGCTCTGAGCTGCCTTGGCAAAGGGAAGAATGTGTGGGTGGAGGCTGCCTCTCTGTGGTAGGAGAGCGTACATTGCACAAGCGCAGCTGGCTTGCAGTCCCCTCCTGGCTCAACAAGAGAGAGTCGGGGAAATCTGCAACTACATAAAACACACTTGGAAACAATTTCAGCCATATGGCCAAAACCTGAATTCAAGGGACTGCTGGGGAGCATGGGTTTGTACCCTGCTGCTGCCTTGCAGGGAAAGCTCTCGCCCTTCTGTAGGAATATGTGATCTCTCTGCCTCTGGAGTAGACTGCTGCTACTGGGGGGGGGTGTGGGGTGGTGGAAAAGCTTGGCTTTACATGGAATGGAAGAGACAGTGGGTGTGTAGTTTATCAGCACTCGTAATGAGGTGAAAATGAGGTAGATAAATTCATCAAGGGATGAAGTAGCCAAGGGATGATAAGTGCTGGTGGAAGTTACGTGGCGGATACCTGTAACCAGTGTAGGTGCTGGTTCTTATTTTAGCTTTCTGCATGCACGCTCATGCACACATGTTGCCTTCTACAAATGTGTTTCTTGGTACTCTTCCCAAAGTCACTCCTCTTACCTACTAATAGAAAAGTACAGACTGAGTTCCTTAACTTTTTCTGTAAATTAGAATGATTTGGGCAATACTGTTAGGTGGTGTTCCCAGACCTCTAAAGTTGAACGTGGGGAGGCCTGGGGTTGTTGTCCTGGGACACATCCAAGGAAAAATGCGTGTTTTGCACAGAAGGGGAAAAAGGCAATGAACTGTCGGAGCTGTAGTCTGCCAGGTGAAGAGGTAAGTGAGGGCTTGAGCTTTTATGGCTGCCGAAGATGGCAGGTTACTTTTTACTGGAGGAGAAGTATGACATTGGTGTTTGGGTGCAATTAACGTAACTTATATTCTGCTTATTTGTATTTTTCTTTCTTTTGCTTTCTTTTCCTTGCTTGTCCCAAGATTTCAGTTAGATTCTTTTTTTCCTGTACTTTAATATTAGGGTATAAGGAAAAAAACAAAAAAATCCCATGAGGATGGTCAAATGGGAACAGGTTGCCTCGAGAGGTTGGGGCTCTCCATCCTCGGAGGTGTTCAGGACTCAACTAGATTAATCTCAAAGAAACCTGATCCGAGTTGATCCACTTTCAGCAACAGGTTGGACTAAATGGCATGCACAGATCTGTCCCAACCTGAATTAGTCTCTGCTTTTAAATGACACAGTAGTGAAGTGTTAGTGGATAGTGAAAAGTGTTAGTGAATAGAGTGCAGAACAGCACCTACGGCTCCCTTTGGCCAAAATGAGTCCTGCTGCAGTGATTAACTGCTGTATGGTATTAACTATATTTAATAACTGCCTGACCAGATAACTGCCACCCCCCTGTCACCTCCTCTGTGCTTGAATAAGAAATACTTTGAAAACACTATGAAGTACTCATTTTTTTAAAGCCAAGTGCTATATAGCTGAGATAGATAATGCAGTATTGTTTTTAAATTAAAAATTAATCTGGCAATTTGTGAACATTGGTTAAAGGCTCCTGTGACGGTCCAAGGAGAAATTTGATGTAGTTAACGATTTTAATTAGGGGGGTATTTCTTGGAAAGTCATCAGAAAGATACAGTGTCTCATTTCATAGTACTGAGGCAGAAGTAGAGGAAAGCAGTGAATTCTTCTTCAAGTTGTAGTTCCAGGCAGCCGACTGAGATGAGACTATTGAGCTATTCAAAAGCAATCAATGAACGTGGGTTTAAAGAGCCTGGTTTTGGCTCATGCCTCACCGTGACTTCCCTCATCTTCCCGACACGAGTGTATCCTGCTCTGCTGCAGCACGAGTAAAGAGCGTCATGATACTTGTCCAGCTTCACTCGGGGGAAGTCACCGTCTTCTCCTGGCCATATTTATCTGCTCTGTCTTGATGTGTATGGTCAGGGGAGCAGAGTCCCTTTCCAAGCTAGGGAAACACTTGAAAGTGGGCTAATAAAATTAAGGGGAGAGGAGACAGGTGTTGGTACAGTCCTTACCTCCTTCTTTGTAGGAAAACTTGCACCCCACTGTTAATTCAGGGACTGTAAGTCCTTCGGCCATGTGGTAAGTGTCTACTGTTCTCTGTCGCAGTGTAGTTGTGATCTGTGTGTGTGAAGTATTTCCCCCTGTACAAGAATTATATATGCCCAGCCATACCTGCAGTCGTACTAGTATTTGTACTGACTTTATTGCTTGTGTACAGAAATGTTAAAAAACTTGAATAAAGGGGTTCCTGGTGTGTACTGGAGAAAGAAAAGACGTCTCCTTTCTGCATGTGCTGTAGACCTTGGGTGTAACAGGACCAATGCTTTGGTGGGACTCTGAGCTCCAGCCAAGCTTCTAGTTTCCTAAAAGCCTAAACAGGGAGCGATGGCGTTCAGCGTATGAAATTCTGCCTTGGGCTTATTAAAAGAAATATTGGCAGTGCCCCCTCATGTTGGGTCCCACCAGGCACTGTCCCTGTAAGGGCTCTTTGAGCGCCCAGCGCCTCGGGTGTGCCTGATGGGCAGCCCGGGTTCACGTGGGCTCCCGGGCCTTGGCACACGTGGCCGAGATGCAGAACAAGCTTTGGCTGGTTGCTCTGGTCACACTAGCCTCAGGCAAAAGTGAGGTGTGAGCGAGAGGTGAAGGCTTTGTTAGCACTCTTGATGTGAGACGAGCAGAGGCTAGTAGGACATGGTTCATGGTTCATCAGAGCAGATAAGCAGGTTGCTGTGCTTCATAGCCTTTTACTCTCAAAATGCTTCTCCTGCATTTCCCATCTTACTTCCTATCTTAAGTTGAGATCTGTTTAAGATCCAGTCTTCCTTAGAAGATGTGAAGAGAGGGGGAAGGATGGATCACAGACTGTCGCAGCCTTTTCTCTTCAAATCTACAAAGGTGTCCTGCAAAAGTGGAAGAGGAAGGTGCAGCCTGAGTTCACATGGTGAAAGGCTGCAGGTTGACCAGTTCTAACTGGTTAGGTTCTCCTACATGAAAAAAAAACAAACGTGTTTCCAAGGGAAGATGCTTCCTCCGTGTTCTGCATGAACACTGAACCTAAGGTGATGCAGCAATGGGTCTGGTTGCGTGGTCAGCTTTCCACAGTCCCTAGGGTGGGCTGTGCCAGCGTCCCCAGGTCTGGCTTACAGTGGCACAAATGCTAAAGCTGACCCCAGCAAGGTGTGAGGAAGGGGCATGTGCTGGCCCTGGGGCAGGCAGAGCTGCGCTCCCCACAGCTGCCCTGTGCTGGAGCGCAGGGTCAGGCCCAGGCTGCCCCTGTGGGCTGGGGGGCTGCAGAAGGGTTGGTTCATCGCCACCTTTGCACCGGTCTCTTCCCATGTGCTGCCCTGTCCGTGGTAAATGCAATAAATTCCACAGGCACTAGATGGTTTCTTGAGATGAATTTTCAAAAAAGCCACAAACTTTTGCCTCTTCCAAGTCACTTCATTGAATAGAGGCTATGGTAGTACAGCACCTTTCCTTGCCAGTGCTGCGCCTAGTTTAGAATTAGTTTGCGGTGTCACATTTAGCAATAGTGAAGACTTACTTCAAAGACAAAATCTTTAGAAGCAACTGCCCCACATTGCTGGTTTTGTGACCTGATGGAGGGTGCACCTTCAGTCAGCACGTTCTTCTGCAGCATAATCATCTGGAGACGAATAGTTAAAACTAGTAAAACAGTGAATAGTTACATTTAACTCAGACGTCGATGTGCTTCCTCGGTGCTCCGGAAGGTAAAGCCACCTTGTCAGTGTCTAATAAGACCCCTTTATAAAGGCGAGTCTTTATACGTGAACGCAAACGCTGGGCAGCCTGCTCAGTACACTGCAAAGCACGGACTTTGGGTAAACCCCCCAGCCCCAAGCTGCTCTCCTGCCGGCGCGCCGGCGGCAGTGCCCGCGGCTGCCCGCGAGGCGGCGGTGCGCACCGCGGAGCGGCGCCGGGGGAGCGGGGGGGGGGGGGGCGTGTGCCTGTGTCCCCGTCCGCCCGCGTGTCCGTCCCAAACCGACGGGACCTCCGCGGCCGGGGAGGGCGGCAGGGGGGAGAACGAAGTGCACCGTCATGGGCTGCTGAAGTGCAGCTTGAGGGCGCTTGCGGTGCAGGAGCTGGTGGCCCCTGGCGCTCGGGGGTTCGTCAGCTCTGCGGATAAGCTGGTACGGCTACCAGGTTCACAGCGAGCGCTCTCAGACGTTGCTGTATTGGGTTTTTCAAAGTTTAAAGCTAAAACCATAGGTAGCTGTTTACAAAGGCAAACTTGGATGCTTCAGCATTTTTTAAGCTTACATCTTGGGTAGTAATAACAATAAAAGCTGCCCACAGTTACTGGTAAATCCCCCAACTGGCTGTTCTCAGGGAGTGCTGCACAACGCTCAGTTATATTGGAAATAAAGATGTAAATGGTTAATGAGACAGTCCTAGCTCAAGCTAGGGGTGGCGGCAGATGAAGCAGCGATCTGCAGTGGGGTATGGAGGGATGCAAGTGGGGAAAGCTGGGGGCAAGGGGGACAGAAAGGACATCTGCAGGGCTGGGGCAGGCAGCTGCGTGGCTGAGGGGGCCGGGGAGCAGATGCAATGGAAACTGAGGTAGGGAGTGAAACTGGGGGCCTCCGCTGAGCCTCCCGAGGAGGAATTTCCTAGATCCTGAGCGTGGCCTGGGTGAGTGGTGACACCAGCCCCCGTGGAAGCGGTGTCACAGCTGATGGAGTGGCTCTGAAAGCCCAGCAGTGTCACGTGTGTCTCTGGAAGGACAGGCAGACAAGGTTTTCTTGCAATGTGGAAGATTTGGTTGAAATTAAGAACCCTAACGTTAGGCTGACTGAAGCTGTCACGAAGACTGAAACTCTTAAATAAGCCAAGGGATGTTCAGGCTCCCAGCAGAGTCAGTCTGGCATTTCTGCCTGCTCAGCGCGTGGGATAATCCATCAGCTGAGCTGGCTTAACCGCAGCCTGTGGTTTTCAGGATGCCAGTCTGCCTGCCCAGCACTGTGCTCCGAGAACTTAGTTTTGTACAGAAACCTACTGTATTCAAAACCACTGCTGGTTACAGTGCAACTTTCAGTGTAATTAAGCTATGGCAACAGAATTAATGGCATTACATGCGAGTCAGGATGGAAGACCTGGTCCTCAGCTGGTTTGATTTAGGCTGGAGATGCTGTGTTGCATTTTATCCACGATGTGACTTCCAGGTTCAAGGTACAGTATCCACTGTTAGCCATCTCCAGATGGAGACCTGTAATCCTTAACACCCCTGCAGCCACTGGGAGAAGGCGGAACCCCTAATATGTGATGAGAGAGAGCAGCCACAGCATGGGTATGCTGCCAAAAATGGGTGAAAATCCAATTCCTGGCACCACTCCCAGTTGGTGTAAATTCTAGCTCCTTCCCCGTTATTGTATTATTAAATGTGATTGTACGCGTGTGAGGGATTTAGGCAGGGGACTGAAGAGCTCTGTGTAGTAAAGTCTACTCCATATTCTTGCTTGGTTTCATTGCTTTTCAGTCTGGACTCTAAGCCTCCAGGTGGACGGCTAAGCAAGCATGGGAAAGCACGGGCAGGAAAGTCCAGTTATTTTGCTAGGACAACTTAAAAATCTATAGCAATTATTATCAACTGGCTTTTTTCCCCTCTCTTTTTCCCCAGGATCGTATGTGTGTAACACTAGATGGAGCCTTCTGTGCGCTGGTGGAGCAGAGGAGTTTGAAGAGTTCAGAGCAGCATTCTTCACTTCCAGCAGTGTCTTGTAAAATGTGTTAATGCAAGTATCGCTGGCAATAAGAATGCCATTTAATGGGAAAAACATGGTGGGAAATACTTTCTTACACCTACAGAGGGCAAAAGTCACATGGTGTTTCTCTTTGCATGAAAAATACATCAGAACTAAAAATTAGAATGGTTATAGCATTAAAGATTATGTACACATCATTTTTTAAAGTAGTTTTTGAAGTATGTGTAGAGGAAGGGTTATGTTTGTGGCTTCGAGAACATGTGCCCACATCTAGATATACGTAGAATTGTTTCTGTCCTTCAGATGTCTGGCTTTCCACAACCATTTGCAGCTTGCTTTCTTTGGAAAATTATTCAAAATATGATGAGTTTCTTAATCACTTTCTTAATAAGCCGATCATTATTTTGTATTATGGCTTTGGTGGTAGTGCTCTAGGGCACTGGCTGCTGATCTGTCTAAATGATGCAACAGTGGTGGTGGTTGCGCCGGGGAGCTCTTTCCAATGTTATTCTTACAGAAGCAGAGCGGTGTCAGCATTCTGTGCACATAGGCAGCCTCTGAAAGCAACCAAGGAAGTAGATTACAGAATACTAGTTTCCAAGAAGACAAAATTGCAACGTCATTATGAAACGAACTATGTCATCTTAATTACTATTTGCAAATTTTAGACTGCATATAAACAACTAGTACATCTTGCTGACATCCAGAATGATTACAGGATACTGAGAAAATGCAAGTATAAAACAAATTTTGGGCAAATCACATATGTTTGTACTGAGAATGATAACTGAAAGAGAAGGCATGAACAGTGCCACACAAAGGATAGATCCTCTGAAACCAAAAGATTGCCAACAGTTTTCAAACCTTGCAGAAAGGGATCCTTGATGGGTTAATGACCTAGTTCTGCAAATATTTATGCATACTGCTTTAATTTTGTGCTCAGCTGAATAGTTGCCAATGAATTTACTAGAACCGCTTCATTATAGCCTCTTTAGTGGAAAAACGGGAAGATAATGAAAACTTACATACTCCTACATGTAAAGACATTCTTTTAAAATTCTTATGTTCAAGCAAATAGGCATATGATTCTTAATATTTTAGGAACAGAAAAATTTAGATATGTTTAGAATTAAAGTTCTTTCCTACCTTCATATGCCTTGCTCACGCACTGCATAGGACACTAGTTTAATTGCATTATTGCAATAAGGGAGGGAACAGGGGAGGATGCCGTTGGCTTTCCAATCAGTTTATGAAACGGGCTGATAGTCTCTTTTCAGTGAGAAATAATCACTGCCTGTAATCCCCCTGCTCACCAACCAACCGAAAAAGACTTTATAAGGTTTTGGTTGATGGATTCAATCTAGTAAAGTAACACGAATGAGTTGAAAACAACAACAAAATCATCCACAGTATAATATTTTGTCTTCCAAATTAAATGCAGTACCAACAGGATGTTAAATTCTCAGTGAATTTCTAGAAGTAATTCAGAACAATGATATTTCTCCTAAACCACCCGAATTAACCTGTGCCTTTCTAAGTTTGCGTTGCATGTTCTAAGTCATCAGATATGGAGGCCCCTTGTATTAAGTAGTTTTCCCTTAATTTTCAGGTGAACGTGACTTTCTTATGCTGCTCAGTTTGTCAGTGGTATTTTAAGATCACAACAACCAACTGAAAAGGTAATCCGTCAAAGCTGACGTTTATCCTCTCCCCTAAATTGCTTTCACTTTCTACTTCAGCCGCGTATTGGTGCTGTGTAGCAAAGTAAAGAGGTGTTAGTAGGGCCAACTCATAAACTTTACTTTATCTTTGTATTAAAAACACTGTTACCCGTGATTCCAGTAGTGACATGGGGCGTGTTGTTAATAATGGAAACGTTGCTGTCTACATCTTGATGCTGATAATGCTCTGATGCACTGTGCAGGGAGAGCAAGAGAATAGTCGTAGAGCTGGTGTTTGGCCATTCTTACCTGGGGCTGCAGTGACAGCAGTTTTAAGCCATCTACAAGCTGTGGATGGGGAGTTCCTTAATTTGTTATTTTGGGGATCTTTGCTTGAAATCCCTTGTTGTCGGGGGGGGGCCGGGCTGTCAGTCCAAGGCAGCGCTCAGCTGGCTGCATGTGGCTCCAAGGCAGCAGTCACTTACTGTCACTTCAGGGCACAGAGATGTATAGCGGGATGTGGGTAATCCCAGCACTATGAAAATGGAACAGCATTACTGTAAGGATAAAGCACAGATCTGGCTACCTGACCCCCAGTACCCTGTGCTGGCTTATTCACAACCTGCTTGGACACCTCCATAAAGCACTGAATTGTGAGCTGCATGGCTTTTAACCCCTGTGTGTATTTGGGTATCTGACTCCTTTCTTTAGGCACCTTCTTCCTAACAAAATCCGTGGCATGCTCTTTCTTATCTGTGATGATCAAGTTTTCTTCCTCCTATGTGTGCTGAGATACTCTGATAATATTTTGAAGGCGAGTATGCAAGTGTTTTGAAGAGATCAGTCACCCTATGGGTATCAATAACAATAGTTCATTGGTCTGGCCACGTGCATGCATGCTTTTTTGCAATGTTTCTTTCTTAGGAATGAAGATTTATTAAGGGTGAACTGACCTCCTCTGCCCCCAACACCTAAAAGGCTCTTGCTGCAAATTACCTCCCTGGGTGAATGCCCCTTCTTGCACTAATTCCCACTAGTTTCTTGGGATATTTTTGTTCCCACTGTCTGTTCCCACAAAGCAGCTTCTTCCCTTGATTTAAGGCTTGGTGAGCAGCAGTGAATCTCAGGTCAAACTACAGTATTTTATCATCAAACGTTCCTTGCGCTTTCTATGCCTATGAATAATGTTCTGCCTTTATTTAATCAGAGTGATACCACTAATGCAGATAAAGGAGAAAATGCCATAAGCTCTAAATGCTGGAAATGTAGGTGATTTCCAAGGACAACTTTTGGATACGCTGTAAGACACCTGTGGGGACCAGAGAGCACCAAGCAGGCCAAAAGGTCAAAGAGATGTGGAAGGGATGATGGACTATTCTAAGGATTTAACGATATTTCAAAATAGTTTTGTTTCTGCTAGATTATTTTGTCATCTTGTTAAAAAAAATCTTAACGGTAATAGGCTGGGGAGATGTTTTGTGTAATGTTTTTTGTGTCTCTAGAGTTTTTTTCTTTACACTGTCCATTTTGATTATTCCTGGACCTTAGCGGATATATGGCATTATATCAGATATAGAATTAGGTGAGTTCTTACAGGACTGTTGGCTACTTTTCTTGCGTGTTTACAACTATCTGGCAATACCAGGCGCTCTGATGTCTCCATGCCATTTTCCCACCACTGGATTTGGAGAGCAGAGCTTAGGTTGCTCAGTGTGCATTTGTGCACTGGTGGTTGCTCCTTCCCAGCCTCCCCTCCTTGCGATTCACCTAAAACAATTTTGTCAGGTGCTCTAGCTGCCTTGCTATTCACCACCTCTTGCAGGCTGTTAATGAATATATTGAAAAACGCCAGTCTGAAGACTGATCCCTAGGGCACTACACTATTAACCTTTCTCCTTGCTGAGAATTGGCCGTTTATTTCTATTCTCTTTCCTATCTCTTAACTTGTTTTAATCCATGACAAGACTTTATCGTTCACCCAGTGGTAAC
Source organism: Aptenodytes patagonicus (assembly GCF_965638725.1). NCBI lineage: Eukaryota > Metazoa > Chordata > Aves > Sphenisciformes > Spheniscidae > Aptenodytes > Aptenodytes patagonicus. Next base: position 32,090,140 of record NC_134953.1, read on the forward strand.
CGTGTTTCCTCTACAGCCTCTAGCTAGGTAGGAACTTTATCAAATGCCTTTGGAGTACATGAACAGGTCATACCTCCCACTCCTCCTTTAGATTACCTCTCTTTTGCCCTGTGAAAGGCTCCCAACAAGCAAAGGAGATGCAGATCCCCATCGCTGATGTTTTTGGGGTATCATTTGAGGATTCTGCATTCTGGAGGTGCCGGCAAGGTACCGCTTTTAAAGCATTGCTGGGAAATTTGTGGATATGAAGATACCGTGTGATCCTAAAAGTCAGCTCCTCACTTGTTCTCATTCTGAATGTCCATATTTAAAAGTATCTCACGGCTTCTGACCATCTTGATTTTAATTTAAGCAGAGGAAACAGAGTAATCCTATGGGAATGATGAGCTTTCTATCACTGGGTCTTGATGGCTGTGGTCATGGATGGGGAGTCTGTCATGGCAGGCACAGAACGAAGGGACCCTACAGCTCGTGTCTCAGCCTTCACTGAGTCTGCCTCAGAAAAGCAAGAAACCAAAGGCAAGATAATTAACGCTTCATGTTCTACCTGTAAATCAACGTGTTATCAGAGTGACCAAGATCACGTGCTTGCTGCCTTTTATTTGGTAAGAAATCACCTGCGTGCTCCATGCAACCTGTCTCCTTGGTTTATTTTCTCACGTGTGCTTGGGCTGCGAGGAGATAAAAGGGATTACAAGCTGGCGGCGATCTTGTGTCTGAAACCTCATCTGTGGTGTCAACTGCATTCAGGGGATGAAATACTGTGTATGGCTTACTTCCATCCAGGGGGTTGCATTATACTGTTTTCTTGGCTAGGTTAAGTTATACGTGTAGAGTTTCAGACTGTTGTCCTGCCTTTTTTCATTTTTTTTTCTTTATTTTCCAGCTTTTCACATGCTGTACCAGCTTGTGTTATTTGTCCAGAGTTTTTGCTTGGTTCTGGTATCATACAGAATCCTGCTAATTTATTAAGGATGCAGAGGAACTGAAGAAATCACATCCAGTAATCACTTCATATCTCTTGTGATTAAAAATACATGGGTTTTCCTGGAATTGTGAGTCATCTGTACTGGGGCAACAGTGGAGGTGGAGATTCCTTACAAGAAAACTTGTGAAGGGGGAAGTGACTTAGAATAAAATGGGGAAACAAGGGCTGCTGTTCCCTGTTAAAATGCTTTGGAAATGGAAGCATAGAAAGCCTTTTCATGACATGATGGATGCAGGGAAAGGAAAAGAGGAGCAAGTATGGGAGTGTGCGTGTGGAGGCTACGTACAGGGGCGTGATGGAAGTCCCGATTTACCTTAGTCATAAGAAGCGTGACAAAGCGCTGCTGAAATCATTGAAGATTACAAACTGATAGATCACTGTTTGCATGTGCTCGTTCAAATATCCAACATCTTTGATGATAAAGTTCCTTTATTTTATAAAATGCCATATTTTGATTTAATTGTTTCAAGAATTTAAAGTACAACAAAAGAGAAGTTGGCTTGTGGACAGGGAAGGATTACTGTAACGTCTCTCACTTCAACAGGTAAATTACTTCTCCATATGAAACAAGTCATAAGTTTAGAGTGTGACAAAAGCTCCTTCACTACTTAGCAAGGAATTCAGGATCATGAGTGGCAGTGCTTTGGAAAGTCCCATCTGAAACTCTGGAAACATGAAGGTGACTAAAAGAATTGAGTAGAAATTTTGGCAATATTCCTGGTTTTGAGCTGTGCAGTAATCATCTAAAACTAATGCATAACTTTATATGGTGTGCCGGTGCTGTGCTCTATCTACCTGAGGGTGGGAGCATGAACATGTAACGCATTATTTTTGGTCTTCGTTTGGAGTGTTTCAAAGGTGCTAATACAAAACAAAGCAGTAGCATTGTGTGCAGAGGTGTCTCTTTCTGAGAGAGAACAGCTTGTGAAGCTATTTTAGGCTTGCAATGGTTGATGTGCCGTTAGGGTAAATAACTAGTATGACAAGCATCTACCAGCTTTTTGACATCTCTTTTGTCCTCATCTTGCTACGATAATGTAGCTGTTCCATGAAGATGGTGCAAAGACAGAACTTGGTGAATAAGCTTTTGGTTTTGTTCAGGAGGACAGCCGAATAACTGAGCAGACCTCATTAGTTTCAGATCAAATGCAACACAATTTCATCCCCTGAAATGGTAATTTTCAGAAAATGTTTTGTCTTAAAAGGTGTCTTTTTTCCCCACTTAACTTTTTATCCAGAATTCATTTCCAGTCACTTTGAGAAGACTAAAATTTCTGTCTTTCAGGAAATGTTTTTGAATTCTTTAGATTTTCAAATAGTTTTTAGCTAATTCGAATTTTTAAACAGGTTTGCCTGCCCCAAATGAAAGTTATTCACCTGAAAAGTTTTTCCCAGCTCCAGGGAAGAACTGGATCTGCATGTTGAAGTATCTGATGAGCAGTGAGCTGTAAGCTGGGACTGTGCATCTGTAAACTGTGGGACGTGGCTTTCTGAAGTAGAACAGGGAAATAGAAACCCAACTAATGGTTTCCCATTAGTGAAACCTTCACCTTAATTTTAAAAACATAAATAAAACACAATAGGCCTTTGGGAGAAGCAAAATGTGAAATAGGAATGTCAGGTTTAAACACAGAGAATCACTGTCGTGCATTACCAGGATGCTTATTTCATCTGTTCTTCTGAAATCTCAGATTAAATCATGTTTTTCTATCTGTGCATAGTGTATATATTTAATGAGACACTTAGGTACTATAGACGCTAATGGGCAACGGTAATTTCTGTATTACCTTAGATTTTTTTCAGTGCTTTTAGTTTGAAAGCTGGTATTTTAGTACCTTGATATCTTAAGTCAAACAGATGTTGCTCTGTATCGTTTGGTTTTCCTCTAAGTAGTAGCGGTCTGGATTTCACTAACCCACCACTTGGCTGAAATTTGATGGTGTCATCTGCACTTGCAGATCCGTACAGCACTGCAGCCATATCTAGGCATCATTTCAGATGAAGCACAGGAATTAATTCAGATTTTAGATTATTTAGAATACTTAAAAAAAAAAAAAATTGGTGCACATGCAACAAAATAATTGTGATCTAATTACAGTGCTGGAGCCTGTGTCACTGCCTGGCAGTTTGTGCCTTGTGCAGGGAGAAGGGCTGATGCGTTGGCACAGGGAGTCTCTGCATTTGGGTAGTAGATGTCAGTGCTTTGGCCAACCACAAAAACAAAATAGCAGACAGCAAAAATCCCCTTGTGCACTGTGTTCAGAAAGTTCAGGAAATTACCGGCTTAAGGAAATACAATTTCAGTCTTCAGAGCTCTCTTCTGGCGATGTGTATTTCCTGTAAATAGAAAGTTATTTCTGCTAGGGGCAGAATTTTTCTCTTTCTGATGCTGAAAGCTCATTAAAATCTGATGTTAAACAATTAATGTTCCTAGGGACAAATTTTTTTGTGTACTAGGACTCGCTCTAGCCAGAGAAAAATACAATATCCTAGAAAATTACAGGGCCCATAATAAACTTTGTGCTTGCAAAATGCTCGGTGACATTCATTTCAAGCCCCAATATTTTTACAGAATCTGTCAGAATCTGTATGCAGATCTACCATCTGCCTGCTGATGGATGATCCTGGAGAACAGTGCATCTTCTCATAGTTTACTCTGAGCTTTGATGGATGAAGAATTAGGAGTAAGCATGTTTATCCACAGAACTAGTATTAAAATTTGATATTCAGTAATCTTAATGTTTGTTATGGAAATAGTCTCCTTTAAAATTTGGGGATATGTTGCTCCACTCTTTGCCCTGGATGCTGGCCACCACCTTCCCGCTGTGATTTACAGCGCGAGTCGGAGCAGCGTGTCATCTGTGCCAACTGATAACAGACCCCAAAGGTCTCTCAGTATCTTCTGGGGTCACCAGAGCCCTTATAAGCTTATACATTTAATATGCTAGGGAAACAAACAAAAAAAGATTGTTTTCCTTGGTGTTTAGCAGGAAACCCATTGCAAGAAGTCAGAGATTAGACTGCACATGTTGCCTTTGCTTGATAGGGCCCTACAAATTCTGTTTCATTCCTACATAGGAATGCTGTAGGCAATGGGGTTTTTTACGTGTGGTCCATTAGGAGAAGGACATGGCCAGTTTACTCCTTTCCTCAAGAGCTGGGAGTTGGCTTTACCCTCTTGTGCTGTTCGTTGTGTCAAAGCAGACAGGGAAGGCAAAGGATGCTTTGTTTGCATTTTTGAAACCTGGTGTTACTGTTGTTCATTAAGCAAAGTCAAAGACTTATTTCTGTGCTCCAAACAAGCATAATAGGAAAAAATTTATGAAAAGCCCAGTTTAAATATATTAAAAGTGTAGAAGGCATCCCACCCAGTGAAGTCCAGCTCATGGGCAATGCGCTGTCTGCATCTCGTGTGAGGATGGCATCCGCTGTCTGTCCCTCTCCACCACAGCCTTCGTGGTTTCACTCTTTTCCTGAATTTCACACCCAGAGAGAACGTAATTGTGTGGCCACAGCTTTTATCTTTTCATCTGAAAGCAAAATCTAGAGATTTCTGTGGCATTTATGAAACTGTATTTAATGGTTTTAAACAGGACAAAAAACTTCACTTACTGGCTATTTGCTGAATTTAGCCCTAAACATTAAAAAGAATTGAACCAGAGAATATAATGAAAATCCTATTTTAGATTGAACTATATTTTCCCCAGTACATCTTAATAAAAACAATAACAATAATAAGAAAATTACTTAGGCAAAAAACCCACTTCCCAGTTCTTGCATCTGGTGTCATTATTACCCTCAATTTGTGGGTAAGGATATTTTTCATGCAAAAAGCCAAGCCTTTTACTACCTAACCTTATCGTCCTAATGACTCCTCCTGATCTGAAGCCAGTTTACTGTTTTTTTGACGCAAACTGTTGCTATGAAGCTTGCAATGCCACAAGGAGACTGAAACTCCTGTTTCACTAAATATTCTGTACTCTAGCAAATAGCCCTGGTGACAGAAGCTGACACGGACACATACCGGAGCAGTTGTCCCCTTTTAATTCAATCTCTAAATGTTATGAGACACCACTTATCTCTTCCCCCCCTGTCGCGGATGGAGTGAGACTGCACTTCACTCCTAAGAGAGAAGCAACAATACATTTTATTGATAGAAAACAGTGAGTTAAGTGTGAGTTAACAAAGTTCACTGGTAAATGTGACAGCGATTTAACAAGATTCGATGGCAAGGTATGCTTGATTATTTACTGCATAGAGCACAGGCTCAGACAAAACTGCCAGGGAGACCCTCCCGTTGGGTCATGATGTTCAGAAAGGACCCCCTTGCTTTCTAAACTCCTCCTCAGAGAAGAGTCTAGGTGTGGCTAGATCCAATCCTAGTCCCAGACTTGGTCAACGGTTTATGTCTAAAGGATTATACATGCGCAATCAATCCTTTATATCACTTAGCTAAGATTTCAAAGTTTAGCATGCTGTTAGTCACTTACCGAGGATCTGTTGCGGCAAGGAATCTCTCAACCTGGAGGAGTAACCTTGAGAGGCGTCCCTACTCCAGGGGAGATCCCGCCGTGCAGCCCGCTGCCGTGCAGGAGAGCTGAAGGGGCCCTGGGCTGTCCACTGTTTATAGGGTAAGGTGATTGACTTACAGTCATATTTGCACATCAGCAAGTCGTTTGGGTCACCGCTCCAGGCAGCCCTTGGCTGCTATGTTGCCATCCATCCCCAAAGTCCAGCGTAAGCTGGATGCAGCCGTCACGACCCATACTTGTGGTCATTGCTTACGTGGGGCAGGGGGAGCACACCGCCCCCCCCCCCCTCAATTTTTTAAGATCTACTTTCCTATTATTTCCTTGCATCAAAATGAAAATTTGGTTTCCCTAACCCAGATAATTCTGTTTCTTTGTGAGGCACTATGAACTTCTCAGTAGTAGAAAGTAATCTGTCATTAATGCTGGCTTTGGGGGTGCCATGCACATCCCACACCTCTGGTGGCACAAATAGTGCTTGGCCCCTGGCAGGGATCTCCTGATGGGTTGCTTCTGTGGCGGCAGGTTTCCTGCAGCGAGAGGAAGGGGGAAAGGTCTGGGAAATTTTCTGGCTAAAGAGGTTTAAGTGGCTGGGAGCAGGGAACAGCATCCAGTGCTGCTGCTGGAAATGTGGTCAAAGGGCTTCTGATCTCTGAAGTGCACTATCCCAATTCTTTTGGAAAACTGTCTTTTATAAGTACTATGTAAAGACCTGATTTTTCAATAAATGAATATATATATATTTTTTCCCCAAAGTGTTATCTTACCAAGGAGATGCAGAAGTACCAAAATGAGAATGTGAGGATATATGTCCCACCCTGCTGGACCAGACTCCTGGGCCCTTTATCCTTCCCACAGCAGGAGCAATTGCCAGATGTTTCAGAGGAAAATGTAACTAACTTCTGGACTCGTCCTTGCTCACTTTTCTAAAATTGATTACGTGTTCAAAGAACAAAAGTTGTTTATTACATCCCACTTTTTATTTACTTACTTTCCTCAAAAGGGTAAACTGTAATTAGGATGTATCTTTATGTCACAAAAGGGTTTTTTTTTCCCCCCTCTTACGAACGGTATTTTAAGTTACAGCATCTACCAGCCTTTTTCTTCCCAAGAGCTTTGCAAAATCCTGGTCATTATCTCTGTAATAACATTTCTGGCCCTTTAGTCATCCAGAATAGGATGTGACAAAATCAAGTTGTCAGTCTGGACTGATCTTAGTGGTGAGAAGTAAATATCATTTTTAGACCTGAGGGTTTCTTTGTGTCTCTTGTGGTCTACAAAGATAAAAACACTTTACTACAAGATTTTACAGGGCCACATGAATAAATTGGTACAGTAACCCCCTCTGTCCTTCTGTGCTGTATTCTACCTCGTTCTTCCTTTTCTTTGGAAAATGCTTGATGGGAATGAGTTAAATGAAAGAGTATCTTTTAGTCCTCAGCAGGCCAATGTCACCTCATCTTCCATATCTTTTGAGGTTCCTCAGTCCAAGAGGTCTCTTATGCTACTTACATTAATGGCAATGCTTTCAAACAGTCCTAGTCTTCTACGTTTCTACGGGTTTTTAATTGATAAGTTCATTCTAGATTATAAAACGTTACTGGGCTGTTCAGAGCAGAGTCATCTACTGGAGCATTTTTTTTTATGTGCATCTCCTTCAGTGAATCAGTTTGAAATAGCCTGAGAGCAAAGCCTAATGGCTGTCTCACTAATGCTTTTCTACTGAGATTTTTATTTTTTCTTCTGCTTGAGCTCCTAGTGTCAGCTCACTCAAGTTTTGTGCCCATGTTGGGCAGAGTGTCCTCATCAGGTGTTGGCACTTACTGGATCTGACTTGTTTCTGCTCTGTGCTCCTGAAAAATAGCATGTGATAGTTCTCCTACTTCTCTGGATTTCATTTTACGCTTGTTAGTTCGTACAACATGCTTGAAGTTGATGTTTTTGGAAGCCCTAGACCTTCTCAGTTGAGATCCGTGTTGCATTTCAACTACAACTGGATGCGGTGTACTCTTCCAGCATCACCGCCTCGTTGGTCATCTGAGCCCGATAGACACAGCCAGGTTTCTGTGCTGGTATGCTCTTCTTCCTTAGGATTAAATGAGCATTCTTCCTAAAGGAAGATGCCATTGTTCCTTCTGTTGTCTTTCTGATTCATGTTAATGTTTAGATTTTTTTTTCACCCCTCTGCCTGAATGCGATGATTTGGGCAGCCGGTGGGTGATCTGGGCTTGGTGTGCTTCAGGATAGGGAAAGGTCCACTTGGAGCTTTTAGTGGGTGTTAAGTCACATCTCTTTCTGTTTTGTTTGACTTGTGTTAAAGGAGCTCTTGACAACTGATGAGACCTAAAGGAAACTCTACACCTGAGTGAGGAACCTGCGTTAAAATTGCATTAGCCCTGCAAGGGGTGGGCGCTAGTCACTTTTTTCATTGACACAGCCTGGCTTCCCCTCTGTCTTTAATGAACAGTCAATTTTTTTCTTTATTCCTAAGCCAAAATAAGGAAAGAAAAGCAGATGTGTAGTAGAGTAGATTGCTTAGAAGAAATAAATACTGAAGTTGGAGAGGCTTGTGTCTCTGGCACCTCAGGCCGGGGGAGCTCTCTCTTCTAGTTCTTGACTTGGATTTTTAGACTTGGATTTTTACATGAGTATCTTCACTGAGCATATGGGTGTGTGTGTGTGTGTGTGTATACGTGTATATAGCGCATTATACAGCCCATAGTATATACACATAGTGGATATAATGTGAAGCAGACACTAACTTGGACAAAATCAATTGCCATTGTTTATAATCAACTTGAGCACATTATATTAATTATATGTAATTCCAAATTTGGTACTAAACCCCTGAGGCTTATTTTTTCTGCTTGGTTTGACAGTAAATGCTGTTAAACTAAAGCAGTTTGACTTAGCACCCTCTTCCCCCGCTACAAAAGGAGCAGTAAATAGTGAGTAATCATGATCATTTGCGAATCAAATCTCTGTCTTTTCTACTTGTCTTTAAGACTGCTGAGGATCTCTTATACCTGGCTGGCCTACAGACTAGCCTTATACTACTATTACTATTTTTAAGTCCATGCAAAAAAATTGTGACTGCTTTCCTTTTCATAGCAGCCTGCAGGACAAAGTAGCAGAGTTTGAAGGGTGGGAAACTCACATCTGCCTGTGCTATATCTTGCTTATTTATAGCAGCCCAGGGTTTCTTCATCCTGCAGCAGTCCAGGTGTAGCAGAAGTTTCACAGTGAGCCACCACAGTGAAATACTTCACTTTCTGTGTTCAGCTATTCAGGTATTTATGTATTGAAGCCAGTCACTTCTGAGGCATTGGAGTACTGCAAACAGGTGACTGAGACATGATGCTCATTAATAATTTAAAGCCGGGGTGAACGACTAGACTATCAGTTAAAATTGAATCCTACTGAAGTCTGGCATAAAATCAATAGTCAACAAAAATAAACAGCAGCCTGGGAAATGGAGGCTTTGATGCTGCTTTTGCCGGGTTTGCATGTGAGCGCAGACCTGCTCCCAAATGTGCCATGGAGCCGCTTGCTGTCCCGAGCGTCTGAGCAAGCTCCTAGCAGCTGTATCGGTCACCCCAGCACCTGGTACCTACTGCCTGTCAGCGTGTCCTTGCTGGTGGTCCCTGGGGCTGGGTGTCACCTTGGGTCCCATCACCGAACCCGCACTCAAGGTGCAGAGCATGCAGCCAATGAGAGCACATCTTCCCTCCTTGCCTAAAGTGGAGCTGAGCAGTTTCAGACAATTGAAAAATACATAATTGTAGTAATTAGCTCATTATCTGCAAAATTGTTGTAAACATGTTAATAATTAAGCAGTATCTACATTGTATAGTGTGCCTATGTTTAATGTGGCAGTGGTTATTAAAATGCATTAATGATTCCAAGAAAGTTCATGTAGATACTACAAATCCTTTTTCCAAGTACAGTGTATTTTTTGTGTATTCACGCAACTGCGTGTTTTGCAAAAAAGCATATAAAGATAATTTTTCTGTAAACTACATTTTTAATGTGTCACTTACTGTGCACTTTCTTAAAATCATTTTGTGGGACTGAAGATGTCTGGTAGCTAAATTATTTGTTATCAGTCTCTACGCTATGAAAAGTCTGATTAGACTTGCAGGTAATAATGAAAAATAAAATATTTAAAGCACATGCTAACGAAATAGTCTGCTTCTATAAACGAACTTTGTGGGATGTCTACAGTAAAAAAAGAAAATATATATTGGGATGACAGTTTAAATATATTTTCACTTTACCCTGTGGTATGAGGAATAAAATCCAAAAATATATCACTACATTATGACTGTCTGTATATGCCAAAGTCCTGCAAACAGCTGTGCATATTTTAAGCTATGCTCTTCTAAGCAAGTGAACATACTACAAATTTAATTTGGGCTTTTCACAGGTATGTCTGAATACCATGGAAAGATGCATAGGAAGAGGTTTATTTGCTTCAAATAATGTATTATTTAAGACTGTGACCCTAGAAAGCCATATTCAGATGCATAACTTTGTGCTGAGGAATAACCGTCCAAATCAATAGAGGCGTTTATTTGACTGAAGTTGCACACGTGCTTCAAAATTTACATAATTAGATCAAAATTCAGACAAAAGAAGGGAAGGAATAACACACGTACAACCTGCTCTTGGCTGCAGTTAGGCAACCACATGTGTTCAAGTATTTGATCTATCCACTGAGTTAAACTGGACTATTTGTGTTTATGGGTAGTTTATAGCCAGACTTCAGTGGTGGGAAGATGATGCTTTTATCTGTGGCTGAACCTTTTTTTTGTTCCTTTAGGATTTAGTTGCAGTTTGTATTATTTTTCTTCTTGTGTTTATTAATTTCCAGTGCATGCCACTTTCTGGAGGGCATTGCTTGCTGGTGAACAAGCGTTCACTGTGGTTTATCTTCCCAGTTTGCTGTGGATTTGTTTTAGCACTGGTTATTCCTGTTTCAGTTTGCCTGATTGCAAACTGTTGTTTATGGATACAGCCCAGCTCTTAACAACTCTCATTAAGTGATTGGCCCTGGAAGAGAAGAATCTGATTTTCTACTACCTGAGACAAATAAACCTGTATTTCTTTCCTTTGCCATCAAAAGGATAAGGGCAGTAGCAGCCACAACAACATAACCTACAAGCTGTATTCGTAGTCAGGGAGGTCGCCAGTCGCTATATCATCAGGGTTTTGCCTTGTTGAACCATGGACATCTCCAAGCATGGGGATTTCACAGTGTGTTGCATGAGGGAATCTGATCCAGTGCTTATCCAACCTCACTGCAATTTTTTTTTTCCCCCTTCTGCCTCAGTGGAGCTTGCCTCATTGCGCCTTGGCATTGCGCCTGCTCTTTTGCTGAGCACCTTTGGATGAGTTTTCTCCATGACCCTCTTTTATAGGCAGCTGTTAGATCCCTCCTTCACCTCCTTTTCTCCAGGCAGTTTTAAAAGTGCTGATGAAATTGAAGTGAATGACATACCTTGCGTTTCCCTTGCCCATGGATCCAGTCATCTCATCCCAGCAGCTGATGAGCGTTGTGCGTAGTTTGTTCGTGGTAAGGTGATCCCAGTTCTCTTCTCTCCTTTCACAGATACCATTTCCAGGCGCATGAAGCTTTGGAGATCCGCAGTCTTCCCAGAGGCTGGGGTGGGGTTTGCCCTTTTTGGGGATGGAACAATGTCCGCCTTTCTTCAGCCATGGGGAGCCTCCCCTGGTTTCCATGAGCCTGGAGAGACTGATGAGAGCAGCCACACGAAGGTATCTGGCTCCTTCAGCATCCCTGGAGGCCTCCTGACCTCTAGTTCCACAGTGGTGGTAAGTCCCCTCCAGACAACAGTAAGTGCATCTGTTGATAAATAAATATATATTTATTCTACTTTCAAAGGATGATCTTTTGTTGCATTCACTCCCTTTCCAGTTCACAGCCTGCTGGTTTGCACGGCTTTGCTCTGGGCTCTTGCTGGTGGCTTTCCCTCCTGGGGATTTGCCTCTGTCTCCAAAGCCTGATGTGCTTTCCCATGAGCAGTGCAGGCTTGCTGGCACACGGTCCCTTTTGTTTCAGGGGTAGATTGAGGAGCTGAATGTGTAGTTTTTGCCTTTGTCTTTGACGACGGACAGTGTTGGCTGACTGCTGTTCAGGTGCGTAACCCCAAATGTTTGTTTTCAGCAGAAGCAAAGTGGACATTCACCTGTTCTGGCCTGGATATAGGGGTGACTGAGGGAGTGGTGTTTTTCTGTCCTCTGGGAATATGCTACACGAGGGGTTTTTTGTTTGTTTGTTTTTGCAATACAGAGCAGCCTTATCTGTTAGGTACCTGATCCTGACCCAAAAACCAGCCTTCCCATCCTTTGGTTTGCTGAAATTTCGTAAGGCTTAAACCATAAAAACTTGATCACTTAATAAGAGGATTATTATGAAGTACACAAGTAATATAATTAAATGTATGTCGTAATACCTGATTAGACTGGATTTAGAGATGGAGCAGCATTATGCAAAGATACAATGTAACTGGGTTAATAACAATCAACTGATTAATGTAGTACATCTCATTCAAGCCTAAAGGAGAATAGACTGAGATGATTAGCACAGTTGCAAATATGCAGAAGTGCACAAAGCAGAATGTATGCGACATGACTGAATAAATGAAGGGGAGTTTTATCAGTGTACCAAAATATAAAGATGTTTAAAGGAGAAAAAATGTCATTAGGCAACTCACTGCAACTAGCCTGGAAGATGCAATGATTCTCGGCATATTTGTGTTACTGTGTATTTATAGTTGCAGTGAGCTAATATTCATAATGGAAATAAACAGAAGATATTGTACTGAAATAATAGTAGGCATTAGGATTATTTTATCTGCAGAAGGAAACTGAACTGAGTGGATACCCCTGTTCTTAACGCTTGCCTGGGTAAAAATTCTACTGAAAAGCAAAATTCGACAGAAGCCTTTAAAGGCTGCAAGCACTTGGCTTTGCTTGTCGTGGGCAAGGTGAGCAGGGAGGAGCTGTGAGCCTTTCTAAAGATCTATGTTAACACACTTTCCATTTGTAGGGCTGGGTGTGTCACAGATGCACTAGGATCCTAGAAGAGGTTATGGTCTTACGTTTCATGCACTGCTCAAGTTTTTTGTATGTTTTTAGTAAGTTCTATTGAAATAAATGAAGAAGTAATCCTTCATTGACAGCAATAGGATCAATAGAAAGCTTTTTGCAGTTGGCAAGAACCACCTCCAAGATTAAACTTCCTTATTTTGAGAAACTGTTCTGTTTCCAAGAAACAAAGCCAGTTGCCTACTATTTGAATAACCAAGACAACAATCTCCCTAAAAATGAGGTAGGAGAGATAAGGTCCCCCATGCAAGCTTGCTGTGCGTTTTGCAGAAATGAATGATTCCCTTCTCCTTTCAGCACTCAGCAGTGAGGGTCACGGCAAGCTTAGCCGCAGGGCTCTGGATCTGGTAATCGTTGAGACCAGGCCCAGGGAACTGAACACCAGTACTTTGGGAAAAACAGAGCTAAATATAAGCAGGTTTCCCCCCTCTCAGAAATGTAGAGGCAGCTGGCATCAAACGTAACATCTGGGACTATGGAGAGTACTTCTGAGCTTGTTTTACTTTTTTGGACAACTGCTGTCAAACCTTTAGAAGGGGTAGTTCCTATGTAGATCACCTCCTTAAGAAAGAGCCATTTTATTTGTGGCTGTTAGAGTCAGCAAGAATTAACTGTCATTGTGTGGGAACTGAAGGTGGACTACCAAAGAGGATTTGTGTTGTTCCTGGACGCAGGTTCAATGATTTGTTTTACTGGCACGAAAACTGACATATTGTGAGGCAGCGCTCTAGAGATAAGCAAAGCATAAACAGTCAGAGTTCCCCCTGGTCTTTCTAGTGATAAAACACTGCATTAATGCAGGATAGTGATTATGGCATCCGCTGTAACCCACTTACCTCTGGGATTCCCCAGCACACCTGCGTGCATAAAGAAGGATCTGTCATCTTGTGTGATGCCATTCTGCAAATGGAGCTGGAGTTGCTGTGGGAGTTATCCCAAATTCTGGACTTTGATATCAGAAGACTGCCCATCTACTGTCCATTTGTTATTAAAGACATTTGAGGAAACTCTCCAAAATGCAGTTTTCCAAAACATGAGGGGGGAGAAGTTATTTAGATACAATGGCCTAATCGAAACTTTATTAAATAGATGAATATAAGATATATATGAGAAGGCTTAACCTGCAATAATAAATGAACAACAAAGCATGGTCAATGAAAGGAAGGAGACAGTTAAAAGAAGCGTATAGGTTTTTAAACTATACTTAAGATCTTAAATTTCCATAGCAAACAGCTCCAGTCACCTACGGGGAACATATAAAGAAAAGTCAGCATGTTCCTGGATGGGGGGTAGAGGGAGGGAAATAATCAGTTTGCAGATACAGTCCAACACTGGAAGTGTTATTATAAGGGAAAGAGAAAATACATGTTCACCTGAGATGTAGAAGAAAATATTACTGTGATGCTGTGATTCAGACTAGGTGATCTCCACGGGTCCTTTCCAACCTCATCCGCTCTGTGGTTTGAGCACAGGCAGCCTGATTTCTCATTTCCGCTGTCACTTCCTATCTTTAAAGGCATTATAAAGAAATTTGAGGAAACTGGTTTTAGTCAGGCTTGAAAGCCACTTTTTTTTTTTCCATTCCATACTATATATATATATATAGCCTCTTCAGACCAGATTCTTGAGGGGCAGCTTTGATTCTGTTTCCTTTTATTTTTGCTCTTAATTGTTGCTCCCTTTAAATGCAGCCTTACTTTGACCAGTAATGTCCTGCTCGTGCCTTCCCCTGTGCAGAGGGACCCTTGCCTTGGCACGGACCCCGGCTGCTATTTGCAGTTTCATGCACAGATGGTATTCAAACGTATTTTTTACCTTGCAGGAGCAGGCATAGGCAATAGTTTTTTTTCAACTGCAGGCAAAACGGTAGAACAAAAGACAAACTATAGCAAAAAAGAAAAACATCTAAAAAGAATCCTAATGTCATAATTTCTGAACATAGTACAAACGTTGGAATAGTTACTAAAATGAGTAGTTTTACCTCTGGCTTTTGAAGGGCCATGAGTTCACCGTTGATTGGATTTATGCTGTATAGGTGGGTGAATGAAGGCAGATGTGAGTGCCAGCCTTGCTCTGAGCCTTGTAACTGGTACCACTGGTTGAACTGGGTGTGCCCTATGGGGCAGGTGATCTCTTGTCACTGAGTGCTTGACCCCAGTGTGTTTGGTTTTCATCTCTCTATTTCTGTTTTGCATTTCCTTCCCATCTTTTTTCTTAGATGGAGGGACACGTCATCTATATAAAAGACTGTAGGTATTCCCAGTCATTAGAAGACAGGAAAATTAAATTAAATTTATCCTAACTAGATGTGTCTTCATTTCATGGCTTAACTTTCTTCTTTTGCCTTACACTCGTATGATTTTATAAATCATGAAGTCTCTCTATAATTCTTTTCAAGTTAGAGAACGCGTGGAGTAGGTTCACTGGTTACACATAGCTCTGTTCATTTCACATCTCTAGGGGCTTTTGTAATAGAATACAAGACACCATTATGAGTAATCTGTCTTCTTTCTTCAATACAGAGAGAAGTAGATCTGATTTTAGAAGTAGACTGATGATGTTTCTTATTTAGAAGAAAGATGTATTGTGGGAATGAAATAGATTATCTATGGTAGCTCTGATTCATAAAGCTGACAAATGTATAATTTCTCATTTGGGTTGAAAACATGTGATTAGACCTCATGGTAGAGTACAGAAGTCCTAGGAATATCGTGAGCTAGACCTAACCAGCCTAACCACCCAGCTTCCCCCCTCCATTGCTTCAGGTTTGTTCTGAGGAGTGGGGACTTCGCATCAGACATGCAAGGTGTGCTGCTGTATTTGACAGTACTTGAAAGGCCAGAGAAGCTGACAGCAGAGAAAGAAATTTCATTTGTCTAATAGTCTAAGAGATTTAATTCCAGTTGTATTTATTCTTCATTTCTGCTCAGAGAGACTAAGCCCTCTAACTTCAAGAAAACACAAATATACCTCACGCTCTGCTGTCCCTTAATTGATTTTAATTTCTAGTGAAGAATTACATAGCTTCTGTGTTGGGGAAAAGTGACACAGGGAACTACTGCAATTCCTGAGATCTATGCACATTTGTATTTGATTCCTGATATAAGACTTGGAATAGGTATGTGAAGGAACTGTCAGGTATGAATGATGAAAAAATCATGCAGCACTGAGCTCAGGGCTTTTTGGTATTTGACCCCTGCTCCATTTATTACTGCTCTGTGTGTCTCCCTTGGAGACTTCTGAAGATCTCCAGCAGCTTTAGGGATAAGGCATTTTACTTACATGGATGGAGAAGGGCAGAGTAACAAAAAACATCGTTGTCCTCACCTGTACATACATCCTCATCCTTCTCACTGGCGGAGCTCAGAAAGGGCTGTAGGAGGAGAGGGTAGTTGTAACTTGTCTGTAGGACTAGGCAGGAGGGTTTGAGGACTTGCCAGGGGGGTTTGACTCTTCTGCATCCATTCTGCTCAGAAACACCCAGCAAAGAGCAGATGGAAATGTATGTGCAGGGGAATACCTGCCGGACTGTAAATACTTGGATGAGAGCTGAGTAGCTCTTGGGCAAGAGTGATATTATGGTGGTGTGTCAGACCCTTAGCAATTCAAAGCCTTGGGATGGCACTGACAATACAGAGGCAATATTCCTCCTTGTCAGCTTGAGATCTGGCGCTCTTCAGTGGCCTGTGATGTGCTGCACAGCAGCAGGAAATAGTCAGGAAAAAAATGGAAATGGGAGAGAAATGGAAACAGAAACAGGAGAAGGGTCCTGAGAAACTGTAATGAAAAAGCTCTATCAGATCAAGTTAATTGGCAAGGTGCGTGTTAGGATGTAAACAAGATAGGACTTTAATGAACGGTCACTAATTATCATTCAAGAAGTCAACATTTTGGTGATGTGGGTGCCCTTTTATCCCCCACAATTAGGTTTTATGAACTTTATAGGAGTCAAATTATTTCTCTTGAAGCAAGAAAACAGGAAAGAGCTGAGTTGATTTATGTGCATTTCAAAGGGCTGCAGGAAGTCACTGTGGGTGTAGTGTAAATCATGCCACATGCACCAATTTCTAGAAAAAATTCTGCATGCAAGGATGAGATTAAGTGCTCGTTGGTTATGATGGGTGCAGAGAGAGCTTGCTTTGGAGCAGCATATGTAATTAGGCTTCCTACAGAGCACAGAGTGAATTGCTAATGGCATGATTTTTTTCTGTAGTCTCTCTGAAGGGTAGGTTGGTCAGCAGTGCAGATAGTCTGGTTGATCCTTTATACAACACTATTTTTTTTTTTCCCCCCTAAAACTACCACAAAGGAAATCTGATCAGTCACTTCCTTCTGTTTCTCTCTCATGTGGCCTTCACTCTTCTCTCACCTCTTCTTTTACCTTTCTAACTTATTTTTCTTTACTTTTTCTGTTGGTGGGTTTTTTTGGTGGTTTGTTGTTTGTTACTTCGTGCTTTTTGTGTTGGGTTTTTTTTCTTTTTTCTTTCAAATACTTACTATGTACTAACCAGAGATTCAAACATCAAAGGAGAAAGGCAATGGGAAAGCAGGAGAAGAAAATCTTACCATTTTCTGATTTTTTTGTAATTACCTGCAAGCTTTTCAGCGTTTTCCAGAACCTCAATATTGCCCCAAACCAGAGGACCTGCTTTTGCTCTATGTTGTATCTTGGTACTCATGCTGTGTCCTAGTTGACAGTAGACTTACCCTCCTCAAACAGCTTTGCAAGTAATTTCCTGATTTGGCATATGTACCTAATATTCAATTTCCTGCTTTGTTAACATAAACAGTAATTCTGGAAAATACCATAATAATAATAAAGCTAGCTTTGACCATGTTGCTAAGCACACATCAAAATATCCAGTTTGTGATACATTTTTTGCCATAGTGCTGATTAGCGAGTTGCCTGAACAAAACTTTCCTCCTTTAGCACTGTGGTATCCTAGGAATAATTTGATGTACATTAAAAAAGGATTTAAAAAAGCTGCAAAAATGAAAAATGAGTTGTTTCCTATCAATTATTTACCTAAGGACCTAGACTACATTGCATCATGCAGATGCTTGTACAATAATGCAGTCTCCAACAAGATCACTTTATATTGGTAGTTAATATAGTGGAATAATTCCTGAACAGATAATAAATCCAACTTTTCCTACATCAGATTCTGTAGTGTGGGAAGCCATGAAGTAATAGATTGAAAAGCACCTGTTTCTTTTTAGAATAAAAGCTAATTATACTTGATTCATAGGTCTATGGATAGTGTCAAGATGTGTGCAACAAAAAGCTTTGGTAAGTAATACTGCTATGAAAGGCAAATGAGATTTGGGGTCTGTGTTACTTTATAAATGAACTTTACCTATTTCTTTAAAACATTTCAAAGGGTTATTTAAAAAAAAAAAAGCACCCATAGAAAAGCTGATAGAGAGGAGTATGGTTCTTGCCAGCTGGCACCTGGTCGAGGTTAGTGTCCTCAAAATGTGAGGGGAACGTGTGAAGCTGCTGTGGTTGGGATCAGGCACTTTTCCATGTGCTGTCATTCCAAGGCATCGATAATATTAACATGAACCACACATGCAGGTCTTACTGCCACTGAGCCTGTTTACAGAAAAGAGGTGTTAGCACTACTCAGCAGGATGTCTCCTTGGTGAGGGCAGGCCAGATGCTACATCTCACTGTTTCACCCCAATCCTTATTTTATACATTACTGAATTCTGTATGACCATAGTATCTTGGTTCTTTTAATGATTGTCTGTACATACAAGTGTAAGACATAACTATCCTCAGAACATGCTGTGCTATTGCTTAAGTATGTCAAATCGCTTTTAATTTGCTTTAGACTTTGTAGGTTCTGGAGTACTACCAGGGACTATTGAGTCATCTTTAAATGCTTTTCTTTCCTCTTAAACTGGGTAAAACTGTAGAAATGCAGGTGAAGTACTACGGAGTACGTCTGCTGACATCTGATAATTTTTATTGTTCCTACCATAAAGACAGTTGGGAAAGATGCATCACTCAACTGGAGAGATTTACTCAAGAAGGAAGGTTTGAATCGAGAAGAGGTTGGTTTGAATTGACAGTGCTTCTGACCAGCAGCTTCACCTGAATCTCTGGGGAAAAAAAGTAACTGTAGAGAAAGCAGCAATTAAATGAATTTGCTAAAAAGTAGAGGACTCTGACTGAGGGACTCTTCTCCCTGTAGATGTGAGCAAGGGACTGAAAATGTGTTGCTAGTGCTGTACTGCTGGGAGACACCTTCAGCCGTAAAACTGCTGCCATGTTGGCAAATGCTTAACGTTGAGCTTGGCAGGGTTGATCAGGCACTTTGAGGTGTCTGTCGTTCGTGATCAGGTTATCTAGAGTCTCTTTCTAATGATTTGATTTTACCTTAGAGAACTGAAAGGCTATTTATGTGCAGAATATATCTTGTTGCTCAGTGCACATGAGGTCAACAGGACAAGTATGATTGTCAGGAGTAATTGTCAGTAACATGAGTAAGTCACGGAAAGAATTAAGGATTTTACTGGGGAGTCTGTGCAAAGAAGAGATACATATGATCCCTTCTGTGAGAAGTTTACACTGTGAAGAGGAGGAATGTGTCAGGCTGTGGGCAGTAATGACCCATATCGATATCCCAGAACTGTGATTTGTTGACTGAACAACAGAAGCTTGGAAATTGGTCCTCTCCTAAAAGAAGGTAAGGTGACTTTGGGGAATTTCTATTAGTTTTCTTCTGGACAGTTTTCTCCTTTAAAAGCCAAGCAAGGGTATTTTTTAAAATCTAATCTTAGTAGCTGATTCTGCAATTCTTCCTAAGATGGGTAGTACTTAGGCAAGTATTCAACTTATGATCGTTGTTTCATAATTGCCAAGAAAGTTTACTGAAGGGATATTTGAATACTGTAGTACTTCATTCTTTAACTTAGACTTTTTTAAAACCAAGACGTGCATCACAGGGAGTTGTGATAACACAGGTGGTATGATAAAAAGAAAGAAAAAAGTACAAAAGACAAGTAGAAAGATGAAAATGCCTCACTGAATGAATAGACCTAGAAGATGCTTTGGATCATTGTGCGTTCCATTATTGCAGCAGTAACTAAATGTTTCCTCCCTGTCCACTCCATTTCATGTGATGCTGTTTCGTCCTTTGTATCTCCTTGAATGTTTTATAGCTAGTCATTATAAACATTTTTCTGTTCATACCGTTTCAAAAAGATAGCATCATTTCATAAAGGTATTTAAACAGCACTGTTTCTTGTGTCTTGGCCTTTTATTTTCTGTGGCACCTCAGCTGCTTCTGGGATGTCTGTTTGTCTTGTTCCCTGCAAAACCAGGTTTTGGAATATGCTGTTGATTTTTCACAAAGCTCACTGATGGCCTTCTGACATTTTACTTTTTCTGATGTTGGCCTCCACCATCGAGTTTTATGGAAGTGCATTGCATCATGAGCAGTTTGATGCTGGGAAAGTGCTGGATGAAAAGACCTGCTTCAGCCAGAGATCAGAGGATCGTGTGTTGACCTAGCTGTGTCCTAATAGACTGTAGCAGTAGTAAAAGGGAAAGTAAGTTTTCATGTAGTGCAAAAAGTCAGCATCTTTGAAGCTATTTCGTTAGTGTTTAGTAACAGAGGTGTGCAAGAGTAGACCTCTGCTCTATCCCAGAACCAAGCACTTTAAGATGGTAATACATAAGTCTGAGGGGCAGGTCTTCAGGCATTGCAAGCTACCAGTGATATGGGTATGAATCCAAAAAACCACAGAATAGCTGTGTTACTGACTCAGGGACAACCAAACTATTACCAGAGGGCTTGTCCTGCCCATCCTCCTATAACTCATGGCAACTTTCTTCACTGCAGCTAACGGTGCCTAGCTAACTTCTGTTTCCTTTGTACTGCTCCAACTTTGACTTTTGGGCTTTGAGACAGTTTTAAGTTATTAAAGATACTATCAATAGTGGCTCTCTTTACTCTTAGGCAAAGATGCTTGGGGAATGCTTAGTTTTAACAAGTCTTTGGAAAGTGGATAAGAAGACAGTAGTATTAAGAAACTTGCTTTCAGTCTTCTATTAGTGCTTTTGGAGAAGAGCATTTACTTCAGCTAAGGAAAGCTATAAGATAACAGAAAATGCTGTGGGAGTAAGGAAGCAATGGCCTTGCCACTCATGCCTTGAAATGCAAGTATTAAGAGTTTGTCGCTTCTCTCTTGTGCACTTCTAAGATATTCACCAAATAATGTAGTCTTAGTTGTTCCGTGTTGTTGATCTGGCCTTTTCAGCTTGCAAGTGCTGCTGTGCCTTTTTGTAGAATCAAACACCACGGCATAATTGTTCCCAGTGAGTAACTTCCCCTTTGAGACCTGGTTTTATTAACATTTACAAGAAAATCAGCTTCCCCTTTCATGCTATTTCTCCAAGTGTTTGGCTTTCTCTGAAGTCAGGGGTGATTACTTTGGTTAGCAGGAATTTATTTCAGACTGCTGAGGGATAGTCTGTGTATCAGCTGGCATTTCTGCTATTTAATTATGGAAATACCTTCTTCTTTCTTTATATTCTGCAAGGGTTGGAAACTTTCTATCACAAAGGAATTAGTTCTTCCCAGCCTAGCCCATGAAAAAGTAACGTTGTCTTTATGTTCCTGTTGGCCTCTTTGGAGAATTGACTTCATGCAATGCTCTCTGAGTCTGTTTAAAAAATGATGATGCGTTGGATATCAAGAAAAAGCTATGGCTGTTTTCTGATGGAACATGCTAACTATAGTCTGGGTTCAAAAGTTGAAGGCAAATTTAGATCATGTTGTGCTGCTAGCATTTATCTCGAGTAGCTCTATTAAACAGCAAGGTGAAAACCAGTGCAGGGGAAGGCAATGAAATACAGTGAGAAGGTGACTATGACAGTACATCTCTAACGAAGACACAGTGAGCTGAGGGTTGGGGACAGCAGGAGAACAGACAGTGGGTCCCATGAAGAAGGCATCTCTTTGCCATAAACGACAGGGCTCACAAAGATGGAAGGCAATTGATAATTGCTCTGTGTTGCAATGCAGTACCTTAAGTGTACTCAGGGAACAAGAGTACAGGGCCTTTATTGCCATTCTTAATTTAAAACAAAAATATTTATAAACTCTTTAACTGGATTAAAAAAAAAAAAGGAAGACGTGAAACGCAATATCTTAATATGTCCAGTTCTGAAAAGTGGTAAAATGAGGTCACATCAAATTAAAGAAGGTGAGGGGGGAAGCTTCTAGTCTGGTATACTGTTTATCTTTAAAAAATTATGTTGAGTAGCTACGGGCTAAGCAAAGTTGATAAAAGGGGTCAGCACAGCTCTGGATTCTTACCGTCCATTTGAAATTCTGTATCTTCTGTCTATTCAAATTAAGCATATAAAAATACCTAATGAAGCACTGAGCAGCAAGTGGAGCATTCTGAACATTCACTCAACAATGTCTTTTCTCTTTGTTGCAAACTTAAATTGCTGTTATTGATTTTTCTGTTTCTGGTTAACATATTAAAGTACAATTCATTTTTAACCATATATATATTTTATCACAGTGTGCCCTTTGAGAGACGTTTCTACATAATATTGAAATGCTTTCCTTCTGGTCAAGTAGTGTATTTTATATTAATGCCTGTGTTATTTTCCCCAACTGAGATGCTGGTGTTGCTACAGAATGAAAACATTAATTTCAAGAGTAGCAGGGGTTTTCTCCTTATTGATGCTGGAGCAATCTTGGAGTGCTAAAAATCTAATTTCATTCTTTCTGTTTTGGAAGATTTTGATGTAGATTAAGAAAATAAATTGCTACTGATATTTCTTACTCTGATGGCAGCAATAACTGAGACATTATCTCCAAAGGAGCTGCAGCACGTGGTAACATAACCTCCGTCCTGCCCCATGGTGAAAGGTGTTACATGGCAGAGAATGGGTCTGTAACATCTGGGGAGCACCAAAGCAATACAGGCTAAAATCCCTCCAGTGACTGTCTGCCTGGAATTATTGTGTAGACTATTTGACCAGTTGATTAGAAGAGTACATAAGTAATAGTTATTACTTGGCATAGAGCAACTTGGGAAAACCAAAACAAATGTGAGAAATACATCAATATTCTAAACCATAGTTTCTTTTAATTTAAAAACAAATTACCAGAGTGTAGGGAATCTCTAGCATCAATAAGAACAAGTATTGGTTTCTTCCTTTGTGGCTTTAATTATCAGCTGCAAGGGTAAGTTTCCTTCTATCCAAAACAGCAAAATCACAGAAAATGGGGATATAAGGACAAGATATGCTTTTTGAAGTCAACATGGCTTCTGTAGCAACTTTTAGTAAAAAGTTGAAGCAGTCTCAGCCAGAATACACTCACTGAAAGATTTGACTATATCTTAGGAATCTAGAAATCTTGGTGAAAATCCATGTGAGACGGAAGACTCTCACAGGCCTTCTCCTGTGACGGAGGAGTCAGGAAAACGTCGAACAGGGAAGACCAGACTTTTTGGCTTTCTTCCCTCTCCCTCGGACTTTTTACATTATTTCTTAGTGAAGACTGCTCACCTATGGGCCAAACCAGCTGAAGAAATTAGTTTGAAACAAAATTAGATTTAATGGGTTTGGCCATTAAATATTAGTGTTTTGAACTATTCACTAGTACCAACGTATGGAAAAATGGCCTCAACAAAATGCAGTCCTCGGGGGCATGCTGCAGAACAGGTGGGTCCCATGAGGCAGGAACCCCAAACCTGTGGTGTCCTTATCAGCCGTCCAGGATAACTGTGCAGATGATGTGGTCTCTAGATGAGGTCCAGTTCATAACTCTGCAGATGATGTGGCCTCCAGAAGAGGGTTCAGTTCCCTTGTGTCTGCAAAGGTTCCTGGTATATCCTAAGTGCAGATAATGAGACACAAAGCTAAAAGGTTATTTTATGTTACTTGATATTTCCTCTGACCTGTGCTGTCCTAATGGCTCACTTGTGAACAAGTATTTTTTCATTAACAGAGCCCTTCCTAGCAGTTTCTCTTTCCATAGCATACTAATTTTTATGTGCTAAATGTTGCCATTGTGATGCCATCTTAGTCCTTTTTATTCATTAAATTTACTGTGTCCAACTACATGCGGAGACTGATCTGCAATTTTAGTCCCACTGGTTTGGTTCCATACGGCATGTAAATACATATCGTGCCATCTAATTGTAGCCTGCAAAAACGTTGACACAAATTATAATTTGCATACTAACCATCTTGTGACAGAATAGAAAATTCAGAAAATGCTTTACCATAGGGGGCAAATTTTGATTTTTCCTGTATTGAAGGCCAGTGGCTTACGCTTACTACTACAGCATACTGTGCCTGGAAAAGCAACTGAGGTGGGTATAGGTGGGATGGTACCCAGCGCCCCGTGATGCAGTTGGCTATAATCAAAGTAATATTTAAGAGTATCAAATCATTATTTAAAGTGGATAAAAGGTGTTATTCTCTGCAGGAAGTATTTTGAGGAAATTTCTTTTGTACAACCAAGGAATTGGGTTGGAGCAGATGACCTCCAGTGATCCCTTCCAACCTGTGATTCTGTGAAAAGTGATGATCCTTCATTGTTCACGCTGGCTGCTGCATTCCCAGGTGGCAACTTGGCCATGTGGTCGATGCTTTCCCATAAGACTTGTTAGAATGAGGAGAGAAACAAACTCTGCTGTGGTTGGGAGTTTAAAAAATTGAAAGCTAGTGGCAAGTAATTCCCTCAGCCCAGATTATGTGAAAATCTGAAATCCTGAAGTCAGAATGCTTTTCAGGAAAAGGGTTTTTCAAGAGGTTTGCCTGTTTCACTTCAGGTTGCAACTGGAATGATGTGAGATGGGACTTCCTACCCAGCCTTTTGTTCCAAAAGGTCAGGAAATAAAAACTGGAATTATTGCAAAATATTGAAGAGAAAACAGAACTGAGATGTGAACTGGAGAGGAGCTTGCCTGGGGCTGCTCTTCCCAAAGCCATTTGCTCTTCAAGATACTGAGGGAAATGGTTATTGTAGTTTTTGTTGTTGTTGTTTGTTCCTCCCCCCCCCCCCCCCCCCCCCACACACACACCTTTTTTATCCTTTGGACAAACTCTTCCATGTTTTCTAGCAGTTTTGCCATGGAGCTGCCCATCCCATCATCTCAGCCTATGAGCTTGCATGGGTCCAACAGAGCACTCACAGCGCAAACACTCAAACATCTGAGATGTTTTTGAATTTTGCTTTTTGCGGAGGGAGCTGAGAGCTTGCTTCCTTCCTTAAGTCTGGGCACTGGGAAGGAGGGAGAAATATGGGCTGAACTTGCTGTCAACTCTCTTAAAAGCTTTTTATTGTAGCTAAAATGTGTGATAATGGTACCCAGAACTATCATTATGGTTAATTAAAGGTCTGTTTCTTTTTATAATGTGAAGGTTTTATTTTCTGGAGTTGATAACATAGCAATAAAACCTTGCTTTAGGCAAGATCTTGGTATTCAAGGTCACAATTTAGAAGTAATTTTAAAATTGAAGGGAAAACCCCAAACCAGCATATGGTTCCTTTTATTTCTGAGTTGTGGAAGTACAGAGGGAATGATTTAGATTTAAAAGGAGGGGGAAGGAACACCAGCACTTGTGCACTGATGAAATGTTCAGTATCAATTACTGGAAAGAGGTGAACAGAGGACAGACAGGTTGGGGTAAGCATCTACTGGATCGAGGGAGCTGTGCTCCAGGGAGCTGAGTACTTGTCAAATCTTTATTTAGTTTGGGTTGAAAATGCAAAGCCTGGTTCCAGGGACAGGACAAAGTCTGGATGCAGGCACAGAAATGTCAGGATTTTACCACTATTTCCAAAACTGGAGATTTTCAATCTGTTAGGAATGGAGCTTAATGCACCGCTGATGTGGGAGTGGGATATCGTGGGGCACTACATCCCACTGTTTGCTGTTTAGTTCGTGGAAACACCTGTGATTTCTTTGAGGATTTTCAGCTCTTGAAACAGGGATGAGTGTTGAGAGGTTGTGGCATCTCCGTCCTTGGAGATGCTCAAACCCTCCTGGACAGGTCCCTGAGCGACCTGCTGTGGGGACCTGCTGGGAGAAGAGTGAGACAGAGACCCCCTGGCTCCTGCCAGCCCCCGTGGGTCTGTGCTTTGTTCCAATGTTTTGCTAAAACTCATAGTGATTCATGTCTTAATGCTTACAGGAGAAGATAAATAAAAGAATAAAATACACCTTAAATACTATAGTCAGCATAGCATTGCTGATGACGACCATTTTGCAAGTTTTTTAAAATTGTGATTGTTTGCTGTTTTTATAATTCTGATGTAAAT
Organism: Aptenodytes patagonicus; assembly: GCF_965638725.1. Classification (NCBI taxonomy): domain Eukaryota; kingdom Metazoa; phylum Chordata; class Aves; order Sphenisciformes; family Spheniscidae; genus Aptenodytes; species Aptenodytes patagonicus. Next base: position 32,116,095 of record NC_134953.1, read on the forward strand.
ATTTTTTCAGTATTACTAAATTGGAAAAATACAATCTCTCAGTAAATAATCAACATAGATTATAGTTTATTATTTTATCATTTAAACAATATTTTTTCACTTTCATTATAGGGCCATCTGATAAGACAGCAGGTGCTATATCAGTCAAAAAAGACGTTTCCCTAGGTAAGAAATGTAAAATAAGTGCCAGTGTTAAGATATTTAATTGCTGCAATTCTGTTGAGTAAGAGCTGAGCTTTCTGTTATCGGAAATAATCTTTGAGATGGCATGGGGTGCTGTTGGCATGAAAGTATAATAATGGAAGAATATTTAAATTTTAATGTCTTTGGGCACTGCCATGCCATCTGCTTTCAAGCATGTAAAGTGTATGTGATGGGTACCCCTGTCCCCTGACAAAAATGCTGTGTGTGCAGTTGGGTGGGGGGGTTAATTAGCCAAATATCCTTGTACCCCTCCTGCCTCTGTGCATCAGGGTCCAGAGCTTGTAGGCATGGAGGAGGGCATGGCTGAATGGAGGGGGCACCTCTCCCGTGCAGCCTTTCATCAGCCCGGTGGCTTCCCTCCACGAGGGACTGGTGGTGGGAGGTGGGCATGTCCAGGCTTCTGGCCAGCAGGTCTCTGGTTTAGATGCTTTCAGGTTTTTAGCAAATTTGGTGGTGAATGTGTTAATCAGTGGTTGAGATGTTCTGTTACTCATATTTTCTGCTGTTGGTATGGAGCACTGTTGTGGTTTAACCTCAGTCGGCAACTGAGCACCACACAGCCACTCGCTCACTCCCCCCCACCCCAGTGGGATGGGGGAGAGAATCGGAAGAGTAAAAGTGAGAAAACTCATGGGTTGAGGTAAAGACAGTTTAATAATTGAAATAAAATAAGAACAATACTACTACTACTAATGTAATAATAATAATAATACACAAAGCAAGTGATGCACAGTGCAATTGCTCACCACCCGCTGACCGATGCCCAGCCAGTCCCCGAGCAGTGGCCCCCCTGGCCAGCTTTCCCCAGTTTATGTACTGAGCATGACGTCACATGGCATGGAATGTCCCTTTGGCCAGTTTGGCTGTGCCCCCTCCCAGCTTCTTGTGCACCTCCAGCCTTCTCAGTCGGTAGAGCATGGGAAGCTGACAAGTCCTTGACTAGTCTAAGCACTACTCAGCAACAACTAAAACATCAGTGCGTTATCAACATTGTTCTCTTCCTAAATCCAAAACACAGCACTGTACCAGCTACTAGGAAGGAAATTAACTCTATCCCTGCCGAAACCAGGACAAGCACTAATGCACCTCACCCCAAAACTACAAGAACTTAAGGGAAACTGATATTACAGTGAGCTTATTTTATATTAAAGTTCATGTGCTTAAAAACCTGCATGAGCTGAGAATGTCCATTTAGCTGACAGGAGGTCTGAAAGGCAGGTGTAGATTTGGGGATGGAGAAGTGAAGAGCAAGAGATGGGAATAGTTTGCTCTGTCATGGTGGCCTGCAGTGGTGGAAGGAGCGAGAGCCATGGGCTAGTGCCGCACTGGTGTAAGGGGCACCCATGGTGCACCTCAAAATGTGTGCTATTACACTACCACTGTAAATGCAATGAGAAACTAAACCTGGAAAACACCAATGAAAAGAAAAAAAGCGTAGAAATGTGTGTCATCTGGTGATAGAGAATTTTCTATCTAGTGATAGAAAAAAAATATAATAGCGGTTAATAGTGAATTGTATTAAAATGTCAAATGGCTTTTTGAATTTGTAAAGCAAGAGTATACAAAAATATAGGCAAATCCCCAGAATATAATCCTTACAAGTGGAGCACTGCATCTGTATGAGACGTTGCCAGTGATCAGGGACCCTGGGCCAGGCCTGAAAAACAAATTCCCCACCTGTCTTCTGCAGAGCGGGGTGCTGTAAAAGCTTCCTCTGTGCCGCTAATGAATCTCTCAGGACCATGTCTGTATGGCTTTGAGTGAAAAGCAAAATTAAATTCTGAAGCTCTTTGAAGAAAATAAGTGTATATAAACAAAGATGTGCTTCTGGGATACTGGCTTAGTTGTGTGTCTTTGAGCAGGTGTTGATAAATGTAGACGAAAATCCTAGTTCCTGGGGAACTGAAGATGTGTTGAGCGGTAATGGCAGAGACTTTGCTGTTTCTGAAACCTGGGGTGTTGGGAGCCACTGGCATCACTTACCAGCCCTGGCTGGTCCATTCAACGTACAGCAGCTTCTCTGGGATGGTGCAGATGCCCTCATCCTGCCCTGTGGCATCGGGTCCAAGGGCTCTGGGTGGGACCCTGGCACAAACCTCCCCGTGCCTCTGCTGGGGACACCCCTTCTGCTCTGCCCCCCAACCAGGGCTCCCTGACTGCTTGGGTGGCTCTAGCAACAGGTGTTTAATAAAAGGATCACAACAGCGATCTGGAAAAAGAGGACTTTGCTCTGTATTTGTGTGTTGTACACTGACCTCCTCTGCTGTCTGTTGTGGGAAGCAGGGACTGGGTTTGTCTCTTATCTGTAGTGTCATGTTTGCTCCGATTACTAAAACTGCGCTAATTAATGAGCTAGTGTAGGGCAGAGTCTTGGAAGTATGAGGAAAAGTACTCCTTGTACAAATTCTTAGCTATGTATTCCTAATTACTGTCAGCTGCAAAAATGAGGAAAACCCTTTCAGGGAAATCTTTTTCAAAGAAATTCAGCTGAGTGAAATAAGGATCACAGTAGCTAAATGAATAATGCTTTTGTTACTTGTGTACTGTCTTTTATATTTAAATCTGAGTTATAAGTAAAAAAAATAAGGACCCCATGTCAGAGGGACCACTTGCTCACTCCCTCCTCTGGCCACCGTGGCACTTGGGGATACTCTGAACTTGCTAATGTCAGGCTTGAAAGATGGAACATAGTTTCAGTGAAGAAGAAAAAAACAAACAAAAAACCCCACCAGAAATTAGAAATCAGAGCTCCAGACTCTGTCCTGTAATCTTCAGCAAAACGTGGAAATAATTGGATATTAGAGGCAGTCTAACTGCAGCAGATCTGCCCAGGGCAATTTTGTCCTTGTTCTGAAAGCATAAATTAATTGGTGTCTAGCTTGTTGTTTTCATGCCTAGACTGCTGCTCATACCTGGCTAGCCAATACATTTCTATACTGCTTTTTTTCTCTTTATTGCGATGATGCAGGCTAGAATTCAGACCTCTCTCAAAGGATCCATGCAGATACTCTTACTATGTTGGAAAATTAGATATCGGAGAAATAAATTAATAAACTGTGCATCTTTGGCTACAAAAGGATGCTCCCGTACTTCTAAGGAAACCTCGTTGCTCTCCCATTCTTTAAGGTGATCTAAATGTAATACTTTTGCAGAAGATGGTGCCCTGGTATTTCATCAGGAACCTTTACAACAAGGAGCGTGTAATAATTATGAGATAACAACAGGAATGATCATCTTTCCAATTGCCTCTTACAAATCACAAAGCTGTTTATATGCATGAAAGGAAAATGCAAGTTATACACACTTGCATGGCAGACTACACAATCAGAAGTGGAATTTTTCTGCTCCTATTACAGGAGAAAATAAGAGAATTGTTGTATTCACATTATGTCAACAAAAACAGTGCTGTGAGTCAATACAAGTTGAATCTTAAAGAAATAGGGCTTCTAGCAGAAACGTTCTTAGCTCTGTAGCTATTCCAGGGAAGTGAAATCAGCAGAAAGGGGCTTCTTCTTGTAATTGGAAAAATTACTGTTGGGTTAAGAATAAGCCAACTGGAAAAATGTTTTTCTGCCACTTTTTTTTAACAAATGTTAATTTTTACATTGCTTAAAATAATACGTAATAAAAGATGGTAACTCCTGAATCTTTAAAATACCAGTTATTTTGGATGACCTTTGGAAGGGTAAATCAACTACCTATTGTACTCAAGTTCTTCTTGGAGAAGAAACCCTGCTATGCTTTAGTCTTCAGCATCCTCTCTTGTCTACAAAGGTTTACTGCATATGCAAAGATGGATGGATTCAGTCTAACATGGCTTATTACAAATGAGGTTGAAACCACGGCATATTTAAACCTATCCAACTAGCAGAACTAGAAATAGTATTTCTAAGACATGTATTTTATGATGAATATGAAACTATAGCAGGTTTCACATTAAAAAATCAAATGTAACCCTGATACTGCTATCTGCAACAAAAACCCACCCCTGTCTCTCAAAATTTCTATTGCAAGACCTTTCCTGCTAAAGTTTTCTGTCTGTCTTGAAGCCATACCAACCCCGAATAGAATGAATATTCCTGTTTGATATCGAGGTTCATAAGCGAGTGTAAGATGTAGAGATAATTGTGTAAGTTTCTGACCTTCGGAGTGATTTTAAAATGTAGGAGTTCTAGGACTGTATGGCTAGTTTAATGTGATATTTATCTTCCTTAGAGAAGTTTTTGACGGAAACCTCGAAGTTATAATAGCCTGCAATAATAAGATTGCTTCCCTATCCATGAAAAGATAAAGTTCTTATTTTTTTGCTTACTTTTTCTATAAAGGCATCTGTTTACTAGGGCAGAGCATTCCTAACTTCAGGAAAAATTATGGAAAAAGTTATTATCTTTCCAACAACAGAAGTCAAGTTCAAGCCCATTTTTGCTATACAGTCTCACACAGTCCCTGCCACGTCAGCCTGTGGTGATGTCTCCTTGTGGCACCCACAACTGGGATGTCCGCACAGTGACCCTGCTCGATGAATGTCAGGGAATTTTGGTATGAGACCAGAGATTCCCACAGCCTTACGCAGGGTCTCTGTCTTGAAGCTTATGTTTAGGTGGAAGGCCCAAGAGATGTGAAGGGTGCCCAGTGGGGGAATAGCCATGCCAGTGGAGAAGCCTTGTCCTTGGATGTATTGAAGATCAGTTGGGTGACACTGTGGATTGTGAGTGTTCAAATTCTTTGAAAAACAGAGGGGATTATTTGGTTTTTCTTCTATTTTTATTCACCTTCTGTAACTATTAATTAATTTATTTTCAACCCAGTGTGCTAATTCATTTTCCTGATTGTACCTTCTGCTCATGCTGGGTGTCCTCTCAAGGGCAGTGGTACAACGAGAGCAGGGAAGGTTACGAGGGGTGTACGTGCACTCTCACATGCATCTCAGCTACTTTCTTGGGTCAGGCTCAAAATCATATCCCCCGGGGCTGACATCAGTGATGATATGCTCCCAGCACGGTGCTGGGACATCAGAGGGGCAGATTCTAGCCCAAACCCTCTGCCTGGTGCAGATGCAGCCAGGACACTCGCTCTGCTTCCCACAGAGGAAGGTTGTCTCGTGGCTGTGTGCCATTGATACTGATAAAGATCAGCCATGGATCTACAGGTGTGGCACTGGGTGTGGTTCTTCCATTGCCCCACAGAGATTTGCATTTTTTTTTTCTTTTTTAATGAGAACAAGGCCAACATTTTACTCTTTGCTGTCCCTCAGCTTCTAAGATCATAGAATCATAGAATTATTAAGGTTGGAAAAGACCTCTAAGATTGAGTCCAACTGTCAATCCAACACCACCGTGCCCACTAAACCATGTCCCCAAGTGCCTCATCTACACGTCTTTTAAATACTTCCAGGGATGGGGACTCAACCACTTCCCTGGGCAGCCTGGTCCAATGTTTAACCACTCTTTCAGTAAAGAAATTTTTCCTCATGTCCAATCTAAACCTCCCCTGGCACAACTTGAGGCCATTTCCTCTCGTCCTATCGCTAGTTACTTGGGAGAAGAGACCAAAGAAGATGTCATTAGAATTGACACTGTTGACAGAAAATTTTGAAAATTGTTTGCATGATGAGATAATGGCATTTATATTCCTCCTCCAGGTGTAAGATTTATTTTTAATAAACTGTCACACAGCTCGTTCACAGCAGTGCCTCTTCCTGCTGTGCAGACAGTAGAGGAAGGCTACTGGTTTCTCAGGGCTGACTTACCCAGCATGTTGTGCTCTGTAGCAAAATATGTTATAAATCTACATAAGTCTTAGTGTTTGCTGCTACTTAATCAATAATCTTAATAAACAGAGAATATCCAGAAAAATCTGTCAGTGTCTTCCCACTGAAGTGCTGCAGCTGTTGGAGTATCAGTGCTGATGGACTTCTTGTATGCGGTTGCTTTAGAGGAGTAATTAATCTTGAATTTCTGACAAGCAGCAAAAGTGTATAAGCGTCTACATTAATCTCCCTAGTAAAAGCATCACATAAGAAATCTGCATTAGGGTCACAACAGCATTTTTCTTTTCTTTGAATTAAAAAAAAAAAAAGGTCTAGAAACTTCAATAGTGACACTAAAAAAAGTTACGGCAACAATTTTCTTTTTGTCTTAAGCCACTCTGCTTTGGAGGGTGCTATGAAAATAGCAGGCTTTTAAAATGAGTGCTCTCTATAGTTTGCGTTGGGTCAGATAAGTGATCATTTAAATTCAGAGATCATTGCATGAAGTACAACTGGTCTTAAAGGGGAAACAGAGTAAATCAGGAGATGCGAGTGAAAAATAAAATTGCTCTCTGGAAAAGATAGAATATGAGCTTAGGGAAAAGCTTTCCTGGGTCTGGATAAGCTGTTTGGGCAGGAACTGGCATGCAGAAGAAAAAAAAGATGCTTGGAAGTCAGTTTGGAAAACAGTGAAGAGGGAGAGAGCTCACTTTAACCCAAGGTTTAAATTAGAGAAACTGCAGTTTTCATAGTTCTTGTGCTCCAGAGCTGTCTCATGGCCCAAAATCTTTTGTTTGCCAAGTAACCTGCTACAGGCTGCACATCAGAGGGCATAGCTCTGGAAGCTATGCTATCTGGAAGCTACCGTGAAGAGCTGCAGAGCTTCCCGCTCATCAGCAAATACTTCATCTTCTTTCTAGCAAAGAAACCTGAGCAGGAGCTGAGAATCGGTGAAGGACTGCCAGAGGTGCTGGTTATTCCCATTTCCACTGAAACAACTAAGAAGAGGATGCCCCCCAGGAAAAGGATACGTGAAAGCAGTGGATCCCTCTGTGTTGGGCAGGCAGTGCTTCCCAGGGCGTCAGGTTTAGTGGTAGTCCTAAAAGTTTTACTGCCATGAAAAAAGGTGGAAAAAAATGCTCTATGTTGCCTATGATATATGTATAATTCATAAAATGCAGGAAAACAAACAGTATTTAATAAAGATATTTTCAAAGGTGAAGAGTTTGATGGGTTTGGGAATGGGAAGGACTATTTATTTGTTGAAAGCTTCTTAGTTCTCAGTGTTACAAAATTGTATCGGTGACCCCCAAAATAGTTCTGCCACAAACCAAAGTACATTTCCCCCTCCTATGGAATATCTTTCTCTTTAAGTAAATAATCTTTTAATGAGATTATTTGTCTTCGTAACACTCAAAGCTGTCATAGATAATATAGCTACTACTAGTGCCTCTTGTATATATGATACAGAAGCATCTGATCTGAGGCAGGCTGGGCATGTGTTCAACTTTCCTGCCTTCTTTATCACTTCAAAAATACATTTGCACACAGATGCCCACCTGCAGCATAACTTGCGCTCGGTGGGAGAGGTTCTGCTGGTTCCTCGGTGCACAAGCAGTGGAAAGACAGCAGCAAAGATGACCCACCTATAAAGCAAGGTGAAAAAGATATCAAAGGTAGTGCAAGGTCTGTACAAGTTGTCTGGAGCTGTTGAGAAATGTAGGGCTTGTTGAGTAGCAAGAAAAATTATCCATTTTTGTGTATTTGTAACAAAACTGTAACTGCAGCAGAGAGTCTTTTCTTTGCTTGCCTGTTTCCCTCTGTAAGGGATTTCCAGCACAGCTTGGATGAGTATCTTTTAGGAGTGATCTAGGTGTAGGAACCATCTGGTCCATCCTTCTATGCTCCACAACAGTTTGTGATTTCGGTGGCTGTATTGGCAGTAGTGAGCAAATTGTGTGGTGACGAAATTCCCCAGGAGTTTCACAATTCAGAGATTTTCTTGTGAATTTAAGAAACATGAGTAAAAAGGGAAAAAAGGGAGTTATGGGAAGAAGAGACCTCTCCCCAGTTGTGCCATAAAATGCTGCAGCCTGGATTGTAGAGGGGCCCTCAAAACCTATTTTTAGCCAGGGGGGGCTGGTTTTTGCCTTTCTGCACATGAAAAATGTAATAGCTAGGAAAAAAAAAAAATCCCTCAGCACTTGTTTCAGTATGGCTTGCCATGTGCTGTTGTTTCCTCCTACACGGACTGAGGTGAAGGCTTTGCTGTTCTCGCTCTTGCCAGTTGGACGGGAGGGGGTGGCTGGAGCTGCTCCTCAATGCCTGCCCTGCAGTCGGGGCTGGCTGGGCTGGGCTGTCACGGATGCTTTGTGTTTAGCTGAAAGGTTCAGATGTTGTTTGTTTTCAGTAGGCAGAAAACAGCCTCCTGCTAAACATCAGTTATTCAGGTAACCCAGGCCTGACAAGGCTGAGCTGTAGCTTGCTTTGCTTGCAGCCCATGCACAGCTGCTGATGGACTGAGAACTTCAGTCTCTGCCTCTGCAAACTCCTTCAGAAATGCAAAGTTCAGATGAAAAAAAAAAAAAAAGGTACCTTTTCCTTGATAAAATCCTCACTACCTACGAGTTGTGTGTGTATATGTACGTACATATACTCACACACAGTATATATATTTAATCATAGTATTTTAAGTAAATCTAAACTCACCAGTGATAAAATGAATAGATGACAAAGTTTGATGAGCAGTAAATAATGATGAAAGGGCAGTCAGGAGGAGCAGTCATAAGCCCTTGGTGCACGCTGTCGTGGATGGTGTGAGACTGCACTTCACTCATAGGAGAGAAGCAACAATACACTTTATTGGTGGAAAACAGTGAGTTAGAGTTCAGTGGTAAATGCAACAGTAGTTTAACAAGATTCAATAGCAAGGTACGCTTGATTATTTACTGCATAGAGGACAGGCTCAGACAAAACTGTCAGGAAGACCCTCCCGTTGAGCCATGATGTTCAGAAAGGACCCCCTTGCTTTCTAAACTGCTCCTCAGAGAAGAGTCTAGGTGTGGCTGGATCCAATCCTAGTCCCAGACTTGGTCAACGGTTTATGTCTAAAGGATTATACATGCGCAATCAATCCTTTATATCACTTAGCTAAGATTTCAAAGTTTAGCATGCTGTTAGTCACTTACCGAGGATCTGTTGTGGCAAGGAATCTCTCAACCTGGAGGAGTAACCTTGAGAGGCGTCCCTACTCCAGGGGAGATCCCGCCGTGCAGCCCGCTGCTGTGCAGGAGAGCTGAAGGGGCCCTGGGCTGTCCACTGTTTATAGGGTAAGGTGATTGACTTACAGTCATATTTGCACATCAGCAAGTCGTTTGGGTCACCGCTCCAGGCAGCCGTTGGCTGCTATGTTGCCATCCATCCCCAAAGTCCAGCGTAAGCTGGATGCAGCCGTCACGACCCACACTGGTGGTCATTGCTTACGCGGGGCAGGGGGAGCACACCGCCACACACGCAAACAAAACATTTGGCCAATGTGACGATCTACTATGGCGTGTGGCCGCAGCAAGAAAGGACTACAGCCGCCAAGCAGGGTCTGCATCCTGGAAAGGATCTGTGCTAAAGCAATCTGGAGGTGCTGGGGAAGGAAACCGCAGAAGAGGTCCCAGCATGATAAATAACAAGGGCTGGTATCTTCCCATAGAAGGCTGGTGGAGAGTAAGTAAAATTTTTATTAGGGAATTTGAGATGGAAAATGAGATGGCTTATAAAAGGGCAACAATGGTTTTTTCCAGGGCTAGATTAATGCTTTGGAGGGAGAAAACTCTGTGTGTGTGTGTGTGTGTGTATACACGTGTGTATATATGTATACACACACATATATATATATAAAAAGTGTGTGTGTATATATTAAAAAATATATATACTAATTTGTGCTAAAAACTCAAGGTGTTTCTCAGTATCAACACATATGCTCTGATGGCTTTGCTAAAATGCTTTAGGCACCCCTAATTTTGGCTATGAAATAATGATCATTATCATCGAGAGCTGCTGGAGGTGCTAGAGGACACCCCAGTGCCCTCCAGGAGGGCAGAGAAGCAGGCGCGAGCTCTCACGCTGTGAGGAGGTACGAAGCTCTTCGGTGACAAGGATGACATTCACCATCTGCTCTTACAGCCATGGCTGGCTGGACGGTGCCAAGGACCGACTGTGGTGCCTCATGTGCCTTATCGAGTGGTAATGCCTGCAGCTTTGCTGGGACCAGCATGCCCAGGACATGGTGATGTGCTGCAGCAAAGCAGCGTGGACCCTTTCCTCCAGTGCTGCAAGGCTCAAAGCCCAACTTGCAGCTGTGTTTCAGCACCAAATTAGATAGCTGAAGATTGTAGTATGGTGACAGATGGTGGAAGAAGGGACAGCAAAGCCCTGATGGTGTGGTAGAGGCTGCAGATGGCTCAGCCAGAAGTCCCTGAAGAGGGACAGCATCCACCCCAGACTCCATTGCTTTGCAGATTACTGATAACAAACTGTGATGGGGATGCAGAGAGGACAGGAATAAGGGAATTGGTGTAAAACAGCAGCATTTCCATAGCATCATCATATCTGTGTGCATTATGGAGGTGCTCCAAAGCAGTCACTGCCCCACTGAACTAAGCCCATCAGAGGATTAGCAGTGTCACACTGGCACCTTCATCCCAAATTCCCATGGTGTGTGCAATACGAGCAGCCACAAGCTCCTTCCCCTGCTAACGGCTTGAGTGGATACACAGGTATAAATAAATAGTGATTATGGTGCTTTGTAACCCAGTTGACTGTTTTGCCCCAGTCATTAAAGCTTCTCTGCTGGTCTTTAGACTTTTACATTACTAGTAATAACTTTATTTTAGTGTGTTAGGGGCCTGAAATGTGCAGGAGGCACATTTGTCTGTAAAGCATCCTGTGCACTCTTTGTGCTGTGTGCATCCTTGATCTGCAGGCATCCCCCCAGGGGGGCTCCAGCAGGTAAGGAAAGCTGTTTTTCCCAGAGGAATTAATTTCTTAAGGAACAGGATCATTTTTAGCAGGTAGTATTCATTCATAAAATGCATACATCTACGTAAAATTATACGTGTGCCTATGTACACACCACCATAGATATTAAATTATGTTGATTGCTGCTTAAGATAATATACTCTAACCAGAACAATAGCTTGTAAATCACAGAGTTATCGCTGAAACCAGAACTCAATAATAACAAAATGATTAGAAAGACATCAAAAATAAAGTTGTTTTGTGTGGATCATTTACTCTGATCACAGAGATGATAGAAAGTGGCTCTGTGTTTAAGTGGTAGATGAGTGCCATTAATATAATCAGAGACCTTCCAGGATTGTTTGTAGTCAAAATTGAAAGAGAAACTTTAACAGTCCTGGACATTTTTGAAGCCTAGAGTGTAGTCGGGTTTTCTGGTAGGCTTGGTATAAAATACAGCCTCTTACATTTATGAATTTCAGTATTATTTTATGCGGTGTGTTACTGGGGAGAAAATCCCCTCTTACCTCCTCTATTCAGCTGTGAACACCTTTGCTCCTTCAAGGGCTATTTGAAAAAAACCTGAAATAACTTCCTGACAACCTAAAAATCACTTTTATCTGGTATTTTTATATGGTACTCCTGCGTCTCACAGTTTACTGGAGTAATAAGCCCCATTTCAAAATGCACAAATCCTTCGTTTCCATAAAACTCTTTCCTCTGCGAAATCCTGGACATTCATGGGCAGGGCATTGCCATGCCCATGGAAATGGCTGTGCTGAGGGCTTACCTCTAAAATTGACAACAGAGGAACTGTAGTCTTAAATTCCATCTTTGCATTAGAACTGACGCATAAGCACATGCAGACGCACAACTAGCATGAACTGTTTAAAACAGCGGTTATGGACATGGCAGCTCAGCCGGCAGCGTGTCACATCTGCTGAGAATAAGGAGAGGTTGCACAATGCGTATTGCAGAATAGAAATGATGAGGAAGAGGCTGTGAAGGTACGTAATCTACCATGCAATTTTTATGGTGAAAGAGTTGCCATTAATTTTTTTGGCAGATGATATTTTTCTGATTTTGTACCAGCTGCCAATTCTGTCTCCTTGCTTATGCAATAATACGTATATTATAGGTATTACTATATATATATTAAAAAAGCCACTGTCAATATTATAATAATATTATAAAACTAATATAATAATTAATATAGTAACACATTAATTATTGTAGTAATATATTATTAATAGTAATATATATTATCTTATATATTATATATTCTATTTTCATGTGTTCTTTTCCAGTTTCATGTGGTGTTTTTTCTTTTCTTTTTTCTTTTTTTTTTTCTCCCCGATACAGAATCTCTAAACCTATAGTTTCCCAGTCAGGAGGTGAAAGCAATGCATTTATCAGTTAACTTATGGCAGGCTCTTTGTGGTGCATGACACAGGGAGCATCCCCCCCCCCAAGGACTGGCACGGTGTGGAGGCAAAACCTCTATAGCCTTCGGGAGATAAGAATGTGGAAGGAGTTTGTGCCTGGATGTGCGTGAGCAGATGTGAGTGAATTTGGGAATGGCTGGTGGCTGCTTGCAACCTTCCTGACATTGCTTTGCTTTTTGTTTGAAATGCTGTTTTGTTTCTCTCAGATACAGTTTGACTTCTCTGTCTGTATTTGTCACTTTAACGTGGAAATAAACGTCTCCAGCTCAAAGTGCATTTTGGATAATCTACAGAGTGTTTATATCTGCTCTACAAAGCTCCACTCAGCTATTACTGAACATGCAAATCTGTTTCTACAGGTATAATGAAAATAATTAATTAAATCAATTAAATAATACATTTGTATCATTCGACAAGTTTTCATTAAGAGGCTATTGCAACTTAAAATCTGAGGTTATAACTTCTGATCAAGTTGACCATTAATGTCATTTGTGAATATCAGCTGCTGCATCCATAACATTGCTAACTTTCTAGAAGAAAAATCAATGTTTTTAACATCAAAATATTAGTCCAAATGCTTTCAACATAATGTGAAAGACCTTTAATGTTTCTGTGCTAGAAGAATGATAAAAAAGTTTGTTTTTCTTTAAAAGCTTTGGAATATCCTGTCACCAGGCTGAACAATATTTATTGAAAAATGCAAGAAGAAGTGGCAAAGTTGAGAAACTGGGAAATTTAGGGAACTGTTTTTGCCAGTTAGAAGTGGAAGTACCTATAGGCATTATATTTTCACTATCACGATATATGTATATCATTACTGCGGTATGTTTTGTTAGTCTGTGATTGAGATCAGTAGCAGTCCCTATGGAAATGACCTGTGTTTTTTAGCCTGTATTAGTGTTAACAAAGTCTTGCAATCAGTGAAGTCTTTAGGAAAATGAAAGGTACATTCAACCAAGAGAAAATCATTCCCTTGGTTTCACTGCAGTCTAGAGGGCAGAGCTTTGGGGAGAAGGAAGAATTATTTTCCCCCTGCTGCCGTCTCTGTCCTGAGGCTTGTCCTCTCCCCATTGACATGGGTTTTCATTTCACAAAATCTAAGAAAAGATTTCAGAAAGAGGCATAATTAATCAGATGTAACAGGAAGGGAAAATACATGACAAGACATATGTTAATGCCCTGGCTTCCCACTGAGAATGAGAGTGATATTTAATCCAAAGTTAAATACCATGTGGCTTTGACCTATCGCTAATGAGCTGATGTTTGGTTGAAGGTTGAAAGGCTTCTCAGGAGAAGTTTTAAACCAAAGTGCTTATGTGTTTTTGCTGCTTCGCCATGGACATGTGCAATTTACCTGGGCAGTGGCTGTGGACTGAGGACACGTCCCCTCTCCCATCACTAAAACTCCCTGTTTTAGTGCCTAAGCTGAAGGACAGCTCTGCTTGGGCTTTCAGCTCGATTTCCTTTCTTCAGTGCATCTTCGATCTTAGATCGCGTTTTCAGAGAGTCGCACTGGAGTCCACGTTCAAACATACAAGATCTGAGCAAGTTTTCTTTCTGCTTTCTCTCTGTTATGTAAATGGCACAAACATACATTTTGTTTGTTTTCAGCTTTGCAGTAGCTGTGCTTCGACTGTTAGATCTGTGAAATTATGGACTGGTGCTTTTGAAGCTGATGCTCTGTGTTCTCACCGGGGAGAGGCACAGGTAAACCTGACTGCATGTGAATTGCAAGGAATAATCGTAGTCCTCCCCACAGAGGGTCACTGGAAGTCCTGTATGCGCTATTCTGGGCACAAGAGTTTTGATGAATTGAGGACGTACAGATCTAAAATACAGATGACAAATTCCAGTGGCAAGTATTTGAAATGACTGTCAAGTAAATATCAAGGCACTTCTGAAGTGAGTCAGAGCTAAAATGGGATCTACCTGGGGCCTTGCTGCCATCTAGCACTTCCATTTGGCCACGTGTAAAATGTGCAGGATAAGCCATGCATATCACTTAAAAGTGACTTTTGTAGTTTGCTGGAGGAAACCAACCAGCCTCTACAACAGATATTTTCCATTCCTCAGCTAGCAGGTTGTTTTTTGTATGGACAGAAATAAAAAGTTCTATTGTGCCTTTCCTGCAAGCGCTGAAGCGCAGCAGTGAGATCTGAGAGCTTTCTTGGTGTCTGAGATGGTAAGGCTCTTGCAACTCTCTGTCCTTCACCTTCCCTGGCAGGCTGAAGCCACCAGGGATTGATGTGCGGCACAACAAGGAAGGAGTGGTGTTGGTTTGCATTACTGGAGTGGCTTTTGTCTCTACCATCAGGGTAACACATATCTTGATGGTACTAGTCTGGGGGGTGGGGGGGTGGGTGGGGGTGGGAGGGTGGGGGGAAGGGAACAAATGAACAATCAGAAAAAAAAATCTTTTTTCCTGTTAGGTTGATACAGGTCAGGCATAAGTTTTCTGAAAAAAAAGAAAAAAAAACGAAAAAAAAAAGAAAAAAAAAAGAAAAAAAAAGAAAAAAAAAGAAAAGTAAAGAAAAAAAGAAAAAAGGCATTTTACTATTAAATTTTATGTGTTGTTGCAAGCAATTTAAAAATCATTTAATAAAGCTCATGAAAACCACTGGTAAACTCCTTAGTCACAAAATTACGCAGCTTTACTTAGTGTGGTAAGGGCATTTGGTGTGCATATTGCCAACGCACAAGCCTTCCTAGAGACACCCAGCATGGACAGCATCATGTTTGCTGTCACATCCCCGTGGCACCTGCTCAGTAGAACAGCTTTACCCGTTCCTCAGGAGCACGGCTGACACCCAGCTTGGTGGGGCTGGTTTGTTACTTCTGCCTCCTGAAACCAGGCAGAGGAGTTGTGCTCTGAAGGCAGAGGGAGGATGCCGGGAGAAGGTATTGCCACTGGGCTGTTTCAAACATGATGAAAGCATCTGCTGTGCAGGTTGGGAAGCTTTCCTGTGCTGAGGGTGAGAATGGCTTCACCTGTCCAAAAGCCTGGGGCAGCAGGTGATGAAGTGCAGCCCTCCAGCTGCTGATGGAGTTAGTTCAGGTTCCTTCGTCATAATTTCTGGAGATTTCAGTTTGTTACCTCCATCTAATCGCTTACACAGAGGTCCTTTCTGTTCTTCCCATTTTTCTAGCGTTTGCTTTGTGGTGGTCCAATTCTCATTGGGTTTAGCCTCTGCCCTGTGATGTTCAGATGCCCCTCTGCTGTATGTCTTCATAGCTCCCAAATACTACCTGTCATTAAAAAACCTCATGCAAACATTCCACATCAGTCTTATTTTTTCCCCACTCAATATTGCCTGTGCCTGTGATTTCCCGAACATCCTCTAGGTGCTTCTCTAATTTTTTATTTTCCTTTCCTTTTTATTTCACTGCATCTGCCTGGGGATATAGTGATGATTCAGCCTCCAATTTACCTGATTCATCATGCTAAATCCACTGGCAAAATCTGCTTGTTTTAAATCCGATAATACTGTGGAGGCAATTTGTTTTCTAGCCAGAATGTATTATGGCTGTTCGGACTTCTCACCATTTTGAAACTGCATCCTCAATAGCATTACATTCTTTTTGTTATTGAGGTTTTTTTTTTTTGTTTGTTCTGTAGGAACAAAAGTCCTAGGAAGTATTTTCATCTTTTTCTTTTCTCCTCCCCCCCTCCCCCCCCGCCACCCCCAGGATTAAGACCTTTAAGTCTCAAAGCCTTTATTTCAGTGAGTAGCATTCCTACCCCTTCTGAAGCTCCATGTTTTTTTCCCCACAGGCTTTAGCATCAATCAAATTCTTTTAAATGTCAGTTGTGTTGCTTCCTGTATTATTATTATTTTCACCACTTTAGATGCCGCAAACTGAACTTGCATTGCTGATGGAAGTGACAAACTGCATCATGAGATCCTTGCTTGACTGATTTTTTCCATGAAACAGGCTGGTTATGTTTTGGGGAGATGGGTGGGAGAGGGGCAGCGTTTTGGGATTAAAGTGCATTGACTCTAGATAGTCTGGGATGAAAATATCTGGAAAATCCTTTCAATTCGTGGCACTCAAGACTTGGGTCTAGAACTGGCTGTAAACTGCTGTGGGTATTTACTTAAGTAATAGGAACAGAGCAAAGACTGGAACCATCTGCTTGACATCACCACTTACTATGCTTGGAGAAAGGGTGTTGTTTTGCTTTTTGCGTGTCTATGGTGATGTCACCTCATTCTGACGAGCACACAACCACTGGGCTGGACTGGAGAGACTGCGGCTCCCGAGGGACTCGCCGGGCAATAGCACAAACACTGCAGAGGTTACGTGAATGCCCAACAGACCGAGCTCTCCTGCCGGTCAAAAACGCTTTTACTTTTTTTTCCCTAGTCCAGATCCACTCTTGGATTACAGCAGCTGTGGCTCTAACAATTTGCTTTTAAGTGAAATTATGAATGTGCACTGCAAAACTGCCTATCTTGAACCCTCGCGTAACAAATTTCTCTGAGAAATCATTGCTTGAGAGTTAAGACATGTACATAACTTGCTGAAACTAGTTATCAAAATTGTTTAAGAGCTAGAAGTACAAGGAAAGTTAGAAAGTGAAACTGTAAGCCCTTCTTTTTGCTTTTGTTCTCCTTACTAACACAGTGAGTTCAGAATGTGTTTTGCAGGTGATTAGACTAAGTTCAAAAGCTGTATGCCTTTAGTCTTTCAAAAACTACTAAACCAAAACCCCTACCCTTAATGAAATGAGAGATACCATTTGGCGGTTGTAAATTTATGGCCAATTTTAATATGATACTCTCCACTGCCTTACGGCACTTTTCATTTTACAGTAGCGATGGCTTGCTCATTAGCCACGATTCTTCCTAGTGCTTTGCTGACCTCAATACCTTAGAAAATTAGTTCAGTAATAATTGTTAACTTAAGTAGCACAAAGTTGGGAAGTAACTATGTGTCTTGGTATTGATAGGCAGGATGTGCAGATCACTGAAAGGTGTGGGTAATGTCTCCTTGCTTTCCATCTTCCCACTGCAGAGCATGGCCCTGCTGCAGTTGAGTAGGTGGGGATTAATGAGTCTCTTCAGAAGAGATCTTGTCATTACTTTACATAGCAATTCTTACTATGGTACTGGTCCTTCATCTTTGGGAAAATGTCGGGGGGCGATGCTGTAAGAGTCTGTTTTCCTAATGCTTTTGGCATGCTGTATCTCAGTGCTGCTCAGGGTTTGCATGGTGGCAGCTGGTCATTAGATTTGCCAGTTTTCTTTGGGGACTGTAATATGTTTTCACCCATGAGCATAGATGGATGTCTTCCTGTCTAGTCTGTGGGGTCCTGCAGCTGGGCTTACCAACAAAGACCATCTCCTTATGCCAAAGGTGGCAGCGGAAAGAGAAACAAACAGCTGAAGTGGTTTGTTAAAGGCTCACGGAAAGGATATGTGGCAGAGCAAAAAAACCTCAGTACAGGTCTCCTAATTCTCAGAGCAGCATCCTTTCTGTTGGATGTGCTATTTTCTTTTCAGTCTTTTGAAATCAGAAGTCATCCATGGGAATTTTGAGAAGTTAGGGTTAGACGGGTGTGTTGGTTTGTACAAACCCTGCAAAGCATGGCTGGTCTAATGGTATCTGGAAGGTGAACTTAGATCAGCTGGTAGCTATAATGGAGAGGAGGGGGAGAAAGAGGATGACAACATGTCCCATAAAAGTGTCAGCTTGCCAGAAGAGGTTTTCCACGTAGCTGATGCTTAAGTGCCAAACCTTGAGCATGCTCAAAACTCAAAACAGAATCTCTGGTGAGATACCTGGGAAGAAAAGCTCGGGAAGGACTCAGACAGCTTTCAGGACTATGCCTGATAAGTCCTAGGACATTAGGAGTTTTCAGAAAATGTATATCAAGAAAAACCTGTTCTAGATGAAACCTGGGGCTCTAAGATATACTCGTGCATACATACACATACATGCATGCACACACCCCAGTAATTCCTGGTAAGGGCTTCTTTGTACAGTGCCTGCTGTAAAGGGTAGGTCTCAGAAAGACACAAATAAAGCAGAAAATGCAGCAGCTGCAAAACCAGGCAGAAGTGAAATGTTGCAATATGAGGTCTGGGTTGTCTGTATAATGGGTGTTTTGTTTTGTTTAATTTTCGCAGAATTAAAATAGTGATCACAAATATGGGAGCATGGTACTCCTGAAAGTCAGTCCTATGACACTTACCAGATTTTCATATGGCTGAGTAAATATATGGCTGGTGGAGTGAAGCTGGGTTGTGGTAGTGAGTCTGTAACAGGAGAAAATCCCAATGTTTACACAGAAAAAATAACCCATTCAGGAGCTTGCTATTTGAAATATTGCCCCACAGTAGAGCAAGATAGTACACTAATTTCTTGTTTCAGATAATAGTTCTGCACAGGTAATCTTTGCCCTATTGAAGAGAGAGGTTTCAAATGTGCTTTCCAGGTCTAAATTTCTTTTTGATCCTAAAGGAGTATTTTATCTGATGAGTTATGACTTACAGGACAAGCTCCTTTCTCGGGATTGAACATGTCATTGATTCACTAGACAGGACTGGTAATACAGTGCTGCTTCTTTCTGAAACTTGAAAAAGCTAACTGATGTCAGATGTCTCCCAGGTTGCTTCTATCAAATGATATCTAAAAACCTTCTACGAGCTAGATTTTCCCTGCTTACCTACTCAAAGGTTTGAGGAGAAAGGTAGAAGGAGGTACAAGTGATGCAGAGAGTGCCATGAATCTGCCCAAGCTGGTGATGTTCAGAAATTAATTAGACTTGCTCTCTTCTTTGAAAAGCCTTTTTTTCTCACTAGCATGTTGTGATGTTTACCTTGATAATAAAGCATGATATTTTGAGAGTAACAGGGAAAAGAATGGTTTCTTCAACTGAAACAACACACAATTTTTAGTTGGAACTGGCTCAAAAGTCAGTCAAGAACTCTCCTGCTAAAAGCTTAATAAACACTGATGGCCACAAAGTTCTCTCCAATGAGAATAATACATGGGAAAACAAAAATGTGCGATGGCCCTTTGCCCAGTGCTAACTCAAAGAGCAGATTGCCTCCTACTGTGTTGCTGATGTTATTTCCATCAGCCAACTTTGTTTTTTTCTGGAGGGTCAACGTTTACTTTAAATAGTCCTGAATCTGGTTTATTTATCACAACCTAAAGGCATTATTACAGCAAATTAGTCTCAAGTGCGGGTCCTGTGAAGATGGTTCTTAGCAGGACTGACATCTTGGTGACTACTGAGAAACCTCTGTGCAAATTTTTACTAAACCACAAGAGTACTTGGCTTATTTTGATTATTTTTTTAATAATCCTATTCCACAACATGTGAAGTAGCAAAGGGAGAGAGCCATAGCAAACACTGTCTTTTATTGCTGTAGGAGCACCTCTTATGCAGTCACCCTTTCAGCTCTTGCAATGAGCAATCTCTTTTTGTTCTTGCCTTCTTGCTTTTTTTGCCTGTAGCTGAGAGGAGAATATTTTTGAGAAAACTGGGAGAGAATAGGGAGGGGATGAAAGTGCAGCGCAAAAAAGCAAAGAGAAGGAAAAGTGAAAGCAGAGGTGGAAAAGAGAAAAGATCAACAAAGAGAACAAGAAATACAGCCATATGTACCCATAGGGAAAAGATGTGAATAATGTGTGTATATATGTACATATGTCTATTTAGAAATAATCTTAAACAAACAGACTACAAAAGAAAGGGGCAAAAAGTAACCTAAGCAGATAATATTGCAGCTAGGGGAAAAAAAAAAAAGATGAAGAAGAGTGAAATGGATGTCAGGTCACATGAGGCAATGGCGTCAGGAGAGTCCTGGAGTGGAAGAGGTTTGATATGTGCAAATGGTTTTATAGTAATATGGTTCTTGCTAGCAGACAAGGTGATGATAACTTCTGCGTGCTTATATGTAAAATACTTTGTTCCCTAAAAATGTTAACAACTGTAGTTCAGAAGAAACTTTAAAGCTGAAAGGCTGGGATGATTCCCGTGAAGACTCCAGCATGCCCTGCCCCGTCCAAGGCATGTAGGCAAGGAGGCATTTGCAACAGGACAGGACAAGGATAAAATAAAAGCTTCTTAAATTGAAAAAATACTTTGAGGCTGATATGATATTTCTGGATGAAAAGGACATGGTCTGGTTTTGGCTTGGTATAACCATGTTTTGATCTGGCCACTGAAGGGTCATTCTGTAGTAGGTTTCTTTACCCTGAGGTTGATCATTGCAGACTCTGCAAGAAATGTTGGCCACACAATCAGAATGAACTGTCCCACTGTTGATGGCTTTTCTGCTGAAGTATTAGACTAAAGTTAGTCCAGAACCCAGCCAAAGAGCAGAGGAATGGGCTGAGATAAGCCAGCTAGAAGCAGGATGTAATCACCTGAAGTCATCTTAGTGCAGCATAAGAATGCTTTGAGAAGATTACCTCTTTTGACCTAAGCAATTAGCCAGTAGGTGAGAATGTGTTTTGTTTTAACACCATCCAATGTGTTTCAGTGAATTGTCTCAAACTAAGCAGAACCAGTAAAATGCTTCCTTTTCTGAAGACTTCCAAGTCTGTTTTCATCTGTTGCTCTTTCATGTCTGCTTTCTAACTCTTGGAGGCAAAATGTAAGTGTCCCTCTTTGAACCTCTTGCTTTTTCACTTCGAGTTAGCCATGCTTGATTCTTCCCTTCTTTTGAATACTGCTCTGGCATGTGTGTGCCCTCAGTTTGAAGAATACAGCTGTCTGCCTTCAACACTTAGCTCTGCCTGTGTGGGGGCAGTAGATCTTGCAGTTTCAGCTATTTCATGAATCAATTGACAGTAATTTCTTATAAACTGTTGGTTTTCTTTTGGCCCTTATGCTTGAAGATCAAGAGGTGGTGATCTTTTAAGTTTATCTTACCTTTGAAAGAAGTAGAAAGCCAGCCAGCGCACGTAACTTGTTCTCTCACTAGTTACCTTGGAAATAATTCTCAAGGGAGAGATCAGAATAATCATAACAAAAAAGAATTAAAGAAAGTAATGACATTTATTAGGTGCTTTTTTAATGACTTGGTCATAGATTGTAGCCTCAAATAGTACTGCGTGTTTTTCTTCCAAGAAATGCACTAGTCATAGCACATTTTCCCATAACACGTCTGTGCTGTTTTTCTGTGAACAGTTTGGTTCTTCCAATGTGGCCTTTCTGCTTAGGCTTGGAATTAACAAATGAAAACGTGCCCTGGTGTGTTAGCTGCCTGCAGTCACCACGACTAAGTAGGTGCAATTCTCAACTAATAGGTGACTGGTCTAGGGTTTTTTTGTGTGTCTTACATACCAATATAAAAAAGGAAAACTTTGTAAAAGTATGCTTTCTTCTCTCTTTCAGTGGTCAAAAACATGAAGGACTTTTCTTCATCACATAAGCACAGGGAAAGTTCATGTATGATGTGTCAGTTTGACAAGGAAAATAGATATCTTACTTCTGATCAGACATGCATTTCTTTCTAAAGTGTTTTTCCAAACCAATTGCATATTAAATGCAAGTACTTGTTCTGGAAAACATCTCTGCTTGCCTTGTTGAATACCAGCTGTTCACTCCTACTCATTTTTTTGTATTAACTGGATTCTAACCACAGTGTAGCTTCATTTTGCCCTCTGAAAACTTGTTTTTATGGTGCTTTCTCCTAATGCTCTGTAAAAGAGGCTTGAAAGTCTAAATAAATTATATTGTTTAATTCTCCCTTCTTGTTTCAAAGACTTCTAGCAAATCTCTTCTTTTCAGAACCTGCATAATTTTCACTATTTAAATCAAGGTTTCAACTGTTTTCCTAAAGTAAAATTTGTTAAGCTCTAATTCCTAAAGTGGCATTAAACTTTTTTTCTTCCCAAGAAAGGGCCATAGTGACTGTGAACCTGCTACTCAATTTCCAATCCTGTGCAAGAAGGGGAAACTGCAAATCTGTCATAGTAACCTCAGATGCTTTTCTTCAGTAATCCATTGCTCGCTCAAGACGACTTGCACCAAAGGATTGCGTATTTTTAAAGGGCAAAGAATACAGAGGTATGTGACTATTAAAGAACCACTTCTTATCCCTACGCTGCAAAACTTAGGAGGCTGAAGATTTTCCTAGGGAAGTCTCCATACATACTTGCCCTGTTCTTACTTCCCTAATTGGTGCTGAAAACAAGGTACAGGGCTAAATCTACCTTTGAGCTATGTGGTATTGATGTTCCATACATAGTGTACATACACAGTGTACGTATGTACCTATATATGTATTAAATCATTTAATGAGTCAAACACATTCAAACAATTTTAAATATTGTGGTAATTAAGACAGCTGCTGTGGTGTCCTGTTATGATACATGATATGTTACTGAGTTCAAAATGCCTCCTCCTCCTAAATACATTTTTTTGTATCCTCAAAGAGTATTATTTACACATCTATTTGTAAAAAATACCCTTTGTCTAGGTACTTCACAGTACGATTTAGCCTGCCTGGTATTTTGTTTAACCTTGTCTGGTAATATCATGGCCCTGATGATAGTGTAGGATTGGCCTGTATCAGAACTAGTGTGGCCAGCAGGAGTGGGGAAGTGATCGTGCCCCTGTACTCGGCCCTGGTGAGGCCGCACCTCGAATACTGTGTTCAGTTTTGGGCCCCTCGCTACAAGAAGGACATCGAGGTGCTGGAGCGTGTCCAGAGAAGGGCAACGAGGCTGGTGAAGGGTCTGGAGAACAAGTCTTATGAGGAGCGGCTGAGGGAACTGGGGTTGTTTAGCCTAGAGAAGAGGAGGCTGAGGGGAGACCTCATCGCTCTCTACAACTCCCTGAAAGGAGGTTGTAGCGAGGTGGGTGTCGGTCTCTTCTCCCAAGTAACTAGCGATAGGACAAGAGGAAATGGCCTCAAGTTGCACCAGGGGAAGTTTAGATTGGATGTGAGGAAAAATTTCTTTACTGCAAGAGTGGTTAAACATTGGAACAGGCTGCCCAGGGAAGTGGTTGAGTCCCCATCCCTGGAGGTATTTAAAAGACGAGTAGATGAGGTGCTTAGGGACATGGTTTAGTGGGCATGGTGGTGTTGGGTCGATGGTTGGACTCGATGATCTTAGAGGTCTTTTCCAACCTCAATGATTCTATGATTCTATGATTTCTTTGGATTATATTAGAAAAAAAGTTTAAACAAAGCTTTGCTACTTTGTTATTCTCTTCCTTTGAACAATATAAACAGTGTTAGAATATGCTTTATGGCTTGATATTTTCATTTATAATAATTACATGACTTACAGCTCTTTGGTTATTTCTTTCTCCAAGGAAGCATTCAATATGAAGGGATGAAGCTTTCAGGATCTTTTATATACAATGTGTCAGGTGTAGAGTTAATAGAGTTCAGATAACCCTGAAAAACAAGAAATTGTCTTAAAAGGCAAAGAAATATTGCTGTAGATAGGACTAGCTGAGTGACAAACCAGTCTGTTTTCAACACTTTGTGAATAGGCTGCCACTCCCAGCCAGCGCGAATAGCAATACCATTGTGTGTTTAGCAGTGTTACTAATGTGATTATCTGTTAGCATTGCCCTGGTTCTTGCTGTAATTAATTTCCCTCAAATGATTAGCTTATTAGAAGTGAGAAGATGATAATATGGTAGTAGAAAATAACAATTTGCCAGTACTGTTTCGCAAACATCATGTGCCAATAGGGCAAAACTGTTGTTTCCTGTCCCGGCTCCTGGCCCCGCGTATGGCTCTTCCCGGCTGCCTTGCCTCTTCCCCCGGAGTCTCGGTGGTGCTCCCACGAAGATGAATTGGACAATCCGACTTCAAGGCAGGAGCTCTGATGATTTGTAGAAAAACGATCATCACTGATGGGACAGCCAATCTATCACAGCAGGCTGTCTCCTTTATTCTTCATTTCATCCCTCTTTACTGCAATACTTTCATGCTCACCCTCTTGACTCTTCTCTCCATCACTCGAACTCTGCAACTCTGTAGATTGCCTCAAAAATTGGGAAAATGGAAACATAATGTCACTTAAAGCACAAAAGTGCAACTCTCCCTGCACAGGCAGGCATGCAGATGACGTGCTGTATTTTGCTTGCTTGGTGTCGATGGGCAGTGTGCCCCTTTGCCAGCCCCACAGCTGATAAGAGCATGCAAGCCCTCAGCTGTCCTGCTATCAAGTGCAGACCTTTTCTTCTGGTCTGCAGGTACGTTCCTTGCAGGACAGCCAGGCACGTGAATGGCATGAGGCTGCTGGATAGTCACCGTCTTGCTCCTTGACACATCCGGGAGAACCTCAGAAACCCAGAGGACACTGGTCTACCCGAGGTGATACAACAGTCTTTGCTTGCTAGTGCAGCTGGTTCTGTCATCATGAGGCCAAAGATAATTGGAAATTTGTATTCTGGTTCTTCCTGAGGAACTGAAGAAAGTCACCTTTTGCACTGAAGGTAACTCGTTATGACTAACTGAAGGATGCTATAAAATAAGCTGTATAAAACAATGAACATCTGCAGCAAATTATGGTATCCTGATGGGCTTTTAGGAGCATCCCCTGCCTTGAATCCCATTTTGAGAAAACACGAATAGTACTATGGCAAGAAATAAATAATGCATTGACTTAATTCTGTAAAGAATTAATGTTTCCTCTTTAGAGGGAATAGTCACTCACACAATTCTTTTAATTTGCTAATCTTCAGAATAGAGGGAATCGCTGTCGGTTAAGACATTTCTGTGGGTATCTCGCTGAATCTCTTGGGTGGATTTTAAATGAGAAGGCTGACACGCAATTGGAGACCTGGATGATGGTACATCAGCTGCCAGAAACACATAGCTGACATAATGGGAATTATTCACAGCTGCTCTGATTTAAACTACTATGGCACCATTTCATTGCTTTGTTACATAGTCTGCAGACTTTAATTGTCCGTTGTGCTAATACAGGATACCAAATTCAGGGTATAGTATAAAGAAATTTATATAAATCACTTACATGCTGATTTTGCACCTACCTGATAAGATGTGGTGTATGAAGTGCTTCTTCGGGCAAAAGGTGCTTTTTTAATTTAGACCAAGTTCATATATAAGCATTTTTCACTCTTAAATAATAACTTTGTTATGGCTGGTGTGATTTTTCTTGTGTATAATGTGAAAATTTTGGCTTCTCCATACCGGTTTTGCCTTCTACCATCAATAATAGCCTTTGGCAGAGTTTTTGAAAACTGACAAGTCGTTGGATATAAAACAGATTTGCCCATGGATGAAATATATTTTTCGTCAAAACCTTCCTCATATAAATCAGGAGCACAACTGCTTGTTTAATTTACAAATTTTAGAACTCATCATGGAAAAACGAAATAGCTGACTGATGGCAAGCTGCTTGTTCATTTGCTTTCTATTATATAAATTGCACACAGATAATGAGCAACTGAAACAGCCAACCAACTTTTGATTAATATATTTGATACAGTTGCTCAGAAGGGAAAACATATTTGGACTAATTTGTTGTTGTTTGTAATGAGCACATGATATGACAGTAGTGATTACCTTAATGATTCAATTAAGTGCAATGCAATTTGAGTTGGATGGAGCCGGTGATGGCCAATTGTGCAACCGCCACTGGGAGAGTTACTCAGCAAGCCATATCAGATCTCAGCCAGCCTGTCGTTTGTGCAGTAGAGGTGGTTTTGAGAGGTGGAGAAGACAAGGAAACAGGTGGTGGAAGAGGACCGTACTTTGGCAACCTGCGTGTTTCTGAACATGGTAATTATCTTTGTTACTTAGGTTGGATCAGATCTGGTCCCTGACCCTCTGAAAGAGCAGAGATGGATTTTGAGGCACAGAAATTTGTCACCAGATGCTTCTCTCTCAATCTGTTCAGAAAGGAGTAATATGGCTCCTGTAGCAGCGACAAGAATGTTTGCCTACTTGCTGCTGGCCCTTTGCACTGTTAGCCATAACAAGTATTTTAATGGAAATACTCTATACCTGGAGTGTTTCTGTGTACTTTCTAATAGTATATGAAAAAAACATTACTGCAAATCTGTTTTTTGTTTTGTGTTGGGGTTCATCAAAGTTGGGGTCCATCTAGTTTGAGCAGTGCACAACATAAACTGTGGGATTTCTCTGAGCTAATTCAGGTCCAATAACTCAGGTTGAACTGGAACACTTCTTGCAGAGAAACACTCAGTCTTGTGTTAAAGACCTCTGGCAATAGAGTGTCCATGAAAACCTTTGGTAATTTTCTTCAGTCGTTAATTATCCACACCATTACTTCAAGAGTTTCTTTTTTCCTGTGTGATTCTGGCACTTTTCCATTTGTAACCCCTGGAAATTGATATACGCTCATCTCTAGATTGAAGTGCTTGCTACAGCAGATTTTCATTATCCTTTTAGGTTCTTAAACTGTGATCAAAGTTCCCCTTTCACCTCCTCTTTGATAGACTAAGTAGTTTGACCTCTGCAGATCTTTGTGGTCCTACTTTCTAAACCCTTAATACATTTTTGTAGCTTTTTCCTTAACACTCTCCAGTTTTGAATTATGGAGTATGGCTATGATAAATCTTTTAAATGGTTGTTTTTTAAGACTTGAGAATTGTCCAGACCCTTCACTGTTTTCAGCAATGGAAGGTGAAGAATTGGTCATTCTGTTTTTCTGTTCCGGACCTGTCATTCATTTGCCAAAGGAGTTCCTCTTCACCAAAACTCACGTCTTGTTCGTACTTCTACTGAGAACAACCACTTCCTTGTACCTCAGGTATATGTCATTCAACTTGCAGTTAATTTAAGTTTGGATATTTAAAAGGTATTTGTGTCAAAACTCTAATATTTAGATGAAATTAGTTAGACATCTTGACCTGAATTTATGAATAGTTTTCACATATATAAACAGTTTTAAATGCAGACCTACTAGCTTCTGAAAAGGCTTATTCCAGCCTGAGCTAAATGCCTCCAAAGCACATCCCAGCTGGTGGGAGGTTGGTGTAGCACTCACATCTCCTCTGAGGTTGCTGTGGAGCTTCCCCTAATAATTTTTAATAGTTTGAGATGCATTTTAACTAGTCTGTACAAACAGTGCATCCAAGCAATTGTGTAGGTAGCTATTTTATAGTTACTAACATGTCTGTGTGCAATCTGTTGAAGTTAACGGATATCTATCTATGACATCTGGGGCTTTCAGAGCCTCAAGTAGATGTCCAACAGCTTGCGTAGGAGTGGGCTAATTCTACATTATCTTCTCCTTAGGCATTTTGCTATCATGATCCAAATTGTTTCTGTGAGGAGCTTTCTATCTTGCACAGAGCGGGAAGGCAACTACTGCATGCCAATTGCAATGCTGGCAGCAGATTTTTTTTATTCAGTTGGGAGATGAATGATGATCCCATTAGAAAAATGATTTCAGTTTGAATGTTTGTAGCTTGGTTCTATACTTCTCCTTTATCCCTTGCTGGTGGTTGTATGACTTTTTTGACTTTCTTCTGTCAGCAGGTCACCATTGTCTCAGATCTAGTGTCCAGTCCCTCTTATTTTTATTTTGTTAAAAGAACCCTGCATGCACAGAGATGAGATGCTGGAGTACTTTAATTAAAGCCATGTTTCAGACAAGTTGTTTGGTCTGCTGTGCAAAAATTGAACATCTTATGTAAAACTTAATTTGAGAGGCTTGACAAAATGTACAGGAGAAAATTCAAGTAATGAATTGCTTGCTAGCTCAATAAAGTATAAACACTTCTCTTGCTCCTGCTGTTGTGTACAGAGGCATAATATGCCATGCTAATGCTTGATTTGACATGGAACACGCCAGATATTTTGTGCATAAAATGGAGTAATTTAACAATGCAGTAGGATAGAAGAGGGTGAGGTTTAACAACAAAAGGCAGTAGTATGCAGTTCATACTTAAATTGGGGGAATTGTAACCATTGTACAGCACAAAAACCACAAATGGGTTCAGAAAAAGGGGTAACCATTAAAATGCAAAAATAGGAAGGTACAGCCAGGCAAAATAACATTGCACATGTTTCTTGTTCTTACAGTTATGAGGCGTTGGCTAACAGCCACTTTCTTTGAAATGATATCATTCTAGAAAAACCTTAGGTTTATCAGAAACTGTTTCTAGACGGCTTTTCCATGAAATTAAGCTTCTATTTACAGGTATGTTTGCACTTGTTTGGCCTCAATCACTGAGTCTCTTCCCTGAAAATGTCAATTGTGCCTGAATAACTGAGGGTAGACGTACGTGGTTATGTACGTGTTTAAGAAAACAATTTTGCTAGAGCATGAACATTTTAAGATTTATTTATCAGAAGAAGCAAAAGTACTGTGTTTTTGGTGGCTGCAGTGGGACTGATGAAGATCATTCCTGCTTCAATGCAGAAACTGTCTTTTTGTCATGTTTGAATAAAAGTTACTGCAGTGGCACTCAGGTTTCTAGGTGCTATAGGAACACATACCATAGCAATACACATCTTTTTGCTTGTTTTTCATTAAGTAACTACTAGGAAGCACAGAAGGAGATTTACAATAGTCAAACTAGATATATTGTAAGGTAGCATTAAATTAGCTTTACTGTAATGATACTTCACTATGTTATTTACTCTTTGACATTCCTACAAGACTGCTGTTCTTAACAAAAAGAGAAATTTGAATGCCTTACAGCTAGTTCCTTCAAATTCCCTAATTTTCTCATTAATGCTTTTGATTTATTTTGCCTCTGACATGAATTTATTTTTCAGAGTAATTCTGATTGCTGTTACATTCACATGGAAAGTTTAGATTTTCATTTTGTGAATCTGATTACCAGCATCCTAGAGTTTTTCCATTCTCACTGTTGAGAGCTGAAGACAGTATTATCCTTCATTAGTGTCACAGTCTTTCTAATTTAAGTCTTCACCTTTCTATTGATCTTTGAGTTACATCTGATTTTCCTACTTCCAAAGTCATCTTTCTCGCCTTTATTTCTTTGTAAGCACAGGAGCAGGCAGTTATGTTTTCAATGCCTTCGAACGACTACACTTACTGTATATATTAATACTCTTATACTTCTCCCATGGATGACGTATTTTGAAGCTGGTTATCAGTCATAACCTTAATGATAATCACTTTAGGGAAGTGATCATGCCCCTGTACTCGGCACTGGTGAGGCCGCACCTCGAATACTGTGTTTAGTTTTGGGCCCCTCACTACAAGAAGGACATCGAGGTGCTGGCGCGTGTCCAGAGAAGGGCAACGAGGCTGGTGAGGGGTCTGGAGAACAAGTCTTATGAGGAGCGGCTGAGGGAACTGGGGTTGTTTAGCCTAGAGAAGAGGAGGCTGAGGGGAGACCTCATCGCTCTCTACAACTACCTGAAAGGAGGTTGTAGCGCGGTGGGTGTTGGTCTCTTCTCCCAAGTAACAAGTGATAGGACGAGAGGAAATGGCCTCAAGTTGCGCCAGGGGAAGTTTAGATTGGATGTGAGGAAAAATTTCTTTACTGCAAGAGTGGTTAAACATTGGAACAGGCTGCCCAGGGAAGTGGTTGAGTCCCCATCCCTGGAAATATTTAAAAGACGAGTGGATGAGGCACTTAAGGACATGGTTTAGTGGGCATGGTGGTGTTGGGTCGATGGTTGGACTCGATGATCTTAGAGGTCTTTTCCAACCTCAATGATTCTATGATTCTATGATGTAATATGGTCCATTTGGTATAATTTGATAGGTATATAGCCCATATTTATAAACAAACCACTTGAGTTCTGCAGGGCTCTACACTGGAACTGTAGGAATCCTGTTGGAGTGACGGTCTCTGCATTGTGTGATATCAAAATGTCATGCCGTAAGTGCTGGATTTTACTATGTGGGTCTTGATCAATATAGGTTTTAAAAAACATGAGTGCTGTTATGAGAATATTGCATTTTGGGGAGTGCAATGTTGGTTTTGTCTGGCATGGAAAGTTGCTCCACAATTTCTGTTCAAGTGATAGCTAAATATCTCCATGTTACATACCAAGCTTCTGACTTCACAAAAGCTTGCTGATCTTCTGAGAGAAGGAAGATATTGCAATCAAAAGGAGATCCTTGCCTGGTAAATCTGTGTGATTTCTAGAAAGTGACAGACATCAGTCGTTGGCTGGTAAATGCTTCACAGGTTTTAAGATGCTGTGATTATAAAGCTGAACAGACCATATACATCTATCGGTCACAAACAGCTGGTGAGCGCTGTACCTTCAGCCTCATCCAGTTCCAAAACCATCACCTCCAGCCGTTATTCTAGTTTTAACAGGGAATTAGGAACTATGGGTACAGTAATGAAGCCGTATCTGGCACTTGAGAAAACCTGTAGCACTTCAATGTTTGCTTTTTCTGATAGCTTATTGCAATGTAATTGAACTAATAAACGGTAATTTCACAATCTCTTTTCATGAGCTTCTTCTCTGTGTTAAGCTACAAATCTTAATTTTTATATATTAAAATACATACAAGGGAGACTAAAAAAGCCAATGTGTTGGCCAGTGCCTGAAGAACTTTCACCAGTGTTTGCAGATTCAAAGCCTGAATGAAATAGGAGCTTTCAGGGCTTTTTCTCATATAGAAGTAATTTCTCATGTGTATTGAAATGTAAGTGTGCATATGGTGCTTTTTACTTTTAATGCACTCTGTTTGCTTTAATTAATCACATAGTATTGTATGAGAGGCATATGGAAAAATTTAAAAACTATTCTTCAGAAATAATGACCATTTCAAGCAGATCTCATTTCCATTTCCATGCTTCTCCCTTTTTTTGGACATATATAGTTCCATTTCAAAATACTAAGTGGATGGCTTGGTGTGTGTGAGAGGTTGAATTTCCAACTGCTGCTAACTTTGAGTTGAAGAATGGTAAAATCTGGGACAATGATATTAACAAGTCTCTTTTTCCCCTCCCTCCCCCTTCTCATAACTTTTGCACTCTTGATCTTCCCAATACGGCTTAGTGAATCACATGAAATTTGCACCAAATTGTCTGTTCAGCAGATGGTGCTAGAAATGCTACACCTGTTGAAAGAAACCATTTCAAAGAGAACATGAGAAAACCAGCTTGAACATGGGTGGTGAAACTGCTGATAAAAGTGCAAAATTATAGATGAAGTAGTAAAATAGGTCTTCTGAAGTCATTGAAGCTGACAAGTTGTGGGGAATAATTTTACTACAATGTAAAACAGGAAAGGAGGGAGGGAGGAGGGAGACTTGGTTCATGTGAAAAACTTGGTACTTCCCTGGATTTGCTAACTTCCTTGAGCATTTAAGAGAAGGTGGTAGGAAACACCATTAGCAGTGGAAGATATCAGAGTCCAACCTAAATATCTGAATAAAGACGACTGCAGAGAGCTCTAAGAAAGGAGGCTTTGGTTATTGTCCAACCCAGGCTTGCCATTGCCATAAAGTACTTCTCAAGCTCGTCTAGCAGGAGCGAAGTCAGCCCTATCATGCGACGGCACTCCCCAGCAGTGACGAGCATCTCGGGGCAGTGGGAGCTCCCATCTGCTGCATCACCACCGCTTTACTACCCCAGGAGCCAACAGCACTTGCACCTCGGTTCCTCCTTGCAAGCTTATGGCATTTGCTTAGGGAGAATGTGCGCTGCGGTCACTGCGGTCACTGCAGACACTTAGACACACATTTAATTCTGGCAGGTTGGCTGCCATGGCAGTGTCCTGGACATCAGCATTGGCTGTACAACCCACCAGGAAAGATGGGGTAATGTTTAGGGCTGCAGTGCTGTCAAAAGTGTTCATGTTAGTTGTTTTTTACATAACCTTACCCTCTTTGGGTGTATAGGAGAGCTGAGCTAGAAGCAAAGTTTTGAATTATATCTTTAGTTAACATTGAGATAAAGACTAGCTATAAATGACTGCTTCGCAGAGCTTATCTGTTAATGTGTTAGGAACAAAGACTAGGCTTCAGAGCCATTAGAAGTCCCTGGAGTAAGCTTGGCAAGAATGTTCAACTTCTGAATACTAATACCCAAAGCATAAACAAGGCTGTGAGGAGGAAATTGGAAACAAAATGTTCTGAACTCAGTGCAATTGCAATGTATTGCAGTTATGTTCCTGTAGTATTAAGACTGATCTGGTAAGAGTGCTGCCAGGCAGAATAGCAGAGCAAGATGAATCTGCAAATAGTAAGGGATGAGAGCTGGTCAAAGTTACTTATTTCAGATATGTTTAAAATAAAGAACATGATGTATTTTGTTTTCAGACACCTCGATTAAATAAATTAGTGCATTACTTGTCCCAGTCTTTGCCCACTGCAGACATTTTCTGTAAAGAAAAAGGTTTTGTGTCATCAGAAGTGTCACTCAAGTGCATTTTTAAAGTACTGTAATTAATCATGGATAGATATAATTATAAGAGTGCTGAAGGAAGCCTGAATTATTTCCAAACACAAGAAGTGCTTCAAGGCAGTCAGGGAGGGCCACAGATTCAATGACTTTTTTCTGCTACCTTCCACATCCTCTTAAGCCAACACCCCCGTGAAGTTAAGAATTTAATAAATAGAAGTCAAGTATTTTTATTACAAGAATTCTTGCTGTATGTTGATCATTTTGCAGTGAAAGAATCACTCTCTTTTACATGCTGATGCTGAATAATGCTTCTGTTTAAGGAACTTGAGTTGCAGGTGAGCGAGCTATCCCACCACTGCTCTGGCAGAGCTGCCATTGCTGTGCTCTGCTCCCTGTCGCTGCTGCCGGGTGGATCTGTGCACCTGAGCTTTGACTGCAGCTGATAAAGCATGGCCTGCCTCACCTGGCTTGCTTGGGGCAAGCTTGCTTGTGGGATGAGGTCTTGATGGCATAGGCTTCAGTGTGCAACATGCACTGAAGTCTGCATCTGTACCTTCCCTGCTCTTTCTGCTCTAGCTGGCTACATTAAAATTAATGTCAGTATGCCACTGAGCTGCTATTGCCCTGCCTAATTGCAGTGGAGGCATGCATTGAGTTGAATTTCATAGGTCAAATTATCCATAAAATTCATATTTGCTGCAAGAGAATAGCGGTCAACATCTAACTTCTCTTTAAGAAAAGTGTGATGTGTAACATACACTATAAAAAGTTCTGTGTATGTCTTCCTAAGTGACCAATTGATATATCTACAGAATCTATCTATGCCTAATACAAAAGATGAGTCTTGTGCCATTGAAAGCAAACATTAAAGGAAAACAAAATTAGGTCAGCCCTAATAATTAAGGTAGAATTTCTTTTACATAAAATTATTTTTGGGATAAAACAGATGTTGACGATAGTAATTGTCATACACAGTACAGTTTTCCTGTTTATCTATCCATGATGTGAATACAGAAGTTGTAAATCACCTCTAAATATCTGAAAGTCATGCAAATAGCTTTCAGTCACAGGGAAACAAACTCATTTTATTCCCAGTCAACCATACGTGCAATAAAGAAATGCTTTGCATTTCAGATGAAATACACCTTGGGATGTATAGATAATCCTGGTTAACAGCTGTGGATGTCTATATATAAAACAAAGGTCACAATTTTACAGGCAATATTCTCATCTGAATGCAAGAGTTGGCATTTGTTTTTCAGTATTATAGTGTTTGCAAACAAGTCTGGAAAGCATTTTCACAATGAGACTGTATTAAACATAAGGGGGTTATATTACAGTATGTACATAAAATTTCAATTTGTAGAGGGCTGTAGTGGTGAACTACTTGGGAGACTGGGTCTCTGGGAAGGACAGCAGAGCACTTGGTATTAACTGAAATGGCACTTACTGGTTTTTACTTATAGGAAAGGCTGTTTCTTCTGGATTTGTTTAGCTTTTTGCAGATGTATCATTCACAAGAGATTGTTCAGGGGACTTACCTACTGTTTTGCTTACACCTGTAATCACATTATAGCATAAGTCTAACAGTCAAAAATTAGTTTGAAAATAATTTGAAAGGTTTTCACTGAAAAACAACAGTGAGGAGCTTTGGATCCACAGTGGTTGGTGCCTCTCCTGTACAGTTTGTCACTGGTTTGCAACAGCTTTTTCTTAGACTACCTCTCCGGCAGCATGGAAACCACACGCATCTTGTCCCATTTGATTGCACTCTGCCTTCAGACAGGAAAAATGTTTTTGCTGTAGCCTGAAGAGTAAACCCTGCAGTGTGTCCTGATGCCTGCCCAAGGAAGGTTGTGGCACTGGCAGGCGGGATGCGGAATGAGATTGTCCTGTCCTAGACCAGCCTATGGTAAACCTGGCAGTAGAGTAAAATTATATTTCATGCACACTTGTCAGCTATATTGGCAACACTTTCCATTGATGTCATCATTTTTACAGCTTCATTCTAGCTTTATTACTCTTATCAATTAGTGGCCATGACCCCTCAGATTCACAAGACCATTCCTTTCCCTCACGGCATGGTTGCCTAGTAAGAAGAGTCTTCAAATTAATGGAGATAAATAACACACAAAAAAAAGATGGTTATTGGTTTATCTGTACTTGGACTGAGATAATTTGTACCTGGAGCCCCTGTGGGAGGTTTTATTAAAAGCATTAGCTGTGCTTATACAATCATACTGAGGACTGTGGTGTGTGCTAGGCGTGGTGAGGTCCCCTCCTCAGGCCCAGTTTGCTAAAAAAGCTGCTGAAGTTTTGACCATAAATGCTTCAGGAACAAACCCGGAAAAGCTTTTAGAGACTCGGGAGCGCTGCCAAAGGCAGAAAGGTTTCCCCTGGCAAGCGGCACAGAGTTGGGGGATGCACGAAGGCAAGCATGGAGGAAGGAGCACATTGATTTGTGTTGGGGAAAAAAAAAAAACCAGCAGAACAGAAACTTGTTATTGCTGCTTCATATTTTCATTGCTTTAAGGAGAGGCAAAAGGTGGTCAAGCAAAATAATGGAGAATACCCATGGGCAACTTCTCACCCCCCCCTATTTAGAGAAGCTATTAGGCACCTGTCAGAGCAATTAGCATGTAATGTAATTTCCATATAATTGCAGAATAATTGCAAATGTGTCAATGTTTGGGGTTTTTTTGTTAAAGCTAATATAAGTTAATATGCCACTGATGTTTCTTATGCATCCACAAAACACACTTTAATATACAATTAAAATGTATAAACATGCATTAATCTGAGTTAAGTTTCCCAGGTCATTTAACAGGAAGGTGAGCATAAAATCTAAGGTTC
The DNA here is from genome assembly GCF_965638725.1 of Aptenodytes patagonicus. Lineage (NCBI taxonomy): Eukaryota > Metazoa > Chordata > Aves > Sphenisciformes > Spheniscidae > Aptenodytes > Aptenodytes patagonicus. Next base: position 32,151,622 of record NC_134953.1, read on the forward strand.
ATTTCAGATACTCCAAGCTACAAGTCCGTACTCAGGTGGCATTTTAAGTAGAGTAACACACTTGTGAGCTGCCAGAGCACAGTGGCTGTCAGCTGGTTGCATACCCCATTCATTATGAAATTCAGTGGGAGTTAGTTTTAGGCTTCTAATGTCATGTTTCAAAACTTAAATGAAGGGGGAATTTTCCACAGCTGCATCCATTATCAAGCAACAGTGTTCCTGATCATTTCAGGCTGCATAAAGGCTTATGTAAAAGGTTGTTTTGTGGTGGTATTTAAAAAATGCATGTATAAAATTACGGGAAGTCCTTGTTTATTCACTGGAGGCTGCACTTCTGCCCCTTAGGAGCTGGATCAAGAAGAAACCCTGCTTAGTCAAGGCTGGTACTTTCACCAGTTGATCTTATCAGCATCTGTGTTGCAGTTACAGCTAGGTTGCATGGTAGCAAAAAACTCTTGGTAGTTCCCGAGGAAGAGCTCTATGTTTTTTGTGGCAGGAAGGAGAGGACAGAGGCAGCAGGATTTTTTTGAATAAAGATCAGGCTGATGAGGCAAGGGTGTCTGACCAGTTAAAGGCAGTCTGATTATACCATCCTGCAGAAAGGAAGTCCTTCCTAGCTGAACAAGGTTTAGACAAATTCATCATGGGGGAAAAAGACGTAAAGAAATCTCAGAGCTCCCAGGGAAGCGTGGATGTGATGGGAAGAGTCTTTAATAGTTGCACATGACAAAGTTTGAAATTCCCCTTAGCAGATATATTATGAAATAGTTAATCTTTTTTCTTCTAGTGGAAAAACCTTTTTACTAAGGAAAAAGTGAGTGACCTTCTGTCACTGTGCACCCCTTAGCACACAGCAATGCTGTATTGCTTTGCAGTCTAGAAAATGCCCTTCCTGGCTGGACCCTACAGTAAGGGGAAAAGGAGGATGATCCAGAGAGAGAAAAATATATAGAGTGAGTTTCTCTTTTCTTCACCAGCTTCATATGGACGCATAACTACCTCTTGAAGTTCTGCTTTTGGTATTCATTTTACCTGAATATTGGTAGGGAATGTACAGAAAAATGAATACTGTATCTATTCCTCAAATCAATATTTTCTGCAACTAATTTCTCAGTTAAATAGTAAACCAGAAAAACTTTGCAAAAGGCAATGTTTGTTCATCTGTAGCAAAGTTAAGCACAAAACTCAAACTAAGTATCTTTCTGATTTTTCCACCCTTGCTAGTTCTTTCTCTTTCATAAGTTTTCTAATATTTTAGCTCACCATTGGGTTAAACTTACACAATTAAAAAGGTTTTACTCTTGAGCCCATGGCTAAAAGTCTGTTAGAGGTGTTATGAGGAACAGAACTAATTAAATGTAATTGTTGGTTTTCACAATGTAAAACAAAATACCTTGGGAATGGGGAAATGATAGGAGCTTTCTGTAGTTCTGAGTATAGAAATCTGCCCACCTATTGCCTAACCGATAGGGTTCATTACTCACTCCTTGCAGAGGGCTACAAAAAAACCCCAGTCATACCCTTGTACTTGTGTCATGCTTTGGCATACGCATCTTTGCAATAAAGTTAGATCATATATAATGTTTCTCACTGAATTTTGTCCTTTCAGATTTGGAGGGTCGCATGAAAAATGTTGGTTTGCCATTAAGGTATGTATTTGATTTGATTTAAGCAAGAGATAACCACATTCAAAATAGTGCTATCAATTGCATGACTATAATTTACAAAATGGAAGCATTTTCTTTATTGAAGCTCTGAAAAATAAAGTAGCATCGCGGCTGGCTATTTAAGGTAAGTAGGCAGATAGTGATCAATTCAAATAACATAAAATCAACAAGAATACTCTCCCATCCTCCTGGGTAACCCCACAGATCAATGTGGTTTGAAGAGCTGAAGTTTTTGGATTGAGCTAAACTCAGAACAGTTCAAAATCACCAGAACTCTGCATCTAGAATAAAGCTCTTTTTCTGTCCTGATAGTTGTGGTGGTCTGAACATGGGAGATGTTAAATGAGTACATTTGTAGGGTTTCCTGCTTTATTTTGCAGAGTACCGTCTCAACTTGCATCTTCTTGCTTCGGTACCCTTATGACTATTTTTGTTCATTATATTTTTAATATATTTAAATATGTAGCTTACCTTCATCTTCCACCATCATCCTGGCATCCATTAGGAAAGAATAAAACCGTGATCACAGTGACTTAGCGTAAGAAATCTCTACTTCTCCTCTCCATGGCATTACTGAAAGCCATCAGCAAGTCTAAGCTGCCATTCTTACTCATTTTGAGGAAGGCATTGGTCATCTTTTTCTTTCCTGCATCTTCCTCCTCCCCTTCACAGAATAAATCTGTACTAACCCTGGCACTCTGGATTCTGGATGGCAGCTACATGGGCAATGCAGAAATTATGGTTTTGTCTCAAAATTCTGTGGCTGTTTCAAAGCCACATGGGCTGCTGTAAGGTGTCGGAAATTAATTTTCAAGAAAAATTTCTATGGGGGTGACAATCTTTGCTGGAGGGTTGGTTAGCATGAAAATAGCCAAGAACTGTCTTTGAGAAAGAAATGTCTTTGAGAAACCCATTGCTGGAGTCGGTACTTTTATATTCTGTTCCTCTGTTGAAGTGACTCATTATTAATCCCTGAAGCTGTCCTGTGGTCAGCGCTCCAAATGTCAGCTGTTGTCCTGCCGATTTCTGTGAGAAATACTTACATTTCTTCATTTAGATTCCAATTAAAGCCATCAAATTCATTGAATTCACCAGTAAAGTAGAAATTTCAGATTTTGGCAATATATTGTTCTGCAGGCAGGAAATTATTTTTCAATGAATTTTTACATAACTTGAAGTAATTGAATGCTTAATATTTAAAATATTTTTGCATTTGCTTTCTACGAGTATTTAAATATTTGAACGTAAAATATATTCTTTCACAGTGCTAATAAAATCTAAGCACCTAGTAGTCACATTCATTATAAGAGCAATAGATCATCTTTGGTGAGTTTACTTTTAATTCCAATATAAATACAGATTTATGAGCATTTCTGTTATGTGATTTATTTGCCTTTTTTTTTTTTCTCAAGATGACTATTTCCTTCTTCCCAAACATCCAGTAGACATAAACAGGGATTAAAGTAGTGAGGAATTATTTAAAAAAAAATAAAAAATAAAAAATCAGGTCACTGTTTTTTCCACTGGGTAGCTCAGGTAGAAAGTTTAAGCTGACCTTTTGATGGGATTTTTTTGTAAAGGAAAAAATAATGGATTGTGGAATAAGAGGACACACTTGCCAGAGTCAAGCAGAGTTTGAATACAGATGTGAGTTTCTCCACTGCGGATGGATAAACAGAAATGATGCAACTCTTCAAGAAGGCATACAAAAATGGCAAAACATGCCTTTTATTTACCCTGCCCCCACATATGTGTGTGCTGCTGCTTTTGCTGCTTGGTTATCGACTTCATATTGTCTTTCAAGCAGACTTGTATTTGCAGCAGTAAAACACTTTCCATTAGTGAACATTTGTATTTAACAAATTGTATTTTATGGAAGTAGAAGCCTGTATTTACCAATTGTTTTCTTGAACCTGTGGGATTTTTCATCATTCCACAGAGAACTATCTCAAAGCTTTTAGTTTTCAAGTAAGATCAGCCATTCTAATTTTTCTGAGGCTCTGGAAAGATGTACATGGGAAAATCTCTGACATAGGAGACTCTTAGGAAATATTGTAAAGGAGAGAAATACATTTATAGGAATGGAAGGAGGAAAAGAACAGCATTAAAATCCTGCTAATGGATTGTATGGCATCTACCACTTGCATGAGTTTTTAATAGCCTTTGTGACTTAGCAAATAAACATGCACCTAGCTTTAATAAATCTAAGTTAGGTTGCTAAGTGAGAACAACAACTCAAAACAAATACATATTTACCAATCCATTAATGCTTCATACACTTTATATACATTGCAGTATTCTGACTTCCATATTGTAGCACTTAATCTGAAATGATTAAGCTTGATTTTTATTTTCCAATATTTCGGTTCAAGGTGTCTTTGATTTACACACAAAGATATGTATGCTTCCATTTTAATGGCATTATGTTTGCCTGAGTGCTTCTGATGTCATGAGATGAGTCCACCTATTTCATTATATAAATTTTTCACTTAGCTATATGCCTTCTTTTCTAGGAAGGGGGAGGTAAAATGGGTGTATGAATATGAAATGACTTCTCTATTTTAACTTCAAAGGCTATTTGGACTGCTTCAAAGGGTTTCTTTGCCCAAGAGAAATCATGTTTTTTGAAAATACTTAAAGGAAAAAAAAAAAGACTTTGTACATGTCTATACTGAAAAAATTCGTCCTCAGATCACTTGAGCAATTCTGGGCAGTGATGATTTCAGTATACTTATAAGACTTATTCATTATGCAAACTTTGATTGGCAATGGTTGATGCCTCCAGGCTCTTCATCTATATAACTACATTTAAATTAAAAATAAGGCAAAACATTTTGCTACAACACGTCCCTTATGCTCTCTATTTGGTATTCTCCTGTTGTCACAGAGACTGCTAAGGGAAAACTTAATTTATCTATTTGCCCTTGTGGAATGTCTGTTTAAACATCCTTCATTGGAATTCTTTTAAGAGTCTTGACTTCTCCAGTAATTCCATCCCTAGTACTTCTACTTAATATTGTTTAATTATTACAGTATAGCCACGGGTGATATACAGTGTCATCTGCTGGTGTTCATTACCTAAGAGAGTCAGATGACACAATTATTGATAAACAATGCCTGCATTTCAGAAAAAAGGGCCTCATGCAATACATGCTTAAATGTATGGTTAACATTCCTCTTGATTTAATGAGGTTTGAATCAAGCAAGAAGGGAATTATAAAAAAGAATAATACTTTTCATCTTGATGCTATCTCTAGTAGGTCACCACGCTGACATGAATAGATATTCCTTGGAGTAATGTGTTTCTGTGTTGTGTCTGTGCGTGGCAGAGGCAGATGCTCTGTGGTTCCTGAATAGAAAAACAAGGAATAACTGAATGTTATTTACAGAAAAAAGATGGAGTTTTTATTTTGAAAAAGTTTGGGGTTTTGGTATGGTGTTTTTTTTTCTTCCCCTCCCCCCAGGAAGCTTGCTATCATGCTTTCTTTTTCAGTGTTAAACTGAGTTGTTTTCTACTCTAGCAATCCACATATCAAAAATGACTTTTAATTTTTTTTTTGTTTGTTTGTTTCCAAATATAGATCATCCCGGATTATTTCAGTAGAGATGATGCCACCTAAAAGTGAAAACTTGATCTCCTGGCTTCTAAAGTAAGATGTTTTTCTTCAAATTAGTTGAATATGGTAAGTTTATGAAATTTTGGAGATGTACACTGGGTCAGCGTATATACACACACATATATCTATATGTGAAAGTACATATGCAGACATCTGTATATGTGTACAGACACCCCACACTTGTCTCCGTGCATCTCCAAGGGGACCATAGTGATGCTGCTGCTGAATGCTGAAATATACTTGAGCAGATAAATTTCCAGATCAGACTAGAGAAATGCAAATATTTTTACTTTTAGATGTCAGTCTTTCTGTGCAGTTGATTTCCAGCTGATCGTATTCTTTTTAGGCTATTGTGTCTGTGAACAGCGGTATACTTGAACCTATAAAACCAAGCCAACATTTCTTTGTAATAGGAAGCATTCCGTAAAATTCCTTCAAGCTACATTTATGGCATACATTCAGTCCTGAAACATGAAATGAGTGTTGATCAGAAATGTGGACCTTAGGAACAGCAAGCGATTTTTTTTCTTCTGAGGTTTGTCCTTCCAGTGAATCTGTGTATAGTCCAGAAATGAAAACTGTGAAGGTTAATTTAGGAGGAAAGGCAGGTTGCTCACAGATAACTTGCCTAAGTTGTTATTGTTCTCAGTGTTTTTCTTCCATGTTGCAATTTGGGGGTGTGTGTGGGGTGTGTGTGGAAGTGTTTAACCACAAAATGCCTCTTTCTTTTGCTCACATTTACCTTTCCAAGGAAGCACCTGAGCATTTTGTTTTGGGTTGGATAGTGTCCACTTTTGACGTTGTGTGTGGAAAATGGAACCATGAACTTGGTTGGGGTTTCTAGATATTCCTTAAATCTGGTACGTCCCAAATGAATATTCCTGAAATACTGAGTATCTGGGAGAAAAAAAGCAGGATTGTCTGAGACAGAGGGTTCACTTTCATGAGGAAAAACATTTTCATCTGCCTCCCTTGTTCTCTGCATGCCCATTGTTTCAGGTGCTGAAGAGCTATTTAACGGAGAGGAGATTTGTTTCTTCCATTTCCCTTTGCTGATTTCTCCTCTTATATCAAAATGACTTGATGACACATGAGAAAATGAAGTGCACTTGCTGAGCCTTTATGGAAGGAAAAACCTGTATACCATTAAATGCTGTCTATAGTGATAAATAGACAGTTGGCAAGTGGCTGCTCTGGTTTTCCAGTGTGTTTTTCTCGGAGAACCTGCAGCAGATTGGCTGTAATTGCTCATTGCTCTCCATTAGTAGATCTCCCTCCTGGCAATTCTTTAATAGTTTACATCTCTTGGGGCTGAAAATTACTATTTTAATTAAAACAATTTGTTTCAAATGGGGCTCCCAAATCCCCATATGATGTTTTAGGAGCCTTGGGCAAAGAACTGAAAATGGAGAGTAGCAATTGTTTTTAGGGTTTAGAGTGAGGCTGAAAGTAGGAATTGGGATTTTCACACAATTTCTCAGGCCTGGACTTGCAGCGGGGGAGACTAACCCTCAAAGTACTGAAATTGAATAGTACTGAGATTTTGTCTTCCAAATATTACATTAATTCACCAGGGTGGAGAAAACTTCCCTGAATTTCAGTTTAGCCTTGTTTTCTTTGTTCTTGTGCAGATTGAGAGAAACAATGTTTTTCTGCTGAAGGAAAGGTGAGAGCCAAGAAAAGGGACCTTGGACACCTAAATGCTACAAAAATGCACTTTGGAAGTGGGATTGAGTAGTCGACAGCCACATGAATGGTGTGTACACGGTGAGAGCTAAAGCCAGCTGTGCAAGGCAGGACTATTGCTTTGCAGATCAAGCCTGGACCTACGCTGGGTTGCTCTCCCTCTGCATCCAGGGAGGCAGGAGACTCCAAGGAGCTGCATGATTTCTCAGCTCTCAAGGATTTAATGTCCGGCTGCTGGATGTGCTCAGAGCTCCCGCTGTGTGGTTGAGCAAATATTTTGCCTGCATCAAGGTGTAGGGCTTGTGGAAGTTTTCCTTTCTGAGGTTGAGCCCTGAGGCCCCGGTGTGGTGAATTTGCTGCACTCCAGCAGCTTTGAGAACTGCACAAAGCTTCATTCCAAGCAGTGTTTAATTTATATTTAAGTATATATATAAAAAATATGTATATTTATTTTATATTAATTTGTTTAGAATTATACTCATATATAATTTAGGTATGTGTATAATATATAAAAGTATATGTTAATGTGCTGTTATTCTGCAACAGCCTAGTGGTGAGAGCACCTACCATGGAAACAGAAGATGTGGGTTCACTGTTGTCCTCGGATGGTGGCTATCAGCCTCCCACCCCATCTCGAGGGGAGCACTCCAGCCAGCTTCCCCATCCCTGAGACCCATGCAACCAAGCTATGGAGCCAGGCTCCCTTCTTCTGTCTTTTCAGTCTCATAAATATTACATTTCTCCTTCAACATTGTCTCAGCTTTATTTTATGGCGACCGCTCTCACCATTAGCCTGTTATACTACACAGCAGAAAAGGCAGCTCCCCCCCAGTAAAGGAGAGCCTGGCTGCTGGCACACAGGGCTGTGATTTAAGCACCTCTTTGCAGAGAGTGGTTTCAGACTCTCCAACTGTATCAAACAGGCATCTAATTCACGTCTGCCAATAATGTCTGTTTCCTGGATCTCTCTTACTTGCTCCCATACTCATGGCATGGATCTTGTGTTTCCTAAGGTTCAGCAAAAGGCGTAACTCCTCTCCTCCTGGCTGAGATGTTAGGGTCTGTAACCCTGCCCCACATCATGCATTACAAGTGCTGAACGGTTGCATCGGTGTTAATGAGTATGAATTTATACAGGATGAAATGTTCATGGTAAGGTTCTTCAGCAATGCTCCTCTGTAGGGGGATAGAGCAGAAGAAACCCTGGAACATCAGCTTGCCAGGGGTGCAGAGGCGTGGGAAGCTCCTCGGCATATCCCCAGGCAGGGCCTGCTAGCACCCCGTCCCTTCCACCGCAGCGATGCCCCATCGGTAGCTGGGGCTGCTAAAGCCGAGGGTCTGACACAGCACACAGCTGCTGGGAACATCTGCGATGGTGTTTGGCAGTCTGCAGCAGCCCGGGAAGCCAGATTAGGCAAAAGCTATCGATTCATAGCAGGTTTGTCTTGAAATGTCTTGTTAACTGCTACTCAGCTAAAAACTCTGTGTGTGCCTGGGCACGGAGCCTGGGTGAGGCTGGAGCTGCTTTCTGAAGACTTAATACCCAAAGCTCCTACCTTCCCTGGCTATAACTGTCTGAAATGATAATGCAAGTGGTCTCTCCGTACTGTACCGCACAGCAAAAGAAAAAAAAACTCAAAGGCTAGGATTACCAAGGACTCAAGATAAGAAGTATGACACCATGCAGAATGCAAGAGAAAGTCTCAGGTTGGGGGAAAAAATAATAATCTGTTGTGTAAGTGATGCAGCGGTCCCGGTGCACTGTCAGAAACTAATCAAAGGAGACACTGAGCGCAGCCGCTCCGTTGTGCTGCCTTGGCTCATGGTGGCGGAAGCACACGGTGACTTGCCTCTCGCCTAGCAAGCTCTCAGCTTTGCTGTTCTTTAGGCTTGTGAAGAAAATTAAGCTGCTAAGGCAAAAAAATGTATTTTGCCTTCTGTAAAACTGATAACACATCACTGTTCTGATGTTGACATTATTTTATCTCCAGATTGGCTGCTTTGTCTAATTTCCTCCTACTCCATGTGCTTTCTGGTGTGCCCATTTTGCCCTTCCTTCTTTCCACCACTTCTTTATGCATTTCTGTCCAGGGTGGTTATTTCTGACTGCTTCACTTAAATGACCATGAACCTGTATGCATTATTTTAAAAACATGCTGGATTATTAGGAATGCTTGGCTTTATTCTGGCTTTGTAATGAGTTTTATATGAATATTATTTATGTTACTTTTGTTCTTGTTTCCCCACTGCTGTCAAAACTGTGAGGTCTGAATAGTTTCTGGTACATGCTTAAATCATATTATTTGCTTGTGAAAATTTGCCTGTATGCCTAGGGTCCAAAAAGACTTCATTTTCAAGGATTTTGATAATTTAAGATCTAATTAGCTGCTCTGCAAATATATTTAAATGTCCAGACCTCTCCTATCCATTATACAGTGCCATTTTTATCTTTTTGCCACAGATCCTATCCCAGTAGGTAGCGTGTCAGGCCTGCCAGGTTATTATGAAATTGCTGACCATCTGTTACACACGGGTTGTTAGTCTCTGCCACGTAGTGCACCAAAGGGAAAGAGACTGGTTTCTTCATTAAAATGTGCTTCTGCTTTCCTGAGCTGTCCCAAAATTAGTCTCTGTCTTTGTCGCTGCAACATAGTTACCATAATGGCAGGATATACCCACTATCAAATAATTTCAACTTTAAGAAAAACAGAAAAAAGTAAATTCTGCATTGGAAATGCAGATTCCCTTACAGGCTATAGAAGTGATTTTTTTTACCTTACTATTTGCAGAAGTGGCCTTCTTTTCCCCTTAAGGTTATGTTCCCACCCCTTGTGCAGCTGAGCAAGGTGGAGGAGGGAGAAGTTCCTGGCTGTGGTGGTGCGTGGCCGGTTGGGAGCAACCTTGGGGCTGCTGCGTGCCACTGGAGCTCAGGATGTTTTAGGGCTGCAGTGCCAGGCTCAAGGCTGAAAGCCTGTGTTAGCTCCTCTGCACCTCTCTGCAAGTGCACCTCTGGTTTGCTCCTAGAGCTGATGTCTGTTGATCAACCTGGATGTGAACACACAGTTTCTCCAGTAGGTTTCTGATATGTTTTTGCACCACTGCAAGTTCAATATTCAATGCTGGAGCCTAGCTGTTGCTCTTTGCACCCTCAGTCTTGATGTTGTACACAGGGCGCCTTCTGCAGGCTGGCTGGCTGTAGGCTCAGGTCTTGCTGAGTTTTCCCATCCTTCCTTCTCATGTCCTTGTGATGTTGAAGTTACAGAAGTAGAAAAATGCCAAGGGATTACTAAATAATCTTACAGTATCTGAACAGCCCAGAGAGGCTGCTAAGGTTTAAAGTTTACAAAGTAATCTAATTGCACTGAAAGCTGTTTTCCTGGAACAGGTCCAGCACCATCCTTGCCTGCGAGTTCATTACCAGCTCAGGGCAGAGCATTGCATAGCCTCACGGGAGCCGGCACTGCTGGCGGAGGCTGGGATGTGCCGGGGCTGCTGCATTGCGAGCTCTGCCTTCGGGGCTTCTTTCCCTCCACCAGACCAGCCTCTGCTTGGGTTGTCACTGTCTGACCAAAGCATGAACCCCATGTCCAGCAGTAGAGAAGTCCTCGCTCCATCTAGTTCCCTAGAAACAATGCTGTTGCCTGATAGGGCATAAACTTCACAAGTCATGAGACTTAACCATTCCCTAGAATTTTATTTTTTGTTCAACAAAAAATCAGTATATACACTTTGCTTGAAAGAAAAACACATACTGTGATTCACAGCACCTAATTACAGATGACAGGCCATGTTACTGTTGTTACCTGTGCTATTACATATTTTTTCCGATACATGATGCTGCCGCTTTCCTGCAGCCTTGAACAAGTTTCCCTTTCATTACACATGGAGATGTTAGTTTATTATTGGTATTTGTCATACACTTCCAGGGTATTTAGCAGGAAAAAACAAATGCAAAACATTTGCATTTTTTTCTTGTTAGCTTTTTTTACAAGCAAATATATACAAAGCAACGCACCGTTGTTTTAAATGAAACTTGGTTTCATAGCATATTGTGTATTATGATTTTCTTCAGATAGTTATAGACGGGTTCTGGAGGCAGCCTGGAAAAAAGGCCTAGAAAAAGACAGCCTGGAGAACGGGTTTGTTCTGCTGGATATATAATGATTTTTGCCATGATTTATGCTATCTTTACAAAGACACAAGGAATTCTTTTGACAATTTAAATCCCTAGTCTGAAGTAAGGTTTTTTTTGTGTTGTCAGTAATATAGCACACATATTACAGTATGCACAAAATACCAAGATTTTAAAGTCTGGCTAACTAAACTGTGTTGTGTGATGTTTTTTGCATGGATTTTTGTGAAAATGGTGAAAACAATATCCAAGGAAAAGCTATGCCTTCAGTTTTAGTCCTGAGCGTTTTTATGGTGTCTGATGAACTGAAAGAAAGAATATTTTTCAAACACACAAACATCTTGCAACACACACATATATACTGCCTAGTATTATATAAAGCTCTTGCACCTTTCTATTTGTGAAAAATGTTCTTTTAAGTGTTATACCATACCACTCAATATAACTGCTGTATGTGTGAAAACATATTTATGAATTACAAGTAATTATTTAAATGACCAAAAATTCTGGATTATTTGCTTATCAAGTTGAAATGAGCACTAATGAGTGCACTGAGCCTAGTAAATCTGACAAGCAATGAAAAATGAGGAGAAATCATGAAACTAAATATCCGTTTTTCCTTTAGGATGTTTTAATTGGTCTTGAATTCTTGAGTGCTGATAAAGATTGAGATAAAATATGATGTCCAAGTTAGAGTAGTTGCTGCAAGAAATCAAACCAGGTCAGGATATGGTAAGAGATTTAGAAAACTTGACTTGCAAGGTACAATAACACTTGAATATACCTCCTATAACTTCATCTATTACTTTCTGAAAGTTGATGTGCCTTTGGTCAGTATCCTTTGGAACGACATTGAGCTTGAGGAAGCATACAGATTTTTCAGATGATGACTGATTTAGTGATTGGCCACGTTGGAGACAATATTTTTGTTTTGGAGCTGAACATGTTTGTGTAAGATAACGCAGCAAACTAGAGGATGGTGGATGTTTTCAGATAGCAAAAGTGATTAATGTTAAAGGACTAATAAATCTTATGCTTAAACTCTGCTTTTAAAGTAAATAAAGCCATTTATAAGAAAAATTAAGGAATCCATATTGATTTTTTTTCCCTCCTGAGTATAACACAGTGCCAGAAGTGAATAATTTTTTAATGTTTGGAGCCTACGATCTTAGACCAGAGACACCAGTTGGAAAGAACTATTATTCCAGAGTTATAAGAAGCTGAAAATACTGTTCATCTGATTGTCATATTAACCTCAAACTCAAATGTAGCTCCCTCAAGTAGACCTATAATAAAATGAATAATTATTTCATGTCCTGCATAGCATTATATATAGCAGGCAAGTACTATGTTATCAGTTGCTGTCACTGCTGTGAAAATATATATGAGAAAAACAAATCAAGCTTTCCATGCAGCAAGAAATGTTTTGTGTTTTTCAGTGTCGGTTATTGTAAAAAAACATACTTTGAAGCTCAAAATTTAATTTCCATTCAAGAAAGCTGCTTTCTTTAGAGGTTAAACAAGCAAGCAATCTTGTAAAATTAATGGGATTAATTAAAATGTATATGTATTTGGGAAGTATCCATAAGCATAACAGAGATTTACTCTGTCATACCATACTGAATAAATTTTCATGAATTTCCTGTGAGATTTTTAAGGCATTTTATGACCTTGTTTATAAAAAGAAACTAGGGATTTCTAACTCAAATAGTTTTAAGAAAATACTCAAATGAACATATTCAAGCATTTTGTAAAGTATTTCTATTTATTAGATAATCATCTTTCTAAATAAATATATTATAAAGAAGAATTTACATCTCTTGCATTTCTAATTCAAAACAGAGATAATTTTTATTCTGTAGTTTTTAGTAATCTTTTACTATTTATAGTTAAACAATGTGATTAGCTTCCAACTAAGAGCAGACACTTCAACTGCCTATCTGACTTCAGCAAGAAAAAGCCATTCTCTTTTAATGGTACCTTCATGCTGCTTTTTACCAGTCTGCCTGCCTACAAAATGTACTTGCTCTGCTGATGCCAGCCTGTGCAATTGTTCCTGGGAAGCTGATGCTCACACACGTGCCAGGGACTGGCTGGTGACTGTGTAAACAGAGTTCCCTTCTGGACCAAACTACCAAAGACTTGGGTTTGTTGCAGCTCCAGCTCTAGAGGTAGAATTTAAGCTCTGGTATGTTGGCTGGTCTTCCAAAACCTGACAAATGGGGCTGTTGATTACCTGGAACTAATCAGAAATCGTGGTCAAATTTTAAAATGTTTTGATTTGTTTTGTTTGGTTTTTTTTTTTTTTTTTTCCCAGTGGTTAGACTCAAAGTTCAGGGGGGGAAGGATGCTCTCTTAGCTGATGGCTAATAGCAAATTTGCAAATGGTTAAGGCATTCTGAAATAGTTAAAACTCTGGAAAAATTATAAATCAAAGGCTACTAAATAAGCAATGAACAGTGTTTGGTAAGTGCTGGGAGAGTATTCTAGAGAGACATAAGTACGTGCTTTCCCTGTTCTTACACTTTTCTGTAGGCATCCATTGCTGGCCTTGGTGTCAGACAAGAGAAGCCTACATTTTCATTTGGGAAATAGAGGTTCAGTGTTAGGGGATTTGAAACTATTCCTCCACTTTCAGGGGAACATCCCAACCATTGTATATGTGGTCATCTGCAGTAGACAGCTCTCCTATCTGTTATGCTCCACTTGATGCAAAGCACTTGAGTGCCAAGAGTGATTCAATCATCTGGTATTTGGGACACATCTCTTGTGTTGGTGGGAGTACACCTGTTTTTGTCCTCTAATGGGTGGTGAAATAACCCATGGAAACAAAAGAAGAGAGAATGAGAGCAACCTCCTTCCAAATATGTTGTAAGGTGATGATAAGAGCCCTTCTTTTGGAGGGACAGAGGAATCAGGGGGGTTCAAACGAGGTCACCTACGTGTTGGCTGAAAAAACCTGGCCAGGCTCTTGGGTGAAGGAGAAACAGCATATCCTCACCCGTGTTTCACTTTAATGACAAAAACAACAAAAAACATTTTGGGTAATTTCAAACTTTTCTTTTCCAATTTGGCTACTGAACTGAAAAATCAATTATTCCTACAGCTCTGCTGGAGATCTTGGGTCGAGTTCTTGTTTTGTCTGCCAAGGTTGCAGTGAAAAGCATTTATAAGACTGCATTAGTAAATCAGATGCCATTGCCTTTTATATGCTGCACTCCTAGGCTTTGGACCTAATTGCACTGTTTTGCTGGTCCTCGCTGTGATAAAATATCCACAGAAAATGAGATTTGAATTCTGGGAACTGGATGCTGGATGAAGGAACCAATGGAAGAGAACATGAATTTTGCAGATTCCAGTTTGTGCCGAAATTACTTATATGAGACATCAGCTGAAGACATGTAAGGTCAGTCAAGCTAAAACAATTTTTTTACATGAAATGATTCAAAACAACTATCGTAAATAGGTATGAACTCTTCTGATTGATGTTTCTGAGCCCATATTCTCTACAGACTGTTTAGTGAGCACTTGCCCCTTTCTGCCAAGGTACAGACAGAAAATTGGGTGAGATGAAATACCAGTCTGAGATATTATGATAAATACCAGGAATGCTCTAAATGCTCATAGGACTACATGGGCTCTTGGAAGCCGTTTGAAAACTGCAGAAGCTATTGGAGAGAATATTTGTCACTCCTGTTTTCTATTTTTCTGGTATTCCTTTGCATTCGAGTTGTGGAACTGGCAGATTCTGAACACTTAAGCAATTGCACATATAGTCGTATAGTATCCAGAAGCAGCCCTGAAATAATGTGGTTTCTTCCTATAGATAACTGCAACTGGAGTTTTCTCTATTTAGAAGAAACAAAAGGTCAATGGTGAAATGCTGGATAAAAAAGAAAATGAAGTTCAGGTGTTTGTGTCTAGAGCTAGACATTAAAAGAGCAAAAAAAATTATCCCCAAAACAAATCAGGAATACGTTAAGATACAGTTCCATGGTACGTGTTTGCTATTGGAATAAAAAACAAAAAAACTCTTATATTTATTTTTCTATTAACCTGCATTTCATGTACAGTACTTTGTACTCTCTGCAGGTTGGGACAACAGAGAGCAGGACTCTCTATTCTTCTACTACCGCAATCCATCAAAAATGTTATTACTGATCACTATGAATTGAGATTAGGGGCTATTTACTACATTTCCACCCATCTATTTAAATCAGATTTCACAAAAGAGAGAAGTTACTAGTAAAGCCTCAGCAGTTTGCAAAAGGACCTCAGTGACTAGGTGATAAATGTATCATGACATAAAAAAGTGAAACTCTGGGATAATGCAAACTGGAATATATATTTCTAGCCCTGCCTATGCCAGGTAATGTCCAAACTACTGCTCAGGAGAGAGATCTTGGGGTTGGTGACAACAGTTCTGTGAATCACCAACTCCAAGGACAGAATGGGCTTGGACTCAGGCTGGTAAAGAGATGATTCAAGGAGGGTGGTAATGCAGATAAACAACATCATCAATAGCTGTAAGAAAGTGGATTGGGAATGACAATTGGCGCGCTCTCATAACAGAAATCTTACAGGGGTGCTATGTTTTGCACAAAGAAATTCCTGAGGAAAAAAATTGAAGAAAAAAACCAACCCACCACCTCTGAAAAAGAAAAGCAATTAGAGTGCTCAACTAAATTGTGGAACTGCTGAAGGATACCTGAAGTGGAAATGAGTAAAGAGGTAATTAGTAAAAGTTATGGAAAATAAGCTCATCAATGGCTATTAAAGCACACAGAGATGCCAATATCATCATCTCCATCAAACTCTGAACTTGCAAGTTGCTGAAAGTCAGCAGGGTGTTTCTGAGGGAAGTTTTCTTGTGCTGTAATGTTTTTTTTCTGACTTGCCAGTTATTGGCCACATTGAGATACAATGTTGGGTTAGATAAACCTTAGAGCTAGCCTTCCTTTTGGACTATGAGGAAAGAATTTGGTTTGTTTAGAGAAGATAATTGGAGAAGAGACAGATAATAATAACAGCTGATCTAGCACAGACAGAGTCAGTGATACATCGTAAGACACACATGAATTATAATAGACCAACCAAATCCACCAACCCTAAACATTTAAAAACAAAACACCACCAGGCATGCTGTCTGCTGAGGGGGATTTAGTGTGTAATGTCATTTAACATCAGTCACTTTACAGAGATGTTTCTCCTAAAAATGTTCTCCTAGGCTGATGAAATCACAGGCTTGTACTTTGTCTGGTTCACTTCTGAGCAGAATAATTGAATATTTTCCCTAGAAACAGGTCAACCCATTGTTGCAGAAGAGCTGAAGCCAAATAAAATTAAGCAGATGTTTACATTTTCTGAGATAATACCAGCTATGTTTGGAGTGTTATGAGTAAGAAACATATATGGAGTAAGAAAATTCAGAGTGTAATATTTCTACAGTGCTATCAATAGACCCAGACTTGGCTGTATTTAAAAGTCATGCCACTTACTTTGTTTGCAGCTATTTCTGCATGGTTTCCAAACAGCGTGCTTAATCTATAGACTGAGTGAGCCACCTAATTTATTGTATACTTTGCAGAGAGGCTAAGAAGGTGTATTGTGTGACTTTGTCATAGTTCAGAGAGAGACTTCCTTGTCACCAATAGTGTTAATTTTAGAGAATTGGGGGAGTGAGGGGGGGTGGGGTGGAGAAAAGGAAAAAAGAGAGAGTCCATCAACTTTCCTATAAAAAACAGTCCCTTTTGCAAAATAAACAACCTCCTGTCATGCCAGCACAAGTTAAAAACACAGTAAGGTGTATGGTAAATTAGAAACCTTTCAAGGAAGGCTTTCACATGAAGATTACACGGTTGGTCTTGCAAGCAACACAAACTTAGCAATTGATGCATACATGCTATACTGAGTCACTTTTTTTTCTTTTTATATGAAGGATGAATGAAGGTAAGATGAAAGTGGATGTCCATGTTACCAAAAACTTTCTAGAAATTGCTTAATTTGATTAATGCATATTAATTTATGATCACAGCTGGCACTGAGCACCCATCAATAATAAAAGCTGGTGATAAAAGACAGAACAAAATTCTCCATACGCGCAATGTCTGCTTCCCTACAGACCCAGCAGAAGAAGTGGTAGGATCCATGACTTTGCCAGCAATTGTGTCTTAGTTTTACATACTTCGTTAGTAATGCTGGGCACACAGCACCACTTTGAGCACAGCGCTCTGACTGCACCAATCGCCCGTGATGGAGCTGTGTTTCTGTGCTCCTCCAAATAGCCTGGAGAGAGGACTAGAGCTGGGAGCTACCTCTTAATAAGTGCAAAAGTACCACAAAGCTTTTCCTTGGGTTCAGTGCTTCCATGGAGATAAGGCACCTGTGACTTTGTAGACCTCTGTTGTGTTCCTCATAAATCACCTTGTTTCCTGGCTAAAAACCCCTTGCTTGCATAGTCCATCCTGACAGAGAGGCCACTGTACATGTTGTTGTACATCTGGAATGACTTTGTTATCGCAGCAAGAAATAATTTTACCAATCCCTCTTTCAGGCGACAGTGGACGCACAGCGCTCTTCAGCGGTGAACTTCGATTGCGAGAATGGGCAGTTTGTTCCTGCCTTCATCGTGTTTAACCAAGCCTGCTTCGTTTCTTTAAAAGTCTCCCTTTGATGAAGGACTTCAGGAAAAATTCTTCTGCTCATCTGGGTAGAGTCCATTACCTGGACCAGCCTTTTCCATGTGCCTGTTGACAGCTGCAGGTTTATAAAGGAGATTTTTACCTTTCCAAAACTCAACTAGATCATTCTTATGCAGGTGTGCACTCCTGTTTTTCACTGTACTTTCTACTAATCCTAGTCAATAGGACACTGAGGGTTATCTATATACCCTTTAAATTAATTGGAAAGTGATCACAAATGAATAATTATTTGAACTTTCTTTTCTGTCCAGAGAGAGCAAGTTAGTACTTCATATACATATTCATATATAGTGTCAGACCTTGTGAAGTAAATAGGGAAGATGACAGGGTAGTATTTAAGTAATCTTGGCTGCCTGGGGAATGGCTTTCTTTGGACAACCTGAGCTTTGAACAGGATCCTTTGAACCAGAAAAGAACTGCGATTTGTTCCTCTCCTCTGGATTACAGGAGTTTTAGCCAAAGAGTTTAAGGAGTTTACACCAGTTTTTGGGCTATATCTCTATAAAATGCTAGTTTATAACCTGCTATGTCATGAGCCATGGTAATATCTCAGGAGCTGGTTCTTCCTTTGTAGGTGGGCTGCTGATATTCAAAGTATTTGGTTTGATTTCAGAAACCGTTCCAGGAAAAAAGCACTGCTCTCATATATAACTCATAGTAATTCTAGGGGTCACCCCAGCCATTAAACAATGAAAGCAGAAGGTGCCATCCAATAGTCCAACTACATTTAGAAAATAACTATATAAGATCATTTGCTCTTGATATTTTCTGTTGACCCCCTGTTTTCCATAGAAATCCGTCCCAGGTGTTCAGAGTGTCTGTTGCGGTTTAACCTGGCAGGCAGCTAAACACCCCACAGCCGTTTGCTCACTCCCCTGCCCCCAGTGGGATGGGGGAGAGAATGGGGGGGGGGGGAAGTAAAATTTGTGGGTTGAGATAAAGACAGTTTAATAGGACAGAAAAGGAAGGGAAAATAATAATAATAATAATAATAATAATAATAATAATAATAATAATAATAATAATAATGATAAAAGAATATACAAAACAAGTGATGCGCAATGCAATTGCTCACCACCCGCCGACCGATGCCCAGCCAGTTCCCGAGCAGCGGTCACCGCCCCCCGGCCAACTCCCCCCAGTTTATATACTGAGCATGACGTCGTATGGTATGGAATAGCCCTTTGGCCAGTCTGGGTCAGCTGTCCTGGCTGTGCCCCCTCCCAGCTTCTCGCTGGCAGGGCATGAGAAGCTGAAAAGTCCTTGACTAGTGTAAGCACTACTGAGCAACAACTAAAACATCAGTGTGTTATCAACATTATTCTCCTCCTAAAGCCAAAACACAGCACTGTACCAGCTACTAGGAAGAAAATGAACTCTACCCCAGCCGAACCCAGGACAGTGTCTTAAGTAAAAAACAAATTTTCTATATTCCTAAGCCTTCCCCAAGAGGGGCTGCTGCGTTGTTTTTTCAGCTCCCTGGGATTTTTTTGGTCATTTTAACCAGGAATCTGGGTTGAGCTTGAGGCTGGGCCTGGAGCCCCCACTGCAGGGATTTGATTTTACAAGTGAAAACCTGGGACATGGGTCCAGTGACTGGCAATAGGGGAGAGAGTGCATGAGGGGAAACATGTTTGTGCAGAGAGAGCAATTAAATGAAAAGGAGGTTCTCTTTAGAATTTGGGTGGTAAAATGTGCATTTATGCTTTTCCCTCACTGCTATAATTCTCCATGCAGTCCCACATTTGGCTTCAGTGTCTCCCTAAGATGGGAAAGGAGCAAATGCTAATATTTTTGCTCATCTAGAAAATGCATTCCCAGGACATGAAAGTGGAGCTGAGGAACCTGAGAAATTGAAGGGTCCTGCAGTCTGAGTTTTGTGGCATGATGGACAACGTGCTGCGGCTGTTCCTGCTCTGGCCAGCTCAGCCCACTGCCACCAGAGCGCTGCCTTGCTGTGAGTATCCTCCTCTGCTCCATCCTGGAGCTGGCCTAATTGCAAGAGAAATAAAGACAAATTTGAAAGTGGAAGGCTGGCTATAATGATACTTCCCACAGCTAACTAATATTAAAAAAAAGAAAAAAAAGCCAAAAAACCCCAGAAAAGTGATTTTGCCTAAAGGCACTTCTGAACAATATACTTGGTAAATGACTCGAAACCTAAAGCTGTCCCATCTTCAAAACCCATGGGGATTAGCTTCCTTTAGAAACAATTAAAAGCTACACACCAGCTGTGTTTCAGCTGTGATTTGTATTCTGTAAAGTTTTCTCCATGTGTCTTTTCTTTAGGTTTATTAAGGCCTCTTTCGATTCCCTTTTTTTTCCTCTTCTCTTGCTCTCCTGGTTTATGTGAATGGTAAGGATTGTAAGTGGCAGCCACTGACAGTGAAGTATTTTTAACTTATTTCTGATTCAAAACCTTTCAGTCATACTTTCCCTGAATTTTTATGCGATTCCCAGCCTGATGTTCAAAATCAGTTCTTGAAGTGTTAGCTTTGATACTCTGCAGAGTAAATGGGAGACAGAGAACAAATTTTGGCAAAGGAAGAATCTTTCTTTCTGTCTGTATATCTAACTGTGCAAGCCAGTGGAGCATCATCTGGCTGCAAGGAGAGCCATAATTGACCCCATTGTGCTGCATGGCATGCTCGTATATGTGAGCTAGGAAGCATAAAGTTTGCTTTTGCATATTAACATTTTGGCATACAAATACATTATGAAAAATCGTCTCTCAACTGTCACAACTGTGGTCATGTGCGTTAGTTAAAATCTGCACAAACATTCATAGCAATAATTTTCCCATTCAAAAGAAAGGCTTCCAGTGTTTGCAGAGTGTCAAATAACCTCGACGACATTCCTAATTTTTCTGGTAGGGATATATTTAAGATAATTCAATTCCTGAAAGAGGACATCCTAAGCCTTGTCAAATTAAAGAAGGCACAATCACAGATTTTGCTTTCTCCTCAGTGTGACAGAGAAAAAAACCCAGTAATTTTATTGTTTATCTTTTTTTCAAAATGATAGGTGTTTGAAGCTGACATAGCTACTAATACCATTTTGTGTTTCTCCACCTACATGTAAAATCCATCTGTTTGCAGAAATTGTATTTACACAGACTGTAATCCTGTTGAGTCTCAGATAGAGATTGTGGCTATAATGATGTAGGAAACCATTTTTATTAAGAATCAGAAATTGAATTAGATAATTAGATTTATGGATGGGAAATTAAATTTAACAACTGAGAATAGCCTTAAGTTAGCATAGCAAGATTTTCATTACCCTAAATGGAAAAAGTTTCTGCTTTAGTAGATGCTTTTAAGCTAGTGAGATACAAGGTGGCGTGCTTGCCTGGAAAACCTGAATTTTTGATCACAACACTACAGTTCATACCAGCTGCCTAGATTTTTCTTCATGAATGAAACAAATATATTTTCTATTTTAACAGCCTTCCAGATATTCAATATCATGAAACAAAATTGGAAAACAGAGAAGTTTTGTGTATATGACACTCATCTCTGAGGCAGGGCTGATGCACTGTTACTGGTATGTCTATGATATGTTTCATATTCATAAGATTTTTTTTTTTCCCAGCCATGTATTCCTTAGCCAAATCTTAAGTCATTTTGGCTGGAATTTTCTGTGCAAGTTGTCTTTCTTGCTCTGACATCTAATTATGGGAGAAAAAAATTCCTGCCTCACTTTCACATAGAGACAAGGTGAACTGGTATGGGTGGGAAGGATGCTGGGGCCACAGCATTAGCTGGGAAATGTAGAATAGGCTTAAGAGGGGACCCATGAGGTGTAAGGACAGAGGTTGCTGAGCCTCTGTTGGAGTGAACAACCTTGTGTTCAGGGCTGGGACTTGCCCCTCGGCATGGGGAACGGGGATAACCAGGATTGTCTCATGAACAGCTCAGTGGAGGGGACATAAGGTGGTGTGACAGGTCCTCTTTCGTTCCCCTGGGGTGTAACCACAGTCCTGATCACTCATCTGCAGAGAAATGCCTGTAAAACACGCTGGCGAGACTTCTGTAGTGCTCGGGAGGTGATAGCCACCATTGCTGCTTTTACTTGTTAGCTCCAATGAAGAGGTGTGTGTTGAGCACCTAACGGTCCTACTCCTGCTGCCTGTGCATTTAGGTTAAAAAAAAAAGTAACAACGTTAACAACATTTCTGGCATTTTTCATCTTTTTAAAAAATCTACGTTACATGTGAACAGTGACATGTAGGCAGTATATGTATGAGAAGGTATGATATAATTACTTGCAATTACAGCCTGAGACCTTATAGAGTAAAAGCATTGATGCTGACTCCTGAAAGAGACTCGAGAAGCAATCACTTGAGAACCATGTGCTCTGACATCCTGCGTAGGAGGGACTGTGCTGGCATTTGCTGGTAAGTAGTAACTGAGGGAAGTGAAACTTGCAGTTGGCAGCAAGTAAAAAAGAGTAAGCAGAAAAATAGTTTGCTGGGACAGATGTCAGAAAAATGTGGTCAGCTTCCTATCAAAGGCACTGCTGCAGGAAAAACTGTGATCCCCTTCTCAACTCTTGTGGGAAGCCTAACACAAAAATGTACCAGATGGCAGCCTGGGAAAGACGTGTGGACCGTGCTGGTAGGATGAAAATCAGAAGGGCGTTCTTAAAATCAATTTACTCTTTTGCAGACAGCCACTGTGAATGGTGCTGCATAGACATTATGTGATTACAGTTGCTTAAAATCTCAGCAGAAAGCAGGAGCTGTGTTCTGCCAGGAAGCCTCGAAAGCTCCCACCACCTGGGAGAGCGACGCAGCGACTGCTCGTGCTTGTGGCAGGGTGTACTCCTGCCAAAAAACCAGGCTGGCCAGGGCATGGCTGCTGCACATTGCTTATGGATAAATGTTTCATATGGTGTTTGTTGTGCAGCATTGGACAGCCAAACTGTGGTAAAAAAATCATGACAACTGCTTCCTAAAATTCCCCCAGCAGATGAAGATGGTTTGTTCTTCTGCTGACAACCCGTGGCTGCCAGAGGAGGATTTACAGGTTGTCAGAAACTGCATTTTATCCTCAAACCCATGGATCTTTTTAGATCCCACGTGGAACTCTTATGGTTTGAGAGCAGGAGCTGTACTTGTATGGTGCATCAGCTCCTTGACTGTGTTGTTTCAGCTCATGGCTGGAGATGATGCCATTACAAGACCCAGAGCAGTGGCTCCAAACACTGGCATGGGGATCGCTGGTGACATAAAGCCCACTGTTTTAGCAGGAGATGTATGTTGTCTGAAGAGATAAATGCTTCCTTTGCCTTATTTGTATAGCTTGACATCATATCATGTGCTGCTGCTGCTGCTTCTCTGCTGGTTGTGGTACCTGGGCAAATCTGTGTGGGACCCCAGATATATATACATTTTAAATCCTAGTGCAAAAACTGTGAAAATACATCCTAACAGCTGCAGCCAGTCATATAAACAGCTCCTGAGGATCCTCTGTCAAGTACAGTGAGGTTGTGCTCATATTAAATCAGCAGATGAACTTTTATGACCGTATCCAGATTGGCTTCACTCAAGAAAGAAGATGTAGTCAATCAGATTTTACTGACATTCAGGGGAATTCAGTAACTAAATGCAGTACTTCTGCAGGGTCAGTCCTAGGCAATTGGCTGACTTAATGAACTTAATTATGTGTTCCCTTCCCACACATCTATACTAAATTACATCAGTGAAATGTGCAATAGATCATTCTGTGCATCTGAAGCGTCATTAATTGCACAAGAAATAACAGTTGTTTTACTGAAGTGCCCAAAGTACAGAAAGCCAGAGCACTCTACAGGAGAGCAAATTTTCTTCACTTTGTACAAAAGTTAAGTAAAAAAGTAAATTTGTCTGGGACAATGGAACCAAGGTAATACCTGCACATCTGAACTGTCTCTCTGTATTTCCCTTTTTCTGTAAGTTTGTGCCTCCTAACTCTGACTTTGAAGTCGATCTTTTCAGACTCCTCATAAGATTTAATTTTGCAGCATTCTCCAGCAACTAATTCACTGCACTGGAGTAAGTCTTGACTGAGAAACATATCTTTCCTGCTTTTAGGGTTGATTCATGTTTAGACGTTCCTCAAGCCATCCCATCAGCAACCAACGGGGGGGAAAAATCCTTCGAGTGTAAAACCCAAAGACGAAGAGGAAATACTGAAGATAGACTGAAAAACATGGAAAGCCAGATTCCTGCCAATAAACACTCAGTGGGGCAGCATCACCCAGGAAGAAGGAATTATGTGTCCTCTGTAAAAATCTTCAGTTTTTCCATTCCTGTAAATTTTCCTGCATATTAATATTTTGTTATCTTCTAAAGTTACGGTGAACAATTATGCTTCTGTTAATTCTCATTGATTCCCAATCCGACTCATAACTTAACCTGTCCTTTCCTTTTTCCTCTTCATGCTTAAAGCTACTTCACATCAGGTACATCTTCCATTCTCATGCTAACAATATTCTTTTCAGATCCATAATAATCTCCTTGTTGTTTCACTGCCAGCCTTTTTCTTTTTGCAGTTTTTTTCTTCAGAAAAAAATTTTTGTTCCTGCAAAAATCCAGCTATTCAGATATACTGAACTCATTCATAAACTGTTCAGTTTTACCATTGCATTACTTTTCAATCGTGTTGTCTTTATCGAGCTTACTTCCTTAGGTGTTATTTCAGATTTTACTATTTTAATATTTCAGTACCTGTTTTTACATAGCTTTTGGATTGTTCAGTGATCTTTCATTGCATAATTGAATTATATTTTTCTGTCTTCTTTCAAACTTCTGAATTGGTAGGCATACTTGCTTGGCTTTTCTTATATTCTCTTCAAGGCTTTTTGATTGATTCTGGCAAGGATCTATCTTTTATTTTTCTTGATAGTTCCTTTTATTATCTCTATAAAAACTCCCATGTCAGCTCAATTGAACTAAATGTATTTGTACCTGTGAAAATTCAGCCATCCAGTTTATGATAAAAGGCATTTTTTGTAAAGAATAGCATTAACTTTCCATTCTTGTGGATTTGTTTTCTTTATTTTTTCCAGTTGATGTTGACACCATTATTCTATGTGAAGACACATGAATTCTTAGCGTTCAATTTCAAACTCAGTGTTTCTCATATGAGATGGGGCATTTTCAGGAAGCTGTGGTACTCTTCAGAAGAGATGTTGGTACTCCCTCTCTTGGGCCACCTTCTGTGAAGGGTGGCATTGGTCACTCTGTGTGACTAAGATATCTTTTCTGTGGTGATTAATGCCTTACAGCTTTTGCACTGGTACACTGATCTGGGAAGCCTTTTTTTTTTTTTTTTTTTAAATTGCTGTCCCTCACACACATGTAGAATATTGCTAATTTTTTTGAGAGATTTGTTTAGTTCCAGTGTAACCACCCAGCTGCACCTATTTTTTTACTTACCAACTCTCTTTAATTCACTATGTGAGTAAATTGATGATAAGAACAGTGATATAAAATAATCATAGAATCATAGAATCATTGAGGTTGGAAAAGACCTCTAAGATAATCGAGTCCAACCATCAACCCAACACCACCATGCCCACTAAACCATGACCATAAGCACCTCATCTACACGTCTTTTAAATACCTCCAGGGATGGGGACTCAACCACTTCCCTGGGCAGCCTGTTCCAATGTTTAACCACTCTTGCAGTAAAGAAATTTTTCCTCACATCCAATCTTAACTTCCCCTGGCACAACTTGAGGCCATTTCCTCTCGTCCTATCACTTGTTACTTGGGAGAAGAGACCGACACCCAGCTCGCTACAACCTCCTTTCAGGTAGTTGTGGAGAGCGATGAGGTCTCCCCTTAGCCTCCTCTTCTCTAGGCTAAACAACCCCAGTTCCCTCAGCCACTCCTCATAAGACTTGTTCTCCAGACCCTTCACCAGCTTAGTTGCCCTTCTCTGGACACGCTCCAGCACCTTGACGTCCTTCTTGTAGTGAGGGGCCCAAAACTGAACACAGTATTCAAGGTGAGGCCTCACCAGTGCCGAGTACAGGGGCACGATCCCTTCCCCACTCCTGCTGGCCACACTATTTCTGATACAGGCCGGGATGCCATTGGCCTTCTTGGCCACCTGGGCACGCTGCCAGCTCATGTTCAGCCGGTTGTCAACCAGCACCCCCAGGTCCTTTTCCAACAGGCAGCTTTCCAGCCACTCTTCCCCAAGCCTGTAGTGCTGCATGGGGTTGTTGTGGCCGAAGTGCAGGACCCGGCACTTGGCCTTGTTGAACCTCATACAATTGGCCTGGGCCCATCGATCCAGCCTGTCCAGGTCCCTCTGCAGAGCCTTCCTACCCCCGAGCAGATCAACACTCCTGCCCAACTTGGTGTCGTCTGCAAACTTACTGAGGGTGCACTCAATCCCCTCATCCAGATCATTGATAAAGATATTGAACAACACCGGCCCCAAAACTGAGCCCTGGGGAACACCGCTCGTGACCGGCCGCCAACTGGATTGAACTCCATTCACCACAACTCTCTGGGCCCGGCCGTCCAGCCAGTTTTTGACCCAGCGCAGAGTACACCTGTCTAAGCCGTGAGCCGCCAGCTTCTCGAGGAGAATGCTGTGGGAGACGGTGTCAAAGGCCTTACTGAAGTCCAGGTAGACCACATCCACAGCCTTTCCCTCATCCACTAGGCGGGTCACCTGGTCATAGAAGGAGATCAGGTTGGTCAAGCAGGACCTGCCTCTCATGAATCCGTGCTGGCTGGGCCTGATCCCCTGGTTGTCCCGCTCATGCCTTGTGAGCGCCCTCAAGATGAACCGCTCCATAATCTTCCCCGGCACCGAGGTCAGGCTGACAGGCCTGTAGTTCCCCGGATTCTCCTTCTGGCCCTTCTTGTAGATGGGCATCACATCGGCAAGCCTCCAGTCATCCGGGACCTCCCCGGTTAGCCAGGACTGCTGATAAATGATGGAAAGCGGCTTGGCGAGCACCTCCGCCAGCTCCCTCAGCACTCTCGGGTGGATGCCATCTGGCCCCATAGACTTGTGAGCGTTCAGATGGCGTAGCAGGTCGTTAACTGCTTCCTCTTGGATTATGGGGGGCTTATCCTGCTCGCTGTCCCTGTCTTCCAGCTCGGGGGGCCGAGTACCCTGAGGATAACTGGTCTGCCTGTTAAAGACTGAGGCAAAGAAGGCATTAAGTACCTCAGCCTTTTCCTCATCCTCGGTGGCAATGTTCCCCCCCGCATCCAATAAAGGATGGAGATTCTCCTTGGCTCTCTTCTTGTCATTAATATATTTGTAAAAACTTTTTTTGTTGTCTCTAATGACAGCGGCCAGATTGCGTTCTAGCTGGGCTTTTGCCTTTCTCATTTCCTCTCTGCATGACCTAACGAGATCCCTGTACTCTTCTTGAGTCGCCTGCCCCTTCTTCCACAAGCGGTAAACTCTCCTTTTTTTCCTGAGTCCCAGCAAAAGCTCCCCGTTCAGCCAGGCCGGTCGTCTTCCCCGCCCATTCTTCTTATGGCATACAGGGACAGCCTGCTCCTGCGCCTTTAAGACTTCCTTCCTCAAGAACGTCCAGCCTTCCTGGACCCCTTTGCCCTTCAGGACCGTCTCTCAAGGGACATTCTCAACCAGCGCCCTGAACAGGCCAAAGTCAGCCCTCCGGAAGTCCATGGTTGCGGTTTTGCTGGCCCCCTTCCTTACTTCACCAAGAATTGAGAATTCCACCATTTCATGGTCGCTAAGCCCAAGACGGCCTCCGACCACTACATCTCCCACCAGTCCTTCTCTGTTAGTAAACAGCAGGTCGAGCGAGGCACCTCCCCTGGTAGGCTCCCTTACCAGCTGTGTCAGGAAGTTGTCTTCCACACACTCCAGGAACCTCCTAGACTGTTTCCTCTCCGCCATGTTGTATTTCCAGCAGACATCCAGGAAGTTGAAGTCCCCTACGAGAACAAGGGCCAGCAGTTGTGAGACTTCTGCCAGCTGTTTTAGAATGCTTCATCCGCCCCTTCATCCTGGTTGGGTGGTCTATAACAGACTCCCAGCAGGATATCTGCCTTGTTGGCCTTCCCCCTCATCCTTACCCACAAACACTCGACCGTATCATCATCACAATCATTGAGCTCTAGACAATCAAAACACTCCCTAACATACAGAGCCACCCCACCACCTCTCCTTCCTCGCCTGTCCCTTCTGAAGAGTTTATAGCCATCCATTGCAGCACTCCAATCGTGAGAGTCACCCCACCATGTTTCTGTGATGGCGACTAAGTTATATCTATCCTGCTGCACAATGGCTTCCAGCTCCTCCTGTTTGCTGCCCATGCTGCGTGCATTGGTGTAGATGCACTTGAGCTGGGCTATCGATTTCACCCCCAGCATTGGCATGCCACCCCTAGGCTCATCTCTAGTAGGCCTGGTTTTATCCCCTTCCCCCTTCGAACCTAGTTTAATCCAATCAAGCGAATAGTATACCTAGCTTTCAGATTGTTTTTAAACAGTAAATCTCAAAGAACTTTATGGAGCAGTCATTATCATTGTCTCCACTAACCTGATGGGGAGAACAGAGGTGCAGTGATTTATTTAACTAAGTTGCTGAGTGCGAGATAATAGCATCCACGTCTTCTGGGTTCCAGTCCTGTCCTGCTTACAGTATGTTGCACTGCTGGCTGGCTGTGTGGACTATTCTTTTATGTTTTTCAACTCATTTTCACTCTGGATAATTATCTTAGGGAGAATTAAATAGTAATTGTTTTAACACTGTGTTTCACATTACACAGTAAAACCAATATGGATATAATGTCAGGTGGGTTAGAGAAGTGGGCTGTGACTGAGGGTAGGAAGATATAGGATTTCTATTTGAGTTTTCCTGTAGCAGTATGTCCACCAGAAAGCTGATTAACAGTGTCTGGGGACAGGCAGTGATATTATGCTTTTGCCACTTAAATTTTAATATCACGTGAGTCAAAGTATCTCCCGAGTCTGAAATACTTTTTACCCTATTTCTTTTCTTCTGGGCGAGGAAAACCACCTAAAAGATATCAGAAGTAATCTTACGCTTTAGTTTGCTGACCTGTATATCTGCTTTAGAGGGAAGAGGCAGCAGATGAAATATTTGGCCTTCAAAGTATTTGTTTCTTTTCAGGTATAAGTATGGATATGGAGAAAAACATACGCAGAAGTCATGCAATCCCAAAATACTGCTTGGAATAAAATAGATCAATGTACATTAACTGATTAGGTTTAAAAAGTGAGGCTAGTCAGAGACCCTCACCTGATACACATTTTGAGATTGTCTAATTGTTGGTAATAGGGAAAGAATTCCACAATATTTGCTGAATATTTTGTGCTGGAAAACCAATTAGCTGAATTTTTTTAAATGGCTTGTAACCTGGCTTGTGATTTGCAAGGAACAAAAGCTCTTGTATTATTTATAATACTTAAGAGAAAAAATATATTAGCAGCCAAGAGTTCAGTGACTCGAGTTCAGGGCTACTTACAAATATAAACACAGTATCACAGTTAATAGTGTTTTCTGTCTGTGTATGATTTAACTTCACATTCCATGATATGAGCTGTTGCAGTAACCCTTGCACGTACATTTTAATTCCTCCTGAGTTCTTTTTCCAAGCAGGGAGGGCTTGAACTGAAAAAAATCCCACTTTGTGCATATCCAAGATTGGGAACAGTGAAGTCTCTGCTATCATCAGGCTTAGCTACAGCCATCTGAAACCCCATGTGAACTGCAAATGTCTGTAGGCTTGGGGTGAAAAATGTCCACTTATGCTATGGAAAATCACTGCTTGCTTTGGTAAATGTTCCTTTATGAGTATCCATATCAGCTGTCAAAAGTCAGGGAAATACTGTAGAATGGTGGGACAAATGTGCCATGGTAACTTTTCATTTTCCTTAGAAATGCATCCAGTATACAATACACAAGTGATGCAAATAAGCAGAAATGTGAAAGATATCTGAATTGCGGCTGGTTTTACTAATCGGATGATGATTATGGTAGTTGTTTGCAATATGAACATTTTCTCAAGCAATTCAGACAGTGGGTATCTTCCAGGACAGGCACCTTTATGTCCAGCCAGGAGTTTTGATGGTTATCAGACTTGCAGATGTTGAGCTGTTGCTGCTTCCATGCAGTTGGCCTTCAGGTGGCTGTGGTGTGACTGGCAGTACTGGGAAAGAGCATTGCCTCTAATAAAAGCCCCACCACATACCGTAGTGTCAACATGTCATGCTGTAGACATGAATGACACCTCATTACTGCATTTAGCTGTGAACCCTTAATGATGCTGTTAGTCCCACTGCAAATCTCCCATGGACCTTGTGGGAAGGAAAGCTTCCCACTGGGTTTGCAGAGATGTCCTGTTGTCTCTAAGTTCTGAAATTGCGTCTGAATCCTGGTAGGGGAATAGAGAGGAAAACATGTCTTTCTTTTCTCTTTCCTTTTTTTTTTTTTTATTCTCTTTCTGCTCCTGTTCCAAGAAATGTTCCCCAAGAATTGCTGTATTTTTCTTATGGAGGGATAAGTGCTAAAAGCCTACTCAGCCTCAGTGCAATCTAAATAAGTAATGATGGATATCTTGTGATGAGCCCCACTGTATAATAGAGACCTTCTTGAAGGACTGTCTTTGTCCCTAAAAATGTGCCATTTCACATCTGAGACAAAAAAAAAAAGGGTTCTCAATCTTTTGGAGTGTCTAATTTAGATATTTTTGATTCCATCTCCCTATTTCGCCAGAGGCTTTTAGAGAATTGAGGCTCCTTATGTTCCAAGTAACACTGAAATTGTACCTAGATTGTACCTAGAGTACCTGGAGTGGTATTGCTGGATGTTCCTGGTATCTGCATGTCACCCAGAGAGGAACTACCCTTCACCTTTGTTTCTCAAGGCCCTTTCATGTAGGGTTTTATTGGCAAAATTTTTTCTTTGGATTTGTCATTAATATTTGATAATTGTAGTGATGAACCTCCTGTGCCTTTGCAAGTCATATTCACACTATAATTCTGTCAATTTCAGCATATACTGGTTAATGTGGCCTAGTCTACTGTTTGGTTTCAGAAGGTGTGAATGCTTAGAGATGAAAGATATTCCTTCTCATGTACGTGAAGAGAGTATATTGCTCATTTGGCTAAGCGCTGCTAAAATCTCAAGCACAATTGTACATTAAATGAAAAGGATTATTTTCTGGTTTTACAGCTTCACTGTTTAGTTGTTTTGCTAATGTTCAATAATGATTGTGTTTTGATTTTTCATACAATGTACTTTCTAGCATGCATTAGAGGAAAAGAAGCAGTTGGGTATGGACAGATAGGATTCCTTCTCCAGGGCTGTGTTTGCACTATGCTTTTAATCGTACAATGGGCAAAATTAATGTGTAATGAAAAACATATTCTGAGGAGTATTGTGGTATCAAAAAAGTGCTGTGTGTATTTATTCTGTTAGGTTCCATCCATCATTCATCCTACATGAAGTAACTGACCTGTTTATAGAGAAGTTTGATTTCTTTCTTTAAAATGTGTTCTTACTCAGTTATAAATTATGGTCTTCATGTGGGAATCACTTGGTGAAACTTATAGCCTGTGTGATGCATGAGCTCGAATAGAGCATAATGGTCTCTTCTGGCTCCAAAATCTATGAATCTTTGAAAGTCTCATCTAATTTAATAAGTGCAAAAGTACCATGAGGATTTCACTTGGGTTCAGTGCTGCCATGGGGATAAGTAAGAACAAAACAGGTACGTTGGGTCGGGCCAACGTAAGGAATTGTGTTTCTAGCAGTGGTTGAAGGCAGTTACTTTGAGGAGACTTGTTACCTTGTTTTTGACTTGTGCTCAAAATATTTCTACTCATTTCCTTCCAGTTGGGCAGAGCATGCAGCTGGGGAGACCTTACTTGTTGGGGTGATTTTGGGATGCACCAAAACCATTCTCTGGTTTGTCATCATTAGCAATGTAAGAGAGGAACATACAAATGTGATTGTTCCTTGTCCATTCAAACTCCCCCAAACCTGATGGTCTGGAGTAAGACATTTGTAACTCTCCTTCCTTCACTTGAAGTCAACCTTTCACATAAAGAGAGGAACCCCAAAATAAGCTGTGCAACTTTGTCACCCTGCTATATCTGTGAGAAAAGGGACGGCTTTCTTTGCTTATTTTTATTTCTCTGGTGAAATGGTATTTTTAAGTATTGTGAACAAAACTATTTAGTGCTGAAGGAACTTTGATTCACAGAATTGACCTAGGAAGCAAAGGTCAAGTGATCTACTAATGCTGCTCTTTGGTGTGACTTTCATGATATAGACATTTTTGTCCTTTACTGATACCTTCCTAAAACTGAAAAAGAGTGCTATTTCCATTTTTATGCACCCAGATCAATCCTGCCCAAAATATCCAAATTACATGTTTCCCTTTCCATGGGAGTGTATAACTACCATATATTTCCTAAAAGATGAAATTCCTGTATTATAGTTCCCTAGCTATAGCAATGGAAATAATTTCTTCAAATTTATGTCTGTGTGGCCATTCAGTGTTTGCTTCACCACTGCATGATTGATAATAGATATATTTAAAGAGACTGGTGTTTAAAGAGAAGGTGCTTCGGTTATAATATATCCAAGGAAATCAGCAGAACAGCCAACACATTTGTAAGAAATTCTTTGGTTATTTTATAGCAGTTAATTGTCCTTCCTACCCCATCTTACTCCTTCCCCTCCCTTATTTAACACAAAGCATGTTTTACCTGGAAAAGCAGCAATTGTCACTGTTCAGGATGCTATAAGGTCAAAGGTGCCTATAAAACATGTGGTGTAGACAGCATATCACATTTGCCTGATGTAATTATTCTCCCTCCTAACCCTCTATGTCCACTGGATTAATCAGTAACATCTCATGCTGAACAGCCAGGGATGATTTTGACAGAGGGAGGCAAAACGAAATGTGAAATGACAAAAGAAAAAGAATTAAATCTTATGCCTTGCTCCTGCAGGCTTATATCACTTACCCATTTCCAAAGAGCAAACAGTAATCATCCCAGCTTCACTTCCTTTGCGTCTTACTCTAGTCAAAACCAGCTTTGTGTGTGAACTTATGGTTATAACCTGAAAAAAACTTCCTAGAAAACTTAAGTGGGGGAAAAAAAGGAACTTGAGCTTTTTGAGAGGTTTCTCTCGATGTCTCAAGAAAACAAGTGCTACTTGGTGACACACTGCGCATGCGCTGCTTGGGTCATGCTGGATGCCTAAAACACTGCCATAGGCAGGGAGAGGGAGGAGTGATGCACGTACTGTGACAGGCACCGCTGCCTGGAAATCATTCCAGGTGCAACCTACACTGCCGTTTCAGTTTGGAAGCACTTTTGAAGCAAATCTCCTGATTTTCTCTGCTGACAATGCTCTGGTTCACAGTGTGAAGTGCCCAGGCTGCAGCCCTGTGCAGCTTGGGGTGAGCTGGAAGAGTGCCTCAAGAACAAATTTTGTGGTCCAGCTGCAAATGGCTATTCAGTCCACCTAGTCCAAAACCAAACAAAATAAAGAAATCCCAACCATGAACTGGGAGGGAAGTGGCTGTCAGGACCACGGCAGCACTTTTGTCTTCCAGCTCTGCTCCTCCTGCTCCGCGGTGTAACACCGGCAAAGGCAGGCACAGGCTGCAGTGCTTAAATCCAGTGCAGGCTGGAAACACACAACAGTTTTTAATGTGGCAATTCACAAGGTCAAGTGTAAGTATGATTTAAGTGCTTTGATTAATCTGAATTTTCCCTTTTGGGATTGCAAATGCAATATTTGCCTTTCTTTTTCTTTTCTTTTTTTTTGACTATGCCAGTTACCCTGACCTTATGTATCTCCAAAGTTTGACACAAATCCAGTTCAAATCACTTAGCTGGAGCCTGACCTTTAAAGAACTACAGTTTTTGGAGTCGTGACCAACTAACGCACATAATCTCCAGTAGAAATAAAGTCAGGTGTAGCCAAGTTAATTTTTTAACCAAAGGCTTTAAAAAGAACCCAAAAATTAAAATTAAATTTTAATTTGTTATTCATTTCCATAGTTTAATTATGCAGTGTTCCTCCAGCAATAAATGTTTTAGTCTAGAGTGATTGTTAATTTATGAATGTATTCTGTATTGATTTTTGAGCAATGCTATTTAAGCAACATCACCTTTCTTTCAGAATTTTATCTGTAGCAGGCTTAGGGTATTTGAATTTCTTATCTTCCAGATCTGGTTCAAGGATTTATTAGAACAAAGGCCAAACATAATTACATTAAAATATGAAATAAGCCTAATAATTGCAAGCAGATTTCTATAATACAACAGATGAAATTGTGCCATTACAGTGCATAAGGTTTCTGTAAGTAAGAGGTGTCAGGCTTTTCAAAATGCTTTCACTTTTGTTTTTACAGTAAATTGATATTAGTGCACTGTATCAGAAATGTGGGGTTTTTGGATAAAGAAGTCTGGGGTTTAACTGATGGAAGAGCAAAATGTTTTGGAAGTTACTTGTTTTGGTTTTTTTGGTTTGTGTTTTGTTTTGTTTTGTTTTGTTTTAAATAAATGATAGTATTTAGGGTTATGGAGCAGGAATTCCAGCCTTCATAGCTAAATGTGCACCACGGGCTCACTTACTCAGATATAGCCATAAAAAGGCTTCTCCAACAATCTGGATAATACTTGCTAGTTCTTGGCTGTAAGATTTTCTTAGCCTGAAGCTACTGCACTGTCCAGACTGTATTTAGTTCAGCTTAAAGTGGCTTCTCTCCACCATTTTTACAGTGTAAAAAATAAAGTGATAAACTTAACACTGCTAATTCCAGGAAGTAATCTAGATTGTAAAGGGATAAAAGCTGGTTTTGGGACCAGGGCTAGCTGTAGCTATGAATTTAATGTGTTTCTCAGTTTGGGAGGCAGAGCAGAGAAAGGCAAATGTCAGATCGGGAAGGTAAGGGGAGAGCTTACAGAATTAAATGATCAGGTGTGATTTTTTTAAACAAATGTTAAATTTTGGTAAGGCCAACACCATTTTATAAGGCTCTGTGAGCTCTTCCCTCACCCTCAAACAACCCTGTATTGAGGGACAAAAAGAAGACAGGAAAGAAACGTGTCTGGCATTGAAGAAACAGGACAAACAATAATGGAATAATTGTGGGGTTTTTTCTTGTTTCTGTAACCCTGCAAAGAATAATGGTTTGTGGAGAAGTGGACAAAACAAAGTGAAACAACCACACCAAAGAGGCAGAGGATGTGCTTCGTTTAGCATCGGTTCATTTCAAGAGATGCCCCGAAAACCTGACTTATGGGAGGAGGGTTCACTGCAATATCTGCGGAAAATTAAATTCACGCAGAGGTGATTTTCTATGACAGAGTGACCTTGGTAACCAAAGAAAAACAATCCACCCTGATTTCTTATTATTTTCCAAATGTAGAAAAAATATCATACCCGGGTGGTATTTCACATTAATATAAAGGCAGTCCTTCCTTGCAGGGAGGAAAACCTCCGAGTCCTACAGCTATGGACATTTCTGGGCATACCTTAATGTAGCTATATCCTTCTTGTGTTGGTCCTAAGTTTGCATTACACTCTTTGATGCATTTTTTGATATTATAATTTCCTGAATCAGCATTGCTATTTGTTTTGTTATATTTAACAGCTTGTTTAGAAAACAGCTCAGTTTGATTACAGTGCAGCAATAAACAGGGTAAGTAATTGCCTCAAGGCACATTTCCTAGACCATTTATTAGCTGCAGCTATCCCTTGTCTCAAAAAAAAAACCCAAACAAATCTTGTTTCCCAAATCATCTGGGGCACTTTCCAAAGCAGGGAGACCTGCACTTCCAGGGATGAGTTTAAGCTTTCCAAAGCCAAGGGCACCACGATGCTGGACTGTGCTATTTTGCTGATGTGGGTTTGCCACATTTGGTGCAACTGCTCTTCCAGGTCCCAGCAGGATCTGGTAGCTTGCAAGTAGCATTATATTGCTTCTGGTCTGGACCCAGTTTAACTGGGGACATCTTGCAGATGTCCTGGCTTAGGTATTGTTTTGCAAGCAGGGACCTCTGCAGGCTCCCATCCCACATGCTCTGTGGCGCTGTGTCGGTGCCCCGTGGAGGGTATGCTAACCAGGGTGACGGGTGGGACCTAGGAGGTCCTAACATCTTAAAAGGAAACAAAATTTCATTTTTGCTTCATCAGATCATGTATTTATCAGAAATCAGTATTGTAAATGAAAGTCATCCCGATGCATGACCACAGCCAGTAATACAGACTGGCATTTTTGAGTGAAATTTATTTCCTCCATAGTAAAAATACAGGACAAAGTTGGAGACAATGAATAAACCAGCTTATACTGTTAGAAGGTATACCAAAGACCAGGCCTGACTGTGACTGTAATGAGTGTTTTCTATGTGATTATTATACAAACATAGAAACATTAAACTTCTTAGGAAAAATAGAGAACAGTTCTGTGTTGAGGCAAAAGATTCTCCTTGTGTTCAGAGTGTCATCTGCCTGTTTGTACCCATGTGCCAAGGGCCACTTGGGAAGCAGGTGGATAATGGCCGGTTCATACCAGCTTTGGAGATGGCCTGTTATCTACAGTGACCTCTCCTGTCTTTAATTTTTTTAGTACTTGTGCTTTCCATAGCAATTTGAGTTTGATGAAGACTAGCAACAAGTCAATGGTTTTGGAGTATCAAAGGTTGAAATGAAGAGGGTTTTGCAGACAGATGGCAAGACTTGCTTCATTTTACAGGATGGGAATAATTCCAGGGAAAAATGTGAAAAATCCAGCAGTCATTTCAGCTTCATACTGTCGTCACCATCCTCCCCATTATATTATATATTTTTATGTCATAAACCAAACAAATCTACCTGGCTGTAAAGTTTTATGTAGTCAAACTGTTTCACAGTGAGAACAATCATAGCATGATCTTAAACAGGACAAGTGAGATAAGTCTAATTGCCCATTTGAGAGGACTCTTTTATAGATTTTTTGAAAAAGAAGAAATAAAACCTCCAGGTATGGCAGAGAGAACAAAATTTCATAGTGCAGAAAAAAAAAATCATTTGTTGCAATATTTATTTTGCCATCCAGCAGATAAATAGTACATGAGTGAGTGAGAGCTCTACATGCCTTTTAACCATGTGATCCAGAAAACAATGCTTTTGTTGGTTTTTGGGTTTTGCAATTCCCAAAGCTGTTACATCATTTATTACTATGTTGTTACTTGTCATACCTGGTTACTGCAGTTTTTATCAGCTGCATTGTGTGATGCATCATGGAAATTGGCTACAGCTGGGAAATGGTAAATAAATATAGACAAATACTGTTAACGGCCATAATTCAAAGTCTGTGGAATTGGATATTCCACTTGCTTCCTTCCCAAAATAAGAGGGGGCCGATGGAGGTGTTCCCATGACAGCTATCTGGAGGCATGTGGAGGCAAGCAGGGTGGGTTGAGCAGGGGAGACCACGCTGTCCCCAGCACCCTTGGGAGGCACCTGGGGGTGCGGGCTGGGCTTTTCTGGAGCGTGATGAATGGAAATGTGTCTTGCCTGGACACTGGCGATGGAGACTGCCTGGAGCTCAGGGCTGGAGGATGCAGTATCCTACTGTATCAGTTACATTAATAAAAAAAACCCCAAACCCCACAAAACCCAAAAACAAACTCAAAAAGACCCCAAAACAAACCAAACTAGAAAGAATGTTTGAAGTAAATGTCTAAGAATCCAAAACACGTGTGGTGTGGTTTAGTGAAGGCCAGCTTTCTGTAGGTATTTATACATGCACATAAATCTTGCAGAAAAACTCCCTGTGTACTTACAAATAGAAGACTCCTGTAGTTACATGGGTTTTTTTATTGTGATCCTGATTTGCCTTCAAAAATTAGCTCCTCTGCAAATGCAGTTTTACGCCTTTCTCTTCTCCCACTCCACAGTTTTAGTGCTGGTTTTCCACCATATTTGTTTCTCTTCCCTCTTTACCACAAGTTTATTTGTAACCTGTAATGCAGCAGGTTAATTTTCGCAGCGCTGTTTCCCCAGCGTGGTGCAGTTTCATGGCTGGGGCAGTCTCTGGGCAATTGCACTGAGATCTCCCCCACTGTGTGGTAGACATCCATCACACCAGCCCCAGCCCCAGCACACCCCTCCGTGCCATTACACAGCCCAACAGCATTCACTTTTGTTGTTGCTGCAAAAGGTAGATGCTCTGAAGCTGATGATAATTCATCAAAAGCCAGCGTTAACCTTAGCAATTTACTTTGTTCTGCTTTCCTAGGCAACTAAATTTCAAACAAATCCATTTTTTTCAGTGTTGACCCTCCTATTTGACTGTTGGAAGAAGCATTGCTACAAATAAAACTATACTGAGAACATAATGAAGCTGGTCTAAAATTCATTTAAAATTCAGATGATACAAGGTTACCTATTAAGCAAGCTAATCCTTTTTTTTGCATGCCTCAATGAAGAAATACATATTTCTGCTATGAAATTCATATCTAACCTGAAATCTAAGTGTTTTGAAAGAGTGTTTCTGGACTTTTCCACCA
Source organism: Aptenodytes patagonicus (assembly GCF_965638725.1). Lineage (NCBI taxonomy): Eukaryota > Metazoa > Chordata > Aves > Sphenisciformes > Spheniscidae > Aptenodytes > Aptenodytes patagonicus. The sequence continues at coordinate 32,189,958 of NC_134953.1, forward strand.
TTATTCCAGAGCAGTGGAATGCGTTCAGATGTGAAGTATAATCTAAAGATGCCAGATTTCTCCACCCTCCACACACCTGCAATGAAGCTTGAGCACGCCAGCCTTCCCATCAAGTCTTAGGTGTAACAGTTATTTTCAATAGTAATCTACACCTAAACCATTAATTGTGCTATAGTGCATGACCTACTGCAGGTCAGGCTGCATGATCTATCGCAAGGGTAACAATCCACATAGATAAAATGGATGGAGATGCTGGAAGTGGCTTTCAGGTGACAAAGACCCCTGCCAGCCCCGGGGACTGTGATGGGGTTGCCAGCCCAGGGACTGCACAAGGTGTTCACCCCCCTTTTCCTCCCTTTTTCTTTGTGGGAACAGACTTGTGTGTATCTCTGGTACGGAGAGTTGTTCTTTACAGCCCTGAAATTTTCCTCTTGTGGCTATCCACAGCTTTTGAGGACAGCCCTTTCCTTTGAATTTGGACATGGTTCTCAGGTAAAAATAATTTGTTACAGAATTTAGTATGGCAGGGAGTTATTCAGAGACCAGCTTTAGCTGTATGGCAAATTGACTTGGGCGCATCCCTCCCACAACAGCCCTTATTTTAAAACTCACCTTTTTTTTTGCTAGTATTGCTGAAAGTTCACCAAACACAGACCCTGCAGTTAAGGCGTTCATGTCTTTCTGCTAAGGAGTCATCGCTAAATCAGTGTCTGCAGTTAAAGGCAGATAAATCAGGAGTGAGAGAGGCTGTCCCACAACCGCTGCGAGTTTCCTCTGCATAGGGAGGACGGACACCTACACCTGCCTTCTTCAGGTAACAGTGATCTCTGGAAATAATCCTGGACAAATATCCCCAAATGGAAAAAACACATTTTATCCTCCCAAAAGGCAGGAGCACCCATGGTGCCAGCGAGGTGAGGAGCTAAGGACTGGGGTTTGTGAAGCTCTGGGCAGAGACTTGCTTCCACATCCCTGCTCCTTGATTTTTGGACTCAAGGTAGAATATGTGCTCAGAAAACTGCAGATTCTTGATCTGAAAGACTGTAAAAAGACCATGGGTTTGTGGATTAAGGCACTTAATCCACACTGTTTTGCTCTCAACAACGCCACGACTGAAGATAACACCCCAGTTCCCCCATAAAGCTTTCTGCCATTTTTCATCTTGAGTTTAATATTGGATCAACATGGATTTTTTTATATAAAGAGTGGATGCTGCTTCTAACATTTTTTCATTGTTTTTCATTAACTATATATGCAAATTCAGGTTGCTTCTAGGTCACTAGGAACCTTAAGCTTTCCATTACCTGCTGTTTGGAGAGCCAAGTGCACACACCTCAAGGGTCAGCACAATTCTGCTATTTACACTTCTGTACAACACAGAGATAGAAAAAACCCTCCATCAACTTTATTAACATTAATATAAAATACTATGTCTAACATAATTATTTCTTTTTTTTTTTTTTTAATCCAAAACCAAACCTGATACATCTCCCTTGAAGCTTCAAATCAATAACCTGAAGTAATTGCTTCTCATAAATGGGTTTCTGGACTAGTGCTGATATTTCAAAGCGTGACTATTCTTCTCTTGCTAAATAAAATAATGCTAATGTTATAGCAAAAACAGTTACAAGCAGGGTGTAAGCTTCTGTGACTTCCTTTTTAAGGCAGAAGACTAGGGATTGGGGCTTGTATGTTCTGTTTCAGATGATATAAATTATTTGCATAACAATGGAAAAGTTTATTTTCTCTCTTTTACTTGAATTTAACTCTTCATTGAAGATGCATAGTAATGTTTGCCTTGCCTGTGAGCTGAAACATTTGCTTAACGGTTACAAATTGCTTTGAAAATTCAGCATTAAAAGCTTTGATCATGCCACTTCGTAATTACTAATTGCTTCTAAAGTGTGTAACAGTGAGTACTGCTAGTCATGAGTCTTCAGGAGTTTCTCCCTTCTTGCTTGTTCAGCTATGAATGAATTTGAAAATCCTGTGATTTATATACTCTCTCTCTCTATAGTTAAGTCACAGGATTTATATATATATATATATATAAAATATATATATATATAAAAATAATTTTCCATTTAGTCTTGGGCTGATATGAAAGACAGACAGAATAACAAAAGTGCATAGAAAAATGAATTCTGATGGAGGCTGGGGCTGGCTGTTACTTTCCCTCCCTCACCTTTGCAGTTACAGGGGGTGGGAGTACAGACCTGTCACTTGGAGTCACACCAACACCACCTGTGATCCTGTCGGACCCGTGTCCCCGAGGACCGTGGTGCAGCCTGAGGCGATAGCAGCAGCTGCAGAGCTGATCTATTAACATTTCTGTTAATATTCCCTGTATTATTTTACTGCAATCAGTCTTGCAGGTTTGTCAACCACTGAGCAATGAGACCTGGCTGGGCTGATGTGATTTTTTGCTTTGTCTGCTGGTAAAGGTAGTGGCTACACATGGAGACTTGGAGGATATTTTAGGTGGGAAATCCTTAATCCTGAATGCAGACCCCAACACAGCTGGTTCCTAGAGGATCTCTGAGTAGATCAAAAAATATTTATCTGTAGTGAAATACTTTATCATTAGCTAGTACCCAGTACAGCTTGCTTGTGTGATGCACTTAGATAGGGTGGTCACCAGTGGTATCATCATGCACTGATCCCTTGTATGAGTAATTTTCAGAAGGAGCAGGGGACCGAAGCACCTCTCTTTGCTTGCAGCAACCAAGAACAAATTCTGTGTGCCAGTTGATTCTTGATTCATGCATTATGTTTTGGTACTTCAATGAATTCCACTTTAATGAAAGTTTAATCAAAGTATTTTTCAGTTAAATGGAAGCATGTAATTAAAACAGAAATTTTTTTTTTTGTATTCTAGGCACTCGTTTTTCTGATTCTCGGGGTTCCTTTTTTTTGTTTGCATTTTTAATGAACGTTGTTTTAGTTAATTATTTATGTTGGGTGCCATGTATATTTAGGTTAGGAAATTGATCTTCACATTTTGATGTCAAAATTAATTATTTCAAAGTGAGATATCAACAGGGCCGTATCCAGAATTTGACCTTGCTGATTAACTAAAGTTTGAGAAATATTTTTTGTTTGCTTTTGGGAGTTTTTGTTCACCTTTCCAACACCTAGGATTTATAAGTCTAATGAAATTCATTAAGCTACCCAGTATATGCAAATTAACAGAAATATTTTAGGTTCTAAATATTGGAGCGGTAATGAAGCAGAACCCCTTGTTTTCAGTGAGTGAAGCTACTCATAAATGCTGAGATATGTTTTCTAAAGTATCAATTGAATAACTTTTCTCATTTGTCACTACAACATGAAACAGGTGAGTTTTGTCTGTATATCTGAAACAAAAGCTTCCCCTAAGCAAAGATTTTATGGCTTCAGTTTTTATCCAGCATGTCTAGACTCTATTTGCTAGACTGTCTCTTCTAAGGTACTTTTATACACTGGATAAAAAATCCCTAAGATCCAAGAGGAGGGACCTGAACCTTTTCTCTGAGATGTGGGTTTGTAGTTAGCAGTAAGGGATCATTTAAATCTGGTACTGGCACTGGTAGGGAGTGGATGCCCATGAAAGCAGGGTAGATATAGTCATAGGAGCTTTTTCCAGCACAGAAAATTTTCATTGCTAAAAGAGTCTGTGACTGAGTTGCTCAGGTTGGTGTCACTGAAAAACAGTTATTGTTGAACAAGGTTTTCTGTATACAGGGAGCATTTCTGCAGAGATCTGATGAGGAGGTTCGTTGTCACCAGCTGGGGTGACATCCCTGTAGGTACTTGGCTATGGTCTTGGGTCCTCCAGAGTAAACTTAAGGTGTGGTCTTAATCTCCTGTCCAAAACAGAGCCCAGGCATTGCTCCTCACCATTGCTGAAATCCTTTCCTGAAAGCTGAGACCTGGTGTTGCAGTCGCCTGCCCTGGACAGGTTCCTCTGGTCTTTGCTGTTTTCTCTGTGATGGGCTCTTTATACCTCCATGGCACATGAAAGCAAAAGCAAACAGGCTTGGGCTTCCTAGAGGGATTTTAGGACAAGTACTCCTTAGGTGGCATAAAGAAATACAGACATAAGGAGAATGTAAAACCCTCTTTTGCTATTTCTTGCCTCAGTTTTTTTAGCATGCTTGAACATTCATTGCTGTTTGGTTGGAGGCAGGAGGTCTTACCTCCCTGCCTCACATGCTTTTGAGCAGGTAATTAAGATGAGGCAAAGGAGCAAATATCAGAAAGTTTCAAAGTAGATACCCTTTTTTGACTCTTAATTTATTTTTCTTATAGATGGATGAAGAACTAATTTTTAAATAGACGTGTCACTTCTGCCAGCTGTAAAAACAGTACAAAATAAAATCCCCCACTCTCACACAGGCTTTGTGCTGAAGAGCAGTTCATGCTCACATAATTATCATTACAGCACATTTTATTTTCTTTTAAGCTCTGCCTAAATAGTCAGGAATCAGGATTCATTTTTTTGGGTAGCCTGTGAAGTACAGTGCTATGTGTTAATGGTCTGACCCCTCAGGTAATTTAATTATCTATCAAGTCCATTCCTCTGTACAGCTAATTGACCATCTCAGTGGTTTGCATGCAGGCAGCTTTGGCAGATTTATCTCCATGCCACTACCTGAGATCCTCTTCATTATGTCCTGTGTATTCTGGGTCTCTAATCCATCCTGGGAGCCCAAATTCGTCAGACAAGAACTGGGAGTACAGGGAAAGGTGAGGTGGGACAAACACCTGTGAATTCAAATGCTGCTCTACAGACACGATGTGCTTTCACCTCCAGAGAGGCTGCAGGTCATAAATCAGGGGACTGTCCTATTTTAAAAGGTGTAAGGGACAAACTGCTATCAGTGTCATTTGTAAAGTACCACCCTACCTACCCTACCTTTCATGAACAACCATTACTAGTGTTTGTAGCAGTCAGAACGAAACTAAATAGTGGGTCTTTAATTTGGATGGCTCTCTGAACCATGAAAACTGCTTCATTTGGCTAAACATTTGTAGTCTTCGTCAGCTGAAATGATGTACCTTACTGTCTTTTAAAAACCTTATTTGGTCAGTAAACATTAAGCTTGCAGCACTCCAGCCTTATATCATCACTAGTTGCACGGTGTTATCGTTAATCTTGAAAAATATAGTTTGACTCCTTTAATCTATGCAAGAAAGCTGCTTCAGCATCAAATGCCTTCAGAAGGCATTAAAGTATATCATGCCCAACACATTAACACCGCAGAGATATTTGCATTACATAGACAATTGCATTCATTAGTCCCCTAACAGAGATGTACCGTCTTATACCAAAAATCCTATATTAGCACACACATGTACAAGATATATGTGATTAAGTATTTATTGACATCCAAGTTTGTTGCAGAGACTAACACAACTCTTAGCTGAGCTAACTGCTTCCTGCCTCAAAAGAGAAAGAAAGAAAGAGGATAAGAATGGTTATACACTGTGCTTATTCTCCACTAATAGACTTTTTTTATAGTAAAAAATAGTTTATAGTAGAATGTTTCGGTGTTGACACCCTGTCTTCAGAAACAGGTGTATGCTGCATGTGATATATCCATGCTGCATGTGTAATCATCACATGGCATTTGCATATGCATGTGTGTATATTGTTTCTAAACTACCATTAGCAGGCTGCTGAATATTAAAACTGCATTTGCCCTTTTTGATTTTCACGTTTTAAAACATCATTATGTAAATATCTGACAATGCAACAACGATCAGATATTTCTGAAAGGTGCAGCTGGAACCTTCTAAGTTGGATAATGTCTGTAGGATAAGTCTGCACAATTATCTTTTTAATGAACTGTATATTCAGAGCACAGTCATTTAAAAAATTAGAGCTGGAATGAATATTCTTCATAACTGTATCCCACTGTTAGAGAAATTTACTTCGATCCTCATTTTAATTTGGCGGTGCATCATCAAGTGTTACATGTACACCCTGCTGTTTCTCAACTTCAGGATTGTTTTCATTTCCTTGATTTAAATTGGAATTGCTTTGAACTGTATTTCGCGAGTGGGATATTACAGAAAGTCTTGTATACCTCTTGCTCAGTGGTCTGGTTTGCGCTTCAGTAATTTAAACTTGTCATGTTCTATGCCATGTTCTTTTCCTGGAGAAATCCGATTAAATTAGTGTAGTTCAGGGTGCGTTCAGTGTGGTTCCTTTCATGGTCTGTGGAAAAGCAGTGAGCCAGGCACTCCAGGAAGCTTCCTCCATAGAAGCTTTTCTTGAATCTATTGGTGAGAATCGGATTTAATGCATATATTCCTCAGTTTGTTAATAAACCTATGTAATGATTCAGTTCAGCATTAAAGCCGCTTGAATGACTTTTTATTAGGTGTCGTAACATGTTCAATGTTTCCTTTTATAACTCTGGCATTTTTTTTTTCTTAACCACTTTAAGACAATTTTAGTATGGATGCTCTATCCAGTCAAGTGTATTATGAATTTCAAAAGTAGCTGACAATCAACAAAAATGCTCTCTTTACACCCCTCTCTTCATTCTCTTCTTTAGCTATGCAGCCCTCAAGCTTTATTTTGAAGTTTTCTATACATTTTGTTTTAGGACTTATCTGCTGTTAAAGAATATAATTGCTGACCATGTTCTGATCAGGGTGGCACGATAATTCACATGCTGCATTAGTTTAACAAATGTGAAAATGCTTAATTATTCTACTGGTGGAAAATTAAAATAGCTAACATTATAGGTCTGCATTTTGAATGACCTAAATTTTTTCCCCAGTTTTAAAAAATTTATTCCAGCAGACTTTTGAAAAAAAAGTGATGCATAAGGACACTGAAAATGAAGATGACATTTGTTGCTTTGATATGAATTTCTCCAAACATTTTTTTCAGAAAAAAAAGTATTATTAGTCTAAATAAAACCAGTCGTTTTGTAAAACTAACATTTCACTTTGTTGTGAAAATGTTTCTTTTGAAATCTCGTGTTATTGACTATTTTTCCATTTAATCTCTTTCTGAGATTAAGTTTTTAACCATTAAAAGAGGATGTGGTTTTGCATTGACCGTACCTAGGAATGGGTTGTATATGGCCAATGCAGGGAAGGGACCCCAGGGAGCCTCTCATCCAACCTCCCCTCAAAGCAGGGTCAGCTCTGCAGTCAGGCCTCTGGGTGGGTCCTGGGACAGAGCCTGCACAGCCCCTCTGAGAGCTTCTCCCACAGCTCCACTGCCTTTCTGGTAGTGACAAATTTGGCAGATAAAATATGATACACGGATCAAATGGACCTTTAGTCTTTATTTCGTTGTTATGTAACTGGAATAATATTGTGCACTAGATTAAACACAGCCCTTGTTTGCTTCCTAATGCTCTGGGGAAAATTTACAAGTAATGAAAATGTGTTCAGACAGATAAATTTCTATTTTATTCTCTTGATTTTTGTCACAGTTTCAAATTCCTGTATTAAAGAATCTGTTTATTTAAAAGTGTATTATGTAACCTCAGGGATGTAAGCTGAGTTTGCAGGATGCTGTAATTAAGCCCGCATTGTAAATAATTGCACAAAGGAGCTTGTGGAAACACAGGAATGCTGGATGCTTTTGGACTTGAATAAGCCCTTAATTCATCAAAAATATAGAAAGATATTCCACAGGTGGTGTAAATTTTATGTGGTCTTGATATGAATTCGTTAAAAAAGATACAAAAAAATTGAATCATTAAGTTCTTAGCAGCAGTCCTGAGAGACCCTTTTACCAAAGAAATTATTTCATGAGAGATTAGTGGTTCTGATTGAGATGGTTTATATCCAGCACATGACAGTTTAAGAGCCTTTTTTAGTTAGAAAAGCTTTTAGGATGTTAGAAAATGGTGGGACTGCAATAATGTTAAGCCAAATTGCCCTTCCTTCAAATGAACATCTATATTGTCTTGATTACTGCTATAGAGACTTGCCAACATAATGTTTCTCTTTACTGTCTTTATGGGGTCCACTTTTTCTCTCTTTATATATAAAAAGTTCTTGGCAGGATAGTTCTAAAGGTCACTGCAGTACCACATTAGTTATTGCTAAATCAAACCTTAGTTTTGTTATTGGTTAGGCACTGTCTTTTTTATTGTTCTACCACTTGCTGTATTTTTAGGAGATTACTTATGTGAAATAGAGATGTGTTGAACTCCTTATTCACAGACTTTCACATAATGACATGTATTTTCCAGAGGGAAAGTAATATTCTCTGATTACCATCTTGTGCCTGGGATAGGGGAAGGGGAGAGAAATCAGCTAAAAACACTAGGCAAAATTCCAAGCTTATTTCAAATTCTCTTTAATGCTCAAAGCCTTTTAGAAATCTTTAGAAACTTCTGATGAAAATCCATTTCATCATTAAATCTATGCCTGCATTACAAATGAAGAGCTTTTCACCCTCCTTAAGTAAATGGTTTACTTAAGACCTTTATAAAATGTAGTTCTGTGCTTCTGCCCAGTATACTCCTGCAAAGATGCAGTGCGTATCTCAAGCAGGATAATTTAAGCTCACGTCCCTTTCCTGTGTCATAGGAATTCACCTAGTGAATATGACATTATCTGCAGCAGTGTATTTAGGGTTTTTCTTGGCTTTACCAGTGTCTGCCTGAGTGATTTGCGTAACTCTGTGTCTTCCAGTATTTGTCAAATAGCTTCAATAGTTTTTGTTCCTAATGTGCTCTTACATCCGTGCATTTAAAAGAGAATGTATTCTAAATATTAATTATTCTAGAGTTTTATGTTGCTTTCCAGTATGTGGTACCAGAGTGCTTCTCCAAAAAAAAGCTCATTAGGAGCTGGCTGGGAGCCAGAGGGGAGAAATGAGCACACGGTGGTATGAACACAGACAGCAGCGGTTGCATTCTCTGTCATATTCAGCCTCTCTGTTATTTTTGCTTTTGGCTTCAGATCAGATAAAATATGAGTACTTTTTCACATAAAATACAATGCAAAACTCATTGCCAAAAATTTGTGGAGGCTTAAAGTAAGAGTTGAGTAATGAAGGATGTGTTTGTCTGTGGTTATTGAGCATGATAGCCTCAACTCAGGATTGCTGGGACCTATGGTGGCTCTAACAGTCAAGGACCCCTCTGCATGGGTTTTGCTTCTTCTTTCCCTGCGTATCTGCTGGTGTGCTACTGGCCACCCCTGAGGAAAGGTTGCTGGGTTTGATGGACCTTGGCTGAGTGAGGATATCATCAGAGTAATCTAGTGAGAATACCTGGGCCATTATGAAGTGGTCTGTCCCTGGGATTTAGGGAGAAGTTTGATATCATGTCCTCTGAGCACACATATATATATATTTTCTCCTCCTCCAGAAAACATCTCAGATACGTAAAGTAATTAACGGAAGTTCTAAGCAGTATCTGTGCAACACATACTTGTGTCATATAACTTTGCCATCTTGGAAATTATTATCTTTATTACAGAAGGAGTTTAAGAGAAAGCTTAATAGAGCTTGAGACTGTGCTCTTGGGCACAGCAACACACACTTCCCTGACTATCCACCAGAAGTCAGCCGGGGTAGATGAGAGGCAGCCAAATAATACTTCTTGTCTGTTAGGAGCTGCCTGGGAGTAAAACGTGGTACAGGAAAGCTGCTGGTCCATCTGAGTGTGCGGTCAGGTTGGCTAGTCGAAGTCAACACTGACGTTGCATGCCCAATCTCAGCTTAAATCATCCATTTCTTTACTCTTGTCAGACGTTGTGCTGCTTGTCCTCCTCAGCACTGAGCACCAGGGTACGTTCAGATATCTACTGTGTGCATGCAAGGTGTGTTGAAATGCTGCTGTGTACTCACTAAGTGACCGTGCGGACATAGCCTTTCCTATTAATCCACCCTTTAGAAATCTGCATACATTTAAGGCTCAGCAAATTTTGACTGTGAACTTTTGTAGGCAATTTGAGGGACTTTTAACGAATGTAAATGTGTACAGTAGCAGTACTGCCTTGCTCTCAGATTGCTTCCTTGAAGCAAAAAGACTTTTATTTTGATTTATACTATCAGTTTACATGGGAAAGAGATATGAGGCCAAACAAACAAAGCAGAAAAATAATACTGAGTGTGTTCTGTGGAATACCAAATCCCTTCTGACTGAATGTGTGCTAAGATAATCAGATAAGCAAAATTATTTCAACATCCCGTTCCCAATGTAAGAAGCATCCAGTCAAATTTGCCCTGATTGTATAGCAATGCATTACTAATAGGACTTAATAGAAGCTTTTTAAATCCAGAGCATATTGTTAGAAAAACAGATTTCAGGCACTGCATTTGTAGGCAAAATTCCCCTTGATGTAAGGGAGTTAGATGAGATAATTTGGTGCCACTTGATTCTGTAGTCAGTATTTCACTTGATTACAAATTTTGTCCAAAACCCATCAAGTTCAATGAGCTCCTCACTATGAATTTAGAATTATATTGTCCAAGGCGTTTTGTTAAAGTAAAGACCACATAATGACTGATGCAATTCAGCTCATTTCAGAAAAGCAACATTAAGAAGATGAAAAACTGCAAAACTCTTAATGTCTTCACAGATGTTTGTAAAAAGTCTTAATACACTAGACAGAAATACACTTGCCCATTCGCAACAGTTTGCACATTGTTTGCTGTGTTTAAAGTCTGCCAAATTAAGAAAGATGTGCCTATTAAGACTCACCATGTGCCTGCGCTATCTTTGCATTTATATATATAAGGAGTTGGACGTTTGAGTTCATACCTAATTGCAATGCTAATTGATAGAGGGATATTTGAAGCAAATTTTTATGTTGTGCGCAACAAAGAATAAACAACTTCAAGAGATAATTAGATCAAATTTTGATGATTGATCAAGAAAATCCTGTAGATCTTGATGGTTGATACTGCACAACAGGCTGTGAGGGAGCGTACTTCAGAGAAGCAAGCAATCACCACGGCCATTACGCTGTTTTCTGTAGTAGTAGAAGTTCACAGAAATGAGAATATATAAAAAGGAAACACCAAAACTTTATAATTCTGGTCTTTGCAGTGACAGCCACTGTTTCTGATGGGCATTAGGTTATGGTCACAGGCAGTATGGGAGGTCTTGCTCTGCTGAGGGACACAGCTGGAGGGGCTTTGCTACCAGAGCTTGGTGCCATTTGCTGTGACAAGTCAGCACTTGGCCCAGTTGTAACCTCCACTGAAACCAAGAAACTCCATAAGAAAAGTAGGAAGTTTCTTTTGTGTTTCCTTGTGACACACCTAAAAATATCCTTTACTTTGTTTATTTTAAAAGATATGGGTCTGTATGTAAGGCTTTTTAAAGTTTTTTAAAAAACCCAAACTTTGAAAGCTCAGACTCTGCCCCAGAACGTCACTTGTAACCAACCCTGCACTGCTGCTGCCTGTTCCCTCTTAGATTGAGCAGAGTAGGTACAAACAAAGGAAAAACAGATACAGGAATGCACACTGTTTTTCTGGGCTTCTCATGCCATTTTACCTGCACACTGGGCCCTGAGAAATTACAGGCACGATACCTCTTCTTAGGTATTTTGGCTCTGTGGGTTTCTTTTTTCTTTTTCTTTTTTTTCTAGTATATAATTGTGAAAGCCAAAATGTGACCTAGCCGGTAGCTTTTATGAGGGCTGCCAGCTTGAGTTCCTGCATGCAAATGAATGTTTGGCCTTCAGAAGACGTGCTATGTTTTGTTATTTATACACGTCCCTTTTGGGACAGAGGGCATGTGTAAGAGAGGATTTATTTTTGCTCTTAGTCTCAGCTTGAGAGGGATCTTGAGCACAGGCTCCCCGCAGAGCTGGGAACTGGGCTAGCGCTCTGCAGGGTTGGTGACTGACAGCCGGTGCCTACAGCACCGCATTACCGGCATCGCCTCTGCTGATGAGCTGCCCTGCAACGCCGTGTCTCCCCTCTGTCGGTGGAGGGGCAATAAAGCTGCAAGGACTAGAAAATCAAATGATATGTACTCAAATTAGTTATTTCAGCCCATTATCTTCTAACATAAAGGGAGATAAAATAACTGTAGCTTTGAAAGGCATCAGGGTCCTTAACCCTCAAGTCATCTCTTTCTCGCACCTCCATTTCCACCAACCTTCTGAGATCTCATAGCTGAATTCCCATATGTGCACATGCAGAAGTGTTTGCCGTTCTGTACATTATTCATCAAAATGGAGATGAGATTATCCTTGACATTTCACAAGTGCCAGGATCAGGGCAGTGCGTGGCTGTTGGCTTTGTGAACTCAAAGGTTAGCTCCGATTTCCTGACAGCCGAGAGGAGACGAATTTTCTGCTAGGCGCAAGGAGCAGATGTCTGTTACTGAAGTTCTGTTTTTCTTGGAGATTTTCTTTTTTTTTTCTGCTTGCACATTATATATTTGAATGAGCATGAAGCAAATGCTTTTTATTCTCATGTTGTTCAAAAGACTAATCCAGCTAGTTTTTTAGAGCAGTGCAGGGTTTTATTAGGCTGTTCAGGGTGAATTTTCTTGATTATATCACAATGCCAAAAGTGAAGGGAAAGATGCGCCTAAAGATAACGAATACTGAGACAATATAAATATGAACTTCTCTAAGTAGTTTGCTTGCAGCTGTTATATTAAAGTGTTATAATGTACCTGAGAGGAGTTTAGACTGGTGGTCAAGCCTGGATAAAATGTTTGTAATAGGATTTGATGAAAAGATTTATTTTCAAGGTCACTACCTTTTCTTGAATGAATAAGAATAGCAACCAACAGCACTAGCAGAATAACTTGACTAGCTAACAGTTATAGGCTACGGCGCATGCAGCTGAAACTCTAGAGGGAGAGCAACTCTCACTTTCTCGGCCAAGTAGCACATCTTGTTTAGCAATATGTTATTTCTTCGGGATTGGCATGTGGTGGGTTTGGTGTTTTAATTTTTTGAACTTGACATTTACTGGTGCCTTAAGACTTGAATTTAGAAATATTGGTAGAAAACAAACCAACTTGCTGCCATGCTATAGATGTGTATGACTATGTAGCTTAACCCCTCATATTAAAATTTCCTCTTTAAACTTGAAGAGTTTGAGTCTCAGGGGAATAAATCAATGTGTAAAAAGTATCCTAAATGGTCCTTTTCTTAGCCTTGGTCAGACAGTTGCAAATCTGTTTGGTTTTGTATGTTAGCTTAGTAAGTGTGCAGTACTTGCTCTGGAGGGGCTATTCTATGATGATTTGTTTAGAAGTGGTGATTTGGGAAAGTAGAAAAAATCATGTGAATTTTGGCAGGCAATCTATGTAATTTTCATAGATATTTGAAATGCTCTGGCTTTAAAGATGTGTCATGCTATGTGATGCATAAAACAAGTACAAGAATGAAAGGGATGTGTTTCACCAGTTTTAACTATTCTGGATCTGAGAACAGTGGGACCAAGATGTGAAGATGTTATTTAGTAAAATTAAATTTGACTGAAAAAATTCGCACTGGCATGAAACAAATGGTAGAGTATTCAATTTCTCACTTATTTAAAAAAATAATTATGCACTGATTGTGAAGTGCATTAAACATAACAGAACCCAAACTATTTAAAGCTGTCCTATAGGAAGTAATGGAACTTGTATAATGCATTAGTTGAATTAAATAAGACTTACTGCAGTCCCTTGTGGGCACAGGCAGGAGAAGTGCCTTATGTACTATTGTGTCTGAACTCTCCAAGAAGAGTGCGTTATACCCTGCAAACTACTTTATCTTTGGTCTTTTCTGCTGAGGAATTAGGCAATATATTTAGATGGCAAGTCCTCAGGCATAGAGGAGAAGCCTTCCTTATATTTAAAAGGAGTGTTGGAAACCACAGCACTGCATCAAATGTATTGTAGGTACAAGAATTAATCGACAATGATGTTAGTGGATTAACAATCGACTGTTAGTTCCTATGCTTCACCTAAAACAGCCCGATTTTTCTGTATTGTTTGGTATGTTAGCTTTGCACCCTCATACTCTTAATCGTACATGATTCAGGGTTTCTTGTCATACTGACTGACTTGTTCTGCTACAGGACAGGGGGAGGAAGGTGTTTTAAATTCTTCACCCTCTGGCCTCACAGCACAGTTGGGTATTTGGCCACAGTAACTGTTGCCACTGTAAGTGGGACTATTGCTTTCCCCAGCTACATTACAACTTCCCCTGTTTTTCTTATTTTCTATGGTTATTGCACAGTGGTATGCCCCTTCCCTCTGTAAACATAGCATGTAATACATCGGGAGTAAAGCTTTGCAAGTAGAAAGCCTCTGATATTGCAGTCAGATCTGCCTGAGAGTATTACTAACCCAAGTACCACCTGGTATAATTGTGCATCCCTTCACTCTCTTGTATTCCCTCCCCGAGCTGGCGGGACTGCTGCCACATCTGTTTTGCACCACGGTACACTGCCAGTGCTCGGTTCTGTGTAGAGGAGTGGGAGCATCAGCTGAGCGGCACTAAAATGTCATCAGCTGATGCAATCTGATCTCTTCCATTTTTTACAGTCTTCATTCGACTCTGAATTCCAGTAAACAGAGCTGGAGGCACACTCAGTGATGTGTTAAAGCAGGGTCCTTATCAAGGAATGAATGTTGGTCTTGCTGGCAGTAAGGAATTTTGATTCCAGTTAATAGCAATGAATGAAGCACTTGTAACAGACAGAGGTTCAGGCCAGAGGAGAAGGGATGAGTCCATCAGTGCCGTTCCTCAGCAGTGTCACAGATCCTGTGAAATGGGAGGAGACCTTTTGCGGTGGCTTTGCTGGCTTTGGGGAAGGTCCTCAGTAGAACAGACCATCTTTAGAAATGTTCTCCATTGATGCATCTCAGTCTGGCATTGTCAGAGACCTCAGAAGGGTACTGCAAAATGTGCCATAAAATAGAGAACTTAACATAAAAAATTATTTTGATTCAACTCCATAATAACTTTTTAGTACGTCTCAGCTCCTGCATTTGCAAATGAGGTTGGCTTTGGAAAAACAAAATCTAAGCATATATTGTAAAAAAGGCGGGGAAAAGAAGTTTCATATTTAAGATTTTTTGCATTTATGCCTTGATCCAATTCTGTAAGTTTTATAATGCAGTCTTCTTGTAAAAGCCTTCTGTTCAATGATAAGTTGCGTCTATGGAAACAATATTAATTTCAATCATATATTCAACATGTCAAAATGGGAGCATCTATATTCCTAAATTACAGAACTGAGTCTTAAATTTTATTGCTTACTTTTCAATAGGCCCTTTTAACTGTGTGAATTCCTTTTCTCTTCCTATTTTCCTAGAAATCCATGTGAGTTTAGCAGTGTCATCTCTTGATGTGGTCACATTTAACTCTAACTTGACTTTGTAAGCTAATCTAGTTGACAGAAGTACACTAAGCTACCAGTGGTTTGTATCTGTTATTTTACTCAGCTGGAGATGCTGATGATCTAGATAGGTTTTGATAATCCAGGAAACAAACTACTTACTTTGTTGTTGTTTTTTTTTTTTTTTTTTTTTTTAAAAAAAAAGCTCTGATAACCTTCCTGTGATTAAATATGGTTACAGAAATGATGGTCAATGTGCTCAGTGCAAGTGTGTGTGTATTCAAGTGTAGATTCGTTGGGAGGGAGGGAAGATTGAGCGGCAGCGGCAGTGACTGAATAGATTCACAACCTCCCTGTTCTCATTACACCATCATTTTCTGACCATGTATATCAAGTGTCATTTAAACTATTAAGCGTTTATGTCTTAAACCTTTATATTGCATATGCATAAGAAGGGTGGACTGAGGCTGAACCAATTCCTGATTTTCAGGGCTTGACTTTGCCACATTTGTAATGTTATATTGAAGTAATTTCTATTTTAAGGATAGACAATATAAATACACCTACACAATGTTGTTGGTTAAATTCTGTATTCTGTTATTTACACTATGTCATATAATACAATATAACTGAGCTGAAATTTGGAGGAAGGGGGCTTTTTAATTTTCTGTTGATGAATCAGAAGAAAATTAACACAGTTAAAGAATAGACTAGTCCTCCAAAATACTTACAAATATTTTATCTCTTCGCATAAAAAATATGTGAATACTAATTTTTCATGCCAGCAATTCTAGACGATATGTCTGTTTACATGTGGGTTAAGTCTGTAGGTTCACATACTTATTTTAGACTATGTTATGGGAACAAAGTGCTAGGGAACAGCTGGTCCCATGAAAATTTCAGTATACTTATTTAACCTCTTCCACAGGTCCGTCGAATTTGTCAGGTTATGGAAGCCACAACCCAAAACTGTATTTCTCAAATAATTTTTTAATTCATAAAGTTCTTAATTGCATAGTTATTTTATGCTAATGTTCATGGCATTGGTGTAATTGAAGCAGTAATACGTTTCTCTTCATTTAATGCCAAAACAAAGATGAAACACTAACCCCCTGTGGGTGCAGATTATTGCAAGCACAGATGGATGGTATAGAAATTGTTGAAAGACGAGATTTATGAAGTCCAGCATTGCTTCAGTGGTCAAAAAATCTTGAATATGAAATTAATCCTTTTTCATATATGACATGATACTTTTTAGATAGTGTGCAGTGTCTTTTATATATATATGTATATCTAATCTGTCAATATTGTTTAAATTACACATTGTTTCTGGGATTTCAATTTTCTAATGCCTAAACACTTGATTGCTGATGTTCCTTACGTGATTTCCAGATTTTGAGACTCCAGATGCACTTTTTTTTCTCCTTTACTGATAGTTTAAGAAGTACCGTTTTCCAAGACAAATATTTTGGAAAAAATGCTCAAGCGTGCCTGTCTGCATTTTCAGACATTTTTGAAGAAGGTTGTTATTATGGAGATATCTAGAAAAACGATAGTTTGCAAAAGATGGATGCAGCTGAACTGCTGGATGTATGCATGTTTCTAGTCTAGCCTCACCACGTGCTTTCTTGCAGCTTTTTAATTTAACTGCAAGACTGTAAAACCTAACTTTTCCTGTAAGAATTTTACAAAATGAAATTACTTTCTGGGTTATTTTATTAAGATAATTGGGACGAAAATGTTGATGAGTAATCTTTGAATAGTTTTGAAGGAAAATTCTCTGTAAACATTTATAAAACAAATGTTGGTTTTGATTGTTGTGTGAGCTGCAGCCTGAATCTGACTTTAACAAAAAAATTGATCCTGAGAAAATGTTGTACTCATAATATCTGTATAGAGAAGTCATAAGTCTTTTCCTTCAAACTTAATTACTTCCCATGTCTGATTATTATGTTTTTTTTTTTTTTAGTGATACACATTTCACGGGTTTTATGCATTGCATAAAATAATTTTTCATTTATATAGCAAAAAATAATCTGCTTCTTTCACTAGAAATTACTGAGTATTCAGCCTTAACATCTTGATTACTGTTGTCACACCCAACAATTTAATTGAATAGTTTATTTTGTGCATGGCAGTTTACTGTCTAATACTGTGGTAGAAGCAGCTTTTTCTTCCGTCATCTTTATTAATAAGAGAAAGGAAAGTACCTTACATTGTCCCCAGATTTTAAACACTTCCATTGATAATTAACAGCCAACATTTAGGTTGCTTAATTGGACATTATTTCTTTTAAAAGCATTAATGCAAGGTCAATGCATTTTAAACTTCACTGTGCAATTTTGTGGCATTTTTCCTTCTCTTTAGTGACTAAAAGAAGTTTGCTCAGTGCTACTAAATGAAAACCAGTGCCTGATAGTTATCATTTGATACTTGCCTATGCCCATGCAGATGTAAGGTGAGTCCATAACACGAGCTCTCCTGTGAAATGTTGTCCTTGCCTGGATAGTCCAACTAACAGTTGGTGGAAGGGCTGCATCCCAGACTGGCAAATGAGCCTGATGCAGAAGATGCACACTAGTGAGGACAGTGTGAGATCCTGCTCGTCCTTCATCTCCTGGACTTCTAGGCTCTTGGGCAGGTGGGCCAGGCTTGCCTAGTGAGGAGCAGTGGGACACGTGTGATTGTTGGTGTGTGGAGCGTGCTCCTGCAGGCTCCCATGCTCCTGCACTGATAAATCATAGCAGTTTGTGCCATGGACACATTTCTAGCTTATTTTTGTTTGATGTTCCATTAAAGAGTTGTAATTTTCTAAGGTGGGAAAATAAAATTTTGTAGCCAGCACCACCCATGAATTCTAGAGCAGCACAGGGTGGGAAAATGAGTTGCAAGCTGTTTCTAGAACAAAGTGATTTGATAACATCATATAGTGATTACAGTATAATTGACAAAAAATAAATAATGTATCCTGTGATGATAATCTCATCCTGACTCTTTAAGTGAAATTATACACTTTTAAATACATAGCAAATCCATTGATTAATTAACGGATGTCTATGTCGCAACTTCCTAAATTGTCTCTCCTTCCCGTAACTTGAACCACATTTCTTCCTTGTGCTTCTTGCTTCACCCTTCCAGGCTTGTTAGCCTCTCTCTGCCTTTTTTCTTTGACTCTTCTATCGATAGAGTTTGAACTGATGAAACCACAGCCAAAGTTAAAAGACAGGCTTTTGCATCATCAAATAAAATTCCAAAGAGGTTCCCAGAATAGAAGTCGAGATTCAGGATTATATTAATTAAAACCTGAAATAAATGGTTATTGCAATATGTCCTAATTGCTTTGAATTTTAGGGCAAAAAGCTTTCATTTCCTTGAAATATGGTTATATAGATGGGTTTAGAAAACTCGGGATGTTTAGTAAGGAATGGGAACAGGTTCTTCAGTTTCAGTCTGTCAGGGTAAGGAAACGTTTCCAAAGCATCTTGTTCTACAGAATTTCTGGAGTATTGACTGGGCAGGTGTCTCAGCTGGGCTGCCAAACTTTATTGCAGTCAGTTTTCTGTCCTGTGCTACCACACTGTGTGTTAGAGCCTAAGTACAATGACATTTTCGGTAATTTCACACCTTTAAAGATAAGAAATGCATCAGCAACACCTGGAAAACAGACTTATATCCTGAAGATGGAGACAGCTTGGATAGACTGGAAAATAAACTGCCTTGGAGAAAAAGAGGAATCAAAATTCCTACCTTCTTAATTTCCCTTATTGTTTGTGAAACAGCGGTGTAACAGAAAACAATTGCTCCTCCAGATGGCTATTGGCACCAAAATAACAGTCCTTGTTCATAATGGCTGGATCCTTGTCAGTGACATTAACAAGGTTTTGAGTCTTCTAGCACTCTTCCTATGCTTGACTCCTAAAAGGCAGTGGAAAAAGTTCTTTTTTTTTTTTTTTTCCCTCAGAGCAAAGATATTTCCCAATATCTTCTTATTAGTAGCATGGTAATGCAGATGTGCCAGGAAAGTAGCTAAACAGCACAGGGACTTGTGTTTAAAAGGCAGTACCTCTGAGAACACACTTCAAACTTCCACTCTGCAATTGTGAATACTTCAAAAGTTAGGTTGGTAATATTTTTTATCTGTTGAATGCCAAGATAAAAAACATGAAATGATTTTAGATTTAGAACTCTCAAAAAGAGTTTTACCTGGAAAAAAATCTCCAGCATAAAGAAATCTGGCATTAGTTTTCCAGTGCTGTGCTCTACCATAAATGTTGTGTTTCAAAGATGTTCGGTTTGGACATCAGTCACAAAGATTGTTTTGTACTTTATACAAAATACAGATTTGCTGATAAATGGGGAACATTTCCATTTCACCCATTTTTTTTCTGGAATTTATGGAAAATACAAGAAATGCACATGAAGCCTGGTTTGTGTGCAAAAGTTGAGTGCTAATCCATTTTGGATGGGCAGGTTCTAACATCTGTTTCTCTAAACCGCTGTGGGATGCACCCACTGAGATGTGCATAGATGTGGACTGTACCTGGAAAGTTTGTCCTTGAATGTCCTTGAAAATCTGATTCACACTGAGTGCAAGACTTGCAAACTTTTCAGTGTGGAAGAAAATTTAACTTTGCAGTCATTTATTGGTTGTTTCATAAAATTTTTATTGTGAATACATTTAAAATATGTAGGATAATGCATGACACATCTTTTGCACATTAAGAAGGTGGGTAATTTTCTTGATGCTTCAAGCAGATGCTCTACCCATGAGCAACCTGAGCAGGAATCTGCCCTTGGGTAACCTCACAACAAGCCATTGCTCTGCTGCGAGGGATGTGCAATAGACGTGGAGGAGAGCTCTTATCTTCCTGAGATGTTCTTGCTTGGCTTCATTTATGTCATAGGGTGACATAGGATTTGCTGGAAAGAACAAGCCAAATTCCTCCACGACTTGCATAGAAAAGTCCTAGCAATAGATTTGGGCCAGCTATAGGCAATTCTGAACTGATGGTATTGGTGAAGAGGCAGGGTGAATCTAACTGAGGGCTACCAGGAGAGGCAGGGGCTGGAGCTTAGGTGGATGGGCTGGAAAGCTTATACTCCGACCAAGGTTCTAAGTACAGAAGTGAATTGAAAGAAACCAAATAGGTTCTTGGTTTTCAACACATTAATTTTGGATGTTCATATGCTTCATCTGTGCCACACAGACACCAGAGATTTAAAATAATTGTGGAACGGATGCCTAGAAGCAGAAGGCACGTCATGTTGAGTTCCTTTATTGGGACTGAATCATTATTCTTCTTTATTGTACTTTCCTGTTACATCAAATGTAAATGGACATGAAAGGCATAATTTCCCTGGAGACTGAAATGATATTTTTGTCAAGTTTGGCCCCGTATCCTGTCATTCTGTCTCCCTCTCTGCCTGATTTTGTCATGTATCTGTCTGAGCTTTCCATTGATAGTTACATAATTGCCTGAAGCTCTACTAATTAATAATTAGCATTCACTTTTCTCTTCTGCTTCTTGAACCAGTTTTATTTTTGTGGGCTCTGGCAGAGCTGCTGCCTGTAAGGGTTTCTAAACTAAGCTGGGTTTCTCGTAGAGCAGAACTGTCACCATTCGTTAAAGGATGCTCCGTTGGGCCGTCTTTGAAATAAAGTTGGTGCCTTGGCTTCTCTATGCAAGGGATCCCACTGAAAGATGCTCTCCTTTTTTTTCCTCCCCAGCTCTACTTTGCAATAATGACCAAACAATGGCCCTGTGAGATCATTTTCCTAATGAGGGTGAAGCATGTGACCCAGGATATCGCTTTGATTTCCTTAATAAGATCAAACACAGTTATTCAAAATGTTATTTAAGTATCTGTTTTTGCTGGCTTGTTCAGGTGTAACCCCCACAAGGAATTTTGTGTCATCAAAGTCTGTTGTAATAAAATATGTTTTAAAAAGTAGTTATGATTATATTTTCAAAGCAAAGGGAGTGAATATCAAGGGTCTACAGTCAGAGAAATTCTAAATCTCTGCTGAAACTGCTTTGGGGCACATTTTTTTCACATAATTTGTGTTGAATTCAGGCTACTTTTATTTTCCATGTGAGGGAGATTCTGTTAAGAATGCTAATGAAATATTAAAATAATATAAGCTGAATGGTTTTCCCAAGTAGTTCTGCTGGTGAATCTCTGCTGTAGTATCTCTGCTAAGTATGATCCCTGTTCATTAAACATAATGACACAACATTAGAAGTTTAAATGCTATGCAGGGAGCCCTGAGAGACCTGGGCTCTGAATTCACTTCCTGCATTCCACTTAAGTACATTTAAATTCTAACTATTTCTTTCATTTGCATTTTCTTGCTCTGTTCAAGAGAAGTGGATAGAGCCTTCTGAAGTTAATGTAAAGGTCCTGTTGGCTTCAGAAGATTTTGGAATAGACGGTAAATAAAGAAGCACTAATCCTAAGCTGTGGGTCTGCATTACAACTATGAAAGGATGTTATTTGTTTATTTACTTATAGGGTTTTTATTTACTGTTGCCTAAGATGTCACTAATTATAGTTGTCCAGAAAAGTATATTTTTTCATAACTCTAGACTCAACTTCACTTATAAAATTTGCATTATGATTTCTTAGTGAAGGTTCACAGTGTCCATTGTCACTGAACTAGACTGAAAATCCTTGTAATGACAAAGCTTCTCTGACACTAAGGCTATTTAATTAATGACACAATCCTATTTAATTCCCCACCTTGGGATTTATTCTGCTCTGTCAATGGAGTAGCTGATGTCTTTAGTCAGTTAGCAGCAAGTTATGTCAGGAGCGTTGTGAAAATAAGAGCAAGAAGTGCATCTGCTTTTGTGAGAGTTGCTTGAGTTTGGAAGGAAGACTTCCAAAAGTTCAATTTCTTGGTATAGTTAAGCCTCTTTAGATGTTAGTTGTGGCCAAGAGGGAAAATCCTTCTCTGTCGACAGCTGTAGGATCCATTTCTTGCCTTGCAACAGTGCTACAATTTTTCTGACGACCCAAGGATCTAATTCAAGGAGCAAAACTGGCAAAAAAATGTCTGCTGGTTTTTGAGGGCAATTTTTTCTTAACCAGGTAGTGGTGGGATCAGACAAGCACCAGTGCTGGTGGCCTCCGGTTGGATTTGCTCAGCTGCACTGTAAAGCCATTCCTTAAGGAAAGTCTAAGCCATGGCTCAGGGCATTGAGTCATGAGTATTTTGTCTTCAAGAAGTGAGCTGAAGAGATACCCTGTTCCTGAATGTGTGCTTTTTAGTAACTGAGACTAAGCTGTGAGGAGCAAACCATTCACAGCCTCTGGAGATGCAAAGGCACTTTCTCCAAAGGCAGGGAGCCTTGTCAGAAGTTCTCACTGCTGTCATTGCACTTACCTCAGTCTTCCATGGCCTTGAGATGCATAACACAGTAATTCTATCTCTGGAAAGAGGGACCGGTTTTCTTCTGTGCTATGAAATGTCCCATTTTACAGCAGGAACAACTGTAAAAGATGTAGTAGGAAAAATGACCTCGATACGCAGCTTGTGCCATCTGTAAAATTCATCAAATGTTATGTGAACTGCTCATATGGAAAATACATTATAAGTTTTATTTATATATACATAAATATATATATGTGTCATTATCACCATAATATATATTACATAAAAAGTGTGTTAAAGTGTTTTTCAGAAGCCTGTCAGAAATTCAGCACTTTCCATTTTTCTGACATATACTGGATGTCTGTCTTCAATTTTTTTAGTTATCTGCAGCCATTCTCTGCTCTTGAATTGTTTCCTCTTTAAGGAGGATGTTTCATTTAAGGTATGGAGGAATGATTTTGGGGACATAGGTGGGGGAATTTTTGGGAACTTCTGCAGGTGGGGGAAAAATATGTTTTAAAGATTTTTTTATTCACCAGGATTATTTTTCCTTTTCTGGAGAACTGGTCATTTCAGACTTTTGGCTAAAACAAAACTGCTTTACTTTCTGCTTCATTTAGGAGATGTTTACAAGGTAAGATGACAAGAAACAACCGAGGCAGCAGCATACCTGCTCTGCAGTGTGCAACTTTTGTTTTGTGGTGTTGCACTGTTGACTGCAAGTCACAATCACCATAACCTTCCCAGCATGAGCAAGGGGTGGTTAATGTCTGAATTTCCCAAGGTGCCAAGGACAACAGCTGCAATTTACTGCTATTGAATTTTGGAGAGAGCTAAAACTTATTTTAGCTCTCTGAATTCTGAAATCTCTGAATTACTGAAATCATATTCCTCCTGGTCCACCATTGTACACATGCAGATCAATACCTCTGTGAAACAAAAGGTAGTGCAGGTTGTCTTGGGCTTGGCAAATTTTCAAGTTGCTCCAAACCCAGGGTAGTAATCTTTGGAGGAACTTGTGCAATGCATCACACTGCTATTATCTATCTACCTAGCAGAAAGTCATATATGAATATTTTTCCATTTCCCATATAAGAATCAAAGCACAGAATATTTAAAATTATTTTTGCCATTTTATTTTCAATTATATATTATTAAATACTATTAAAACTTTTATAACTTGTAATAAATTATAATAACTTTTTTGTGTGTTTGTTTTCAGGTCTTAGAAAAAATACCCCCAGGTAGACAACAATTTGTAACACTTTTTCTTTTTTCCAACTATTTTTGAATTTTTCATAAAATACATTCTAGCTTCAGATACTTGTCCTTATATTCTGTAGAGTTTTAAAAATATTGAAGCCATTTATGTTAAAGGTATCCATCAAACTTTTTGCCTGCAAGAAATTTGGATATGGCTATTACTTTTGTGTTTCACTCCACGTACAAATAAGATGTCACTGTCAGCAGAAAATATCTATTTGGTACAGTAAAATACCCTTCACTTTTGAGCATTTCTGTAAGGCTTGTCTGTTTGCAGTGATGATGTAAATATGGTAGATATATTTCAGTAAAGAGGGAGTCTGTAGGTACAGAGTAAGGCAAATGGAGTGAGTGTTAGATCCCTGTTCATCAGCGTGGAAGGCATTGAAGTTAATGTTTTTAAAGAAAAAGAATAATATTTCTTGTAATGTGCATTTTTAGGCTCCAGTCCAGTTTGTGTTTTGTCCCTTGTTGTTCTGGCTGTGCCCAGAGCCCTGCCTTTGGCAAATACTGACGGAGAACCAATCTCTGCTGTTTTAGCTATGCCACACCCTGATCCTCTGGCTCTCCCATGCCACTGTTTTTCTCTCAGAGCTGACACAAAAAGCCATTGTCTGCAGCTAATAACCAGTGGAAGGAGAGTCACAGGGGAATAAGTAGCTGGGAGATGGCCCCTGGGGCTGTGTCACTCTTTGAGCTTGTTTTTCCCCCATGACATGGGAGTCTCCATTTTTGGTGGTTCCACGAGTCAGTGCCCCATCAGCTACCACAGAATACAGATTTGGAAAGAAGTCTCTTCTCCTCACTTCTGCTCATGTTTCCGAGAGTTTTCTTCAGTGCTTCCTGCGGGATGAGTGTGGAACAATAAAAGAGACTGCTGTACAGAGGTCAAAATATCAATTGCACTAACAGAAATTATTTTTTGATGGTTTACTGGCAGCATGAAAAGCAGAAGATGATGTCGTGTCCAGCAACCAAAGGCCAAAGGCTTTTCACAAACATCTAGGGTGTCAGATGCCTGCTCTGTTTGAAATACCAGTTTGGACCACATGGCAGAGTCAGGCCCTGCCAGTGTAAGTTCTTGTTAAAAGATGAAACTTTTCTGGACCTCTTATGTCTTCCAAAGGTGAAGCCATACACAAGGTGCCAGGGTGAGCAAGAATTTGCTGTTTTTCTTTTTCATTTCTGTTTTTTTTTCCACAAAGTTTCTTGTTTTCTCAGATCTTTTCCATCTTTTCTGACTCTCTCCTTTCCTTTCCTCCGAATACTTTGCATTTACTGCAAACCAAAATTGAAGTACCTTTTGCCTTTAGTAGGAATAGGATCGATCCTCTGTTTCCTCTTCTGTACCTCTGTCTCCCTGATTTCTGCTCTTCATTCATTCACATCCACAGTTTTAATATAAGAATTGGGGATGGACAAGCCGGAATGGGACTGGCTTGAAGTTCAGAGGCAATCAGATCCAGTCTGACTTAGTCTCACACTACTGATGATTTAGTTCTCTTCACAGTCTTGGTGTCCTCCACAATCTCAGTGTCTATCCATTGTCCATCTTTTACAATTAAATGGCTCAGACCTTTCCACTGCACTGGAAACTCACTTAAAGCTGTTACAGGTGGTGTAAATCATGAGCAGCATCCCTCTGATGGTCCCATATGCCGCTTATGGGTTTACACACCCATCACTACTTTTTAGTGGCTGTTTGAATGTCTTTATTGGCTTGTCTTTATTTTTGAATGGATTAGATGTGTTCACCCAATCACTCCCAGTTGAGAACAGTAACTTTTAATTGAGCTGTGATTAGCTTCTTAAACTACCTGAATCTGATGGTAGAAATATATTGCACTTTTTGTTAATTAGGAAATTGATTGTTTGGTTGTGCATCCTTGGTGGTAAATATGATAACCTTTAACATGACTGGATCGATAGTTCAGGAGTTTGATTTCTTTGTTTTAAAGCAATCAGACCTGAGTATACCTTCCCCCCCCCCCCCAAAAAAAAAAAAGGTTAAAAAAAAAAAGGTTTGAAGAGATCTAGGAGTTTTACACAGGCAATGGTGCATTACATCCCTTCTTGGTGCTTCTGAGTGTCTATTCAGACTTGGGATACTGAAAATCAAAATATGAAGCAGAAATTATAACTTCTGCCTATAAACTTATTTTTTATTACCTTAGGGATGTCTCCACTTCAGCATTTTTATCTTCTTTTTGCCTTCGGGAGAAGCTGACAGATGTATATGCCTTTAGAAACACCAGAATTTGATACCTACAGAGTAATTACCCCAGGAAGCTGTAAATGACCCCTCTACCAATCACTCCCATATGTATTTCAACTTAGTGAGTTGTATTATTTTTGTTTTCACTGAAACTGAACTCACTTCTCTGAAATGCAACAAGCTGTGTTGACTTGAGTTGTACTGGAATATTTTATGTGCCTTTGTGTTAAAAGCAGATTTAAAAAGTAAAGGGAACTTGCTTGCCATTGAAGAGTCAACCACCCTGTGCCTTAATTGGCACTTTTGGGTCAAATCCTTCCTGCACCAACTCCAATGCTTTTCCAGTACTTGACTGTAACCTATTTTGGGTGACATTCTGATAATGTCCTCTTATGTCATGGATCAAAGCTATGCAAGGCTGATGCCTTTCCAAATGATTGCCTAGTCTTTATAAGGAAATGGTTAAATCATCACCAATCTGTTTTAAGTACACATTCAGTCCTGTGTTCGAGTTGCTTGGCTGATATACATTTCCATGTCTTTTGGTGACAAAAATATAAAAAGGTGATTATGCACATGGTTTAGATGCTTCCTTTCTCAGTGTGAAGTTTCTGAAGCTAAGACATCCCTAAATTAGTTTATCAACAACTTGGTGACTTACCAAATAGTCATTGTCAGAAATGTCTCTGCACAGAACTTTTACCTTGAAACTTGTGCCTGACGGCAGACGGTTGTTGTTTTTTAGGTAAGATTAACTTACATAGCTCCTTTTTAAAAACCATGCTCATTCTAGTTTCTCAGAGGATCTGGTTACAGTGGGTTTGAGCAATGTGGAGGCATGGCTGTTCTTCCTATTAAGCCTGTGCTCCTCACAGTGGCTTGAGGTCTCCTCAATATTTTACATGGTGAAACTCCTCAAAGACTTGCCCTCTTGAAAGAGCAGGCTGAATTTGAGGGCAAAGAGCACAGTAATATAAACTCGAATGATCTCTTTCCAGCAAATTTGAACTTTCCAGTTCAAATGGAAGTATGTTTCCGCTGAGACTGGTAATGTTTTGTCCTTCTTCCTATAAATCAGCCCTGAATTATGCAGCAGGATGTTCAGGAATCTTAATGCCCGAAAAGGGTAAGAATGAGAAGGACCCATTACTGTTAAACTATCAGCTGTAAAAAACCTGTCTATATTCAGCTCTTTTACAGACCAAAGCCATTACTGTTTTACAGCAGGCCAAAACCTTTAATGACCATTACAGAAAAAGGGTTCCAGTCCTATTCTTGGGTATATACAGTAGAGCTATCACATTAACAGCCTTATGTATGGATGGGAACATGCTAACTCACAACAGCCCAGAAGATGCATACTGCTCATCATTCCTTGTGAAAGACTGCTGCTCTGATGAGTCATTTGAATGCCTCAAATCCCAACTTTTACCATTATTTATGTTCCACTGTATGTATATATTTTATCATTTCTACTTCAGTTTGAACATTAGAGTCACTTATGGAAAGACAAAGTTTGATTCAGTAGGTCTTGGTTTGGAAAAAATCCCAGATGGAGAGCTAAAGGTCTGACAAAGCAAAATAAAACCTACCTCCTCTCTGCAGTCTTTTAAGGTAGGATGAACTTCCTTCACTGAAACGGGCATATTAAAAACTTTTTACATGACGTAAATTTTTAAATCTTATTAGTTGCAAACAATTAAGTCATAACACTTGAAATGGGCTGAGCAGTCCGCAAAATATACGAAACGTGAATTTATATATGGGGAGTGATCTCTGGTGGGATGCCTGCCGGGGGAGCCTGGGGTTCTGCAAAATTTTCTGACCTGTTTCAGACCAAAGCAATTAGTGAATGTAGGACCTTTTCATGTGCTTTTTCTCTCTTGCATCTGCTAACATTGGCAGAGATGTCATCTACTTCTAGTAAAAGTATTCTACTGATATAGGGGAAAGGGTCTATCTTTCAGAAAAATCATAGATAACCATCAGCAACATCTCTGTTATGTATAGGAACTACAGAGTCAGCCACCACTGAAAGAGTATATAACAAAATATTTTTCTAACACAACCCAGTTTCTAGATGTTTCTTTAATATTGTGCTCCCAAGGATTCATTTCAGTGGTCACTTATCACTTGTAATTACAGGTCTATAAGAAGATGCAATAACTCCCTGTCGTTGGAGGCGTAGTTCTCATGATGAAAGGGTAGAAGACTTTGAAGTAAAATAAACAGTGAATATATGATTAGGAGGAAGATAAACGAGATCCCATAGGAGAGGAAAAATTGCTGTCACATTATATTTTTAACTCTTGAAGCCCTGTGTGTTGTGTGATCAGCAGTGAAGGAAAGATTTCATTTGAGGCTCAGGTTCAGGATAATGGGTCAAAGCGGACCATTGTAGATGCTGTTAGACTAAGAAGATTTTATGTTAGCTAGACATTGTAGTGGTTAGACATCACTAGTGATTTGAGTCTGGGTATGTCTTTGCGCAGGTTTTGTAAAATAGGATCTTGGTTCATGTCATACAAAGTCTGTTTTATATATAATTAAGTCTCATTTAGTTGATATTTTTAAAATTATTTATTATTTGTTATAGTTAAGAGTAACTTTTCAGATCTCATGCCTTACAGATATTAACAGTTTATCAGCACTCAGGGCCATTCAAGGAGCACTGCAGTTTGAAATAGTTTCATACATATCTTCTCCAAAGACTTAGATGAGACTCAAAGCTAAAACAAATGTGCAGAAACAACATCGGCGTTTTGAAACCCAACATAATTGAGAGCATATTGCATGATTGAATTACAACCTAATATCTCATGATATTTTCCCACTTGTCAGAAAAGGTCATGCAATGCTGTAAATAATCAATAGTTTTCATGTCTAAAACGAAGAAGTTCGAACAGTTTTTCATGAGCTGTGAAGGATAAATGAGGCACTTGCCAAGATCCATTGAGAGTCATCCAGGCTTTACATATTTTATAGTACGCTTAGTGGCATACTCATTACCATTACCATTAATGGCTTATGATTAATCAAAAGAATTTGGTTTAGAACCCGCACATGGAAATCATATAATTTATCTCATCTTCTGGGGATTATCCTGAAGAGACTGCTATATGACTGATCTTAATGTACACTGGAGTTTATATGGTATGTTATGTGCAGCTATGCCAAACATTATAATCTGAGAAAGAAAAATATGCTATTTGTGTATAATATCACAACACTTACATTTGCACAAATCTTTGGTTAAATAATTCTTGGCATGTCTCTTATAAACCACCGTTGTTACAGGCGTACAGCTGGCCATATAGAAAACACTGTAGACTGAAACTTGGCAATTGGCTTGTCATGACTGGGGAACAAATTAGATTTGCCAATGTTGTGGTTTAACCTCAGCCGGAAACTAAGCACCACGCAGCCGCTTGCTCACTCCCCCCCGCCAGTGGGATGGGGGAGAGAATTGGAAGGGTAAAAGTGAGAAAACGCATGGGTTGAGATAAAGACAGTTTAATAGGTAAAGCAAAAGCCGCGCACGCAAGCAAAGCAAAACCAGGAATTCATTCACTCCTTCCCATCGGCAGGCAGGTGTTCAGCCATCGCCAGGAAAGCAGGGCTCCATCACGCGTAATGGTTACTTGGGAAGACAAATGTCATCACTCTGAACGTCCCCCCTTCCTTCTTCTTCCCCCAGCTTTATATGCTGAGCATGACGTCATATGGTGTGGAATATTCCTTTGGCCAGTTGGGGTCAGCTGTCCTGGCTGTGCCCCCTCCCGGCTTCTTGTGCACCTCCAGCCTTCTCAGTCGGTAGAGCATGGGAAGCTGAAAAGTCCTTGACTAGTGTAAGCACTACTTAGCAACAACTAAAACATCGGTGTGTTATCAACATAATTCTCAACCTAAATCCAAAACACAGCACTGTACCAGCTACTAGGAAGGAAATTAACTCTGTCCCTGCCGAAAACAGGACAGCCAATTTGGGGAGATACTGGCGTGGCTGTGCGCTTGTATAAACACATATATATTTACACAATGCATGCTTACAAAGGCCCATAAGGAGGCTTGGATGTTTGATATAGGAAATGGCAGATGGGGATCTTGCTTCAGTGGCAGCTGGTTCAAAATGGGTTGTACAGTAGGTCTTCAGAAGCAGCAATGTGTATATCTGTGGTCTCACAGGAGGGAACAAAAAACCATGCACGGAAATAGTGGATGCATTCAGAGTACTCCACATTAGACTCTTTTGCCAAATTCAGGGCTCATTGGGAATTGGGAAAGCAGAGCCATCTTTCACCAAGGAGAGTGCAAAGTAAGGGTGCAAGGAGAAAGGCTCTGACAGAGGCAGATGACAGGTCTGTGAGCAGACCACCCTGGATGCCAACAACTCCTGCCTTTCTGAGAGGTACCAGCCTCCAACATTTCCCAGATTGGGATTTTGGCAAGAGAAAAGAGCCAGGAGCTGCTCTGCCTGGGGAGAGACATCATCAGGCAGCAGCTCAGCAGCTCCTGCCTCTCAGGGAAGAGATGGGTCTTGGTCATCCCACTCTGCACTGAGTGTGGGCTTTGCTGAGTGCCCAGATGTGCTGGGTACAGCCATTTCCCCCAAAATGTCAGTGTGGTGGTGCTTAGAAAGTGGAAAAATGACACATTGTCATGTGCAACTTCATTCCAGAGTGGGCAGCAGTAGGAGAGGAGACAGCCGCAGGGTACATGAGAAGTACTGCATCTCAGCTTTTAAGGAGAGCAGGTTTAGTCACTGTGTTTGATGGATATCACCCAAGAATGCTTTAAGATGCATTTCTGTCAACCCTGCAGTGTGGAGGTGCCTGGAGATGCCTGAGTCAACCCAGGCACTGGGGTCAGGACCGCGCTGCCGAAGCTGGTTACCTCCACTGCCCTCCTTGTGCTGCAACCTGCCTTTCAGCCATTTGTCAAGCCAGTTTTTGCTATTGAGAGAAGTTAATGCCTGCTCTGGTGACAGCAATAGCTGTTCCACAACTCTGTACTTGCCTTTTAAAATAAGGCTTAAAATATTGTCAGCAACCTAAATCTTAGACAGAGCACAGATGATAAAGGATTAGTAAATAAAGCAGGGCATCAGTTTGGCCACTGGGTCAGCTTATTGTCTAATCCTTGCTATCCCGATTTCACTATCCGTAGATAGGGAAGCTAATATCTATTTATGGATCTCCTGGGGTCTTTGGGAGGATTAATCACTGAGTGTTCATAACCTATTTTTTAAGTGCTAAGTATTATGAGCGATTTGTGGGGACAGCATGAAGTAATAAGCATCATGGCAAAGCTGCAGAGTCTGATATGTTCACTCTGTTTTCTTCAGAAGGGTTCAAGAAATTAGATTGGATTAACTTTATTTTACTGCTTAGGATTCATATGGTGACCAAGCAGCAGCACAAAGTTATAGATAACCAAACCACTGATTTACTCTGGGTCTGCTGAACTGAAGTGGTGCACGTCTAGTTTCTGGTTTCCAGACCTTAAAACTCCTACTGCACCTGTTGATAGCACAGGTCTCCATCCAGATTGGGCAGTTCCTATCTGCTTCTCTTACATGCAGAGGTATGAAAATCCCAAGTGTCCTATAACAAGTTACTAGGGGCTGGTATTTCTCTAATTCAAAAAAAGGAAATAAATAATTGAGGAAATGCAAACCATTAAAAGCTTGTACAAACTCGCCCTGCCCTGCCTCCCCCAGTAAATATGTTTGAAATGCATTTTGAGCCTTAGAGATTGCAGAAAACCCAAGGACGCACCTGAGTCCGAGCTGTCAAGGAACATCAGCTCAATTCTGTTCTCAAATTGTCACTGCACAAGCATGGTCTTTATTCTTAAATGCCCAGGAATTAACTACTTTCAGCAGTTAATTTTAATATCAAAGGCTTTCAATAATACAATATGTTCAAAGATTATAACCTTATGAGGCCTTTTTGGTGTTACACAGGGATGGAGAGAAGTGGTTATGAAAGGGTTGGGTTTTTTTAGGAAGAAGACATTCCTTTTATTTTAAAAGAAGCACTGAAGATGCAAAAGGAAAAGACAAACTGATCTTGACCTGGAGCATCAGTGTCAGTTTTCCCTGTTTGCTCCACACACCAAGTTTATGGGATACCCACACTGGCATTGGGTATCTTGGCTATAAGGCACTGTACGTGCAGGCAGCACTCTGCCGTAAATCAAGTGGCACTGTGCTCCATGCTGCAGTGTTTCCTTAGTCTATTAATAGCAACCCTGTCTGAACACCCTGAAGACTTCAATACCTACATATTATGTACGACACTTCGGGGGAAATCCAGAAACCAGTGAAACCACTGCCATGATGGGGCTGGGGTTTCATCCTTAGGGATTTGGGCTTTGCACAGTGCCTAACCAAATGATGGGTTGTCTTACCATGATGAAAAGAATACTGTTTTTTGCTTATAAATGAGATGAAGAGTTTTTTTTCATGAGAGGGAACCAGTTTAGCAAGCAGAGCGGGGATGAGTGGGAAGGCAGAAAGTTCATATATCAAAATCGTTGTTGTTCTTATGTGAGACAATGTTCTTAAACGAGTCTCACAAGTTGCTAAATTTGCTGATCCTATTTTTCAGTGAGGAAGAAATATTGATTAATAACATTGGGATTCATAAATAACCACTGAAGCTATGAAAGCTTGATATGGAGTTAAAAGGAAGAGTCCATGCGGGTAATAAGCCTATGTCATTTTAACAGCGTTGGGCAGCAATGTAAACAGTCTTTGAACTGCTGTTAAAGTCATGCAACATCTCATTCCTTAAAACCATGAGTAATTGAATTTTCTCATTACCCAGATTATTCACTGTGACAAAAAGCAGAGATTTTTCTTTGCCGATCGGCTGAAGGCTGCAGCTTTATGTCCTTGTGGGCACAGGAGCTATGCATGCCGGCAGGATGAGGGGCAGTCCCAGAGCACTTTCAGATGCCTCTTGTAAATGAAGTCAGTGGAAACTTTCCCACGTGCAGGCACTCTGACTTCACTATGAGCTCGAAGTACTGTGAATTTTGAGACTTGTATTTTTTTTTGTTATTCTTTTGTGTGTGTGTTTGTTTTCTTTCTCTGCAAGTTTGCAGTTGCAAAACAGGTGGCCAAGCAGGCATTAGAAGTTAATTACTTTATTGGACTACTTGCATATTTTAATGTTATTCTGTTACCAAGGATGGCAGTGTAAATCTCAGAGAAAACAAATTCATTTCAGAAAGATTATATATATATATAGATTATTTGCATCCTAACCCCTGTGTGTGCCTCCCCTGCCCCAATAAATAAACAGCTTTTTGTACTACTGCAGTCTCTAAGGATATTTGCAGAGATAAACATGCATTGAAGTCCTTGTAGGATGGAGCATTGAAAGGAAGCAAAACAAAACAGGCATATTGCCACCATCTTTCCTATTTAAAAAGAATAGGTACTAAATCCTCTCTGTTGAGTCAGAAATACCCTCCTGGACCAGGTCTTGGCTCTGCACTGTCTAGTTTGTCCTACTCAGGAGCAGGACACATTTCTGGGGGACTTTAAGGCAAAATCAGAGTGACTGTGCTTGGAAAAAAATGCAGAATCTTCCCGTCTGAAAATGTCTACCACAACAGTTGGGAGCATTGTTTTCAGAATAGACGCCTCACCTCCTTTTCAGATGGGGGAAAAAATCCCCCGCCTCAAATCCCAAGCTGGTAGTGTGTCATATCGACCAACAAAAAGCCTGAGAAAACAACAACAGAATTATTCCCAGCAGTAGCTCCACTATTGAAACAGGAGCTCCAAGGAGGCCCGTAGAGATTTTACTTTATTCTACTTTATGAGGCAGGAGATCAGGCAAGGCGATGAAGAATACCAGCTTAAAAGTCTCTAAAATAAATGATAAGGATTTACTCTCCCAATTTAAACTCTGGGCAACTGGGTAGGGTTGGCCATAGAGTGGAAACCCAAAGCAGGGAACAACCTGTGAGTTCCAGGGAGCCTGTGAACGTGTCTTTGAAGTTCATTGCATCCCCTGGGCTGTGCACGAGCACGATGGGGGTCCCCTAACCCCCGGTGAGGCAGGGGAAGGGCTGGACCTAAGGGCAGCAGTGCCATCGACTCCTGGCTTGGACATACCAGGCTACAGTTTGCCGTTGTCCTTTACGGCACAGATTTGAGTGTCTTCTCTTCTGTTACAATATACCACAATATTAAGAACAACTAGATATAAATATTGTTATGTAGCAATAGTGCAAAGTTAGATGTAATGAGTTTATTTAGCAAGAACCTGTGCTCTGTGTCTATAGTTTCACCATCCTCATCCTTTGTCCTGTTGTAAACTGCAACTCTGGGCAACTTTTGCATGCTGTTTAGCCAAAATTAAAGCCCTTGTTAGGTTATTTCTCTTAGGATAAAGTGATGTTATGACTTGGTATTTCTTTGACAGAATCCTGCTTGTTCATAAAATATTTTACCCTTTTAGGACAGAATGAGCAGGAGCTATTTTATGTGTTTGGAAATGTATGGCCAATGAATGCAACTTGTGAAGGAAAGGCTCATATTTGCCCTTTCAGATTGTCTCCAATCTCGTTGCAGACAAGGTTTTTCTTTTTTTGCCCTGCTTTGCCAGCCTCATGCAGCTGCAGTCCATCAAATCCTGCCCTCCTGTTGCATGTGCTGAAAGAGCACCTGGCCCAGCATGGCCCAGGGGATGCCCAGCCCCTGCTGATGAGCTCTCTGTTTAGAGTATCAGGTTTGGTTGCTTCCTCCACCACATCAGCAATGGGGAAAAAACAATTCACTTTATCCATTAAACTAAAAAGGAGGAAGGCTTAGACAGTAATGTGTAGCTGATGGCAAACTTTGATATTTCCCATTATAACAGTACTGTGATGAGATTCAGTTATGGATTCATTAAGACCCTCCATCTTCTTTTTAAAAAGATAATTTTCCATTGGTGGGTGGCATACCTTCCATGTCCTGTAATGTAATCCATCTTTTCCTAGCTCAGCTTCCAAGGCTGTCTCACCGCTGAAGGCTGATGTCTGAAAAGATTTGAGAGTTGTGCACATCGGGTTTCTGCTGTCATGATTGAATTGTCTGCTGTTACATATATTGCTGTGAGTCAGGAAGGAATTTACTGTGAATGCAGTCCTTCTGGGAGTGAGCTTTCAGTACCAGAAGCTAATTAACTAATGCAGTATCTTTGTTTTTTATAATAAATCTCTGGTGTTCTGCCAAAAATGAGTCACATCTTCAGCTATGCAGACATACGTGGCTACACTTAGCTCATCAAATCTGTGTTTAGTCATCTGAATCTGCCTTTTAGGGGTGTTCATTTCCCATGGCACAAGTGAAATGAAAGTAATAGATACTTGGCACCCCTGAAGAAAAACCCCTGGTTTTTCTTCTTTCTAGGAAACCCATATATCTGTATGAATTTAGAGGAATGATTGCTGGCACGTTTATTGAGAATACTGTCCTCTCAAGTACAGACTGGGTTAGATTTCTCCTCTTTCATCTAGACCTTGCCCGAGAAGCTCCCCAAAACATTGTTGCATGGCATTCAGTGTGTCATGATTTAAAAATGCTTCCGATTTCCAGAAACAATAAAATATAAAAAAAGATACTAGCAGGAAAGGGATATTGGACACAGAGGAGGTCAGCTCTTGCTGAATGAGCCCATCGTGCTGTAACTGGCATCAGAGGCTCTTGGGCTGCAGACGACTTCATCGCTTTGTATGCTGGGCTGGGCTGCTCAACATGGCTGAGTGACTTTTCCAAGGAGGGGTGGGAGCAATAAACAAATAAAGGCTTGGGTAACTCAGATAGGACACTTTCAATCTTCTATTATTTTTCTACAGCAGAACAGGAAGAGATTGAAAAGGGATGCTACATCTGATAAATGTAAAGGTGATTCCTCCAGATGAGCTTTGTGGCAAACGGTGCTGCTGGTGCTGAAGCAGAGTGATGTGCTGGCCATGCTGCCCGCCGCGGCTGCCTCTTGCAGTGTGTACGGAGCTGCAGGCAGCGCCTTCTGCCCGGATAGAAAGCAAGAATATTTATGGAGTTGCAGTAGCAACTGCTTCTCTTTTAGTAATAAATAGTTGATCTCAAAAGGTCACGATCATATATAATATTGTTTTTCTAGTAATGAATGCACAATAAATACATACAGTTTGCTGCTGTCGAATTTATCAGTGCAGGACTCTGGTCCTGCTAAGGAGCTTGTGAGATCAGGCACTAATACTGTGTGACGAAGGATTTTTTCAGTCTGCTGCTAGAGCAGCTGCTGATGGTCGTTGAGGGGTGCTCATATGAATCTGAAGTCAATCACTAAAACACCCAACAGCTTCTGCCAACAGATTGTATGAAGAGACTCTTTAAAATGACCACTGCTGTAAAAGTTTGTCAGCAGTTGTTACTCTGGAAATCTTTCAAGAATTTGTGTGCTTACATCTGCATCTTACAGAGGTCCTCATACATAGTGACATAATATAAGAAACGAAGAAATTTGACTTATTTTTAGCTGAGAAAATGTGCTCCTGTAATTGGATTAGCTGGGTTTTCATTTGCACTTTTTTCCTTTGTTTCCTCTCTCCTATCACTAACAATATCCGTGGTGCTGGCTTACCCCAGAAAATAATTTTTAGCTTTTATTATAATAATTAAGAGTTCAAAAACACTTCTGAGCAGGTATATAGCTTACTATATAGTTAATTCCTACATACAACATGCATTTATGTGAACAAGCCGAATCTTAACAACGGTTAAACTTTTGAACAATTTAAAATGAGATAAAGAATGAAGCACTTTGTTTTACACACTTAACCAAGGTTTTTAATCGCCAGCACTCATGGAGCAGCACTCAAAATGCGCTCTGCCTTGCTGACTGCTCACACGGATTTCTGGGAGAAAAAAATACCACAGCTGTGCTGAGTACTTGGTGAGTGTTGGACCTGGGAAGTGAGTCCCTAATGTAGTTTTATTTTATTTGCAAAGAGCCATCCTGGCAGGCAGGGGCCAGCAGCTGCTGTTGCTCCTCTCTGTCCTGCCTTTGGCTGCTGCTCCCTCCCGGAGGTTTGCTCGTGGTGCTGCTCCCAGGCAAGGGCAAGCTGCAAAGCCATGTGGTTTTTGGAGCCGTGCTGGGGCATCCTCCCCACGCCTGGGACCAAGCTCCCAGGCATTGCTATGGGGACCACTATGAGCTCTAGTGCCACCCATTTTTATTAAAAAGAGAGTCCTCATAGATGGTGCTACCTGTTTTTCCTGATTGCTACTCATTACCAGGGATGTGTGTTCCTCACCGCACCATTCCGGGGAGTTTGCAATTGTGATAAAATAAATAGTCATTAAAGCCACTATAAACATTTATTTCTTTGCTTTGCCTTCCACGAGGAGTAACTCAGGAGTCCTGAGAAAATGCCCGTGACTCTAACCCGAACAAAGGCAGGAAGTCCTGGCGAAGTGGGCACCTTGTGGCTTCAGCGATTGCCCGGGGAGGGAGCGGGTGGGCTGGACAGAGGGCGAAAATGGCTTTATTTCACCCTTCCTGGCCTCCTTCCCCACACACATGGAGAGATGCCTTTTGAAACCCAAATTTTATAAGGCCACAGGACTGTGAAAGAATAAGGTGAGGCTGGGTAAGGGATTTGGGGTGTCTGCGGTGAGAGAGGAGTGATGCTGTAGAGGCCACCCGCCCAAGCTCGCATCGCAGGAGGGATTTTCTGCTCACAAGTAGTCCTTGGCTGTGTTTTCCTTTTCTGTCTGTATTCCTCTGTGAGCCTCTCACATCTTTTATCAATTTTCTTTTGATTTAATCTAGATTCAATGAATACAATGTAGGAATTAATACAGCAATTAAAGGAACTTAGGTTTCATTTTTATCTGTCATTGTTAAGAACATCCACAGCTTCCACCTACAGAGTAACTCCAATGTTTTCTGCTCAGAAAACCCACCATCGACATTAGCTGGACAGTTGTCATTCTTTTTAAAGGTAGTGGTCAAAACAACTTGTGCGTCTGTTCTGCCAGTAAAGTGAATTTCACTGAGGTAGAAAAAATAATAAGACATCATCATGAATGATATTTAGTACCGTTAACCCTCTTAGGTTCTGATATATAAAATATTATTTGTCTTAAATACATTTTAGCAGAAAATCGTGTTTTCTTGCACTGGCTTTTAAAATGCAATGGACCTCTAATGTTTTCAAATGGCAGTTGTCTACTTGTGATTCAATGACTGATATTGCTGGTCTCATCCTCATGCCATGTTGCTGTTTCTCTCTCAGAGTTAGGAGCAGATCCCACAAAGAGAGACCTTTCCTTGGTCCTCCACAGAAATGGACCCTCCTGCTGCTTTTTTGTTCCAGAAGTTGGAATGCTAGCACGGACCACTTGTGGAAATAACAATTTCTGTCTAATAGCTTTGTTATAGACATGAAACTACACAGTCTAATGAGCTGTACGCTTTAATGATGTATTGATAATGGTAGAATAGAAGAGATTATATTTATTTTTAAATGTACAAAAGACTGAGAGTAATGAAGTGTGGAAGGATGAACTGTTTGGATGGAGTATTGTGAACTCTTAAGTCAGGCAGCTGGGCTACTTAAAAAAAATCAGATATTTCCCATAGTGACATTCTCTGTGATTTAAGAAGCTCATTATACCCTCTCTTAATTTTAACCCACATGATTATAGTTAATATATATATCTTAAATAACATCTGTCCCAGATGATCTGTAATAAATTAGATCTAGTGGCACAAAGTAATTCTAAGCCTCCTAATGACATCCAGATGATAATAAACATTTTATTTATTGAT
The DNA here is from genome assembly GCF_965638725.1 of Aptenodytes patagonicus. Lineage (NCBI taxonomy): Eukaryota > Metazoa > Chordata > Aves > Sphenisciformes > Spheniscidae > Aptenodytes > Aptenodytes patagonicus. The sequence continues at coordinate 32,228,903 of NC_134953.1, forward strand.
TATATTACTTACCTAACTGTATACTGAATCCGAGAGAGAAGGAAAACACAGTCTGCACAGAGCTAATGGTGAGTGGATTGAAATAGAGTGGACTGAAAAACTGAGTTTAAAGCAAAATGACTTACCTTGTTTAGTTCTGACAAAACCACAAATATTATTTTTTCTTCCTTTGCATTCTCACAGCTCAGTGCTGGAAACTGCTGACAGACATTTGGATTAGAACTCTTTCGCCTAAGTAATATACATTTATATGAACAATAGCAAATTATCCCCCCAGAATCCTGCTCCCAGTACCTTTAGGAACATGGCAGTGGCCGGACACTCAGACAAGATCTCACAGGATTGTATGGAGCAGTTTTTGCTGGTGTGGTTGTTTTGTTAATGATACTTCTGAAGTGAAACTCGGGGTTTTTTTGTTCAGACATATATTCAGATCTTTGTTTTCAGAAGAGTTGAGTACTTTGGTATTGTTTTTTCCCCCTGTATTTCTTCTGTCTACAGAGGGCTAAAAAGGCTATGGCAGCCCCTCAGCATGGTCGCCCCATCGTGAGGACCCTGGGCAGGCAGGGAATAGACCAGACCCACTATGCCTCATTCAAATATTTTGGCAAAAATTATAAATAAGTTTGGTGGGGTTTTTTTGATGCATGCAGATCTCCTAATAGGAAAAAAGCTCTGAGGAGAGCATGCTCTTATGCATCTGCAAGACACTGTGACACTTTGCAGTGCTTTTCATTGCTGTTAGAAATGCACCATAAACCCCAAGTGAAAGGTAAGGATCAAACTGCCAAATTATTCTGTTGGATGGAGGATATTCGAATTCATCATCTAAACTTCTAAATCTCATAGGAATTTATGAAGTGTCGGTATAAATTACTACTATTATTATTATTATTTTTCTGTCAAACCAATTTGGTTTTCCTGAACCTGCAAATGCTTTCATCAAATTGCTTCAAGTGGCAATTTTTAAGGGGCTGATATTCACAGAACCACTGCCGGCTCCTTAACAGCTCGGACAGGCAGAGCCTTTGCTCAGTGCTTGTGTGGACAGAGGAATGCAGAGCAGTGAGAGCTGGAGCTGTGATCTCCTCACCCCCCTTCTATACCCCAATGCCTTCCCACGCCTTCAGGGAGCTTCGGCTGGTCCACATCTGCTCCTGGTGGACCTTACTCTCTCCTGTGTTACCCTAAATTGCAAGGATGCCTCTGTCATTCGGTAGATGTGGGACTTTAATTTGGAGAAGTGGGAGGAGAAGGTGGGGAGGAAAAAAGGGAATATTAGCAATGGGGCAAGCTTGTGTTTGCAGTGTGCTCTGGAGCTAATTGTGTAGCCACTCAAGCATACTGCCAGGCGGGCATGCAAATAGAAGGGAAAAAGTTTGCGGGATGCCTCCATTTCTGCTGCATAAACAAATGCTAATGTGCGCATAGGAGAGTCCTGCCTAAATTCATTGTGTGTTGGATTTGTTAGTAGCCCATGTAACTGGCCTTCAAACTGCAAACTTTTTGCAGGAGCTGAGCTTTGGAGAGAAATGTTCCCCAGAAATGTTGCCCCAGAGGCCCAGAACCCTTTCCGAGCACTTGGACCAGGACAAGGCGATTCAAGCCCTCCTAATTCAGCTTTATATTAAGTAAATTATTTTCTGTAAGAGAGCTGAACTTGCTGAGGCAATGTTTTCTCTCTCTCTTTATGTTGGTAGAGAAGCATCATGTGTGTGAGGACCTGCTGGGAGGGCAGAGGAGGGACACAGAGCACAGTAGCAGGGAAATACTTAACACAGCTCTTTAACCTGGACCTTTATTCCCTCTCCATTATCTCTTCTGATGATTTATACAAGTGCGGTACAGCAGTGCTAGATCTGCATGAAAGCTTCTAGGATCAGAAAAAAAAAAAATCCCACGTGCTTGTCACAAAGCACAATATTTTCTTTATGTAGTACCATGTATTTTTTGCAGGTTTTACATAAATATTTATAAACCCCTGCACATCTTTGATATGAAAGTAATTTCTCTTATGCTTCTCATTCAGGAAATTACAGCCTTCACAGCAGATGTTAGGGAAGCCCTTGCTCCTCATATCCCTTCTTCCCCCTGCCCTTGTGTGGAGGAATCATTTCTTTGGTCCCTTCTGAGGGTGACAAAGTGCAGGCACAGCGCAATTGTCGTTAGTGTTAAATGATGTGTTAGGTCTCGTGAATTATAAGCACGTCTTAACTTGCTACTAGCATCTCAAAATAGCTATGTAATGTAACCAAAGGGCCAGCCTTTACTGGGGGCAGTGCCAGGGCTCGATGGCGCGGAGGCTGGGGGTCTGCTGCTGGGGCATCTCACCGCCTGTGTCCCCATGGGATGGGCAGGGCCTTGGTGAGATGCCACTGAACTCCATGGAGCAGCACCCGGCTCAGATTTGTCTCCCTGCAATTAGTCCCTCACCTTCACAGGCACGTACTTGAAATTGTTGAGCCACCTATTTACTTCACCCGATAATTGTTTTAGGAATTATTCATACTGTGTGCTTGGCAAGATTCATAGAGCTTTCCTTGGGAACTGCAGATCTTCAGGGACTCGGCTACTTTATATTCACAGAGCTCATTCTTCAGAAATATCCAATTTTCTAACTATTCTTTAAAAAAATGAAGTATTCTTTTCTTGTCTGAGCTAGAAACACATTTCTCATGCAGAAAACATGTTTTCTTTTACATTTTGGCAATTGCACTGTAAAGCAGAACAACAACAACATACCAGGGCTAACAGGGCTTGGGACTGCTGGCTGTCTTCTCAGCTCTTGGCACTTTGAACTTGGGTCTGCTGCATCCACAGTGAGTTCCTCCCTTGAGCAGAAAAGACAAAACACGGTGGCCTTGTGGGTCTATGCTTCTTGTATGAAGCTAAAGTATGGTTAATGCAGAATGTTTCCTGTGCTGTGTCCTTGTTGACTGTAGGGAGGGACAGACTTCAGGGAAGCAGTGGGTGTTTGCACAAGCTGAAAACCTCACCCCAAAATCTGTCCAAAGCTGCTGCATGGGCTTCTTGGTACATGGTGATGTTTCTCATGATAGTTCATGTGGATCGGAAATTGGCTTGGGGGTTTAAGCTACATTATGTGTCTTGGAGATTCTTGTGAGCAAAGTACAGCAGACGCCACCAGGACCAAACACTGATGAGATGTTGAAAGCAGCCCAGGTAAGCTGGGTTATATCTGCTGGTGGTCATGCTTTGTGGGCCTGCTCAACACTCACATTTCATTTTGACTTCAGTTATTCTGATGACATATGAATTTTTGGGAAGAAAGCTGTCTGTCCCCAGAGTGACAGCATCTCTGTGGGTGCGAAATATCACAGTTTCTTTCAAAGGAGCTCCTGACAGCTCATCCCAGCTGAGGTTCTGACCATGTGTGTGGTGCAAAATGTCTGCTTTTTTTCCACCTAACACTGATAACCAACTAGGCCAGGATTTAGCATGAAATGTTGGTGGTCTTCCCACCACGGGCTGCTCAAGGACCCAAAGGTGGATAAATTTCCACTGGCACAAGCAGTGCTTGTAGTACAGCCTGTGCTTGAACAAGAGCTTTGTCCCAGGGCACTACTTGCACACTTCATGTTTTCAGATAGCTTTAAAAACACACCAATTTCAAATTGGTGTTTAATTTTCTGGGAATGGACATGCAATTTTCCTTTCCCGTTGCTATGATCTCCTGCAGATAAGGTTCCTCATGGTGTGCCCAGGGTGGGCTGATGCCTATAGCAGAACTCATGCTCTGAGGGTTAATTACTTACTAATTCCCTAAATTGGCTTCTACTTTTTTTGCACATAACACAGTTGCTACTCAAAAACAGTTATCAATATGAGGTTAAGCTCATGAGTGTATCATTAATAAAAATTATCCTCTAAATCTCCTCTATCTCCTGTATGAATTACGATATTTGAAAGAAATATGAAAAAAAGGTGAGCAACAGAGCACATAAAGCAATGGTTTAAAATTGCTCTTTCTGAGGGTGTGTTTTTCAGTCTCAGCAGCTTGGAACAGGATGGGGTAGGATGTGGGGCCAATCTCCCAAGCTGACATAAACCTTGATTCAAAACCCGAAATTATTTTGAGGGTGGTTGGATCAGTCCCTCCATAGCTGTTCTCCTTTTTACGTTTTTCTGTCTCCTCTCTGTCCCTATGAAGACACAAGTGAATTAGCATGGAAACACTGTTTGTGGTCTTCATAGGTGGGAAAAACCAGCTGAAGGCACAAAATCCTAGCATTTGATGAAATTGCTCCATGTAGTGTTTACCCAAGCGTATTTTCTAACCGTGGTGGTAAGGATGTGGACGTGATTGATTTTTATGTCATTTGGTTGATTAGCACAGATACTATTCTCCAGCTTCACATGGTTTAGCCAGGAAAGAGCTGGTATGTCTGTGATCATATTCAAACATATCCAGTGTTGGATGCCATCAAAACTTCCTTTGGAAAGTTAAATAAGAGATGAGGTCAAGAGTTTTGTTACAACCGATGGTTGAGTTGAATTACTTGGTCACCACTGAGTGAATGATTTTTTTCACTTTACCCTTGACCAGTGTCAGCATTGTTCTGTTCAGATGCTTTTTCTCTATAAATCATTCTGCCTCAGTATAGGGTAACTGATGCCATCAGCTGCTTTTGGGCTTTTGTTAATATTTGAAGTTGCACCAAGAAAATGGAGAGAAATCCTCACTAGCAGCCTTTATTTTTTATTTTGGTCACTTCCATACTAACGAAGCTACTGAGAATTAGGAAAATTCTGGTGTTTACATGTGAGCAACCAAAGGCTGCAGTCACTGAACAGCCCCAAAAATGGTCTCCTGGGGTCAGAGCCACCAAAAGGGTCTGGGTGTGGATGCTCTGCAGGTGGAAAAGGAGATCTTGAGCTTCCATGCTTTCTGACCCAAATTCAGATGCTAATAAGCAAGTTGCTGTAAATTGCTTGTCAGTAGGTTTTACTTTCTTTTTAGGCTCAGCTAGTTTTCTCTTGACATAATTACACCTAATGTACTAATGGGTAAGTCAGTGGGGATCTATGCTGGTATAATGAAAAGGGTTTAACTACCTGCCAGTTACCATATAGATCTCTTTGATTTAGCTCACATCTCTGACTCTTTGGGATGCAAATTGTGTCTGTTTAGTCTCCTTTACATATTGATAGAATGGAAGTGGCTGCACATGAGGGAATGTTACAAATAGGCTTAATTTAAAGAGGATACTTCATGCGTCCTGTGAAGGTTCATACGTTGTGGATGGAGAAGGTAGTTTGATTCACTGATGCTTCGGTGAGACAAGGGTATATGGCATCACTGTGGGAAGGAGCCCTGCCAAAGGTACGGGGATGGGGCTACTATCCACAGATAAAATCTATCATCCTAAGTAATACAAACTGGTGTGAAAGGGGGAGGACAGAGCTGGTGCATTGCACTCTAAGACCTTTGATTTGTCACTTTCACAGGTATTATTTTAATTTGAATGTATTTTCCTCAAGAAAATGTAGTCAGTGATCTGAGTATTGAAATAGGAACATACATTGTGAAGTGTCAAAAAATGCATCATGTTTCTTTGTGAAGAACAGTCCAGGATTCTGTGACCGAGCCCGCCAGTTAAAGTCAGCCAAAAGCTGAGGCAGGGAGTACCTGATGGGCAGTTTTTGTAAGTGGAGCTTTTGTCAGAACTGCAGAGCAAAGAGAAAAACATATTTTTAAGACTTCAGTTGCTGCATCTTAAGCTGATGCATCATGTCAGATTGGATCTCTCATGTCAAGTTACAATCTGAATTCAGATGTCACAACCCAGCACATCAGCCACAAATCTGCCAAGCTTGATCTTCATGTGAGAGTTGTTCAAAGACGAAGCTTATGGGAAGAGCTTTTATTTTTGGATCCACTTCTCACAGAATGCTTCAGATCAGGTACTTCTTCTAAAAGCTTTCCTAGATGAAAATAAGTGTGGTATGTATATAACTGCATCATGCAAGGCTGTTTCAAGTACGAGACTAATGTCTGATATCTTTTAGGTCTTGTTTGTCTCCAGCTGTTATTTCCTCCTGGGCCAACTATCCGGTGCCTGATCACTGCTATGTCCCCTACGCGAGACCGTGTTTATGCTTGCGGGACACATTGGCTTGAAAAGATCTGCAGGTGTGAATATCAGGTTTTCTTTTTAAATAAAAGCATTTGGCATGTCCTTTCCAGACCATATCTTCAGTGTGAGTAAACCCACCGCTTTCAGTCCAGGGAGGCTGCTTATATTGTCCGAGTACCTGTCCCAAAGCTCCTCTTGAAGCCAAGTTGTCTGCTATTTCTGTAAATAATGCACTTGGGCAAGTTTATGCCAGGGAAAAATGCTGATTTGGCAAGCAAAGTGAGGCTTACTGGCAAAGTGTTTTTATGCTGCTATCCACAACTGGAGGATATGTTGGCCTTGTCGCAACACAGAAATGTCTCCTCTTGACTGTACTGGAAAATGTGTGGTGCAATTTAGGCTCAGTGGTTATCTGGGCTCTGCTTTGCAGTGATAAAGCACATCTCTCGCCTTATGTTGTATTAGCTTTATGATATGCATTCACATCATGTTAAATAAAAAAAATAGCTTTACTTGTACTTGAATGACAGAGCAAGTTTGTGCTGCCACTTGGATTTTGGTTCTTACAGATGCTAAAATTATGCTAATTGCATATGCATATATTAGATAAATACCCAATAATTTATCTTTTTAGTTAAAAGGTAAGTGAACGAAAAGTTAGTCTATAGTTGAACACTTAGTGGCTACCCTGCTATTCAGTCGCCATGAAGGCATGAATGGGAGCGCCAAATTCTACATTTACACTTTCTAACAGAGATCTGTCTTGTAATGAAATCCCATGCTGGTTAAATTCTCCTCATCATCTTTCTCCTTCCTTACATTATTTAATGTCCTTTCACTATGTTTGAGACTTATATGATAGGTCCCAAAATGGGCCCCAGGAGGAGTTAGGGGGTCACTGTAGAGGGCTGCAGCCACAGACAATGCCAAAGGATGCACATCTGGTGCAAACTGGTCCCTCACATCTGGTTGAAGCAACCTGGTTCATCTCATCTGGTTGAATGAAAAAGGTTAATTTCCTCCCTGGGAATCATGAGCATGGGAACAATAGGATAGCAGTTATGCAGGATGCATTTTCAGAGCATTGCTGACTGTAGATCTCTGCTGTCCCACTTCTGTCACCAAGGATCAGACCCTTCCAGAGGTGAAAATGTCTTTAAACAACTCTTTCTCTTTAGACTTTATACTTGTGACTGTCCCCAGTAACAAGTCCGTAATGTGTTCCCATTATGTCGTCAGGCCAGAGATCAGAGCCTGTGTGGATAATGGAAAAATATGTCCTCTTTGTCAAGCACCAGCATCAGGCTTAATAGCAAATATTAAGTTGGTTGAAAGTAACACTTTTTACAACCTATTTCCTGCACAGTTAATTAACCTTCAAAACCAGAGGCTTATGTAGTTTGCTAGGCAGAAGTAGTCTTTTAGGACTATGATTTAATTAACATGACTAAAGGGAGGTGGTTGGCAGAGCAAGGTGTTTGCATAGGCATTGTCTGACCACCTCTGGGAATGTGGAGTTTAACATGAGTAAATAATTGTACTGGGCACCTGCTTAGTATTGCACTTCATCTGCTGTTTCTCCAGACCCTCTTCTAGGAATTAAAATCATCACGTTATGTTTTACAATATTTTTTATGTATTATTGATGGCATCTTATAAAATTAAATTGCATCACATTCATAGTAATGCAATTGAAAAGTTTCAGTCTATTAACGTTCTGTTGCTGGAGGGGACAGTAGCTGGCTGTTTGAGCTACACAATATATCCCAAAGGGCACAAGAACATGCTGAAAATATGGAAAATTTAGCTTTCAATAAACGTATTAAATTGTTACAACTTGTTCATGATAGTGGTTCACTTGCACTATAATATTATTTTCTTTAACATTTTGGAGACAGTGGTGCCTCCTGTGGTTTTCGCTGTGTGCTGCAGCGAAATACAACAAAAGGACAACATTTATTTAAGCCTCTTAATATTCCTCAATCAGCAGCGTGGGACGTTTTCTTGAGAGAAAGACCTATTCTTACACTGTATCTCTATGTTAAAATATCCACAGGATAGGGAGGCTTAATCTTCTTGAAGCTTGTTAGGAGCCCTTCCTAGCCAAATGCAGAAAACCGCATCCTTTTTACCACGAGCACTGCTTCTTATGACAAATTCCCTGCTTGTTTTTAGAGATTTGCCAGACATAAATTACTCATGCTGTTTCCCCTTAGCATTCAATTGAGATACAGCGGTAGGGGTGCAGACTGATGCTGCTGTTTAAGGAACATGTTCTCACGGTTGCTTTCTCCACTCTCCTTGCAGGAATAAAACGCTTCCCAACCCTCCGCTTTACTGGAATGATGACCCCCAAATCTCCTACTGAAACCCCCGCTGAGAGCCAGCAGGAACCTGGATGTGGGCTGTTGGCTGAGTGAACTACATCTGCCTGGTGAAAGATGTTTCTTAAGTGAGGTGAGGAGTCCATGTAGCAAAAAACCTGCTCTCAGATAGGAAAAAGGGCTGCTTAATAGGGAAGTGAGGCTCGAACCCAACTTTATTGCCAGTGTAGCTGCTTGCTTAGCTAGTGACATTGCTACAACTGGCAAACTTGATAAAGTAAAATCAAAACTCTTTGTTTTGAGCTAAATAGGATTTTTTTAAGTTAAAATGGGAAAAATAAATTTAAAATTAAGTAAATTCAGTTAAAATGGGAATTTTCTCATCCAAAACTAGTGAAAAGCCATTGCAGAACATTAATTTCACTAAAAGAAGACTGGATTAATATTACAGTGATGCTGTTACAAGTATGAAACACAACTAAATAAATGTATATTTATACCAATATAAACAAGAAAGTACTTGTGGAAGGGCAATATCTGCACAAAGTGGAACACATCAGAGAAGTGGATGGTGTATTGTGGGTCAGCACTGCACACAAACATTTTTGATTTCTGAAGGAGTCAGAAGTTGAACTGTACAGCATAAAACCTAAACTGTGGGATGAAATAGCCAGTGACCTTGTATGACAAATATCTGTATTATTTCTTTTGCTGGAACAAGTGCATCTTTAAAACTGTCAGGCAAATGGGGAAAGCTGCTGTTGCATAGATGAAGCAGTTTTTAAGGCCATATTTCAGACTCTATTCTCCCTCAGTTTGCATTCTAAAATACCGATGATCTCAAAGTACCCATTTCTGCTACTCCTAAGCACTGGCTATTCCTCTTTCAGGACTACAGTTATCTTGCTTAAGTGAAAATTTAGGTGTGCAATTGAAGCGGGGATTTTCACACCTTTAATAAATAAAATCATTTTTCGGCAAACTGCGGGCATGCCAAGCATTGATTTAGAGGGTGATTTCTATTCACTGTTTTTTATCCTCCTTCCCAAGCAAACAAAGCAACAGTGAGCCCCAGAGTAAAAATGCTGTGAGAAAGCAGAAATAAAGACTATTCACTTGAACTCACCCTAAAGTTAAGCTTCAAAAGGCCTAGAGAAAAGTATAGATTACAAAGGAATCCCACTAGATTTTTGTATTCAAAGGAGAAAGTATTCCCCTTCTGGTGCCTGAAATCCAGTTTGCAATGTTGAATGAGTACCTGAAAGTTTTGAGATGAAATCATCCTCAAGTCTGTGCAGTGGCAGTTTTAGTCCTGGCCTCCAATTTGAGGGAAGGGAAACTTTCTTCAATGAAGTTTCCTCATTCACGTAAAGATCGAGTAATTACAATTTTTGACATTGCCCAAATATGAAAACACAGTTCCTTTTCTCCTTTTTTTTCTTTTCAGAAAAAAGGAAACCCAATTTGCTTGGCTTTCTGCTTTTTTATTCTGGGCTGCTGATTGTGCCCACAAGTGCTCAGCAGAGAATTCCCTCGCAGAAGAGGACTTTAGCTGGGGGAAGCCTCTTCTGCACAGCTGCAGCCCCACACCCCACAGGCAACCTGCCCCAGGCCATTTTCTTCTCGTCCCTTGCTGGGAGAGGGTTCGCACTACTGTGTTTCCGCAGCACTAAGCACAGCGTGGCCCTGGGCTTCCCTGGAGCAACCCCAATGCAGATAATGCAAGTACTTCGTTAGGTACTTGGGCCGAGAGGAGCTGCGATACAGCTCTGCATTGCTGAGCTTCCATAGATAATATATTCCCACAAGGATCCTTGAATAGCAGAATAAATTAGAGAAGCCTTGAAGCTGTTGTAATTCATGCTCAAGCTGACAGAGAGTACCCATTAGACCTAGGAACAGTGAGTATCCCCAGTGCTCTCTGCCAAGGAGAGCCCAGCATCAGGACGTATTCAGCAGATGCTCTCTGCTTTTCAACTCTGTGTGAATGCGGGAAAGAAGATACAAACCTTTCTGGTTTGTTTTTTTTCTCCCTTTGTATGTAGCTGCCTCATTTTTTTTTTTCTGGTGCAATTGCACTGGTTTAATTGAAGGCAATATGTAGCCCTTCTGCTGGTGCAAGTGTGTATAAAGGTAAGAACCCACTCAGGTTTTTGTTCTCAAGTTTGCAGCATTAACAATAAAATGGAGGGAGGGGGCTGTTCTATTTATTCTGGAGGAACGAAGCTTTGAAAATCTCCTACTGTAAAGAGATCCGAGTGAAAAAGGTAAGAAGAAAAGGTAAAAGCAAAAGTAAGAAGCGACCACATGTAGAAGATCATAGACCTTTACTTTGGTTAGTAATTTTAGAGACAAATAGGAGGAGATATTACTTCAAGCAAGCTTCACTCACAAATAATTAAATAAGTAATTTTATTATAAAATTCTCACTTCTTGTTTATGTGACGAAAGGTGCTCTCTATGTCTTTAGAAACTTTAATGTCCGTGTTTAAGAACACAAGAAAAATCTTTTAATATCAAAGAAAATGAGTGTATCGGCTCCTTCTTTCTCTCCCCGTGAAATTCCTGTCAACTTCTGACTTTATTTTTCCAAAATTCAAACTGCTTGATGTTGTTATCGAAATGGGTTCTGAAAAAACACAAGAAGTGTTTTGGGTATTACTCAAGTACAAGTTTCTTCTAGAGATCTGAATATGGTAATGATGTGCTTTAAGTCTAGTAGGATTCCGTGGAGTTTGAGAATTAATTACATTTGCAGCAAGAGACTTTGCTTTCCATCCAAGATGGCTCCAGATCACTTTAATCACCAGCATGGAAAGGTTTACAGAAATAAGTGAGTTTCTTTACTCTGTTGTAAAATTATAAAGTTTTGAAAACAAATTCAGAAAAGCAGTTGTGAACAAAAATGCTGCTGCAAAGGGAATGAAAACTAACAAAAACATTTATTTTATCATTTTAATATTTAATATTTATTTAATTGACATGCTGGCATCAGACTTTCAGAGTGCTCAATCCTTCTGGCAGCAAGAGTGGGGCAATCTGGGGGTGGCGTTGGGATCTCCATCATGGCGGGGGGATGAGTTGGACAGAAATCTGGTGGAAATCCTGTTGGGCCAGTTGGTCCTGCCCTTGGGCAAGGTCCCTCCGGCTGTGTTTTCCTGTACCTGCATCTGCAGCTCTCTACTTTGCTCCACTACCCGTTCTGGCAAGGGCTTTAGGAAGCACATCTGCAACCAACAAATCTTTCCTGGGTTTGTAGTCCAATTTGCCAATGACATAAAGATTCTCTCTTCAGCAAGAAATATATTTATAAAGTTTGAAAGGATTAGCTAGGCATCTTTTAGCAATTCAATAAGTATTTTATGACCAATTTTAGCTAACACCAGCATTTCTGCAGGCAATTGGTCTCTGGTTTTGACAGTACTTTTGCTGGATTTCACTGATGTGAATGGGAGCTGAAGGGTCTCACCACCTGATGGGGATTAGATTGCTGAAAACAGCAATCAATTTCTGAAAACTACAACTTCTGATAAAATTCCCAAAGCATAAACAGCCATGTATTCAGCGGGTATAAATCAGGGAAGTTCCACTAGGTTTAGCAAAGCTAGCTTACATCACTGGAAGGTGTCATCTTTTTTTCGGATGCTTTTGAGAAAACAGCTAAAACGTTTTTGTGTGTGTGTGTTCCTGAGCCTTTTGAATTACCAGCAAAATAGGCCAACCATGAAGAAAAATGCAAAATGATCCAGAAAGTCTCTCTAATTCATTCTGGAGAAAACTAGCTCTTATCAACATGGTAATTAAACATGTTTCCAAACTCCCATCCAATTTAAATAGGCTTCACTTCTTACAGTTCAGGGATGCCTGTGAAGATTCCTCATGTTGGCTTTTTAAACAAAAAATAAATCACTGCTTGACTGTATTTTAAGATGAAGCTCTTGCTCTCCCTATAGCCTATAAGATGATGCTAATGTTTAACTTCAGTGGGAGCTAGAAGTGGTTGCTCACTCCTAAAGCTTCAGCCACTCATAGCTCAAACTTTGGGACCGTAGTATGCAGAAGTAGAATTTAATCAATGAATTAACATCAAATGCAGGAGTTTTAGTGACATAAACAGAAATATATATTACTACACCAGTGCCTGCGGGGTTCTCTCCGTATGCTATGGGTAAACTACTGTGTTCAGTGCTTATGCTTTCTCTTCTGGAGATTCCTGATTCAGTCCCCAGTGTTTTGGTCGTGGTGGCAGCCATTGCCAACAACTACACGGAATTTTTCATCTGAACCAGCTATGAGACACCTAACACTGCATCATGTGGGAGCAGATACGCACTAGCCTGGGCATTTGTTGCTGCATAAAGATAGGCTTTTAAAATGTTCTGCTCTTTATTTCCCTACAAATATTCCATATTTCAGGTGGTATCAAAGATGGCTTTTTAATTTTTTTGGCTTTTTGGATATTTGAATGGTGTGTGTGTTGCATTGGTAGTTCAGTTTCCTCACTGAAGGAACAGTGTCTCAGCAACCCTCACGTACTAAAAAACTTAGCTATTCCTTTTGTAGCTATCAGAGTCTACATGGTACAAGGTGTCCAAAGAGCTTATTTCACTTATGGAAGGCTCTTTAGGAAGTAATTCTGATGGGTTATTCAACAAAGTACTTTTTATTAGTGTAGGTGATATTTCATCCTTTGCACAGTGAGTCTTTCTGAAAAGCAAAATATATGAACTGCTCGAGGTATAGTTTCTTTTAAGAGAAAAGTAAAACAACAACAAGAAAAAAAAAAAAAACAACAAAAAGGTTATATTGCAGCAGAAGAAATAGACACTGTTAGCTCATCCTGAACATTTTTGTTCATGAGATATAACACAGTTCAACTTTTAAATCAAGTCAGCTCATATCATACAATTTCATGGTGGCCAAATAGGAAAGTCTTTTCCTACAGTGTGGAGGATTAAGAGTGGGTAAATGGCAATCTGTCCCCTTCCAGAAAAAAGAGAAAAAATAGTAAAAGTGGATTGTTTTTCCAGGAAGGGGCAGATCCGTGGTTTTGTTTTGTGCTTCCTATTTTTTCCCTGAGGGAAATAGCAGATGGTTTGAAAAAGCAAGAGGAGGTTTGGCTCAGGTTTGGGTGCTCTCTCTGGTTGGAGAGTTTGGCAGGCTCCTTGGTCGTGTGCTCTGTCTGGGAAGACTCTTAAGAAATTCATTACTATGGGAGGGGGAAAAAAGCATATTTACCTCCACAGCACAATGTCCCCTTGCCGTCCCCTTGCAAGGGACGGCACTGATTTATGAGCACTTCTGTGCTGCAGAGGCAGGGGGAGTGAGGCATGTCAGGACCACGGAGCTGACATTTCCCTTTCTCCTTAAATACTGTCTGGTTTTGTATTTCGATTGTTTTCTGTCAGAAACCAAAGAATAAGTGATTCTTGCAATGACAAGTTCAGTAAATGTAAAATATCAGTTTCCTTCCCAGCCTTGAACAGATACTTGGAGACTAACTTCAGTCAAGCCAGAGTGGGAAAGAGTCTTTTCAAAGAGACAGAGGATATTATATTTCCTGAATGACAAAGTTTTTATGATAGCAGCGATTACTGTTCAAACTAAGGGCTAGTTTGAATTTAACTCCTGTTTTTGATATACAGAAATATAATGCTTTGTGTGATGCAATATAGAGAATCCTGATTTTTACCTCCTGGTTTTCTGGGTTGTTTCTTGGTCAGTGGGGGTGTTCAACAGCACTTCCCAGCCCGAGGGAACACACCTCTGCTCGATTCCCTACCACTATGTTTGGCAGTGGAGATGTTGTTTTCACCCTGCTCCTGTTACCAGTGCAATAATCTCCAAGAAATAGCTGATTTGATTTTTTGGGGGAATTTTAGTGCTTCCTCCTACTGCTAAGAATGCAGGCGCTGGATTCAGTGGCAGCTCAGGCTTCTCCTCGGTTCATCCCCCTCTGTTCCTGGCTGGTCTCCCAACTCGGCCCCACAAGCCCCAGGCTTGTTTTTTTGGTTCATTATCTCTTACATTCAGATTTCCATCAGTTAAAAGCTCATGAAGTATCTCTTTTGAAACTTTAACCTGAATGTGTTCAGATTACAATATCAACAGCTTAACCATCCCTTGATAACATAAAGGTGTGAATGCTGACGTTGCTTCTTAACAGGCATTACGTGAGGTTTGCCACTGTTGTGGTTTAACCACAGCCAGCAACTGAGCACCACGCAGCCGCTCGCTCACTCCCCCCCGCCAGTGGGATGGGGGAGAGAATTGGAAGGGTAAAAGTGAGAAAACTCGTGGGTTGAGATAAAGACAGTTTAATAGGTAAAGCAAAAGCCGCGCACGCAAGCAAAGCAAAACCAGGAATTCATTCACTCCTTCCCATCGGCAGGCAGGTGTTCAGCCATCGCCAGGAAAGCAGGGCTCCATCACACATAATGGTGACTTGGGAAGACAAACACGATCATTCCGAACGTCCCCCCCTTCCTTCTTCTTCCCCCAGCTTTATATGTTGAGCATGACGTCATATGGTGTGGAATATCCCTTTGGTCAGTGGGGGTCAGCTGTCCCGGCTGTGCCCCCTCCCAGCTTCTTGTGCACCCTCAGCCTACTCGCTGGTGGGATGGTGCGAGTAGGAGAAAAGGCCTTGACTGTGTGTAAGCACTGCTCAGCAGTAATGAAAACATCCCTGTATCAACACTGTTTTCAGCACAAATCCAAAACATAGCCTCATACTAGCTTCTATGAAGAAAATTAACTCTACCCCAGCCTAAACCAGCACAGCCATGATGGCGTTGGGCATGACAGCACAGCTCGGCCAATGATGCTGGAGGGAGCGCAGGAATTCATTAACCACCCTACACTAATGGTGGCGGGGAGAAGATGTCTGCCTTCCAGGCATGAGCAAAACCAACTGCTCTTAGATTAACGCAATGGTTTTTCTCTTAGTGTGGTTTCAAAGAATTTCCTCAGATAATGTCTTTGGAGTTGGTTCTCTGATTGTGAGTCATTTTAATGTCTTCAGTGAATAATATTTTTTCTTCTGTGTTAAATAAAAATACTTCAGATGCTAAGATACTTCTGGTATTCAGGAGAAAACAGCTTGTCTGTACAGGAGATAAGAATGTATATTCCTCTGTTGCCTCAAATTCCCTTAAACATGAAGAAAAGGGGTTGGAAAAGGATGCTTTGAGAATATTTCCTGAAATCCCTGGTTATAAAGGTGAACATTGTTTGTACCACATTCTTTTGTTTTTAGTAAGCGTGAAAAATGGTTCACAGATCACAAAATAGCATAACCGAGTTGCAAGACTAGATATTAAAGCCAGAGTCATGCAGAGATCTACAGACACATTTATTTTACGTATCTAAGTGATTTACCTTTCTAGAGCCATTTTTTAAATGGGTAAACTGTTACGACATGTGACAACAGCGTGGCTCGAGGTACAGAGTGCCAACAGCCCACCCAAACGGGTGTGCAGCTCTCAATGGCTGCTGGTATGAAAGGCTGGTGAACAGCTTTCAGCGCTGTGTTTTGCTGGGTAACATGTGCTCTGTTTATGCAGCTGTATCTAGGATTTGTTAAACTTTATGGTAATGCTTCTTCAATTTTATTTTACTGGACAGGCAGAATTTGTTCTCATGTTTTATGGAAATGTTTTTACCACTTCAGTATTACTTTGCATTAAGACCAGTTATGTATTTTGATACGTGTGGTGCCTGTAATCAATTCTGCTGCAGGATTTGTGCTGTTTATCCAACGAGCATTTGAAATTTGAGGGCTGTGGATGTGGGCCTCAGTAGTAGCAATGATTTAATTTCTTATTCCAATATGATGTCTTGATACGGTGGTGCTAAGTGCAGTAGAAGTACTTGTTACTGTGATTAAAACAGTGAAAAATAGTGAGGAAAAAAGGATACTAGAGTATAATGCTCTGACCATTTTCCTGCTGATCTGAGATGAGAACATTCCTGTGTATGAACTCTGCAGGTCTGCCTGACATAATGAAGTATATTTGTGGTCATTCCAGCTTTTGAATGTGCTCCTTATTTTGACTGTATTGTCACCCATTTTTTGTACATCACCCTATTCATTCCTTCCCTTTTAAGTGTATTTGTTACTATGGAGACAGGAAAATAGTTCATGAGAGGGGAACTTTGCAGCGTGGATGGGGCATAGCAAGAAATTGGTTTACAGAGTGGTTGAAAAATTATATGTCGGCTAGTGGATAAACAGGTATTTTACGTAAGAGTTACATATTTGCAATGTAATAGGATGCCTGTTTCATTTCTTCATTCAGAGATTTATTAGTGCCTGAAAAAGAGAGAAACAAGCAGCCTTAATTGAAGACCTTAGAGGATAGCAGCATTAGAAATGGCCCTTCCAAATATTGCACTTTTTACAGAAAGTAGTAGTTTATGCTTCTGTGAGGTTTTATTGCTATCAGTTGTGTTTATCCTAATGCTCATAATATATTCATCTACTGATGTATGTACTTGGAGAAAGAGAAATATCCTTGAAATTGGAACAGTTTCATGCAAGATAAAAACATGAACACAATTAAAATGGTGCTTATCAGAGTACAGAGAAGTGGACAGAAGAGCATGAGGGATCTCATCAGAACCCAAATCTGTATTTTGATTTCTGAGTCTGCTTCGGTTACAGGGTTTCTGTCCATGGAAATGATAAATGCAGGATCAGGCTCACACAGTCAGGCATGCATTCCTGTGCCATTATTAAACTGAATTCAAATTTTAATTACAGGATCTAAAAGGGAGATATGATTATATTCAAAAAATGTTCTATATCTTTTATCTCAAAGAAAATGTGTTTATTCAAACGCAGCCTTTGTTGTTCCATAACTCAGAACTACTTACTGTGTTTTATTCTTTGTCTTCTGCACTGATAGGATTATCAATATTATGTTGGTTTGATGATGGATAAAGAGGAGCAAGATTGAGGTGATGTATTTTGAATTGTTCTATATTTTAGTAGTATTGATCTTGGGGTATGTGATGGCTGTACTCCATTTGACCTTTCCTTGTCAGGTTATTTTTAGGACATGTTGTTTATACAATTGCTAAAGAAAAGGTAACCCGAGATAAACATTTTAGGATGTTTGATGTTTTGCAGATGTTAGCTCTTCTAATGTGAACTCTGAATTCCTCATGGTAAAAGTTTTCTGGACAACCTCCAAACATTAGGTTTCCAGTTTCAGCACAGCAGGCCAGTGTGTTTGCCGTGAGAGCTGTGTGTGTAACAGCAAGTTGAACATGAGCAAATCGTCTGCTCCAGCACTGGACACCACTCTAATTCCCAGCACCCTCCCTGGCACAGCTTTGGCTTGTACCAACCGATGCCTTCCCATGCTACACCCCATGGGTTTCGGACCCAAATAATGCCATGCTTCAGGAGACAGCACACACCTAGGGCTGTTAATAAATGCAGTATGGGTGAGAAAACCCATTTTGGAAGAGAATGTGGAGGACAGCCAGATATATATGAGCTGTACCACTTGCCAGAAGGCTCAAAGAGGACACCATGGCCTGTTTAGTTACTAGTACAGCCATAGCTTTATAGCTTGCTTCTTGTAAGTGTTATTAAATATTTATTCATAAATATGTTCACAACACATTAATGTAATTAACAACACTCTATTTTTGTCTAGTATCACTGTGAGACCCAGACTGTAATGAGGATGACACTGACAAGCACGGTCTCTACGATAAACTTATTTTTCCTCCAACCTGAATAAGACCTCACTGCCCCAAGCTTTACACAGCCTTGTATGGGGATCTGCGGTTATGAGAGTTTTCTGGCTTTCCCTGTTCTTGCTTCTCTGATACCTCAGGGGAAAGCCGTGGAAGAAAATACTTTTTTTTCTACAAAGACAAGCTGTTTTTCCTGCATCCTCGGAGCATTTCTAGGGTTATTTCTGGGCAGGAGCCCTGCAGCATGGGTTGCAGCAGCCACCCTGGTAAGGGACAGGCGAGTTGCACACAAATAGGCAAACAAATCCTCAAAAGCAGCCATAGGTCATGATGAGCCCCACAGATTCTCACAGGGAAACCTCTGTGTGGCACTGGCAGTTTGGCAGGCTCGTGCTGTTAAGTGTTAGAAAGGAAAACGCCTAAAATAATGACTACTTGTAAAAATGTTGGCCTGAAGGCACATTGTGGCATGCATGAGGAGAATACTTGATCTCAAACATATATATGTTTTTGATTAGCACAGAGAAGACCACCAGAAGACATGGTCAGCAATGACAAATATCAAAAGCAAGGGAAAATAGCAGCATTGACTCTACATAAAGTCTGGTGATTTGCTTGCAGTGGGAAGATGCAAGTGAGCGGTGACGTTGTGAGATCGGGGTGAAATTGCCTGAAAGGAACTCAGTAAAGTATTCAGAAAGTTGGCTTTTTCTGCTGGTAACCAGGGTGATTAGAGAGCTTCATGTGCTGGTGGATGGAGCTCCAGATGAAGCGGGCAGTGACTAAGCTGGCCAGCACTTTGGTGTAAAGCATGTAATTCCTCTGAGCATAGTGAAAGGCTTGATTATGTTGGTGATGAGCCTTCTAATGCTGCTTGACAGAGCAAGCCTCTGTTAAATTTAATGAGAATTTGCCATCCAAAACCTTTTGCCAGTTTTGCAAATCTCACCCCAGCTCGCTGTGAAATCTCCAGCACGTCTGATGGGCTCTGGGGATTGCCAAAGGTCAGGGTGCTGAGGGGTGTTTAGTCGAGGTTCACTTTAACTCTGGACAGCTTTATTTCATTTGATACAACATGATTTACAGGATTTCTAATTATGAATCCAATCCTGCTTCTTGTACAGTGAGGGGTGTCAAACAATATCTTTACGCTGTATTCTGTCTTCACTTGTGTGTTTTGGTTTCTGTCTGCAATCTTGTTTTTTTGCATAAATTTAAAATTAACAAGGAAAGGAGTGTTTTTCTTACCTTTATTTTGTAATAATACTTCAGTTGAGAACACTGATCTCTGCTTCCCCGGTGTGTAATTATGTGACCATATATTATGTGTTCTTGAGAGTCCTTCCCTCCTTTGGAAGGAGTGAGGAAAGGCTGAAGGTGGTAAAAAATGGAATTGTAGGTGTGTGTGTTACCAGGGTGTGGTGTGGGAGAGCTGGAGCCTGTGCGTGGCTCTGCCCCAGCTTTCACACTGAGCACGCAGGATGTTGCTGCTCTAAATCTCCAAGGGAAGAAACAAAACATCAGAGGCAATTTTGGCTCTGGCATATCCGGGTTTTCCTGGGTTCTTGTTTCCTGGAGGCCTGATAAGTGGGGTCATGCACTTGATTTTTTTTCCTGTGAAATTTCCTTTTTCTGAGGCTAGAAAAAACTGATCCATACAAAAATTTCTGCATATAAATCTGAAAATCATTTTCTCTACATCTGAAGGTGCTACAAATCTGTGCAAAGATCTAGACACTGAGAGTCTAGCTATGTTCTCCATCCCTGCATTGATCTATTTTGTCTTTCAAAAAGGTGACTGATCAAACCAGAAAATCACAAGGTAGATTTGAAAGGGAAGAAGCTGGCAGTTGCAGACTAGAGTGATATTGCAAAAGTCAGAGTTTGAATCTGTGGTACTTCAAATGAGGAGTTATGAATGCAGGACTGCAATTACTTGGAAAAAATTATGAATTTGAATTTTTCTGGCACAGTCCTGACTCTTTTAAGAAAGCAGGAGCCCTAAGCAAGACTGATGCAAAGTGATCTGCCTGCTTAAGGGGCTTAATGCTTTCTGAGGCTGGACACAGCTTGTTGCTTTCCGAAGGTGTACAGCTCCTCTCACAACCCAAAAAGCCAGGATGAGGTTTATAAAGCTTTCCCTTGCAGAAGCACTGACTTGGCCCAGGGCTCTTCCCTGCTGTTCAGTTGATTGAGGAAAACAACATATATTTACAAACAAAAGCTACAAGGACATTATCATGGGGCTATTAAAATGTGTATATTCCTAATATGCTGCAGATTGTAGATTTCTTGCAATTTCTTGTTTTCTAATGAATGTTTGTAGCTTGAAGCAGCAGTAAAAAATTCATGTGGGCCATTCTTTGACCATGAGCCATTTCTGTGCAATAGAACTGATCCAACGGTAAAAATGTTGTTGGTCTTTCATAGGGAATATGTCCCTTGGCCTGTGCCAGCGGTGCAAGGGGCAGGGGGGGACAGGGCTCCACGGTGTCCCATGGGATGCTTGGCTTTGCTGTGCGGAGGGTGCACTCAGGGAAGACGAGGTCAGGAGCAGCTGGGAGGGGAGCGTGGCCGTGCCCGGGCCATCCACGGTGTGCTCGTGGGGCTGGGCTGTCCTGGACTCCCTGGCAAAAGGAAGGAGGACTTGAGGCTTTGAATATCGATGGGCTACAGGTTACAGGTGCTCTCCTCCAGCAGTTACCACTGCCTCTGGCAAAGCTGACTTTCAGTGTGGATCCTGCTGCAGATCTGAGTGAGAAGAGAGGTGTTGAAGGGAGAAAGAGCCACCCAAACCTGGCCCCCACACTGTGGGCAGTGAGCACTGCAGCAGCATGCACCTTGTGCGGACCACCCTCACAGCAGACCCCTGCGATTTCAGAGCCAAAGGCACTCGTCCTCAGCTCCCTATCCATTCTCACTGCAATACTGCCCCGGTAACCGTGCTTTTCATCTGTCCTTTATGAATTGACTGTTTTAGCATCCTGGAGTTCCTTGACCTTAACAAATGGAAGGGATGACTCCTTGTTTTCAGAGGTAATAGTAAATAGGATTCGAGGCTGTTATTGAATTGTCTGCAGCTCTGTGCACAGTTGTAGCAGAGTTTTGTGAAATCCAAGATGAGTCCTGGTGCTTTAATTAGAGCAGAAATAAACTGAAGTGTTTTTAATGCATATTGATATTGAGACTTCATGACGCTGGGCAGAACAGCTGTTAAACAGTGATTTGCCAAAATACCTACATTTAATTTGGACAGTTGGTGAACTGTAGTATTTGCCAAATCGTGAACAAGACAGACACTTATTCCAATTATACGGTCTTATTTGCTACAGCAATCAGTTTGGGGTCAAAGAGCTACGACGCAAATTGAAAGTAAAGCACTGTGGCTAAGTGACTTAAACTGTGCTTCATTCTGCTGCAGCTCCACAGCAGGATGTATTGAATGTAAGCGCCGAAAGAAAAATGATGTGAAATGTTAACACTGTTTGAGCAGGATAGTACCAAAAATGTTGACATATTTATTCATGACTTTCAGTGCAACAAATGTCATATCATTGAAATGGTCGATGGGTCACCAAATTCATACAAAGCATCGTGCCTTCAGAGTGCCTTTTCTGTAGAAACACATCAGTGCAATTTACAGTCGAGTAATAGGCACAAAGGAAAGGCAATTACTTTGGATAACTTAGCATTCGTTTTTTATTAACTGGTGGGGAGTAGTTAACAAATTATGATACATTTTTTCACACCAGGAGACCAGCAGATCCAGCTGTATTAGGGCACTGCAGTAGCATTTGCTCTGGCCCCAAAAGGAAGGTGCATGGCTGGGTGGAGAGACTGAGGTGGTGGGACTGGGCTCTGCTGTGCTGGTACTGGGTCTGTTGGAACTGATAATGGGAAAAACGTTAGGAAAACCAGTGAGAAACCAGAGCAGCAGCAGATGATTTTTAAAAAAGCACTTTTTGGACTCTTCCATAATTCTTCCTCTCCTCAGTAGCTCTTGCCCGTTCACTTCCATTTCAGCTTCCACCATCAGGGCAAACAAGGTAGCTGGTAAACGAGCCAAGATCTCTGATTTCTTGTGAATACCTGGCCTGGAGAAAACTGCCGCTCATGCTCTCAGTAGGTTGTTATAAAGCTACTTGCAGAGTAGGGAACTTAGCGATAGCATCAGAACTGAAAGTTTCCAAGTCCTTTGTAAATTCTTTGCCTGAATCAAAGTTTTCTCAGGCTTGTGAAAATCTGTTTGGGAGAGGGGGTGAATTTTCCATGAGGATTTTTTGGTTTTGCCTTTCAAGCACAATTACAAAGTAAGCTTTTTGGTTTTTGCAGTGTTCGTCCTAATGAATTACAAGCATGCTGTGTTTGCAAGATGCAAATTGCTAAATAAACTGCCAGATAATAGAATTTAGTGCGTGTTTTTAACTCGATACCACTGCCCACAGCATTGCAAAATGTTACTGTGACAGAGTGCTTATAGCAGTGTGCTTCCATCATTATGCACCTTCATTTAGAGATTTCTAAGACAACATTATTAGTGATAATGTTGTCCCAGTCTGTATCGTGACAGTCCATGCAATGCTTTCCTCCAAAGTGCTGATAATGGGCTGCATGCAATTTACTCTTGTGTTAAAGTGATAGATGAGTTTTAAGACTTGTGAACACTGTAAATTTCCCTGTAAAATATACTAAGAAAATTTAAAAATAACCTTATTTTCATGGGAGGAATATATTTACTCAAATGTTTATCTAAAAATAGCAATATTGATTCCTTAGTGTCACAGGAGGCTGCATGCGTTTTTGTTTGTGTTTAACTAACATTCTTTGAGCATCTCTAAACTTTCACAGAAGATTTTTCAGAAAGGCGTTGAAGTTCTAAATGGCTTGTTTTCACCATTGCTAATACAAGACTGGGGAGAAAAATTTTTAAAAAAGAAAAATCCTGTGGCTGGATATCCCACATCCACAGCTGAAGGTGTGTTTTGAAAGGGCTCACTGTGCCTTAGTCATTATAAAAAGCTCAGCATGAAGCAGTGGGCAGTGCAAACCCCGGGCCAGACATTTTGAAGAACAGCATCTTCTGTAGACGTCCCCTGACCTGTGAGTAGTACCTCAGGTCCCTCAAATTTGGGGCTAAATAATAACATTTAACACCGTGATTGAAGAAAAGACTTCACCTGTAACAGGTATGACTGGGCCTGGGATGAGCGTGGGGTATAAAGACTGATTTGGTTTTATCCTTGAATGAGGTAGACGGTATATATGTATTGCCACGGGTTCTGTAATATGTACTGAGGACAATATCTGCCTAAATATAAAAAATTAAACAGATTGATAAAAGCACCTGCATTGTGAAAACTAGTGAAAAATTATCTCCTACTTCCAGAAATATCCCTCATATTTGGTTTAGGTTTGAAATGCTGCATGTAATGACCTGGAGCTTGAAAAATGTCCCTGTGCTTTCACCCGTCCTCTCCGAGCTGTGCACAAGCGCATCCTTCAGTGCCCTGCTGTAGAGCAGAAGGCTCATCCATCCTCCTGCTCCAGAAAAATGGAACACACTTTTCTGCTCTCTCCTTTGTAAGTAATCTTGTAATGAAGGGAAACGGAGTGAACGTCTGTCTTGAAAGTGAAAGATGCCAGTGTTTTCATAAAATAGCAATCCTCTTGACGCCTGCTAGTGGGAGCAGGGGTGCAGCCACCCTGCCCGGTCCTGTTATCAGCCTGTGGGCAGGGGCATGGGAGGATGGGAACAAATAAGTACAAATAAGTACAAAATACTACCCCATGTCCTGTTCAGGGTTTGTCCCCTCTGGGGCAGGTGGAGGTGAGATTGCCTCTTGGCCTGGGGGATTATACTGCATGTTGGGCTGCTAAATTTGGGGATGTGAGTTGGGCTGTTTTGAGATCTGGGGATCCATGGGGATGAGCGGTCTGGGGAATAAAACCTTGCTTCAAGCCCAGTGTCAGAAGCATGAAAAGTATCAATTTACAAAGGAATCTTTAAATAGAAAGTAATGCCTACAGGTTGTAGGATCAAAGGCTGTACGACCAGTAAAGAGGAACTATGGAACATCTTAAAATACTTCTTGCTTCAAAATTTAATCTGAAAGCACCTTGTTCAAAAATTGTAAAAGCTGCAACAAGAATGAGCAGCTCAGCCAAAGGAATCAACATTTCAACCAGACGAGGATAACTGCTGATGTGCCTGTCTAAAATTTAAAATATTCACGTAAAATGGCTTTAGTTTGGGTTCAACAAAAATGGGTGCTGAAGCTTGCAGCTTGCAGCAGGATTTTCTGTAGCTTTTATAAATACATTACTTGCTAAATAAAAGTCTTTATTATGTAGAGTTGGTGATAGAATGGGCAAGCAGTGTGGGGTAGAAGCATCGTGGGCAGTCCCACCAGCCCCATGCTCGGTGGCAGGGGGGATTCCCACTTCCTAAGATCATCTTCCAACAACCGGGATGGAGACAGTGGAGGTGGCTGAAAGATGGCTGTTACGTTGGAGTGGGAATTTTATGGTGTGCCTGCTAAGGATGCAATGGTGCATTGCTTCATGGATGCAGGATTTTGTGAACCTATTCCGTGAATTTTGTGAAATTTGGAGCCTTGTCACCCCTTTAATGAAAGCACTGTTAATTATGTTGGGTCAGGAAGTACATGCCACTTTTAGGATTGTGTTGGCTGCTTGTGGCAAACCCCACCAGGAGATGCTCTTGTCCAGGCAGCGCTCGTCATATTGAGGATCTCTCACAGTACAATAAGTTTTCCCTGTTGCAGACGAGCTCTGACAAAAGTGTCTGCTGCTGAGAGCAGGTGCCAATAACACAACAGGTGAGCTGTGTGGCTCATGATTTTGATGCAAGTTTCCCAAGAATAAGCCCTGTTCAAAATCATTGCAGAATCTGCCTCAGCAAGTGCACACCAAGAACATCTTCAAGTCATTCTGCATAGGAGTGCTTCCTTCAGGGACGGACAGGGTGAGGCTGTGACTGGGTTTCACAGTCACTTGCCTTAACAGTAAGAGCTATCACTTCTTCTGCACTCTGACTGCTTCAGGCTTCCCTGGGACAAACCGCGTGGAAAGAATCTATGTTCCCTTAAAGTGATTATAGTTACAACAGTGACTGTAGAAAAATGCTATTTCCTTATTGAGCAGACTTGCTCAGCTGAATGCTCCAGTTGTCTGGACTTATCTCAGTGTATTTTATTTTGCTTTTTTCTTTCCCTGTGTCTTATTCTGTAGGTTCTGCAGAGTATTTTATAGAGACTTGGTGCAGGGAGTAGCAGACCTGTGCTTTCCAGAGGAACAGATGATCTTGTAATGCCTTTGGTCTCAACAATTTTATTAGAAACATCACAAAGATCCTTTGAAAAATCTTCGCTTTAAGTATCTCAACACCATGGACGATCAAAGTGATGAGTCACTCTTGAAAACCCAGGCACAGTGTTTTTGTGTTTTTAATGGGAACTGTCCTGCATGTCTTTGTGAGCTTCCAGAGAAGCTGGATGTTGGCACATTCCCATTTTGGTAAGACTTCAACAGCTGAAGTGAAGACTGACAGCTAACTTCTTACCTGCTGCAATAAACTAAAATCACTTTTCTGTAGGAAACAGAGAGGAGAACCTCTCTCTTCTGTAGGAGAGCTCACTTCCTCACAACCAACAAAACTCCCGATTTGTATCTGCACACACTGACAGGTCTACCGTATGCAATGACATGTTAATTAAAGTACTCCTTGAAATACAATCCAGGTGAAAAATATATTTAAAGTTTGCTGAAACTGACGTTTCTGCAAAGCATTTATTTTCAGCCATGTCAGAATATTTCATGTTCATTGCTATTTTTTCGTTTCACCTTCAATATTAACATGTTCCACACAACCTGCTTTATTACAAAGAATTTTCTTGAATGCATTAAAATTGCAATCCAATGGATACTTGAAAAAGTCACCCTCCTCTACAAATTACTGAGGGCTTTAAAATGGAATTTTCAGGGTTGTAAGGAAATGGTTTCTATGAAAAAATGTTGAGATTGGTATAAATTTCACCATCTCTATTATTAAACACTTATAAATCCATTGGCTGTATATGGCTGCTGCGTGGAAATTGTGACAATCTCGCACTGGCCCAGGTAAGGAAGTGGTAGAGGTCTGTAAATCAGGTTTTTTCCATCCCTGCTGTGGATGTTGTGGTGTTGGTTTTCTTCATGCTTCATTGATTTTGTCTGTAGTTAGGGGAAGCTCTGCCTGGAAGGTTTCTTCTTTCATTATTGTTTAACAATGCACCTCTGCTGGAGCCATAGCATGTTGCTAAAGAGAGTGCAGGAGGCAAAACATCACCTGAAAATATATTTTAAGCTTATCCTTAATCTATCTTTGTTTGGTTCATCCCCATAAAGCAAGTACCTCTGCCAGGCAGCCCTGTGCACTCTGTTTGGTCTTGGAACAGTGCTGAAGAAAGGGTTTAGAGCTAGAAATGGGCCCCAGTAACAAAATTTGCACCCAGATTTGGATCCTGAGCTTATTTCCCTTTAGCAGTTCAAAGGTGTGTGCTCATTAGTTGATTTGAATCCATCTCTATTTAGCTGAGAAAAAAAGTGAGGTTACCTGTAAGTCACCTGTTGCTCAGATAAATCAGAAGTTTTGTCAGATGACAATTTTTTTTTTCTTCTAAAGGACCAGTTCTTCCCCAGGGTGTAAACTCTCAACTCCTTGTGAAGCTGAGAGGGTGCAGCTCCTGGTCAGGTTCCCACCATCTGCTGCTCAGCTCAGCAGCGCCATGGGACTCTGTAAAGCTGCAGCAAACTCCATCAGCTTGGTATTGGGACTCTCTGCATGCAGTCGTCTTGAAAACTTCTACTGACTTTGTAAGAAATCTTTTTAATTTTTTTTTTTCCTGTTGAAGCAATTGTTGTAAAAATTTGCCCGTGATGCTGCAGGGAGAAGATCTTTATTGAAAGCAAAGATAATGTATTAGTGTTGCAGTGTATGAGCTATGTGGTTGGAGAATTTTGTATCCCACAGGGATTTTTGGTAACCAGCTTTCTTGAAGTAAATTTGATTGACATGGTGCTGTTGACTAAATGTGAGGTGGAGAAAGTCAGCGGTGCCATAAACTGAACCCTATCAAGGGTGCAGATTCACGGCACTGTGCCCTGTCTGACCTGTCCTTGGTCCGTTTTCCTATTGCTCCAAAGGAAAGGAAGGACCATGGAAGGAGAGGTTGCAGTGTTTTGTGGTGAATGTCTCCTCACCAGGGCTGTTACTCCAATGCTTCTCAAAATCTAAGTTTACTGTAATTCTAAAGTGCTCCAGGGGGTCAGAGCAATGACTTTATTGTCTAATTAAAATAGTTTATATTAAGAGCAAACCTTGCTGTAATAATGGAAGAAGAAACAGAATGATGTATCATATCATCTCTTTAAATTATTTTGTTTAGTGTCTGTGTTAGATATTAAACATTATGTCATAAAATGTGTGGCTATAGAGAATTTCAGTAGGCTTGACATCAAGGTAAGAGAAAAATAATAAAAAGATCCTAGTCTCTTTTATAACACAGCCCTGTGTAACCAGGGAACACTAAAGCTAAAATGACTTTTTGCCAATAATTGTCTTTTGGTTCTTTAAAGCAATATAGTCAAACCTCTGTAGACTTAGTACTACCGGTTATGGGATTTGTATCTCTGCTAAATGTAAAATTTAATTCAGGGTTCAGTTGTTTAAAATTTAAAATCTAAACTGTAGTATGTCATAAAAATTGGTCTGCTTCTCATACTTATTAGTGAGGGAAAAAATCTGTCTAATTCAATAGAATTCATGGGCATTGATACTACATTGGGGTTTATTAAAGAGAAAATGTTGGTTTAATATATAAACCATGAAAAGGCTGCGACATCAAGCAAATTATGCAAATTCAATTGTGTAAAAGAAGGAATCATATCTGCATTACATGAAAACTTAGAAAGGCTGTCCTTTACCAGATTTTAACTGTGAAGGTTATTGTGGTATGCACAGTGTTACAGGTACGTGCACAGTCAAATTGGATTGCACTTCTCTTTCTCCTGTTGGCAGCACAGGCCTAATATGCTAACGCATTATGAAAATGAAAAATAATAGATTTTGGAGGCCTCAGCAGAATTTGAAGCTTCATTATGCTAGGCACTGAGTCTATATCTAGCCTTGTCATCCGTGTTGGTACGGTCTGCAGTGTGCAGTTGATGTGTGGACCTACATCCATGTGATGCGATTTGTTGTGCATATTCACTGCCAAGAAACCATGGTTTGCAAGACTGGTTTGAAAGACGGTGAGTTCCTGAGCATGGCATTGGGGATTGCAGATGAACCATTGCATGGGCATAGGGTCCTCTCCTCGCATCCTCCAGGTGCTGTTTGTACTATTGGAGTAAGGGTGGGAAACTGTTTGAAGTGTCGGCTCGGTGAGAACTGAGAGGTTCTCCACAAACTGCCAAAGATATGTCCCTTTCTTCTCCCTTTCAAAAAATAGCTCTGTCCTAAGTTTGAGCAGTGTAACAACAGGCCGTGTTTAAATTAAATTGTCTCCAGTTTGATCAATGCCCTGCTTGAGGCCATCATTTTCATAGCACTGATAGCGCAGCATTTCATAACTCTACAAAGTACACTTGCAACTGAGATGCAGTCCCCAGTCTTTTATCATGGCAACTTTGAAAGAGGTTGCGTAGTATCTTCCTGCTGGTGAAAAACATTCCCATAAAATTTAACAATGCCGTTGGCAATGGCCATAGCAGGTCAGATGCAATCGCTCACCTTCTTCCTAGAGTCCTGCTGCAGGTGGCCACTGAAACCTCTGCCTGCCCAGCTGCTCCTGCAGCCGGGAAGGGAAGCCGTGTCCATAATTTTCCTTTGCTCACCCATTACAAATATCTGCCCAGCTACCATGTAGGTTTGAACTCATGCATTTGAAACATAAGTAGAGAAAGAAGATATGCTTGAATAATTCATAGTGTTATTGTGAAATGATGGTAGATGGATCAAAAATGGATCTTGTCTCTGAATTTTGGTGGGCCAGTGAAGATTCAGTGAGTCAAGGCAGTGGACCTCTCCTTCTCCCCCCTCAAACAGAGGCGTTTTGTGATCTAGAATATGAAACCCCAAATTACAGATGAACAGGCAGGGATAGAAGTAATTAGAGTCATACAGGACATTTTGTCCTTTTGGGGCAAAATGTACTTTGAAAATCCCATTGTGTGAATTTTCATAAAAAATTAATATAAGTTCCATTTAAAAAAGTTACTAAACCTTGAAAATGCTGTCTTTGCATTTAATGCACTAAAATAGTGATGAAACATTCCAAGATACTTTCAGAGATTTTCATGAAAATATTCATAAAGGATTGAAGAAAACATTTCTAAAAGTACCTATAATTCCAGTAAAAGTCTACTAATAAGTACATCCTCCTGGCAGCATCATGCAGACTTTTATGGAGAAAAAATGACATATCATACCAATACTACTGCATGTTAAAGAAGGGATTAGAATATCTCAGAACTGAAAATAAAATTGAGAAAAATTGTATGAGAGTAAACTTCGCACATCTAAGGAAAGTTCCATTAAAAATGCAGTTTCTAAACATAAAACCATGGTCTAAATACTTAAGTTTTCATAACACTACATAAAACGAAGCATGGAATAGTTCACTTCAGACTGGAGAAAATCTCCCTGAAATTCTAATGAAGTATTAATAAAATAGACATGATAAATGTACAGAAGACTAAAGAGGACACAGCCAAAAATTCACTGAAATTTAAGATTTGAGTTTAAATGTCTCTTCTTTTAGAGAACAATGACTGCTTTTGGCTGCTCATAATTGTCTGAAAGTCTCTGAGTCACCACTTGACAGCTCTGGCCCTTCTCGCTTACTCCATTGCATAATATTTCCATGCTGTGTTCCAGGAGTTTGTAGCACAAGGCTGGTGGTGCCTCAGCAGCCCTGTTGTGAAACAGTCTCCTTAATAAATACTGCTGAAAAAATATAAAAACTGATTAGGTGGAAAAAAGCGTCTTTTTCCTGCAGTGCCTTGCTCCATTAAATTTTTTTCCTTGTATAGGACAGTAGAGATGTGCTGCATCTCCTGAAATGGTCTCACTGTGTTAGTGCCATTCATGAAAGCAGATGGTGAAACGGAGGTTGGGGCAGTCCTCCTGGTCACAGCTAAGGCTGATGCAGTCACATCAACTTGTTCTTAAAACTCATGTAGATGTTAGTATGTTTTTCCTAAAACCAGCTAATATCTGTCTACCACTTGGTAGGCCTTTTGTGCTTGAGAGACTGTAAGCTACTGGGTGATGCCGTTGTGCAGCTTTTGGTGGATTCAGGTCCCTGACTGCCGAGGGACACTGGTGTTGGAGTCCTGCCCTGGTGGTCATGAAACCCGTTCTCCCATTCCTCAGCTCAGCCCAGCACCCAATACAGCACATGACCACCTCATTCACACCTTAACAAGAAAGGTGATGCAGGAAAAATAGGAAATAATACTGTAGAAAATAATTTTCCAGTTAAATTTAAAGCAGTCTTGCTGCTGCTGTCTTCTATACCGATGTAGCTCTATTCCTTTGGCACTAAGAGGGGAACTAGGGTTTTTATCATCATATTAAACTGTTATCCCAGTCAGACAGGAATGGAAAGGTCCCTGCATCTGGCACTCTCCTATGCGGGGCATCAACCTCAGCCTCTGCATAAAGGTCAAAGGGAATTATTTTTTTTTCATGTGTGTTTCTGTCTCCCTCAGCCTGTGGAAGTTTCAGAGTCTGTGTTAACCCAGTGCACACAGTTTTACAACAATTTGGTCCCTAGGAAGAGAGCTGCCGAGTCCTCTGGCTTTGATGCCCAGGCTCACTGTACGTGGAAGCTCTTCTGCACTTCTGCAGGTGCCAGCTGAGCAGGTCTACGCTGAGCATATAGAATAGGGCACACAAGGAATAATGAGACTTTTTAACCTTGAAACTCAAGCTAAATCTGAGCCTAAAAGTATCTGAAGAAATCCTTGTCCACAGTTTAAAATGTATTTAAAAAGAGCAGTGATA
This sequence comes from Aptenodytes patagonicus, assembly GCF_965638725.1. Lineage (NCBI taxonomy): Eukaryota > Metazoa > Chordata > Aves > Sphenisciformes > Spheniscidae > Aptenodytes > Aptenodytes patagonicus. The sequence goes on from NC_134953.1 coordinate 32,260,105, forward strand.
CTCTTAATACTTTCTCCTTGCAAATATAAAGATTCTCCCTTTCCCCTTAAAAATACACCTGGGATTCCTTGGCATGAAGTTGCCCTGATTATGAAGATGTTTGGGATTTTATTGGTTTCCATTTTCAGCAATTTTTCCAATGTAAATATTGGATTTATAGTCTCCTGTCAGACACCGTGTAAAGGGAATAATAATCACGTACTAACATTTTTTTGCTTTACAGCTTAACGTAAATCTTTATTAGAGTTTGCAAGTAGAGAAATAACCTTTGGCATGAGGCATTTAGGAAGTGATGTAAAACCCTCCTGAAGCTGTGAGGAAGGCTGCGGTTGGGTTCAGAAGACACTCAGCCAGGCTGTTTGGTTTCCCTCGACTCCCTTTTTGCAGATGTCTGTCATCCATCACTTTATCTAAATTCCCTTTCCTCTTTATGAACTTGCTGCTGGTTCATCCTTGTTCATCCAGATCATCAGTGGGAGAAAAAAGAAAAGCTGGTACACCAAGAAACTGGGGAAAATCCTGCAAGGCAGAGGTAAAGCTGGAGTATATTGTCATTTAGCATGAAGACCACAAGATAAATGCTGTTATAGATGCCTACCTTTAATATACTGTGTTATATGTACATTATGCAGCAGCCTTGATTATTTATCAGCCCTAGATTTGTGTCAGAACATATATATAATCCACAATGGTCTGTTAATCTGTTGTAGTTCAGCACTCCCATATCTATATAGAAACTAAAGAGCTTTTCAGCTTATTTGATGAATTAGCAACAGTTCTGGGAATTTTGGCAATCAACACTTGCTGAGATTTCCAGTCTTGTAGCTAATTTGAGTATAAGTTAATATGTTTATTAAAGGAAATAACAAACTCATTCTTTAAAAAAAAAAATCATGTCATTCTTTGCCAGCAGATTTTCATTTACGTTGCAAATTATTTCATGAATTTTCTCAAAATGTTCATAAACTGTTCATTAAGAATTCCTTTTGTGCCTAGGATAATGTCCAATAAACTCCAAAGGAGAAGAGTCGTCATTTCCTTCAGAGGAATAAGTATATAGTGTGTATTTCCATGGAAGCATGTTTGCAAAACTGCTTTATGCCAAAATTAAGCAACTTTATAAACTCTCTAACAGTGAAAGTTATTGCTGGCAGCTTTGAGAGATGAATATTGCTGGCATTTGGGGTTGTGTTAGATTTGTTCTCACCTAGCAATTACTGAGAGAGCATGGCTCATGACCATCCTATTGATTCATCACTTGATCCTCGAACCACCATTTTCAGCCCATGCTAAGCAGTAGCGTTCTCATTAGCTATCAAATAAATTGTAGATCTCTTTTTGCTGATTTCTTTGGAGTTGGTATTTCCAGTTAAAAAAAATAAAATTAATTCCCATAATGCAAATGTACTTAAGTTATAGAAAACCTCTTAAAAATGTTGGCAACTCCTAAGATGTTCTTCCTGTATTGCTTCAAGGTACCTTAGATGTATTTTAAGGTTTGTCTTCCATAACGTATTGATCCTGAAGAGAAAAGGAGCCAAAAGGATGCAATCCCTGCTTTAGCTGTGGGGTCCTGCTCATTTGAAGGAATGCTGAGAGACTTTTGCCCATTGGGTAATGATTGGATAAAATCAGATTCACCTAGACTAACTTCCCAGGTCTTAACTTGGCTATTTTCTTTTTTCCTTTTTGAATGAAAAGGAAAGCAAAGCTGCCAGCAGGACTGAGGCACACCCTCGGATTTGTGCATTTAACAGTGATATTGTTTTGTTCTTACAGCTGATAGAAACATGTGAAGGAAACTTTCCCTCTGCTGTCCTTTGCTCCTGGGTGGCTTTGCTCCAAGCTTGGCGGTTTTTCTGAATTCTTACTCTCCCTTTCCAAGCACTTGGTGGATGCTGGAGGGCAGTCACGAGTGCTCTGCTGAAGGCCAGGCAAAGAGGATTTTGAAAGGCTTTTTCTCCTCAGTGTCCCTGGAGCAGATGAGAACTCTCCCCATGGAAAGTTTAGGCTTTGGCAAAACACAAACATGGAAAAATTTAAATTGTCACCTGATGCACATGGATGCAGCAAAGAGAAAATCCAAAAGATTTAGGAAAGGAGGAGAAAAAGCTTAATAGTAAACATCATAGGAGAATTAAGGTTTGATAGTAGGGCAGGTGGGAGGTGAATTACAGCAGTAGCAGTTTGCAGGACAAATTTACGTGGATGCACAGGCCCTTTCCCTCTCTTCATGGCCAAATACAGTGAACGCAATTTCCACTGCTTTAAAACAAACAAACTGAGAAATGTGGTAGTTAGTTGCTGCAATGTGAAGTGTTTAGATGCTGATTGTGTATCGCATGGATCCTCGCACAGCCCATGCACCCGGCTGGGACAGGAGCACCGTCATGCCGTGCTCCTTCATGACTACAGGAGTGAGGAAATGAGGGATGCAGCAGTCTGGGAGAAAATACCAACCCCACTGTGCTTCTTGCTCTTACTTGGCTTGTGTTCACCCTATGGAAGAGGGAAAAAGAGCACACAGATACGTTAACACTCTGCTCGGTGTTACTAAGCAGGGAGCTGGCAGGCAGCATGCCAGTGCTGGGAAAGGAATAAAAGGAGACAGAGTTTAGGAAAATAAACGTAGTATAACCAGGGAATCCAGGAATATCATTGGTTTGATGGACAACATTATGATTTGCCTGCAGTTCTTCCCAGCTTAATGCCATCCCCAAATTTAAAATAATTCCAATTCTCAGTCCACTTTTGCCCTCACCTTGGTCAAGTAATCCAGACTGTGTTTCCCTGGCCTGTTCCTGAGAAGTGGGGTAGTGTCAAAAATCACCCTGGAGTCAAAGCATGGAGACCTGCAGTCCCCTTCCAATCTACAAGAGCTTTGGTTTTGTCATAGGAGAAAACTAGGCTTATTTGATGGAATTTATTGATGACAAACTCATTTTGGTTGTTTCTCGTTTCCTGGTTGTGGTGTTGGTGTTTGCAAAGTGTTGTTCCAGCATTTGGAAAGGAGCTGAAGTTAAACCGACTGGCTCAAAGTCTAAAAAGCAAGACTTGCATACTATTAAATAGATTTAAAATTCAGTCATGCATGTAATGTCTCATTTCAAGTGGTCTCTCTGCTGCAATGACCACTCACAAACTGGATGTAGGCTACCCCACGACAGGGATGAGAGGAAGGAGACGCTTGCTTGGTGCATATGTGCACGTATTCGGGACTGTGACTTTCCTCACATCATAGATATTTCTCCCAACCGTTCATGTGAAATACAAATCCTAACAGCAGACACAAGATGGAAGAGGAACATGGTGCAACAGTAGGAAAATCCCAGCAAAGAAAATTTAGAGTGAAAGGGATGTACCCATGTGTGACGGGGTGAAAAAAAGGAAGGTTTAGGCAAAAGCTGAACTTTTGTAGAACAGAGCCTGGGGAGAAGTTGTTGGAGACCTGTGTTTAAAACTGAAAGTAACAGGGAAATATATCCACCACCGCTACTGAGGCCGAAGGCTGTCCCGGGGGCACTTCCCATTGCTGCTCACATCCCATTTCTGTAGCTCTCGTGCAGTGGTGACAGAAAGGGCTACTTTGCTGTCGAACTGGTTAGACAGGTGAAAAATGTTTATTGCCTTGGAGTTTCTCTTCTGTATTGTACTTATTGCTTAATTAAAACACCGATAGCCCATATGAGATAGTTTACTATTTTTCTGCAGTCAGCACTATAATGCTCTACCCAGATGTATTTAAACTGAACACTATGCTTTGCATTGAGGATTTTTTTAGAAAAGAGAGTACAACTTTGTTGTGCTGCATTGTAGAATAACATGTTTAACAGAAACTCCAATCAATGGGATATAGATTTTGTGTTCTTTCTTGCCCTGTATTTCGTACCCACACTTAGTGGGTACGCACCCACACGTACATGCTTAGTGTTGACTTTGACTCTGCTCCGAACATCAGAAGTAGTAATTTAAAATTCACAAAGCCACACAGGATTCACACTTGCCTGTGAATAGCTGGTTGCTATTAAAAGCATGTTCATAGTGAAACATTTCTCTGGTGTTTTAAAGCTGCCACAAACCATTAATGCCTACTATTGTGTGATAGTGATAATGTTGGAAATGACATTTTATGATGTCTGCTGCCTTAAAGACACTGCAGTCCGTCTGTCTTTGTGCTTGTGCTTTGATTTTATTCAAATATATTTATTATAAATACTTATAAATGTCAGTGGCTGCCGTTAGTCATCTATTTCAGATGTCACATTGAAAGGTAAGAGATTCCACCCACAGGACATTTGGCAGGGTGGAAATAAAGTCTCATAATGAAGGGGGAATTGGGGAGAGTAAGGAAGCAAGGGAACACCTGAGGAAAAGCCATGTGTGTATGTAATTAGATTAACTTTAAAGGCCTGCTTAGTTTTAGAGCTGTTCCCAAACTAGGGAAGGAGCAAAACTGGGATAAAAAAAGATAAATAGCCAAGTATAACTGAAAACAGTACTGGGTCTAATTACCATGAGACATATTTCCTGTTGGAAAATAACATAATTAGTGATACATTGAACTTAAAACCTCATCTGTGGTAGTTATTAAATTCTGTGACATTTCAGCTTGATTAACTTTTCAACAGATATGACTCAAGGCCGTTACAGGGAACCTTCTGAGGTGGATGGGATATCTGATGACCTACCCCACCGACAGTCCCAATTATTCAAACTGAAGAAAATGTATTATAAAACCTCATTAGCAGAAAGGAAACTGATAAACCTATTGCCTGATTTTTTCCTGTTTTAATGTTGGCTGAGATGAAGGGATGAGATGTGAAAGAAAGCATCCTCCTGCCCCAGCAGGTAGAGGGAGAGCAACAAGAGGTTTCCTGAACTCCAGCTCTACCTCTACCTTGACGATGATATTTTATAGGAGTTAATTACAACTTTTGTATAGGATATTTTTTTATAGGGTGTTATTCTGTTCTTGAGAGTACCCCAGCACTACAGCTGTATTTGGGAGTCCCTTTGCTCGTCTCTCCACTAACCTATAGCTGTTCAGCAGCATGGAAAAAGCTGTACCGCAGCTTGGCAGTTGTTGCTACCTCCTTTCAGCTTCTCGCCATTTGATAAGGATGACAGCCTTGGGTATAATAAAGGGAACAAGGCTTCAGGTAGGCAGAGAGTAATTGGTGACATTTCCCAGAAAAATGGTAATAGAAAACTCTCTCTCATGCCACAGGATCTCTAAGTGCTGCCCCAGTCCTGTGCACTCTCCAAACCGCTGCCTCGTGCTTTGCCAGGTTTTTGGGCTGAGACCCTGGAAGGAACAACCCAGCATTACCATTGCCATTCGCACTGGCAATCGGGGATTTGAGATGAGCATGTGGTTTAAAGCAGACCAGCCTCTCCTCATGTGGTTTATCAACTCACAGCAAAAGGGCAGGAAGAAATGGATACACAACTGTTAATATTTCCCTACTTCATATTGGAAATATTATTTACCCATTTTGAGTGAAATGTGTGGAAAGCCATGGGCATCTCAGCATTGCCCGGTCTGATCTCTGACGGCATTTGCCTATACTTTCTAGGTTATAGAACAGCAATATATAAATTTTAAATTCTTCCTAAAAAAGGAAAAGCATGGTATTATTTTATGGATTTATTTCAGCTTTATTTTGTCTAAACTTGTACCTCTGCTGCACAAATCCGCTTGGTGTAATGCCTATAAATAACTGCTGTTACATTTGGCTATTGCAGGCCTGGGGCTTGATCCTGCTGATGCCAGGCTGTGGGGCAGGTGCTCACCGCCACAGTTCCCTGTGTGCTCCCAGGTCCAATGCTGCAGACTTCCAAAGATTTATCCATTTACAAGGCTTCACGGAAATAAAAGAAGAAAATGTAACTATAACCTGAGGGTCTTTCCTGGAAAACAATTACAAATCATAGTATTTATATCAAATATTTGGGGAATGTGTATGTAATTTTCTTTGGGTAGGATGTTGTCCCTTGATTCTTTAGGAGTTTTCTGCACAAGTGATCAGAGCTATAAATCTAGCTGGTTTTAATATCATTGGTTCCTTTACCACACAGTACATAGGGAAAAGTAAAATAATCCTGGTAAAAAAGTTAATTTTTGAAAAATGTTTACAAAATACCGAACCCTAATGTGAAAGAAACCCAAAGAAATAAAGCTCCAAACCAAAGTGAAATTGGCTGAGTTAGTGAATAATGGTCAGGGAGATGATGAAATTCATTTCAAATTGCTCTGTGCTCCAAAATACTGAAAGTGAATGTAATGAAGGATTAATTGAATTTGCTTTTGTCTTTCTGTAAAGAAGAAAAAAAAGGCTACTTAAATCAGTAGCGCGCTTGTTATGCGTATGAAGACACAAAGGTTATAAAATATGGCACAATCTCCTCAATTCTGTGATTTAATTAAGATATGCCTCTGAGGAAAAGAAGCAAAAAGGGATGCTCGCTGTAACTGTAATTGATAAACTCGCCTTCCATTTCTTGAAGGTGTGAAACAACAATGGTAATAAATGACTAAATAGTATAAAATGTCAGAAGAGGAGCAGTTGAAATCAGTTCGGAGGAAAAAGAGATAATGTTAATTTTACCGAATCTGTGAGAATACTAGTTGAACAGCATAACTGGAAGACCCCAACACTTTACAAAGATGCACTGGGGCTGAGCTCTCTGGAGGTTTCTGACTGAACCTAGAGTGCAAATAGAGGACTTTTCCTGATAGCATTTTCCTCTAAATTGTTCTTGAGAGGTGGAAGTGTGTCTCAACAGCCCTATCACTGGTATCTGCAGAGAATATAAAGAAATAAATTGCCATGCTTTAAACCAGATCCTCAGGTAACACAGTAATCCTAGGTATGTTGGTGGCCTTTCCTTCTATGAGTCTCCTTTTCCCAGTTTGATTCATATTAAGTTTTTAATAGGAAAAATGTATGTGGCAAGGCAGGTTTTTAGCTGTTCTGACTCCTTTCTCAGCTGAGAGACTTGCCAAATTTTGTAGGCTGTTCCAAAAGTTTCCTTAACTGCTTAGTAATCCTTTGCTGCCATTACATGGGGATACAAGTGTAACTTTTTTTTTTTTAAATGAAGATAAATAAATTCATTCTTGTCCATTTAAAACATAAAATGTTCATATTAGCTCCCACTGGAGCAAACCTTTGGGCTCCAGTTTGCACTGAATTCTTATACTAGAAATACAGCCTCGGATGGCCTGAGGCTTTGTCATTGGAAGAAGTATTGGGTCTTCTTCTTAGGGCTCAGCCTTACACATCAGTTCCCTGCATCAAATGGGAATTGTACATAGTTAAGGACCTCCCTGAGCCTACTCTGGACCGTCCCCATGAGTCATGGAGTAGGGGCAAGCACACGTGGTTTGTTAGTGTTTACTTTCTCTTCTAATAAAAAAAAAAAAAAATGTTCTCTTCTAGCCACTCCTTTTTTTATTTTTCCCGTTAAAATGATCATTTCCCACTATCAATACCTTACTGCCAGTCTGAACTGCTGAGAGATAATCTAACAATAATGTGCTAATTAGTCTTACTGCTGCAGTATCTCAGACACAGGCTGAAGAGTTGGAAGATAATTAGTATTTAACCAATTAAGCTTGTTGCAAGTTCATGAACACAGCTCTTAGATGTTTGTTTTTTTTTTTTTTTCCCTGGCAAATTGAGAGTGAATGCAGTAATTTAACAGCATTTTCAGAAATAAGCAGAGGACCTGGTCAAAGAGAATTTTTTTTATTTTAACAGCAACTATACGATTTCACCTTTCCCTCCCAGCTGTCTCCCAAGCTACCTCTGATTTCTCATTAGACATCATTAGATCATAGTACTTAGATTATGGCTCTGACCTCAGGTAACCCCACAGTATTTGTTTCCACATATCCTTAATGTAAAAAAGTAGAAATACTAGTCTGTGAATTATGATAAAGATCAACGCGGTTTTCCTTCCCTTTTTGTTGCAGACTGTGTCCATGTCCCAGTTGAACGATTCCCAGAGTTGCCGTGGTACCTTGGGCTAGGTCTTCCATGATACAATTTAAAGGTGCTCACCTTTCTGGAAGAAGAAAATGGTTAACAAATGATTTGTGAGTGTCTGAGGGGGAAAAAAGCCTTCATGGATGAACAATTCCACCTGTGTTTCTGAAGGCAGAGCTCTTGTATAACAAGAGATCTAAAATAGGTTAATGTTTGTGTTGATTACTAATTGACATACTAATTGCTACTAATTTTTTTTACACAAATCATATAGCCTTCAAATGAATGTTAATCTTCTTGTCTAGCAATCATTTCTTGCAATTGACACAGTGGTTGACTGTTAGGGTTGCCTGGATGGTCTGTTTTTGAGATGTCTTTGAGTGTGAAATGACAATTCAAACAATACTGGGGGACCTCAGGTTTCTTCCACCCCTTTTGGCTGAATCCCTTACACAAGTGAAACAGGGGAACAGGGCTCTTCTGGTGGTGGGTGAGGGTCAGCATCAGCTTCAGCATCAGCTGTGTATGGGAGTGCTTTCTGACAGCACCGATTTTGAGGGACGTGTTATGCCTCATTATATGCATCAAACAGTTTGATTTGATGGTCAGGTATGGTCGTAGGAGAAGAATTGTTTAAATATTGGCTTCTTGTGTATGAAGACTTTCTTTCCAAGGTTCTCAACTCATTATTTGTGTTATCTTCATTTAGGATTTTACCTTAGAGCCGTTGGCTTGCAAATTACGATGGATGTGCTAACTTAGCAACAGCACTTTAAAGCCAGCTAGAAATGAGAGTGTCTTGTCCTGTGATTTGGTGTCAATCAGACCTGATGTACGGAGAGACAACACCTGAGAGCTGAGGGAGCAATACGAGGAGTGCTAGGCTCAGCAGTGATGGGTGGATCTTGATGCTGCTGGGGACATGCAAAACTTTTTACCTTGGTTGATGCTGGAGGATCTAAAGTAACTGTGCTTGTAAATGAGCCTTGGGAAAAATTTAATGACTGTGTTTATTAAAATCTAAACATTTGTAAAAAAAAAAAAAAAAAAATCTCAGAAAAAATGACTGATGAGAAATTATAGGTAAATTCATGCCAGCTCAATCAAACTGCTCTATCTATGGTTGTACATTTGTAAGTGTCCCATCTGAAGGACTGCACAAGGAAGCCCAAGGTAGGAGCTTTTTCTTTTTGTGTCAGTTAATCACCTCGTTTCTGCAGAAACTGCACTGGTTTATTCCTCATGAGAGCAAGCTACTCTTTCATCTACTATTCCACCTGCTGTAAACTCCTTTTCTGCATGTGAGCTGAGGGAAGAATACCAAGAGACTGCTCTAATTAAGATATGCCAGAGCAAAGTTAATTTTCAGGGTTTCTTTCAGATACTGACAGGAACACACTATAATTATTATACAGTTAGGGTAATTGACTTTTATTTAATGTGGTACTTGCTTACAAACAGCCAGTCAAATGTACCAATGTAAGCAATGAAGAAATTGTTCGGAAATGTTATCACTAATTCTTGAAATAAGTAATGTTGAGTATATTAATGTTTACATTCCTGTTTGGCTAAGGGGAAAGCAGATGATGAATTCACTGTGCTTTCTCTCAATACAATGATCAGGCTGTAAATGACTTAAGAATTTGAAGAAACAAAGTATTCAGTGTATTTTTCTATTTCTTCAAGCCTACTGTATGTTTAGATTTATTCAAATTTTATATGAACATTTTATTCCTAAGTATTTTTTACTGTTTGTGATAGTTTTGCCAAGCTTGCCCTTCGCTGTGCCAAGAGGAGCTGTGGCCGCCAGGGCAGAGCAGGATTCTCTTGCCCTGCATGTAACATTACGGGGGAACCAGCAAAAACTTGTTTTACAGTTTGGAGAATAATGTAAATATGCTGGCAGCGGAGGTCGTCTAATAGAAATATTTCATGTTAAGAATCTTTAGTCTATTTTTAACCAGGTTTTATATACTTAAATATAGTTTAGAAATCACACGTTTTCTTTAACTTGTATTGATTTTGGAATATTTCATGGGCAATGCTCACAACATAGAGAGACTGACATGCATTCACAGCTTCTCAGGGTGGTCACAGTGGGGATAAAAGAATGCTGAGGAGAGATGGAAAATATATAGCATATATATGGATTTTTCCCTTGTCCTGACAGGGCTTTTATTATTATTTTATTTCTATGAATCTCATAGATGTTGGAGAAGCTGATCCTCTCACTGAGGTGGACTAGTTAGCAATTTAGGAGGAAATTTGCTCCTATCATGAGGGATAAATGTGGTAATTCTTTCTGAGAGCTTGGCAATTACTGGGGAATGATGAGCAACTATAATTCACTGGAAACTAAATATGTCTATTGAGCAAGATGTGTGCCGTGCCAGTCAAAGTGCAGGCAGAGCTGTCCTGGCAGAGGGAAAAGCCACTGCTCCTTCCTTGCCCTGGTCCAGCTCTGCTCCCTGTGGAAGCTACTGAGCAGCCTTCAAGGGGGGTGATGGGGAGATGCTCTTTGCAGCAGCATGTGTTGCCTCCAGACCCTGGTCTTGTGAAAAGCAGCTGAAGAAAGGTGTTTCTCAAAGAAATTTATTTAAAAAAGGAAGGGGACAAAAAAAGGAAGGGAAAAAAGAAAGGAAGGAAAAAAAAAAAAAAGAAAGAGCTGAGGATGTCCATCAGCCTGCACAACTAGGAGGGAGCCCTGGCAAATCCTCGGCAGGACCCTCTATGGCTCCCACAAGTACAAGTCTCCCCCTGAGCAGATACGTAACTCCACCCGTGTTCAGGGTTCACAAGCCGCATCTAGATGAATGTTATTGCATTTAAAAAGTCAGGCTCTATTGGAGCTGGGAATTTGCTTCTGAGGTGGATGATGGGAAAGAGAAGCCCTGTCATGCATGTGACACACAAGTGTTTCTGCCTCATAAGCAAGAGACAGCCAAAGCTATAAATTTTGTAGACAAGCAAAAGAACCCTGACAAGCTATTTGTAGGCAAAATATACCAGAGATATATTTTTTTAAAAAGAATATTCTAGCTTTTGTTCATATAAACTTTCTGAGTGACCTGTATTAATTTTTCCTACAACACTGAATAATTAATCCTCACTGAGAAAGCTGGAATTACAGACTGCAAGCTTCAAGCATCAGTGCAATCTGAAATGAACCCTCTAATATTTATCCTGTATTTATTTCTGCCTTTAGCATTGAAGTAATGCAGTAGATAATTCAGAAGAATATATGATCAAATGTAGCTTTTGAGCAAAAAGGGCAGCCAGTGATGACAACTCCTCCGCTGAAATAACCTTGCGTGATTTCTTTCCCAGGCTGTTGTCTGCCTTTTCCTTTAACTCTAATTTTAACTTGACTGTGAGCTATAAAAAATACCAGCCTTATCTGCTTTACACTTGTACAGAAATCCACATCTTCAAAGTGTTGTAGAAACATTAACCAATCCATTCTTGCTACCTAGCTCACTGGGTGAAGCGAGACAGAATAACTGGCCCCTGCCCAGGTTATGGTGTGCAGTGCACAGACTGTCATCGTCATGGTGTGGTGGGTGGTGGACTGGGTTAAAATCTGTCATTTCCAGCTTCTTTAGGGAGAAAGGTGCTGTTGGGGGGAAAAAAAAGTATCAAAATTCATGAAGGGACTGTTTCAGTCTGGAGTGCCTGGTGGTTTAGGTGATTAAGGTAACCCCTTTAAGAGGAACTCGTATTTGTGCTGCACTTCTGCTTAAAAATTAAAAAATCAGGGCTCAAAGTGCCAGCCCTTTCTGGACATCAGACAGTTGAAGGCTGAGTGAGGGTCTCACCCGAAGAGCTGAACTGAGCAGCATGCAGGGTCAAGTATAAATAGATTAAAGGTTTTTATGTGGCTATTTAGGGTTTTGCAATGTGGCAGTTGAAGCAAAATCAACTTTTTTTAAATGAGAAAACAGTGAGTTAAAGAGTAGAGCAAAAGAACATGAAATTGCAAGCCCTCTATGTTTGCTTTTTTCTGGTGACAAAAGTCCTCTGGCACCCGTGGCACCAGCATATCGTCTGCAGAAACCTCACCTGACGGATGCAACTCTCCATCAGGAAGATGCTGGCACTTTCCAAATACTGGTACAGAAAAGGATGTCACAAAAATTGTATTTCTGACACAGGTTTCTGTAACATGCTGATACTAAATAAAGATACTCTGTCAAAATCAAATCCTTGTCAAGTTTATATGTAATCTTCCCCGTGACCTCTCTGTCTCATTTGCTGGGACGTCACTCGAGCATGGTGGCAGGTGGCTGTCACTCCAATGAGCAATGTGTGCTCCATAACCTGTGAGCTCTCCGTGGCGTGTAGCGTTGGTCTTGTTGCACTCCAGCATGTCAGAGCATTAGGATTTGATATGTCATCCTAATAGCATAGCATGAACATGTCAGCAGGATTTGTTGAAGTGTCAGGTAGGAAAAGGACAGCATGATACCAGGAACATGGTAAGTATGTAAAGAGCGTAAGGAAAATGTATGCATTATTTATCTATTAATCTCCAAGTGAAGTAAGAGTAGAACCGAAAATGTCTTTCATCTAACATGGAAAGGCCTCTTCCCAGGAACATAACTTTTCATCCCTCACTTCTTTCTTGGCTCTTTCTAGCTTTTTTTTTTTTTTTATGGTGATTCAGGAAACCCCATGCACATGGGCTGCCTTAAACATGGGTTTAAAATTTAACCAAGTCGTGAAGCAGAGCCTGTATGTTCCAGAGCAATATTAAATGCCACAAATAAACATTTCCAAGTACTGTCTTGAGGGCTTGATCCTGTAACCGCCTGAGGGACACTATTTTTTGTAAGAGGAAATAAAATCACAGTGCTAAAAATTACTGCACATCAGAGCTGTTCAAATCACTGCTGGTGAAGTTCATGTCAGCAGTTACTCACATGTTATTTCCAGGGGTTTTCGAGTTGGGTATAAAAATCATCTCTATGATGAAGCTTTAAAATCTCAGTCCAAACAAATTTCTTAGCTATGCAAATTAGAAGTAAAGAGAAATTATATCGTAGAGGTGCCAGAAGTATTTGAAAGTGACTATTTCAAAGAGCGTTTTCATCAACTTAATTTGACCATGCACAAACACTATGGGGATCTGGTACAGTATGTTGAGCTGTTAGCATGCAGTATAGAATTGTAAACTGCTCATATCTGTCATTGACAGATGGTTCATTCCATAGAATACCATCAGGAAGTGTATTAAAAAAAAAAAAAATAAAACCAACAAAACAACAGAAATCCAGAAAGTTTTTCAAGGGGCTACAGGTCTGAGTTGCAGAGACCATGAATCTATGTAGGGTGATCAAAATGACAGCTGGTAATTCATGCTTCTCTCTAATTGCAGAGCTTGAAATGAGTTGTGCCTGTCTAACTTGTGACTCTTTCCTTTTCTATACATGGCTAACATTATTATTTACACTGCTTTGTTGGATTTAAATTATTATGCATAAGCGAGAGTGAACAATTCCTCTGGTGGAGAGATTGAGAGAAAGTCAATGTGGTGATGCACTTTCGTATTATGCTGCAACAGCTTAGCAAAGCAGGAAAGCACTGAGCTGTACGGAGTCTTAAATGTCAAGGCTGCAGGAACGGAACTATGTCAGGAGCAGTATCATACATCTTTAAAAAGAGTTACAAAACTTGGTTTCTTTTATTACATGTTGGAACTCTGGAGTTTCTGAGTCTGGATAATGTTTGTATTTGCTCACCTATTGATGAGCATAACATCCCAGCCAGGTGTCTGAAAGGCAATTTTTTTTCAGTGTTGATCTTGTAAACTTGTTAATTAATAGGTTTGATACAGACCTAATAATTTGAGACCTCTTATCTCAGGCATACTGACCTTCTGTTGAACATTTAATATGTTAGTGATGCTGGGGAGACTTATCAGAAACAATAGGAGGGGAAACCTCAAATTTGAATAGGAGGGATGTGGAGAGGTTTTCTGGTAAAAGCTCTTGAGAGTTAAACTGTGATGAAGACAGCTTGCTCTCTGGAGTCTTGCATTGGAGGTAACAGAAACAACTACTCTATCCTATGGTGAAAGAGGTCTTAATTCTCTGATTTCCTTTTTTTTTTTTTTCTTCCATACAGAAACTGGTTTGTTATACTAGCTGAGCTAAGAAAATGGCTATTTATGAACTCCCTAGAGGCTGAAAGGAAGAGATGAGCCTCAAAAAAGTCATCTTACCAAAGTGGTTGGCGACATCAAAAAATTGAAAATTAGTGTGTAGCTGCAGCTAATGGGCCTTACAACATCTCAAATTCTCCTGCTGGGAACAGGAGGCACTTGCAGAGGCTGGATGAGCTATTAATATTTGCACTAAACTTTAATTCTTACAGTTGTAGTCTAAAGAAAATGTCAGTGTCATTCCAAGCTTTCCCCTCACTAACAACTGGCAGGGGAAAGCCAACACTGAAGCAAACGAAACATTACATATTCAGGCAATGTTTTTTTTTTTTTAATTTCTTTAATAGTCAGTTATGGTGTCTGATCACCCCTGGAAACCTTTTTCTTTGAAGTTTCACAGCAATGCAGAAAATTTCCATCAAGTGTATTGTCAAAACTCAGTGCCAGCAGGTGGAAAATTGGACAGAAAGATTTAAATCCACTCACAGTGGAATTGTGAAAAAGAAACTTAAAACTAAGTCTAACCTGGAACCATGCACTTCACAAAACTCTGCAGCCCTGACACACCTCAGGGTTGATTAGTCACTGCTGCACGGTGACTAACAAATCATCAACCTTTCCTCATCAAATTCATTCAAGGGAATGAATTATCTGATAAATAACTACAACCATCTTACTAGATAAAGTTGTTTTTAAATGCATGCAAGGGTCAATTCAAACATGTATCCTTGGTTTTATGGGAGGAAAGTCTTAAAAACAGAAGGATATTCCAAATTTTTAAGCCAATACCCTCGCACAAACTTCTTCAGCTGACCTGTATGCTCATGTTTTTTTCCCAACAAGAATCCAGGATTTTGCTAGTCATTCAGTTTTTCTGTTTATAAAAATTTTTTAGAACTCAGTGCTGCAAAACTTCAGTTTTAAAGTCAAGAAATGAATGCTAACTTGGAAAATGTGAGCTAAAGAGAACAATAACCCATCAGGGACCTGAACCAAGCTAACCAAAGATGTCAGAAACAAACATTAGCGGTTCCTTGAGCTTGCAGAAATCCTGTGGCAGAACAGGGGTGGGTGCTTCAGATGCCGGTGCAATCAGAGTTACTAATGTAACTGGTAACAATGGTAGATTGTTAAAAATATAAAAGCACAGAAAAGGTGTTCTATTGTCTTTTTTTTCCACTTGCAATGGAAAAATAAACCCAGCCACAAACTGATATTCTGATTAAACCCGAGGACACCTGTCTCTGGTAATGATGGAATTAAGCAAATGATCTTTTTATTGCTTTGTTCTCAAGTCTTTGTATAATTCTCCTCATATTTTTCTTTCATTGCAGTATCTGAAAACCTTCCATTTAAACAGTGTGACTGATTGGTTTTGTAGGTTTTTTCTTTCCTTCTTTTTAGAGGGAAACATCAGTTGTAATTGCCTTGGTTGGTTGATGTTTCTAGGTTTTATTATCTGTTCAGTTTTATAAATAAGTATTTAAAATGAGTGTTTGTTAGGGGAAAAAAGACCCCATCAAGCCCAGAAGCAGAGGTAGTTTTATAAGTGATATGGTATAAAATTACCCCTATAGAAGTTTCTTGATGGATGGGAGCAGTAATCGAAAAGGCGTGAGATGGTGGAAAGAAGGGCATGGTATCGTTAGAAAGGTCTGTGTTACTGGGAAATGGCAATATAACACTGTGAACCCACTCGAATTGTATGAAGAGTGAAGATCCAGTGTGGTCATAGTGACAAAGGTTGGGTCAAACTCTTTACCCTTGGTGGACTGTCTCCAGGTGAGGCAGAGCTTGGCAGAATTGCTGCTGTGAGCATCAAGTGCATTTTACCTCATTGATTAGCAGCCTCTGCCAGATCTGTGTAAGCTATGATACTGATGTGTCTGAAATCTGGTATATGGTATCTTGATTTATATTTCGTTACACAGGTCTTCCCAACTCCAGCTGAAATAGCTGTTATGGATATAATTTAATTAGATGTTGCAAGTCACTTAATTAGCTCTGTTTTCTTGTCCAAATGTGGGCTCCGATTCGGCTGCATGTAGGTTTTCTTGGTGAATAGCAGACTTTTGGTATGTGGTTTGTGTTGGTTTTTTTTTCCCACACAAATGGCAACTTGTTAGGTTTCCTTTCAATGGTTTTCACAATAAGATACTTGCAAAAACCCACATATAAGTGATTTAAAAATAAAATATTTGCTCATTTTTAGAGTTACCTGAATTTCCAGGGAACTGTCATGTAGTGGAAAGAATGCACAAGGAAAGCTTGTTTCCCTGAAACTGTCGGTTCTTGGAAGTTAAGTTCTCAAAACAGTTTCTTATAATATTAAATTTATTAGGGCAAATTCAGATGTTTCTGTGATGAGGTCTGAGGTTGTGGCTCTCTGCCCCAGAGATCATGAGGGCAACCCCGAGCGCCCTGCATGAAGGTGACCCTGCGTGGAGTGGCAGTCTGGACCCCAAACCTCCTGAAATCCCTTCCAGCTTCAACCACTTTATGGCTCAGTGTCCAAGAAATATATAAAAGGGGTGTTACCATAGTGCTGAATCCCTGTGTTCAAATGGACTAATTAGGTTCAGAAAACGTACATGTTATTTCAGGTTGTCAGACTGCTGATATCTGAGAAAGAGGAGCTTGATTACAGGAAAAACAGCCCCTTAAATACCAAAATAATAATGCAAAACAAGCAACGCACTTGGTAACAGTGTCTGGACGTTTGCTGTAGGACATGGTTTCTTAATAGCAGAAGCAGAAAACAAAATAAAATGGCCATGTCTCCATTCACACGGTGAGGTTTCCAGCGTTAACTCGGTTACCTGGAGCTGCCCACTTCTCACGTGAGCTAATTCCCTCCGATGAGGCCAGTCTGTACCTTCACAGCCTGTGCCTTGGTCTTTTCCCCCTCTGTCTCCTGTACACGCGTCCCTGTGGCTTGTTTGTGGCTGCAGGTCAATGTCTTTGGCAGGACGTCACCAGCTGATGGTGAATGTCACAGCATATTTGCAACGAGCAGAAAGCATATTGAATTATCCTCTCGGGGAGGGGGAAGCATGCGTGGGAAAGCAGGGGTTTTGTTAGCAATGCGATGGCACATTTTCCTGTTTAAGTAATACAATATTGGTATTTTGCTATGGGTAAGGATTTTTTTGGCTATGATGACTCTGGGAGGGACGGTATGTTTCTTGCTGCAGATTGCTTTTTTCTTTTTATGTATTTTTTCTTACTACTTTTTTTTTGTTTTATGTTTGTGTTGGTTTTTTTTTCCCCCTACTGCTTTTTACATATTCCGTATAAGAATTCATGCTTCAGGTGATGTGCACACCTGGACTGAGTTGGAATTACCTCAATAACAGATAAGAGGAAATGCAGGAAATAATTGTCATCTTTTGATACCTCTCCTTCTTCATGCCCCCCTCTCCCAAAGAGAAAGCAGCAAAGGCTTGGAAGGAGAAACACAGACTGCACCAATCTGCAGCAGAGACAACAGAGAAAATAGCCTCTTCTCAGTGTTTTTGCCATTTCCGGGAGGGATTCCCTCTGGTATGTGACTGGAATAGAGGGTTGCTGAGCCTCATCACTCCCCTGCTGCCAGCAGTTCCCTGTGATCTCATTGCCAAGTTTTACTTCTCTTCCTCTGCATTAATGACTGCATTAATTACCGCACGGTGGTGTTGGTCCATGTGATGAATCTGAAAGTTCTAGATTTGGTGCTGATTTGTGTGCATGTGTATGTGTGTAGAGACATCAGGACTATCCACATGTTTGTATGTATGGGTGTGTGTATGTAAATATATGTGTAAGTATGTACGTGCACATCTTGCCTACAGGATGGAATTTCTGTGCATTTTTAAACAGCTTAAAAGAAACCCAATCAATAACAAACTACTCAGGTTGCAAAGTCAAAACAATAAGGAATAAAACATGTCAGCACTGAGATTTCATTCTCTTTTAAGTCTTTTCTGTGCTAATGAAGTCTGGATGAAGCACTTGGTCTCCAGAAGAGTGGAAACCCCCAGTAGACCCATACCCGAAAGCCTGACTCACCCCTGCCCGGGGAGCCTGGGCTGTTTGCTCAGGAAGGTTTTTGTGCACATTGCCTCCTTTATTGTGAAGGATGCTCCCTCTGCACTGAAGTATTTTTTTTTGTTGTTTGTTTGTTTGTTTTCCTTGGGAGAGATGCGAGATCAGCAGGGAAGGGCAGGTGGCAATAAGAGCTGCAAAGTTTTACTCGTAGGGTGGCCTCTGCATGGCCACAGGAGGGAATGTCATCAGGAGGGAATTTAAGACATCAAAGGGAAACGTTAGAGCAGGACCATCTCTGCTGAGTGCGTTGAAAGGAAGCAGTTTAACATTGCTCTTCTGCATCACCCCCAGCTCAAGCAACATGAGTGATTGCGCTGAAGGCTCCCTGGAAGTACTTATGCACTTGATGGAGTCTGGCTGGTGCTTAAACAGTTGGTTAAGTAGGGGCCTGATACAGTGAATACAGAATTTCTCTGAGGGAAAGAACTGTATATTAAAAAATGCCCTGTGGTAAATAAAATTATTTCTCATGGGCCTTTTAGCTGGTGTATGATTCCAGTGAATAAAACCACTAAAGTGATGATAAAGACTTTCTTCCCACAGGTGATATTTTACATCAGTTTCTCTGATAGCCATTCATGGATTTTATATAATGCTTTTACTAAACTAATTTTCTTTTAAATTATATTTTCAGTGCAATGTAGTATGTTCAGAATATGTCAAGGTGGGTTTTTTTTTTGGTTGGGGGTTTTTTTGTTGTTTGTTTGGGGTTTTTTCCCCAAGCACAGAACTGGCTTTTATTTTCT
Source organism: Aptenodytes patagonicus (assembly GCF_965638725.1). NCBI lineage: Eukaryota > Metazoa > Chordata > Aves > Sphenisciformes > Spheniscidae > Aptenodytes > Aptenodytes patagonicus. The sequence continues at coordinate 32,279,088 of NC_134953.1, forward strand.
CTGAATGGGGTGATCATTTTTCTGCTCATGAAGATTAAGGGCCAGAAGTGCTTTGGGCTGAAGCCCTGTGTTTATATCCACAGGTCAAATATCACACCAGTTCATCATATTGCTCTGTTTAACATGGTGTTGTGGTTTAACCTGTCCTGGTTTCGGCAGGGATAGAGTTAATTTCCTTCCTAGTAGCTGGTACAGTGCTGTGTTTTGGATTTAGGGTGAGAACAAAGTTGATAACACCGATGTTCTGGTCGTTGCTAAGTGGTGCTTACACTAGTCAAGGACTTCTCAGCTTCCCATGCTCTACCGACTGAGAAGGCTGGGGGTGCACAAGAAGCCGGGAGGGGGCACAGGACAGCTGACCCCAACTGACCAAAGGGATATTCCATACCACGTCATGTCATGCTCAGTACATAAAGCTGGGGGAAGAAGAAGGAAGGGGGGGATGTTCGGAGTGATGGCGTTTGTCTTCCCAAGTCACCGTTACACATGATGGAGCCCTGCTTTCCTGGCGATGGCTGAACACCTGCCTGCCCATGGGAAGCAGTGAATGAATTCCTGGTTTTGCTTTGCTTGCGTGCACGGCTTTTGCTTTACCTATTAAACTGTCTTTATCTCAACCCATGCGTTTTCTCACTTTTACTCTTCCGATTCTCTCCCCCATCCCACTGGTGGGGGGGAGTGAGCGAGCGGCTGCGTGGTGCTTAGTTGCCGGCTGAGGTTAAAGCACAACAAACCTCAGTTGGCAACTGAGCACCACGCAGCCGCTCGCTCACTCCTCCCCCCTCCCCCAGTGGGATGGGGGAGAGAATTGGAAGAGCACAAGTGAGGAAAAACTTGTGGGTTGAGATAAAAACAGTTTAATAATTGAAATAAAATAATAATAATAATGTAGTAATAATAATAATAATACACAAAGCAAGTGATGCACAGTACAATTGCTCACCACCCACTGACCGATGCCCGGCCAGTCCCCCTGAGCAGCGGCCCCCCCGGCCAGCTTTCCCCAGTTTATGTACTGAGCATGACGTCACATGGTATGGAATGTCCCTTTGGCCAGTTTGGCTGTGCCCTCTCCCAGCTTCTTGTGCACCTCCAGCCTTCTCAGTCGGTAGAGCATGGGAAGCTGAAAAGTCCTTGACTAGTGTAAGCACCACTTAGCAACGACCAGAACATCGGTGTGTTATCAACTTTGTTCTCGCCCTAAATCCAAAACACAGCACTGTACCAGCTACTAGGAAGGAAATTAACTCTATCCCTGCTGAAACCAGGACACATGGACTTGCAGGTAATTCACAAAATACTATGGCCAAGTCCTGGGGTCTGCTGAGCAGAGGTTAAGTTTGCTATGTGGTGATAAACTGTGCCCCATGGTTGCATGAGAGACTAACTGCTCTGCCTTTTGGAGGTGAGGAGAGGCTAAGTTTGGTCTGCTTGGTGCTCGTGAACATACTCAAAGTTTAGTTTCTGTGGTACAATCATTTATATTCTGCCTTGCAACCCTCTAAAACAGTCTGTTAAACTGATTTTGCTCCCAGCTGTATCGATCATGCACACCTGCAGATGTAATGCCTGTAGGCCAACCCCAGCCGCATCTTGCCATCCTTACGCAGACCTCGTCCTTTGGGGATTGAGCAATTGTGTAGGAGGAATATCCAAAGATACATCAGAGAGGATAAAACTTTAAACCCTGAATCTCTATTAGTGTGATCAGCTAGGAATGTCTTTTGCTAGAATAAACTTCTCTTTTGTACAAGTTATTTCATATTAGGATATACATTGGTTTTTTTTATAGTACCTTTGCAGTTGTTGGTGCTTTCCCATTGGCTCACCCTGTTATCTCCTCCTGTTTTCAGATCTACAGATATAGCAAGAGTTTTCCATATGAGAATTATTACAACTGCAATTTGCTCTAGAAGCTTTAATTTCTTCAATGGAAAGCAGCCCTGGCCGCCCAGCGCAATGGACAGCAGAGACAGAGCAATACAATTCAATATTCTCTTACAGAGTGGGGAGGCAGAAAGAAAAAGGAGCTTCAGACAATCTTGTCTCCTGAAAAGGTGGGGGAAAAAAAATTTCTATAGCAAACAGCTCTTAGTCTTGAGAACATTTCACTATATCAAGAGCTTCACCACTGCAAGGTTCAGTGATTGCCACAGATATTTAAAACCTGTAAGTAAGGAAACCATCACAGATGGAAGCTGGAAAAAGGTACAGATGCATAAATTTAGTGAATGTACATCTGACTGACTGCGGGTGCAACTGCAAAGCATGCTCCTCTGCAAGAAAAAAAAAAGTAGGAAGAAATATGGGTAGCATTAGTCTCTCACAATGGATGCAATGACATCACTTTTCTAACACAATTGCTTTTTGTTTAACTTTAAGAGACTTTGGCTTGGCTGCCAATAGGAAGAATGAGTTTTTTAGGAAAAAGATTGGGAAGACGCTGTGGTTAATCTTGAGGCAAATCTTAGACTTTTCTGAAGAAGCCTCTATTAGGATTAAATTAGGATCTTGCTTTTCTCCTCTTTTCCATGTTTTCCTTTGGGATATAGTCAGAAATTCTGAGAGCTAAACAATGCCAGTCCCTTGGTTTTCCAGCTAAAGGGAGCAAACAGGACTGCCCATAACTTTAATGAGATTCTTCAGGAGTTACTGTGAGCGTGAACTCCATTTAGGTAACACTGTCAGAGTCTTAATTTATTATCTAATTGATAAGAAATATAGCATAGGAGGCCAAGACAATGAAAGGAACTTCTACAGGAAATATTTTATTAAGAGGAAGCTACGTGGGAATGCAGCGGGGGCAGAAAATTGAGTTACAAATTAAATAGGTAAAACTATTTCTCTATATATAACAAAATCCTACTTTTTAAAAAATGGAACTTGGGAGGACCTGGCATTGTTTATTTGTAGATGGGAAAAAAAACAGGGGAGTGACTTAGCAGAGAGGGCTGGAGAGGGAGAATAAAAAGGGAGGTGGAAGCTAAAGGGGAAGGGAAAAGAGCTGGAGGGGCTGGGGGAATTGGGGAATGAAGACATAGGTGGAAAGATAGAGAGTGGTTTATAAAAGAGGGAGCATGAGGCAATGGCATTTCTGAGCTCTTGGGTGTATCTTGAAGTATGAAAAGCTGGAAGATACTTCATGCTGGGCTCTGAGGCACATCACCTGCCCAAGGGCAGAGCCCAGCATTATCAGGGATGCATTTGTGCCTCTGCAAAAGGTGTTTCTGCTGCAATGGAGGGTTGTTTCAATTTCATTTGTATGCATCTCTTTAGGAGTTTGAGATTATCTAATAGATGCTGCTCTATGGAAGTGTTACTGCTGAGGGCATGATGATTTCTCACTTCTGTACGTGCTTTGTAAATGTAAGAAATCTGTTGCTAGATGAATTTGTTTCTTGCATGCTGTGACCAGGGAGAGGTTTGATTTACCAGCTGCCCTTTTGCAATTTGTCCTTTGCCATTGCTGCCCCTGGGGATAACAACACTTCCCCTCCCCTGCCCTGCTCCAAGAGGCAAACACAGAAGCAAAATCTACTCTAATTTAAGTTGGACAGAACAAAAGACGTGATTTAAACTATCGAATATTCCATGCTTTTACAGTCTTGCTCTTGTAAACTGTAAACAGGAGGGTGATTTTCCTGTAAAACCCACAGGCAGTCACATCAGACCATCCACCTCTGTTTTCCTTGCTCCTCTAGCTCTTCCCAACGTGTCCCTCTGCACAGACCAGCTGCTCTGTGCATCCCTCCTACCTGCCTGCTGCAGGTCTCTCCTCAATGTGAATCCTTAACATGCGTTTAACACAGTTCCTTCCTTTGCCCTGTGACTTCAACATTTACACTCGGCTTACAGAAATTAAGGCGAAAGCCTGAAATGAGGGAAAGTAAAAGGAAAGGGGAAAAAAACATCAAACCCTTGACAAGTTGCCAAGGCAACTTCAGGAAGACAATCGCCCAAGTTCAAAATTAAGGAGCAGGTACCAGGAAAGATGCTGCAGGCTGAGGAGCGGGTAAGAGTGCCAAGCCAGTGTAAGGTCCAACAGCTTGCAATTAATTCAAAGTAACTATAAATGAAATAAATGCGGGGGAAACTTGAAATGTTTTCTACCCTATAGGTTTTTCAGCCTTCTTTAAAACAAAGACCCCACCCCCAGTTTCAAGGCTAGTTTCCAAAACTAGCTTTTTTCCCCTCAGATATACCTTCGCTCTATTCTATATCTAATGCTATAAAATATGGAAGATAGTAATGTTTCTAATTAAGTTTTTGAAGCTCTATGCCTAACCTCTCTCTCAGGGATGAGACAATACGAATCACTTGGTTATTTCTAACAATGGTCAACCAATCGGTTTGAGAAATACAGATCAAAAGGTTGATTCTCAAATATTTATTATAATAAGCTGAACAAGCAGCAGGCTGTAATTCATACGGTAGAATGAAATCCTTGCTAAATCATCACATCATAAAGAAAATTGCTTTTTTAATTTAATATTTCTCTTTCAGCTGTTTCTATAGAGACATGCTAATTTAGGAGCTTAATTTATTATCTGGAAGAATATTTTGCTAGACACAAGTTTTCCCCAAATCACTTTCAAGTGAAACCAAAGGCTCACGTAAAAGAAGCATGTGGGCAAAAGCGTAAATTGCCTCTTTCATTATGGTATAATGGGAAATCATGTAATGGCACATCATTCCTTCAGCAGCAGTGGATAACAATGCTCTTTGCTGCTAGTTTGGTCACCGAAATACTGTAAACTCAGCAGTGAAAAACCAGCAGCCTTTTTGCTAGAGATATAGCATGGCAGCATGGCAAAAAAACGTTTCTTCCTTGAGATAATGTTAGTCCTATCTAACAGTTGACCCAGCATGTGCTGAAAATTGATAAAAACAACTAATCGCTTTGCTATAAATCTGCCGCTGGAGCCTCATTAGTTTTTCAACAATTGGATTAAAACCTTTGGTATGCATTTTCTCTATAATTTACCCAGCATGAGAGGGCTTAGGTCCACAAACAGTAACGTGAAGAGGAAACATCTGCATCATTAACAGGGATGAGTGCCCCTTCCCACCCCTCGTCTCACTGGGATGCTGCGTGGCCATGTGCCAGCCCTGTTCCACCCTGGCTTGACAAGGGCCAGGACAAAGCACAGAGGGGTTGGAGGAGTTCAACTCCTCCAGTTTACCCTGGCCCTCTCAATCTCACATCCGTGCTCCTCAGCTACAGCACAGCTTGTGATGTGACGACCAGAAGCTCCCACTGGTTTTCCCAGATAATCAGTTAGTCCTGCAAGGGTGTGAGGAGTGGGATTAGCCACTGAGGAGGAGTGCTAAATGGACACGCTGTAGACCCCAGGAGCACCTAATTTCCAAAAGCTGCCTGGGAAAGGACCAAAACTAGCATGATGGCTTTGTGAAGTTTCTTCTGTGACCTCAAGCTATTACTTAGCTCTTTTCAGAAACATTTTATCGAAACCATCACAAATAAAGGACAGACCGACCAAGCTGACTAGCTTTAGTTTGAGTGACCTGGTTTATACCACATTATTTTGTTCTGTGAATCAGTCTACATTAGGAGTGATTGTATATTACCAAAAGATACATATTTCATAAAGTGTGTGAATGAAGGGATGATAATTCAGTTCAAATAGAGATATCTCTCAAATAAGAAACTGCCAGCCAATTGCCATCTTTGTTGAATAGCAGAAATAAGTGATTTCTTTATGTACTTTAAATGTGGTTTATGCAGAGTATAAACTATGTAACAGACTCTACATTAAAAAAAAAAAAGAAAAAAGAAAAAAGATCCTCTGAAAGATTAGCAATACTAATGAAAAAAATCCACTCCTTGTATCTGTAGTATACATGACATATAGTTAAAAAATGTAGATATGGGAAAAGACTGTTGGTTCCTTGGTGTCATATTGGTATTTAGAATTTTTCTTACATGGTAAGGGAAAGCTAGCAGGTTGGAAAATGCCATGGAGATGCTACTGCAATCAGTGAAATTATTTTTACTTCCAATCACCTGCAGCTGTACAGAGATTCACTCGATGTTCAGGTTTCTGCATTTCCAGTGGTGTCAGGTGAGCAGACCAGCATGGATCTGTTTCATTCAGTCTGCTGCAATCTTCACTTTAGTGCTGCACAGTGGTTTCCTATGGCATTGCACATACCCCTAGCCCTGGTAAAACCCCTGACGCCATCTGTCTCAGTAATCTCGTGTCCTCAGTCTCTTGTGCTTCCTACACAATTCTGGACCCACCTGGGAGCCCAGCTCTACAGCAGGCCTGGCATTATAATGGACAATATAAAATGCTTTTAATGTTTTTTAAAATTTCCTATTTTGTTTGTTTTTTCCTTTTATGCTGCAGATGTGCACCCTGGTTTTATACAGGAAGTGCTGCTTTTTTACTAGTTACAGGTATTTCTACAGCATGAAGGTATAAAGATGAACTTAGAGATCATTATCGCATTACTTTACCACAGCCATTTATTACTTATTGTTTGCAATTGATTTCCCTTTATTATAAAACATTTTGTTTAATTTCCCAGAGACTGATCCTCAGCTTACCAAAGGCTAAAAATCCGTTTTTTCTCAAGGGTTTTTGTGTTCCCAGCCTGTGAGCCTGGAGGATATCACTGTTACTCTCCCTTTGTGCTCTGCCCATGGGGCTCCGTGCTAAAGACACCAGCTTCTGGTGTGGAGATAAAAAAAGCACCCCAAACCTGAATACAAATAATTTTTGCCCAGCAGTGCCTGGGAAAGTAACTGTTGCTGTCCTACAGAACCCCCAACTGCAGGGTTTGCTGTTGCTGCGTTCCCACATTTGTGTCTCCCTTGGGGTGATGCTGACCTCCATCCCTGTCCTCAGTGCTCACCACTGGCCAAACTGCTGGGATTGCTTGTTTATTTATTTACTTATTATTACTTTTAATTGCTATGGCTTGTCTGTAGAATTGTTTGGAACATTTTTTTAATGTATACTTTGGAATTTGTCAAACTATTGGTATTAGTTTCCTCAATCTACAAATACAAGCATCCAGGGTAGTTGCTTAAAACATATATAGGACACTGGCACATTATATGAGGGAAACATTTTGAAAACATCACAATAAAAGGTTTACGTGCATTCAATGTGTGGTTTTCAGCAGGGAGAAAGCAGTGTTGTTGGTCTGTTTCTTAAAGATAAACTTGGGGCAGTAAATTTATTGCTAATGCTTTGTGCTGGTTTGGGCTGGGGTAGAGTTAATTTTCTTCATAGTAGCTAGTATGGGGCTATGTTTTGGATTTGTGCTGAAAACAGTGTTGATAACACAGGGATGTTTTCGTTACTGCTGAGCAGCGCTTACACAGAGTCAAGGCCTTTTCTGCCTCTCACACCACCCCACTAGCAAGTAGGCTGGGGGTGCACAAGAAGTTGGGAGGGGACACAGCTGGGACAGCTGACCCCAACTGACCAAAGGGATATTCCACGCCATATGACGTCATGCTCAGCATATAAAGCTGGGGGAAGAAGAAGGAAGGGGGGGTGTTTGGAGTGATGGCGTTTGTCTTCCCAAGTAACCGTTACGTGTGATGGAGCCCTGCTTTCCTGGCGATGGCTGAACACCTGCCTGCCGATGGGAAGGAGTGAATGAATTCCTGGTTTTGCTTTGCTTGCGTGCGCGGCTTTTGCTTTACCTATTAAACTGTTTTTATCTCAACCCATGCGTTTTCTCACTTTACCCTGCTGATTCTCTCCCCCATCCCACTGGCGGGGGGGAGTGAGCAAGCGGCTGTGCGGCGCTCAGTTGCCAGCTGGGGTTAAACGATGACATGATTTTATTTTCATTTTCTGGCATGGTACTCGGATGCTATTATTTTAAAGAATTATATTATTTTCATAAGATAGATCTATAAAAATGAAAAGATTGTTTTAGCTTCTTCTGGCTCAGAGGTGGAATGATGGCTGTAGGCTGGGAAAATACTGTTCTTTAGAGCCCTGGAGAAAAGGGTTGTCTTCCTACCACTTCTCTAGGAGTTAGGAAGGCAAGATTTTGGAATTTTTCTGAGAAGGAAGCTGAGAATTAGTTATTGTTCAAAAGGCCATAACTGAGTGCCATACTCGAGCTGCATCACCGATGGAGCCGCTGCTGAGTGACACCAAAAAAATGTTGAGAACACACAGTAAATTCTCAGAACAACTATTCAACTTATGTTGAATAGTTATGTTTGCCTGTTTGTTTTTTGTGGTGTGCTATTTCTAATACACTTCACAAAATCCACTTACATGTATTACCACCCTAGCTTCTGGCCTTATCGGGAGAAAACAAAAAGGAAAATGCAATGTTTCCCAGAATTTGCGCATTGCTCTTTCATGAAGTGGGAAGATCACAAGGTGATAAAAGCATCTTCAAAGGGAATGGCAGATTTTAGCAACGAGCACTTCTCATGTGCCTCCAAACCACACAGCAACCCTTTCTTATCAAGAGTGTAGCTACTCTGTGTGTGTGTGCATTAGCTGTAGACCAAATGTACTTGCAGTACTTCCCAGTGTGGAGCAGACTTAATTGAACAGCCAAGCACAGGAGGAGTGCAATTGATTTTCTGTAGTCTGAAGATACAGGGCAGTGGTTGGAGAAGCAATGCGATCCTTGCCTGAGGAATGATTACTCAATCTATATTAGACTGAGATGAAAAAACAACAGTTAACCAGCATCAAATACAAGTTCAGCATACAGATTTTGTAATCGCCATGTATTAAATATTTTTTATGATGTCCACAAGTGTATCTAGAAAAAGACTAAAGAAAAAAGTTGTGATGATTTAGCAATGATAGTATATAGACTCTAGTGAGGTTTTCATTCAACTGAATAATTCTTTTCAGTGTAAGCAGGACAGGTCCCATACAACAATGAAGTCATTAGATCAAACACTTCACGCTACAGGGTTACTTGGCAGTTTGCAAACAGGGTTTCTAGTTCTTGCAAATGCAGTAAGTCATGGTAGAGGCTTAACAAGTCTATGGTTTTGTCTGATTAGGAAGTTATTGATGAGTGGAGGAAAGGAAGAAGTGAATGAGTGAGTAGAGGCTAAAAGTGACTGAAAGAACTAGGGCGATAAAAGTAATATATCTACGTGAAAAAGAGTAAGCATTATCAGGATGACTGGTCAAATGATGGAAAGCATAGAAATGAAACCGGGGAAAGAAGATTGGAGGATGAACCACGTGACAGGATTAGGAACATTTTAGGGAAAGAAGAAGAGGATTTGAAAAAATCTCAACCTAGCATGTGAAGCATGTGGTGAGAAGAGAGATCTTGGGTGGTCTGGAGGTAGGGGGTAGAGAAGCGATGGTGGAGCGGTGGATGTGGTTAATGGTGAGGTCCTTGATGCCCCATGGAAAGCACCACCACCATAGTGGGAAGGTCCTGCTGTCCCATATTGCTCTGACTGCTTCTTGCTAAATCCCTCAGTGCTTTCAAACGTTGCTCTTGGGGTTTGTCTTCCACACCACCAAGCAATCTTCCTGCTCTCCTCTGGACTCTCCAAATGGTCGACAGGTTTGTTAAGTGCAGTGCCAAAAGCTGGATGCAGTAGTTGCTGTTGGGATTTCCACCCCTGGAGTGTGGTCATCCACCTCCTGTGCAGAGCTCCAGTAGGTTCAGAGACCCTTGATGAATCTCACTTCATGCAAAGTGAGTGATTTTGTTCACCAAAGCTTGAATTAGCTTCTTCATGACGTTGCTATTGCCATCTTCAGTATTTCAGTAAACCCATTAGTGCACACTAAAAATAAAGATATTTGTGCTTCCTTTTCTGCTATAATTTCTACTGTACTTCTGTATCAATTCTCATAGATGAATTTCCAACACTGAGCCTATGAACTAAATGTTTTTCTGTCATGACAAACCATTTAAAGCTGCTGTATTTTATTAGAATGGACTAAAAAAAAAAAAATCCCTGCTAATAAAGTTTTTGTATCCCTTTAACTGGTCTTAAAATCACACGTTGGTTTTGGTTTTTTGTTTTTTGTTTGTTTGGGGTTTTTTTGTCAGCATTATAAAAATGATCTTTTCTTTGGAAGTAATTACATATTGACTGCTGATGTGCATTCACTGCTGAATGTATTTTGAGAAAGATGCAGTTTTATTAAAAGTGGGGAAAGTAAGTGCAACAAGCTTGGTGGAAGCTTTGCTCTATACAGCCAGCTTCTGCAGGAAGGGATGGCAGATCTTGGTTTAGGACTAGGAAAACATAACTTTTCATTTATTTTTCTGAACTGTTATTTTTGTGAACAAAGTCAAGTATTGCTTTGCAGAAAGGCAGTATTCAATGTCCTGAAAACATCCCTTAGTGTTTAAGGACTGACCATAAATGAGACATTTTTGCAGACTTCTGTTGCGTGTTTTGGTTGACTGGGATGAATACAAGATGTAAGCCTCCAGGGAGGCTTTTCTGTGACTGTGGCCACTCTGGTAATTCTGCAGAAATGCGTGTGGCTGTGGGGAGCAGCCTCCCTGAAGCTGTTTTTCTTTACCGCAGTTTGCTTTGCAGCTCTGTCATCCTTTGCTGAATGTGCTCCAGTATATTAATATTCCAACTATTAAACCATTAAAGTCTACCAGTGAGTTAATTACATTAGAGGTTACTTTTAAAACCTGCCAGCGATTCTCTCCTGAGGACTCTTCTTGGGAGCTGCATTTCAAAGGCGCTGTTCCTTAGCATCCCCTCTCATGAGAGAGCTTCTTGACTAAACTGAGAGCAAAGAGGATTGAATGTTTTCAGCACTTCGTTAAATTGATGTCTCTGAGAGTAGCTCTGGTGCCAGGTACTTGAAAAAAACACAGAGATGCTGGAGATGAAATCTGAATAACCAATTTTAGCTGATGTTCAGGTTTCAGCTTTGCGGAGTCCTTAAGCACACATTGCTTCTTGCCAACTTAAACATGATTTTCTCATGTGACTGGCAACGGCGAGCACTGTGTCAGCATGGCAGCAGTGCTGTACTTCTAAATATAGAGATTCAAAGTGGTACAAGAATAACCAAGAGGCAGGATCCCACCTGTTACTTCCTTTGCAGCTGAGGTTCATCCCCTCTGCCCCTGCCTGGCAAAGCGCACAAGTGTGTGCACAGCTTGCCGGGGGGGGACATGCATTGCACAGATGCTGTTTACAGGGGCTGTGTTAGAAACACGGGTGGCAGTAGGGTTGGATGAATTGAAATAGCTTCTGGCTCCAGATCTTCCCAAAACCCAGTCTGGATTGAACTATTAAAAGAAAAGAAAAATCCAGCTTTTGAGGGTTTTTTTCTTCCAAAGAAGGTAGGGAGTGAGTAGTGAAGCTCCACTGGCTGTTCTTGCTGAACAGAAAAACGAAGACCACCCAGTCTAATTCCAGACAATTAATAAACCCCTTCATTTCTTGTATAAGCCATAGTTAGCCCATGCAGATCACTGATACCAACATTGCTGAGTTTAAGGTTTTAAAGGAATTTGAAAAGGATTAAATATTTATACGGGTAATAAGAATATTCAGTTATTCATTAAGCAGGGTGAATATACTGAAAGGACCCAAAATGCTTTTGTTTCAGAGTAGAAACATACTACTGTAGGCTGAAATTAGAAAGATTTTTGCTGTGATCTATTGAATGTTTGTCCATGGTGGGGTTTTGTTATCCAGAACCAGCAAAGGTGGGAGATGCTCACAGGGGAGCACGCATCAACTAGGTACAGGCTGTGGGCGAGTTGTGCAAACACCGAGATAGATGCACAGTTGTCTGAGTATCTCGGAGAACCGGGTCATTCCAGGCAGAAGTAGTTTGTAATCAGGATGCATTTATTACCTTTTCTGCTCCTGTGAAATAAGGACATTTGCATATAGCTGGTTTGATCAGTGCTGCATCCTGCTGCATAAGAGACTCCTTTATGGGAAAGGGGAAATTATCTATGGAAAGCCTGAGAGCAAAACTCAGTCACCTCCAGTCATCATAAAACCCAAGTGAAGCATTTGTACAGAGACTGAAAAGGACTCTTGTATAGATATGATAGTTCATGAAGAGCTAACTAAATATCAGAAATAATCATTAAAATTTTGAAGGTTCCCTGAAGTTCAGAAAACATGCTACTGCTAATAAGGAATAAAAAACAGATTTGAAACAAGTCAAAATGCTAAAGCCATAAGTCCCTAGGATTTTGGTAGGTAAGGGAAGTTTCCCCAGAAGGGCCAGTGTTAGCCCAGCTCTGTGATGGCCGTTAACCCCTCGAGCTCCGCCCGGGAGTGGTCTGGAGACCTGAGGAGTGATGCTGAGCTCTGCAGAGCTCGCTCCCCACGGCCAGCCTCCCTCGGGTTTCCCGGGTTGGCAAACAAGTGCTTTTCCCTTGGATCTATGAAAGATAATATTCAAAATGGGAGCAAAACTTAAATTGATAGCTGGCTTACACACCAATACAATTCACATTGATGCTTAATTAAAAAATAGAAGTACAAAAGTCTTTTTATCTTACTAAGGGACATAGTTCAGAAGCTTAATGAGATAACTCAGTGTTAGCTTTGTTAACTTCTTCACTGTTGACCAGAATGTAAGAACAAAACAAAGATAAGATTTATTGGCTGTATAATGCCTTAATCAGATAGCCTCATTAACAGAGATTATCCTGTTTCTTCCTAATTGCCTCCATTCATTTAAATGGTGTGTCTTTAGAGACAGAAATTTTATTTAATCCGAGAACTGAGGGGCAAAACCCTGACTGTAATGAAACCATGTTTAAACTTCTCTTTTATCATGACAGCATTATGAATAGATGGATTTTTGGGGTGTGGATACAGCTTGTGGTAAAAAGTAGATCACAACTTGTTCACAAGTTTTTTTGTTCCCATGCTATGAGAATATGCTTTTTAAAACCACAAAGCAGCTCAGCATGGTGTTCAGCAGCCATGCTTCTTCTGCATGTGCGCAGGGTGCGGCTCCCATTCAAGGTGATTTGGGAATGCTCCTGCTTTTATAGTGTCTCTGAGGGCTAAATTTGCAAAGGCGGTTTCTAATTTGGAATTTCCAAATGTGAACTTAATTTCAAAAGTTTTTACCTAGAAATTATAGGGAGCTAAAGGCAGTCTTTAGTTATAGAATCATAGAATCATTTAGGTTGGAAAAGACCCTTAAGATCATCGAGTCCAACCATTATCCTTGGGAATGCAATTATTGTATGAGAATCCAACATTTCAGTTGGTGCTAAACCCCTTGTTGCCTTTTGGGTCCCTGTCCTGATTTTCCACAGCTGTTCAGAACTGCTAGTGGGCTATGCTTGTCATCTTGAAAAATCCTCAAAATAAAACTTCTGATTATGGAGATTTACAAGAACAGGTAATTAGATTTTTTTTTTCTTTTCCCAAGATCTTTGATATCACTCCTGCTCTTACTCTTCAATCATTCTTTTCAACACTGAGCACTCTCTTTCTAACAGTGAGACAACTCTGAAAATCCCAGATCCTTGTCGGTGTTGGTATTTAAGCACTGTGTTGGAGGAGAAGGGCCCTGGGAAGTTTCCCTAGGACTTAGGGAGTTGCTGCAGGGTGCCTGAAGGCATGGGTGTGGGACAAAGACCTTTTCTCTCCTACTAGATTCAAGAAAAAAAATTAAAATACAAATTTTAAAATAAGTTCATGGATTTTTACTGGCTAATCATTGCATCTATATACCTAGCAGAGAGTTGCTTAGCAAAAAGTCTTAAACCTGTATTCCAGGTTTCCATTTTGCTGATGTTTTCACACAGATCATATATATGCTTTCCTAAGTAGCATAGCAAGGGAACCTAAACAACATCCAGAAAGATTAGATTTGTGTTTTGTGTTCAAGAAAAAAACCTTTATCTGGGATATATTTCGTGGTCCCATAATTTCATGACAAAACCATTGATGCTATGAGTAAAAAATTACAAGTGCTCTATATGATGGAGAAAGTAAGAGAAAAAATGGAACAATAAAAGAACTTAAAGCCAAAACAGCCGGGAGGCAAGAAAGATGCAGATGTGCTCCCCAGCTGTGTTAATTTACAAACTGGCCATTAGCCTCTGGCCTGCTATTCCACAGCAATCACCGGAATATAAAAGTCAGAAAATGATTTTTCCTCAAGTATGAAAAGAGATGTAAGGCATTTAATCCTTCTGAAGTGAGCTAAGGAAAAGACTATATTCCCTAGCAAGTGCAACTCAGCTATATTTCAGTGATAGCAATTGTGCAGAGCTAATTTCTCCATTAGTCTGTTGCTTTGCCTTTATTACATACAAAATAGAAACCTGAAGTACTCTAGCGTGTCCTCTTAGTGTAGGATCTAGTGTTCTGTCCCTTGACCTGGGTGCTACCATGGGGTGCTTTGACCCAAATCTCTGCATTCAGGAAAGGAAATATCAGTTATGTAAACTAATACATACATGTTGCTACTTAAAAAGAAATAGAATTCTGCATTGTAATGTTCATGATCTCCAGAAGAATGTCAGAAGATATTATGGCCCAATTTGCTATATGTTAGTCTTCCAGTTTCTGCAGTTACACAGAGGGGAATGATTGAAGGAAAGAGAGGAGAAAATATGAAAACCCTCTATGACTCATAGGGGAAAAAAAAACACTTCACCAACCCTGATGGCTGTAGTTTTAATTCTCTTTTGGACAGAGATGCAGTATGAGAAAGATGCATGTTGGTTAAAAGCAAGGAGTTATGGAATAAACAGATGCGCAGTATACCTCATAGGGGTCAGTTCAGTCAAATTACTATAAAATTCTCATATACACAACAGAAGGCAGACAGTTTACTTATAATTTCAGTCAGAGCAAGGGTTCCCTTAAAAACAGAATTCTTCTAAACATTGCAATGCATTTCATTTCTAAACAGTGCTGCTGTGTTTAATATGTTCACACGACGTGGTTTTCTTGGGACATGTGTGTGCACATGCAAGTTTGGTGGCCTTTTTTAGTATGGTTGTGCTCAACATTACAGCAAATAGCACAGTTCAAAAGTGACTGAAAAGCCTGGTCTGCAATTTCTCTCTGCAGTGGCTGAACAGGGTTTTTCATTTCATACATCATTTACAACTTGCCGCAGTGATTCTACAAAATCAGTGCACATCCTCCAGACAAAGCAAAGAGCAGAAGTAAATATATATATTTTTTTTTTTTTTTTTTTAAGAACACTGTTGTCATCATTAAGCATGTTTGGCACCAACTTCATTTTACTGTATCTCACCAAATTACCCAGCGCACTGTTTGGCACCTGGATATAGATTTCAGCTAATTTAATTTCTAAAGTCAGTCTTGTAGTTCCATCTTTTCCCATCACATGTGTATGTACTGTCAGCCTGCTCTGAAGGGCCAGGGGAGGCTGGCAGGACCATCTGTCCAAAGCCACTTGTCTCTCACCTCATACATGCACAGCAAACCTGCTTCTTTCTAATGTTTTAGCTTGACTATCTCCTCCCCTTCATTGGAGGGATACTGGTTCCTGCTTTCTCCCCCCTTTTTGCATACGATGCTGAAAGGTAGTAATGCCATTAACAATTTTACAGGTTTTATTTTACTGACTTTGGAGGCAGTGAGAAAACTGGAGAAAATTCCTGCATTTACTTGTGATGAAGTTTTCTTCAAAAACTGTTCATGCTTCTAAAACCCCACATACCATTGTTTAGTAGCTATGTCTCTTTGTAGTGAGCTTTCAGCAAACTCTGTCTTAAAACCCCTAAAATAGGCACTGTAATATTTTGCTACCATTAATTTGTATGTTGGAACAGCAGAGCTTGAAGGCTATCTACGTTTGGAGCTTTGGTTTAGGAGATTTCAATAATTATGAAGGTACAATGCTTGACAATCCATCTTAATCTTTGATTTGCAAAATGAGTCTGGATGTTTTAAAAGAAGAGTTGTCTCTTAAGATTTTTCTCTTGACAGTGGCAAGAGTAAGAAGCAGTGTCCACCTCTTGGTGTCTCAGAACCACTTTTGCTCAATGGAGACTGAAGGAAAAATAATACTGTACACAGTTTCAGTAATTTTAAAATTTAAGGTATTCCCATCCTGTTTGCTGTTGCAGCCCTGTGCTCCTCCATGTCCCGCCCCCCCCCCGCCCGCCCGCCCCCGGCTCGTGGCTGTTTTTTTCCCTGCTCCTGGGAGTGCCTTTGGTTTCTTCTTTCTTGTTATTGGGGAGATCAGCAGCTGTCAGTTCTCAGATGAAACAGCATTCTTATTATTAACATCTACTCTGACTCCATTCAACACATCTAGATACCGTGTACTGTCAAATTACACCGATTTTAATAAGTTGGCCAGTTTTCAGCATTCCCTTCATCAGATTTAATTGAACTTTAACTTCAGTCATTTAAGACTTGATCATTACTTTCAGGGTGTCTTAAAGTGGGTAGTAATTATATCTATGTAGTATAATATAAGAATCCTGATGGGTTTTTAAGACATTTTCCCAGTTTTTCCACTTTAATTAAAGAATTACTTTAAAACTATCTAAGAGACTATTATTTTTGAATGATGATTTAGTATTTTGACCCTTCTTCATGCAAGCAATAAATTATTTGGAAGGTAAACATTTGCAGGTAAGCAAGGAAGTGAAGCAGGTTGAATCACTGTTCAGAAATGGAGGAGAAATTAAAAGAATTGTGAACTGATTGCAGTGAAATTGTCTGCCTGATTGCCTTTCTTTTGTGTGGTTGAGAATTGCAATAAAACTGGGAATACAGCAAAGACTAATGGTTTTGCAACGTTAGCTTTCTTGTAGAAGTGGATGAGTCCTTGGACAGACAGACTTATTCATGTTTTCATCTGAGGAGAACTTTGCTGAAAGGATATCTACCGAAGGGACAGAAATTAATAAAGGTGTAACATAACCGATACTGTAAGCTTGATAAAACGAAGGCCAAGTCTGTTCTGAGTCTAGCTGTGGCTGTGGCACTTATAGAGGTACCAAAAGCACTGTCAGGCATGTTGGTTTAGCTTGATTCTTGGTAGGTAGGGGTCTTGCTCTACGTTTTCTTGAACCCACCCTTGCAGACTGTCATGGGTTTGCCACCAGCAAACTTCCACTAGCTCCATCCAGGAATGTGCTGGGGTCCCATTTTCTATGGGACACTTAGAAAACTACTGGGATCTGGCAATGTCTGCCTTGTGGGACTGGGTTGCATGCTGTCCCACTGCGGCCTGGACTTATCTTAACTGGGGAGGTAGGGATGGGTATATAGGGACATACACCATGTTAGTTAGTAGTATCTGACCATGTTAACTTCCTATTTTTCTGTCGCCACAATGATGGTTCAAATTAATCTGAAACCCAAATGATTTGCAAATTTGCAAATTTGTGGGGGGTTTAGAACAATTTAGAGTAGGAGAACAGTGAATAAATCAAAAGATTGCAGTATCTCAGTGTTTCCATGATCTTTCAACCCTGGCGGCACTCAATAGACTGCGTTAGAACTGGGATGATGATGATGGTATTGTAGACTGCATAATTTATTCACAGGCTAGCAAACCCAGGCTTATTTATTCCGTTCATAGGCCATTAATTCATGATCATTCCAAGAATATAACCAGAATTAGCATTAAAGTGAATTTTGCAACCTGTGTAAGAAAACACATTCATTGCTAAATTTTAATAGGTTTCCTATTGAACAAGGAAATTTCTGCTGCTAATTAAATGTTATATGCAGAATTTTAAGAATAGATCCACACTGATTCTAATGCTAGAATAAGAGTTTAAAATAATACATTTTCAACAAAATCCTATACTTCTGTTTAATATCAAATCAGAGTATAGAAGTAGTAGAAGCACTGAAAGTTGTGATAATATTTCTTAAGTTTTGCCAAAACTTGGGCAATTTTGAGATAGACTTTACTCATACATGTTGGCCTGTGAGATCCAGGGTATATGTGAGTAGCAGACAGTGCATTAGCTGCAAAAATGTGTGTTTGGTTTTTAAATCTACCATCCTTTTCTTCAGAAAACAAAACAAAAAAGTCTGCATGTTCAGATTTGTATCCCCATTTTGTATCTCAGGGATCAACGAATCCCTCAGAATTAGGAGAATTTGTCCAATGTAGTTATTTCCCTTCATTTGTAAAAGCTACTCTGGAGAAAATTCAATGACCAGAAAACTTTTTCAAAGCTTTCTTAGAAAAAAAGGGGGTTTTACGTGTTTGTTTGGGAGGCTATCTCTATGATAAGACATATTTTATTCATCTTCCATCTGGATTAGAAATGCAGATGTTAGTGTTTGGTTCCATTGGATTTTAACAAACCCAGGAATTGAGGAGAACACTGAGTAAAGGATGTGTAGAATATTAGTAGATTACATAATCTTTCCACTTCATTGCCTTGAAAAGAAAGACCTGTTTTCCGTTATTTCCTGGTCTTCTGTTCTACTCTTTACATGCAGTAAGTACAAACCTTACCTTGCCTTTAGGATTGACCATTTTGCTTCCTGGAACATTACTGGTTGTCAGAATGATTTTAGGCTTTTTAGTGTCATTTGGTCTTAAAATCATTACATAATAGCTGGGGTTTGGGGGAAATTATGGAACGGACATATGGCTGTCCTGCTGGGATGAAAGATACACATGAGGAATACTTCAGGAAATTAAAGAAAATAGAGTATTTATTTCTGGGTTTAATCTATACAAATTTATCATTATGTTATCTTTGGGAAACTGGTGTTTTGTCAACCTAAGTGATAAAACAGACAAGAGGGAAAAATTTTTTGTTTTGCACTGAATACCTTCACTATGTCTCCTAACTCTCCTCTCTCCAAAGTTCTATTTTTCATCCCAGCTTTTGCAATTTTTCTTAAAGACATGAACTGTGATGACTGCTAATTTTAAAGCTGTCTCCACCACAGAGAACTCTGTGTCCAGATTAATTTCTAGCAAACAATAGAGACCGATACTACCATTAAACCATCCTTATATTAATTATTTTAAAGTATGTGATAAATAGACTAAGAACCACAACTCGTTATCAGTTTTTCATGGATAACTCAACTACATCATCACTGAAAAAGTCCAAATATCTTTCATCTGTATCACATCTCAAAAAGCAGAATGGAGCCATGAGTTTCTTGTGACCAATGACAGCCTTTGTTATTAACCATATTTAAAATTAGCAGTCCCCAAACTGTTGAAGGGGGAATCTTAGTAAGTGTATTGCTACGAGTCTGGAAAACAGCGTGATACAGAGCTTGCTAAAGTGTTTGAATGGATGATCCCTAGAGTATTTAAATAAGCATTTATGAGCAAAGAGAATCAGAAGAAATAAATTATGCAGCTTTTCCAGTAGTGCTCATTTGCAGTAAGCGTGCATTGGCACTGGCATGAAAAAACTGATATGCTGTAATGCAAAGTATCAGAAACACTAAAGAAAATGGGCTGCATCGGGCACTTATCACCCGTTCGTACACTGGCTGTTCGAGATATAATTTACATGTCCTGCTCTTTGCATTGATTTGTTAGGAGGAAAGTTATAATCACGAAGAACCCACAGTTCCTGTTCGCTGAAAAGAAAATTAATCAAGTAAAATCTTGATTGCTTAAGTGAGTAACAGCTTTTCTTAATATCTGAAACAATGAAGAATACAGGTTTTGAACTGTTTTACTGTTTTAAATTAATAACTTCACATCTGCTTAAAAAGATAACACTGTCCTGAATAAACCATGACTTTCTAGCTTTGTATAATGACTCTTTTTCAGATGATATTAGAGAGCCATAGAATATGAGATGAACCTTAATTAATATTCTTTCAATTACAATATATTTCACTGTCATATTCTTCTAATATTCATGAACTAGTGAGGAGCTGGTTATAAATCTAATGACTAGGAAACTAAAAGAATATGAGAGTGCAGCTCCATCTCCTTTTTGAAGTTGCTGTAATGACTGTGTGTTAGAGCAGCTTTAATGATGGCATTTTTAAGCACTTTTAGAACCAAAGCTTAGGTTGCTAATATTGCCAGCGGCAGGAGCAGGACAATTGGTGGTGTCAGGCTGTGGTGTTTCCTGTCAGATAATGCTCTTGCTTGAAAAAAAAAGTCATAAAAGCAATAGAAGTAGTTTTTACCCAGCACATTGGAAGGGATCAGTGCCACATGCCCTTTTGAGGTGTACTCCTGATAATTTAGGTATTTTTCTACATACACTCTGTGTGTGTGTAACCTGTTGACCTCCACTCATGATGCTTTACCCACCATCTCCGTTTGACCCTGTTTTGAGTAGCTTGCAGCTGATTATGGTGGAACCCAGCATGGGCCATGCTTGATCCTGAAGTAAGAGATGGATTACTGGATTTGAGACAGTCAAAGAAAGCTTTGCTTTAGACTGTGGGCAGGATGAAATAAAAAAAAATTATTTTCTCAGAACATTGCCACAGTGACTTAGCAAGACATAAATTTGATTTTTACTATTTTTTTTTCCCTACCCAAAGCCAGTTGCATTTAGTGATTGTAGCTGCCTCCATATAGCCCATATTCAGGGTACTGACCTCAGACCATGTGGGGTGGCCTTTGGAGCCGGGTGCTGCTGGCTGGCTCCTCACCGCCATCACTGCCAGCCCGCAGTGGGTGAAATGCTTCTTCTGGGATAACTTACAGGATAATAGCCATTTCCCTGGAAAGGCTGCTCACACAAAAGCATGTTTTCAGGTTCATACATTTGAGATAAAAAGCACATTTAATAAAAGTTGGCAAGGCAAACAACAATATATACAGTTTTTGTAATTAGAAAGCAGCTTTCCTTTGCTATGGCATTTGAGATATGATAGGACAGTGCAGTCATAAAAAAGAATGACTTTTGAAAATCAGCTGCATTGTGAGTAAAAAAAAATCATTTTTGACAATAAATAAATCAAAAATCATGTCCACAGCTCCTGTAGTTTAGAAATAACAGCTGACAAAGGAAATAAAAGCTTGATAGTAACATATAAGTGTGAAAGAAACCACTTTTCAGTTGACCTACTCTAAAAGTCATTAACTAGCAATGTGCTGACAACACAGGAAAAATAACCTCACAGAGACTTTTATTAGTTTTCCTACTGAGCTTCAAGTAACGTCAGAGTCAGTTTAGGAATTTAATGCAACAATTATATAGCATATCCTTAATTATTTCATATTGCATTATCTGCGTGGTTTTTGTTGACTAGTTCACAAAATGTAAATCTCACTGTTCATTTCAAACATTAGGTGCCAATTACTTTCATAATGAAAATTGATCCTACTTGTAATTTAAGATCAAACCAATTACCATGCTCCTGAGGTAACAGGATATGTGATATTATTAATAGACACTATGTTTAATTCTTCCCTCACTTCCAAATTCACTTAAATAGTCTATTCTTAGAACTAGCACATGCAAATACTACCTTCTCAGCAAAGACTGCCTGACCCTGTGATTAAATCAGCACCATCTACCATTGCCTGGATTGGCAAGCAGCAGTCAATACCTGCTCCGAGTGGACAGTGATGCACTTTGATGGAGCCGAAGTGATGTGACAAAGCGGAAGTTGATTCGTTCTCTCTCTCTCTCACCTTTTAGTTGGCACATTTTATCTATGTCTATTTATGAGGAGGACAACAAATAGTAAAAATCACTGCTATTTATTTGCAGTGTTTTGGGACAGCCCCGTAATGACTGGAGCGTGAGTGAGTGATGCTACATCATCTCAAGATGATACAAACAAAACGGGCAATTCCCTTCCCTCTGGCCACTTTGTAATAAGGCTAGCTGTGCATTACATAGAATAAATCATATTTTTTATCAAGAAGGGAATATTTTTCAGCAAAGGAAACACTGAACTCCTCAAATCAATTTTATGTTGTTTTGTTTTTAATAAAAGTGTCTCTAGCCCTTTTTCAGGATTAAAGTACGCTTGTACTTGAGCACTTGGGGGCTCAGACCTTCAACATCCAATGCGTTGCATCTTTCATAAGTCAGCGATGATGAGGTTTGAGTAAAATTCTCATATCAGTTATACTATTTCAACTGTTCCAGTTATTAAAGGTCACGATCACGCTGATTCTGGCACTCTCCCTGCCCCTTCCAAAGAAAGACAACGTTAACTTTGATAAGATTTAAGTCCAAGACGTGACTAGACAATGATAGATGATCTTATCTAGGCTCCCTTTCCTGTGAAAGGTTGGACGAGATGATCTTTTGAGGTCCCTTCCAACCAGGGCTGTTCTGTGATACTGTGAAGATCATAGTGTGTCCAGATGTTTCTGGTGCATCAGTTGTCTGTCCAGAGCTGTTCTTAAAAGACATTCTGAATAAAAAAAGCAGCCAAACATAAACGCACAAAGAGTACTCAAGTAAACAAAGCACTCAAATATTTTTAAACCATGCCTGGGTTTAAAAGTGCCTGCCACACAGGCACACTAGTTGTCAGAAAGCAAATAATCCCATTAAACTCAGCAGTCACTGGAACCAAATCCCATGGGTAACGCTCCCGCAGAAGATGGGTTGTGCTGTGAGACTGCGCCAAGGGATGCGTGTGGGAGCGAGAGTCCGAGGCCATGCTGCCCAAAAAAGTTCCCTCTACTTTTTGCAATTTTTTTCCTTAATGCTCATTGTCATGCAAGCTTTAAAAAGGGGGAAAAAATACATCTGGACATAGCAAACAATATCTGATACAGCTTTTTCTTCTGTACTCAGGCCCACTTTCTGTGCTGCTTGACCTCATAGCAATGGTCCCCAGGAGAGCCTTCTCAAATGCAAAGGAATCCAGGATTTGTCAGATTTACCCCATTTTGAGTTCTCAGTGCTTGGCTGACAGGTGAGAGCCTGGAGGTGTTGCTGCTGCACTCCCAAGAGGGAGGGACATAGCAGGCTCTCTGCAGACCCCTTGAATTCCAAACGTGTTTCCCCCTCAGTCTGAAATAACCTATATATCCTGATTTTAATTTTTTATTTTATTTTTGAAAAAACTTATTTATCCAACTCAGAGGGATGAGCCAAAAAATAGCCTTCCCAGAGGAATGAGCCAAAATATCTCTGTTCTGTACACCTAAAGTGAATTCTTCTACTGCCATAACTTGTGCTGCAATAAGCATATTTTCCTCCTTTGTTAGGATTTATAATTATTGTTAAAGAATATCATTAAGATTATTATGCCAGGCAATATAAAGCAGTTAGCAATAAAGAAAAATAGTTTGCTTATTTGAATATAATACTTTAAAAAGTTTTATAATATTTTTTTAAAATGTAATTTACAAAATATTTTTACAGTGATGCTA
The DNA here is from genome assembly GCF_965638725.1 of Aptenodytes patagonicus. Taxonomy (NCBI): domain Eukaryota; kingdom Metazoa; phylum Chordata; class Aves; order Sphenisciformes; family Spheniscidae; genus Aptenodytes; species Aptenodytes patagonicus. The sequence continues at coordinate 32,302,331 of NC_134953.1, forward strand.
TTTCTTTCATTTAAAGATAAAAACAGGTTTTAAAATTTTATGTTTATTCCAGCTGTCCTCCCCCCTGCCAAAAAAAAACAGACAGTGATTTGACTGTTTTCATGTTGAAGTTCACTAACTTGGCGGTGATCTTTGAGCTTTTATTGAAGATATGATCATTTACTTGCTACAAAGCTAACTGATCTAACTGTTATACGTTCCCCACAACCTTTGTTATCTACAGAACTGGGCACTCAGTGAATAAAGGCACTTAGGCAAAGGTAGACCTTTTTGCTAGAGACAGTTCTTTAATTTGTTTTAATATGTGAAAGTTGCCACTGAATACACAGTATGTTACAAGGATATCCATGATGATATAATGCCCTACCTCCAGTAAATTGTAAATTAAACCTCTGAAATCCACTGGCTCCCTGTGACACAGATATCGGTGTTTTGTAATTGCAATACAAATTGCTTTCCAAGGAGATCGTGTTAAGCTCTTGATTTCTTCCGTGACATTCCTGAAGGGGTGAAGTACTTTATACTTATCATTAAAACCTAGCGATCTATACAAATCACTTCCCAATGTGTCACTCACCCTGTTACTCCAAGACAGATAGCCAGCGCATCCCGGATGAGCTTCAGCTTGCATCTGACTGACAGATAAGAAATTTCATTGGACAGGTTTCCGCTGTGGTAGACAGAAGTAATATCTCCAGCAGCAGGAGTACTTTGCCACTTCAGTCTCTATAAAGTTTTGGAGTAAACCATTTTTATGCAAAAGGAGATTTATGGAAGATCTCGGGAAATACTCCACTGCGCGTGCTCCCGTTTGGAGTTAACGTCTCAGGTGCAGGCAGAAAGCCACCGCAGATTAGCTGATGCTTAAACACTGACCCAGAAACATAGACGTGATCTGGAATTGTTTGGCTGAACTTTTAGGGAGGGAAGCTGATTAATTCAAAATCAGAGTCTTCATAGGGAAAGTTCTGTATTAGTAACATTGTCCACCTGTATTTGGCAGAGGAGGGGAGAGAGGGGAGGGCAGCTCCAATAGCTCCTGAGGAAAAGCTGCTCTTCAGCATTACTTATCTGGAAAGTTAAGACTGAAAACTGTTCTGATTGGTCCAGACTTTTTTTTTTTTTTTTATCTCTTCTTTGAGTATGGAAGTGGAAAACAGTGAAATAAAGACAATAAACAACATGGGAAAACGTAATCCACCTCTACTCTCGTAGGGTGCTTTCCATCTTTTATGCCCACAGTAGCACTCAAAATATGGAGGAGCCAAAGCCAGACAAGAGGTTCCAGCTGCCAAACACATCCCTTCTTGATGCCTTCCTTGTTGTGTGTGGTCAGCTGAAGGCAGAAGATATTCTGGGTTCTCAGGGTATTTCTGAGGATTGGTGGCAGTCTTTCCCACGGTACGTTGGTAACTCCTAGGTGTTCAGTAGGCGTTGGTATTTTCACCCAGAAAATAAGCCAAGTGTAATACAAATGAAATGTCGAGCCCTCCTTATCTTTACACCGTGGCTAGTATATTAATGTCTAAATGCAGACACTGCTTGGAAATGAGTCTGTGGACAATGCGCCAGTGCTGATGACAAATGTCATTACGCCAAAATAACATTGCACTGCAGTTTGCAGGGTGATGAAGAGTTGGAATTCGGTACTTAGATGACACTCCAGATAATGTTGCTATCAGGGAATAAATTCAGGTCAGTACTACCTGATTTACTGCTAAAATACCTCGCTCCATTATAGAGTACCTAAAGTTTCTTTCATAAGGATGCAACAACCGATTGAGAAATGTTATTATAAGATAGGCACTTTTTCCCTCCCACTAAGAGATAAATTCCTGTCAAATGCTTTCCACACTCAGAAATGCTTTCTATACTCAGGAGCTTTGAAAAAGATCAACAAGTATTGCTAAAAGGATGAAATTTGGGAAGGGTGGCACAAGGCAAGACATGCCATCAGCATTGTGCCCAGCAGTACAGGCTGCCAGTCCACTGGACAGGCAGGGACAGACACCCAGGGACAGGGAGCTTGACCTTAAATAAAATGTAATTAGAACTAGTAGGAGAATAAAGAAAGAGAGACAGAGGGCTCATTTCTTTACTGTTTATACTATCTTTATTACAACCTTAGTGGTAACTTGGAGTTTGTAGGGAAGGGTAGGGTATATATTGCCAAAGTCATATACAGAAGAGTTTTGGTGGGAAAGCTGTGTTAAACTAGGAGTTACTCTCGCAGCAGCAGCCATATGATTTTCTCTGAACTAAAAAGAGACAAGCAGGGTTTTGGCGTTTGAACACCAGACGTCTAACATTGTGGTTTCTTAGCTGGACATGTTAGCTGTGGCCACCAACTTCCTTAAAATGGAAGGTACAAACCCTGTCTTTCACCATGTGTTTTAGGACTACATGCTGTATGCAGTAAAGATGATGGAAAAATATAAACAGGGTAATTTACTCATTAAAAAGTTCAGAAACCAATGGGCACAGATTTTTTGGATTCATCTCTGTAAGGAATCCTGGGGACAGAAGGGGCTCAGGCTGAAAGCCCCCTCTGCCTCCTCCATGGGGAGGAGCACGAAGCAGGAGGGTGCGTGTTCCATCAGGCTCTTTCCTCGCATCTCGGGGGTGGCTGAGAAACAGCTTTTTACTGTCCCTCAAAAACCATTTTAGGAACAAACCAAATCAAATAAATAAATGAGTCCCAGTCTCTTGCTTTCCCTTCCTGTGCCTTCTGAAGTACTTGTCATGTCTTTCGAAACTCACCTCCCAACATTATTTTTCTGATGGAAGAAGAAAAGGGAACAGAGAGAAGTCTCTTGTTGAGAGCAGATGGCTTGCATGAAGAGCATGGGAAATCCAACACTCTCCTCCCTGGCTCCCCAAAAAAAGAGAAAAGAAAGCAATGCATCTTCTGAAATGACAATCCTAAGTACTAGCTCACAACAGAGATAAAATAATGGAGTTTGATGTGTATTATCTAAGGCAAGGAGGTTCTGTACAGCAGCATTTTGACTGCCCCTGTTTCACTCGTCTCCCACAAGCTGTGGTGTTTGACTGGGGTTGTGGCAAGCAGAGAGCTCTAGACACTATGGTTTAACACACAAACAAGTAAAATATCATTTCCCTATATAAATAAAATAATAATAATGAATTACTTATATTCTATGCTAAAGTATTTTTATGAATTCAGAAGATATGAAAATATATAATATGTCTCTCTGAAGACGTTTTAGAATATTTATGAAAACAATTCATAAAATTATATCCCATTAGTTCTAGATTAGCACTTGACATTTGCCAGACTAATAACTTTTCTTAGCTAGAGGGGACACCCTGACTTTAAATAATGCTTAATGGGTTTTCTTCCTGATATCTATTTGGCAGTGTTATTCTTATTCTTACTTATACAAATGGCACTGATCTGACAGGATTGCATTTTTATCTGGGATGCAATCCTTAATCTGCCCTTTTCTGCCAGCTATGTATATGCACACGTACAGTTGGCATATCCAGCTAAACCACTTCTCATATTTTTTGTGTGCTTAACAGCCAGCTTAAACATGACAATTCACACCCATTAATAACAGCTAAATCATATATTTTTATGTCAATGCTGACAAAGTTGCTTATATGGTTATCTGCTTGTTTGGAGGGAAGATTGCCTTGGTTTGATTAACACATCACAAATGTTTATGAACTGTGTCCGCTCGGCTGTCATACTCTACACCAGAGACAATTTTTATAGAGGTTTCTTAAGATACATAACTTACTTCCCTGGGCAAAGAAAATTCAGGAAGTAATAACAACTACATCAAACAGGCATGTTTTCCTGCCTGATTTAAATATTGTAATAGAGCAAGTTTCATGCTTTGCAGATGGAAAAAACTTTGATGTCTGCAACTGTAAGATCAGTACAATATATTATTTAAAATTACACTAAGTTCTCCTAGATAGCTGGAAATAAGAATTTGAGAAAGCCTGTTATACACCTGTGTTTCCACCCTGCAGGTTCCTGATTGCACTGGTTGCACGGTACCTAATGATTAGGAAGCAACAGCTAAGAAGAATGTCCTTATTAGACACTTAAATCCTGTTATCTTAATTACTATAGGGTTTCACCCTTACTATAATCTCCTCCTTTACCTTCAGTCTCCTACCTCGTTACCTAGGCTAAATCTACAAACAGAAAGCACCGTCAACATACATGACATACATATTTTCATAAGTTAACATTGATAGAAAATGGAATTACATTATTTACCTTGTCTTCCAGCTCTGTCTGCTTGGTCGTTGAAGAAATGCATGTTTTCACCAGGGAGCTCATTATTTACATGAGCGATTGCACTGACTTTGGCCACGAAGGTAAGAAAATGCATCCGAGTTCCCACAAAAGGGCTGGAAACCATAAAGGTGGACTAGCAGTAAGCAAAAGCTTGCACTCAAGGCAGTAAAAGATGTGCCTCTGTGTACATGCTCCAGTACGAGCACTTTGGCCTCTGGCTTAAAATCAGCTCTAAAATCCAGAACCGAGGGCATTCCCAGGGAGAAAGATGTCTGCTTGACACCTTGGCTGGATTTCCCTCCAGGTAAAAGAGAAGGGAATCATGTTTGAAGTGTCTGATCTAGCAAACATGCAAGCTGGGTTTATTTCAGGACCTAACCGTAGTGGGTATGCACTACATGTTGATGAATTTGTAGCACATAAATAGTAAACTAACCTGGCATGGATGACCTTTAAAATAAGGCAGTTCACTCTGAACATGGTCTGCTGAATCTTTCCCATAGCTCTTCAAAATCATTTGAACTTGAACTTTGAAACTTCTTCTGTGGCCTTAAAACATTTTCACTTAAGCAAAATACAGGTTTAGTTAACAAAACGTCACAGGAAGAATTTGTGTAAATCCTGGAGATCCTGTGTGACCTCTTTGGGTGTGAATGGGGTGTCACAGATTCCTGCTGCTAGAGCTGCTCACAGTCAGTATGATAAATTGGTCACAGCATCAGCCATTTCTGGTAGAAATGTGTGTTTATTACAGAGAACATAAAAGTCTTATTTTTCTTGAAGAATCAAAAAAGAAATAGTGTCTTATCTCCCACTTCTGTAGCCTCCTTTGGGTCAAGGCTTAGCTCTGAAGCTCTTTTGTGGAGATTTTCCTGTGATTCCAGTATTCTTCTCTCTTTTTTTTTTTTCCCTGTCTCCAACTTCAAAACCAGCAGCTTGCACATGTGCTTTCTACATGCCTTTGTTTTCTGGGGTAAATATATTTATCTTTAGACTGGAAAATATGATTAGTGCCACCATCTTGCTCCATAATGGAACATAATGAATTAAGCCAACTGATTTAAAAGTAAGATGCTGGTAATTTCAGTGAGTATGAAGTTCTTCAGTAGGCTACGAAAGAACAAAAAGGATAAATTGTAATAGATAAATTAAAATGAAAAAGATCAGCTTTTATGCAAAATAATCACTGTGTACATCATAAATGTTTTCTTTTTTATATAGTACCTACCACTAAAAATCCACTGCTAGCTATAAGAACATTTTAAAGGCTATTAAAACTCATAGTTGTGATATATACTCTTAAGTGTAAAAAAATGCAGGAATCATTTATAGTGCTTATTACCATTTCTGGAATTATCCTTTAAGGTCTCTGGCAGGTATTTCTTCTTCTTTGGGATGCTTTTATTGGAAAACAGTGTTCCCTTGAGCCTTTTGCAACAAAATGAGGTGGGGATTTTATTAATCAGGTGAGTTTAGATGCCTTCAGCTGGGGCAGAAGTTGCATGAGATGGCTCTGTGTTCTTCACTTGCACTTTCACCCTCCTGCTTCAGGAGGGTGCTCCCATGTCCTGACTTTGCAAAACACGAGGAACATCTATAGTAGAACATATAGAGGATGAAATAAGTAGGATAATGCATAGCATATTTACTAATTTCCCATTGGACTATGGGACATTAATGGAGAGCATCTCACCCGCCATTTCTCTGGGCAGCACATGTTAATGACTGTTCAGTGGGGTAGCAGCTTTGGCTTCAAGTGCAAGCACTGCTTAACGAGATGATCTGGTGAGAAATCACACAGGAGCTCCCATTAAGTGTGCTGTTTATTTCCCTTATCATCGTGGCAGTTATTGTCATCTCTGTCATATGCATTTTATTCCAAATACCGATACCCGTGGATAGCACTTCTCTAGGTAGGAGTGCTGTGACTCCATGGGATCTCCATCTGTGGCACAAACCGCCTGAAGAGGTGCAACAAAATGGGAATGGGGTTATGGTTAATTAATGCCTGCAGACAATGAGACAAAGGGCAATTTGAGCTAAATATTGCCCTCTTTGTGTTTGAGAGATCCCATTGTCATGGCAAGGAACTGAAGAGGACTGAAGAGGGCATTGTTTGGAGCACAGCACGCTTGCTGGCTTTATCATGAAGCTTTTGAAGAATTTTCTAAATGTGTTTATTGTTTGGTTACTCACTTCTGAGTCTTTTAATGATTTCTCATATATTCCTTGTACTGAAATGGCACATTATTTGGTTTCAGTATTATACAAAATTAGCCATATCTCAGGAAAAACATCTAAGGGTCATTTCAGCCAGATTGATTAATATTGTATGACTACTGAATGTTCAGTAGCTGTAATTAAAGCTAATGGAAAGCTTGCAATTAGTAATAGGGAAAGGGGAATCATAAAAAGTAAAGCTACTCAAATTATTTATTGCAGACATTTAGATCTTGATCATCCAGAGACCTTCATATTTAATAGGTGTGTAGTAACTAGCTGGTTTGGGTTTGGTTGTCATCTGCAAATGTATCTTTTTTTCTTTTTTTTAGAAGTGCATTGTCTGTGAGCAAATGAGGATTTTCCCACACCTTTAGGGGCTGTATATAAACTGCTGGTGGTGTGGGTAGCCACTCGTCATGCCGTAATTGGGCCCTGTTACACCGTAGCTGTTGCTTGATAGGAAGAGTAAACCCTTGCTAATTATTGCTACATCAAGTGAAGTGTGTCTTTTTTTTCAATGGGTGTGGGGTTTTTTGATGCATCTAGCAAATGTGGTGCATTTTGCTTACTGCAGAGAGTTCTTTGAACTGAAGTTGTAAAATGTTTGTGAAATATAGGAGTGTATATAGGACTGCCAGGGGAGCATTTGCAGGAGCCCTAGGGCAGCACTTGCAGGAGCCCCAGGGCAGGAGCAGCCCTATAGCCTGAGAGGTTGGGGCAGCTGGCAGCAAGGGTAGTGAACCAAAAAACTGGTTTACTTGGCAAGGGATAAATAAGATAAAAGAAAAAGACAACAAAGATAAAATATTATTAATTACTATGAAATAACAATTTCTTTCCTGAACTTGTCCAAAAGCATTTTTTCCTAACTTTCCAATTAATTTCTGATGAGTTACAGGCCAACCTGTAACTTCATTGCTTCATTCCCTCATAAACAGATATTAATTTACTTTTAAGGGTGTTTTAAAGGCATCACCTGAGTTAGGAGCTTTTCTACTTGACAAGTGAAGGGATTTTTAAGCAGTGTTCTCAGTCCATGTTTTGGTTTATGGTCTGGGGAAGAGTTACCAGACTCTGCACGGAGCAGATGAAAGGACTGCAGTTGTTTGCTCTTCATGATAAGTTTTATTAAAGAAAGAGTTTAAGACAGCTGTGTTGCATTCAGTTTAGTTGAAGCCAAAATTAAATCACAGGCCAGGCTCTAAGGGTTCGTGGAAGAGCTGGGTCCTGAGAGGCTGGCTGAGCCCATGGCATGATCAGGATGATCAAGTGCCGAAGACGGGGTCAAAGGTTCTGCGCTACATGTCCATGCTCATCTGTGAAGAACCTGCGTTGGGCAGGTTTACCACTCTGCTTTTGGAAATGTCCATCCTGAGCTACCATATTGATTCTGATTTATTTAGTTATTCATTTTTGTAGACAGAGAGCAGCCATTCTGCTGCAGGTCACCTGAACATTTGCTGTAGGCACGGATGGCTCACAAAGCCAGCCTGACACTGCAGAGTGCTCTGGGAGGGATTTCACAGGTGGAGGTTTTGCTCTCAGGGGTGGTTTCCATCTCTAGAGTAAGAGCTTTCTGTTCAGTTGTGAAATAACACTGTGCATTGCTACCCACAGCAGAAACACTGAGCGTGTTGATCATTCCTGTCATTGCGCAGTGCTAATTACAGAGCGCGGCAGCAGCATGAACCTTCCCTGACATGGGCTTGAGTGGCGATTTGGGAGTTCTGGTGTGTGGAGAAAATCTGTAGGTGACGCAAGTGCACTGTGCCTGGCGAGAGCCCAGCACAGGGACGGGACCAGCATTGCCCAGTTCTCCCCATGCCCACTGCGCGACTTCACCAGCAACTTGTGAAGCCTGGTCTTACCCTGTAACTCTGTTTTTGAGCTATTTGCAGTTCCAGCAATATTCTGGTTGTTAATTTGGGGACTAGCTCTCTGAACAGAGCAATTTTTCTGGGATACATCTAGTATTGTGCGACCTGAGTGTCTGCAACTGTAACAGCTTCAACAGCCTCTGCCAAACCCTCTTACAGGTGCAGCACGGCTTTGTCAGCGCTACCTGTGCTGCTCTTCAGATAATTTTATATCCAGATGAGTACCAAACCCACCTGCAAACCAGACCCCAAATCTCAAGTTAGGCACACGCAGAAAATGAGGAACAATATCCTTTATTACCATCCTGAATTTTAATCTTTGCCAATAAGCTTCACAATTCTGGCAATATGAATCGAGCTTTATGTTGATATTTAATATATCCATCTGCCGCAGTAGTCCAGAAGGAGAAATAATTATGGATGTAGGCAAGAGATCTTGTTACATGTTGGAAAGATGCCATAACAAACAAAAAGACTTCTTTTAGTCTTGAGATCTTAGCTTCTGTAATCTGAAAGGCCCTCGTGTTTGTTAAGCAATACAAGATTTCCATCGGTTCATTTTTTCTCATCCAGTGCACAAATCACAGATTCACTGGGCAAAAAAATAGCACTGGGAGTTGAAGTTCAGTATGGAATCAGATGATTTACAAGAGTGAAAACAGAGGAAGGAAATGTAAATTCATACTGGTGTACCACCAGCAGGCTGGACCAAAAAATACTGATCTAAGCTACTTTGAATTGATTTTTTTTTTTTCCCAAATAAAAATAGGATTGTTACATTAGATTAAGTTCAGACATGACACAATATTCATTCTTTCACTTAAATTTCACATCCACACTGAGATTATTACAGAAAGTCACAGCTTTATTTCAGCAAAATTCAAATTAACACTATGTGGTAAAAGGATGACATTGAAAAAATCATAAGAACATTTCCAAAGAACCAGTCTCCTACCTGCCTTTGATACCATATTTTTGTCTCTTTTACTTTCCCAAACTTTTCTCCACTGTTAGACACCTTATACTATCAATAAATATATATTCATATTGACTATATGAATTGCTAATTTATGTTTTTGTCAGTCTCTCATCAACATGTGGTAGTTTATTACCATAGTTATGTTATTATTAGTGTTAGTTAACCTTGATCTTAATTAATATGGAAACCAATTTTACCAAACAACTCAAATGTTCTGACAAAAATGCCATGGTTGCATTTTTCCTTCTAAGAACCATCTAAGATATAAATGATTGAATTGTATCAAGCCAACTACTTAAGCTTATATTTTACCTCCTTGTATTTTTGGAAAGCTAAGAAGTATCTTAATAGGATTGCAAAGAACCTTTCCAACAAAAGATGTGTGCGTTGTTTGGGAAATATCAATTATTGAGGCAAAACAGAAATCCTCCCATGAGGAGGCACTCGGTTGTGGTTGAATTGAATTCCCATCCCCCAAAGTCTCTCTTCTCTGACAATGGGAGACAGCACACTGTAGGGCAGGGGACCACTGAGTAACCACTCTCATAAGGCAATAATTCTACTGAGAATTATAAAAAGCTGAGAAATAGCATATGATTCAACTTCTGGCATCAGCTGTGGGCTGAGTGAGAGGGCACTGCTCTGCAGGTGGGTCTGGGCCAACATGCACAATCCATTCCTATTCAGAGAAATCTATTATATATTGAGGAATTCCTCCCTCAAATCTACTATCTGGAAATTATAAGTAACTAGACTGCACTGAATCACACTTTGGTTTTGTTCTGGTGTTTGGGGTTTGGGTTTTTTTTTTTTCCCTTTTGCAATCAAGTTTCTGTTAAATGGAAAAGCAAAATGCTGTATATAAAATTAAAATAAAGCACAAAGTCAAGAGTAACATCAATTTGCTTACCATTTTCCAGAAACAATTAGAAATTGCCCACATGCTACAGATATCCAGATATCATCTTATTTGTAATAGTTCACGGTAATTTGATGATGAGAAAAAATTATAATGTGGTTTTACAAGAAGCTTTTACAGAGCCAATTTGTATGCTTAGTTCACCTGGGGGAGGGAAGGGTTGCAAAATCTGGTAGATAATATCTCTGAATATCTGATAATGGAAGTTACTTTTTGAAGCAGATCCCTGGATGTTCATGAATTTTTCATATCAAGTGAGGTGGATATATTTTTATCGTTTTGGCTTGAAGGACTGAGTTTAACTTGATTTGTTTGTCAGTTATCTGAAGAACTGTAAAACAACATACGCCCGTGGGGGATGCAGCTGGCAGGAGCTGGGGGGGTCTCTGTCTCACTCTCTCCACAGCAGGTTTCTCAGGGATGTGTCCAGGTAGATTTGAGCATCTCAAGGATGGAGACCCCATGACCACTCTGGGCTGCCTGCTTCAGTGTTCGACCATCCTCACAGCTAAAATTTTTACTTATATTTAAGCTTTTTCAGGAATTGAATTTGTGCCTTCTGCCTCCTGTCCTGTCACTGGGGGCCACTGAGAAGGGTCTGGCTCCATCTTCTTTACACTTCCCCATCACGTATTTATAGACACAGATAAGATCCCCCAAGCCATCTTTTCTCCAGGCTGAACCATCTGAGCTATCTCCCTGTTCCAGTCCTTTCATCATCTTCATGGTCCTTTGCCAGACTAACTCTAGTAAGTCCTTGTCTCTCTTGTCCTGGGGAGCCCAGAACTGGTCTGCCAGAGGAGGATTGCCTCCCCTGACCTGCTGGCAGCAGTTTGATTCATGCAGCCCAGAATGATGGTGGCTGCCTTTACTGCAAGGGTGCTTTGCTGGTTCATGATCAACTTGTTGCCCGCTGAGACCTCCAGATCATTTTCTGCAGAGCTGCTTTCCAGCCAGTAAGTCCCCAACATGTCCTGGTGTGTGGGGTTTTTCCTCCCTGGGGCAGGACGCAGCATTTCCCTTTGTTGAGCTTCATGAGGTTCTTGCTGGCTCGTGTCTCCAGCTGGTCCAGGTCCCTCTGGCTGGAAGCACAGCCACTGGGTGCGTCAGCCACTCCTCCCAGTCTTGCATCATCTGCAAACTTGCTGAGGCATTGTTTGGCTCGGACATGTACAAGCTACTCATATACTACAAGCGTGTATAAGGAGTTCAAAAGATAGAGAAGATCAGAGTGTTTGCTAAAAGTGTCCATGGGAAAGCAAGATGGCTGGGCAAAATCTTTGAAAAGGATCAGCCAAGAAACCTGAATTGACTTTCAATGAGGCGTTGTAACTGTTTTTTGAAACTGTCTTGGGTTTCTGTGTCACCTATGTTGTTTTGAAAGGGTCATCTTTGACTGCTATCACATTTTGCAGAATTTACAACCTGGATGGGAGAATTTGCAGGGAAAATGAGATGCCAGTAAAATGAAAATGAAGGAAATGAACTGTAGAGAAATGTCAAGTGAATTATTTCAGAAATTTCTTCCATTTCACTGCGTCTTATCTAAAAATTTGTATCAAATGGAACCTTTAAGTATTCATATTATCTTAACTTTCATCTGACACGAAGCAGATTAGCTAACACTAGCAAATTTAGTATGCAGGAAAATGGAAGATGGATTTAAAGAAAAAATGTATGCAAGAATCACCACAGAAAACACGCTAAGAGCCATTTTTACAAACTCTGCTTTGAGCTTTATAATCAAGTGTGTTAATAATTCACCTAGGACTGCTTTCTGCTTGGAGATGGTACAGTCTAGGGTATGGAGTGAGGCTCCTGCTTCTTCAGGACCACAGGTTACTCTCTACCAGGCGCTGTTTTTGACCCATGCCATTGCATGTGTCTGTATGGTCCTCTGGTGACGACAAAGCTGTCAAATTCTAGAGGTGATAACACAGAGCTAGAGATCAGGGTTTTTTTTAAATACTGACCTTGGAGGTATTCAGGGGATGGGCCCAAAATTACAAATATGCTTAAGGTGGTACCCTCCTTCTCCCAGAGTACCAAAACTGCTCTGTATTTTCAAGCTGCAGCACATCCTGCTATCTTCGGGCTCTCCAGGAGCACAGCAGTGAAGGTTTCAGACTTGGGAGTAACAGCCTTGGCTTGTCTCCTCCCAGTGTGGATCAATGCGGTGCTTATCATATCTTGCCTGTCTCCAAAGCAATGGCAATCATGAGTCCTCAGCACATTTAAAAAAAAAAATAGTAGAGAGCCATTTATTTAGGGCAAAAGCATTACTAAGCAAATATACCTTGTAGAGAGAAGGTGCAGCTTTCCTGGACACATATCATAACTCCCTACCTTCCCCCAAGGTCTTGCAGGTCCCACTTAGGTTTGGTACGTGCTGCGTTTATTCCTTTTTCAGCAGATCACGGCTGTCTTTTTATGCAGTTTTCCTTCTTTGTATGGCAAGCCTCTTGAAGCAGAACAAGGGTAGATATGAACATGTGGAGCAGTGATTTACATTAATTACTCCCTAAGTGAGCGGTTTCCCCAGGAAACTCTCCCACTGCACGATGTACATAGATGCATACAGCACTCGCAGCAAAGATACGCTGCTCTTTGAAGATTTCATGCTTCCTGCACCACAGTCAGATTTGTCATGTTGGAGAGTATCAGCCTTTCAGGAACTGCTATGCTGGAAAGAGAAACAACATATGCTAGAAATGCAAACACGTGTCATTATATATCTATTAAGGGAACTGCTGATCAAAAATACATACAGAATGAGTCCGTCATACACTATGAGCTTGATCACCTGTATGCATCGTAGGTGAAAATGTGATATCATCACTTTGTTGATTAGTACCAAGATGATAGAAATTAGTAAACGACAAAAAGCTTGTTGTTTTCCAGAGCCATAATATAATTCATTATTTTATCTTGTTTTTGAAGGGAGAAGGAAAAGGAAATTTAGTGTCATCTAAACAGAGAGATGGAAAGCTTAAGCAGTAAAAAAGTCACGGTCGTATTGAAAGCATTGCATGTATGCACTAATGCAAATATTTAAATATATATAGTCTTTTGAAAGATGGAAAATTATTGATCCTATGCCTTTCTGAGTCTTGAAAATGCACAACTGTCTTGGAAGTATTAGTTGCTTTTGCATAAAAATGACCTCCTCCCAGGACTGCCCAGATAAGAGGTGTGGATGGCTACCTGCCACCGTGCTTGTGTCTCATTATCTGATCTGTCCACAGCGACCTTCAGAATAGTATCATTATTATTCCACATCTGGCACAATGCTAGAAACATTTACCACGCTGCTAAGCCTTCCATGCCAGTAATGTTTATTGTCTCTTCATTGCATTTGGCACATTGCGTGTTTCTTATTTTCCGTTTGCAATGGGCAAAGGAGACACTCCGTTTTTTCTCACCCAGCTGTAAGGGCAACAGGTCATGGACTGCTTTTCTGCCAAGATTCCCACTGAAGACCCTCCTAGGTGTTTCAGGTAGCCATAACATGCCCTTCATTAGGAGAAGGTGGCATGGCCATGCTGGTTTAGTGTTTTGGGACCCAGGACAGGCAGATGGGGGTCGGTCCTGGCACCGGTGCCTGTGGGCTGCGCGGGGACAAGCTCTGGGCACCATGGGAGTTAACACCATGGCAAGCAGCAACCAACAAGCGCTTGTCAGGAAGAAACGTGTGTCAAATGAAACTCATTTCCTTCTGTGGAAAAGTGAGAGACCTCGAGGTCTGGGGAGCAAAGGAAGAGGTCATGGACTTTGACTCAGTGGTTTGTTAGAAAAAAGCCTCTGTGGAGCAGAGACCTCATACATCACCCCTGCGACCGCCAAGCACGAGCTGTCCTGGCTCGTTGTTTCCCTGGCAGATGGATGTTACTCTTTTCTTTGGTGATGAACAAACTAGAAAATACTTCGGCTTCCTCTTAGAGCACAAGGGTATCATTCTGCTTTTTTATAAATTCAGAAAGAAAATATTCATTGAATAGCCTTGATTTCTGTCCATCACTGTTAATATTTGTTGTAAGCCTCATCCACTAATGGGCTTATGCAATTCCTATGCTTAACTTTTGTTCCTATTACACTTAAAGCCCTAAAGCCCTTTCTCTCCTACATTAATGTTACTGCTTCCAGAGACGTATTTTCCCTTGATGTCACTAACCATACAAACCAGCTCTCTGTGCTTTGCAGGCTGCTTGGAAGGGTGATTGGCACTGCACCGCCCATGAGTGTCAGAGCTTGCTACTGCCTCTACTCTACATCTGAGATGCTAAATTATACTTTGCAGGGACTTTTCCTTTGATATTTGATACGTATGTGTATAGATTCATAGGTAGATTCTAATGCATCTAATGGATGATAGCAAACGCTGCATTTACTCTTTAAGAACACTATTCTATTTTTCTAATGCTTTTTTTTTTAAAGATAAAGGCAATATTATCGGGGGGAGAAAAAAAGAAATTGTGAAAAATAAGAATTTTAGTATCTTTTTGAAATTCTGAAGGAATAGAGGGGGGGAAATGCCAGTCATACTACTGTGACCCTGGTATATTAAATCCTTGAACCTTAAGAGTTCAAGGCTATGGAACCAAGGAGGTCTATAAAGTAGACTTTTAGACATGTTTCTCTATTACTGTTAGCTGTGTTGTTCGACAAATCCATCTCTGTATGGATATCCCTCCTGGCTGGATATGGTAAGTAAAAAAAAAAAATTGAATAAGAGTATAATCACCCTCCCTCCCCCACACCCATTTATGTTCCATACATTCAAGGCCTGGAGGATCAGAGCTGGAATGTTTTTGTTTTGTTTTGGCACTCACTGACTTAGAGATAGGGGAGTTAGTTGCCAAGGGATGGAATAGTGCTGAGGGAATTCTCTCCCATGGAAAGTGAATCTGTTTTGAATATCTCTATCAAAAAATGCCCACCAGACAGATGCAAAAGCTAGTTTACATCTGTTTTCCTCAGAAACAGGCTGTGACTTGGCAATTGAGTACTACAATGTATTCTTTCCATCCCATTGACGTCTCTGGATCTTCCGCATATTTTTACATTTTCTCTGTCCAAGCTTGCAGTGCACAACTAAACATGCACTTTGTAACTATGACAATGTCTGAATGGAGTAATGTGGCTTCATCATGGAGAGTAAATGAAAAGCACACGCAGACCTTGTAGATGAAAACTACTGTCATGGTAATTCGGAGTAGGAGGTAATGACTGGCTAAACAGAAAAACTAGGAAGAAAACCCACACAAACTATCAAACAAACAAGAATAAACAGGCCTAAGAAAGGATTAAAAAAAAAACAAACCTGTAAAAATCCCAAAGACAAATACCATTCTCAAACTGTGACTGAAACCCACTCTATGCAAACAGGTCACAGTGTCCTTTGATATGAAACTCAGTGCTGGTATTCTGAAACAAAGACCTAAGTAGTCCTAAAGTTGGTCCTAAAATGTTAGTCCTAAAATGTCCTAGAATTAGTTAGTTAGTCAGTCCTAAACTAACTTTGGTTAGTCCTAACATTAGTCCTAAATTAGTCCTAAAATGTTAACTTAACCCATCATCCCTTTAATGCAGCAGAAACAAATTTTGAATGTGGAGCATCAAAAAAAAAAGTTATTTTAATTTAAGACATATTTATTACAAGGCACTGCAAAATACAGAAGAACATCTGAATGGAGAAGAGTAGGAAAGACCAGAAGGATCCAGGCTCTTGAGCTCAGTCCCTTCCTGCCCTTTGAAGGGGCTGTACCAAAGGAGCCTTTTTTCGCACAAATTCTGTTTTCATTGAATCATAGAATAGTTTGGGTTGGAAGGGACCTTTAAAGGTCATCTAGTCCAACCCCCCTGCCGTGGGCAGGGACATCTTCAACTAGATCAGGTTGCTCAGAGCCCCATCCAACCTGACCTGGAATGTTTCCAGGGATGGGGCATCCACCACCTCTCTGGGCAACCTGGGCCAGCGTTTCACCACCCTCAGCATAAAAAATTTCTTCCTTATATCTAGTCTAAATCTACCCTCTTTTAGTTTAAAACCATTCCCCCTTGTCCTGTCACAACAGGCCCTACTAAAATGTTTGTCCCCATCTTTCTTATAAGCCCCCTTTAAGTACTGAAAGGTTGCAATAAGGTCTCCCCGAAGCCTTCTCCTCTCCAGGCTGAACAACCCTAATTCTCTCAGCCTTTCTTCATAGGAGAGGTGTTCCATCCCCCTGATCATTTTTGTGACCGTCCTCTGGACCCACTCCAACAGGTCCATGTCTTTCTTATGCTGAGGGCTCCAGAGCTGGACACAGTACTCCAGGTGGGGTCCCACCAGAATGGAGTAGAGGGGCAGAATCACCTCCCTCGACCTGCTGGCCACGTTTCTTTTGATGCAGCCCAGGATACGATTGGCCTTCTGGGCTGTGAGCGCGCATTGCTGGCTCCTGTCCAGCTTTTCATCCACCAGCACCCCCAAGTCCTTCTCAGCAGGGCTGCTCTCAATCCCTTCATCCCCCAGCCTGTATTGATACCGGGGGTTGCCCCGACCCAGGTGCAGGACCTTGCACTTGGCCTTGTTGAACCTCATGAGGTTCACGTGGGCCCACTTCTCGAGCTTGTCCAGGTCCCTCTGGATGGCATCCCGTCCCTCTGGCATGTCAACCGCATCACTCAGCTTGGTGTCATCTGCAAACTCGCTGAGGGTGCACTCGATCCCACTGTCTATGTCACTGTTTTTCTTATTGCTGTGTCATACAGAAGCTTTCAGTTGAGTCCAGATGCACATTGTTATTGGCATGGATAGGACTCAGGCACTGCAGTCATCTGAGCCCATCTTTCCCTCCATGTTGAGTTCAGAGAGACTTCGCACACTTCGAGAAGATGGGTGCACATGGTGGGCAGTAACTACTAATACTGTGAGAAAAAAATTCTGCTTGAATCAAAAAGCAGAATTTCTTGGGCAAACTTTACTACAAGTGGGCTTAGCAGTGGAGTGTGTTGTTATTGCATTACACCTGCTGAGATGGTGGTACAAAAATGGCATTACTAACTGTCTACTAATAATTATGGAACATATTAACAGTTTCCAGTGGATGGTTTAATTGCTTCTTCCCTCAGCAAAAGAAATGTTACAAACTTCAGCCTGTTATTATTTATGACACTTTTAAAGCTTTTTCAGTAGTCTCAGCAGCGAATTATTGCACATGCATGGAACATGTGAAAGTTAGATGTGCTAATGCCCATCATTACGAAACCCTATTGAATATTTGCACTATTGCTTTTGTTGCCACAGTTTGTTTTCCCACTTGGACATTAAAATCTGAGACTGGCTTTAATAATCTTTGAACAATAAAACTAAAGATAATGGCATTTAAAATGGGATTTCAGTGTAATGAGCTATAGTAACATTGTTTCCTTTTTTAATTTGCATCTCTGTTTACTGAACAGGTCAGATGTGTTTGGCTGCAGCAAGGCAGACTCACCCCACACGGCCAGCATTTCAGTGCCGCTGTTATCATCCAGACCATCACCGAAACCAATGCTTTTGATGGCAAATAACTGAGTGGTCAGGAAGGCCAGAAATGGGCTCGGGTGCCATACCTGGAACACCTAATGGTGCAGTTGCCAAACCGGCTACTTTGCACTCAAAGCATCACTGTGTAAAGCGGGATGTACGGAAAGAGAGCCTGTGGGAGGGAGGATGAGTTAGGGATGCAGACCAGCTGGAACAATTCTGATTTAAAGTCACCCAGGAAAAAGCACACTTTGTATCTAAGCACTTCATTGCATTTAATTCTGTATGTACTCTGATATAAAGGGTTTCCTTCTGGCCATCTCTGGTGCACCTCCGTGATGGTTGTGCTCTCTTCACCTCACATCTCATTGAGTGCAGGATGCACCTTGGCATGGTACCACATCGTGCCATGCAGACCTACTTTATCCCCAGAGAATGCTTTTGCAGTGTCATGAGCATCGCAGCGGGAGGAAGCCAAATGCTTTAGGTGCATGAGAAAAAGGGGTGTGAAGAGGGCATACAAATGAAACTGCTGCACTGACCCCTTGATGAGGTGTCCCCTCACTCTGTGGCTGTCAGAAGCATTGCTCTTGCTTAACTTCTCTGCCTGCACATATCCATGACTGAATTTCACTTGTGTTCTTCTGCTTTTTATGGATTTTTGACTATGCACCAGTCAGAGCAGAAACTTTGCCTGCTAGATGTAGCCTGGCAAATCAGGCCACTATATAATTAACATAGTTTTTGAAAGGCTATGCTAAAAGTTTTTTAGATTGTAAAGGCAAGCACTTGAAGGTCAAATTCAACTTGAAGGTTGTCCCTGCAACCTTAATGCTTCTCCATACATTTCCATCCTGTGCATTGAATGGAAAAGATACCATGTGAGCATGTAATTACAGACTGTATTATAGCGCAATAATTCCCCAGCAAGACAGCTAAAGACTGACTGAGAGCTAATCTATCCAAAACCAATATACCAGTCCCAGCACAAGCTGGACTCAGGCCAGGATGTAAGCCAGGAACAGCTTTCATGACACTGATTAATGAGGTTTAGCTGCTGATGGATGGAGAACAGACATCCCCTTTTATCCTTCTAGACCGCTCTGGCGTTCAACCCTGTACCACTATCCTGCCTGAAAGTAAGGGCAAAATGTTCAAGAACATACTAACCCATTTTGAGCTTGTTTCCCAAGAAGCAGTGGTAGAAAACTGCATTTCTGTTACTAGGGCTGACCGTGGAGCTCGGCAAGACTCAGCTCCAGCCCATGCTGGCCAGCAGCAGAGCTTGAATATCCCATGTGCCATCTTTAACCTATACATTACTAAAACTGTACAGATAGCCCTGTCCTAGGAAAGGATCAGCTCATAACTCTATGGAGAACAGCAGCGGGCTCTGTAGGAGAAAGCTGCAGTTGTGAACTAAGGACGTACTGGTTATAATATTGCATTTTTTATTATTTAAAGAACAATAAGGTAAGTGCTGAGCTCGTGCAGCATTATACATGCAAAATGGCCCTGTCCTGTCGTTGGTTTTGACAGCTTCCTAAAGAACACAACTGAGAGGAAGAAAATAGCAATTTTGGGCAATTGATGGCTCAGCCAGAGCTGAAAGGAGTGCGAGGGGACAAGGGAATAGACATCTTCAACTGCAAGGCTTTGTTCTCACTAAATTTGAAAAACCTGCTTGGAAGAATGGCTTTAATAGCTTTTCTTAATCCCCCACCCAGCACTGATAATTCTCATAATGGAAAATAGGAAGGAGTTTAAAAGAAAGTGCTTATTATGCAATTTCCTATGTTACTTAAAGTCTCAGACTATCAAACCAAATTCAAAGCAACTTTGGGAATGTTAAGGTACTTTTAAAATACATGGATGTTGCTGCTATTTTTCTCTCTACTGGATCAGCTAAAATGACAGCTAAACAGAAAATCCATTAGAAAATTTATATGTGTACTGCTGGTTGGAAGTTGGAAGAAAACATATTTTGATGTTTAGATACAAGAAGTATGATGTTCGGGGACTGGAATAATCCCCATAGGACAGAGTTCATTCGCAGTACATCATCCAAGGACAGTCAGCTTCAGGCTCCGCTTTAATTTCCTGGTGAGCTTCACAGTAATATTTATTGTGCAGACAAAAGAAACTGCATCTAGTGAATATTTATATCAGAAAGGGAAGGATTTTTTAATAACTGATAGTACATAAATCCAGGAATAGGAGACACTGGAACAAAAATTGAAAGGTCTAAGTAGGCAGATAGTTTCGTTGTAATTTCTAATTAGAAAGGAGTATAGAAGATAAGCATTATAGTCATGATTCATTTTTATATAGATGGAAGAATAGGGGTTTCAAGCCGATATTTTGCAAGAATCTCCACCCAACATGCCTACTGTAAATCACGTCACCTGCTATAGCCAAAGCACCTTTAGTGGTGTCTGTCACCCTGGGCTGGTGCATTTGCACAGTGTTGTCACACCCTGCAGACTACAGCCACCAGTCCCACCCGGGCGCAGACATGTGGGGTCGTACACCATCACTTGGGGCTGATTTCTTGAAGCAAAAATTGAGAGTAATGAGGGGGAGCAGGACAGGCAGGGAGCAGTATGCAAACAAGTGAGCTCTTCCCTGATCATGCCTACACCAAGAAGAAATCGTGTCTAGTAGGTATTTATTTGAAAAGGAAATAGATTTGGGATACATAAAAAATGCAAAGATTTGCACTTCTTTAGCAAAAATTATAGTACTTTATACAATTTGACAACATCATGCAGTACCTGCTGCCTGATACATACACGTTACTCCAGGATATAGTCAATGTAAAAAGGCCTCTGGTAAAGAAATAATAACAAATATGCACACTGAAAAGCACTTTAAATCCCCTCTGAGTATTCAGGATGAGTTGAAAATACAGCAAATGGTGGTATCTATGGTGTCTTTAAAAAAAACAACTAGTTGAGAGAAAAATTTTGCCATTTGTTAAGGAAAAATGTAACCATGGGATGATGTGGGTGGAAACAGATCTCCAGAGCTCTTCCAGTCCAGCCTCCTCCTCAGAATGGGCCAGTGCGAGCAGGTCGCATAGGGCCCTGCCCTGTTGAGCTGTCAACAGTTGCCACTGTAGTTCAGACAATGGCTTTAGCATTGTGTTGTCATGTAAACTGCAGGTTGGAAAACCATAGCCTGGGAACAAAAGCTACTGCTGAAAATGTACAAACCCACTGTGCCACTTCCAGTTGGCAGCTGAGATCCATCAAAGTCTTATTAAACAAATGCCTCCCTTACATAGGAAAGATGGGGGGGAAATTGTATTTCTGAGCAACCATTTAAGAAAAGATACCAGGTGTTATGAAAAAAAATTACAATTGAGAATTTGCAAGTATTGGGACTGTGGTAATAAAATCTAGCTGATGGAGAGATCTAGCAAAGGGAAAATATCTTGTGAGAAGCAGCATTAGAGATGGACAGAAATTTCCTCAGCATTAATAACTCCCTGAGCAGCAGAGACAAATGCACCAGAAATTATAGGTGTGTTTTTCAGTGAGTTCCCAATCCAGTTTTCACTTTGTTATGTCAAACTCAGCATGCACTTGTGCATCGTTGTCAGGAAACAAAATTTGCCTGTGTCCAGAAAGACAGTGAAAAGCTTTTTAAATAGTTACCTTGTGCTCCGACAAGTGCCAGCCCGGGAAATGAGCGGGAACGTGCAACATGGGGATGAATAATGCCATCACTTGGTCTTGCTCGTAGAGCAGTTGAAATGTGAGCATTAGCCATTGCAAATAAGGTGCAGTTGGGAGCTCACCGGTGGAACAGATGTAGAAATGTAAGTTATTGCCTCTCAGCTATTCATTTCCAGCCCTCAGCTGAGCACGGTGACTAAGGAGCTCACCACCACTTGTAGCTGTTTCTCTGCGAAGTAAAGCAGATCAACATAAATGCTGTTCAGCAGCAGTTTGAGCTAATCTGATCTGCTTTGCAATAGATGACTAGGCAAGGTGGGTTCCTGCATTCCAGTGGATGGACAGTTGGGAGCGGCTGGAGAGGAGCATCTCCTTACCCACTGCTGCCCCTCCACGGAGAAAGGTTTGGTGATGTCCCGGGAAGATGCTTGGATATCCACAGGTCTGTGGGCATGTGGGACATGTCTCCTATCCCTCCTAAGAGTAATGCCCAAAAGCCAAGGTTGAAGTCTTGCTCTGGGTTCAGAGGTTGGGCTGCGAGGGGTCTCAGGCTACGGGATGCCTCAGTGCCAGCCCACTGTACCCTTTCAAAAGAGCCACAAAGGCAATTTTAAATGAGAAGAGATAAAGAACCACACTGGCAAATACTGTCTCTTCTCTTTTCAACACCTGCAGATTTTTCATAGAAAAAATGAATTGATTGTAGGAGAGAATAATATTATAAATCAAGTTGTATTTCTATTATAATGATGAAGGGAGAACACATTTTCTATATGCTAAATATATTCATGGAGTTATATTATAGTAACATTCCTTAAACTGATGATATTTATCAGTTGAGGAAAACAAATTGCTATATACAGAAGAAAATAATTAAAGGAAAGGGAAGAGTAATAGCAGCATCACAGCAGTCAAGTCTAGCAATGTCTTAAAAGAAATATTGATGTTGTTCTGGATGCGTGTCAAAGAGAAATGGAAAGATAGCTGGGCAATTTTTTCTACAGTTGTAACTACAAAATATCTTTAAACACTTGCAGTCATATATACCCAGGATGAGATTCTGTTTCCAGCAGACTACCTTGTCTTTGCTTTCCCTGATAGGAAAATGAAAGATGGGTTACAAGGGAATTTTTGTTTATTCATCTTTCTGAAAACTGTTGAGTGTCATCTATGCTATGCTTAACCTAATGTATCACCAGAAAAAGGCGGAAAAAATGCAACCTGCAAGTATAGGGATCATGGTGAGGCCCAGTGGTGCTGTTACACTTATTTAAGGGGGCTATCGGTTTTTCCATCATTTCCCCTCCTTTTTTTTCCAGCTGCTAATAATTTGTCTGATATGTTTGCCCAGGGTGAAACTTCATGTGCAAATTTAGAGGTCAGGAGCAGACTCGTTTCACATAAGTGGATTGAATTCAATTCCATATTCTTAAGGCAAGGGCTTGTTTTTCAAGGTAAGGAGTGCACATCTGGGAACATCTGGAGTACGAGAGGTATTGCAGTATCCGTATCTCGGACTCAACAGTAACGTGCAAAGTGGGTGGGAAAGGCACATATCACCTCATTATCAGCCTGCTAGTGCCTAATTGAACAGCTGCAGTGCTGCAGAGTGTGTACAGCATTACATGTACATTCACCTAATATATATACATATCAGAGGTGCTTGATGGGCCTTTTATTACAATGCTGGAATATAGCACCGTTGCTAAAGCTGTCAGGGCTTATATAGCTCAAAAAATAATTGTCCGGTCTCTGAGGACCTGGTTAGTGCTTAACACAACAGTTTTTCTAGGTCATAATATGCAGTATGACATCGATGTACTGCTACTGCATCTTACGATGCCAAATGCCAAAGCTGACTTCCAAGGTCTGCGTTTCTCTGGCTTTACTATGGACTTTCACACTAAAATTGCAAATATCCATGGAAAACTCACTTCCAGAGCTCCCTCTTGAAGGAGACAATATGGATCACATTGCTCTAAATACTCTGGTCCCAGTAGACTTGCACCGATGAAGAAGTTGTTGTGGGTATTGCATTTTGCTGCCCGCTTTCCCCATCCTCCTTTTGTGGAGGATTCCCTCTTTCTCCAGAGGCACCCGATGGGCAGCAGTCGGCCAATTTTATACCTGAGTTGCTCTGGAGCTGTCTCTTAACTGTGACTTTGCCTGGTACCTACCCTTAGGAGATCTGATATATTGAGGCTTACATAGTAATTAGGAATAAGTGGGAATGGATAGAAAAATTTTCTCAAGTTTTTCTAAACTCTGCATGCTTATTTTTAACTCTAGCTTCCTTTACAGATGTTCTTAAAACAGAAAACAGCTTGTTAACAGTAACAAAATGGAAATTTCCTCTGTGCAAAATAAATTTAAGCGATATACATTTATGAATATAAAAAACTCGGTGTAACACTACACTCTTCTTTGCAAAAACAAATGTGCCTCTATGTTACACATGAACCTAATACATTACAGTCATTAAGAAATATGTAACGTTGCCATTCATTGAAGTGAAATGAGGGTATGTTTGAACTAATAGAACTGAGGGAAAACAGGTGAACTGTGTTTTGTAACTGATGGAGCTACTCTGTAGGAGGATAATTTCTGGGCATACTGTCACCGTAATCCATCAACAGCATGGTAAGCAAATGGGATTTTGGTAAAAGCATCTACTCAGAAGTAGATTTTTGTTGTAGCTTCACACAAATGGCTGTGCTCACTCGTTACAGTTGTCACAGAGGAGCAAAACTAAGTTCACAGGTAGTTACTGTAATGTTACCCAGACAGAGATGAACTAAATGACATGTAACACAAGGAGCAAATAAATGGTATGTATTTCTAAATTTTCCCAATTGTTTGAATGTGTAACTAATATACTTCTTTCAAGCATATCTCTCTTTTTGGTGAGACCACATTTTTTATTGTATTTCTACTGCCCAGTACCATACAATATATAAATTTTCTACTCACCAAATGAGGACTTGCTCTTGTCAAACAAAGCAGTAGTTATTGGTATCCCGAATGTAAGGGAAGCATAACAGGTCGGTAAAGAGATGTTTATGAACTCTAATGTTTCTAATGCAACATTTATGTTACTTTTCATACAACTGAAAAATTATCAGCCTGACATTAAAACAAGTCTTGTACTTGTACTTACTTGGAGTAAGGGTATAATGTTTTGCTAATGGAATGTTACATTTCATTTACATATTTTTTCCCAACAATTTTATGCTTAAAAAATCATTGCCCTTTTGAATTATGTGAGGTTCTTTTTACTGTAAGGCTCCAGCAATTTGCCAGCCTCATGTGTGTAATTAGTTTAATTAGCACTACAGCTTTAATGAAAGTGTCAGTGTCTGCTGTACGCACCCTGTTCTTTACTGGACAAAGTAAAAACTTGTGTTTCTTAATCAGCTGCAGCTGAAGTAGTCCAGTCCTTACAAGTCTTCATACAGTGCCTGAACAGGGGTAACATATTTCACCTTTTCTTAAAGCATCATGCTCTTTATTTTGGCTAGAATGTCTGCATCCATCCAGGCTGTACTTAGAAAATGTACATACACATTGGGTATGTTCAGTGAACTGTTTTTCACAGCTTTTAAAATACATTACCTTGGCCTTTCAGGTAATCCCTAATTATTAATGGTACACAAAATAAATAGTATTCTTACTGTTTGTGAACAGTCCCTGAATAATGGATGGGGAGAATGAGACACAATGCATCTTCTTAATACAGGATAAGGGTATTTCACCAAACCCACTGAAAGCTTGACATTGAAAACAACTCTTGGGGAACTGTCAAGATGACAATAGAAAAAGCATTAACGATTTATCAACGTGCCATTAGCCCTGCATGTTAGACCCGACAATGTGCAAAGTCTATAGATCATTTTTATGTTCCACAATAGAAAAATTTGAGTGGAACAGGAAGCATATGACCTCTAGGCTACATTAAACCAGTATTAAGAAAAAGATCATTATCTAAAAGGTAAAAAATCATATTAATTCTGCCTACTTGTCTGTCTGACTTGGGGCATTTCTGATTTGTTTACTTTCATGTTGCTTGGCTATCAATGCATAAACGCTCAGCAGAAGCTTGGTAACTCAAGCACAGCGAAAGAGAACAAAAAGAGAAAAAGAGAACAAGAGAACACACAGAAAGAGAACAAATTCCCCAGTATGAACATCATTATTTTTAAAGCAAATGGTGGGGGTTTTTGTACTCCAAACTCCTCTTTCCTGTGTTGTTGTGGCCACCTTTGAGTTCAGGTTTCCCCTTGTAAAAAACCTACTTTATCTCCTCTATATGTTTTAAGAGAAACAATTTTAAGCAATCACAATACATGCACACCCACAAAACCTAACCTTTTTCTCCTTAAAAGCATAGTTGTCTAAAAAGGAAACTTTCAGGAAGGAAGCTCACCTGTTTTGGTTCAAAGGACCATGTTTTTACTCATCATGCAAATACCACAAGCATATTAATCTCCATGCTTCGACTGCACATGACGACCTTTGCACGGAGTCTGACATCAGCTACCTTAAAAGTAAAGCTCCATGATGGGCTTTTTTGTTATCAGAAAGAAACTATCATCATCAAAGCACCACAGTTTCTTCTTCATTTTACATCTGAAGGCCAAACTGTTTTGGAAGATTACATTTTACCTGCAGATATTTGTAATAAAGAGTATCTGAGTGCTTCTCTTTTTTATGTGTTGACTGTAGCAAAACTCATATAGTGCTTGATGATGTGTTCCTGCTCATTGCAGAGCCAGTGCTATCCATCTGGGAGCCTGTTGAAACAAGAGATTTCATTTCTGGACTCACTACTGGTTCAGACACAGGCTGCCCTGACAATAACTGTTGTTTTGTATTGCACGCAGAGAAATGGGAAAGGATGTCTGCTCGCGGGGGGGACTGCTCCCCAGGCCCACACCACTTTCTTTTTAATGTCTGTGCTCACCAGCAGTTTCAATTTGTTTTATTTTAATTTCCGTTGACTGTATTACTCCATTGCACGTTGATTTCTAAACACTTATTTTTATTGATTTAAGACAGTAAAGCTGTCAGAATAATGCAGTAATAATATGATAAAACAACAATAGGTCTTCATTTTGCTTGGCTGCAGAACAGCCTAATCTTGGAGCGTGCAGCAAGTCCTCAACAGAAATGCCCACCATGGTGCTACAGTTTGGCACATAAATACACATTTAGACAGCTAACCACATGGTCTGATTTTCACAGGAACAAGAAAACTTCAACTAGCGTAAATACCAGCTGTGCGTGTTCACCCCCTAATCAATCAGGTGGCATCTGAATGACTAACTGAAGGGAAACAGATAGGAAATAAAATATCTAGGGCTGCTCTCAGGTGCCTTATGTAAAAACTAGGAAAATTTCACAGATGCTACTGAATTAAGCTGGTGTAAAACCACCAAGGAGAGGAAACCCATTGGAAGATTTGTTTTTTGCCTAACCAGCACAGAAATTCACAGTAAGTGTTTTTCCTCATTTTAATATGGTTTCCATCATTGTGTATTCCAAACCCAGTCCATTTGGGGATTTTTAATTCCTAATTTTAAGGTTGAATGTCTTAACCATTGTTTCTTATCCTAGTTCAATCCAAGGATTATAGTATTTTTGTTTGAAAGGGGAATGGGTCTGAATTAGGAGTAGTTATAACCCAGAATGACATTAACCTGTTGTAGACCACAGCGTAGGCTGCTGGGGGAAATTAAATGAGCAACAGGTTTTTGAATCAGAGCAATAAGAGACTTTGTGCGGCTCTGCCCCAGGCCAAGGAGGACATGGCAGCAGGGATGGGGGAGGATGGGCCAGGGGAGAGACTTTTGTGGGTCAGCTCCTGCAGAGGCTGGCGGCTCCACAGGAGGAGCTCAGGTGATGCTCAGCCCCCTTGTGCTTGTGTCAGCAAAAAACAATGCAAAATCTCACCTTTTCCTTGAACAGAAATGTGCACAGAGTTGGCACTGGCAAAAACTGTGGAACTGGAAATAATAATCTCATTATATACAATTATTATGACTTTATTTAATTTTTTCCTTGCCTTACATCATTTTGGTTAAAGGTTCCTTATGTGCTCTCTGGCAGCTGGGGAGGGTTTGATCCAGAAGAAAGTAGCTGTTTTTACAAGTGCTGTGGAGTAACAGCACTTTGATTTAAGTTCCAGCACTAAACAGTGCTGAAGAACCAATGACCAGTTGTGCCAGTGGTGTTAATGGTGCATTTTATGTGACTCCGTTTCATATAAATGCTGTTTAAAATACAATGTTTCTAGCTAAGTAGCCACATGTATATATCAAATGCTGTGGAAAAAAACCAAGACTAATTTATGCCTAAAGGTTCAGGATAAGAATTATTGCTTTATTTTGTTAAATTCTCCTTTTTTTTTTTTCCTTTCTCCCTCCCCTTCCCCCCCCCCCCCCCCCGGAAGATAAATTGGGAGAGATTCAGATGGGGAGATGCTGTGACATGCGTTTGGGCTTGCTGAGGGCACCTGCTTCCCTCCCTGGGGTTTTTCTTGGGCCTCTGTGCTGGGGCCATATGAACCCCGTGATTTGGGGCATAAAGACAGGGGAGCAGGGAAGGGATCCCTAAAACTGTCTTAATAAAAACCCCACATCCGTAAATGGATAAATGAAGATTAGAGTCTGGCCAATGAAATATTTAAATAACTTTTGATTGACATGTTGGAAATAAGATCTAGATGCCTGGACACTGATTTACCCAATGAGTGACGTACAGCAGGTTTTCCATCAGTGGCTCCTTCCAACAACAGGTGACAACCTACATATCCGTCAGGTGTTATAGAAATACAAATTATAGCTACAACTGGCATTTTTCCCTATACCTTCAATAAGCATATGCAGGATGTGTTTTTGTCATTTTACTTAGTGATGCAGAATACAGGTAAGGAAAGAGGTGTTGTTATTTTCTAGCTGCAGTAATTAGGATAAAACTTAGTAGTAGGAATGGGCAAATAAGATTAACTGCCTTATTTAATGGAAAACAACAAACTTATACCAGAGTAAATATAGTTCAATGGGTATTTGAAAATTAAATGAGATGTACAATAGACCATGTTTTGTTTCAAAAATTTGTCGTAAAATAATTTCATATTTTAAAACCATTTATACAGTAACTGTAATTAAATGTATTCAGCAGGACATGGAAAACAAACAATGTTGGGGCTTTGGTGATGTCACTGCTCAGGTGAGCAAGTCTGGGAACCTTGAGACAAGCTGGGAGATGTGGATATGGTGTTTCGTTCCTTGTGAGCTGAGATGCATTTGTCCGATTTCTTACCTACAAGTCTCTGCTCATTTCTCTAAAATAAACATTTAATTGTTCTGCAAGAAATCAGCCATTCATGAATGTCTATACTGAATAAAAAGGAAAATATTTAGGTTTTCTTTTTACAGGATTAATATATTTGTTGCACAAGTATTATCTTAATCCAGTAGCCGTTATAAATGAGAGTTATAAATGAGTTATAAATGAGAGCAATGTCTTTCTGTCAATGGATTTTATTTAACCGGCTCAGGTTATTTATGAGTTGTTTGCAATTCTGAGCCCCTAAGAGTAATAACTTGTCTAAATAAATTAACATGAAAACTCCCTTGATATCCCCCAAGTAATCAAATTCTTTTGTCAACAACATCCCCAAATAGTTTGCATTGACTTTAGCAAAAGCTTGTTAGAATTACAGACTTATCATGAGGCACAACTCTTCCTCTGCAATTGGAGGACTGTTAATTTCCAGGTTAAATAATTGTTCTGTTTTGCAAAGATCTCTCATTAAGTTCTTTGTACAGCAAAACTGGTCAGAAGAAATGAAAACTAAGGTTGTACCATGAGATGCATCAAATGGGAAGCACCCTGACTCCCACCCTCCTTGGCCTTGCAGCTTTGGTGAGTAACATCTTAAATTTTCCAGCAGCAAAAATTGCGGAATTACATTTTCTCCCGAAGCTTTAATTGCTGGGTGTTAGAAATACTGTGAAATTCAGAAATACTGTGCAAAAGTGATGCACAGAAAAGTATCGCAGCAGCAAGGAGCTGTGCTGGATTAAACTGTCTAGTAGGGCTCATTTGCTGTGACATCACAGATTGCTCAAAACAGAACCAGATGGCTTTTCCCCCCCTTTTTCCTTCAGAGATACTTTGGCAGACCAGTACACACAGGAATAATAGATATATTATGCACAGAAAAATAGTACAAAAACAATTTTGATAAAATATTTGAAACTCCTAGAGGATCTTTGTGTTGGGAGCTGAGCAGGCTGTAAATAATTGAAGCATTAACGATAATTTACACCCCTAGGACCAGCCATAGAGGATTACAACCTCATGGAACCATTTACCTTGAGAAAAATGACAAAATTTCCAAGGACTGATGGTTCCTTGAGAGATTTGAAGCGGAGGCTGCACTTGGCTTGAGCCTATCTGCTATCAATTCCAGTTCATACAAAGACATTTGCTCCGATTATTATTACATCCCTGCCCTTTCTTGCCCTTGAAGTATTGGCATTGTGGCTCTGAAGACAGATTCAATTAACAAACCAGATAGATGCTGACCTTTCCGAGATTGTTATTCTATCCTTGATTTGCTTCAGGGAAGAAATATTTCTTTCTTGTATAAATATGAAATAACAAATAAATAACCAACAATTGATTTGTAGTTTTTTAAAAAAAAAAGAAAAAAAGAAAGAGAGAGAGAGAAAGAAAGGAAAGAAATTAACTGGTCAAGCAGAGACACTGGTATTAGCTGAATGGCTTCAAGACTTTGCATTGGGATCACTCACCAAGTAAGCTGCCATCCTTCATGATTAAAGAGCTGTTGGAGGATTTCTGGAGTAGTTTTTCCAGGGATTCAGATAACTTAGATAGCTTAGTGCTTTTCACATTTTTGTTAACTTTGTGATTGATTTTCTGCAGACCAGTGAGGAAATTTTCTTTTTGTTGCTTTTTCACATGTTACAGACCATTGTCTCATACCATCACATACAATTGCCAGGCTGGTGATGCAGGGTGGCGGGGCTGAGAGCCCCCACAGGCAGGGCAGAGCAGGACCAGGACCAGGACCAGGACCAGGACCAGGACCAGGACCAGGACCAGGACCAGGACGCTGGACAACAAATGCATCTAGGCAACAACTTTCTTCGTTTATATTCACGTTCCAAAAAATGTTAGTTTTATACTTCAAAACAGCTTTCTTCCCCTCTCCTCCCCCCCTCCCCACCATGCACATTTTTGGGAAAAGCTCAAACAGTGTTTTGTTTTTCTTTAACAATGATGTAATTATTAGACAGTATTAATAGTAGAGAAATTTTGAGAAATTTATAATTATTGTTATTTAAATTATAATTATTATTTATAGTTATCACAATTCTTTTAATAATTTCCATGCTATCATGTTACAAGTATTAAATTGAAATCTTTTTGAACACTCATCCTGAATCTGTTACTTTTTATCTGACTACCAGATTATTGTATTAATTGTGCCACTTATACCAGCCGGGCTGTCTTGTTACTGATTTGTATTATTTGTGCTAAAGTCACTTTAATTCTTGAGGTCAGATTTATCTTCTTTTTTTTCAGTCCTTTGGATTTGTGTTGGAGATGGGTATTATCCAACCTGCTTGTCACATCCTTTTTTGGGAGAGAGTTTTCAGGAGGAAAGCTGAAACCCATGGGCCTCATGTCTTGATCTTTTGCAGGGAAGCTCAAGCTGAATGGCTAGGGCAAACAAACCAGGGTGGGGAGTTTGCACTGGTACAACATGTTTTTTGTGGAAAATTTGTATGATGCTTGTTCATTTAAGATTATCTACACTTAGTCAATCTGATTTTATACAGCGGGGTGCTGGACAAAACGAGATGGCATCAGCTGCCATCTCCTAGTGTTTTATGATATGGGTGCATGGTGAGCAAAAGGACTTTTATTCAGTCCTCTTCCTTGCCTGTTTGAGTCCCATGAATTCCCTTCTTTCCATTTTCTGTCTCACCTTCTCTGTCTGTTTTTCTATCCACTTCTAGGAAGTAACAAAACACCATACTCAATTACACAAAGTCTAGCAATTCCCTTCCTCAGAGCCAGACTTAATGATTGATCTGTCTCTCTGATGTCTAGGTCATGGTTTGGAAAGAAGAGGTGAAATCTTCCTGCCAGTTGGAAACAGGAGAAAGTGTTTCAGACTATAAATGTTCATAATTCTACAAAAATATGAGACCAAAAGATTTCTATCTTGGACATCATGGTAGATGAAGGAAAAGGTCAATTTTACCATTAATTCATGAAAACCTTTCTTTGCAGGTGGTGGAAATTGTAAAATCTTATTGTATCATATAACGGTAACCTTAGGTTACCCAGTAAAATCAGAAAAGCCTTTGCTGGAACAACAGAAGGAATTAGGTGTTCCAGACAGCTGTTTTGTATACTGTTACGCTACACGCTTGCACAGAGGCACTCCTTTTGAAACAGTATTATAAAATGCATCCTTACTTACATGTGAAGTATATTAAATGTCCTTCCATTTTCTAATTTATTTGTTGTTGGATCAAAAATGTTTATTCTTAAATAAGCCCCCAGGTAACCAAACAAACACCACCATCTCACAAGGTACATGGTATGCCAGTTCAGCAATGGGGCAGCCCAACAGGGTGGAGTGGAGATGTTAGTAGTTCTCTACCATCCTCTGCTGTGTCCTGGGTTGGAGGAAAGTACCCCCCTGGGCCTGACAAATAGAGCATGGTCCACTAAACGGTACCCCTAGGTTTAGCAAATGGAAGTGCTCCTGCAGCACTAATGACCATAATGACTAATGTTTCAGAAATTGTACATTAACTTGTCAGTTCATCAAAGGTTTAAGGCACCTACCACTACCAAAAAGCAGAGTGACAGATGTACAGTTATGCCATTTATACTAATCATAATACCTAGTGGTCTTTATTTTGTGTGCTGCTGAACACCTATTGATCACCTAGTTTTTTTAACTTGATGCGGACAGCCTTACAGATTTGATTTATAAAAGATTTATTTTTTGTTTTGACAGAAACTGCAGACTTTTCTGCATAACTTATTAAAGTATAGATTAAAAGTGACGTGTTGATTTGTTACTGACTTTGAGGATTTCTTTCTATGCTGTTTGCCTCCAGCATTAAGCAGTCCACTGAACACATAGCTTGTGCATGAATCCTTTTTTCAGTCTTGGGACTCATTCTAATATTATACATGATGCATTCAACCAATAAAAATGTAAACAGAAAGACTGAGTTTATGCCAGCAAGTCACAATAAGCTGTGCATTGTCAAAATATTTAATCATGCTAAAATTGGATGCTGGGCCCTCCCACATGGCTTTATTTTGCCATTGCAAAATGTACATCTTTTAAAGGTCACAGTTTCCAATTTCCATATTCTTCTGTTGGTTTTTTTCTGAGAATTCAGTTCCTTTTATTAGTCTGTTATCTAATATTTCACTACCAGGACTTCTGACCTTTTCTGTAATTTTTTTACCTCTGTAAATGAGCTGTCCTTACTGCATATTTGTCCCATACACAAACGCTCATATACCCATTTCTGGTCATCCGAACACAAGAGTAAGAGTCAGGTGATAGAGGGGTGCCAGGAGGAGTAGGTGTGCTGCACACCCGAGCGCATTGGCACTGCGCCGAGATCAATCAGACCGCTCCACATTTAGAGGAGTCTAACTTCAAGTGTACAGTTCTTTACTGAATTCACAGAGTTTAGCTCTTCCAAGTTACGAACAAGGTAGAATCCAAAGCAGATTCAATCATATTGTCTCGGTTTTGCTCTGCTTTACTGGCTGTAACAGATACTCATCAACTGGGCAGGAACTGGTAAAAATCCATCTCGGTTTCTGACTTGTCTCACACAGTGATATGAGTAAAAGCCTTGATCTTACACAAATTGCAAGTCAGTCTTGTGTAAATAGCAATACTAGGGCTCTGTAATGTGATCAAATAGCCAAAAGCCATTGTGGCATTGAAAAAAATTCTGAGTTAAAAGCACCTTTGTTATTTTCTATTAAGTGTTAAAGTCATAGGCATTTTTAGAAATGTAAATATATACACAAATGATCTAATTTGGGATCATTGTACACAGCCATCTCTCATGGTTTTCTCTTTGGTAGGGTGGATGGTATCATTATTTTTTGTTATTCATCTTTTAGCATATCATTTTATTATTTAGTTTTTTAGTCAGCGATCACATGCTTGGTAAGTATCAAAGGTAGTTTGATAATGCTTTCCTTAATTTGGTTATACTTTCTGTTGCTAAAGCATTCTTGAAATTCCTTTCCCTAGCATCAGCCTGTGGTTTCATACAAATGCATCTGAATGGTACAGCTTCCACAACGCTCTGACCCTTAGTCAGCATTGTCAAGATACCTGTTTGATGCTGTACGCAACATTGGTTTGGCACGCATTGATTGGGATGTCAAGTAAAATGCTGACATGAAACTAGATGGAAGATTTTCCTTTTAGTTTACGATTTCCAATTCAGCCCAACAGAGTAATGACAATGTAGTTGCCATCTATTTAACCTGAACAACAAATAAAAAGCCAAAAATCCAACCTGAAGAAGTGAGTGTTGCCCATGGACGACCTCTATTTTAGTTATCTAGGAGAAGAAAGTTTTATTTACAGCAGATGCTGTTTAGGTGATCAAGGGCTTTTGCAATGTCATGCTTTCCAAAGAAGTTATACCTTAGCACAACTGTTTCTTCTTTCACACCTAGACAATAAAAAACCTTCTGTGTTGAGGCTGGATCCTCTAAGGCTTCTGAAAGCTGATTCCACCCCAAACAGCAGAAATAAATCTGAATGCAGAAGCCCACTTGTGATTTTTGTTCTTGATGATTCCAGTCTCAGGTAACTTAAAAAGGGAAGAACCTTTTTTTCAGTTTTTAAGTATATGGGCTTGCTTTAGGACCACATAGATGTTTGTCAGAAGGCTCTGACGTAGTCTCCATACCAAAGCAGGACATTTTTTCTTTTCAAGGCACAAACCTTAGCAATTAGGAAATCACCAGCTCATTTTCTGTTTCCTTTCAGAAATCCTCATAAAACCCCTCTTGTCCTGACCAGTTCCAATCTCCCGATTTTCAGGCATTAATATCTTTTCTCTTCCACGCACTTTCAGACGCTTGTTGCTGGCATCACCCAGCAAGGCTGTGCAGGGAGCTTGTGCTTGAGCTTTGACCCTGGGCTCCTCTCCAATCCCTTGCTGTTTCGGGCGCTGTGAGTGTCAATAATTACCACCCTGGTGAAGTCATGGGCAGTTGAGAAGATCCCTATTTCAGCCATTTCTGGGAGGTAAAGAGGTGCCGCTGTCTTCTACCTTACATTAAGAAAAACTCAAGGAGAGTTAATTTGCTTCGAGAGGTTTGGCTGGGGCAGGTTATCTGGGGAGCCTAGGGCACAGCAAGGAACACATCTCCCAAGTCCCCAGCTAACGCCATTGTGGGGTGTTTTCCTCATCATTTGTCACCTGCAGAGTATTCTTATAAGCAGTACAGTATAACAGGAGATGATGTTATCATTTTCTTCTCTTTCTTTTTCTTCCCATCTTTTCCCCAAATTCGGGAATTGTTCACATCTGTTTCCCTGGGATTTCTGCGGATCTCTAAAGTAGTGAATTAGGTATTGACGGAAATTAGAGAAAGAAAACATTTATCGATCATATAATCTAGTCTCTAGAAAACAGAAAATAAATTACATTTAAGTAATTTTCCATTTCTCAGATGTAAAATAAATACTATAACCCTTATAGGTATTAAGATGACCATTCTCAGATCAAAATGACTGACACTGCAGTACTTTCACAAATGTTACGTGTTTTCTGATGAATGAATATAAGCAGAAAGGAAAATTAGAAATTTGACAACCTAACACCAGCAGTGTTAATTTTCTACAGTTTTGTCATTTACTTGCAAGAAACAATATATTTCTTCTATAGCTTTATTGCTCCTTCTTCTATCAAAGCTCTATAGAACTGAAATATCTGTCAATATAAAAGCATCTTCTCATAAAAACATTGGGAACCATTATGGTATATTGTTATGTACACTAGTATTACCTAAGGAAACATTTAAAGGTTTGAAAACTGGACATTTTTTAGAGAGAGTGGAAAACAATATTTCTAAATTAAAAATACACTTTTTCTTTATTTATTTCAATACAATATTTTATCTTCTAACAAAACTCATATGCATGAGGGGAAGAAATAATCCTTTAATGAGAGACAAAGAAAAGAAAATACTTTTTAGGTGTCTGGACTCACCTGCTCTGAGTTTTGTCCCTGTCTGTAAGACTGAAGCCTCAACTCCTCTCCTTTACGTGCCGTTTCCACTCCCTGGACAGCACCCAGGGACTCCACACATCCCAACCAGCCCTGCAGCCTTGTGGGGCACCACCATACTGCTTCCCCCCCCTCCAAAAAATAGGCTTGGGGTCTTGTCACAGCAAACAAGGTACTTTTTGTACTCTTTGGAAACCTTCATGTTTCATTACTTCGTATAAATAAACCTTATATATTGGTAAAACAACTCATAGACTGCTGTTCCCAGGTCAAAGGGGAAGCAAGCTGGCCAATTTATGGCAAACGTGTCACCTTCCCAGCCCTAGTCCTCATCCCAAACATGGATCAGGAGGAGGCTGAGGGCGGAAAAGCAAATCAGGTTAAATAAAAAAACACAAGGAGCTGTCCTGTAATTTTTTTCCTAAGATCACGGTTTCTTGCTTGAACATTGGTGTCAAACGTAACCACCTCCTCTGTGACATTTGCACTATAGGGGCCATCTGTTTCTTACAAAGTGCAACCCTAAGACAGCTTCATCTCCAGGAAAGTCACCAGGCAAAGAGCAGCCAGCGCTGGGAGACCTCCGCTGTGCAAGGCAAGCCTTATGAGCAGCTGTGCTGTGGTTGCCGGCACCGCAAGCTCAAAGAGAGGGAAACTTTAGGAAAAAGTTATGAATGATGTGGTTAGAAAATAGAGTATGTTGGGGAAAAGTTTGGTGGGAGTCAGGGGCACATTGACATTCATTTCAGTAGAAATTGGGTTACTGCTTGTATTTTGATTCTGTTGCCTGTGATAACATAGTACACACTATTTCCATCCTCTTTTTATTCCAGTTCATACATTTCCCAGTTTTTTGGGTCATTGAGTTTGTTCATGAATTTAACAACAGACAGTACCGTGTGCACTGTAAATATTAGAACTTTACCGAGCAGATAGCTATGGCACGAGGCTGCTGATATAATGCAAATATGCTTATTACTGTTAGAATTTCAGCCAGGGAAAAGTCCAGACATTACCATTTTGAGAAATGAGGGGTTTTTTCCATCTTCTTTACAGTGCACGGTTCACTGGTAAAGACTGTTAGGGTTGAAATTGCTAAAGGAACTCAACCTCAAATATGTTTGAAGACATTCCCTGAATGAAGCAGAGCACACTCGTAATAACGGCAATAAGAAGTTCATTGCAAGGCGTCTGCTGGAAAACTTGACAGTACTACAGAAATTATGTGCAGAAAATATCAGCACTCACACTCACATCTGATTTAATATCAGCATTTTGTACTTTATGTCATATTTACACAAAGGATTGTAAATACAGGCATGTGTCTATCTGTCCAGCTGGTTTTTCAGCAAGGACTCGGGGGAGAGCTGGTGGGGAAACCCCTGGGTGTTGCATGGGGGGCACTGCCTTTGCGTGGGTTGGGGGGGGCCTGTGCCTGAGCTGACTTTGGCACCTTAAGAATATCAAAGCCAGGCAATTCCACTCTGAACCATTGTCTGACACTGATCTTTGTTACAGCTATTGCCAAGCAATTAAATTGACCACTGCCTCAGTTTCTCCCCTCTGTTAAACACAAAGAATTATACACGCATGTTACAACTACTCAGCTCAGGGATGTATTGAGAACCAACTAAAACATCTGGAAGGTGTTTTGATTGGGAAGCTCTGAAAATAATGTCTCATCTGTATGTAGAGTGACAATATAAATATATGAACTTTTTAAGGTAAACTTGAAAAAATACATATACCTTAATGCACTGGGAATGAATTTTATTTTATTATATATAATGTTGTAGATGTACTTGCAGCAATACATTAATAGACCATTAAAGCACTTTAAGTGGACATGACTCTAAATGCTCAGGTTGGTGACCTGAAGTGTTTTCATTTTTAGCATGGTTTAAACCACTGAAGTATACTAGAAACGAGGACATTTATTAGTCCTTTGCTTTCACAATAAGTTACTTAACATCAGCCATCTAATAATGGAAAAAGACAGAAATAGCCAATTAGAAACCAAAGGCAGCTGAAATAAAGAGTTTACAAAAAGCTATATGCTATGAAACCACATGCAGAACCTAATGCAGACCAGCATCATTTTTCCTGGTGGACTGAGAGTACCTGGAAGGACACTTACCTAATGCCATACATAGCTGGGGATTTAAATTCCTCATCTGCCATCAGCACAATAAGTGGGATAGAGCCTTCAGCCATGCTGTTTGCACAGCATAATTGCTGTTGGCACATGGAGCAGAAGCTGCTCTGCCACGTGCAGAGGATCTGGGCAGGAGGAACCTGCCAGAGCAGGGTTTTGTGAACATTTTGCAGTGATGCAGGGTTTTGATACCCGACATGTAAGAGCAAATGGTAACTTATCATGTTTGCTCTTTCCAGCTTCTCCAGGAGCCCTGATAAATCTTTGTGCTGAGGATTAACTCTAATATGTAGAGGACATGGAAAAGGAGGTAAAAAAGGCCAATGATTATTAATATTTTTACCAGAATTGCCACAGTCACACCTAGTTCAGCCTGTGTTTATTTCCCTGATATGACTGGCCTTCAGAAAAAAAACCCAGGAAAATGCCAGGAAGATGAAGAGTTGTTACATATAAAAAGCTATTTGAGTCATCAGTGCACAGGAGGAAGCAGCAGCAGTCCTTATAAAAACGTGGGGTTTTTTTTTTTTTTTTTGACAGTGCTATCAGCTACTCTCTTTTTCATTTGAAATAAAGGCAATAACATAATCCAAAATGCAAGAAACTAAACACTGAAGTCCCATTTGTTCAGATGTACCCATATGAAAAATGAGCAGATAGAGGACATATGTCTCCAGGCACGTACTCCAGACCTTTGCTGGACTCCTATGTGCTTTGTGTGGGGCTGTCTAGATACATGAAATTATGCCTGCTGTTTCCTAACTCTGAGATCTAAAAGTTAAACCCACTGTCCTGGTACAGCACTTGCACTAGTGATAGAAGAAGTGGACTGGATCCTCCCTTTGTATGAGATAGTAACCTTGCCCAAAGCCCCCAGAATTGTCCCAGTGACAGGTACGGCCCAGCAATCTTCATGAATCCAGCCTGTGCATCAGCAGTATCATGTATAAATGGCCTTGTGTAAAGTGATGTGCTTGCAACAATCAGTTTTTGCTATTATCTCTCAGTTTCTATTGAATGCATATTATTGAGTTTAATCAGTGAAATGAATTTGCTAATGAACTTGTTAATAAGCTTGCCATAGCTAATGTTGGGGTTTTTTTCTGTTCCTTTTTATTTTGGTTATTGTTGTTTCCATATATATATATATAAAAAAAAAGCTGCTGCAGCTGTCTGGCAGCTTGTTTTTTTGCTTTAGGCAAATGACGAGAATAAGTTCAGTTACAATTGCTTTGATCTAAAGAAAAGTTAATAGAAATTTTGGTAGCAATATCAGCTTAAGAGAATTTGAGCTCATGACCTTTGCATTGTAATGAAGCCAGTTTATCTGCCAGGCTGGCAGTCTTTCATTCCCATATGTGGGGATATTCAGTTACTGGCACCAGGAGAACAGTTTTGGAAGAATTCAGAAAGGTTTGTTCCATCTTGTTTGTATGCAGTTCTTTGTGTTCGCTGGATACATATAGAGTTACATAGCATGTGTCCTGAGCATTAGCCACAATATCAAGATGTATATAGAGAAAGATGAAGGCTTAATACATGTATTTAGCTATGACATATTTGGGAAACACAGACCTGATTTAGGGCATTCCCCTGTGTTTTGAAGAGAGCCCTATCCCTGGCAGCACAGGGGAGAGCTGGGCATCACGGGACAGTTTCAGTCCCCAGGATACTTTGGGTGAGTGTCATCATTTGCTTCTCCTGCCAAGCAGTAAGCCAACACCACAGGCTGGTCCTTTCACAGTATGGGTGCAAGGTCCCAGTGTTAATGTTGCTCACATCTGGGTTTGCACAGTGCTTACCTTGCATATGCGTTGCAAATATCAGCCAAAATTCCTGTAGTCACCTGTATGTCTTCACAAACCCTCCCTGGGCACGCTGTGTGTCGCTGAGCTCCCAACCGATCTGCTCCTCAAGCACTAGCCCTTGCTTAGATCCCTCCTAAGCAATTCAGCAGCGGGTTCCTGGTGCCACCAGTTAATTCCAGAGCACAAAAACCTTGCCCAAGGAACACTGTTGCAGTCTGCTGGCGTGGTTTGGTCCCCCCTGGGACTTCCTCGCCAAACAATAAGGCACAACAATGAAGTGGTATGATGAGATTTCTTTGACTGCAGCCTGTGTCATGGTGACAGTGGCAGCAGTTTTTGGCCTTGACACCCTATCAATTTTC
This sequence comes from Aptenodytes patagonicus, assembly GCF_965638725.1. Lineage (NCBI taxonomy): Eukaryota > Metazoa > Chordata > Aves > Sphenisciformes > Spheniscidae > Aptenodytes > Aptenodytes patagonicus. The sequence goes on from NC_134953.1 coordinate 32,342,459, forward strand.
TGTCAAAGCACTGGAAAACAGGAAGCTGACTGCAAAAGCTACCATGCTATTAGTACATCATCCTCAGCAACTCACAGAAAGAGGCAAGGCTGCCAAACACTTCTTTGCGCTAAAAACCTGCTATCAGGGTGCTGCACAGGACAACTTACTTTCCCTCATTCTCAGTAAATATTAAGAAACACCTTTTGCTTGGCAGAAACACGAAACTCACTCATGAGAAGGAGAATTGCTATAGTAGATGTAGTAAATAATTCTATATTCTCTTTATGTTTCATGAGTATACACAAAGATTTCGTTAGTGTTTCAACAATGAAAAAGGAGTTTTGGACACCATAGTCAAAATGGAAATGGACTGGGTATAGTTTACAAAACAGGTTGGATGTCTAGAAGAAAAACATCTACAAAGGAAGCGCAGGTAAGCACTGGGAAGGAGTGCTGGGCAGGGCTGAGGCTGGTGTGGAACTGCTGTCGATGGGTTTTTAACAAGGGATTGGGCACACCTCTGCCAGGAATGACATAGAAAGTATTTGGTCCTGCTTTAGGATCCAGGGTGGACTAGAGGCTCCAAGGAGATCAGTGCCTGCCTTACTCTCCCTGTCTATCATCAGGCATTTAGCACCTGCAAATAGTGTTAGAAGAGGCAATAGCACTTCACTTACTTAGGTATGAATGTAATGTAGGCATGACATGAACAAATTATATGCTCTGAAATTAATTTCATCATCTGAGATGAAAATGACCCATTTTGGCCAGACACTCATCCTTGCCCCGTGCACGTCCTAACCCGGTCAGACACCTCGCCCCATCCCAGGGACCCAGGGCTTGCTCGTTTTCTGATGACATTTGCATTAACCTGAGGGTTAGATGTCCTGACAGTCTGCGAGCTCAGGTTTTCTCATTTTCAGGAGGTTTCAGTTTCTCGTCCCTTTCTAGAAGCATATTATAACAGAGTCAGTGTATGACAGGACACAGCCCTCACGCGAAGTGCTACGGGATTGCCTTGTGCCACGGGACAGCTCGACACAGGAGCATGGGCTGCTGCAGAAACCTTTCCCCTGTTCCTGAAGCAAGGGCAAGAGCACACTCATGCCAAACCTGCAAAGCCAGAGGTTGAAATTGTCTCCCACTGAGATCAGAGCAGTACAATAAACTGATTTTCACTTTGTTCCATGGGAAAAGTAACTTGCACTGTACCTTACTCTTACTGTGCTAGGTATGTTGTTAAGTACTTCCTACTCTATTATCACTGTAATCAATACATTTTACAAAAGAAAGGCATACTTTTTAGGATGAATATGGGGGTTTTTTTGGAACTCCACAAATCTGTTAAGAAAATATTATATAATAAACTCATAGTTGCCTGTTAGAAATGGGTGAACTTAGCAATTTCATTCCCATTCTGCCAGTGGATCAGTAATGGACAATTTCTAGCCAACACAAGCTAGCAATTTCCATTTGCGTGCTGACCCGTAGGCTAGGGTTGGGTTTGGTTGAATGCAGTGCCAAAGGTTATAGAAAACAGCTTTTAGGGCCAAATCAGCCATGACAATTTCAGACAAAATACCATGGCCAAAATATTTTCGCCACCCCTGTTTCCAGGTCTGCACAGTCTTCAGTGACAAGCTGGATCCTGGCCACGAGCATGAGTATGTCTGGGTTGAGGTCTCAAATATAATAACAGAAATTGCTTTGGAAATGCAATGGGAGAGCCTGACAAACTTTATGTTGTGTTTGTTCACCTTCAGCTGTCCCAAGAGGATTGCACAAATTGCTATGGGCTTTTTCATGTGCACTGGACAACTGTCCTTATTTATGACACCCTTTTTTAACATTATGAGGTTTCAACATCACACATCATAAAGCTCAAATTAAAATGTGTCCCTCTGAGCTTTCACATGGTGTGCACAAATGCCATGAAGTGAAGTGGGAGATGAGCAATGACAACATACTGCGTTCCACATCATAGTTAATGGTAACCCAGAGTGTATCCTGACAGGTTTTATCTCGTACTCTGCATATAACATTTTGAAGAGCATCCTTTAATGTTCCTTTACACTAGGTTAGTTTAGATTAGGATCTACAGAAATGTTAAAAATGGTTGATATCTATATGCTCTTGATGTCCCTGACACAACAGAAAAATACTTCCCACTCGTGGTGGTAGGATTTGAGATAACTTACCTTCAACGAGACAGCTGGCTTCACATCTCCAAGCCCATAGCTCCACTTCTTTCTCTTTCTCCAGCTTTCACTGCTGAGAAAGGAGCACAGACACAACAGTGCTGAAACCTCATCTGATTTTGGGGTGAAGGAATAGGTGCTGCAGGTTGTAAGGTTGTAATCTAGTGTCTTCTTGGAGAATATCTTGCTCAGCACCTCATTTGTGTTATCTGGGCTTCACCATGAGCAGTGGGGATGTTGGAGGTGGCAGCATGGCAAAACAAATGTCCCTGAAGAGAGGCAGTTTCTAATGCACACAAAGCTTTAAAGGTGAAAAATGGATCCCACCAGCATTCCCATGGGCAGATACTAGATTGCCCTCCTAGAGATGAAAAATGCTCAATTTCATTACATGCCCATGCACGTGAGTGCTGCACTGCGCACTCAGCTCTGCCTCTGCTCCGTGATGCAATGTCAGTTACTGTTAGTTGATGAGGGTGAGGAAGAGGATTCCCCCATCGTGTATTTTCCCAGCACGTTGAAAATGCCACCAAGCAGCTGCAGTTCCATGATGAACGTACTTGGAATGTGGTTTCTGGGGCAATAGCCATGGCAATCGGCAGCTGACCTCTGCCGTGCAGCAGGGCATGGGTGCCAATACCAGATGGCAGTGTGGGACATGAATAGCCATCTCATAAGTAGCATTCATACATATTACACTGCTCTGTTACTTTAAGTGAACATCTTTAGTTTATAAATTACAGGAAAAATTGAGACATTTATGAAAGAAATAAAGAACTGCGGGACAAAAGACTTTTCACCTTGCAAGAAAGGGATGAATATTGAAGGAGAAGAGGAGATGGACTGGGAGCTCATTTCTGAAGGTTAGGATAGTTTTCCCTTTCCTTTTGTTTCTCCCCAATTCATTTCAATGAGAATTGCACAGAATAATAATCTACTTGTTTTGTCTGTGTGATAATTGCATTGATAATTTAGTATGATTTAAATAATCAAATTCAGAGTGGTTTGTATGTCAGAGTCTGAGAAAGGGTTTTCTTTAATCTCCAAAGATGCATATTCATGATGCCATTATATATGTAGCTAAAGAAATTACAGTACCATTGTCTGCTTCAAACAAGTCATCTATTGCCTGCTTTTTAAAAAAAAAGATGAAACAGTCAAAACACAAGATGATTGATTTGTACTTTCAAAGTTCACCTCCTCTCACTTTGGTAATGGATTTCTTTATCTATCAACAGCTATCCTTGTCATTTAATGTCTGTCCAACGCAACCTATACTCAGGTTTAAGTGCTGTGTCAAACAAATTCATGCCTTGGTGTTTTTCTGCCATCTCTAACTCATGTTTTGCTCTTGCCACCGCAGCAGAACAGGTCCTCGGTGTGCTAACCATGTGTCTTGTGCCTTGCTGGTTGTGCTGTGAGCTGTCCTGAATACCGAGCTCGGGATACACCCGTGGGCTGCTTCTGCCTCCTGGGACGTGAGCCATGGGACGTCCCAGCAGCCACGTGCATGCCTTGGTTTGTCCTCCATTTGTCGTCACTGCTGGGCTTCAGCTGGCAAATGCAGGAACCTCATTTTGTGTGCCACTATTCATTTTCTAAGCATAGTATATCCCTATTTTCTAGATTATTGTATGTGTGGTTGGAGCTATGGATATTATTAAATGAGGAAAAATAACAGTCGTAAAAAAGAATGCAAGAATGGCCCCACTGAAGACTGTGGGAGCTTTGGTCAGGGTATGTATACATGAATAGGTCACGAGAGATCTTGTTGCAGTGCACAAGATAATGAACCCATGATAAGAAGTATCTCAGGTTTTTATGACAGTCTATTTTTGCATTGGATTTGAACATTTGCTGGATCAAGATTTAACTAAATTATTGCATAAGATAATGAAAATACGTTAAGAAACATCTTTATGGAATAGTATTTGCCTTTGAAGGATTAAAAAAAAAAAAAAAGGCTATTCAAGAAATATGAGTATTAACGTACCACAGGTCAAATATCTGTAATTTTGTTGACTTTAAAATTTAATCTGTTATATATTACCATGCATTGATACTAAAATGCATTTGTTAAGAGAGGTAGCCACAGGATAGCAACTGACATACATGGGCGAGACAAAATTTAATAGCAGTAAATCCTGATTTTCCTGTGCTTTGTGACACTGCTGTGGTATTGCCATTTTGAAATCCACAGCATAGGGTGACGAAAATTTCAAGATATGTGAAAAAATAAAATTCTTTTCCATGAAAATTGGCTGATATTTGAGTATGAACTTATTATATTGAAATCAGTTGAACCAGCCACAGACTAAGGTGTTGTGTTTAAGAAAAGACAGAAGAATCCAGCTGAGAAAACCAGATGGAAGAGATGGGTGAATCATTTAATGCAAATTCCTTAGTTAGCTATTTTTGATTCTTTTGTTCACAAATTGTCTTGAAATAGCTCATGAATTTTCTAAATTATATGTGCCTTAGTCCCTATGCCAGTTTTGTAGATAGCTTGTTGTATGCACTATGAGAGATGTTTGATGTCTCATGGATCTGTCATGCCATTTGGTGGCTATTTTTCTTTCCATCCATTGGAAGATGCAAAATTTAGGCTTTCTGCATGAACCATTTTACATACACTTTCAAAATGTATTCACCATTATTGTTATTTAATGTTTGCATATACCAATGCTCATAGGAATTGGATTAGAATTCAAATAAAAGAAACAGAATTAAAACATGTTTTCACAAGAATGGATAATTTATGGCTTGATAGAAACCTGTGCAGTATAACAAATAACAGCAGGAAAGGGGTGGATAAATTATTTATTCTCCACGTACATATTGATATTTTTTTTATATGTTATTGAGCTGAGCATGGAAAAGCTTTTGCTAGTTTCTTGCCTTTGTACATAATTCCTTTTCAAACTGGAACCAGGGTTTTTCCAATTTGGTTAGTTCGTAACAGCAGGGACTGCTGAAATATGGGCAATCTCACTTGTGCTTTTCTTCCTTTCTTTTTTTCTTTCCTTTCTTCCTTTTTTTTTTCCCCCTTTCTTTCTTTCTGGCAGAGCCTAAGTAGAAAAGGAGAACACAAAATTTATTGCATAGAGCAAAGCCTCACTTGTACCTCTGGCCAAGCAGTCTATTGTCATTGTACTAGATTTATAGTTAAACTGATGTTTAATCCCTGGAGAATTTAGTCTGTTTGCTGTGAAGTCTGAGCTAATGCAGAGCAATTCCTAAGTGTGCAATTCAGGCAGGGTTTTTTTAACTTTTTTTTATTATTATTCTTTATGGAGAAATGTTTCTAAGAAATGTTGGTGGTTGAAATTAAAAGAATTAGATTTTTTCTTCCATTTTATCTGAGGCAATTAGTTACTTAATTACTGAATACAGCTTTTACCAGTGACTGTGATGAAGTACAATTTTTCCATTTTTTCAGACTCAGCCATCAAAGACTTTTAGTTCACGCTTTTAATGGGGAAAAGCTTCCTCCAATGGGTAAATACCTTGCAGTGTTTAGATTAAATTATTGTATATATTTAAAAGTATTGAGGGTATATTTAAATAAAAAAAAGGCAAAATGTTTAAAAGGCACAGTTAGTCAAACTATGGCATCCACTAATATGACTAAAACAGTTTAAAAAAAAAATTACCCCAGTTTATTATAACATGCTTTTCAAGTAATATTTTATATTGGTTCCTGAGATCTGTCATTTTGTCCACCAGCTCTGTCCCATGAGCTAAATTTTGCCTGGTTCAGGAGAAGCATAGGAGTAAATTAGAATCAATACATTAATTTTTAACATATTAGCTCTGTTTAAGAGCATGAGGGCTGCAGCTGAGAGCACTGAGTGCATGAGGGAGGCAAATCTCCTGGACGGGAGGAGAAACCTGCATTTAATCCATGCTTTGCAACAAAGAGAATAGCAGAAACCCAGCCAGAGGAGCCACGGGAATGAGAAGCCCACTGGGGGGGAGAAAAAAGCCCCTGGGAAGACGCACCCAGGGCAGTCAGTGCCTTTCGAGGCACCAGACACCGTCTTGTGAACAGCTTGTCCATGGGCTGGGGTGTTTTCTTTGAATTTTAAATACAAAGTTTGGCGGATAAAAGTCTGTCTGTCCTAAGGAGTTACTGACTTTATCCTGGATATGGAGCTGACCTCTAACTAGGTAAAATGCCTGAATACTACAAAACACTCGAAAAAACAGCAATAATAATGCACAAGCAATCTGTAACTCATACATTGACATTTAGTCGTAGAATTAAGCTGTTACTGTTCCTTGCTTATTCCCGCCAGGTTAGCTTTTTGTACTTCCAGGAACATTTATAGAAAAGGAAAAAGGCATTTGCTGTTTAGGAACCCTCCACACAAGTACCAGCCCATGCGTGTTCATGTTAGTGTGATGATCCTAATATTTACTGCTTACACCCTGTCTCCAGACAACCCTTTCTGCACACTCTTCAGTTTGGTGCTTTATTGCCCCTAAACATTGTCCTTGCTTGGACAATGTCCTCCTGCACTTTATCAAGATCTCTCTTCCCATTTTTTTCTTGCCATTTATCATGAAGTCTTTTAAATTTCATTTTATATGTAAAAAATGCAAACTGCCACATGGGTCTTTGAGTACTGCCTTTGCCATGGGTATCAGCTGCGTTTCACTGCTGGTGAGGCTTCTGCTGGCTTGTGATTTCCCAAGCAATGTAGCTTGGCTGGGAGCAACTCATAATTCATCATTTTTTACATGTAAAAGTCAACAGCCCTCTTATCGTAGCGGGGAGAGGGGAGCGCAGGGGGGACTTGACAACCAACTGGCTGAAGCACGGAAAGGCAGGGAAAACTCCTCCGACAAGACAGGCAGTGTCCTAAGAAAGGGAAAATTGACTTTTTAGAAAAGGAAGCATCATCATTAGTTCTGCCTGTGTATTTTATAGCCAGTTCTCATCATATACAATTATGCAAGCAGTAGTGCTTTATGTTTGAAAAGATAAATATTCAGTGAAAGTAGCGAACACTTTTACTGCATTTTTAAACTTGTGGCATTGACAAGAATAAGATGTGAGTAACCAGCTCTAGTTTTACGAAACTTTGAGGTGGTTCACTCAGTTCCCACCTATCATGTAAGTGTTTATCCCCGACATCCCAAAGCTGAAGGATAGGCACCATTATCTGCCTCGTGCCAGTCACCATTTTCCCTCCACGCCAATGTGCACGGTGCTGATGTGGGTTGACACAAGCTCTGCTTTTCATGCATTGCTCTGTGCGTGAATTACTTCTCCATGAAGCTCTGCTTCCAGACAGAACGATCCCTTGGGGTAATGTTTTTAGGTTTAACAAAAAGTCCCCACAACCCCAGCTAAAGAGATGGGATTCATTATTTTTTTATATTAACTTGTGAGGAGTTGTTATGGAGACTCACCTTGTGAAGTCTCTAACAATTTTTTCCCTGCACAGAAAAAGAGTGAAAATCTAGTAAAACAAGCTGGAGTACATATTACTTGAGAAGCCACCAGCCCCTTCCAGTGGGGAATGAGAAGCTGCAGAAAGTTTAAATACGAAGAGATCACCACTCCATATACAGGGGGTAAAGCTGAAAGCTTTCTTTTAAGTAGATTTCCTTACCTAAAGAACAAAATAAATAAATGAAGTCAAGAGAATGCTGAATTGGCATTTTCATAGAAATGTTACTCTTTTGCAGGCTAACATCTAACTATTGCATGAGATACGGCATTAAGGGGACATTCCCAGCATGCTAACATGCAACAGAGATAGGGATATGAACCAGTAGGTTTTATTTCGAAAAACACATATTCTGAAGTTGTGTTCTAAGGCAGAAATCTGGGTCATTTCTGTCCAGCCCGCACAGAAGAGCACTCTGCTACCTCCATGCTAGGTGGGGTGGGAAGAGTCTTTTGGGACCATTCCCCAGAGCACTCCAGCTCCTCAACCCTGCCTGGGATGCTTTGGGGAAAACCCTGCTTGGGTTTTAGAATCAGGAGCAAACATGGGCCAGCTATGTGCTAACAGCCTGTTACAGCAGTTGGCAGATTTTCAGGAGTGTTTGTGGGCACATCTGAGATGTGAAATTGTAGGTAAAGACTCCCAAAATCCACTTGTTCCACTACAGACATAAACAAAAGAAAAGCTGGATTGATCCTTGTCACTTTAGGGGAAAAACAATTCATTTCCAGAAATTTCTCTTCTTATCATAGCCACTGAATCTTATTGTCTAACCACGTTCAGTGAAGCTCAAACAAGCTCAGCTTCATCTGTTGCTTAAAAACACTCTGGTAAAACAAGAGACTGTAAAGAAAAATCTTTATGCTGCCAGCAACTGGTGTAAATGGTTGATGTGCTGAAATCTGTCAATAATACCAGAGATTGCTATTTTTTTTCCTGTTGTCTTGATGTCAAAATAAATATTAATTACCTTTAATTAATTAATTATTGATTCAGGACTGAATGCTTTCATACAAGAAATTAACATCAAGTTAGGATATTTTTTTCTGGCATAGCACTGCTTTATAAAGCTCCAAAGGCAGGCTGCACAGCTGAGGGCACTGTGAGAGGATGTCATTTCTCATCAGTTATATTTGCATCACCGAACCCTCGTTTACCTGCGCTCCTCTGGTGATTGATTGTGGTAGTGGCTGTAGATGAAGAAAAAGGCTACAGCTGACACTGTCCATCATCAGATATTAAACTGCACTGCCTGGAAATGTTGTGAGTCAGGACTTCAGTTTTTTAAGTACCAAAATTAATGATTCTTTTTCTTGGCTGATGAGAGCTGAGTCTAATTAATTTCCTGTCACAGCAAACAGCACTTGCAGAAGAGGAAATAGTAGGGAAAAGCAAATGAAGCTCAGGTAAAAGATGCATTAATTAAAAGCTCAATTTGCTGTGGCCATATTTCTCTCTTCTCTTCAGATTTCCTGTTTACCTCATTTATAGCAAGTAAAGCCCAAATCTGCCATTGTATTAACTTAGAATAGAAAACTGTGTAAAATCAGATTACTATGAGAAAATACCTGTTTTCAAGGTAATACCTGAACAGTACACATCTTTAACCTATCATAATCACAAACTGAACAGCTGAGAACAGTGCATTAGGCAACCAATTACCTGAAACAGTCTTCAGAGTGATGACGGTTTTCCCGATAGTGCTGCAAGACATTTATTTTTAAGGCAACAAGTGTGCTGGGCAGATATGAGAAATTAAATGTTGGGCTTGATTAGACATTGAAGCTTTACTATTCTTGCTCCATCCTGGTTAGCTGTGCTGCAGCCCCCTTCCCTGGGTGGGGGGCATGGGGTCTATCAGGTGCCATCTCCTTCTGAAAGCAGCCAGCCATCGTCTTGGTCAGAGCATTTGTCCTCATGGTGTGCACAACATTGAGCTGCACCACTGCTTTTCATGGGATCCATGCAATTAGGACTGACTCTCTGTTTTAAGCTCTACTTCATGATATCTGCCACCCCCAGTAACTCAGACAGAAATATTTGGGTGGTTAAGACAGCTAACGCGTGTTGTTCACCCAGTGAGCACATTTGAAATGGGTGGAAGGGAAAAAGATTAATATTTTAGGCAACTGAAGACAGATATTTGGATAGAAAAGTACTGGTGGTGCTTGGCTGGGACTCGAGTTAGCTGCCTGTGCGTTTATACAATGTGAAAAACTCAAACAGTGGGTAAATTCCTCATTTTGAGATGTTTACTATTCCCTAGCAGAGCACTTTGCCCCAAATACTCTGGAAGGCTTAAAGAATGATACATCTTCTCAACATATTGCAGGAAAAAGTCTCTCCCTGGGAACATTAGTGACTTTACAACTGGAGAAAATAAATTCTGCTTTCCCCAAGTAATGCAGCTTACAGTGCAAATCTAATTTTAGATTCCCTCTGTCCTCTCTAAATATTTGCTCTCTGTCTTTCCCAACTTGATAGAAGGGCAAATTTAATTATCAAGAGTCATATTTGTATGGACAGATCTTTCATCAACAAAGCATATGTCTTTTGGTTTTTTAATTGTTGAAATCCCATTATTTCTCATCTTTGAGTAACTGAACACATAAACTACATCTGCAGTACACATTTGAAGTTGGCCATCTAAAGCAAGCACAAGGAGGGGTTGTGTATGGATAGATATTCCCTCCAACTTTCATTTCCAGCTCCTCAAATATTAGGCACGTTTGCCAAAACTTTGCCCTCATCAGGCCTGTGAGTTGTGAATCTTCATTAATATTTGTACGTTTTCCCCAGGAATCTGTTGGATCTGCTGCTCTCTGTCTGTCTCAAAGTGCTTGCTAGGGTGTGCTCCTCACCAGCACTGTGCAAGGTCTTGCTATCTCTTCCCGGGGACACCCCAATTTTCGCATTTTAGATGGTTTGAAGCACAGATACTGTTGTGCTCAAACTCTCATTGTCATCAACAGGGGTGATACATGCCATAAACATGGGGTGAAGTGTTCCCTGTTTGTGCAGCTAGTGCCTAGCCCATACTCCAATGCTGTAAAATTGCACCCCTCCTAAGCACACATTGACGCAGCTTTCTGTTGGTTTCTTCTTTGAACAAAATCTGAATCAGTCTGTGCAAGAAAAATGAGATGTGAGTGAGAATTTGTTCTTTGTTGGGTTTCTTCAACAATCAGACTTCAGATGTGAACTGCTCCCCTTTTTTTTCATTTGTGATTCCTAATAGAGAAAAAGCTTTGGAAATCCACTTGTTCTTTTCAAGTACTAAAAATGAGACTCTTTCCAAAGACCACAGCATGGTTTTTGTAGCAGCAGATTACTCCTGCCTAATCTAGTGACCATTTCACACTGTGTCAAGAAATAGTGAATAAACAAGATACAAAGCACTTGGTATAGCTATTTAGACGGCCAAAAGCCTCCCACAAAACATTGCTGGTAAGAAATTACATAATACCAGGGCAAGAGGTACGGTACTTTGGTGCTCGCCAAGGCAGAAAACAGAGGGAGGAGCAGACGGCCGCCTGCCAGCATGGCAGGAGCTCAGCAGAGGGTGCCAGGATGTGAACCGGAGTCAGAGTTATTCAATGTGTCCTTAATTATCGGGGGGGAGGCATAAAGAGGAAGGTGGCCGAGTGTGCCTGTGGCAAGCTATTTCAGTTAGGTTGAGTGGGAAGACTGGGGGAAACTTCCAAAGGATTTAATAGAGGTAGGAGGGAGGACAGCAGCACGTCAGATGAAATGCTATGCTGACAAATGCAAAACAATGAACATTAGGAGGAAAATATGAACCACTGCTCACTGGTGAGTTCTAAATTAGCTTTAAAAGTAATGAAAAAGACTTGGGCATCATTGTGGAGAGTTAACAAAAATATCTGCTGAGTAGGCAGCAGCTTGCAAAAAAAGACAAGCAAAATGTTTGGATGTTTAAAGACTTGGAACGGAAGACACAACTGAAATATGATGATGCCAGCATATACATAAGTGGTATTGCCTTGGTTCAAACGCAGTTGTCCTACTCTTGTACACAAAGCAGTGGGAAAGGAAAAGCCTGTTAGTCAGAGAGGCTAAAGCCACAGAAAGAGCTGCATGAACCTATACTGAAAAGGCTGTTAAAAGCCTGGAACCTCTCAGCGTGGGAGTCCCCGTGGTGAGTTCAGTCTTCATTCCCCTCGCTTCTCCCCGCTCTGTGTCATCTCCAGTGCGGCAGTAACCTTGCCATGGTAAAGGTTAAATTAAGTTTGAAGTAATTTCTACTAGCACAAAATAATCCAGCCATCATCTTTCTAATGTTTACGTGGAAAGTTTTTGCACTTTAATTCTTATTATATGTTTCTAAAGTGCAAGTTCATTTTTATAATTACTTAAATAACATTATGAAAAATCAATAAAAAAGAGCGATAAAGTCACAGGTTGGATGGCACCTCTGGACATTTAGTCCAAAGTCCTGCTCACTGCAGGGCCAATGTTAGGTCACACTGCTCAATGACTTGTTCAGTCAAGTCTTGATTATCCTGCGAACATTTTGTGCCAAGAATTTCCACCTCAGATTCATTATTGTTCCATTAAAAAGCTAGTCTCCAGTCCATAAATTTATTTTATTCCAACTGGTACATGAAAAGTCATAAACTAATTTATGAGCTGAAAAATGCTCACCTTACTGCCACAGCTATTTGACGTATGCCAACTTTAATTCTGGCTTTCCTAAAGCCTCTGTTGCAGCTTTTTGGAGGAAGGCGAGCTACGATATGGCTTCAGCAGCTGTTCTGAGGAATGAGTCTTCACCACAAATAGAAGAGGATATCTGATATAATCATTGAATTATAATATTACAGACAAGTATTTAAAAGGCTCTTCTGTTCTCAGCACACATACTTAAGTAGTATCTGCTCAGAGAGAGGGAGAGAAGTTGGTGTGGGTGGTACAAAGGAGCTTTTAAGTGCACGTCCTTTCATCACACCTGTAGCGTGGGGCTGTGCCTGCCGTGCAAAGTGAACCCTCATCTTTGCGTACCCTCAGATTAGAGGAGCAGCAAGGTGTTTGATCTGCTGATGATCTTAGGGGAAATTATCAGAAGATCAAGAAGTTTCTGCCATCTGCTTATTGGGCCAACTCAAAGTCTGCGTTCGGGTGATCTCCCTGTAGCAGTTCTTTCCTCCTAATGATGACCACCTCGTTAGGACTCTGACACCTCAGCAATGCAGGCACTGCTGTGCTGTCTCACACTGTGCCACAACCAGTTTAACATCTTGTTCAACACCTAATCAAGCACCACATGCTTCAGGAGGAGCAAAAATCAAAAGAAGGGTTTGGATGTGAGATCACCTGCTCCCAATTATGGTCTCCTTTTAATCTCTCTTAACTAGTGAATGATTTATGGTCAGAGTCAGGAGGTGTTTTATATCTTCTGCAAGGACTTTGGCTGCTGTGGTGCTGAACCATCTATTAGCTTTCGACGTGGTCCAGTCCCTCTCCAAACTCGCTCCACCCTCTGCCTCTGCTGTGCTCAGTTCATTCTCCCTGAAAACCTTTAGGGTTTTCTAGCTGCAGGATTGAAACCTTCCTTGCCCCCAAAATCCCCTCCCAGACCCCTGGGCACCCCCAGGCACCATGCCGTGTTGCTGTCTCTGAGTCATCAAGATCTCCATCCTCTGCTGCTTTTCTTGATGCTTTTCAACGCTGCCAGCCAGTCTGACCTCTTTTCCTCCTTAAACAGCCTGCACCTAGCATTCAGCCTAATTTTACCCCTGTCCAACCCAGGGCTTTGCTTTCAGGTCATTAAGTTTTTATTCTGTTTCTGGTATTTTGGTCCTTTCCAGTCTCTCTCTGTACAAATTTTAAGAAAGCTCAGGCAGGGTCATCACCTTTGAGCACTGTATGGTAATGCTGATAACCTGCTTGGCACTAACACAGAGGTCTACACAGTCTGCAGCACTTCCCATCACACCTGAAGTCCTCTTCTGCATATCTTTGCTTCATTTCCATCATTGCACTAAATAAAATATAAAATGATAAGCAAGGAAAACAGAAAAAGCAGACTGTAGGAGACCAGTTATTGAAGGAAGATGAAGCAGAGCTTCAAAAGCTGCCTAGCGAGTTGAAAAACCTTATGGGTGCAGCTTAAACATTTTGATGGGGACTGCATCTGTCCAGGGGCTGCTGTGGCATCCTGATCACAGCCTCTGGTTTTCAGTCTCATGGGCTTAAAATCTGCAGAGTTGTTTAAAAAGTCTTGATCTGTGGGCAAAGTTTGGTTAATCACTACTCTTCAATATCAGGCTGCATGTACCTACCACAACTACCAGGGACTATTTTTACTTACTCCATCATCTCCTGTGAGAAATCTCAATACAGAGCTGAAGCAGCTCCCCTTCACTTTGATCTGAGCAAAGCAAGGTTCTGTGCTATTTGGATGTAATTTTCATGTCATCATTGCTGTAAAAAATGGGTAAAAACTGGAGGAAACCACCATACCTCATACTATAATTTTCTACCTATGCTATTCTATAATTTCTGTAGTTGCTCATTGCATATAACTAATTTGTCTTTATTACCATCAGCAAAGCAAGGCTAATATTTAGACTTCTAGCAATACATACAAGAGACAAAAAAAAAGCATTTTTGTGACTCATAAATAAACCTTTTTTGTAGTCAGTGCAACAAAGACATCAGCACTCTTACGGGTAACCTACACATTGTAGACTGTTAATAATATTGCCAATCATCAATAACAGCGCTACAGCATAGTGTCTTGAAAACTATGCTGAAAAAAATTAAACAAATTAGATTACTTACAATTCACAGTTAATGCTACAGGGCACATGAGTATTCTTCTTTGTTTATGTCACATCTTATCTTAGGTAATAAATATGGGTTTTTTTTAAGATACTTCAGCACTTGGCTCTTGTTTATTTCAGTTGGAATCAGGAGCCTAAATTCCTTAAGGGCTTAAGCTTACTTTCTTATTTATTATTATCAAACATAATTCAGTAATCTGTGAAAAGATTATAAAATTCTCACAATAAATTTTGGGTTGTTTTCAGGGGAGTCTTTCTTCTTCAGGGCAGAGCTATGTTTTGCTGCATTTCACTGTAAATTTTACTGCAGTGTGGGGAATGCTTTGTAGCATGCAATCATGATTCATGTATTTTACACTGATCTTTCAACAAATTTCACTCTAAGAGCCCAAATTACTGCCAGGTTGTTTTGCTAGATGGCTGGTTGTAAATGCTCAGGCAACAGAGCATGACCCCAGTCCCAGAGCCAGTTCCCACCTCGGTTCTGGGTTTATGGTGTACGGAGAGGCACAGAAGTCTCATGGACTTATGGGTTATCTCCTCAAATTAATAAATGTGTTTATGGCCTTTGTGTCAGCCTGCGGGAGGAGTGCACACAATTTCTACATCACCTGTTGCATAACACCAGAAGATGGGCAGCTTTGCCAGCAAAGGAGGGATGAGCAGTGCTTTGGCTCCTGGTGGGTCACCAGTCCATGTCCCGGCATGGGTGATGGCGCCGCTCTCCCTGCCAGTCACTCGGGCTGCACGCTCCCTCCTATCCACAATCCTTCTTGCATTTTTGAGCCTGAGACCCATGTAGAAGAAACAGAAGCATGGCATAACATGCAATTGAGTTACATGACATAAAATAAATGTCAACCATAGGAACTGGTTGGAAGAAGGTCTTGAGGATGATGCCCCCCCAGGACACCTGCCAGCAGAAGGTTTGCAACCCACCTCAAGGCACTGGAGATAGAAAAGTTTCTTTCAGGGTAGTGACAGACAATATCTGCAATAAATTGAGCTATGGTATAGTCTTAAGCTGGGATTTATCTCATTTTCTTCAGACAATAGTGAATATTTGTATGGGAAATTCCTATGGAGAACCAGTCATGTCTCTGAGAAGCTGCTGACCAAATGGATGACTTTCCTCCCTCTGACTTTATGCAGAAAGGTGCCGTGCAGGTGTGGGCAGTAAGGCATGAGGGAGCTCTTGGCTATCTGTTGCCACTAAATAACCATTATTTTTTTTTCTTTTTAAAGGAATGAGGTCATTAGCTGATTTAAGTGACACTGTAATACTCAGAGAAATGGTTTCTGGGTGCAGCTCTTGCTCCTGTCCCCTTTGAAATCAATGGATCATCTTCTGATCTAGAATAAAAGCCTGTCCAGGGTGAGGATTATCATAGACCTCAAATGTAGAGTTCCAGCTGTGTTTTATAAAACATGTGAGGATGGGACAGCCTGTGTCCTGCCTGCCCTTTTCTTACAGCAACAACCAGTGTAGCTGTCTGAATGTCCCATTTAAACCGAAATGCACTTTTCTTGCTCATTGCACCAAATGCTTTCATACTGGTGAGATGTCTAAAAGGGAAAATGTCAATTTGCACTATATTTAAAAATCTCTAAAATATGCATTTTATTAATTTTGCCTTTTCTCTCCTTTTATTATACCACAAAGAAAAGGAGACATCTGCTATAGAGTTTCTTTATTTTAATCACCTATGAAAACTTCAATTAGTGTACAACTAATAAGACTTGACAGTTTTACTAATATTAGAAGATGAGATTGGAGCAATGTAAAGCAGGAACAATTCACAGAGATATTCTGTAGATCTTTGAAATATATACTTGAAATATGTTCCTGAAAATATGACCACAGTTTTAAAACTATGCCCATCATTTTCTTTATAATAGACATGAAGTTATAATTCTCTGGTCAGCAATTAGTCAGCCACCTCAAATAACTAGCTATAAGAGATACTGAAAAAATGAATTCAGAGCATGCAGATGACACACAGAAGCTAAAAAACATACACAGTTGTGTAAAGTTCAGGAGTGAAACATTTATTATCGAAAACCTTATTAGTGTGCAACTGGAAGGTTAAGTACATAAGATCATGTAGCAATTCTGCAGTTATGACACAGCACATCACCAGAGTTTGCCATTATTAAGACAGTTCCGCTTTGTCACTGCTAGCAAGAGAAGCTGGGATGTTCATCTACAGCAAAGAATCTGGGTTATTAAAATCCAACATGAAACTTCAGAAATGTACTTTCTTCATTATTTTGGCAATAACAGTTTAAAGCACTTCCTAACACACTCATAAATGCGCAGTGCTATATTATACACAAGTGGTATTTTAGCACTCTGAAATGTCTCGGCACTGCGTTCCCATGAAGTTTTCTCTGGCAGGCGGGAAGACTGCCAACTTCTTTGCAGAGTGGCAAAGTGTGTGTTAGAGAAGTTGTGTTAGACTCCATTTGCCGTAATTGCAGGGGTAACTGAGAATAAAGACTAAAGAAATAGGTCAAGTCTCCTTTTTCAAATAATGATGCGTCATTCATACGGAGGATGTAATAGTAGGGAGGTATAAGTGTATGTAAATTTTGGAAGTGATTTCCCAGAGAAAACGGTTATAAGGTTAACAATAGCTTAGCATCCTAAAATTAGAAATAATTTTAAACTCAACTAGATTATTTGGGGAATAATCTGTCACATAGGAAAATATATCCATCTCATTAGAAGCAATTTAGGAACCAGAAAGCCTTTTTGATTACTGTAAATGGTTTTAAAAGAAAAACATCTTATAGCTGATGTATATGACAGTTGTGTACACATGGCTTAACGCACAGCCTGGTTTGGCAGAGCAGCAAGACGGAGTCAGCACTTCCCACTGCTCACAGGAGGGACCAGGCACTACTCCTGCATTAAAATATTTCTAACGAGCCAGCGAGTTGGGGGACCTTCAGGCTGTCCATCTACACTTCACTGTCTCAGCATTGAAGTCCCCTTTGCAAAATGAAATTCTTGCTGCATGTTAAATGAGGAATTTTTACCCTTAAGCCATCACAACTCTCCTGTTCGTTGGTATTCTCCTCGCACGTTGCTGGACTAAAGAAACCCTTTGCCAGAATCACACAAGACTGCAGAAAATATTACCAGAGCACTTGGTAGCTGGTACGTGTGTGAGATGGCCAAGGAAGCAGCTGCAGGGGTTTTGAGCCACTTTCCTTTCCACAGGGTTTATCCAAACAGTGTAGTTGGTGCCCCTCCACCCCCCTGGCTGCACCTCTCCTGGTTGTTCTGCAGGACCAGGCTCACAACCACCCAAATCGGGCAAATGACAACTGCAAGCAGAGATGGGCGAGAGTATGCAGCCCCATGTAGTGTCCTGGCACGGTGGATAGACAGGGTAGAGACTCCACCTAAAAGCAGACTCTGTGCCACACTGTGAGCTTTTCACAGTTGTAGCTATAGGTAAAAATTGAGAAAGTTCAAGAAGATTTACAGAAGCTTTTAATTCCTCTAAGGCTGGATGGATCAAGGGGTGTTACTGAGATACTGCATTTAGGTCTGTGAATTGGAAGGGGTAGAGAGAGTGAAAAAATGTTGACCATGAATTGTAAGATTCATTTTGCCTTAAAGAAAGATCAACAAGAACAAAATAAAGCCCTCAAAGTATGCTCTTTTTCTCCCATGAGCCAGTTTATGTAGGTAACTGTCTTGTATCAAACCACAATATCCTTTGAGCCAATGTGTGTACGTAGCTGCTGAGGTTTGCCATAAGCCAGAGAAGTGAGGAGTACAAAAGCTCCTCTTAGATTTCCAGTGTGTTTCCCCCAGTGTCTGCAAGAAATTCTTCAGTGCTTTAAGTCTGCATCAAGGTGCTTTGTCATCCTATCTGTAGAGGAGTCCACTGTCTATAGTGGAGCCCCTTACTTAAGGGTGGCTGGCAGTAATTTATGGTGCTGCAAGTGCTTTTGCAGAGGAAAGACAAGCAAAGTGACCATGAAGAAGGAGGCTCCTGTGCTCTTGGGTCACAGGACATGGGTCTGGAAAGCTCTGCCTGGAAAGGGAGAAGAAAAGCTCTTGCAGAAATATCTATCTGATACCCGTGAGCTGCAGTCACTGTAGGAAGGGATATAGAAACTGCCAGGCTTTTAAAAATAAATTCCGATTCTTTGGTCTTTTGAGGGAAGGCTCTGATGTTCACTGTCAATATCAGATCAAATAAAACCTCTGCTCGGGCTTTCCCTATTAAGAGGCTTCTCACTGCCAGCACCACCTTGGAGGCCCCAAGGCCCTTCCGCTGATTGAACAATCCTAACGAGGCATGGGAGCGTGGGGAGAGGATCTGAGGAGGGGGTGAATGTGCTAAGATGAGAGGATGCTCTGGTGCATGTTAGGCTAATATCTCACATGCCAAACCAGCCCCAGTAATTTCTGCTAATCAGACCTGATATTAACAGTCCGTGGACAGCAGTGATGAAAGAAATGCAGAAATTCTATGGTTTTTTTCTTTTATAAGCATGTCATTATGGGCTGGTTAGATTTCTATTACTTTTGACAGCTGAAGAGTATTGCATTCTGTGCAATAGGCTCTGATTTATCATTCAGTTCTCAGACTGAACTTGAGTTTTAAAATCCAGTTTCTATTTCAAATACAGTTCGTTGATCAATGCACGACACAGGTCTTCCCTGGACTTTATGTGGATGCAACTGGATCAATGGTCCTCCAGTATCTCCGCCACATGACAGCCATGTGGCCCTTCATACCTGCCTGCTCAGTGATAGAGAATGTGAGGGTGGTTCAGGAAACATTTTGGAAGAGAAACAGTCAGAAATGCCTGTTTCACTTCCTTGAAAAAGATAACATTAATCTCTGCCTAGTAATCCTGGTTTGGGGGATCGTGTGGTACTCGCCTGTAGTTGCAACTGAATTCTGCACTCCTATGGGCCTCACTGAGTTTGCAGCATGCAAACGTTGCCGTCTTGGCTCTCTTCAAGCAAAGCATTCTTCTTAACATTAATGGGATTATTAATGCGATTGGTGTCAGTGTAATTCCAGTGCCATGGGACCTATGTTTACAGAAAACCCAAGTACAAGCGCAAATTTTTAACTCCAAAATCCTCTCAGTGTAATCTGGCCGAGTCAGAAGGGTACAGAAGAGCTCGCTGCCAGCAAGGGCAGATGCGGGCAGACCCTGCACACCCCAGCTGGTCCCCAGCATGCACACTGAGCAGCCATGGTGGTTTGGCTGTCAGGGTCTTCTCCACGTGCATGTTCCTGTTACGGCCCCCCAAGGAAAGACAGGTGTAATCATAAATACAACAGCCAGTGAAGTGTGAACTATGGCCACACAGCCATGTCATTATCCTTCACCTTTCTGGCTTAAATAAAGTACACAGATCTTCTGTGGGCAGTTGGCTTTGTTGCATTTCTCTATTTTCTAGGAGAGATTGTTGTCCAAGATCTCCATAACAGCAAGGCAATAAGAACAAAAATTCTGCCTGATATGGTGCAGCAAACGTGCTTTCTCAGGAAAGCAAATCCTGGCCATAGCCTTTAGGCAGTTTTCAAAGGGATTTGCTTTCCCTTGAGTCTCACCACATCCACAGCAGCACCAGGCAGGCATAGAGCAAAGTTCAGGTTATATCTGCCCAGCCTAGATTTGGCTTGATTTGATGCTAAAAAAACCTTTTTAAACTCTTTAGTTTTATTCAAACTCTAGCAAGTAATGCAGTTGTGTTATTTCAATATTGATCAGATATTTTTGAATTTATAACACGAGAAAGACAATTATGTTTCCATAAATACACACACACAAAAAAAATGTCAAAGTGAAACTTCCACGATACAGTCCGAGTATGTTGTTAACGGTGTCCTGCCACAGATAATTTGACCCTCTCTCATGAAATCTGTCTTGGGATACAAAACAAAAATAAAGATGCAAGAGACGCATTAGTGCTCCCTGGCAGAACCAGGATGGAGGGATGCTTGGAAAAGGGGGAAAGAGGCAGCAGTGGGGGGAATGGTGAGCTGCATACGAAACGATGTACATTGCTCCAGGTGGATTTCACATATCAAGTGAATATGTCAGACCTTCAAGAAGTGGTCTTTGTGCCCCCAAGAGACTGCAAGTAGTACCTTTTCGTATGTACATTAAAAAGGCTGACAAACCATTTGCCTTTTACATATATTTTATGTATATATGTATAAAGAAGACAACAACAGGAGAGTTTTGTTATACAGGACTAGTATACAAAATAGTAGGGCTAATTACAAACACGTTCCTCTCAATGAGAACCATTCTCAGCTTGAAATAGATTAAAAAAACCCACATAATGAGATTTAAAACTCAGACAGCTTTTCAGATGGAGGTGGCCATCACAACTTGCTCTATCATTTTTGGAATAAACAAATATTAATTCTGCTATGTATTTCAAGCTGCATGTGCTGTTATGACAGTTGATCTGAAATTGGCTTTTTCTTCTTTCCCTGCTTCCATTTTCTTCTTAACTAACTGCAGAGACATATAAACCCACACACGCTCAGTTGATGTGTGCACATCTCTCTAACATCAGTTGGATGTCTGCCATGGCATCAAACATCAGCTCAAGACCTTGCATAATGTCCCTCCCCTATAAACGAGGGGAGGTTTAGATTGGACGTGAGGAAAAATTTCTTTCCTGAAAGAGTGGTTAAACATTGGAACAGGCTGCCCAGGGAAGTGGTTGAGTCACCATCTCTGGAAGTATTTAAAAGACGTGTAGATGAAGCGCTTAGGGACGTACGTGGTTTAGTGGGCATGGTGTTGACCATGACCGTTGGGTCAACGGTTGGACTCGATGATCTTAGAGGTCTTTTCCAACCTTAATGATTCTATGATTCTATGATTCTATTCCTACTGCCATGTCACAGGAACAGAAACAGGTCAAATCACCAGTGTCCTTATTCTTTTCATATTATTTTAACCAGACTATTATTATCTCCATTTAAGACGTCAGTTACTGATGAATTTTGATGGAATAAAAATACTTCTGATATGCTGAATAGATTCGTTTGCCTATTTACAGTTAGTTAAACTGTTATTTATATTTTAGATTAAAAGCTTTAATCTCTCAGTGCCAGTGTTAAGAAAGGTCTTCATGAGTTTTTCTGTGGAAGTTTATTTTTCTGCCTGTATGTCTCAATAGTATTTGTAGAAGTTGTGACATGTTCCTCACACCATGTGTCTGTGTGGATTGTATTGCTTGATGAACACAGTTTTGCCTCTGAAACATCAAATATGTGCTTCCTTTTCTCCCAGAATTATTTTAAATATATATTCAATTTTTGAGTCAAAATAGCAGGGACCAGCAGCTAGTTCAATCCGAGGGTCTTGGGCTCAATCTCACTCAGAAAAGGGATGGACTCAGACTTTGCCCCTCACTCCTGACTCCTCACTCCTTAGGGAGGTGTGATGTTGATGTTGACTGAACATCAGGCTCAGAAGAAGGTCTCCTACATGCTCTGTAAGGAACTGTAAGTAAATTAAAAGAGATAACTGGCAGCTGAATTTGCCAATTCACTTTGCTCCTGTGTATTTTAGTAGCCTCATTTGTAAAATGGGAATAATGTGTGTATCGTCATTTCACATCCATGGATTGAAATGGTTTTATGAGACCTAAATATGAAGATGCTTACTCTCTCTTTAAAAAGAATGCTTTGATTTGGGGTAGGTTAAGTTTTTATTATTATTGAATTCTATGTTTCAGAATGCTCAGCTCCAAGATTTTTTTATTAAACTCATCTGTCAGAATATAAATACTTTCTGGAGGACACTGGACTGTAAAGGGCGTATTCGATGAATCTGTGCATATTATGTCCATAAATGTTTGTTAGAAAAATTATTCCCAACTGATATGACAAAGATATGAAAAATTAGATCACAAATCTCATTAACGATACAAACACTGAAAGAGAAATGAAGCCAATTAATGTTGATAGTACTTGTCAGAAGAATGTCATGGTTCTCTTCTTAATGCCAGTCACATACCCCGAGCCGAACGACTCTACAAATTACGATTTTCCTCTCATCAGGAGCAAGCTTGGGTGGATAATGAAGGAAATTTCTGGTTTTCTTTATGTACATCAATTTACCTCAGTTTACCTGATAGATGTTACGTTAAAGTTATGAAAGGGAGTGGAAGGAGCAGGGACAGGGCTTATTGACCTCGCAGAGCCCCTCCACTCTTATCTTCTGCAGGTACTTAAGTGGAATTAAATATCAGGCTGCTCTGTTACCATGACAACTTTGCTTTTCATGAAAAAAGTAGTATATGGTTTGTAATTTGAGCTCTCTGTAAATGTGGCTATTAAGCATCATCCACTTTGTCACTGGGAAAAGCGAAAAAGCTAAACAAGTACTTTTAAGCTTGGATATAAGAGGAACTTTTCCACCTGAGAACCAAAATAGAAAACTGGTGGAAATAGTTAAAATTATCAGACTTGAAATTTTATTTACTTATGCAGTTACATATGAGACTATATACATGTCCACACATGAGTTACATATACAAGTATATAGGTACATAACTTGGCAGGATTACTCTCTAAGTTATGAGCACATCCCTTTGTCAGGTGAATTAAAGCTTGAACTGAACATTCAAACCAGAGATATGAAAGACATTAGCTCATTTTTTAACTTTGACAAAAATCTTAGTTCATAATTATGTATATATGCAAAATTACTTTTATCTTAATGCTCCTGTATAAAGTAGCACTAAGACAATCTTGCAGCTCCCGGCTTTTTGAGTACCACAGTGTGAGAGGCGCTGGTAGTTGGCACAGTGATAAAAACGCTCGTGTCCGAGGAGGTGCTCGACCTGATCCATGTGTGCCCCACCATCCTGTGCCGTGGTGGGCACGAGCAGCCTATCTGGGGCAAGCGCTTCTTTTACAATCATAGAATAGTTTGGGTTGGAAGGGACCTTTAAAGGTCATCTAGTCCAACCCCCCTGCCGTGGGCAGGGACATCTTCAGCTAGATCAGGTTGCTGTCCTGGTTTCGGCAGGGATAGAGTTAATTTCCTTCCTAGTAGCTGGTACAGTGTTGTGTTTTGGATTTAGGATGAGAACAAAGTTGATAACATACCGATGTTTTAGTTGTTGCTGAGTAGTGCTTACACTAGCCAAGGACTTTTTCGTTTTCCATGCTCTACCGACTGAGAAGGCTGCAGGTGCACAAGAAACTGGGAGGGGGCACAGCCAGGACAGCTGACCCAAACTGGCCAAAGGGACATTCCATACCATGTGACGTCATGCTCAGTACATAAACTGGGGAAAGCTGGCCGGGGGGGCCGCTGCTCGGGGACTGGCTGGGCATCGGTCGGCGGGTGGTGAGCAATTGTACTGTGCATCACTTGCTTTGTGTATTATTATTATTATTATTATTATTATTATTATTATTATTATTATTATCATCATCATCATCATAATTTTATTTCAATTATTAAACTGTTTTTATCTCAACCCAAGAGTTTTTCTCACTTGTGCTCTTCCAGTTCTCTCCCCCATCCCACCGGGGTGGGGGGGAGTAAGTGAGCAACTGCGTGGTGCTCAGTTGCCGACTGAGGTTAAACTGCGACAGTTGCTCAGAGCCCCGTCCAACCTGACCTGGAATGTTTCCAGGGATGGGGCATCCACCACCTCTCTGGGCAACCTGGGCCAGCGTTTCACCACCCTCAGCATAAAAAATTTCTTCCTTATATCTAATCTAAATCTACTCCCCTTTGGTTTAAAGCCATTCCCCCTTGTCCTGTCACAACAGGCCCTGCTAAAAAGTCTGCCGCCATCTGTTTTATAAGCCCCCTTTAAGTACTGATAGGCTGCAATAAGGTCTCCCCGAAGCCTTCTCCTCTCCAGGCTGAACAACCCCAACTCCCTCAGCCTTTCTTCATAGGAGAGGTGTTCCATCCCCCTGATCATTTTTGTGACCCTCCTCTGGACCCGCTCCAACAGGTCCATGTCTTTCTTATGCTGAGGGCTCCAGAGCTGGACACAGTACTCCAGGTGGGGTCCCACCAGAATGGAGTAGAGGGGCAGAATCACCTCCCTTGAACTGCTGGCCACGCTTCTTTTGATGCAGCCCAGGATACGATTGGCCGCCTGGGCTGTGAGCGCGCATTGCTGGCTCCTGTCCAGCTTTTCATCCACCAGCACCCCCAAGTCCTTCTCGGCAGGGCTGCTCTCAATCCCTTCATCCCCCAGCCTGTATTGATACCGGGGGTTGCCCCGACCCAGGTGCAGGACCTTGCACTTGGCCTTGTTGAACCTCATGAGGTTCACGTGGGCCCACTTCTCGAGCTTGTCCAGGTCCCTCTGGATGGCATCCCGTCCCTCTGGCGTGTCAGCCACACCACTCAGCTTGCTGTCATCTGCAAACTTGCTGAGGGTGCACCCCATCCCACTGTCTATGTCATTGATGAAGATATTAAACAGAACCGGTCCCAATACGGACCCCTGCGGGACGCCACTCGTCACCAACCTCCATTTGGATGTTGAGCCATTGACCACTACCCTCTGGATGCGACCATCTAACCAATTCCTCACCCACCGGACAGGCCACCCATCAAATCCATACCTCTCCAGTTTAGAGAGAAGGATATTGTGGGGGACTGTGTCAAAGGCCTTACAGAGATCCAGATAGACGACATCTGTAGCCCTTCCGGTGTCCACTGATGTAGTCACTCCATCATAGAAGGCCACTAGGTTGGTCAGGCAGGCCTTGCCCTTGGTGAAGCCATGCTGGCTGTCTCAAACCACCTCCCTGTCCTCCATGTGCCTTAGCATAGCTTCCAGGAGGATCTGTTCCATGATCTTCCCAGGCACAGAGGTGAGACTGACTGGCCTGTAGTTCCCCGGCTCTTCCTTTTTTCCCTTTTTAAAAATGGAAGGGAACTTCATCCACCAGTTCCTTCAGGACCCGTGGATGGATCTCATCAGGTCCCATGGACTTGTGCACCTTCAGGTGCCTTAGATGGTCTTGAACCTGATCTTCTCCCACAGTGGGCAGCTCTTCATTCTCCCAGTCCCTGCCTTTGCCTTCTGTGGCTTGGGCGGTGAGGCTCAAGCACTTGCCGGTGAAGACCGAGGCAAAAAAGTCATTGAGTACCTCCGCCTTCTCCCTGTCCCGGGTAACCAGGTCTCCTGTTTCGTTCCAGAGAGGGCCCACATTTTCCCTTGTCTTCCTTTTATCCCCAGCATACCTATAGAAGCTTTTCTTGTTGCCCTTGATGTCCCTGGCCAGATTTAATTCCATCAGGGCTTTAGCTTTCCTAACCTGATCCCTGGCTGCTTGGACAATTTCTCTGTGTTCCTCCCAGGCTACCTGTCCTTGCTTCCACCCTCTGTAGGCTTCCTTTTTGTGTGTGAGTTTGTCCAGGAGCTCCTTGTTCATCCATGCAGGCCTCCTGGCGTTTTTGCCTGACTTCCTCTTTGTTGGGATGCATCGCTCCTGAGCTCGAAGGAGGTGACCCTTGAATATTATCCAGCTTCCTTGGGCCCTTCTTCCCTCCAGGGCTTTGTCCCATGGCACTCTACCAAGCAGATCCCTGAAGAGGCCAAAGTCTGCTCTCCTGAAGTCCAGGGTAGTCAGCTTGCTGTGCGCCCTCCTCGGTGCCCTAAGGATCTTGAACTCCACCATTTCATGGTCACTGCAGCCCAGGCTGCCCTTGAGCTTCACATTCCCCACCAGCCCCTCCTTGTGGGTGAGAACAAGGTCCAGCATAGCATCTCTCCTCATTGGCTCCTCTACCACTTGGAGAAGGAAGTTATCATCGACACATTCCAGGAACCTCCCAGATTGCTTATGCGCTGCCATGTTGTCCCTCCAACAGATGTCGGGGTGGTTGAAGTCCCCCATGAGGACCAGGGCTTGTGAGCATGAGGCTGCTCCTGTCTGTCTATAGAGGGCCTCATCCGCTCGGTCTTCCTGGTCAGGTGGCCTGTAGCAGACCCCCACTGTAATGTCACCTGTCCCTGCCTTCCCTTTAATCCTGACCCGAGTTGGTCGTCTCCTCATCCCTCCCCAGGCAGAGCTCCATGCACTCCAGCTGGTCATTGACATAGAAGGTGACACCCCCCTCCTCATCTCCCCTGCCTGTCCTTCCTAAAGAGCCTGTATCCCTCCACCCCAACACTCCAACCATAGGAGCCATCCCACCACGTCTCCGTGATGCCAGTAAGGTCGTAGCCCTGCAGGTGTGCGCACGTCTCTGACTGCTCTTGTTTATTCCCCAGGCTACGTGCGTTTGCATAGAGGCATTTAAGTTGGGCCCCCAATGAGGCTGCCTTACTGCCTGGAGTTCCTTTGTGCTGCTCTTCAGGCACTCTCCTGCTCACCTGTGATCCTTCTCCAGGCTCTGGGCATCTATTGCTGGCCCTGGCATCAAACTGGTAGGAGTGGGATGGATTGAGGTTCCCCTCCCCCAGCATCTCTAATTTAAAGCCCTCTTCACCAGCTTGGCAAGCCTATGACTGAAGATGCTCTTCCCCTTCTCTGACAGATGGACCCCATCAGCCCCCAGTAGACCAGGTTTCTCAAAGCGAGTCCCATGGTCTAAGTAGCCGAACCCCTGGCTGTGGCACCAGTCCCGTAACCATTTGTTGACTCGCCAGATTCGGCTGGCCCTTTCAAACCCCTTCCCTTTGACTGGCAGGATTGATGAAAAAACTACCTGCGCTCCCAGGGCTCTGTAGTCCTTCTTGATAGTCCTCAGACTGCTCCTGGCTGTATCACTGGTACCCATGTGAAACAGCAGCAGTGGATAATAGTCAGTGGACTGTATGAGGCTTGGTAGCCTCTCGGTGACATCCCTGATGCAAGCCCCTGGTAAGAAGCACACCTCTCTAGAGAGTGCGTCCGGTCAGCAAATGGGTGCCTCTGTACCCCTCAGAAGAGTTGTCTACTACTATCACCTGTCGCCTTTCTTAGTGGCGCTGGTGGTTATACGGGGGGCAGATCAGGCTGCATTAGTCAGCTCCAGCGCTTCTCCTGGTATGACAGGACTTTCCTCTTCGGCCTGCAGAGCGGTGAAGCGGTTCTGCAAGGGCACCGCAGGCTTCAGGGGAAGTCTCTTCTTCCTGCTGGTCCCTGCCTTTGCAACCCTCCATTCTTCTGCATTATTGCCCCCCCTGCTCCCTTCTGCATGTGCTGGTGGGGGAGTTTTTGGCTGTTTGGCTGTGGGCTGCAGGTCCGCTGAAGACTGCGCTTGGAACCAGCTATCTAGCTCCTTCTCTGCCTCCCTGGTGTTACGCAGTCTTCTCACCACCTCCTGCAGCTCAGCCACCTGCAGCAGGAGGTCCTCAACCTGGGCACACCTTTTGCAGGCAGGTCTGCTGCCTGTCCCTACCCCAGGAGAGAGGTCTAGGCACTCCCTGCAGCCTGAGGTCTGCACTGCAGCCTCTCCCTTCAGCAGTTCTGTCTGCGTGGAGGCATCGGCCGCCGCTGGGGTAGATGGTGCAGACCCCCCAGCTGGAGCTGCGGCCTTTACCCTCAGACAAGTGCCCACCATTCTGCCTTGAGGGTCAGGTAGGATGAGTGCCCTTGGCCTGTGCCCAGCTGCTGGGTTATGTGTACGCCGAGTCCCCCACTGGGCCCGTGAAATGCCTCTCCTTCAAAGAGGCGCCCTCCCTGTGTGCCCTTCTGTGTGAACTGCCGCCCAAACTGCCGCACCAGGCCCTGTTTGCCCGTCCTGGTGGCAGCACTCCTGGTGGCAGCGCTCCCTGGGGCTGCCTTTAGCAGGAGTGTGGGGTGGCAGCCATTGCTCCTGGCTCCACCTACACCTCATCAGCCGCTCTGGTGAGAGCTGCCGGCTCCCGGCGGGTCTCTGCGCTCCCCTGTGGGTCCCCCGGCTCAGGAACCCCCCCTGTACGCTGCGATCTACCACTCCACTGCGGGACACGCCTGCACCGGAGCTGATTGCCTCTGTGAGTCGCGGTTGGTGGCGGTTACACCGCTTTTATATGAGCTTTGACACCGATTAGAGGAAATGTCATTTTCCAGCACGACAAACTGCAGGGACTAATTATGCGGAGCTGAAGATGCACAGATTTATCAGCTAACACCCTGCAGATGTGGTTACAGCAGACCCATCTCCCATGTCAGGCCCACCAACGGTGGCTGAAGGTGCCGTCCATCACACAGCGGTAACATCTGGGCCTTCCTCCCACACCAACAGGGAAACCATGGGAGAAAAACGAGCAGCCTGACCTCAGCTGGGTCACCATGGGAAGCGTTCTGTACTTCCAGAAGAAGAAGAAGCTGGGTCATTGTATAGCAAGGACTTTTTGGAGAGGGCACAGCGGCTCCGGCTCTGACTGGACGTCGAGCAGCTCCTCCTGGGGCAAGTGCAGGCACATGGCCAGCTGAGCTCTGCTGAGCAAACCTCGGGAGATTTTGTGGATGCCCAGTGAATTAAGGCAGTATCTGGAAGACTTTTTTCCTCTCTATCTCAGTTTTACTTTGGCTGTATGAGTCTATGCAGTTGCAGCTTTAGGAGCTGCAGTTTGCTGCCCAAGGCAGTGGGTACCTGGGCGGTTGATGGGGAGCTGGAGGCCAGGAGACCTTGAGGAAAGGACTATGAGTGAAGCAGGTTCACAGCAGCTCTTGGAGGAGAGTGTAGAGACCTCTAGGAAAGAAGACATGAGCATTTCAGTCATTGCTGAGTAGCTGTCTGCTCACTGAAGTTAAAAGCAAAATAAAGGGCAGGGAGAATTTCAGATTCTGTGCTTTTGTCACTAGCTATGCCAAGGAAAGACACCATCAGGGCATCAAAACCAGTTTTGAAAGGGAATGTCTAAATCGTAGAGTGAAATAAATGTATTTAATGTTGTTATTTCAGAGTCCTAATCCCAAGGTAATTCTTGTTTAATGAAGTCAATTTTTGAACAACAACAAAAAAGTCTAAAAAAGGGGGTGGGGGGCAAAGTGCAAGAGCAGGATGTGCCAAAAATGTTTCAGTGAAAATGGGCAAGAGTTGACCCCCAACCACAGAAAACAAAGATACTGCCAGCTTCACGAGCGCAAGGGACATGTACAACATCCAGCAAAGGGCTGAAAGGAGCACTTTTCCTTGGTATATCATTAAATTGTCAACTTCTGACTGCAGGATGCCAATGTATACTAAAGCTTCATTTGTTTATCACTTTGATGTTATAACCTGGATCTTATCAATTGTAAGGTTGAAATCATGCTCAGTGGTTTATTCACATAATTTTGGAAGCTGTCTACAAACAGATCATTATTTCCTAAAGTTTCTTTATTATCCAATTTAACTTATCTCAATAATTCACATTACAAGTGAGAACTGCACTATTTTTGTTACTTGATACCAAAGGTAAATAAAGGTTTTTCTAATACTTGCTGCTCCTAGATTCAATACCTGCTGAAACCGTCAAGCTAAACATTTCATTTCAGTAAATACCATCTCATATTATTTTAGTTTTCATCAAGTTTCCTTTCCAGTAGCTGGAATATCTAAAAACCTAACATTTATACAAGCCCAAGACATTGATGGATATTAACCTGCTGGATGTTATCTAATAAGCCTGTATATGGCAGTGGCATTGAAGAAAGCCCCCACCCCCCTGAGGTTCTTCATTTGCTATGACACAAGGATGACATGGAAATGCTAATGCATATATTTGTTATTTAATAAAGATACAGCATAACTGATTATATTAAACAGTAAAATCAAGTCTTCAATGCCTGCAAAAATGTATCTGATTCTATAGAAGTTATTTTTCAAAAGTAGAATAAAATTTAGCATTTTTTTATATATATATATTAAAATACAGGTGATTCTACAAGCAGCTCTAAATACAATTCAAAATATGTGAGAATTAAAAAAAGGTTATATAAAGACTAGGGTACCAAGTTAAATTATTTAAGACTTTCCCATGGTGTTTCAATCACTGGAACTAGAAGTCCCAAGGTGTGGTGGTGCCGCTGTGCGTGCCTGTCCTCCTGAGCACTGCTCCAGGACTGGTTTGCCCTGTCCCCTCTTGGTGGAAATTAAATGACCTCCTGATGGTCCGAGACCTCTCGTACGTGCCGTACAGGATGAAGTCTGGTGTGTGCTGCTGGCCTTCCTGTGCTGTGCTACAGGACAGTATCTTTGCAGTGGGCTGTGCTACACCACCAGCGATGCACACCAGGAGCGGGACTGCGGTAGCGAGGGCTGAAAAGTGGGTGGTGGGGAGCGGCTCCCCCACACTGGGGTGGCCCATGGATGTCCAGCACTGGGAGTTCATCTTTAAAATACCTTTTTAGTTGTGATCTTGATTCTCTGCAGATGCATTTAAAAAATTTATTTGCATGCATACATTTACAGTCACTTACAAGGTTACTTTTTTTTAATAACATTGGTTTGTTAAAAATATTTTTTAATTTTTGTCTCTTCACCTTCAGGAGAGCTTACAACAAATTTGCAATAAACTGTTGACATACGATTAACCCATTCCTGACGTACCCACTTACCTCAGCTCGGTTCCTGCATTCACCAGGAAAAAAACAGGACATCTCACAGGATCTCTGGGCATTGAAATGGAAATACACATTTCTCTAACTTCAGTACCAAAATAGATATTAATGCAGGTGTTATAGTTCAAATATTTTTATAATGGCCTTAAGTTGGTTGTTTTCCCTACTCATTTTACAAGAGCCTGGATGAAAATAGGGAAGGAAATGAATGATAACATTGTAGAGCAGCTGTGGAGTAGGTGGGGTATCAGGGGCACCATTTGGTTTAGGTCCTTCATGTGGAATTAGGGTCATTACTGTGATTTAGTAAGAAACATATGTGCAAGTATACACAGAAACTACAGAAAATATAATTTTCAGAGCTTATTCAGCAGTGGATTGCACAATACAGATGTTGGATGTAATAAACTTGCACTAAATTGGATTGTGGGTGAATAAAAGAGTTGATCTTAAATTCAGTGGTGGAGTCCCGCTCTGTGTGCATTTGGAAATATACAGTCTTTTTGTTTCGCTTTTGCAACTTATTCAATAAATATTTTGGCATGCCTGTCTGTTATGATGCCTTAATCTTCTCTTCTACGGAACAGAAATTAGCATTTGTAATTTATTCACCAGGGGAAACAAAAAAGGCTCTGCACTGATTTGAAATGTAATGCCTAACAGATAACCAGAATGCTGAGTCAGCACAAAGTACATTTGACAAATAAACTCATTGCCTGCATATAATTTAATAGAAGATATGGCAAAGAGTGGGGAAAAAAAAAAGCTTTTATCTTTACTGCATTAAAAAAGATAAAGACTTTAATGGACCTTCAGATACTCATTTCTACCATAAAAAACAGCATTTTCTGAAGGCAGCAGCACATACACACTCTGTCCTGAGGGGCAGCAGCAGGAACACAGGTGAAAGTGGGAAATACTGTGGGTACCCTCTGGCTACCAGAGTGGTTTGCTCTCTGCTGTTGTCTTAACTGGGGCAGGGTTGGACCTGCTATGTGGTAGAATAATATTCAAGCTGACAAAATTTACTTTGCCACAATTCCCTCTTCGGGTATCAATTCCCCCATCTCTTAACTTGATCAAGTTTAGCCCTGGATTTAATCCCGTTTTGCTCTCATTCTCTAACTGACTACATTATGAATACTTTCATAAGTGACTTAGGTGCCATCCAGGCTGATCTAAGGAGATCCTCTGCTTCCCCTGACCCATCACTTCTGTGTTTAACTTTGGGATTTTAATTTAACCATCATCTCTGCAGAGTTTAAGACCGGTGCCTTGTGCCCCAAGCACAGCCAGCAGCCACTGACCCTCCAGGCATTAGCTGGGGGCTGAGCAACAGGCACACAGGCACCTTTCATGGGGTCAAACAAGTAGGAAAGCTTTGGGTATTTTTTTTTTCCTCTTACTGAGATAACCAAAGCATATTAGAGATAAAGAGATGACATGCCTCCGACATTGCCAGTGCTCATGTAGAGTAGAGCAACCATCAGTGAAATAGCTGCAGAGCTTCTGTCCTCCTCCACATAAGGAAAATATTGTTTTCCCCCTTAGTTTTAGAAATAAGTAAATGCTTAAAAATAACAAAGTTACAACAGAAAAAATGGTGTATTCTAATTGGAGACATCAAACAAGCTTAAGTGTAAGTGAAATTATCACATCTGTCCAAAGAAGCCGACGGCTACAAGGGTTATGAAAGTGTGATATCCTACGCTGCAGAGACACGTCCTTGGTGTGGCAGCACCCATCTCTGTGGCGAGGGGTCGGGGCATGTGCCAGGCAGGATTACTGGAACGAAGGCTGCGGAATGGCTTGTGCAGCCAGGCTGGGCAAAATCCCCCTCTCCTTGGGCACCTCTCGCCATCCCTGCCCACGCTGCCTTCCAGCAGCCTTCACTGGTGGAGAGAGGAGCAGAGCATCACCTTTCCAAGAGCGAATCAATACCAAAATGTTTGCAGTCTAAGTAGACTGGACGTAATGCAAGCAGCAGATCCCTACCAGGGTAAAAGCAGTCTTATCTCTAGCACAGTGATTGTGGTGGTAAATTGGCTCCAATTTCCCCAATCTCGTATGAGTTTTAATAGCAGAACAATTTTATTCTGTTGCATAAGCATCTCTACTAAGGCTATTACTGGCATAGCTACCTTGGAGGGAGAAGATCATGCCCTGACTGATACAGCTATGCCACTGAATTCAAACCCCTTTATTTTTTCATTAGAAGAAATAAAATATAAAAATAATTTTTTCATTAGAAAAAAATATAAAAATAATTTTTTCATTAGAAAAAATAGTAAGATGCCTATTTTGTTTTCTAAATGGCAGATAGATGAGTTTTTCAAACAGTTATAATACTAAGAAACATAATGATGGTCTCAAATTAATTTTTTCCCTAATCCAACCCCATGCAGGTTTAAACAAATTACCTCTAAAAAAAACCAATCAAAATGTCCACTCAACAGATTTCGATGATTAAACAGCAGTTTCACTTGCTTGCTCTTCATTTTTCACTCTTGGGAAGAGTTATATATCTTTATATTAGCTTGAGATCTAAAGTTGCTTTACTGCCTCTTAGCCTAACCCGTTACATCTAAATTGCCTAATGCATTCCATAAAGAGTGCTTTTTTGAAAGAGGTGCGGGGTATACAACTAGCATGGCCAGCATCAAAGGACCAAATCCTGGGAGACACCACCCACAGCCGAGCTGCTCCCAGCTCTGCTGCTCACACTGCGTCCTTCTGCATTGCCTCTAAATGATGAACACAATACAGCACTGATACTGATCACCAATCATGATTGGCATGAATTTTCTTTCCGGGGAAAGTTTGTGAAGCTGTATGCCCATAAGCCCTCGGGAAGCCTGACCGCTTTTTGAAATTGAGAATATTCATCATAAAAAAATTTCACTTTCTAAAAGATGAATTTTTGAAAATGGGTTGCTGTTTTGGGGATATTTGCACCCATTTCTGCTTCTTAGTCTCTGTTAATCATATTTTTTTCCCTATTATGATGCAGCCCATAAAATAGACACAGCATGACAATTAAGGCTGTTCTGAGAAGCAGAATCATCACAATGATTGTGGTTTATGAGTGGTTTGTATGATCAATTTTTACTTTTCAACTGAGATAATGGGCACTTTGCATAGAGAATTTATAACCAGAAACATCCTTCCTTATTGGCACATGAAATGGGCATGACTTTTATTGCAGCAGTATTTTATTGATTTTGCAATACAGTGTTCAGTTCTAGGAGCGACAGGTCTAATTTTGCCTTACCTGAAAGAAGAAGTTTTCCCACGACTCTATATTCATGATTTAACTTCCCAGAACCATTTTGCAGGCTTGATTGCGTGTGACTTTCAGAGCAGTTTTATGCCCATCTGACTTTGTTAACACAGCATAAAAAAATACAAAAGAGGTGGAGAACATGACATCAAGGGCTTTAAATGTATATTTATCTGTATGTTGGTGAAAGGAAGCAGGAAGGATGCTCAGAGTTTGAAGCTATTCAATGTTTCTTTTCAGAGATAATGCCCACGAAGGATTTGCTCACTTCTGACGAGGGTGCCACCACTGCACTCCTAAGAGCTTCGCCAGACTCTGCTGTTGCAAACGCCTCTCTCTGCAACCTGCATAGCTTCCTCCTGTGCAAATGTGTTACAAAATCCGGGACACGAAGACAGAGCTGAGACAGGGCAGGGCTTCAGCTGGGATCCTGCTGCAGGGAAGGGTGCAACTACACGAGGTCGTGTTTATATACTCTCTGCATCACGACTGATATGGTACCTCTTGAGTTGTAGCTGTGAAGTCAATAAACTGTTCTTTCTTTGACATGGATTAGCATATGCCTGCATTTGCAGCATGGTTACATACAAGAAAATATTTGGCTAAAAAGTGGAAAAAAGCTCCAAAATATGCAACTATGTTTCTGCATAAGAAAGTTAAGGAAGGAAAAGCTACCATGGATGAACTGTCTGCTGGGGGGGCAGATGAGTAGTTACTCTTTCCAGTATGAATTTTTTTTTTCTTCCTTTTCAGCTTGTTATAACCATAACTTTATTTAAACGTAGTGTTTCTTTCCAGTGTGACTGTAATAATTTCTTAGAGAACATCTTTTAATAGCTTGAATATATGCTCAGGATTTCTGTTTGCTTCTATAATTGCTTCCTAATTATTTTCCAATTGCTGAAACAACAGTTTTCACAGTTTATTAAAAAGCATTTTTGAAAGCATTACCCTAAGGCATTGTCAACATTTTATTACTATCACTAACAGCCAGCACAAATGAATAATCATCAGCACAGGTAGCTTGTGTCAAACAGATGAAAACAGTTTGAGGCTTATGTAGAAGTTATAATAAAGTTTAATGTCAGACTGGAGCTGTTTTTGTGCAGGAACACAGACAACCTTCTGCTACCAAACATCTGGACCAGCTCTATCCCCTCAGCGCCAAGCTGGAACATCTCAGAGAGGAAACCTGGGGGCTCCTGGGTCTGCGATCTCACGAGGACCTCGTGTGGGCAGCGGCCAGGCTGCTCTCAAAGGCTATTCCTCTTTTAGTGTTAGCATCGATTTAAATTCTCTTTGGCTCTAAAATCATCAGTTTTGCCCAGATCCTCCTCTTGCTGGACTGGCCGGCTTATTGCCATCCTCCAGCTACAATGGCAGGATCACAAATCCCGTAAGTGAAAAACCACAGTGTTGGGATGCTCAGAAATATATTCTGTAATTCCCCGGTCTGACCAGGAGAAGCCCATTGCCAAAGGCACAGGGACACATCCTGTCCCTCCAGTGCTGCCAGATTGCCAGTTAACACAGCAAAGCCATGAGCTTGTGTGGTTTTGTCACAAGCAAACACCGTATCTTCATCACTTTTTGTATCTTCATCACCTTTCCCTTCCCTCCTTGTGCCAGGCAGTGATGCCAGCCCTGCTAATATTTCTTTGCTGCTGCAGCAGCGCAGCTGAAAGGGACAGATACAAAGGAGATGATGTTCCTCAGTGAAGCACGTTTCTCTGTGGGGGTGTTATGCCTGTTGCTGAAGGGCTGGTTTATGGTGGACTGAAGCGTGGTGACGGACCTCCCATTGGTTTTGTTATTAAGGATTGTATGTTAATGAATCCTCAGGGAGGCTATGGACGTGGCACCTGGTGCTTCAGCAGAGAAAGCCATCATCATCCATGAATGGTCCCAGCGCCAGAGGGGTGGCGCAGTGGGGCAGGGCGCAAGGCTACGCACAGCTCTCAGAGAGACCATTGCCTGCTCCATATAGCTATAATCAGGCTGGGTATGTGCACCACCGATGTTACTTTTGCAAACTTATACTGCTCAGAAATGCTCTTTTGAACACCGCTTTTTTTTCAAAGTAATTGTATTGTTGTGCACATTTGAAAAGGCAGAGTAATAATGCCTTACACTTGTTCTGCCCTTTCATCAGCATATCTTTCCACAGGAAAGATCAAGAGGGCATCACTAATTTACAAACAAAAACACCAGAGACCCAGGGAAGCATGCAGGATCTCTGATATGTTCAGGGAGAGGGCGCCTAAGTGCCCACCCAGTCACCCAGCCACAAGGTGCCTCCTAATTTCCCCTCCCTTTGGCCACAAGGGAGCTTGATACATACCAAATTTGGCCGGGGGAGGGGGAGAAAAAAGAATACTGTCTGCTGGATATTATGCTTAGGGTTTATTTTTTTGGGGGTAGTGGGGGGAGGAAGGGAGTTACATTTTTTGAAAGAGTTAACATTTCTGTTCCCAGTGTAACATTACTAATGGAGTTGACATCATTGTACTGGAAAGCAAAATTATATTTTCAAAACTTTAAAAAAATTTAAGGCAACTATATTTTTTCCCCACTATTTACTTTAGGGAAAATTTGGCCTGATCCATTTAGCTATAACAAGCTGGAACACTCTTAAGCCTGTATCATTAAAACCCAAGAATATTTAGTGTATGGAAGGTATCATTTTAAACTATTTTTATGCATAGACCTGATTATACATCCCTTTAAAGTGGTAGTTTAAGAGACATTAGCAGAGCTTGCATG
The DNA here is from genome assembly GCF_965638725.1 of Aptenodytes patagonicus. Classification (NCBI taxonomy): domain Eukaryota; kingdom Metazoa; phylum Chordata; class Aves; order Sphenisciformes; family Spheniscidae; genus Aptenodytes; species Aptenodytes patagonicus. Next base: position 32,379,458 of record NC_134953.1, read on the forward strand.
ACCTTATTCTTACCTATATAATGTTTCAAATCAAGCCCTGTATAATTAAGAATTCATAATCAGCACTTCAACTGCAGCCTCGTCTCTAAGCTATTTGCAGGTGCCTTTCCAGCAGATGATGTTTGCAAAATATCGTACCTATAGAAGCTGCCAAAAACACTGAAGTACTTACTGCTGGCCATGGTTTCTGTCCTGTTCGTGCTTCGTCCCCCCTGGATCCCGGCCAGCCCCCCATGTGTGGCTGCTGGGGAGAGGCTATGGAGGAGAGACTGGGGCAGGTCCTTCAGCTCCCAGACTCACCGGCTCTGCCCCATCAGCTACTGTGTTTTCTTTGCCCACGTTAGCTAACATGCAGCATCCCCTTAACTGACTGACATGCCCCTGCATCTCCAAAGTAATTTCTCTTGAGAACGGAGTTCCCTAGGAATCAAAAAAAAAAAAAAAAAAAAAAAGTAAAATTTCATTTCTCCCTGGCTTCACTGCTACTTCACAGGTACTTTACAGCCAGGCGCTGGTTTGGGATTCATGCCACGCTGAGCCACAGCTGCTGCACATCAAGGTCACTCCTTTGCCCATTGCAGTATAGATCCTTTGAAAGGCAATAAATAAAGGAGATTCCTCACAACAGCTCTTGGTTACAGTTAAATCTTCATTTGCAATTCTGGCAATGATTACTACTAAACAGTTTACTTGCTTTTTTAACAGAAAGCAAACCAGTGTGGCCATCCTCCCCAGCATTGTCCATGCCAGCGGCGTGTAGCAAGTTCCCCACGCTCTAGTACGGTAAGTGTTTAAATAGCTCCATCCTTGCCAGTGGGTCATTCAAACCAGCAAGGGTGACCTACCACAAAGCCCATCGGACAGGATTTCACCGTTTCTTAAGGGGACTCCTAGGGATCAATTCCCTTTTTCATTGCTTACACTCTGCATGCAAGTGGAGCACGTTATCTTTTCAAGTAAGCCATCATGCTCAGCGATTTTCTGATTTATAGATATGCAACCCAATACCACTCTCTGTGCCCGTACTACATACGAATTTCCAAACTACAGCCCATTCTAAACAATTTTAAAGAGAAGAACAGAAAAATTGTTCTTGTCCAGGGATCCCTGAAATTCTAGCCTACAAATAATTAATACACTTTTTTCCATGTATTTCCTTGGAGGTTAAAAATCTAGACAACACTTTGGTTGTGATTTCTCCTTCTAACACCTAAACGTTAAAAATAATTATCTACAAATTAGTTGGGAAATTTGTAACCAATTATTCATGCTATATGTCAGACCTGAAACTACAGGAAAAGGTCAATTTTGCTAAACCTCTGAATGTAAAAAAAAAAGGGGGGAAAATTTCAAAATTTGTTTCTAGCATAAAATACTTCTTTCAAAAAGGGTAAGGAAAATAAAGATCAAAACAAACAAAAATGTTATGAATTATCAATTCATTAGTCTTTTCAAGCACCTAATTTCTCACCCACAGCTTAATACAGATAATATTTTACTTTTGAAAACGCTCACCTCCTGCACCCAAATGCTGTTGGAGAATACGTCCAGCCTACATCTTTGTGCCACCTTACAGCTCTTACTTATGAACTTCCTTCATAGTCCCAGCAGCACCTGGAGATTTCTGCCTATAAAGGCAAATGGCCAGAAGAGGAAAAAGTCAGCTGAGATGAACTGGGAGCTGAAGCACCATTAAGATAAAAGCCTTAGGTCCCTCTCTCTCTTCTTGCATAACACTGACATTTTTAAAGTAAGATATATTAGGAGCAGCAATTGCATATTTATACAGGTGGGAAATAAATGTTTTGCTTATATTCTGTTCCTATGCTCTTCTCAAACTAAATCATAAATGATTCCTGGTTTACCTTCCTCAGCTATGAGAGTGTATTGCCTGGATATAAAACTCTAGTTTTAATACTTTGATTATAAAATACTAAGAGAAGAATTGATGCCTTGAAGGCATTATTAGCTTTAGTGAACTAGAAGTTTTCCTCCTTAATGCGGAGGCAGGAAGGTATCCCCACCTCCGGAGCAGGATGCAGAGGCTTTGTTATTAGGCAGCAGGAAAATAAACCTGGGGCCGTGGCTGCCAGGAGCACTATGTGCCAAAACATGTGCATGAGGAAAACTGATTTGCTGCTTAGATACAGCATTTTAGGGAGCAAGTTGCGTTAATTTTAAAATGTGTGATAAGCATTCAGAAAGCAAAGTTTACGGTTTCACCTATACTGTGAAAGTGGTAGAACAAATAGAATATAGTCCCATGAATTTACAGTGGCATGACAAGGATCAGAAATAATTTACTAATGAATATGTAAATTAGCTGGCCTGGAGATATAAGGAGGGATTTACTAATGGTTCATCAGAGCTGTGCCTGAAGTTGATGCTTTGTTGCCTGCTCTTCACCTTCTTTATGCCATGGTGGTAAGAAAGTGTTTGAATGCTCCATCATTGTACTAACCTTATTTAGCAATGGAGCTAACAATGATTTAATGATATTTTTGTTTGTTTCTCTTGTGGAATTTTAAACAACTTGTCACTATTTAATACAATGAAGCTAAAGGAATACAATGGTGTCCAGAAATAGATGCAAATGAAAACTTTGCATGTGCCAAAACCAAGTCCTGGTTGTGATGAAACTCAACCCTGGGTGGCTAGGAAGGGAGAGAGTCTTCCAGGCCTGTTGTGTTAAATGAAACCGCAATTATTGATGGGACACCATTTTAACACTTAAAACAGTTTCCAAAGAGGGGTCATAAAAGTCTGCTTTTAAAAGTTGCATCTTGAAATTGTATATGAAAATTCTCACCAACGCTACTGGACAGAGCCATTTTTTGTTTAGGTGAAGCACTCAAAATGTCAACATTCTTCATCCAGGTCAGATTGAAACGTTTGGCACAATACCTGCTCTCTGTGGTGAAGAGATCTTTCTCTTTGTAGAATTTATTATTAAGCATGCATGTAAGTTACACAATTATGTTATACATAATTGTATAATAAGAATAATAGACATGGTATAATGTTATTTTATATATTATGCATATGTGTAATTTCAGGTTCAGACACATTTTCTAGTTTGTGCACACAAAGTGCATGGAATTCATAGTTCAGAATTTCAGTCTAAGACACTTTTTATTCTGAACTTTTTTTTGTACAGCTGTACTTACCAACTAACAAGGAAAATTTTGACAGCATCATTTACATGAACAGTCTTACAAACTGCTCTGCAGAATTGTAATTCATTATTGATTTAAGTGAAGTATGTGGATAATTACAGCATTCTTTTCTGAGGTCAGCTGAAAGTACAAAATCTATCCACTGAGTCCAGGATTTTCAAAACAGCCCAATATTTCTGAAATTAAAAAAAAAAAAAAAAAGATGAGGGAGGCAGAGGGTGTAGTGCTCACAGATTCATATAAAATTCCCAAGGGTACAATTCCAAGTCACATCCATTAACAACCTCACTGCAGTCAGATGTACAACACAGCATGGCTGGCAGAATAACGCAGTCTAATATCCGGTAGGAAATACGAGGCTGGGAATTTTCACATGGTGATGCGCCTGCCATTCAGTACTTTTGTACCAATATTTTAATGAATATTTTGTTTGAGCCTATACCATAACAATTAATATGCTGAAAGGTTTTCTTTTGGATAGCAGAGAATACCTGTGCCTGCTCTGAACAACAGCAGCAAGAGTCATATGGGCCCAACTGGAAGAAATAAATGTATTTTGGCTTCACTTATTCAAAAAGGTGCGAAGAAGCTGTTGGAAGCAGATGGACTATACTTATTAGAGAAACCCAAGCTATTTACTAAGACCAAATGGAATCATATTATTATTTGATATCACTTGCTATCCATTCCTCCTATGACAGGAGGAATTTACAAGGTCACTTGAAGCGTGAGCAGCGATCCCACTTTCAAGACGTGCTTTAGGATCCAGGCTGCCTTTCCACTTTCTTGACAAACAGCAAATAATTCCAAACACAGCCATTTAAGAATAGAGATGGGGATTTAAGAAGATGGGAAATGTCAGAAAAAGAAAGGCTCAAGAACTCCTCCAAAGACTGAAACATTATCTCCAGTAGTGCAGAGGGAGATCGGCTCGGGAAAGGTGATGTATGTGAAGCCTGCAAAAAAGTCTGAGAGAAACAAGCCATTGTACAGAAATGGTACCAAGGAAATCCTCTGTTGTCACTGCCAGCCACCACACTGCTGCTGCAAGCAGCACTGTCATTGACATCTGGCTTCTAATAAACACCTCCTTGCTACTGAGCAAAAGCAGAATGCAAGCACATTTATAGTTATGTAGACTAAACTTTGTACGTTCAACGCTTCATTATTCTCTCAGTTGTAACTTTACAGGCAATGGTATGGATTTTTTGCTTTTCCTTTTCTTTGTGATAGGATAACTACAGTCATTTCTTCTGCAGCCCCAGGAAACAGTTCTCTGCCTAGCTGAGTTGTTGACTTATTTGTGTATCATCAGCTGTATCTGCAAACAATATTATAAGTGAAAGTATTTTCAATGTATCACAATCCTTGTCAAAGCAACAAGTGCCTTATTTACCCAAGAAGCAGTCTATGAAAGAACAGGGATTTCACACAGGAATTCACTTCTGACATTGATGTTAGTTAAAGGTTATCACATGAAACATTGAATTATCTGCTAAGGCTGCAGAACTGCAGCAAGATAACAGAGAATTCTGAATAATAACCGATAACTCCATGCTGAAATCAATGCTATCAAACTATATTGATGTAGATATTTTCTTTTATCTATAAAACACAATTAAAAATTGAACTGAGTACGGATCTTAAATGTCGGTATCATTACCAGGTTCATGGTTGTCAACACCTGAACTAAAAATTGTGAATGTGCAAGCAAAGTATTCCTTGCGAAAATGCTCAGGAACTCATTTGCAAAGTCTATTTTCTATTAGACAAAACAACACGCGCTGTATTAGATCACATGCCTCTGTCTCCAAGAAGGCTTTTATCAAACCAAGGCATGCTCAGGATGGGTGGACTCATCTGTGGGGCATAGATAAAAAAGCGATGCCAGTTTCCTATAATCCATTCAAACAGGACGGGTTAGCCCTTGCTAGGTATCATACAATTTTCCAAGGATTCCCCCTTTCCCCCAGCATCATGAATCTCGGTCACTCTGTTTCTGTTCTATGCTAAACCGGAGCTGAGCAGATGGATATTTGGGGCAGGAAGGAGCATGGTGAAGTGACAATGTTGTGCTGGTATCTATTTCAGTTCTCGGCATGGAAGCTTTGGTGTTACCCGATGCGCAGGGTGTCAGTGTCTTCCTTAAACTTATCCACGCATTATAAGTGTATGACTGTTTAAGAGTATTTTGAAATTAAATTTCATAGCCCACTTTTGATACCAAACAACAACATAAAACCTTACATTAGTCTAAAAGCAATATTCACACATTAAAAAGAGTCTTATATAAAACAATAACATAGTTTGAGGTGTTTTCCTATTCCACACCAAAAAATTGGTGAATCAAAGAGACTACGTGTTTTCACCATGCTGTAACTATCACAGGGAGGGCCAGTATATTTTCCAGGAGCAATGCTCATGAAGAACATAATGGAAAAAACTATTGTAATGTTCACAATCATGGTTTTTGTTAGAATATTTATAGATATTGTCAAAGCTGAATTTCTAGCCACAGTGATCAAGGTGCAAAACTGTGTTTAAACATTAAGCACATCTTGTTTTCCTTATGGCCTCTCCTTTACAAAGTACAGTGAAGATCATTGGGTTTGGGATTGTTTTGTTATGACATGACATTTTCTTTAAAGATAATGCAAGCTTCTAACTGTTATCTGGGAAGCCAGCACTCCTGTTTTCTGGCTATATTTCATGGTCTGCTCTGGATTTGCAGGGTGCCAGGACTGACAGAGCTGAAGGTGGAGTGACAAAGATGGAGGAGAGGAAACGCCGTGGCAGCAGTGCTCGCTGTCAGCCTCGGGAGCAGGAAGATGCTCGCAGCCTCCTCCAGCCAAACCAGTTCCCTACCATCTCATCACAGGTTCACAGTAGCTTTGTGCATGCTCTTCTTGTTCTTACCTTAGAGTGAAGAGGGCTCTTGAACGAGTCTGGTTACAGTGCTTATTCTCAAAGTGTTTAAGCACACTCCTCAAATAGGTCTGTAAACTCTCAGACTATTCACAAATTCAGCATCACGTTTAAACCCAAGTACCTTGTTCCACTGCAGTTTATGTTCTTCTGTCATTGGTAATAACTCATCTTTTAAACACAATAGAAGCTGTTTGATAAAAAGTAACTAAAGTATTGAAGTGTTATCTCATTTTTTAAAATATTGTTATGTTGAGGTTCTTATTGTTGCCTCACCAAGAGCAGAGAAGGGTGGCAGACCTGGTGTTGAAATCATCGTGGAGAAAGTGTGGGCACCACTCAAAGAGCTCACTTCCATATGGTATTCTTTGAACCTGAGATGAGGCAGAAGTGGCACCCCTCTGCTAGAATAGGGAGACAAACAGTAAAAAAATAAACAGATATTTCCCTGAACAAACTTAGGAAGGCAATTCCCATAAATTTAATTTAGATCTCAGTTCTCATTTCTTAGTTACTTATAGCTATTATTTCTCACATTGAGAAGCACACAAGTCTGCAACATCTACATCAAGTTTCTGACAGAAGGATATTATTTTACAGCAGGTATGATGCTCAGAATACCCTATTTCAAGAACAATAGAACAGTCACAGGATACTCATGTGAATGTCACGAGACATGATAACCTTTGATAGATGTTGGAGACCGGACCTGGGAAACACCTACACCCATGTCACCCAGCTGGGCTGGGTATGCACCAACTCATACCCATCAGACATGCTGTGGCAGCATGTGCTATCAACATGGGCAACAAATGTTGCTTCCCAGTTAGCAGATTCAAAGGTTGATGACCTTCGATCCTGTCAAACTGCTGGAAACATCAGTGTTAACTAAAATAACGATGGAACAAATGGCAGAGCCTGGTTGTCAAAACTGCAACTCCAGGAAGACGACTGCAGCTTTGATGAATTCAGAGGGTTTTCCTCGCCAGCAGATCAATGTACAGCTGTCTCCAAGCATTAATCAAGACTTAGAATTAATTTAAGTTTTGAACTGAAGACAATGAATTGCCTTCAGACTCAAATACAAAATGCAGCCAGAAATGTGACTTCTGCTCAAATTCAGATCTAATGAAGACCAAATACTAGTTACTTGAATGGATACCAGTTATTTAAGAGTATTATTTGGTCTGCCTAAACATGACAGAAAAGAAGGGTAATAGGACATGTCAATGTGCCGTGAGCTCTATGATAGATTGTAACCCTACACTGTTTTTATTTGAACAAATGTTACTACAACCCCCAATAATTTGATTGTATCTCTGTATTTTTTGTGTGTTCTACAGCGTGATATCACTTCCCGTCATCCTAGAGATGGGCAATCATTTATCATAGTAAATAAAATAATTTCCTATTACTCTTATGAAATACCATTTCTTTTAATTTGATGAAGTGACTACTGTTTAGCATCTTCACAAAGCAGAAACATTGATGTTTCTTTCTGTGCTTTCTTATTTTTTCCATGCTTAGCTGTACCTATTAAATGTACACCTACATAGTTTTTCAGAATATTATTGTTTTGAGGATAGTGGCGTACCATACTGAAATATACCAGCCTATTAATTCTCACAACAGTTCTGTAAAGGGATGAGAATGTATCTGCATAACTACTTCTTTGAATGATTTATCAAAGAGAGTGTACACGTGGGTACGCAGCCATGCATATGGCTAAAATCAATTCCAAGAAAAAAAAAAATCTTTATTATTCAGTGCTTTACAACAAATGCTAACTAAAACTCCATGGAGCAAAATTGCAAAAGTTTGCAGACGGGAAAGATCAGCTGTGCTCGAAGAATAATTACATTGTTAAAGTTTCAAAGAAAGTAAACATGAAAATGTTAAAAGAATGTGACAAAACTTCTTAGGAAAAGTAACACAAATGCCTAGCATCAAGGACTTAACAATTCACATTTTCATCTTTCAAACCTGAACTTTCCCATGGCAAAGCTCTGCTTGTATTATCATGTCCTCTCTGCCCCTCAACTTGCCTGTATGAAACCAGAAACATGTCCCACAATATTTTAGCCTTCCCAGAAAGTTCTGGGAGAATTTATCAGGCCTTCTGGAAGACTTTTAGGAAGGGTAATGGGATTGCTGCACACAACGAGAGAGAGCAAGGAAGGAGGATTGCACCAAACTGCTGCTGCAGGATCTTACAGTAGAGTAGATGATAACCAGAGAAAACACAGATGTACTACATTATGTCTAGCAGCCATTTGCAGTAGAGGCTGACTCATTAAAAGGGATAATTACAGACAGCTGCCTACATAGTTAATTACTGTCAACAATTAAACCTAGAAGTACACTGCAATAGATACCCGAAGAAAACTGAACCGAGAAATGGTGTCACCTGGGCAATGTCTCTTCTCTGGCCTGATCAGATCCCAATGTGTTCTCCCCCATGACATTTAAAAGGCTGCATTTCTTTTCTGGGACATTATTTTCATCTTCTTGTGTAGGAAAGTTGCTGGCTATAAGCCCAGGAGGGCATTTTCTGCCAGGATGCTAATCCGCCTGCAGTCAAAGGGCCGGGCTAACCATTTCATGGTGACCAGTGGGATGGGAGTCCTCACTCTCCCTGAAGATCAATCCCAAACTTCCCCTGCTGAGCAGGGGATTGCAGTCACCTGGACCCTGGTCCATGGGGACATGAGGGGGTGAATAAACCATATGACTGCAAAGAAATCTTTGTACAAATGGTGACACAGAAGATCACACAGCTGTGAGATGAAATACATCCATCACACAGGTTAAAAGTATTTCAGTTTACAATTTTTTGTATGGGAGGAAAACAAGAAATGTGTTCTCTCACTCAAGAGAGAGAGGAAGCAAAATAAGTATAATAGTTTCAATATTAATTTTAATATTATTTGTTGCCCATAATAGCTTGCAAAATACAAAGAAACCTCAGCTGGGCTTAAGTGAACTGGTTTATGAATCTGCATGCAGGGTATAGCTTATGAGAAATTAAAATTACACCACTAAAATTTTCTGATAAAAACCCCTTAAAGTCTCATCACAATCACTGGTTGAAGAGTCGGCTGAGAACATTTGTCATCTTTAAAACATCTTGGATTGTATTTTTTCAAGTCACCTCACCATCCTTGAGATTCCCTTGAAAAAGGCAGAGCAGTAACAGCTTGCTCAGGAGAAGAGCTCTGGCTTACAACCCTGTCCTAAATCACTGCCCAGCTCAGCTTCTCATAACGATTCTTTCACCAAAACCAACATGCCAGACCCCACATGCCATCTGGAAAGGACATATTCAAATTGACAGAAAATATTTGCACTCATTTGCCATTTACATAGAAAACAAAAGTCAGCAGCACATTTGTTTGCAAACATCAGAATAAGATAGAGCAGGGGACCACCTTTGCGTTGGTGAAATACAGGCATATCACCTTGCAAAGACTGGTGCTGTCAGAGATCCCTCTGACATACAGCACAAGGTATCATGGCCACCCATCATCCATCTAGCACAGATATTAAGCACTTCTCTCTGCACAGCTGGTGATGCAGGGGCAAAGATGAATTGCTTTTTCAGTACTTCCAGAAGAAGCTTAAGAAAGTTATCAGTCACCTAGGATACAAAAAATACCTTTATATTATGGCTCTGGAATTTGTGGTACTTCTGGCTCTGTGTGTTGGCATCTACTGATGACTCTTGACAACACAGGATAATAGATTCTGAATTTTTTTCAGAACTCCTAATGTACCTATTTTCTGGTCATTACTCATTACTGAAGCTTTACATATGGAAGCTTTTTTTGCTTCCTTGAAAAATAAATCTTACTGGTCCTCCAATGCCCCGTTGTAAGCTGTCCCCAGCTATCCCATTCACATTTGCCCCACGTCAGCATATGGCCAAGGAACAGAGCAAAGTAAGTACTATTCTGCTACACAGATTCTGAGATCAGAGAGCTGCAAATGCTATGTCTCCCAAGAACAAAAATTTTTAGTACTAGAAATCCTTAATTTCCTAATAGAAAATAAAGGATGTAAATGGGATTTTATTTGAAGGAATATTAATAAGTTTATTATGAACTATTATTTTATATGCATGTTCTGATAACATTTTACGATCCCTGAACTATTCCCACAGTCACATTCACCAGAACAGACCCTGTTGCTCATGCAGAAATCCACTGAGGCCCCAAAAGGCCAACTGGATATCTACAAGCACATGCAGCCTGTACACTTGGTTTTGAACATGACTTTAAATCAGACTTGTGGAGGAGCTTTGCATTTTTTAATTTTGTATTTTTGTATGTTTTCATTCTAGATTTTGAATTAATGAAATCAGACGTATCACCACAAAATAAAAAAAAAAGAGGAAAAACTTAAAAGGAAGACAAGAAGCAGTAGTCAAAAGTTGCAGCAAAGTAAATTCCAAGTGGACGTAAGGAGAAAAAAAAAAAACCACTCTTGACGATCACAGCAATTAAATACTGGAAGAGGTTACCCAGAAAGACTAGGCACACTCGGCATTTTTGGAGATTTTCAAAGGCCAGTTGGACAGGGTCCTGAAAATCCTCATCTGTCCTTGAAGTTCGCTTTCTGTTGAGCAGAGGATCATAGTAGATTATCTGAAGCTTCCTTCCAAACTTTTTTTTTTTTTCCATAATTTCACAGTCCTTTCCAAAAAGAAAAAAAAAGGGGAGGGGGGAAGGGTCTCTGACCTGGGAGCAGGTTGCCCAAGGCAGACTGGGCTGTATAGACAGGGCTGGATGAGCCAACAGGAAACAGGCAGGTTCCCTTCAGAGCCCTGGTTCATTTTAGGAGGAACTTGGCCAAAATGGAAGAGTCTCCCCAAAGCATTTTGGTTTTGTCAGACTGTCAGGATTTGATAAAATACTGCTCTAGAACACTTGTGCTTTTTTTTTTTTTTTACTTAACAGTTATAACTATATTTTGTTAGCATTGTGGTTAGATGAGTTTCCAGGTCATTTAGGGACTTGAATACGGGAGTAAAAAATTATTTTACTTCTTTAGAGATTGCACAAGACAGACTTACAGGAAAAGGTGATATATTGCTGTGCCGCCAAGAAGCCCCACAGAGGAAGAATTTGCAGCTACCGGAGCCCCAAATCCCCAACCACTTCTATTGCTTTGGAAACGTGACTTCACCTGGCACGCTGCTCTCACTATTATTCAGCTGAAGCCTCAATTTTTGAAATAGCAAAAAAAGATACTAAACAATGATTTATCTAGATTTTTTTGTTCACATTGTTGTGAACAAATAACACATGTTGTGTTATTTCTAGACCTAACACAGTAGTTATCAGTGCATTGGGGATTTTAGATATTATTTGACACTTGTGTTTTTTTAGTTTCTTGGACTTTTAATGGAAGTGCTTATCCCCAATATAAAGTCCAAACCAACATCTTCAAAAAACAAATCTCTTAAACTAACTTACCTTTAGAGACAACTCATACAACCACCTCAAAAATTCTGCTAGACATTTTCATAGCTGGGATTCTGTGATGTTATTGTACTCCTCACAAGAAAAAGCCGCAGTAAAGCAGGTATTTATTATCTCAGAGGACATCCTGCAGGAAGAAAAGCATGCATTTTAATGCACCATTCAGCTTCTCCTCGAGTGAAAGCAATCCTCATTCTGGCAGCTTAAAGTACACCTGTAGACATATCACACACCTTCCTATTGCAATACCACCTTTAGAAAAGCTGCAGGTTTTTCAAAGAAGAGGCTATAGATAACCTAGGAAAGCACTTCAACCTTAGAGCCACCTGCAATACCTCTGTGGCCTGTCTGGAGCACTCAACGTCTCTAGGAAGACCATCCTAGGGGTCCTCCAAGAAGCATCGTGCCAGCGCTACAGCTGGCTTGAAGGAGGACAGCGCACGGCTACCACATGCCTGGTGTTTCCTGCAACCTGGCAGCACTGGACAGATCTGTCTGTCCCCTGCCTGGTGGTAATGGATGTCACAAATAACCCGGACATATAATTATACGTATGCCTGGAATACGTATACAACATCTTCCAGATGTTAACTTTGTGGAGCTAAAGCCAATAAGAATAACTACGTGCAGCCTAATGTAAGAAATTGTATCTACTGAACTAATTAATCCACTGGTGAGGAGCAAATTCATTGGGGGTGGGGTGGGGGGGTGTGTGGGAATAAAGCCCCCAAGTTGTGATTTGGCTGTCCCATGAGGCGTTCTCATTGCCCAGCCCAGGAAACCTCTCTCATCTTCATCTGACAAGAGGGAGTGCATGGGTAGCAGGCAAGAGTGACCGCCCAGTTGCCTTTTGGCACGATCTATGCTAAAAGTAAGACTGAGATTTAAAGGGTGGAAACTGGAAATCAAGTCAAATTGAGATTGTTTACAAGGTGATATGCAGAAAGGGAATACATATATACGTATATAAAAATACATATATAATTTCCATGCTTCTATTCTCCACATTCTGTTTCTCCTGAATAGCAAAATAAATATTTTTATCCAGATTAGAGATCAGTTCTGTGCCTTAGAAATCAGCCATACATCCCTTGTATACAAAGCTGGAAGCCGTGAGAGACGTGCAGTGAGATATGACAGAAACCGGCAAACTCTCCAGTTCACACAGGGCTGGAATTTACACTCGATCAGCGCTGGGACATGGAGCATTTCTTTCCTTACTTTCTGAACGATTTCTGCAATGCAAAATTAATAGGAACTGTAGGACATAAAAGCCATGAACACCTAATGAAAGGATGGACATGATCAGTGAACACAATTTGATGTCAGGCTTTTACTTCTCCCAGTTTAAACATAAGCTGTTTTTTAAAATGAGAGACAGAGAAACCCAGTTACAACTCTCCATTAAGGTCTAGCATGGCTACCCTGTGAAGGAAGAAAAATGACACTATTTTATAGAGCGAGCATGTTTAAACTGCTTATTAGTAGTCTGGATAAAACTGAAATATGGTCCTTTAAGTGGATAGAATACAAACCATTAGAAATAACACCAGAAGCAATAGCTGCAGGACCTCCTCACCACCTGTGTGCCCATGAGGCACCAATCTTGTTCTTGCATCGGCACTACCTGACCTGGCAGCAGGGAAGAACATAACAAGGCGTTAAATAGGGGAAGATGGCTGAGGAAAAGCTCCAGGTACATGAGGAACGAATGTTTACCTGCAAACTCCGTTGTTCTGTCCTGGTAATAAACTGATGTTATAGAAGCTCCCGGTTTGTGTTTTCAACATATATTTTCACCGGGATACTCTCAAAATATGTATCTGTATATATACAAACATATATATATATATATAGGAGAAATCTTGCTCCACTTCACATTTACTCTGATGACTGATGCCAGGTTTTATTCCCTTTAACACTTCAAGCAATCAACCAAGGAGGTACTCATGTGCACACATAATATAAAAATGCCAGGCCAAAAAAAATTATCATACTTATCACATCTGTGATATAACTTTCCTTTATGCATTGCTTTATCTGCTAAAAAAGTGCATTAAACATATGACACTAATACCAAGTGGATTTTGGTTTATTTCAAACTGCATTATCAATAATTACAGCGTTTATATTCCAGCTTGATCTTTCTGACCGAGGATGAATGTGTTATTAAAGAAAGCAGTAGCTATAACTTCCCATTGCACTGTGCTGGCAGAACAGCACTCAAACGACATCATTTGGGTGGAATGTGTTTAGAATTACAACATAAAACAGTGAGTCATACCACCAAAGTGGAAGGAGTAGCTGCAGTTAAAATGAATTATCCTTGGCCATTGAAGATGCAGATTGACAGATAAAAGCATGAGCTAGGGTGAAGTTGCAGTTATAATAAATGAAAATGAAAATAATGTATTTTACCAAGGGGAGAATCAAATGGACAATATGCAAGCACTGCAGTCTTTTACGTCCTGTCTTCAGGCATATCAGTTACACCTTCCAAAACTTAATTTCCCCACACGCTCTTTATACCAAACCAAGCGACATTATCGCCACCTTAAGAAAACTGAACACTGAAAATATCGAAGGTTTCCATGCCCACAAGCTTGCTTGCTTGCTTGCTTGCTTTCTCCCATCAATATGTGTTATTCTAACAACGGACATACCTCCAGCATGTCTTTATGTCCTTAGACCATTGCAGCTCTAAACATCACCGCTAAAACCACTAAATGAAATAAGTTCCAAAAAAAAGTTAATTTACCCAAATCTTCCAAAATACAGGTTAGTTACAGGTCATGAAGAATACCTTCCAAAACCAAGGCATGGCATACTATGGGGAGAAAAGAATGCAAGACAGATCCAGAAAAACTTAATTGCTACCTCATAGTCATGGTGATTAGTCTGATGATTAAAAGGCAGCGATAGTGGATAACTCTGCAAACACATCAGAGACCACCACAGAGAGGGAGGAGACAGCCCACTCTCCATGTCCCCAGTGGCTCACACCAGAAATAACAGCCCAAAACTGCAGCAAGAAGGATTGCGCTTGGTACTAGAAACCCAAATACATTGCTTGAGGAGTCTGTAGGATTGCCATCTCTGGTGGTCTTCAGGAGTAGGTTAGATGGCAATAACTCTCATTTGCACATGCAGACTGACCAGATGCTCAACTTGTGCTTCACATCCTATGGCTTCGTGATATTCTCCAGGAGCCTGAATTCCCATGACTCTTGGTGAGAAACCAGTGCCTAAATAGAGGCTGAATGCACCCCTAAACTTCTGGATTTGGCCCTGAGGGCCAGGACACGCTTCTGCAGCTAAATGGACAAAGGATCATTAAAACCCCCCATGGGTTCATCAAGGGATGAGAACAAAGCTGAGAGTGAGATGGCTAAAAAGGCCATTTTGGTTTTTTCCTAAATAGTGTATACCCAAGAGAGGTAACCCACCTGCAGTTTCTGAGTTCATACAACCCAGACCACAATCTGATTTATAAACCTTTTTGCTGTCATACAAAATGCAGTTGCTGGAGAAGCAGATTCAGACAAGCACATGTGGAAGGTGCTTAAGTCAGAGCATGGTCTCCAGTCCACCCATCCTTTGTTCTCAGGTTATGCAGAAGTCCTCTTCAATGTGGCTTGTTTACAGACCCCATAATGTCACCTGGCAATTAAAACTCAAAGAGAAAGGTAATGACAATGAGAAAGCTGTGAAGACTTGTTATACATTCCAAAAAAATATTGTCCAAGAGAAATAAAAGATATGTTTTGCCAGTGTAATAAAAATAGACACACTGAGGCTGAGAAGGTATATCACCATTGCATTTTATTGTGTCCTTGAATATTAAACTCACTGCGATATTATAGTTACTGGATGATATGACAACCAGGTAGGGGATTGTGTGTATATATAATAAATTTTGAGTTTATTGGTGATAACTAAGCAAGGAGCAGACCTTTTCATAGATACATATTGACAGCCATGAGCCACCTGCAACAGCCTGAGCAATTCCAGTCCTCAGAAATTACATGATGCCGGTATACCCAGGGACAGCAGGGCATACCTGAGAAATTCAGTATTTTACTAGTTTATTACTTTGCAATGGTTGTAAGTACCAAAACTGTATGATAATGTTTTGGGTTTTTCTTCTTCTGTTTCATTTTAAAAGTTTCAACTATGTTTGCGTCAAAAGCGGGTGCTGGGAAATTAAGTATAGTGGCATGCAACAACCACACAGGTTATGCAAAGTATCAGTTAAGTGATTTTAAACTCTATTGCAACTTCTCCATCATCTGAAATGAACCACCTGCTTCAGACCTCAGCTACTTCTCTCTGGAGGACTTGAGAAAATACTCATCCAACCAGTTAAGAATTTAGTTTGAATCTTTATGGACTCCAAGTCAAACCAATGATGCACAGGCCTGAAACAGCATTTCACTGGTCATCTCATGGGGTAACTATGCCTCTCAAGTACCTTTGCTTTCCTGGAAAGAAATGCAGGCTCCTCTGGGAATCCCAACACCCACAGACCCCCTTCTCCTCCTGCACACCCCGCCATGTCCCTTCCCAGGGCTGACCATGTTGTCTGCCAGTGACTCTCTACAGCAGGGATTGTGCAGACCCCGAGGAGAGAAATACTTTTCCCAAAGGAAGTTTGAGAACATTTTGGTTTTTCTTCCCTCAGTCACCACTCTCATATCTGGCAAATGTGCATTCCCTTTTAGTACCCCCTGAAATTACAGAATCTGCCATAGGTCATTAACCCATTTTCCAAGCGCATCCTATTATTAGGGCATTAAGTTTGCTGCCAAAATATCTCCCCAGCTTTGTGCAACTGAACCCCAGAAGGAGAGCCCGCAGAGGCAGGGGCTGATCAGGACTGGGGCAAGCGCCATGCCTGGCTCCCATTGCAGGGCACACGCTGCACTCCGGCTGACAGCGGTGGTGGCATCTCATTTTCTCCCTGACCAACAAAGTAGCTGAAAGTGGAGGTCACTGCAAGTGCTGATTTTACCTCACTATGAGCAGTTTGTAGCTCCCCTGTTGCATCCAGAAGTCTTGTGAAGAGGCAAGCAAGCCTGGCAGAGACCATCCAAAGCACATGCAGACGTTACTGGATTACCACTGATTGCCATAATGTCACAGTCACCTCTCCATGCTGTCAGCTTATTTAAAAAAAAAAAAGTAAACAATAAAGGTGAAGCTACTTAAGGAACAAGATTTTTTTTCCCTAACTAATATGGTCTGCCTTCAAAGCAAACTTTTTTTAATAGCACCTCTAAATATAAACATTTTTAACGTTTGCTATATGCTGAGCACAATCAACAGAAACAAACTGAAGCACAAGTAAGTAACTTATTTTTGCCTTTTTCTTAAACAGAGATTTCTTCCCTCTGCTCCACCAAATGCGTTGACAGCACACTTCCTTGTCAAATGTCATGCAAATCTACCTGCAACACTCCTCGGATGCAAACTCACCCTCTAAGTTCAAGCAAAATGACTGCTGGAGCAAGCACTACCCACCTACCTTCACTACATGTAGTACCACATGAATCTCTCTTCATTATTTCCTAGCCTTTTTATATAAATGAGGTTAATTAAAACACCATCTATAGTTAAGAAACCTCAGCCCTGCCTGATGTTCAGTGTTGGCCCTAGTAGCACACAGGAAGTATTTAGCTTATAGAAGACTGAAGGTTTGGCTGATGGGAAAATGCTGATACCATTAACAGAGTTAATTGGATTATGAAAGGGTGGGGTGGAGGATGCAAAGCAATTGCTCTTCTCCCTCCCCGCAGGCATCTAGCCAACACAAACTCACAGCAAAAGGAAAATGACCCTTGAGTGACAGGGAACAGACCTACAAGGTACGACAGTGCAAAAGTGAGACGGGAGAATTTGCTTAGAGAGTTGTTCCAGGCACTGCAAAACCTGGTTGTAGCCCCATTTATACCTGACAGCTCCTGGCTCTGTTTCAGCAAAGCACAGACTGACAGTGACTGACATGAGACGAATCAATAAAGATACCACATTTATCATAAATAAATGGGATTCATTAGGCTAAAAGGCATAATTCATGCCAGGTTAATTTATATCGCACAGGTAGTTTAGGTAATTACCTAAACAACTAGGTAATTTATATTACACAGCAAACTTAATAAAATCCTGCCCTTATGGATTTACTATTGTTATCCTTTGTTAAATGACAGTGAACCTTCTCATAAAAACCAGTGCAGAGCATTTTATGTGCTCTATGAATTTTCACATGGAAAACAGTGCATGGGCAGAAATTGTAAGTGATGCACAGGTATTCTACTGGGTCATATTATTTTCAGGATACGATTTATGGGACCAGTTGTAGCAGATTAAAGTTACTGGGATAGAAAACTATTCTAGGTTCACTGTAAGAAAAATCAACATTTTCTGCATTGCACGCAGCTTTCTGATTAAAGATCTCATGTCCTTTCTCCTAAGATTAACTGCTCAAAGGTTTGGAGCTTGGTCAAGGGTAACGTTGGCCAGCGGCAGACACCTCCTCCTATCCCCAAAACCACTTCTCCTCCTGGATGACTCATTTTGACAAGATGCAATGCTTTAGATGACTCATGCTTCTCTCAAGACTGATCCTGATTGCTCGTCGATAGGAAACCTTTGGGATGTGGTGGCTGAGAAATGGTTCCACGAAACCTATAGACAATTAAATGTTATCACACAGTTACAGACCTTCATCAGCAGTTGAAGGAAGAGGTTGTATTTCCTATGAATAATGCTTACATGCAGACTTTATAAAATAAAAAAGTACCTTTGACTATCAGGCTATCCCCATCCCTTAGCTCTTTGAACAGCGTGCATATCTCCTGTCGGCCATTAGGAGTGAATAAGCCAGCCCCCTGACTGCTGCTGTCCCTCAGCTGTGAAATTCATCCCACATCAGTAGAATCACATCGGCAGAGCCGCAGCACTTCATGTACATCACTCACACGGTATCCGGCCAACACCGATCACGGCCAACATTCAGAGATTTTACTGGTGTAGTAAATGCATAGTGCCATTGCTGTGAAGGTGCAATGGTACAGTAGATCATAAAAATGCCATTACTTGGCTGACAACAACAAATACATGTAGTTTTAGCACCCTAGCAAGATGCCCAAGGACCGCAAGAAGCCTATGCCCAGAGCCCTCTGCCCATCCACCTCTGCAAGCTGCGGGTTAAGGGAAATAAGCACAGGCTCTTCAAGTGTCGTGGCTGCTGAATGTGGTTAAGAATTAGCACTGATGGAATATTTATTAGCACCTTTCAGTTTTACCAAAAGTGATCTGTCACAACAATTTTCCCATTAACACTTCTGATTTTTACTGCAGCTGAAGTGTTTCCATATCTATCAAACCTCCCCTGCCTGACAAAACAAAGCTAAAAAATCCTCCCAGGCCTGGTTAACAGGTTCAAAAGATTAGCAGAAGAGATAGGAAGAAGCTAAAGCCAAAATATAAATAGATTTCAGTTGTTCTGAAGCAAGTCCTTCAAAGCCAGAGTGGGGTGTCGCTGTGCTGGGTTTTAACCAGTGCCCACGATGTGCCACCAGAAAGCCCCAGGGTGATGGGCACCATGGCTGCCTTTGCCCCCACTGTCGTGGCTGTTCACCGAACCATGTGGATAGGGGCCAGCCCAGACCTCGAGATGTGCTTGCTTTGGGTTTGCCATTCGATTAAACTCTTTCCCTGAATTCAAGCCCAAGCAAGAAGGGAGTAATGTCTGTGCACAGATCAAAATTAAGACATCTGTCCAGACCCAGGATTGCACTTAGGTGGCATTTGTGTGATGGAGTCTGTAACTTTGCAACCAAAAAATTAAGTTAAAAAGAAGTCTGTAACTTCTGGCAAGTTGCCAGCTTGTGTGTATGATGAACACTGAAGAACTGAATTATACTCCCTGACAGATTCCAATTTAAACTTCAGGCTGTTTAGGAGGTTGTCAGTCAATAAGTGAAAGTGTCTAAAAGGTCCAAGGCTGTTTCTTCTGCCTATTAGACAGGGTATATGATTTGGACTGTGAATCTGGAAGCAACAATCCTTCTCTTTCACTGTTTTCTGGATCACATTTGCATGGCTATTAAGGGATATTTTGTCTTTTAAAAAGAACCCCCAAAAAAATATTTCATTGGGCTGAAAGAACTCTATTTTCTTCCCCCATCCATTGACTAGAACTGTGCTTGAATTCATGGGCAAGCTACCTACTTACATGCACGTGAGCAACACTACAAAGACTTTGAAACAGAACAAATTCAGGAATGCCTCAGTAATCATGCTGAACGTCTTGTACATCAGGATTAGCTTAATGCCTCTTAGGAAAAATCACACTAGAAATTTTGAAGATAAGTGTTTTGTTTTTAATCTAACAGCCTATTGAAAAATCTCTCCCTCCCCCAAACTTTACCTTGTAAGAATTGCATTTTATCCTAAAACACCTTTGAATCCCACTAGGGTTTCAACAGCTTTAAACAACACACCTGAGTTTTCCCAGTCCAAATCTCTGGAGACGTGAGCTCCTCCTACAAAACACCCTGTTGTTAAAGGCACCATGTAATCACCCCCAGGTGAAGCAGGGCAGCTATCTCTGCAGCTCTTGCTAGCGAGACTGCAGCTGGGGCACCATGCCATGTACCTGCACACTTGCCAGCTCCCATCTGGCCTCTCCAAAACACAAACCCCAATATGCGTCTGCCTTTAAGAGTCTGTGTTATGGCCTTGCTGTCTTGCGTCGGTGTTGCACACCATGTTGCATACTGGGAAACTAATGGGAGTTAAACACAACATCAGACAAGCAAAAACCTAAATGCAGCCATGGAAATAATTGTACCAGACCCATCAACTTGTTTCTGAGAGTTGGTGGCTCTGGGACACCCTGGGAATGTGGGAGATGATGGTCTAATTAGCCAAAACACAGACCTAAGCCTTTAGGTGATACTCCTGTGAATAAGCTCATCCCCACCCTCTGGGTGCACATGGGGAGCCTCCTTCCTCCTTGGGAATTTCCATGAAACTCAGCACATTTCTGGGGCAGAGCTTCAGTCTCAAAAAATAGCACTCTGGACCAAAAAAACCCCAAGCAACAACATATTTTGCACAGAAACCTTTCTGGACAGCTCTATTAAATATCTCAGGTAGGAGCACAGAGCGGATGATATAGATGTGCAAGGCAGCTTCTCAGCTGGCACACACTGGCACAGCTCCACGCTCATCTGTCTCATGCATATTTATGTGCAAAAGACAGTGTCCTAAAACTAAAACTGTCTCAGCAGATGCTAAACTCAAACAGGGAACTTGGCTTCTGCAGTTAGTAGGTGTGAATTGCCCCAAAATAAATCAGTGTCTCAAATGATCTTTGAAAATGAGATGTACACTCCTAAATCACCAGTGACTTAATCTGAAATGGATAGAGATACTGAAGCTGAGATTTAGACAAAACTTAAGCACATCAGAAAACTGCTGCCCAGGCATCTTTGGGGATTTAGTTCTTAAGTGCTTTTGAAAATTTTTTTTTTTTTTTTTTCCATACAATTTAAAAGCATGGAATTATTTTTTAATTCTCCAGTATACTTGTATTTCATGTACGGAGTTGGGTTTATATCACACTGTGACAGATCTAAACTCCCTCTATCCTCCTTGTGAGCCAGCATACAACACTGAGCCTAAGATGCCCTGAAAGATGACGCACGCTAGCTCGTGTGCAGTATTAGATTAGCCCCATAGTATGGTTATACTGTACTATTTGGAGGACAGAGAGAATCTGCAAAACATCCTGTATTCAAACTCAGACTTCAGCCAATTATAAATTCATACATTTTGGATGAGAAAGACTTTCCACATTAAGAACTGGTCATCTCCTGGCTCTTTTTCCAGGGGTCTGACTGGTGTAGCTTTGGCTAGATTACCTACAGCAATATTTTCCTGTATGTTTGTAGAAAAACAGCTAATCGGCCTCATGGATGGAAATCCATAGCTGATATTTTTCCTGATGGCTAAAAATCATAATCCTCTATCCTATTAGTAGATACATATGATTTAGTGGATTTATTCAATCTAAAGCCATGGTTCATTATCTGGAAATGGAGATCACATTTCAGCAATGGTCTTTCATGACGTACAAACAATTCTTACTACAACAGATTAGTAAAGACATTATATAAAACAGTCTTGAGACATATGACACAAGACAGTCTGAAAATTAGACTAATAAAAAAGTCTGAGCCATAATGAGTACATTTGGGGATTACGTGTGCCAATTTCATAGCTGTTTCCAAAAAATTATTTTATCAGCCACTTACATCTAGATATCTAAAGCTTATTCTCACACATGTTAAGACAGTCTTGATTGGAAATGACCTGCAGTTACAATTTGAATAAGGCAATTTAATAAAGAAACTTTAACACAGCCTTAATAAGAGATGGAGCAATAGATCCGAGGGTTTTTTTGTCAGCACAAAATGGCAACAGAGTACAATATGAAGGAAAAATCTGAGTTCCCATACAAAATAATAAACGTCTGGCAAAGAGCTCTAACACATTCTTGACAGTTCTGATGACATTACAGTTCCCCCCTTCCCAAAATAGTTATAACTGTATTTACATTCATACCTCAGTTCTGCAACCTAGTTCTGAAACTCTGAAATAGAATAATGATGGCATATTTTTTCTAGAAGTTAGGGGAAAATTCAATCTATGATAAAATGATGTCATATTTGGTATGGCTAACTGAAGTTTAAGGGATGGACGTAATTAATACTGAAGTTAATGCTTTAGAAAATGTTAGAAAACATTAAAAAATAACTTTTAAAAAAATCAGTGATATTCAAAAAGCTTCACTGCAAACTGTGGTGTTTGGACCTGTTATTTTACACAATGCATGTACAAAACCTGTGAAATGCTATTTTGGAAAATGATTTACCTGTTTTCTTGCAGTCCCTTGTGTGTCAGATTAATTATTTTCTTACTGTAACAGTATGACCAGAAACAAGGTGGAATAAGCTCTTTTAACGACAGATTAAGAGACTTGAAGGGGAGGCAAAAAATATTTATTGCTTTATCCCTACATTCATTTTATGAAATTGTCAGATCTTTTCCTAATCTCTTTAATCTTAGAGGTAATGTCTTAGCCACATGCACCAGGCAGTGGCTTTTGCTCTGCGACCATGGCAGGCTGCAGATTGCCAGGCAGAAGCTTCCACATCTGGGTTTGCTCCAGCATTTCCCAAGCACAGCTTGTGTGCTTTGGGCAGGAGTCACACCGCCTTTCCTCCCTTTTGTAAAGGTTAAAGTGTCTTTAAAAGTCTTTAAGTGAAAAGAGCACTGAATGTGCAGAGAAAAGCTTGGGAAAGAATTGCTGAAAATATTGGCTGTCATCTTAGACAAAAAAAGGGTTCATGATGGTGCCACACCACCTCTGCAAACACCAAATCTGCTATTTAACAGATATGCAGTATTGCCAATAATAAGCAAGAATAATAACTGTTTTTCTTACAAACAATTAATTTTATATTGCAGTGTTTCTTTTTTCCCTCTATACTTCATTCTCTCAAGCTTCACCCTGGTGGGTCGCCCCATCTGATCACCCATGTCCTGATGCAAAACCTGTTGAAATCCTTGGAAAATTCCCACAGACATCAGTGGATGAATTTTGAGGTGTACAAAGGCAAAGCTTACCTTTATATATATTGTATCATATCTTCCTGATTATAACAAATGTGTCAGAAGTTTCTTTACAACAGAAGATCGGCTTGATGAGTAGGGAAAAGAGCAAACACAAAGTCAATGAATGGCCCTGGAAGTTCTTTTTCATCTATAGATAAATAGTACTTTATATAGTCTTCCAGAGACGAAGCAGTCGCTTGAGTTTTGCAATACTTCAGCAACAGTGCCTTCTGCAAAGAGCACGTATTTCAGAAAGCAAAATTTCTTTCTCTTTCAAGAACCTGACATCTATAGAAGGCTTCGGGAGAACCACATCAAAAGAAAACCTAGAGAGCTGGGGATGAGATGTGAAAAACCACAGCTGAGTAGGAACAAAGTCATCACGTAACAAGAAAAGAAGAAGGGAAGGTCTGGAAAAAGAAATTAGTTTATTAACATTTTATTCCAGGACCGGAGGCATATAACATTTTATCCATTTCTTGTGATACCAACTGATTTTTTTCAGCTACCAAAATGCACATCAGATATATAGGAATCTTTTTTTTCCTTTTGCTGTGTTTAGACCTCCTTATAGCTTTAGAGTTTCACGATTTTTGCATAAAGGATTTTAAATAAGTATGCAGACAAACCATATTCTTCATATACCAAGACTCTATTTGAGGTGCCTTTATTTCTTGCAGGGTGATAAAATTTATTTCTAAGCTAGAGGGGAAACTGCCTTTCACAGTCTGATTTTGAAACCATAACTTATGCTTAGATGAAATTAGTGCTAATAAGGAAATGAGTTAATAGTTGAGAAATAACAAGACTAGCTCTTGAAAAGTGGTGATCTTCCTGATAACCTGTGGTTGCTCTGCAGCCGGCACTGGGCTGAGCGTGAGGACATCAGCTGCTGGAAACTCTCCTGAAGGTTAATCCTGCAGTACAACATATGTCTCTCCTCTCCAGGTTCATGTATTTCCTGTTCTGCCAGAGATATACAAGCAAAGTGGTGACTTGCTTTCCTCATCACTGCATTATTTCTCCATTTTTAGTAAATAAAGCCTTTTGGTTTTTTATTCCAACACCAAAGTAAGTCTGTTGTGCACTGGATTTTTATTTCTGAAGATTAAAATGAGACTGTGTATTGAGAAGGTTCATCTTTCTGAATTTCCAGATCCAGTCAGCGTTCATCTGCTCCGATCTGTGGCACCCTCCTGAGGAATATATTGATTATTATGCAATACAACTGTCAGGTGCGAGATATTCTTAGAAAAATACTAATGTACACAGCCGCCAGCCTGCACCCAACCACATACTTCACCATAAAGTTCAGATAAAGCATAGTCAAAGAAAAACTGTGTTCAAAATTATTACATTATAATAAAGAAATAATTTTAAATACATTTTATTGAATTAAATTGCAAGTTGCAGTCAAGATAAATTACACATGTTCAGTCTTGTTTGGTGCAACTGCTCTGCATAAGGCATCTAGCAAAGTCATTTTGCTGCCCTGGAAATGACAACCCTCCTGCACGTCCTGCTGCTGGCACGTGCCCTTGAGGAGAGAACTGAAGGGAACTGAGAAGGGTCCCCTCCTTTCTGGTTTTCCTCTAGATAACAAAGAAAGGACTTACTCTAAAACCTACCAAAGCCTATAGAAAACTCCCATTGATTTCAAAGGTTTTGGATGCTTTTAATCCTGTCAAATGCTGAGCAGATGGTTGAGAAAAAACTTTCCAGAACCCCAAGGAGTTCTTCATCTCCTTGAGGACTTGTATGGGATCACATTGAAGTATCAAGTGAAGGGGAAAAAAGGCTAAACTGTGAAAGGTAACAGTCAGAATAGAAATATTAATTTCAAAAACCACATGAAGAGAATTTGGTTCATTATAATTTAATCCCATGATCAGAGGTGCCATGTTTCCCCTGGGTTTGGTCTTGCAGGTTCTCCTGTGACTGATCCCTTGGAAAACGGTGTGGGCACAGGGGTCTGCCTGCACAGGTACAGCTCTGAGATCACGATTTCTGCACATCATGCTCCTCAAAGCCCCTCGCTGTATGCTGGTGCACAGTTTCTGCTGGAGTCTCAGTTTAGTAGCATTTCTGGAAGTGACAAAGGTTGTTATTTAGATGCTGAGCTCACCTAAATGTCTATTATTTCCCCACAAGCACGGTGAGCACCTTATACCCTGAGGAGCTGAAATCATCCATAGTCTGCTTCAGCAAACCTACATTACCTTCGAATGAAGTCGTCTACAGACCTAGCATCATGACTTTTCACATAAGCCACCAAATATTATATATTTCAGTGTCACAGTGAACAGTGCCGTAAGAAATAAAGCTTTGACTCTTGTACTAAGTATTTCACACCCTTCGCCAGCACTTCACCTCTACTGCTTGTCGTCACTATTGCTGTATACAATTGTAACAGTTTTATAAAAAAAGAAGACTCACATTATAGTGTTACTCTACTATGACTATCACCACTTTGCTTCTGTAGCAGAGAGTTTCTGTTCCTCCTCCAAAAACTTCTGGGAAGGAATAACTGTGCTATGGGGACGTGTCAAATGTAGGAACGGTGGGTTACAAATGTGATATGAGGATAATGAATTTGTTAATTTGTGTCAGCTGAAGAACATAACACTATTCTAATAATGTCTGGTATAATGCAAGTTGCATACAGAACTGTATAGTAGTGGAAATGATATGTAAAAGTTAGCTTTCCAGTGAAGCATCTTTATTTCACCATACAGCACAGGAGCAGGATTCACTGCTTACACCAGCACAGATGTCCTGCTATCAGCTAAGCATCTGGCATACTCCTCCTCTGAGTTAGTCTTCTAAAGCGAAACTAAATGTAGTTTCTAGCCTGCTAAACAAAACAGTGTCATGATCTGCTTTTATGTTTTGGGCCAAGCCACTAGCAGCACATTGCTCCTCTACTGCTAACCCCTGCCTGCTCCTGCTGCCTGACATCTCCCAGGCATTAAATGCCACAGGTAAGCATGCCTCCACCTGAAATCCTCTGCTCAGAGGGGGTCACGGATAAACTCCAGGCAGACGGACTGAAAAACAGACACAAGTTATGAGTTTCGCACCTCTCACCACTGCCTCCTGCACTGGTGGAGCAGAGTCCCCCCACCTTGCCCCAGGCTTGCAGCAGCCCTGCCCCAGGGTCATGCACCACGGTGGCATGGGAAGGCTGCGAGGCAGGGATGGAGTCAGCTGCAATATGCTGATCTCAGTCTACGGAGGCCGAGGTTCAGGCAGTTCCTAGCTTATTTTCCTAACCAAGACACAAAAATAAGCAAGCTTTTAGCAAGAAAAGAGGACTACAGCTCTACTCTTCAAGCCCTGCCTTCCAGGTGATGCTTTACACCAAACACATTTCTGTGCTCTCCCCCCTCCTCCTTTTTTTCTAATAAGAGTTTTATATTCAAGATGTTTGAATGTTTTGAATGAGCTTCGAAGAACACTGGAAGCTTTTATCTCTACACACAGACACTTTATTGTTTACCTATATTAAACTAAACACGAGTAGACAATTTAGAAATGGTAATAAAGTTCTGTTGAGAAAGGTTTAGTGTTATGGACGTCTCCATTAAAGATGACTGTGGTTGTTTTCCTGCTGTTCCTTATTCTGCAGTTTGTTATACCACAACGTGCACCATATTGAATTTGCTACAGTTGTGTATGGGAAATAGCCCTTACAGAATTTGATTGCAGCTTACCTCCGTTTTTACTTCCCCATGGAGACTTTTTAAAACAGAGTGCCAAAATGTCTTGGTCATCTTGCATCAACTGCAAGCTTTAACAGTTTGTTTTCTGCAGACTTTGGGCTCATACCCGCTTGCTCTAGCTCCCCTGGGCAGCATCCCCAGGGCGCCAGGCAGGGACCTCCCGCTGGAAAGGATGGGTCAGGGTCACAGCTCGTGGGGAGCAGACATGGCTCAGGCTGGGAACAACCCGCAGTGGTAGGACACAGGCAATAACTTCCTTGTAAGCACAAACACGAGGTTGCTCATCTTTTGTGAGGATGTATCAATCAGCATTTGAAGAGAATTTGGAGATCCTCAAATTCATAACACAGTATACTGTAAAACTGATTAATTACTACTAATGCAGTTTGTATTAAGTCTAATTTCAAAAGCAGCATGTAAAAAGTCAGTATCTTTTTTAACAGTATGTTTTGTATGCCCTTTAGAAAGCCATCAGGACTGAGCCTTGATACATGATAAAGCACAGGTGTATACTGCTTGTGTGAGAAACAAATGGAGTAATGGGAGTAATTGCCACAAAGGGATAAGAATGATGTTAATTGGAAGTCAAACGGTGTTATTTCAGGCTTACAACAAACAACATACACCTTGGCCTAGCCTCTGTTTTTTAAGGTAATCAGAAAAACCAGTATATGAGAGCTGTGGGCAATTCACTGTTGGAGGTTGCAAAGGATGCAATAGCACTGTCTGCGTGACTGTGGCACCATCATTTTAAGACTACCAAAAAGGCCCATCCCATGCAAATTGCTCTACAAAAAGAGTGTTACACAAAGGCAGTAGGGAAAAAAAAACCTATTTCATGTCTTTTCAGCAGATTCTGAGATAACATGGCTTCTGGAGAACTGCATCCATGAGTGGCCTCTTCCGCAGCAGCAGCACTCTGTAGAAACAGTCTCCGGTACCATTTAGTTATTCCAGGAAATCTGATGAGTCAGTGAATCCTGTAACTGCATCTCCTTATGGCTGTAAATCCCTGGATAGTGGCAAGGTGAAATTTCCTGAGCTCCCAGGTTATTTCAGAGCCAGCACTCTTTGCTGATGCAATGATCAGTAATTACTCTCCTTCATTTGGGAGATTAACTAGAAATTGTGGCACTAGTTACATGGCAAAACAGATGTCACGTAGGAACAATTGCTCTAATTTCACAGCATGCTCTCATGCTGTCTAGAAAAGGTACTTGCATACAAGAGAAAGGAGGATAAAACTTGCCGTGCGTCCAGAAAGCATCTCCTGCTACGTCCATCTCCAAGCACTCATCTGCTCAGAGCGACCAAAAGCCTCAGCCAGGATTGAGCAAAACTGGGCTTATTTGCAATTTCTGTCCAGCAGGAGACCTGTTATTTCCTCTGCTGGTACAAATGCGATGATAGCAAATACCCGCCTTTCCACGCACTCTGCACCACAGGAAGTATCTGTAATATATTCAGTTATTAAGGCACAATTTAGCAGGGGCTTTTTGCTTTCTAAGGCTAACAAAACAGTATCAGAGAGCTTTTTTATGATGAATATAAACATGAATTGAAAGTGCTCTTGTAAAGTTTGAATCGAGTTCTCCTGAATAAAAGGGAAAAGGCCAATTGTTGCCAGTTGCTTAGTAACCAGCCAGAGATCATTTCTCTTCAAGGGAAACCAATTAGGCCTTTTAACCTATTTTAATTGGGGGGTGGGGGAGATGATCTATAAAAATTAAACTTCCTGGCTGTCTTTCTGGTCTTGAGGGTACCCTTTTCTAGGGGAACCTGTACAGTTAATTTCAGGTGCATGCTCCAAAGAAGGTGTTCCCAGACTCTTCTCAAGTTGACTTCTCCAAGGTCCATCTACCTTCCCTTTCAGGACATGAGACCACTCTCTTGAAATACTGTTCCATAAAATATTGTAATACTACAGGCAACCACTCTATGTAAAAAGCAACTATTATTAGGCACTGATACTTTAGGAATCAGTTAAATCTTTGCAAATAGGTCTCTGAAGTACCTGGGAGCTAGAGCTATGGATATGGCAAGATAGACAAACACATTCTGAGGTTTTGGAGATGTTCTTTTTGGCTTGTGGGTGTGTTTCTACTTGTCTGCCAGGTCCTGATTTCCTGAAAACTAAGAAAGATCTGTGTACATTTGTGGGTTAAATTTCTGAACTAAACTTTTTAGGTCAGGCTTGCGATATCTGAGATGATATTAGATGATTTACTAGGTCCTGTCCTGCTCTAGTTCAATATAGTGACAAATCTGCAATTCATCTTAATTTTCCCAAAAGTAACTATGCACAATGGTAGCAGGAGACATTGCTTTAACTGAGTCCTAATAGATGAGAATTAATATTTACCAGGCTGTCAGAAGCCAGTACCTAACCCTGTGAGGTTTTCCTGCTGTATCAATCAAATTCAACTGATCTGAGCTTGAGCAGTTTATTTATATAGAGCATTTATAGATTTTGATTTCTATTTATTTTCTTGGAGAATGGTGGCTAGTAATCGGATAACTGGTTCTCAGGGTATTTTGTATGTGTGCGTGGTACCCGCGGCCATGAGGAGCTCCCAGCTCCAGGTGCTGACTGCATCTTTATCGACAACACTCAGCAGGGAGAACAGTGGAAAAGCAAGTTCTTTGATACCAAATTACAGTGCTAGGAACTCTCAGATGTTTTCCACATGACACTGAACTACCTTAAAACACAGATTGGAGGACTTCATTGGGAAAGGATTTATGCTTATGAACCTCTAGAATTTCTGTAATTAAACATATCACTATTAATTCATGTTTCAAAGTTACAGAAGTACATTATTTTGTGCTCTGTTTGCTGGTCCTGCAGCAGAAGATAAGAGAGAAGCTCTCTGCCACCCACCCTGACGATGACATTAATCATCCATGTTGGTGTACACACACAACTTGCTAAACCCTTTCCTGTGCAGGTAGCACCAGCAACAGTGTGCGGAAAGGAAATGATGACTGATGTAATTAATCATGTTCATGAGCAAACTAATATAGGCCGCTCTCTTTGTTAGAAGACAAAGGCACGGGCTTGCCATGATTAGTAGCTCTTATTATTCATCCCATTGTCACAGATCTGATCAGTATTGCTGAACAGCGGCTGCAATATGAATATTTATGATTAACAATTCTGAAAATTTTTATTTTGGGTATGCTTTAAAATCAGCTTCAAGATGACAACAAGTTATATCATAGCCAGCTAAAACCCACATGTAATGCAGGAATTATTTCAAATTACATCTTTAATGAACGCTGGCCATGATTTTGAACTGAAATCCTGATCTTAAAAGCTTGTACAAACACACAGAAGATGCCCAGGAAGAACAGATGACGCGTGTGGGCATGAAGAAGAAGCTGGAGGAAAATCCTTCCCCACAAGTTGCCACATACATCTCCAGACTTCTACCCCAGGGACTACTTAACCTCTAACAGAAGTTAAATTAATAGAGAGGGTCAAAAACCACTGATCATTGTCAAAGGATGCAGAAGAGTATTTTTTATGAACAAACCCTAAATCAAGAGTGAATAGCTTCCTCACAGATAACTAAAAACATAAATATAAAATGGATTAACCAGAAATCATGAACACAATGCAAGAATATGGCATGACATTCTGATGCTGCTTTTCTGTAAGATGCTAGCCTGGGTAACTGTAAGGACCCATACTTACCTTGAATATCTATTAATAAACTGGACCTAGGCAAGAATTTTTCTGAATAATTTTTAATCTGGTCTCCCTCCTCTGCCATGAACAGTCCATTTTCACATTCATCTCTAAATACTTACATTCTCTATACTGCTATTTTAAATCAGTTTCACTCATCTGAATTTCATGCTGCACTCTGAACACATCCTATGACATTTATCTTTCAGTTCCTGGTCTGTACTGATGCTCTTTTTATTTATTCTATCTGATATTCTCAAATAAAGCAGTGGATCTTCAAAAGAAATCTTCAATCAAAGTGCAGTTCAAACTAAATCGTGATTCTGGCCAGGTTAAACATGTGACTTGCCATCTCTAATGGAAAGATGATGGTGGAATATTTCGCTATTGGCCTCTAAAGGAAATCCTGGCGATTAATAGTTTTCTATTTCATTCCTATTGCCTCTCATCTTCTCGGACTAAAATGTAACATTCTTCTTGTTAATAGAGCATACTTTGATGTTGCTGGGAACTTTGGGTTCAGCTAATTCTGAAAGATTTAATGTTTATTTTTCCTGTTATTATCATTGGCTTGGAGATACCAATTTCTTCAGCTCTGAAATAATTAGATGCTAATTCTGTTCCAGGAAAGCAACAAATATGGGACATTTGGGGGGGCTGGAAGGAAATAGAAAACAGTCCTTCTAATTTCAAAAGGCGATGAGACAGGGCAATATGGCCATCTCTAGCATGCCTTTCTCATAAACTGTGGGTTAGCAGAGGCAGAGATTTGTGGGAATTTTAGGAAGATTGGTAGCCACAGCCAGGGATCATTGCTGCTCATTAAATTATACATTGTAATAAGGAAAACCTCCAGAAAGACTTCAAC
Source organism: Aptenodytes patagonicus (assembly GCF_965638725.1). NCBI lineage: Eukaryota > Metazoa > Chordata > Aves > Sphenisciformes > Spheniscidae > Aptenodytes > Aptenodytes patagonicus. Next base: position 32,411,005 of record NC_134953.1, read on the forward strand.
TCTGTCTCCTGGGACGGGAGTCAGTAGCTACGGTGCCTGGAGGGATCACAGAGTGTATTCACATGGGTTTGAACCCCGGATCCGAGCCCAAGCACACCTCCCTGTGCACACAGCCAGCCAGTACACATAGACTGCAACTCTTTCAAAGCCTTGCAGTGGTGGTTTTCTTTAAATGCCAGTTATCTTTCACCACTAACTTCTTCCAAGCATAACACTGGCAAGGGGAGCTGGACTCCCTCCATCACTGTATGCCTGCCATCTCAGTTTTAGTGAATAATTTGAGGGAATCTCCATTGAAAAGTCTGAGTTCGGTAAAAATCACCCAGGCAGAGGCAGACAATGGGCAGGTGAGGATCTGCTCTGTGGAGCCTTTGCTTGGGACTGGCAGATGAAACACTTGGCTCACCATTCACCACGTGAACAACATCTCCAGAAGCAAAATACCTTTTCTGGAGCAGTTCAGTGGTAAAAGTTTAGGCTTGAAAATGTATGAAATAAGAACAGTTTTGGAGTCTGGAGAAATCATTTGATAAAGTAACCATATAAGCTAGAAGTAGACATCAAATACTTTCGTCCTGGAGATTTAAACCCTATGCGCTCCATGGCTAAAGCATGGCTTATTGCAGTTTATGGAGTATAAACACTCCCATGATACAAATACCAGTGAAGGTACAGAGTCCCTGTGTGACCCCAGAGCACTCCACGGGTCCAGGCACCTTTCTTTGTTGCCATACCCCAAAACCCAAATAACTATTTGTTCTCAGAGGTATCATCACTGGGAGAGGCATAACCTGCCATCTTCCACTACTGGAGCATGTTTAACCTACCATCATTCATGATGTAGGAAAAAATCAAAGCTACCAGCTTTCTTCATCCTGAATGTCGCTCTGAGCTGGAAAACCACTCTAAGACAAATGGAGATGGGAGAAAAATGTTCCATCCAGATTTTTCCAGCAGAGGATATTAAAAAATGGATGCAGCAGTCAGGTAGGAGGTGGTGCTAAAAGAATTGTTGGGTAATGGGCACTACTTGAGAGGAGAAAACCAAGGAGAGGAGGGTCGTGGAAAGGATCGTCTCCGTAGGATGTTCTTACCTGCATTTTTCTTTCTGGCTTTAGCATGGATAAGAGTGTATCTGCCACTGCCATCTGTGAGATGAGCATTACCATTCCTCTGCTATCTCAGGAGATGCTGTTAAGATAATCCTGTTACATTTCTGAATTGCTAGAATATGAGTTTTCTAGTCAAACGGTCATGAGTTTTCTAGTCAAAATAATCACTGATAACAAAAAGAAAATTGGAATAAGCCAATATACCTGGTTTTGCTACATAGACCTTTACTGAACTCTCTATATTTCTATCTGCTAAATGTGATGAATTTATTTCCTGAGTTTTTAGGACATTGAGAATTTTTATTGATTTTTTATTTTGAGTAATTTATATGGTATAGCAATAGCTTAGTAGAAATAGGTGTAAGTGGAATAATATCAACCATTCCTCCCCTGACATTCAAAAAGAGTCCAAAGACCTCATGAGGGCAGATTTTTAAAGGATCAATCTGAAGGCAGTCAAATTACGGGGACATCACCGTGTCCTGGTCTCCCTGTGACAGGAGCTTGGGCAGGAACACCACTGGGCATGCACAGACCATTCCTGGGGAGACCACCCCCACAAGGCTTGGGTCCGTCTCCAGTACATATTGAGTCAGAGCCTCACTAATCAGGTAAGAAGGAAGAGATCTTTTCATGTGTTTTTTCTTGAAGGTCTCTTTTGAAGTGCTGATCCAGGCAGGGTCTGACCTCCCTAAGTTATGCAAGTACAAATTTACTTCCTTGACTTCAATGAAGTCAATTCACTCTTCCACTATTTATCAGATTTAATAAGACCTTTTAACTTAGCAGAGTCATTCAACCTGAATAAAAACTCTTCAAAGGATTGATGCCAATTATCATTCTCAAGGGTGGGTTCAGGTTATACATCCTCCTCTGCACGTGCAGCTCTCGTGGAGCTGTTGATCCTCTGTGCTTCCAACGCTGTCAATTGAAAAGGCAGGACAACTGCACCTAAATGAGAGCAATGCAAGATTTTGTAAGACAGAGAAACCTGCGCTGGTTTAAGTCAGAAAAGGTTTTGCATTCATTGCTGTTTCAATGAAAATTTGGACATTCCCCCAAGAGACTCTGGAGCTACAGTTGCTCCTTCTGCAACTCCTTGGAGCAGAGGCAGAGTGTGGTCCCTCCTGTAGCATCTTGGTGCAGAGGCAGAGCATGGTCCCTCCTGCTCTGCCCAGGGGCAGCCCAGGGGTGAGTCTGACCCTGGAGAGATGAGAGGTGCTCACACTGATGCTCTGCAACTCTCGCCTCTCACTGAAAATTGTTTGAGAGTTAGTTAATTTATAATTCAGATTGTTTGCAGAGATGCTGTAAGCCTGAAGGAAAGCCAACAGCTTAAATTTACATCCAGCTGTTTGTTTCGCCCTGCATCTCAGCACAGCTTTTGACCCTTCTTGTATAAACTCTGACTTCTATCAGCAGGTTTTAGTCATTTGAGGACTTTGGTGGAGCTACTGATGCGCATGAATACTTGCAAGCCTGAGGCCTCAGCTTGAAATCTCTTTAGTGCAGTTTGGAAGGTCAAGACACTAAAATTCTTAGATTGAAAAATGTTAATATTTTAAGTACTCACATTAACATAGAAGACCTTTGCACTTGTCTGATTTTAAAAATTAATTTCAATAGTTATTTTGCCTATAGTATTTTCCAAAGTATAGACCCCCTGAGAATTGCCCAACAAAATTTCCATGAGCCTTTCTTCTGTGTCCATTTTTATTGCTGTTTTTGCCCTTATAGATGGTGCTTCTTTTAACATGTTTTAATAAATTAATTGGTGATTTGGAAAAAAACATAAAATGAAAGATATAGATTAATAATAGATCTAAAGAATGAAAGAGAATGGTTCAAGTAATTTTGAGTATTTGGTTGAAAAGATGAAATCTGTTATTCAGAGGACAGACCCATTGTTCTAAAGGTGAGCTGAAAACACACACAGTATGTATCCTGTCACTTTATAGTTAGAGAACTTGCGGGATATAATGTTGCCATATCAAAAACAGTAAAAATACTGCTTTTTCCTGTTTATTTTTTAACAGAGCTTGTCTGCTTTCCACCCGTTTCATGTTCTGCTCACAAGCATCCTCTGCAAAGAGTGCTCTCATGTTATGTTGAGAGAAGAGAAAAGTCTCCTTAAAATACCATATTTTTATGGTTGATTATAGTAATACCTCAAAACACACTACCGTGTGCATTTGCACAAAAATCATAAAGGAGTGAGGAATAATTGGGACGTTGTAAAAGAAGAACTGGAAACATTTTAGAAAAATGACTTACACAGAGCCAATAAAGCACCTCTGTACTTACAGGTGAAGAATCAAAATATTGTATCTAGACTTTCGTCAACCTGGGGAAAAATCATTTCCTAGATAACATACATGAGGGAAAAATACGAAAATTGAAGTGTATTTCAGAGGGCAGTATTCACTGGTTAGTTTAAAAGAAGGGCATCAGACAATTTTAAAAAAAAAAAAACCAACACAACAAAAACTTTTTCCTTAAGTAAGGAGATATCTGTTTCTGGTTTGTACCCAGCACAAGTCCACAGATTTGCTGGAGTCCAAGCAAGATCCAGAGCTTGCTCCCAGTTTTGCAGATTACTGTTGTATATGGTAAAGCGAGTCACAAGCATATCTCACCTCTGAGCTACACTACTGCGAGCCTTGGAAACCGGATGCATTTCAGCCAGGAAAATATGCTCGTTTGAATATTCACGAGGAAAGGAACAAAAGGTTTTGCAAATACTACTGAAGTGGATGACCATATTTCTTCTCAGCATGTTCCAAAAACATGTTTGGATTTAGTCACACATCTTGAAAAACGGCTGACAACACTGTCAACTAAAAACCATGTAAAAGTATAACAGCTGCTTACACAGAATTAGGACAAATTCTCCACATTTTTTGAAAGTGTGCTGCTATCCTCTTTGGCAGGATTTTTCTATAGCTTGTAGCTCGCTTCCTTGTGAGGCTGTCAGCAAGATTACTATAGGATTTTCTTTATTTATTTTTAAGGCATATAAATTGCTCTACGAGAAATTAACCTGAGACCAATGTGCATCTCACACGTACACCTCATCATCTCTACACCTCTTAAATTATCAGACCTGTTCTCATCATTAAGAACATAAGCCTTCAGTTATTTCAATTACAAAAAATATTCAGTTATCTATATCGAGCACCCATTTCCCAACCTTTCAGCAGTAGATGGCTTTTACAATGGGTGGGCAATGGACAGACGTCTGATCTATTGATGATGATGGCAGTTTATTCACCTCTGGCTGTTTACACCTTATTTTTCAGCCCGGGACATCAATGGGCTGGTTAGCACAGAACCAGCTTTGATGAACAAGCCCTTCTACATTTATGATTTCATGGTATTAACCTTTTGGCTCAATATAGTAAGATGAAACTCTGTGCTACTTCATTTTCTCTAAGGGAAAATTTCTGCAAAGACAGACTGTGTTTGTACTCAGACATGTGAAATACAAGAATTTCAACAATGAATAGAAGGATTTCTCAAAATTTCTCATCAAGTAGACAGCTTCAGAGAGCTTTGAGGGGGAAAGAAATAGTTTATATACCAGGTATGTGTTGAGAACCTTTAATTAAGCATTTGAAAACCAGCTGATGACTGTCACAGGCAGCCTGACTATGCAAGGGTATTTGCAGAGAACGATCACAAGTTTTCCCTCAAACTATGTGAGATGAGATGATGACAGGTAATGGGAATTTCATGCATTACCCACAGAAAACAGAAGTATTTGCCTTCTGAATTAAAAAAAAAAACCAAACAAATAAACAAAACCAAAAACAACGCAAAACCTTAGGGAGCTATTTTTCAATAACCTTGTCTTCCAGCATCCACCCAGGAGTAACTCGCCAGCAAACACACAAGCTAATTAATTCTGGACACATTGCAAAAAAGAAATATCAGCCAACAACCTTTTTCTGGTGACAGATTTCTGCCATTTCAGTGGTATATAAAAAGGACATCAATGCATATCTTTGTTTCTCCAAAGCAATAGAAGGGGCCAACTCATTAAACATCTTCTCCATCTTCATCCAAAGACCAACTGCTTGTCCTGCCCACTCTACGTTCAGCAATGGCTAGCCCATAAGCTGGAGCCAATTTGGAATAAACTCTGCTATTCAGTGCCCAAAGGCACACACAAAACTTGGACTGCTCTTGCAACAAAAGGGCCTGTTGCAATGGAAAGGACGGAAAGGAAAAAAAGCAGCATTTATTACTTTTGTCTGTTGTACAGAGGGATTCTGAAAACTTATGAGCAACATGGATTAGTCTTAGGAACTTTAAAGTTCAAGTCATTATTCATGTTCTTTTATACGTTTTGTTGAGGCTCATACATTTTTTTGCAAAGCAGATGAATCTCTGTTCAAGGTTTACCCAGAGGCACAATGATCTCTGCCAGCCAGATACAGATGAGCACTCTGAGCATCAATAACACTTACCATGTCAGTTATGACTACAGAAGACAAAGTACTTATTCTAATATGGATCACAATAAAAAAGCATAGATCATAAAACTTGGTCAAGAAACTTGATCACTGAATAAGGCAGTAGCTTTGAAATATATCTGCTCCACACACAATCTCAAAATCACTCCCAAGACAGTTCAGGTTGCTAAATTGAAAGTCTCTGGTGAGTCCATAAAGATTAACATGGTAAGCTATGTTAAATGTCATTACATGCCACCATGATTGAGTTAAGCAGCGCAGCTAAAATTTGGTTATGATAGTGAAGGAAAACTAGACCATGATCCAGATGTATGACAATTTTAATTTCAAATTTTGGAAAATAAATTTAAACAAATTTGCTAAAGACCATTTAATGACATGGGAAATTAGTTTCCCTGAATTAACTTATTATTAAATCCTTTTGTTTATGAATATAGGAACCCAACAAAGCACAAGAGCTCATTGCCTCAGCTTTTTGCTACCTTTGTACTGCAAATTGTAAAAGGCTGTCTATAAACTGGTCTGCAACAGCTACTCTTTGGCAATGAAAACTGCTCAAAATAGTGGTATGGGGGTCTGTGGGTTGGGGTGTGCTTCCCCCAGGAGACCTTCCCTGATGCCAGGCAGGGAACTCCCAGCAGCGAAGACAGGTCAAGGTCAGGGCTCGCAGGGCTCAGGCTGGGAACAAGCCCATCGGTAGGATGCTGGCGGTAACTTCTTTATAGGCAAAAACATGCCGTTGCTCATCTTTTGTTTAGTATTTGCTTGAAAAGATCAGGATTTCCAGCCTGTCTTTTCACATCTCCAGTCCTTCCACCAATTGCATCATAGTCAGAGCAGAGTTTAGCATCCAGCACCAAAATGGTTTCTATCCTGCTAGAGTGCAAACTCTGAATGAGACTAAACTCAATGAGATGACCGAGAGTGTGTGTCAGGTACGTGAATCTGAAACCCACAGAGATCAGTGCAGAGTCCTCGTTTCAATTACAGGAGTGGTTTCAGTGAAGCCAGTAAGAGCCTGCATCGAACTGGGGGCCCAATACCACTCTGAAATGCCATTGTGAGACACGTCAGGGAGACCCCTGGTAAGTCAAGTGGTCTCTTGACACAGGGCAGCATAAGAGCCATCCTTCACTTACACATTAGTAAAAACCTGCACACAACAACAGTGAGTCTGTTAGATGGCAGAAAGGAGCTGAAATGGCAGTGGCAACCCACTCTGAGCAGCTGCACACATCGTGGCCCCAACCTGAGATGCACATGAAGCACCTTGTGTGCGAAGGTTGGGCTCGGTGAGAGATGCAGAAAAAGGAGTGGAGCAGAGGGAGAAGCAGGCAGGAGACACCAGCCGAGCAACGGGCATCACCTATGCACAGAAACAGGAAAATAAAAACGCAGAAAAAGATAGAGACGAGTGGTGGATGAAAAGGGTTTTGAACTGTGAGCAAAGAAATTCCAACCACTTGAGCATGGCTACGTGGAGGGAATCAGCGCCTTGTGCAGCCCATATAAACAGACCTGCATCACAAAGTCTGACTCCATCTCCAAATTTCTCTTCCTCAGAAACCTAATTTCAGCTAAATGCTGGAGTGACAAGGGTAATAAAAATAACACTATAAAATGCATGAAGAATTTCCTTTCCTAAATATCAGATTTTAAAAGCAAAATAAACATTAATTCTGTGCTGTCCTGCCAGTGACACTGATGTGATTCATGGCTATTTAGCTGCACAAGGCTATGTTCTTTTCTTTGAGAAAAAGAAAATAAATCTTCAGATGAGCTATCAAATGGCTTTATGATTAATTCTCTGTTATCCTTGAATTTAATGCCAATGGGTGGGACATAAAGTGGAATATCCCACAGAAGAGGAATGGAGCATCAGACAAACTCAGAAGCTCCCCAAGGTTAATCTGAAAGAGTTTCTTTTTCATCCCTCCCATGAAATGTGACACTTCGGGGCTGACACTGGCAGATCCTCCCAAAGTGCCCTGGGAACTGAGCCCTGCTGCGGAGCTGCTGCGGGCTCTGGAAAGCACAGGGAAAATGCTGGGCTGGTGGCTGCTCCCTTTTTGCCTGCTGTGCCCAAATACGCTCAGCACAGCTCCCCTTTGAAAGCCAAAGCCCTGCTGCTGCCACGTCCTGCAGGGAGGGTTGTTTTGCAAAGGCTGTGCAAGCTCAGGCTGTATCTGCCTGGTTCCCCAGAACACCTACAGGGTCTTACAAAAGGCTGAACAATTCCCTCTTTCATCGTCTGTGGAAATCTAGTAGGATTTTCCTAATTTCAATTTCAATAGGCGTGGAAAATTCTTTTTATTTGAGATGAGTTTAAAATTAAAAAAAAAAGAAATGAAGACATGCTTATGTGTCTGATATAAGCATGGAATTCAACTGAAAGTGGTAAAAGATTTTATATCAGCTCTTACTTGCACAGACCACAAATTAGCCGCCGTCTGCTCTGGTCTCAGGAGGTTCACCTTGCTCTGATCACTGGGTTCTACTGTGTTAAGAAGCACCATGTCAAGTAAAATGGATCAACAGCACTGACGATATGTGACTCCCTGGTAAAATTCACTGCTAATTTTATTTTTGAAGTTCTTGTAAAAAGGCACTGACCAGTGTGGAAAGTCATGTTTACAGGGACAATGGGGCAAAGGGCAGCTCTGTCCCCAGTCCTGCACCCAAGGGACCTTGGGGTAGGGACCCCCCAGCCTCCAGCTGTGCGTGGGAGATGTCTCTCCACTCAGTGGGCTGGTGTGGGTTACAATTACCACGAGGATGGGGGTTTTGTTTTTCATGTTGTCACCTGTGTGTTAGCAGCTGGATAAAGGCTGCCAACCCTTCCACCAAGCCAAGAAGCTGTCGGATCACGTTAAGGAGCATTGAATGCTACTGACAGGTTGTGAATGAATATTCATGGCCACTATTCTGCAGTCTGCACCCTATATAGACATTATCTGTAAAAAAAAAAAAAAAAAAAAAAATCTAAACTCATCTCTCAAGCTTAGTCACAAAATTTTGTCAAAATAAAATGTGGTTAAAAATAACCGAGGTGGTAGACTGTGTTGTCCTTGGCACAGATTGCTGCTTCCTCAGGCATCTCTGGTCCCCAGCGGTGTAAAACACCCAAGTTCCCCAGGAAGAAGCGACATAAGGGTGTCGCAGACATAGCTGTTTTACTAAAAGAAATAGTTCCATATTCCTGGGTATTTAGAGAAAAGAAGAGTAGTGCATGGGACTCCTTCTTCTCGGTTTCACAGCAGGAGGAGGGACCACCCCCCCCAGGACTATTGCCACAGCTTTCAGACCTATAACCCCAGTGAGCTTTTAAGAAACTTCTGGGAGTTTTCTCAGGAAGTTCAGTCTTTTTATTTGTCATGACTCAGAAACCAACAGAAATCGAGGTCAAAGCATGAATGGCCAAGACCTTCTACAGTTTAAATTGGCGTCTTTTGCTGTCTGGGCTCTGGAAAAGAGACTGAGCAATACAATGGGAAAATTGCTGGTGCCACAAATTACTTGAAACCAGTCAAAAGTCAAAAAACCAAATAGACTGTGAGGACATTTAGTGGGTACCAAACAAGTCCATGTCAATTGGCAGGATGATGGTGGAGGAATCCATATCTTGCCAAAGAGACATTAGCATAAATTTTGGAAGATTTCTTGCAGTCATGTGGGGATTAGACCTGGGAATCATTTGTAAGAGCAAGCTCATTTGCTCACTGTGTGGTATTGCTCATTACAAGTAAAGTGCTAGGCAGCATAAAAAGAGAGTAGAAATCAAAAAATATGAAGGATACCTTAGTATCCTACCTGTTGTAGAATCTTTGTCCCAAACTAAATTTATATTTTGCTAAACTAGAGTGGCCTTACTTGGAAAATGCACTCAGTATTTCTTACTTCCTCAAAAGAGTTGGGCAGACATAGAAAGTTATCCGTTTCAATGATCAGTTAACACATGAAAAATCAAAAAGATGGGATAGTTGAATTCAAGAGGAAATAAATAAGAATGTATCCTGTAGAGATTTATGGAATTACAAAGAGAAGAGTAAGAGACATTAAACCTGACACTTGATCTGTCTTGCTATATATAAAATACCAACAATTTCTAACACAAAATTAATTTTACTTTCGACTTATTTTGTTTTGCTGAAGGAAAAGCCTTCCATGGAGTAAAGAATGCCATGCTACAGTGACAGCATTTGAGACATCCATGGAGAAGGACCTGACAGAAGTCATCCCTGCGAGCCCACAGGTGATGGTGCCAGGGCTCGTGCCTCCTGCCTCCAGCACACCTTTTGTTTCCTGGGTATGTACATGGCTTGGTCCCATGGTCAGATGCTTTGGACCAGCGTACCACTGAGGTCATGGACTCCACAGGATTAAAACAATAAATAAAAAAAAATAAAAATCAGCACTCCTCCTAGCAATGAAAATATTCAGACATGTTGTGTTAGGTTAAAGCGAATAAGGAAGATAGATCCTCATTCATCAAGGTAAAATTCAATGATTAACTATTTGGGTTTGTAAGAACTAATCCTAACTAAGAGATTTTTCTCCACAACGCCCGAGCTGATGATCAGGAGAGACAGACAGAATAACGTACAAATATGGGCCATTACCCAGAAAAGCAGTTCTTGTACTCCAGGGGTGGCAGGAGCTGGAAACCAAGAGTGGGTTTGGCCCATGCAGGCAGATCAAGCAATGGCTACATCTTCATATTGATTAACTTGCTATGGTACAAAGTGGTAATGATATGGACACTTCTCTGTGAGTCAGAAACACATCTTACAAGGCTGGGGTCAATGGACTGGAGCATGAGTATGTTGTGCATGCATATAAACAAATGAGCAGAAGGGGGCTTTAAAACGGGCCAGAACCGAGCCGAAACAGTCAATGCAATTCTATGCAGCAGTCAAGAAAACTCGCATGGTCTTTAAATGCAAAAGGGAGAACAAACAAGAGAGCAAAACTCTGTTTTCCAAAACGAGCTTGTCTAGGCTGCTGTACAACCTAGCAGATTTAGAAACTCAATGTTTAGGAAAGTCCCAAAAGCATCAGAGGACAAGAAGAATGACCAAAATGTTCCACTTTCATCAATTTTCAGCTAGGAGGTGTCAGCAACACATCTGACATATCTTCCCCATCCATCAGGGGGAGAGGAAGCTTTAGTTCCATAAAAGTCCTGGCTCTTTAAATTCTATTTGTGCTTTTGAAAAATCTCCACAAAAGTTTAAATAAAAAATAAAGGGAGAGAAGACGTGGCTGGTATACTAAAGGAGTGACACACAGGAAGAGCAAAGAGAGCCTTGCATAGATTATAGCTAAAATTTACCATGGAGGTGGTCAAACAGCAATGGTATCAGTGACCGCTTACTTTTACTTGACAGTTTGAAGATCAAATACACCACAAGGTGAAGGCTTACCGGAGAAGGCACACGTATGGGATAGCTGCAGGAAGGGGGTATGCTGTCCTTCAGGGTTCCAGGCAAAATCCTGCCACACACTTCTCTACCCATTCTTTTGAAAATTATTCTCTTTTAGACAAAAGAATGTGAAGTAGAAATTAGTGACCATGCTACAAACTGTTAACACATGAATTAGAATTACTTAAAACATCATTGAATTATGCTGTAATGTTTATTCCATTTTGCTTATGATATAATTTTTCTATCTATTACAGTCACAGAAATAAATGATTTAATTTCTCCAGCCTGCACTCCAGATAAAGCATTGCATTTGGAAGCTATGGAATATATATGTTAATCAGCTCTGCTGCTGCCCATGCCATTACCAACCCTATTCATTTGTTTCCTGTTGTCATTCTTGATTACACATTTTTAGAACAGATTACTGTAATAACAGGGGGTGGGCAGGCAGTTCCCCTGCTACGAGTGTCCTTGGATCAATCTTATGATCACAGGTGAAATATATTTTGCTAATAAATTGCCGGTCTGCTTTATGTTTTCTATAACTTTTCAGTTTTGGAAATCAATTAATATTAGTGATTCCAAGGAGAGGTAGGTAGAGCTTTGAAAACAACATAAAGAAACACTATCAAAAGAGTAAATAAAATGCAGTACTGGTATTCCTTGAAACAGCAAACTGAGGAATTGAATTATTTTTCTGCGCCTCCTAATTCAGCACCCTTTGAAAATAAAACTGCTCAGCCTCAGAGCCAAAGATCTCAAGCGATCTGCTCATAATGCCAGCTTTTTCCTGCTGCTTTGTTCTGGGACTGTTTGTTTGGGTTGGCTGTTTAGTCTGCTATTAATTTCCTCATGTTTTAAAACCGTCCTGAGCAAATTGTCCTCCTAAGTGAGTCTCTTAATACGGAGCTATGCTGTACTCTGTGTGTGCAGGTCTGTACAGATGCACAGACAAGCCAACATTGTTGGTGAAATGACTGTTCCTTTCTGGGCTTCTTTTCAGCAAAACTAAAATGACACTGTATATTGAATGCAATACTGATGAATTACAAATATATGCTCATGTACTATTCACAGCCCAGCATATGTAGCTGCCTTCTTTGAAACAGAGTAATTTTGGAGTTTTGGTCATGTATACCCTGTCAAAATACCACAAAGTCTGCACCTCACAAGGAAAGTCAACTAGCAATCCTCCCCATCTGCCATTTATGAGTGAATAGGTACTCCTACAACTGTTAAATTTTATCAGAAAGCCACTGATTAATAACAAAGACCAAGACTAATGCACCGCTACCCAAAAGGCATCATTACACCTGGATTCCCCTATTCCTCTTGACCAGTCTTCAAAGACCACCTCTTGCCATTTCTGCCACTGAGCAAATATCCAGCTGCACCCTATGCGAACAAGGACTTTAGGACCCAAACTGCACAAGAAGTTTCCCCAGAGCCATGAGGAGTCTGGCTACAGCCAGACATCAATTTGCACAGAGCTCACCTTGGCTTCAGATGCATCTCAGCCTTTTCAGCTGTTGAGGCTGGAGCAATGAGAGACTTAATAGACAGAGGAATGACTTGATGCTTTCCACCAGCTGAAACAAAATGGGATAGGAGCCAGTTGGAGCTGATAATTAGAGTATAAACTCAGACTCAATAACAAAGAACACCAGCAGAAAACCCTAGACAGATAAAGCTGGAATAAGAGAATAGGTTGTTTCCTCTTCTCATTTCTTTTATTCACATAGTAGAAAATTTCTCTCTCTCTCAAAACACTCCCTCATACCTCTATTTTCAGAGGTGTGGGTTGTGGGGAGAACAGACCCCTTACATCCTTCTGAAGTCTAGCAACCACTGGTTTAGGTCAAGACCTTCTCACCACAAGCCACCACATGGACACAGGCAGCTGCTGCAGGTGGGACTGCGGTTACCCATCTGCTGAGGAGCCATGGCACCTCTCGGTAACCAGAGAACTGAGCAGCCTCGGCTCCCCTGCCACCGGAGGAGTGTCCTAAGGCACCGTCCAGACCTGCAAGGGCTGAGCCAAGGCAAATGCTCCAACTCTGTGTGCTGAAGTGGGAGCTTATCATCCACTGAACCAGACAGCCTGCTGGATTTGCACAGTTAAGTGATCCTTAAGGCATGCTGCAGAGGGATTTTGACTAATCATCAATCCAATAAAGACCATGGTGGCAGGTATTTCCTACACTTTTATGCAAAGGGCTCTTCATCTGAAGCTTTCCAGTTCCCCCAGCATTACTGCAAGCTCAGTGACAAGCTCAGCCCAGCAGCCTCTATGAGAGCCTGGCCAGCTCGGATGAGCACTCCTGGACACAGCATCTCCCCTCTCTGTTCTACCTTTTGAGGCTGCAGGGTACCTTAAAGGTCTCTCCAAGTGAGCTTTGCAGTGAACTCTAACAGTAGAATACTAAAGTATAAAATATTTTCTACTCAAATATAAGAAATGCATCCCAATTTCAGCTGCGCGTAGCAGAAGCAACCTGCTGGAAAAGCCCCGTGCCGGGAGGAGGGCAGTGCAGGATGCAGCAGTGGAGCAGGCGTCCCATCAAGCAGTGCTAAGAGCAAGCTGCAGCTTCTCCTGCAAATCCACACTGACCCATCTCCTTCAAGTCCACACGCCCCGTGGGGTGAGGACTGGACCATCCCCATGGCTGACTCTTTCCAGTGACCTTGCTTTGTAAATGCAGTGATTTCCTTCATTTCACACACAATGCAACAAACCCCCAAGCGTCTGCAAGAATGACTCAGTAGCATATTCAATAAAGAGCTTTACTTCAATTAATGACTTTCTTTCAATAATTACTTCACTTGTTTTGAATTAGGAACTGTGAATCCACTGATAAATTGACTGATTTGAAAGATTTATTCCCACTGTAGCTTCTGCAATTTGGTTTTCGTTCAGCAATGCATCTTGGTGATTTACGCCCGGCACTCAGCAGTGCCTGCAGCCAGCAGGGAGAAGCCTGCTCCCCCGGCCCTGGGAGGACAGCCACAGCAGCACAGCAGAGCAAGTGCTCCTCAAGGCATGGGCTGCCAGCCTGCAGCGAAGCTTACCAGTTGCAGCTCCACTTGTGCTCCGTTCTCTTTTTTCTCGCCGTTACCAGAAGCACGGCGTGGGGCACAGACCAACACTGGGGCGTGGGGCACTGCAAGTGCCTCGCCTGCAAGTGCCCAAGTGCCCAGTGTTGCATGTGGGTGAAACACGGTCGTGCTCCAAAAATAGTCTCTATATGGCCGAGGTCAAGGCCTCTCACGTTTTCCAAAGACAAGGGCTAATTATTAGTATCTAATTAATTTAGATATTAATCTAAACACTGGAACAGGTTGTCCAGAGAGGTGGTAGATGCCCCATCCCTGCAAACATTCAAGGTCAGGTTGGACGGGGCTCTGAGCAACCTGATCTAGTGGAAGATGTCCTTGCTCATTGCAGGGGGGGTTGCACTAGATGACCTTTAAAGGTCCCTTCCAACCCAAAACATTCTATGATTCTATGATTCTTTGAACTTCTCAGCCCATTTTCACCCTTGTAAATCATTCTGCTGGATGATCCAGATTTGCCTTATCCTGTGGCAGCTATTGGGATGGCTGGGAGGTGCCTGCCAGTGCTTCCCATTGCAAGACTCCACGATAATTATCTAAATCCCTTTTTGAAGTGCAATTATTGGAAACAAACTTTTCTGCGATCCATATTTGCTTCTGTTGCTTCACTACGTTTCACTGTTCTTTTTTTTTTTAATTCTTTTTGCTTGCACATGGAAAGCCTTTTAGAGCAGTGGAAGAGCTGTAGTATCTCTGCACTGGCACAGGGACATGAAAGCAGCATGGGGCATCACCGTACTGCCAGGGGCTCTGGGAGAGCGGGTGTCTCGCTGGATTCAGGGTGGCTGTGGACAGTCTGTCCAGAGGGCATGGGGCTCAGCACCCTCTGCAATAGCTGCTGCTGCTGCTTGTAGGAGAACTATGCATAAAAAAAGTATGAGCGGTTAAACACTCAATTTGTCAGTAAGAAGACCTATACTAACTAGATTTAGATTTACATCAATTTAATCATTTGAGATTAACATGCATTATTAGTGAATGTGTGTTAAGTGCGTGTCTATAAAGGCATATTTAATCATCTCACTGCATTTAACAACTGGAAATTTTTAAACAGATGAAACTGCTTTCCACACGTTTCCAGGCAGCGTCCTATGAACTTCTGGTAAAGGCACACAGTTAATGGTCAAATGCTAGAAAGTACTGTAAAGTGCTGCTGATAAATTCAAGGACAGTGCTACAGGCATGGTTTACAGTGAATCCTTCTCTGTTCGGTTCGGTACAATCCTGCTACATTGGAACAATCTCATTTGAACTGTGCTGTTGTCCAAATTTATAATGAAACTGAGGGTACGTTTCTAAGCTTATTTAATACCTTCTGAGCAGCACTTTCACCTGGCTGCGATGGTCTCTGCAGCTCCTGACAACAGTGTTGCAAGCAGTAAGTATTTCAGTTCTCCATGGCTTAGCACGCTGCCTGGTTGCTATTGCACGGCACTCTGATGGGGTAATCCTCTGCTCAGTGCATCCGCTGGCAACATGCTTTAACACCTCTCCAGCCTCAGCCGGTCTCTGCTGTGCCATGTGTGTCGTGTGTCACAGCACAGTGACTGGGAGCCTCATTGCATAAGGATTTCCTGCACCATTCCAGATCAGCATCACATCAGCAAGGCTGAGCTCTAATGAAACAGCTTTACCCCTTAAGACATTTGTTGTTACATTAAAAACATGTTATGCCATATAAGTGGCATGCACAGCCACATGTGTGCATGCAAAAGAACTTTTTAAAAAAGCTCTTTTTAAACTTTTCCCAATTCTCAAGTCATCCCAACTTTTGTCTGATCTACCTCTGCATTTTCTTTTTTCTCCCCCCCCCCCAGTATTTGCAGGTGATGTTATTATAAGCCAGCTTCCATTATAGGAGAAATAAAATCCTGACATAGAATATTTTCATGGATATTTGCACAGAATATTTTATTTTTTCAGGTTAAATGTAAGCAGATTTGGTATGGAGAAGCTAATCCTTTCAAGGCATATTTAACTGTCTCCCCAAAGAGTGGATCAAGTGGTATGTATTTCAGAGCTCACCAATCACATTAAAAACCATTTAATTCTGCTGTAGATATCCCCAATGCCTCCCTGCATGAAATGGGAGCCTATGCAGGAATTTTGGGCACTTTGCCCCTCCTTACCAGTGTCACGGATGAGCAAAGCCCACGGGAGCTGCTGGAAGGGACAGGGGCACAGCACAGGGTGTGAGTGCTCTGCCTGAAACCACCATCTGCCTCGGAGAATTGGAAAAGAAAGGCACAACCCTGCCTTGCCCGTTTAGACCAATCATTTGTGTGATCAGTTAAACTATCTGCTGAACTATTGAGAGGAAAGACCTTGCAGTCATTCATTTACTACTCTATGCTACGCTGGTTCATTGCCAAACTGCTTGCCGATTCTTCAGAGACACATAAAGGTTTATCATCTCCATCTGGCCCTTTTCTGCTGGTATTGCTGAAGGCAAGGGATGAGCCGCTATCTGTGAGCTTTGAATCCTCGCAATGCACTCCTTTGGGATGCACCTGTCTTTGACCCCACAGGGAAACAGTTCTCTGTCTCCTGGGAGTCCTTCATCTCTCTACTGCCTTTTCATTGCGGGTGCACTTCGACTTGTGTGGGGAGCTTTTTGTCTGGGGGGAAGGGTTGTGTTGTAATTTTTCATTTCCCACAGGAACTGGAAGGCGATTGAAGGTTTTTTCTTGAATGTTCACTTTTATTGAACCAACATGCCTAACACCACGATCAAACAGGTGAACTTGTGCTTCTTAGCAGGGTCCCGCTGCTGCCCATGCCACCGCTGTGTAGCATCACGCACTGCTTCTGCTATGGGAGCTGGAAAGCAGGCTGAAGAGGGAGCCCTCCGGCACTGCTGGGAACTGAAACTGGGGTTTTTTTCATAATTCAGTGTCCTGAAAAACTGATGGGGCTCCATGGGTGGTAAGGAGAAATGGGGCACAGTAAGGAACTCATACGCATCTGTCTGCACTCAGACGATGCTCTAGAGGACTTTGCTGGCCCGTAAAAGGAAAGGGCAACCAAATTACTCCCAAATACACTCCAGTATTCTCATACAAAAAAAGCCTTGTCTTGTTCTCTTTTCTCATTGAACCACATTAAAAGATTAATAAAGAAGATGTGATCTTCAGGAAAAGGGCATACGGGATTTCTATTAATAAGTCTATAAGCTTAACCAAATCAGCAATACCAGCGGTAATAAAATATCTTTCTGTGATCCTCACAACTAGATTAAAGCCTTCAAGCAGCCCACAAGATTAAGGAAATTACTTCCATAAAGCATAATCTGTTACGCTTTCTGGACTTGGCTTAGCCATACAGTCAATCAGGGAAAAAGATTTTCTCCTACTAAGAAAAATTTTTTTTACAGTGACACTTCTTTGCAAAAATAAGAATTTTTAGTGATAACAAAATCCAATTTTCTTTGACCTGGCTTCTGCAGGACAGCGACCACAGGCTGGATGTTGTAAACCACTTCTCAAACCTCCCAAGCCCATGGATAGCTCAATGCCTGCCTCCTGGTTTCTGTTGCAAGGTGGAGGAGCAAGTGCCTCTCTCGGCATCAGGATACCGATGTCCTGCTCATTCCACTTGCACTGCATTAGACTGCACTGCGCTGAGCATGCATTAGATCACAAACCCTACACTTTCTAACCAGCTACAGAGAAAAACCATTTTTCTGGCATGAAACAAACTCAATTTAGATTTGACTGAAAGAGCTAATGCGAGAAATCTACCTGGAGATGCTTTCAGGCGACTTCAAACCAGATCATGCTTTCCACCTTTAGCCACATGTGTGCAAGGTGTCAAGAGTCTTCTCCAAGCCACCGCTTTTCACCAAGACCTGCCCCTGGGCATCGGCCACTGCCTGTGAGCTGAGCGGCTGCCACCGCTGCCCTCACGCTTTGGCTTTCACAGGGAAAGGGCCAGAACTGGAGCAGGAGGTAAAACAAACCAGGAGAGTCCATTACAATCAAAGATTAAATATTTCTTCTGAAGGTTGTTAGGAAGATTAATGCCTGTGCACAAACTTGTTGAATTAGTACCCGAGTTAATTGAGGACTAGATAATTGTACAATTTCTATATACATATTTATGTATATATATTATGTAAATAAATAATAATAGAAGAATATTTCTTCTATTCCTAAACAGGAAACTCGCTGTTAATGCAGTTGTAATGTAAAATGCCTTTTACAAAAGTGCCCCCTGATTAAGCTGCCTGCCTGCCCACACCGGTGCGTGCCAGGACAGCAGGCTGTGCCGGCCCAGCCACAGCGGCTGCACCCCGCTTTGTCCCCATCACAGCCGTGGCGGGCAAGATGCAGAAAGGGGGCAGGAGCGCTGCCCTGGGAGCGGGGGGTCGGGACTGCCGCCAGTCAAAATTTAGATTTTGAATGTACCTTTCATCCACATCTGGAAATGGCTGACTTTAGGCTTGGATTTGGTGGTGCTCCAAAGCCTGCCAAAAAAATTGGTGGCCTAGAGGAGGATTTTCAGTCGGAGGAGGGTGGATCATCACAGCCCCAGGTTTTGCAGAGCCGCTTTGCCTCATCCTTCTTGCAACCCCCCTGTTTCAAGCAGAATTGCGTGGTTTCATATATGTCTGCTATCAGGTTTTGATGTTTTTAAATTATTGCAGCAAAGTTGACCAAGAAAAAAAGAGGGAGGTCGGGCATGGCAGAGAAGCCTGAGTCTGCAGAGCTGGGCGGGAAGGAGCAGTGGTGCTGCTGGCTCCATCCAGCACAGGCCATGCCTCTGGTTGAGACATTGCCAGTGTTAAAGGCAAATTAAAAGCACATTAGGAGGAATCTCAAGATTTTCGACAAAAGGTTATGGAGGAGTGATGCAGGGCAAACGGCTTCACTTAATATACACTTACCAGTATTGCAGGGGGATGTGAGCATCAATTTGACAAAATTATCGCAGGAGTAAAAGACTCCGGGGAGCCAGCTCAGCTGGGAAGGAGCACATTTGATAGGAACAAGGCAGATGGTAATGGAGTTTTTGCTTCACTAAGTGACACAATGTCAATAAAAGTGGGCATTACAGGAGAGTGATGCAAATTTTAACAACCGAAGTATTGGAAAACCCTTGCCTGGCTCATGGGGATGCTTCTGCCGCCTAGCGTTGTGGGAGTTTGTGGTACCAACCTCCACAGGAAGACAGGGGAGGCCAAGAGATGAACCTGTGCCAAGGAGGTTTTCCATTTATGCTAGGACAGAAAAAAGAAAAAGGAATAATTCAAGTAGATGAGAGAGGATAACAGGCAATGGTTGTGTGCATAGAAAGCAGGGTCTTGGCTCACCCCTTCACTGTGTCAGGAGCAAGGAAACTGAAATTTCCAGCTGGAAACCACAGTCCAACTGAAATGAGAAGTAGTATCTTAAAAACAGGGAGTTTTTTCCTGGGATGCTGGCACTTTCCCACCCTGAGCGAGTGTGGAGAGGAGCACGAGCAGCAGCAGCAGGAAGCAGCATGTCTCCACCACTCCCCACTTTACCTCCCTGGTTAATTGGTCGTAACAGTGGCTATTTCTTGTCTGGAATAAATGAGGTGTCACTTTTCTGGGAGAGTGCTGTGGAAGCAGCTGTGTGCTCACCCTCCCAGCATCAGCCAGAAAAAAATAGCTCTGAAAGTGCTACGGGAAAGGAGTCTAAAAACAAAATTTAACTTGCTTTGTACTCCAATGTCCTCCTCGAACAGCTGTAAACTTCTCCCTGAGCATCCCTTGATTTGGCATTTAATGATTTCCGAGCCCAAACGACCACCAAAGTCGGTGACTACAAATAGCCCAGAGGCATTTGAGACACTCTGGCAGAGACATGCCGCTGCAGGAGGCAGCAGGGTTTTGTTGGACCTCCCACATAGGGAAGGGCAGGGGGGGATGCCTTGATGCCACATTTAGCCCATGCCTTCTGAACAATGAATTCTCCCTTGCTCACCAGAGGTATGAAATCTATGCCAGTTATGTTTGCAAATGTAATTAATCATCCTCAGCACACCATTTCTGAGGCTTTTCAAGCATAGGTTAAATACAGCAATGTGAGGGATGTGCTCAGGCAATAACACAGGAGATGGCGAACCCCCCCCCCCCCCCCCCCCCCCAGTACAGCAGATTGTGGTAAAACACCTTCAGCATCATGGCGAAGGGGATGCTGCCCTGCAGCGGCTCTGCCGGGGCAGCGGAACACCGCCCAGGGGAAATGGGATGGGGCCGGGTGGCCAAAACTTCAGAAGGGCCCCGCGAGGGCACCTGCTGTGCACATGGGAAACACAGACTTCCCCAGTTAATGCGGCAGTGAGCAGTTTTTTGGCTAGAGCTCTTTCTCTCAAAGAAGAAAAGTAGCTTAAATGGCAAGTCTAGAAAGACCTTGCTCATTAAACAGGTTTATTATTTCCTGAGCTCTGTTTAATCACCCTTTTAAAGCCTCTGTTTGCTAATTGAATGCTTCCCCTTTTATCAGGAGATAAAGGGAATGAGGAGTTGTTGGAAATGGTTGATTATACATATGTATAAGTACACTGGGTTGCTTAATGACTCTGGTAGATGAGAAATTTATATTTATGCTAAACCAATCAGCTGCTTTGCTATCCCTGTTTTCTGGGGACTTTTCACAGTTCCCTTTGCAAAAGGCTTTATGCATGAAATGGGTTCCTCATGACACTCAGCTGCTCACTGTGGCTGCAGCTCGAGGACGCCTGGCACCATGCAAATACGGGGCAGGTATGAGCTGCATCCCAGCATGTGTGTGTCTACGCAGGTGGCAGACAGTGGGACAGCAACAACTGCAGTGAGACACAAGCATATGGCAGCAGCGGGATATCCCACACCGATGTGGCTGGGACATTTCTCCGTGTCTGTTTGACGCTTGCAGCCTTGTGGTAAATTTAAACCTATGCAATAGGGAGCTCACTTCGTCTCCATCTCTAATAAGCTCTATGTAGCAAATGTCACTGGGCATTTGTTGTGGTTTAACCTGGCAGGCAGCTAAACACCACTCAGCCATTCGCTCACTCCCCCCTCCCTCCCTGAGTGGGATGGGGGAGACAATCTGGAAAAAAAAGTAAAATTTGTGGGTAGAGATAAAGACAGTTTAGTAGGACAGAAAAGGATGATAAAATAGTAATAATAATAATAATAATGATAAAAGAATATACAAAATAAGTGATGCACAATGCAATTGCTCACCACCCGCCAACCGATGCCCAGCCAGTTCCCGAGCAGCGGTCACCGCCCCCCGGCCAACTCCCCCCAGTTTATATACTGAGCATGGCGTCGTATGGTATGGAATAGCCCTTTGGCCAGTCTGGGTCAGCTGTCCTGGCTGTGCCCCCTCCCAGCTTCTCGCTGGCAGGGCATGAGAAGCTGAAAAGTCCTTGACTAGTGTAAGCACTACTCAGCAACAACTAAACATCAGTGTGTTATCAACATTATTCTCAACCTAAATCCAAAACACAGCACTGTACCAGCTACTAGGAAGAAAATTAACTCTATCCCAGCCGAAATCAGGACAGGATTGAATGAAAAAATCCAGAAATTTTTGGCAAATACACTCGTAATGTTTAGAAGTAATGTGCTCTGACCACGTTTTTCCCTGTTTTATTTGCTCCGAGAATATTTGTGTGAATTCATCTATACAACTGTTTGCAAAAAACTAACTCCACACTAATTTCTGTGTGTAATAGTTGCTGGAAAAAAGAATTTAAGGTCATTTACACCAGCACTGCCATCAAAAATGTGCACTCCTCTCCAAACAACAGCAGCTCCATAACTCTTGACAGCTACTCAGCTCCCCCTATAATAACCAAGAGAGGGAAACCAAATCCAAAACCTGCATGACTGCAGCTTTGAGAGCTACTGATGACATTCATAGGATGGTCATGAAATGACCGATGAGATGTGAGCTGAGCTGCAGTAGCGTGTGTGCAGAGAGGGCAATGCAGGCACAACGGGCGCCCGCTGAGCCAGGGTGAACCCCCCTAGCACACAAGCACCCTGCCTCAGCCCCAGCCTCCTCAAGTGGACCTTGCCTTGAACCAGGGAAGGAAAATATTTTTCCAGTGCATCATGGAAGACAAGTTAACTAAAAACGTGTCTCACTACAAAGAAAGGCAGACACACCGATGTTCTCCTGCAACGTGGTACGACCCAGAAACAGTGTGCGTGGGGTGTGCAGCTGCTGGCGGAGCCAAGAGCAGTGTGGGCTCCCACAGAGCAGCCTTCAAAGCCCGGCACCTGGCTCTCCACGGTGAGCTGTGCGCCGCGAGGTGTAACCATGTCCTCATGCCTTGCGCTGCATTTCTTTTTTAAAGATACTGAACTCTTCTATTGCTAAAAATATTTTGATTGTAAATGCAATTCACTGCCTATGGTTTTGAAAATTATTAAGTAGGAAAACCAAATCAGACATACTGCAATAAGGAGTGATATCTGGGATGTGGGACTAACTTGGAGTGACAGGGAAGATAGCAGGGAAAGCAACTCCTTTGCGTTAGCAACAATAATTTGCTGCTGTCAGTAGAGTGCAGGAAGGGAGACGGAGCTGTGGGCTTGGGCATCCCTTTGCACCACTGTCACCATGGTATGGCTTCTAAATCAAGTACAGATATAATTAAAAAAAATTATTCCTTTTATTAGAAAGGATGCCCCATATCGGGGCTGCAGGTATCAACCCAGCCGAGGGATGTCTGCAGGATTTGCATGAGATTTACCAGTGGCAGAGAGCTGGCTTTGCTAAATAGCTAGGCAGTTTTGAACAAAGTATCCCTTTTTTTATCCCCCAAGCATAAATTATCAGTTATAACACATAATTGTGGTGAGAGAGAGAGGAAAACAAAAGTTAAATGAGCTAAACTGTAAACAGAGACACTTTTTGAAAAAGATAAGTGTGAAGTAAGTGAACCAAAACTGGCTTAAACACAGGGGAGAGTGGATAATCGAGTTCGGGAATTAAAGTGAAAAAATAGAAGATGGAGTTTAGAAGGAGGTCTATCGAGCAGCATATCAAAAGATCAGGAAAGTCAAGTCAAGGATAATCTGATCCCAGCAGGATTTGTGCAAAGTGCTGTTCTCTGCCTACAAACACTCTGCTCGGGCCTATTTACAAGTCTTACTGTTATTTTGGCTTATTGATAAATGCTGTCACACTTTCCTGCATGGTGATGGGTTTCAGACGAGCTGCGGAAGAACGGGAACTTATGATGGATTATGATGGCCTGACCAGATGCTTTTACGTAGTGGGATCCTGTCCTGAGTGCAAGCAGGTACCCACCAGCTTCCAGCTTGTCCAATACCAATAAAAATTTCAGCTCCAGTCTTTAAATTGTATTATACATTGACTGGGGATCCTTTGGCTTTGCAGTGTTCAGGGCAGCATGGGCAATGATGACTAAAAGACACGACCAAAAAAATGTAACTTCACACCCCATTCCTGCTGTGGGTTCAGAGCAGCAGGGCACATGCTCTTGCTTCCCTGTGTTGTTTCTGCTATTTTTAATGCACTGTTGCAGCTAGTCTAAGAGCATTCTGAGTGGAGAAGGAAGCAGAGGAGATGGTAGAGGTAATATCCATTTTTCAGCTAGTCTCCATAAAGCAGTATGATTTCCAATTTGTTAGCATTCATTTTCAAGTGTATTGCTTTGACAAGGCTGTACCCACAAGCTAATGCATTGCAGGTGGGGCTCGTGCTGTATTGCAAAATGGTTTTACACCGGCCTGAGCTCACCAGGAGACTAGGCTATGAGCTGAGTGTTTTTTATATTTGCCATTTTGGAGGATGGGAGTTTTGGCTTTGGCTGTACGTGTTTCATCACGGCAGCCATGCCAGCAAGCACCCAGGGGCTTTCTCCAATAGCAAGGGCTTGCAGCTCTGCTGCTATCTGTTATGGGGAGATGAACCACCTTAGGGTCGGAGGGGCCATGGCTGGAGCCCTGCCTGCTGCAGCCCTGCCTGCCACAGCCCTGCCCGCCAGGACTTCCAGCACCCCAGGTTCATATGAGATATGCATTTCCATGGGTAGGGCTCAGCCAGCTCATCACCTGGGGCTGCACTATCTGTTACAGGGTCCTCTGCTAATGCTGCTACCAAATGACATGCTGGTTCATGAAATAATTTGCTTAAAGACAAAAAAAGTCAGCCCAGAGAAAAGCTTGGAAAATTCAGGCACACCTGGGCAAAACATTGGTGCGCAGCCCAATGGCCACATTGAAAAATGGGGGGTCTCTACATCTGAGGGCTCAAGGGGCAGCGTGTCCAGCAACCCTGGCCCCCAGCCCTCCCGCAAACTGAACCACAGCCTCAGCCTCTGGAGAGGGAAAAGCGATAGTGTGGGGAAACCAGTTATTTTTTAAAGACTTTTGAAATGGATAACTGCCTCCAGCCACTTGCTTAGCAAAGAGGTGTCTCAGGCAGGTGTGTGCTTGCTGGTCCACGTTTTCACCTGCTCCCTGCTGCGGGGAGCAGCTGAGCCAGGACCAAGCACGCTCGTTCTGGTTAAGCAGCATAAGCCTTGAGTTGATGGCAGGGGGGGGACCCACAATCCCGCAACATAAGCTGAGGGGAGCCGTCCATTACCTGGGGTTTTCCTTGTTTTTCAGGCCCTCCTAATGCAGTGCTGTTGAGGCTATACTGTCGGCAGTGCATCTGCCTGTCCTTCAGGCTTAAAACCCATTCAAGCGCTTGCTCTCCATCACAATCCCTGATTAGCTGATTTTCTGTGGCTAGATGGAACAGAAGAGCATCTTGTTTAATTAAAACCTGGGAACATTTCCCTGAATTGCTGGGAAGATGCAGGGATGCAGTATGAAGGTATACTGTGTATTTTCTTATTAAAAGTGTCATGTCAGAAGTACAAGGAAGAACTAGAGCTATTGCATATTTCATATTAGACTACACTTAGCAGCATGCAAGACAGCCATGAAGATTGCTTTAGAAATTATTCTGGCTGTGGAGCATCAACTAAAGGTGGCTCAATTCATTATTTTTGGAATTTCAAACTTTGGAGTGATGTCACTATATTCATATATATATATGATATATATATATCTCATATATTCATTTGCTGTAAAGTAGGTGTCAGACTCTAGCTATAAACCCAACACAAGGGTTGGGTAATTACCGTTACTCACAGTAGCAGCTAAGACCATTTAATAAAGTATATATATTTAGTATAGCAGCCAGAATAAATGTTTGTTTATAGAAATAGAAATAAAACCCATGTGCAAAACCATCTGCTTCTGTCATTACTGTCAGAAGGAACTGAGTTACTACCAGCCACCGAACCATCAGCTTTACCATGGGTTTGCATCAGTGTGGTTGAAATTATCAAGGGCATCAGCTGTAATAGGTTCTCCAGTTTGTTTTGCTTTGCTTGGCTCTTTTTCATTTAATTGGGAATCAGATTGGAGCTGGCTGGACTAAAAAACAATGTTTCTGATTCACTTGGACCAAAATCAGCTTTTTGCTGGGCTTCCTGCAGCAGGTTCCTCCCAGTAGCCCTTGAGGATGCTCGTACGGGAGCGGGGACTTTGGTGCCCCGCTGTCCGCCCGCTCCGGGGCCAATCCCACAACATACCCCAGTAAAGGAATACATTGATTTTTGCCTCTTCCTTAAGGTACAGGTCCCATCGCTGGGAGACAGTCTGCTAAATACACATCAAAGAGCCACTGTGAGAAAATAAGTGAGATTTGAAATATAACGTCTTGTCTTCCTAAGTATTACAGACAGACCGGTGGACTAAAACTTATCATCTTGTCTGCTGTTTCAAAATAAAAATATTAAAGAAAGTACCAAAAAACCCACCTCCTCCTTATTCTGCCCAACACTACCAAATGCCAGTTGGAAAACACAATGGTTTTGTCACCATGAAGGTTTTATCACCATGAAGGTTTTATCATGGAAAGATAATCACAGCTACTTATATACCCAAGAAATAGCTGGCTACCCCACCAAGGGAAATAAAATTCTTTCTTCTCATAGTTAAAGCCTAACAACCAAGATTAAAGACATCCAGAAACATGGCTAAAAATCTAGAAACATGTTTTTCATGCAATGAGAATTCCTACACAATGCCCTGAGGAACAGAT
Organism: Aptenodytes patagonicus; assembly: GCF_965638725.1. NCBI lineage: Eukaryota > Metazoa > Chordata > Aves > Sphenisciformes > Spheniscidae > Aptenodytes > Aptenodytes patagonicus. Next base: position 32,437,224 of record NC_134953.1, read on the forward strand.
GTGTGACCGGCTTCAGGAGGAGCGGTGGGATCCTGCCTCGACAGAACAATCTGGATTTGTGATGACTGGAGGTGGCAGCAGCCACCAGCGCTGGGATGAATAAATCAGCGCTGGGATGTAAACCTGCAATTCCTTCTCCTGAATGCATTTCAGCTTACTTTTGGCATTCTGCATAATTTGTATTATAATTCCCAGCATATAAAGTAAACAATCTTACAGCTTTTTTGTTTTGTTTTTCCTTAGTATCTCTCCTGTGGCAAAACTTTTCTCCTAACAGAGGACAAGTGCAGAATACTTAAAGACACCAGCAAAGTGGAGAGGAAAAAGTTGCCTTTTCTCTTCCCAATCTTCCCTTCAGAGAACAACAAACACAAAACTCCACACTCACGGTGCAGGCGACCCCCATGGTGAGCACGGTAGGGCACAGCCAAGGCTGCAGACCCTTGCTGTAAAGAGCAGCCCCTTCTTTTAATGGAAATATTCTGTACCGGATAGCCTTAGGGGCGGGCTCTGAAAGCTGTCTGAGCAATAGGTATTTTTGGAAAAGGCCATGCTCCTGGATAATGCAGGTCCCCAAAAAAGTTGCTTTTTCACCGCATGGCTCTGGTGTCACGCTGTGAAACCAGTGAAGCCTACATGGTCAAGAGAGCAGCGCAGGTGCTCACTTCTCCTTTTTCTTTTAACATTTTCCTACCCACAATTAAATAAATGTGTTGTGTTGCTGTAAATCAGACCTATGAATGACACCCAATGTCAGCACTGACTTCAAGATTCTCAGCAGTTAAAATCTTATTTCTACATTGACGCTGTGACATATGCCAGCTTCACCCCAAGCCAAAGCATGTCCTTACCTGCATCGTGTACATCGAGACACAGGCATGTGCGTGTGAATTACTCCTACATCACATCACAGGGGCAGTCCCACCACCTCTGTGCATGGGGCTATGGGGTGTGGGTTGAGTAGTGCCTGTACCGTTATCTCCAGCATTGCTGAAGTACTCCTCCTGCAGGGTTGTTTCAAACCAACCCCATGCAAGAGCTGCTTGCCCAAGTTTTATTTATCTATGCAAGGAGCCCCTACCTACCATTGACTGTTGGGAGACGTTGAGACTGAGCTGAAGTGCCTTGGAGAGATCCCGAGGAAAACATGACACCACTGGCCCTTTTTTTTAGCAGAGGCAGGTGTGCCAGCACCAAACCTCGGAGGGGCTGGGAACAGTCAAGAGCAGCCTGGGGAGCTCGGCTGGTCGCAGGCACCCAGAGGCTCAGCACAAAGAGTGGAACACATTCTGCCAGGGGAGGAAGATGCCAGTTATCCAGGTGACTTGACAGGCAGAAAATAATAGGAACAGGCGATTCATGAAATTACCTGATGACATTTCCAAAGTGAAATTTTAAAATCATAATGCAAAAGTGTAAGTTCTGATTTTTAATTTTTTTTTTAGTGACACAGAAATTCCCCATGCAAGCCACCCTTGTTAGACAGCTGGCCACTATTACATGCCTCTCCTTCCTCCGTCATTTTACCTGAGCCCCACGTAGCCACTCCAACATCAGCAACGACTCTCCAGTGCAAAGGATGAGGAAGACCCTTTGGCAGGTTATAATTCAGTCAGTTTGTGTTTTATTTACTGCACTGTATTTTGGGGGTTTTGTTTAAATTTTTTTGGAAAAAAAAAATTGACAGAAAAAAGTCACTCATGCAGTTCATGGAAACAGTGAGTGGAATATTCATGCTTTTAATTTCAGTATTGAATTTAGCAGCTTGCATTTTATTTTAAATTAAAAAGTCAAAATAGATTTTTTTCTAATTGCCTAAAGCAGATACTTTAATTTTAAAGCAGTACACTGATCTGCTTTTTCCAAAGCAACCTAGGGCAATAGAGACTTTGGCGTAACAATTTCAAAAGTTGACATGCTAGAAAACTCTCTTTGTTCATAGCAACTGCAGAGATTTTAGCAACATAAAGAGATGGCAGAGATTTGAAAGATTTAATAACTTTTAATTAGGCAATATTGGTGCAAATTGGCATTGACAAAAGTATTATCTGTAGAGTGCATCTGCCACCCATAATTCTCCCCTGTGAAAAACGAAACCCCTGTCAGTGCTTCACCTGTGCTTGTCTGCTCTAAATGTCAGAAGCACAGAGATGATCAGTTCTGCTTTACTGAGACCTTTCATTGCTCATCAACAATGGCAATTTATTACTCACTCAACCAATACCCACCTAAGTGATTCCAATACAAAGACATTAACTTTACTTTTAGGTCACCAGCATTAAGTTGCTGCAGGTTATAAGTGAGAGAAGCCCTGCAGGAGGCAGCAGCCTGACCTCGGCTCTCCCTGTGCCTGTATGAGAGGCTCAAAATGTAACCTCACCTACACACAGGCTGCTGGGCATTTTGCAGCTTAGACCACAGAGGCGTGCTCCACATACGCAGATTCCGCTCTGAAGCCGCAAGAGAGTCAACGGGAAGGCCTAGTGGTGAATTTAGACATGCTGAGCATCCTTGCAAAGGAAAATGCAAAGCAGCCCTCTCCCACATCACCCGCAGCCTGCAGCCCTGAACCACCACCATCCCCGGAGGTCTTTGGGACAACTGCATGGATGGAAAGTTATCCTGGGGGAAAAAGTTACAGCATCCCTTATAAGCAACTGCTTTGAGGCCAGAATAATACATGGAGATTGCTAGGGCTAAGAACAATGTCTGCTTAGAATCATTGAATCATAGAATCATTTAGGTTGGAAAAGACCTTTAAGATCATCGAGTCCAACCATAAACCTAACACTGCCAAGTCCACCACTAAACCATGTCCCTAAGCACCACATCTACACGTCTTTTAAATACCTCCAGGGATGGTGACTCAACCACTTCCCTGGGCAGCCTGTTCCAATGCTCCAATGCAGCCTCCAATATCCGATCTAAACCTCCCCCTTGAAAAGCAGCAGAGGGTGAGGGTTTACTTTGTACCATTTTTGCAGACACCATGCAGATACTCAGTGACCCAAAGAAGTAAATGAGCCAGCCCCACCGTCGCCACAGGCAGTTATGTTGCCCAGATGTCAGATAAAGGCTTGTGAGGCTCCTTTTGGGCCGTTCCCCAACTCAGCATGAAGCATGCAGACTGCCTGGGGGGTATGTTCTCCAAAAAAGATCTCCAGAATAAATATGGACCGACTACATCATCTGCCTTATCTGTGCTGTATTCAGCTGTGCATATTTAGAGTTACCAGGTGATTATATATTTGGTCTTGAAGAATGAGGATGTTCCAGTGCTGAAAATTATTTCATCTTTCCTGTAAGGAGGCCAAATACTCATGAAACCTGTGGCTTTTCTGACAGAGAAAAGAGAAGAATTTATAACTTTCAAGAATTAAACACCATAAGGATCTCTCATAAGACAGGATCCCACCCCAGAAGACTGGTGCTGCAGATGACAAGCAATAGCTGCCCCCACTACTCACTTCAAGCTAATTAAACACAGAGAAAACCACCTAGGGAATATATTTTTTCAGGATTTTTTTTTTCCCCCCTCTACTGCTTCGCAGTAGGGGATAAAGGGATGGCCAGGTTTCAAAGATGCAATAATATGCTCAAGAAGAAGAATAATATCCAACAGAAGCAGTTCAGGTAGCCAACCTACCTTTTGGCTTCTCACTGGTCCAAGGAGGACAGGAGGGACCTCCCAGGGCAGCTCATCCTGCCCAGAAAGGCTGTTTGCTGGAGCTGGTGGGCAGGAGGGGTTTCCTCGGCTGCAGACACAGCCTGGACGGCCACCAGCACTGACCGACCATCCCTCCCTTAATGCAGTAACACCATGTTGACACTGGTCCCCTCCAGCAAACAGTCACATGCAATTCAAGAACAGAGATGCCTTCCTCCTGGTTATTGCCCACCATCACTTCTTGCTGGCTTTTGCTGACATGTGCATGTCAGCATCACATGCCATGCCGCTTCTTGTGGCTGAGCGGGACCAGGACTTAAATCAGACAGATACTCCCTCTAGAAGGTATTAAATGAGGAAACGGAAGAGAATAGACAGCTCTCCAGTGGTCTGTAAATAATACATTTTAATTAAGGCCTGAATTCCACCTTAGGCCACTTACAAATACTTATGAATGAATAAAACACCTTTAATCTCCTTTAGGATTATAAGTATTACATGGCAACAGAGTGGAAAGAAGAAACATTGCACATTGTGCCACCAAAACCAGCTCATCAGCATTGCTTGAGTTCTTCTGAAGTTTCTGGTTTTGCTATTTTATGACCTTCCTAGACAAAACATCCAAACACATTTCCTTTAAACATGGACAAGTTTTGGCATAGTCCCCTGTGTCTTTTTGTGCCTGTCACGCCGCTCCAAGCACAGTCTTCACTCTGAGCAGTGCTATCAGGTGCTGCAGGGAAGAGGATTTCCCCCACTTTGTAACGTTACAGCTACTCTGATTATTCTTGAGAAAATATTAGCAGTTTTTGTTTAAAAATAAAAACATACTGTTGCAATTTGTAAGAACATCTATGCAGGTTAGACATATCAACCCCCAGTTGACTACGTTTGAATTATTAAATCAATATTTTATTCTTTTAGGAGGAAAAATATCACATCTTGTGGAAAATTATTTTTAATACAAACAAAACACAGGCCTTGAAAGTCTCAGCCTACCGTGCTTACAATCACAGCCCTTTCAGATGTAGAAAGTCTGTATTAAAAATGCTCTTTAAAGTTAAATATATTCTTGTTTTTCATGCAGCGCTTGTTCCAAGCAGAAACACTGCTCTCCTGTGATGCCAGGGAAAAGCTTTGCTCTTCAAAGTAGGAAAAGGAGAAATATATAAAAAAAGACATTTTGCTTCATGAGGTAAAGCCTGATCTAAGAACACAGCAATGTAATGCTTGCAGCTTGCCTTCCAGACCGCTGCACCCCGGCACGGTGCTGGACTGCCCGGCATTTCCTAACGCTCACCTCTCCTTCTCCCTTCCTTGTCAAGTAGTTCAGCTGCTTTTTGAGCAGTTAAGACTTGATTTAGTGTCAGTAGCAATTTATGCTGCTCACAAAGTTGGGGGAAGGTGGTGAAGAATGTAGCCTGTAACAAGTGCCCCTTGAAGTTGTTTTATGTTTGAGGAGAAGACACTGCAGAAGAAGTTTGAGGAAGAGTCAGTGGAGGTTCTCGTATCAGGAAGGACAATATTGGAATTTAAATCTCACCACAACTACGCTTTGCCATGAAAGAAACAACAGAGAGGATTTAATAGGAGAGCTGTTCTAGCTGACTACATAATACAAAAATTACTAACAAAAGATGACACTATGTTAAGAATAAGTTTGATAAATGCTGGGAATTGCATAAAAGAGCGAGTTATATATAAGGAGAAAACCCCAAATCATTGTGATTGGTTAATCCTGAAGTGGTTTGGTTCAAAGTCAATGACAGCTAAAGAAAAACGGATTCCAACAGCCAAATGTGGAAAAATTAATTTAGAAAGATATAGTCTAGTCCTTACAGCACAGCAACTCATACATAGAGTAGAACTGGAGACTCTTCAATTCAATTGAAAAGCTGCCTGAAATTTGCATCTCGAGCAAGAACGAGAACTTACAAGGACAGGTTTTTTTTTTCTTTCTAGATAAATAACAAGGTCACAAAGAAGGGGGAGTGTTCAGAGCCTGCAAATAAAAAAAAAAAGCTGAATTGGCAAAGAAAGCTGTACGTTTTTTTTATCAGAAGCTAACTAAAAAAAAAATCAAACTACAGAAGACACTGTGATATATATCTTGAAAATCATTTTCAGAGTTAAATACTGACAAATTATTCAGTAATATAAACAGAAAGAGAAGAAAAGGGGGATGTGTTGTGGTCTTCAGTGAAGATGAGAGGACAGGAACAGCTATCTAACTGTAGTTTAAAAAAACAAAAAAAAATCCTTCATTTTTCTCCCCAAAGCTAAACCCTGCTGAACACCTGGGTATGGAAATACAATGGATGAGAAATGAGTTGTAAGCAAACACAAACACTTTTGATATGACCACAGTCCAAACATCTTTAATGGGTAGAAACAGCAGGAAACACAACAGGCACAAGAAGGTTAGAGAACAAACCGAGAGGAGCAGCTCACAGCTCCATGACTGAAGTGGGGAAGAGCACTGGTTTTTTAGGCAATTTGTAGGCAAACACAGTTCACGTGATGCATCTGGGCTTCAGAACAGCTTTTGAGAAGGATGCCACACCGGCAGCTGCTACGCGAAAGGGAGGTTGTTGGGGGTTGGTGCAAGAGTGGTGGGAAGGACTAGGAAGAAGCTTTACAGGAGAGAAACACTGGGATGTGCTGCAGGAGAAACTCTAGGGCTGCACAGCATCATCTTCAAGGCTTTGCATGACCTCCAACACGTGCTAACTGCCGATGTGCTAATGAACCCCACTCAAACTTAGGAGGCTTAAATGGTAGAAACTGATAACCTGTCAGGTAGGATGAATAACAATGGGAAATGTTTAACAATAAGAAATGTGAGATCAGGCACATGGGGATTAACTTATGCTAAAACAAAGGCGGTCATCAAGCAGAAACATGAAATACTTAAATTTACCTTATACCTGTATGGTAACTGCATCTAATTATCATGTTTTGCTGTGATCACTGAAAAAAAAAAATAGATATGAACTGAGGTAGGTACAAAGAAAAGCTAAGAGATAATTGCAAAAATGAGTGTCTAACCTGAGAGGCTGGAAGAAATCTGCCTTACTCTGGGTGAGTTGTGGCAGGGCAGGGGCACTTTCTACCAACACACTAGGCAAATGACCACTAAAGGAGGGAAAGAACAGTTGTTATGTGTTTTCTATGATTGCATTTGGACTGGAAATTAGATAAAAAATAATATTGTCAACATGAAAGGACTGAAGTCTGGGAAGGTGTCAGGCATCTCTGCAGCGATGTAGGAGAGCCAGAAAGAGCTGAGAAGGGAAGACCAAAGTCCCTGCTTTCTTTGCTGTTTTCCAAATTTCCAAATTTAAGCATTTATGACCCAAGAGGTGAAGCCTGACTCTGCTGATGTCAGCAGAAACTTCAACAATACCCTTTATCTACACATTAAATTAAGGTTATCAGTTATTAGGAGATTCAGATGCTTAGAAAAATTTAAATCTACTGTTCTCAATGTCACGTACATTCAGCCAAGCCAGCGACTGCAGTGGCCCATGTGCTGACACTCAGACATTGGGTTCCCAACACATTTTCATACATCCGCCTATTTCATTTACACAGCTACATATTTTACCTTGTATCATGAAAAACCACATTAATGCACACCAAAACTACAGATAGACATCTGCAGGGTTTTGCATTAATATCTTCCCACACACACAGAGTGTAGGATGCTTGAGTAAAAAAAGTCCAATTTATAACAATTTTGACAAACTATAAAGCATTCAGTCAGGGGTAGACTGAGTATCCAGTTTACTATCTCAAGGTAACTTTTCACAAACTCTTCAAAAGCTAAATACTCTAAATCAGCTTCACATCTCTCTGCAGAAAGGTGTGAAACTCGGTCCCCTTTCTGAGAGGAAGCATTTTTTCCTGTGTTTCCAGTTGCTGCCCTGTTTTCCTTCCCAATGTGAAGACATTATTAAATATAACAACCCCAAGACAAGTAAATGGAAGAAAACCATGAAGAACTGTCTGGATACAAAACAGCTCCGATACAAACAAACTTGCCAGAAGTGTATTCATTATGAAAAGCATGTGGAGAGGCAACAATTCTGGATGTCACAGCCACTGCTGAAGAAATACAATATATAGATATTTCATTGATGGTTGGAAGGATAAATCAAGTGAAATTGCTCACAGAAGCAAACCCAAAGCATCTTGCTGTGAATCTAGAAAAGTAAATTCGTAGTCTCTTGGGAACATTGCCATCATTTGTTTTCATTTCTTTGACTTCTCTTCATTTATGCTAGAGATTAGCTCTCCCAACAATGATCACAGCAATATAAAAATGTGTTCCCAGAGGAATGGGATGAAAGTAATATTTACCAAAGTAAACCCAAGTGAAGAAATCAAAATAGGAACAACGAAGTTTAAAAAAAAAGAGCCACAAACTACTTAAGAAAGGGAAACAAAATCACTTTAACTGTTGCTGAACCACTAAACATCTACCCAAAAATCTGTAGCCTTGTTAGGCCAAAAAGCAGATAAAAACCCCAAGCCAAAACCCATAAAAACCCGCCATCAACAGTCTTTTGTATATTTTCACATTGCCCATATTGTTCAGAATTTATTCACTAAGTGCTTTTCATTTTTCCTAAAGAAAAAAACCCGTAAGATTATCACCTTTGTTTTTCCTCCTATTTATCTCATTTTTAGCCAAATATAATCCTGCTAAGTATGTAAACAAACAAATTACTCTTGAAAAAGCATTATTCAAGCTAAGCGATTGTTAGTATTTTATCGGCGTGTGAAGCTAATATGCAACAAGCTCAAGCCTTTGGCAGTCCATTTCACCTCAACTTAGTTTTAAATTACAACTTCCTTAATTTTTAGCGTTTTGTTCATAGGGGAGGCAAAACCAGAGCTCCATCTGGATATGTACCCTGTGGTCAGCTCAGATTCATTCTTCTTCCTTGAGCGGTTTCCCAATGACCCAACCAACTTATAAATATATCTGCTATACATGTCCTGTTCTGAGTATTTTTTTGAGGTTTCAGAGCTGTTCTCTCTACGCTGTTGGTTGAACTGAAAACCATTACATGCTTTGTAATGTTTTTTTCCCAGCTTGAAAATTGAGAAAGAGGACTGTTGTGGCTTAACCCGGCAGGCAGCTAAACACCACACAGCCATTTGCTCGCTCTCCCCAGTGGGATGGGGAGAGAATCAGGAAAAAAAAAAAAGTAAAATTCTGAAAAGTAAAAGCTGAAAAGTCCTTGACTAGTTGTCCTGGTTTCAGCTAGGATAGAATTAATTTTCTTCCTAGTAGCTGGTACAGTGCTGTGTTTTGGATTTAGGTTGAGAATAATGTTGATAACACACCGATGTTTTAGTTGTTGCTCAGTAGTGCTTACACTAGTCAAGGACTTTTCAGCTTCTCATGCCCTGCCAGCGAGAAGCTGGGAGGGGGCACAGCCAGGACAGCTGACCCAGACTGGCCAAAGGGCTATTCCATACCATATGATGTCATGCTCGGTATATAAACTGGGGGGAGTTGGCTGGGGGGCGGTGACCGCTGCTCGGGAACTGGCTGGGCATCGGTCGGCGGGTGGTGAGCCATTGCATTGTGCATCACTTATTTTGTATATTCTTTTATCATTATTATTACTATTATTACTATTTTATCATCCTTTTCTGTCCTACTAAACTGTCTTTATCTCAACCCACAAATTTTACTTTTTTTCCCAATTCTCTCCCCCATCCCACTGGGGGTGGGGGAGTGAGCAAACAGCTGAGTTCACTCAGCTGCCAGGTTAAACCACAACACTAGTGTAAGCACCACTTAGCAACAACTAAAACATCAGTGTGTTATCAACATTATTCTCAACCTAAATCCAAAACACAGCACTGTACCAGCTGCTAGGAAGAAAATTAACTCTATCACAGCCGAAACCAGGACAAGCAGATATCCAAAAACCCCAAGGCACTTGCCTGAGCAAAAGAACACCAAGTCCATCACAGACAGGAAATCATGGAGCAACCAAAGGAAGACACAGAGCAACTGGAGACTCCAACGAGAAGCAACAAAACCAGTTCCTAAACAACCATCACTGTGTGAGCAGATGGCAGGGCAGGAGCAGGAGGAGCTCCAAGGCGTGATCTAGCCCGTTTCCTTGTCCCATGCCAAGACTGGGTGTTGCTCAGACAAGAGAGTCAAGTGTTTCAAATGTACCAAGTTTCTAGGCAAAATAAAAAGTATATACATTGCTTTCCATGCCCATGCAGGTCAAGACATAATGGACTTTAATTGCAATGAAAGAAGTTCATGTCGGAAGGGGAAAACCCTTCCTGCCAAGAGCAGTGAGAATGGGGAATGAATCACCTGGGGATCTCTGAAATCTCTGTTTCTGCAGGTTTAGAGAACCAAAATAGCCAAATGCCTGTGAGGAGGGATTATACACAGCTGAGGCTCCTGGACACAGGGAATGGGTTAGAGGAACAGGGTATTGGGTCTTTTTAACCCTCAAATATTTCAAGTTTAATTTCCATAACTCTTTCAACAAAGCAGACCAGGATCTGGTTTACAGAAATACAGCAGTGTTGAACAAATGCTATAGGATCAAAGTCTTTTCATTTTGATAAAAGATTTTCTGGTCCTAAGAGATTCAATATGCTGAAAGTTTCACCAACACTAGCAACTTCTTTCTGAAGGTGTTTTAGCTCATTCTTGCTGCCCACATTCCCAAACTCATTTTTAGATCGGTTCCTCGCTGCTACAGCAGGCTTGGACTCTGCTGCTGATTCCATTTCATTTTCTTGGTACTTTCAAACATAGCAAAGGTTTTTTTCCTCTTATGACAAAGAAAGACTACACTTATTAAAAATCTTGTTGAAGATTCTGTTTTAGCTATTTTTCCTTTTTTTCCCCCTGTAGAAATAGCAAATTCAAGGCTCTTACGCAGTTTTATTGGCTCCTTCAGGACCACTTAGGGTCGTTCTAGAATTTTTGTTTTCTAACTTTAAAAAAAAAAAAAAAAAGGAAAGCCTCTCAAACACACACACCCCTATTTTTTTCTTTTTAATTTTCAGAAATCCAGTATAATTTGACCTTTTTCTACTTTCAACAACCAGACCATCACTGCTTATCACAGCCTCAGGAGAATCGGGCCCAGCACACCCACACCAGGAACCCCAAGTCAGCTTCTCTTGCCCAGCCCTGGCCCTGGTGATCCCTAGATGGGTCTGTGACCAGGGCAGGGCAGGTTGGACTCACCTGAGCCCAGAAGCTGAGAAATGGCTGCAGGTAAATGTAAGCCTTCATGGGATCAGGCTCGGTACTTACCTCCAGTTTAACAGATGCACATAGCTGTGAAAGGCTGGGTGTTTAGTGTGAGTGTTTCTTGTCAAAAATCCCCCATGTGTGAGTTGGAGAACCTTTGGTACAGGGGCTCAGAGGTGATCAGGTTGTTGTAAATAGACCAGGGTTAGAAAAACTGTGTTGGGTCAGGGAAGATGGGAGGGAGTATGACGCCCAGCAGCCTCCCACCCCTGCATCAGGGGCAGTGACCTGGGATAAATGAATCCCCCTCAGGTGATCCTGGTGAGCCCAGGACTTAAGAGATGGATTTCACTTGTTTTAATGTGACAGGTATTAGGAAACATGGGATTCCTGGAGAGCTGAAGATGAACAAAATTTGTAACAAAATAATTTGAACAATCTAGTCACAATCCACCCAGAGTGCTATGCCCTTGAAACCACCCTAGAAAAAAATTCAATGGGTTACTCAAGTCAGGAATAATTAGATTTTCCTCTTGGTTACCCAGGTAAAAGGAAGAGTGCCCTCATGTTAGAAGGTAAAAAGAGAGTCCTGAAAATTAACTCCTAACTCACGAAAATCTGTTTACTCCAATTTGTTCTTGTGGAGTTGTTCAGGTTTGGTAAACATCACCTCTCGCTATGCTACCACCTCCTAGCATGATCGTGCAGAATAATGATCTCCCTTTCTAGACTTAACTGCACTGGCCAAACAAAGTCTGAGGCTTTTAGGTTTTTTTTTAGTCTTCTCTTACATGAGCACCTCCTCTCCTCCTTGGTGTCCTCTAGTGATGGGGGCTGTGCTCCCCTGGTCCAGCTGCCTCCGCATCACCTCACACAGGTGAGCTCCATTCAAAAGTATTTTCGATGAGGTCTTGCCAATGATGCAATGGTAGGCTGGCCTGTTTGTCTGTCCTTACTGTATCTTGGCTAAGACACTTTGAGGTGTGCATCCCAGCATATGAAAACTTAAGATATATTGCAGAAAAGAAATAACTAATACTGGAAAAATCTTATTTCCTGAGAAAAATAACCATCTCTGACCATTTAATGGAGCCTAGCGCTTTTCAGAGTTTCCTGAAGAGGCTCAAAGCTGTGTGTGTGCTCTGTAAGCGAGCTGTGTGGATCAATGCTGCCTCCAAAGCTGTACCCAACATACAGGCAGTGCTCTGCAATGGCGCTGGGGTATTATGTATGACTCCATAGGTGATGTCCCCTGGACTTATATAGCTATAGTTTCCTGGCACCCACTATATGCTGTTAATGTATGATGGTCACACATTTGTAGCCATCATTCTTGTGTGATTTCCAAATCAGCCATGAAGTTATCCCCAGTGACAGACTGAAACGGTGCAGAGGGCTCCTGCACCTCCCTGGTGGCACCACTCAGGTGTTCCCTGGGGAAACACAACCAAACCAAGCATCAGGCCTCCTTTTTCTTTAAGAGTTGCTGGATTTGGCATCAGGGATGATAGCCTCATTTTTCACTGCTTGGAGGCCAGACCAACCTCACCTCTAACCTTGACAAAAACAGCCTCACTCGACCATCTGCAGGACAAATGGACGGACCTGGAGCCAGTCTGTATGCCGAGCTTTTGGACCCATCAAAGGCACTTGCAACCTTCAAGGCCTTCCTGACTGTAGACTAGTTATATTTTATTAAAGTAATATGACTATAAACAATAATAATTAGAATGAGAATATTAATGGCTATTATGTGCTACATACTATACCAATCCAAAGGATAACTTGGTAAAGCAAAATGCAGCTATATTAATCTTAGACTGGACTAAAAAATTGTGATAGGTGTTTTTTCTTTGACATATTAGACATGAATGCTAATTCATTTATATTCACAATGCTAATGCGTATATTTTGACAATTCTTATACATGGTGAAAGTGGTACGTAAATAAAGGGGATGTAATGGTTCCCCTCAACTCCTTGGAGTTTTCTGCATTATATACAGGATACACAAAAGCTGTTTAATTTTCTAAAGGCCTGGCTCCAAGAACAGACGCTCCTGCTTTCGGCAGAAGTACACCCCTATGAGCATGGGGGTGTCTCGCTTGCACCCACCCCAGGACCGGCTGCGCTGTATCTGCCCTCCATGCTTGCAAGGCAGGTGAGGAATCAAAGCCGGACAAGGAACAGCATCTCCACTACCACCTATAGCCAAAAGGAATAAATAGGGCAACCTTAACAAGGTGCTCTGTGATTTAAGTTAAAATCTAAAATGGTGGTGGTGGTGCTTCTTACTGTTATCCAGGTTTCTCTTTCAGCTCAGCAAAAGTATTTCTATATAAGAATAGGAGAAGGTAACGTGGAGGATGGGCTCTGCCATCATCTGAGGAGACTTCTGATGAACAATGAAAAGCAGTCACTCCCAACAAAGTCATTTTTCTTACGTATTAATAACAAGAGAAGAGAATGTTTTAATTTGAGGCACCTGAAGTGAGATTAGGATTTGTTAAGGGCATTGAGAAATTAATATGCCATAAAAATATTATTTGGGATGAGATCACACTCTTCCACAATCTTGAAGCGCTTCTCTGAACGTATTTTACCTCGGTGACTATCAGTATTTTGCACTATAATGTACCTTAATATACACATTTCCTTCTGTTGTGTCACAGGGCTAGTTGTGTTTATTTTAATATTCCTCCATTTTAAATAAAGAAAACAGAGCCGAACTTCTAACAAATACGGATCACCACCGGCACTGATCACTTCTTTTGTTTCAGAATTTCACAAGAAAATCAGATTATTCATTCACTATCATACTTACATCGTGACGAGGATTTCTGACATTGTCAGAAAATGCTAAAATCAAGAAGAATCCCCAAAATATTAATCCCCCATTTTATTCATATTTGAAATAAGGGATGGCAGTATAGGGTCTAAATATGCACATACATTTAAAACAACACAAGGGGTACAAGCCACCGAAACAGAAGAGCTTTCAGTCATAAAAGCAAGATCTCACTGCTTTTCTGCACCTTTTTTTTTTTTTAACAGGAAAATTTGCAAAACCTTATGAAAACCCCTATGAAGTCTGTCTTCAGGTCTACTGAAAGACCTACATCTTTTTTCTGGGTCACTGCTGCCTAGTCCTACCACACATACAAGTGAACAGCATTTGTCTCTACGTAATTCATGCAGGACTCCTGAGTCACACAGGGGTGGGAACAAACCAGGCTCTTCCAGAGATGTAAAAATAATTGTTAAATAAAGTTGTGAGTGAGTAGCTATCACAAGTCTCACAAGCCACGTAAAATCAAATCACATCTACCAGCTCGCACTCCAGCTCGCTCGGTCCTGCAGTATAACCCTCACTTGCAGAGGTGAGAAAAACTGGCAGCATCTGTTTAACCTGATAATGCCGACACAGCAACGTTTCCTCACTCACACCAACAGCAACTTTGGGTCAGATCTTGCTCTCATAGAAATAAATGACAACTTTTTTCATGTAGAAGTTTGAAGCTCTACACACTTTCTAAAACACATCTTACGTTATGTACTCTTCTTTGAATTATTCTGAGTTCATTTTTCCAAAGCATTAGAAAATACCCTTCATTTCCTTGATTATAAAAAATATCCAGCACACATCTAAAGAAAAATTACCATTAGTTGAAGAAAATATCAACATCACTCCTAGCAAATAGAAATCTATAAATCTAATGAGTAATAACTTAAAAATTAAGTCAACTGAGAAAATGATTATGATCACAGACAAAAGAGTGTCTTTCCTGCAGCATAAAGGAAGGGACATACTGATGTTCAGCAGAGCTGTGCTGATTTACTCTAGCCATGATATCCTACCTTCGTAGTCAGTGACTATTTTGCTCTCAATATGCTCAGAACTCCAAGTGATATTAGTGGAATTTGCATACAAATCATGAGTGGTAGGGACTCTCTCTGGTTTTCTATCTCTCAAGTAAAAACCATGAGACCTGCATTATTTTACCCAATTTTTCAAAAAGTTTAGAAACTTAAACCCCCCTGAAAATTGGCTTAAAATATTTATTAATTAAAAAAGTTAAATATTTATTTATACAAATATGATGAGAAAAATCTCATGCAGACTTTTCACATACAGTAACATAATTCAAATCATACTGTGATGGTTTTACAAAATAACTTCTTTTAGGAACTTTGACGGAGAAGCGTTGCTATCACCTGTGTGCCTGAAAGCACCATTCACGGTAAGTAGAAAGCAATTTCTGAAACTTAAGAGTTTTCCTATGGAACATATGCCAAGATTTTCACACTCTTCACTAAGATTAACAATTAATACCTTATTACTACTACTCATAGAACTGGACAGAGACGTAAGAACACCAGGTAATGAATTCCTGCATACCACCGTACCTTTAAACACTTTATGTTAACACATAAAGTTGCCAAAAGATTGCTTTAGATAATTCCCCTAAATGATGAAAATATCTTGAGATTGTTATGGATGGCATCTGCTTCTGCTTAATTACAAATCTGCATTGGATTCATAATTTGTGTATATTACAAGTAATTTGCATAATTAAAACAATTAAGGGATTGACAAATCATGGCAATTAGAAATACATCAAACTCTGGATGTTGTACAAAAGAGAGCTTCAATATGAAACATTAATTCTTTGAGAACAAAATATCCTTCAGATTCCTGCAGAACAGCCTTCACAAATTCAATATATGTTCAATAAACTCCGTTTAGAGAAAGTTTTTCTCAGGGACATCCGCTTCCTCATCAAGCTGTTGCAAGTTTAACCCCGAATGCTTTAGCCTTCATTTGAATTTCTTACTGCAGTCACAGCATGGACTTGTGTATTTATTGCCAGTTTCAGGAGTTTTTATCTCATTTTACGTAGCCTTATCCTGTTTTCTTTGTCCCTCTTTTTAAGAATAAGCATGAACTGATTGAAAAAATGCTCTTGGTCCTTCTTCTTCTGAACAAGGCGAAACCGCTGATCTCTTCCGTACTTCTCTGCAAATTCTTTGAATGTTGTTCTGCAGAAAAGAGAGACATTTTAAAGCTGTGACTTTGTCAATCCACACTCAGAGTCTTTGACCTGGATCTCACTTCACTTTTCACACAGACACTAAAAATGGGTGTTCTGGGAAATATTTGACAAGAACATGAAGGTAACCCCCTGGACGAGGGAGGCGAGACCATGCCAGAACTGCCCAGGCTTTGGACTCACAGATCAGCTCGCAATAGTTAACTTCCATTTTTTGTTTTAGAAAAATCTGGGTGATAGCTGACAGGACAATTTTGAATCATTAACACAGTACTTGCTGCAGCACAGGTTACTGCAGCTTTAATCTATGCCTGCTGCTACTTATGGCTAGTATTTCAATAATTAGCCTATAATAGAGCAGAAGACCACACCCATGTCTAATTGCAAACAAATGCACTTTGACTGTCAGTAGTACACGACACCTGATGAAATACCACGCTAGTTTGATCTTTTCTAAAAATAGCAAAAAATTAATTGTAACTTTGAGTGATGGACACAATGCAATTGAAATCCACCGGCAGCTTTGCCTGAGCATTTCATTGTCAGGTCCAGCATTTTCCAATACAAACATGGCATTTGATTGCATATTAAAATCAAGCCAGAGACTACTGCAGGTAGATGAGTTTCTTTGATGCTGTGGTCTCACAGTTAGCTCAACAAAAACATTAACCGGTAAAATGTTCTCTGTCCTGTAGGCCAGCACGATTTTGCCCTTGCAGGCTGAAAACATGGAATGTTTTCATGAAAACATGAAAAAAACAAATGCCGGAACCAGCATTTAGCTGCTGCGTTAGCCCAGAATATTCTCAGTTTTGTGGTAAAAAAACTTCTCATAATTATTACTTCCATAGAGCCTGATGTGTTGTTTGTATCTACGTGTCTAGGCAGGTAGTGCTGTACAATTACCTGCATATTTTAGTAGAGAAAACTGTAATTTCTTAGTTTCGACAATTTAACCAGACTTACAACATACAAACCTCTTTATTTTCATGTAACTTACAAATGAGCAAGTGCTATCCTAAAGCACTGCACTCGCTACTGCGCAGGTTTGGATCCATTACTTAAAAATCAAAATAAGTTATTGCATTGCATGCTTTATTTTAATTTAGTGATATGGCATTAATACTAACTTTGTTAAATCATGTTTCTCTTCCATCAAAAAACAAACCTAAATACGTTTTTTCACCAGTTACACCTGTAGGCCTAAATGAGATTTAACATTCAGGTACTAATTTTATATAGCTAATATGTATATGTGTGTGTTCTATAATTATACTATATATGCATATAAAATAAATGTGTTATGCAAAATATTGCACATTCTGGATGAGAAAGACAGAAAGGAAGAGAGAGAGAGACAGTATGTTCCCTTTCCCAGTAATATAACAAAATATCGTAAAATATTAGGGAAGAAATATCAACACAGCATTCTAACACTAGATGTACAAGCTTGCTATAAAGAGTATGTTCAGTGTTACAGCGTTCCGGCGCTGATAAGCACAAGCTAAACGAGAAAGCTTATCTTAACAAATCTTCATAAGGCAATGCCATACCTTGGCGATAACTTGGATTCTTCAAGGAGCTTTTTAAATTCTTCTTTGGCTAACAACAATTTATTTTTCTTTTCTTTGTACTCTTCTCTGATCCTGGTCTTGACAAACTGTTCAAATATCTTTCCAAGAAAGGGAAACAAGATACAGTATTTATTAACAAAGCCTTTATGGTATTTATGCTTGACCAAAGGGCTGTCAATCTCATGACCTACAGTTCTTATCTCCCTCAGTGTAGGCTGACTCGCATGCAGCTGAATCTGTTTCATGCGGCACTGATCATGTTCTCACAAAATAAGTAGCTGGAAAAAGGTATAATTTGGACAGATAACATCTTCATTCAAACATCAAGTGCAACATAAATCAAAATTTCCTGACTTTAGTGTCTTGCTCGCATTTTCATGCCTATAGCATTATTTTTGTGCATCTGTACAACGGATTGCAGTCATTTAGTTTGGATCTCGCACCTTTCCCAACTTGCTAGAATTCCTGAAAATGTCTGTAACGCTAAACATCAATATTCTGTAGGTTACCCCCCAAAAAGCCTGAAGACCTTTCAAATCAGTTGTCAAAAACCACAAGTTTACACATGATCCTCTGTACACATACACCCAAAAGCTTTAATGTGTTTGGAAAGGTCGGCTACCTTCCTTTAACAGTATTTGGTAGCTAAATATGCAGCAGGGTGCTCAGCATCAGGATTTTTGGTGTCTTGAAAAGGAGTTAAGGAGTTTACTATGTCACAAAATTCTGCCAACGGCTTTAATCACATTTTTAATACCAAAAATCTGGCCCAACTGGTTTCACACTCTGAAAAGCGTGGCACGCTAAGTTGTTGAATAAAAGGAGCTACTCCTCAAAATGCTATTAACTTTCCATACTCACCATCCTTTTCACCACAAATTACATACATTAAATATGATTAGTATGGTTACTACCACAGTTGCTTTCTCATCAGCCATGAAGATGCACAGCTGCAAATCTACATTTTATGAAAGCTGAGGTAACCAAATTACAACTGGTATTTAGTACGGTATGTGGAAAAGGGAAGAAATAGCACTGGAAAAGTAAACAACAAAAAATGGCCATGAAAGAAGTACTATGAAAAACCTAGGAAATCTAATATATTATACCGTATGCAATTGCATAAGTTGATTGTAAGAGGAGATGGAAAAAATGGAACAAATAAAGTAGGTGACACTGTTATTACTTGCCTTTTTCGTATCAGTGAAGCTATTATGAAGGTAATAAATCAAAATTAACAGATAGCTCATTATTTTAATACAGTTGTTCCTTTACCCTTCACTGTTCCTTGCTTAAACATAGTAGCATCTTTCAGCTGTTAATAATCCCTTGGAAAATATCGGTAAGTAAGCGGAGCAAACCGCAGATGTTCAATACAGATCGTTATGTTCCTCGGGCTGTGTAAGGACACCCACCGACAGCAGAGCTTGCACTCCTGGAAGTCAAACTCACCTCAACACAAGTTCAAGTCAAGAGGAAGTTCCCTCAAACGCTTGCACATCACAGTCAAAATGCTTTCCCTGCCCTTTCCAACCTATCCGCCTGACCATGGAAAGCAGAAAACTGCAGTACAGCCAGCCATGCTCCAGCACTCATTCATTCCTTCATTCCTTCATTCATTCTTTACTTTCATTGTGAGCCACTTTTCATCTCTAACCCCCTCCAATGTAAATTCATTTGCATAATTTAAAAAGTACTCAGACGCTCGCTATTCAGGCCACACAGCCAGCATCCGTGAAGGTAAATGTTTCCATAAACCTAAATAATGTCTTCCACTAATGAGTTGCACTTCAAGAAGTACTTTCATTAAATCAGGCATCTACTCTTGTCCGAGTCTAACTTTCTTCTTAAACTACTTCTTGGAGGAAAACAGGGTCTAATTAAATGGCACTACTCATAATGAACATCTAGAAATCTTAACTTCAAGCTTAGTAGCTAAAATGTATTACAGACCTGGCATGCGCTCCCAAGCTTACTGGTTTTTTAACCCTGTTTTGCAGAAGAGCAACTGACGATCACCCTCTTCCACCTTAGCTCTCAGCCCAAATTACTGTCACTCTCAGAGCCAACCTCTACCTGACTACAGGTTTCTACCTACAGGACTGCCAGCTACTCGCTTTTCATAACCCTTTCCTTAAATATACCCCACAAACGAGGTCCCCCTCAGCAGTGCTTCAAGCACATTATATTTTGTGTATTCGTGATGTATTTTTATTATATCATCTCCAAGGTTAATAAAATGAAAAAAGTAATATATCTTGATTAACTCATCAAGGTCTAGGTTTTGCCCTCGCTGATTCCCTGAAATAAACACAAAATTCCCCGCTTAGTCTCTTGTCTAGCAGTTTCTTTTATATCTTTATTCCCATATTTCCTTATTATTTTATTTCACTTTTTTTCTTAGGAAAGAAAATATTGGAAAGAGAGTAAATGAAGATGTATGTGCTCAGTCCCTCAGTAAATACCTACAGGAAGCTCTCTGGAGAATCACAAGACAATATGGGCCCCACTGCAATGGAACAGGAATAAGTACATTTTTCATTGTGTTTATTTAAAAAATGGACAATTCCATATTCAAAATTCTTCCTTCTCCAGGATGACAAAAGACTGGTAAAGAAGAGAAATAACTACAGAATGGAAGCATTCACCTTCTCTGCAACATCCCTGCATCTCTCCTAAATTTTCTAGACTAATCTGCAGCCCTCAAGTCCTTTTAGGTCCCTAGTGATAATTAATGCCCAAATAAACAAGGCAGCAAAAAGTCCACTTCCCTTTGCAGCTTGCCAGAAAAACTAAACCCATTCAAACAGATACCAGCATAGCCACAGTGCTCTATCCATTTATGTCTAGCAAGTTTAGTTATTGCAAAATATAGCAGTAAATACTGCCAGACTCCTAGAAAATATTCTAAGTAATAAAAATGAAGTAGTCTCTCTACAGTGTTTAAACAGTTCAGAGTGGAAACATTACCTTATGGCCATTTCCCTTCCTACAGCCCAGTTTCCCAGACTCAGTAGGAGTTGTTCTACAACCCAAGAGACCGTAGCTCGTCTCTATGGGCAAACTCACTTGTTACCACTTGCTTTTCAAAGGAGACAGCACTTTCTTATGAGCAGAGCCTAAATTATGAGTCTCACTGAAAAACTCAAAAAAGAAATTTTAATTTTATGTAATTCTTTTTATCCTACCGAGATAATTACTCTGTTATTACAGTTAATTTGGGAGATGTTTGCTGCCAATCAGAAGCTACGCTGGAGGTAATGCTCACCTGTTTACGTTCTTCTGAATTTAGTAGAAGGTAGCGTGGATCAAACACTATTTTGTGTAACTCTTTCTCCCATGTAGAAAATGCTGAAACCTGTGAAGTACACAAACACAGCTGCATTAAGGAATTTTAATAAGGACGTGAAAGAAGAAAATGTTCCAAGGTGAAGCAAAAGAGTAGTTCAGAAAGCTAATGAACCCTCTAAAGGATGCCTCAGAGTGGTTGGAAGTTGAATATTAATCTGTTTCTGGCAATGCTCTGGTCACCCCCACACCATTAGTATTGATTTCCTCTAGGACATCTCAGTGAGTATCTGGGAGACGCTTATTCCACATTTTTGATGGAAAGAATCTGTAGCAGAAAGGAAAATGCCATTTTATTATCCCCTTTGTACAACAGAAGCATCAATTTCCATTTAAGTAATTATCTCAGCTTTAACTCCCCTCCTCTCCAAAACTTAAACTGTAACCCAAATGAGGCTGTCAATGCATGCACACACTGAAGAACTAATAATGAACATCTTCAAAGCACCATGTTTTTGTAGCAAATGTGCCGCTTCCCTCCAACAGCACGGCTGTCACATCTCCTCCATTTCGAGGCTTCTCCCCTTTTCTGCTGAATCCAGCTCTCCGGAGTGGGACCCTGGGTGTCCACCCAAGCCTCGTGCATCGCTCACATTCCTGCAGCCACATGAAATGAGAATATCACGCTCCTACAGAGGTTCTTCCATCTTCATCAAAACCTCTTTACGGTGAGTGGGCTGTAAGGACCACCACGAATCTGAGCAGGTCCCTCACTTGCCCAGTCCCCTTTGCCCGGGGCTTTTACAAAATGGCAGTCTGGGAGCATAGCACTGAAATCCCCAGCCTGATTTCGGTACCTTATACAACATCACTGTTAATTAGTTTGTTACAGAAAACTCTGGAGTAACATAAAATATTCTAATCACTCCATCTCATTACAAAGAAGAGTAAATTCACTAAAAAAATTAAGTATGTGAAGTATAATTAAAGTAGAGTAATTAACACTCAAACAGGAAAGCTCTGATGAAGCAAAGTGGGTTTAAATGGACTGGGTTTCCTTTTAGAGTGGTTAGCACTGGAAGCTCAGAAATGTCGAGGTTCAGGGTAACTTTCCAGATGCGCAGTGGTTCAGGGCTGCCTCCTCCAAACGTCGTCTTCTCGCAGCTTGGGGTTCACCCTCCATGCCCACGCAGGTGGCGAAGTCCTGAGGTTTGGGGTTTTCCCCCCTTCAGAAGGACCAGCAGCAGGAATTCTTTTTTTTCAGGATGTCTTTTATACTCTCTCTTGAACATCAGCTTTGCTCCCACTACAAAGACCAGTTTGAACTCAAAGCTAGTTAAGCTCAGGCTAATTTATCATGTAATCATTCCCATTTATGATTTTTTGTTTAGTAATTATTACATTTCACATACCGCAGACATACACCTAAAATAAATGTTGGCTACTGATATTTATAATTTAATTCTAGCTACACGTCATATGCTGTTCAGGATACTCACTTTGGAGCTCTGCAAACGCATATAAAATATTAATATTCTGACTAATCTCCCAACATGTGGAGATGCATGCATTGTGGTCTTCTTCCCTACTATGGGACATTCAACAAGGGAACACATGCACTGGGGATGGTGGGGGTGGCATCTCTTCCCAGAATAAATAATGACTTCTGTGGCCCAGTATCACCACAGACAAAAAGGAGAAGAGAGATCTGAGCTTGTCGTGGGTTTCCAGTTCTCCACTCCTGCTCTTAACCAGAGTGCAAAGTACAGGGAAAAAACTCACAAAAATTCAACGTATTGAGTTTGACCAGTATGTTTAGAAGTGAAAGGACGTCTGTCTGAATAGCTGATTTTATTTTTAATTCACTCTGGAAGCCCAGCAATGATAGTATGTTGAGATTTTGGCTTTGACTAAAAGATTTATAAGAAAGAAAGGTAAAGTGCCTGATATTTTCAGCGGATGCATTTATCTTCATCAGCAAAGGATTCCCAACTTTCAGGAGACGTTGTTCTGGTAGAGAATGATGTCCACCCCGGACACAAGCTACCGAAACACACAAAACCCAGCAAGAAGGATGGAGTGGCAAAGGGCTAAGAGGAGGCACCCGGGTCGGCAGAAGCAAGGACCACCCTGTGCCTGAGCTGGGAGCCCCTCCCCGCGTCATCACCTGCTGCTGGCTCCGACACGCTCCCAGCATCCCAAACCGACCGATGACCCTCATTAAAAGATATTAGAAAGTGGGATTCAGTGGCTTGTCCTTCTAGAAGGGGGCTCTTTGGGTCTGTCTGAAAAACAGGCTGGGGGAAATAAACCCAAAAAAACCCTGTTTATTTGCGTTTTTTTAATTTATTCTTTAGGATAACACGGACGCTGCAAGAATTGTTTCGAGACAGGAAGGTGGGGGTTAGGACCCCTCAACCCCCCTTTTTTACCCCCAATATTAAGAAGGTAAAATCTTGAGAAAAAATACCATTTGGAATCCTTTAAAAAAGTCTTGTTTCACTGACAGCATCCCAGCAAAGACAAGACTTTCCTAGAAATGCAGACTGTAGAACGTGGATATTTTGATGCCATGGCTGTGAGGGAGCCAGGAAGAGGCTTGAATTTTCCCCTTCCCCTCAGGACTTTGTGGAAACTTTTAAACTTCCAGGAGGATATCAGAGGTTACATTTTTACATAGGAAAACTTGCCACAGACTTAAGAATAGTGCCATTGTTCTGGAGCTACACCAAAAATCACATATATTTTTAAAATGTTACAATAAATATTCTTCCGTTGATATAATTTATGTAGGAAGATTCAGAACTACTCTGAAGAATTCCATCTAGTTCAAGCTCTTTGTAATGTCATCAAGCAACTTCTCGAGAAATAACAACATTACGAGAAAAGGGCAGGAGGCGTTCATTAAATAATCAGTTTAAAATAACACTAAAGGCCTTACTGCATTTCAAGCAATGCCAACCAGCTGGTGCTAACCAGCGGCTTGTCTGGACATTTAAAAAATGCTCAGGGTGACAGCAAAGTAACTTATTATCTATACATTTTTAAATAATAGCAAAACCAAACAGTACATTTCCTGATTTTCTTATTTTTATGAGCAAGTCTGACTCTTACACTGGAAACACTTGAGGAATCCTATTATAAAACATCCCTAATACTTTCAAATTTTGACTTATTGCCCCGACTTAAAACATGTCAGCAGAAGCCTTCAACCAGTATTCATTTATGGCACTTCTGCATTCTTTAAGCATAAATAACAAAATATATTAATAAAGCGGGTCTGGCGTGGAGGTAATTTACTGTTGAGCTTCTGAAGCTCTAATTATCTACCTTTAAAGTCTGCTGATTACTAGTGATAAATTTTATAGGCTTTACTGCCTAACAACAGACACCTTGGATTTTTTTTCTTTACAGAAATTACATGAACTTCTACAGAATACCTATTTGCAGAGTGTTGGAAGGAGGTATAAAATCTGCATACACTGCTCCATTATGCACTCATTTACATTCGCAGGATTAGGACCTAAACCTGGTATGCTTATTAATTCCACTCATGCTCAAAATCATCAGTTCTCTGGAAGAAGGAACACTGTGAGATGATCTTTTGTGGAGGTGATTTTATGTTTATAAATAACGGTATCCAAAATTGCTTGTATCAACGGTAATCTTTATGCAGCCAGTTCAACACAGGTTTGTAAGTGTTACCACAGAAAACAAAAATCAGGCTGATGCTCTTTACAAAATTAGTCACCGGATGCTATTACGCGATCTGTAATTCATATTTCACCATTGGTCATGAGGCTCATAGCGCTGATGGGCTCTATCTGCAAATTGAATTTATGCTTCATCTATTGACTCATAATCTTGATTAGGTCATGGTAAAATGGCTGCAATAACTCTGAGCCCTCCCGTAACCTGTACCAGCTCCGCAGCTGCCAGGTCTGCGCTGGCCTGGATGCGGGAGGGAACCATGCTCCAGGTGCTCTCGCCTGGCTGGCTGCAGAGGGGCCACCTCTTCTTGTCCCTGTTCAGCCCAAAGCCCCGAGCATCCCACGCTCCTGCACCTCAGCCTCAGCTGGAACTACCAGCTCTTCTCAAGGAAGTCCAAGGACAGTCGGGGAGGTCCAGTGAAAAGGGCAGGTTTTCTTAACCCTCCTGAGACTCCAGTATGTCCTTTTGTAACAGACTGGGCAGATTTCGGATGGCCAGTAAGTGAATTTGGCTTCCCACTGCTGGGATCATTGGCGTTTGCGGTGATGAAACCTCTCCCATGCCAAAAAAAAGCAAAGAGCTTGCCAGGAATGTTTCTGAGCCTGGTGTTGTCTTTCAGGTGATACACACGACACATCTTTCACCCTCTGCTCATCACGTAACAAACGCTTCTGGGGTCCGTGCGGGACGCCCAGGATGGCGTGTGGCTATGGTCCCCATGCCCTGCTGAGCCACTGGTCTGCGCTGGAGGAGCTACCGCCTCTGGTTATCTTTGGGTCTGTCTATAGGAATTTATTTGGAACTGCACCTGTAAAGTGCTGTCAGTTCTGCACAGCCAGAAGAAAAGTCACAGTAAAGTACCACAAAGCCTACATGGCTAATAGACAGAAAACCCCCTCTCAATAATTCTTCCTTTGACTGCTAAGTCATAGTTATGAAATGATTCCTGTAGTGGTCCCAGATGATGCCCTATTTTCATAAATGAGATATGTCAGAGAAAGCAAGCGCATTTCTTACCCCTCTCTCCAGAAGCATGTCTCGGAAATGACTGATGCGTTCTTCTAGGGGAGGCGTGATCTGAGGTGCTGATGTTTCCTCATTTTTCTCCTCCGTTTCAGCATTCTCCTGGTCAGCAGCTTGGGAATCTTCTGTTCTTTAACAAGGTAAGAGAGAAAATAGTTCAGCAATTGTCAACTCGGGAGGGGAATTTTAACCCTCTCTAGAAAATCCTCCAGGACGGCAGGACTTCTTCGTGTGCACAGAGCAGCCAGGGAGCAGACGCTGACAGCTGAGAAGTGACCCAAACCTGCAGTTCATTATTAAACCGCGGGGCTTGAGGGCCCTGCCAAGGGACCTCCAACAGCTCGTTATGTGGAAGGATGGTCTATTGGTGTGATCAAAGAGGAACTCAGCAGCGAAATACTATGCTATATTTCAAGCTACAGAAAAGTGACAGCTTTATATAAAATTTGTCAAGGAGTGGAGACTTTAAAGGAGTGACTGAAGAGACTCATCTTGTTTTATTTTTCTTTCCTGTTTTTGTGCCCTCAGACTTGAAAGTCAACACTAATCTTTATTTTATGTTCCCATGCACCCCACGAGCTCACTCCTAAGGGAAGTAATCTGGCAATGTGTCGCTTGCACAAACCTGTAATAAAGCATCAGTGAAGAACCTGCCCTTTGCCAGTGCCAGAAGGTCTGTATTTATCCCGACAGCCTTTTTCCAAGATCGCATCTGATTAGAATAAATAGGTGTTTCTGAGAAAATACTTACTACGTATTGCCTGAGTCCCTTCGCCTACAAGACCCCCTGGATAAAGGCACGTACGTAGCATCGCTGTGCTCATTTCAGGAAAGGACAGTTTACTGCAAGTTGCAACCATAAAGTGGCAGCAGTGTAAGAGTGACGCTCTCCTCATATCCTACATAATTGGTGTCATCACTGGAGCTGAACTGTTTCACACCAGATAAATATCTACATAATTTTATCAGAATTAGAGACCATTAACACTGTACTCTCACAGCGCTGGAAGCAAACACCTATTTCCCCACTGTTCGGAGGGCTGAAGATGTGCCCCGTGGGCCCTCAGCATCTGCAGGGAGAGGTTAATTAGATGGGAACCTCAAAGGTAGGAAGGAGTCTGCTCCAGGAGGGTGATGGGATTTGAGATGGGGATATGAAACTCCTGACTTCAGAGAAGTTGGCCAACTCAGACCTCGAAATCAGACTTCTGCTCTGGGTCCATCCTGCTGTTTCTTAATGCTCTGAGCAATGAATGAGTTCAGTACAAATTAAGGCTCCTTCTGGAAAGATCAGGAGTCTTAACATGATCGCAAGGTTCAAGTAAGGGTAATGACAGTAAGACGATTCGATTTTTAGCCTCCTACGAGGCATGACTGCATTTTCTACTGATGCAATTTTCACCACTACAGAATAATACTTAGTTTGAAATTTCAACAGGAAAACACTTTTTTATTTCTAAGTAAATGAATTAGATCAGTATGTAACGTGAGCTCTAGCATATTATTTTCCTTATACAAATAATTGCATTACACTTACATTTATCCTAAAATGATGCTGTATTACTAGTGATTTGAGAGATATCAAATTGGTGTTCTTCACAGAATGACAGTGACTTTTATATCGTAATAGCAAATTTTATTCTGTGACATGATCCATGAACGGCCCAATCCCATTTCTAGTACACACAAAGAGCTTTTTCAAGCCAAAACTGAGAGAAATACAGTACACTACTCCACCCACCAAGCACCAGAAGAGCCACTCTTTCCTTCAGTCGTCCTTACGCAATTGAAAATGATGCTGCACATCACAGACTTCTTTCTCGTGCCAAAAATGACAATGAAGAATACAATTTTCTTTAGGAAATACTACAATAACCTGCACAACAAACTATGTGACTTCCTACTTGGACACATATGTGCAGCCTACCAGCACAATCTTGGAAGCCTGCAAATCTCAAAATGGATAGGGCAGTGAGACGTTTGTATATAACTGTGGTACCCACTGAAAGAAGAGACAATGGGCACAAACTGAAATACAGGGAAATCCATCTAAGAGTAAGAAAAAGCTTTTTTACTGTGAGGATGGTCAGACACTGGGGCAGGCTGCCCAGGGAGGTTGTGGGGCTCCATCCTTGGAGATGCTCAAACCCGCCTGGACACATCCCTGTGCGACCTGCTGGGAGCGCGGTGGGACAGAGACCCCCGAGCCCTTCTGTCATTCTGTGAAGAAAACCCAGAAAACCTAAGTTTCTCTGAAGATTGTTTTTTCTCTTGTAGAGAGTACAAACAGAACATTGCCCAAGAAAGATTTGACTTCAGAATTTTTAAGCAGTTTCATTATACCCCAACAAAATGTAAATAAAAGTGCAACAGCAGCTTGTGGAGCCCAGAGCTCCTAAACCTGCAGAGGCAGATTCTGGCTGGAAGCACTGGACAGAGGTTGTGCAAATGTCCACAAGAGAAAGGAGTCCTGCTATCTTCTGCAGCCAGCTTTGGGTCAGGTCCTCTGCTAGCTCTGTCACCAAAGCGAACAGTAGGAGAAGCGAAATAGCAGGTCTGTTCTTACCAATGTGAATTGGTGATCCAATGTGAACCTTTGTGTGATGACCCTCTAGTTGCATTAGAAAGAGTTGTGCTGCATCTTTGATGCAATTAGATCTTATCATTAGCACAGCACTTTCTGTATAGCGGATGATTTACTGTATGTCAAAGGAACAATATGATTTACTAAGTAACTTTACTTAAATAAAATAGAATAGGATATACAGCATATTTAAAAACAAACCCTGAAAGCATGTAACACCTCCTTTTTTAGTTATACTTAACCAAGAAAAAATGTTGATATTGCAAACATAAGTGGGTAATGGCTGTGCAGGGGTAAAAATGGGGTTCAATTCCCCGTTCTGCTGCAGATGTCAGGTGCAGGGCTGTGAATGTCCAGCTGCAACCTGCCTTCCACTTGCAGTGGATCTCTGTGCATGCCGAGCCCTGCCCGGTGCGGGAACGCAGCGTGCTGAGCCAATGTTGCCTGCCTGCGCAGTGCGGGGCTGGGCTCCAGGGGACTCCTGGCCCCGGTGTGACCATCCAGCCCAGCTGCCCGGGCACCTGCAGGGGACAGAAGCTCAGAGCATCATGGTACGGCGGGATGATAGTGCTCCCTACCTCCCAACAGCATTCTCTGTTAAATGTAGGAAAACATTCGCTGTCTTCATATGCAATTATTAATGTGTATATGACAACAATATAAATAGTTTTTCTGTCTGTCCAGCACCAAAATGAAAATTTGTTTAGTTTTCTGTAAAGACAAATCTTTTTTCACCTCTGGATTCAGTCTGGAGTGTCCATTCCCAAGTAAAACAAAGCAGAGGAAACAGAAAGTCAGATTTGGACCTTGTACATGCAGCTTGGAAGATGAAAAGCTGATGATGTGTATTCTCTTATCCAAAACTCAGAGCTTAACCAGCACTTTAGTAGACTCTACATCTTGAGAATTCCCCTTTTGCTGTTTATGGCACAGAGCAACTCAGCTGCTTTTCTTACAAGGAATTACGGGCCACAGTTTTTAAATCAGTTCTGCTTTTGGCTGACTAATTCAGACACACACAGATGTAGGCAACTGAGACCCACAGCACTTAGAAACAATAATATCAGTTCCAAACACTGATGGCAGCAGCAATTCTAACTGCTGTGCAAACAGCCATTACTAGGTCTCAGCTGCAGAGATGGGAGGTTGCCCGCTGCAGTGGATACCCAGCTGAGATGGTACCACACAATCTCCAGTGGGATATCTCAATCACATTAACGAAAACAATCTTAGAATAGCAAAAGAGTTTATACATGACTTTCATCCTGAGGATAACTAAATTCTAGTTTGAAATGCAAATCCTACAATATTTTACTTTTTTATGTCATGAACTGTTATCTATAGTCTAATATTAATACATTTAAACAAGCACTTAGACTGCATTTCTTTAGTAAAAGGTCAGTATTTTAAAGGTCCATCCATGAACCTCTATATTCTGCCATTGTTTCAGGGTACAAAGCAAAATGCCAGATCTTCACATGTTATAAAAGAGAATTTAAAATTCAAAATGGCTGTAGAAATCCTGTAGTAGTTTGGGGATGTATGTTGCGCTGACAGAAAAATAAACACTTTACGGCTTTTTGGTGACAGGTCAAACTTCTGGGGAATTGGGATCATCACAATGAAGTCTGAGAAAATGCTGTGTTGTCAAGCCAAATCTTACTTGTTTATTATGTGAATGCTGCCCTTGACTTTCATAGGACTAACTGCCCAAATACAGCAAATAAGAATCGGTTGCTACTAATCTAAAGATTTATTTTTAAAGATAGAACTTACGATAGGGTTCTCAGAGCTTTAAATATCCTCTCAATACATATCTTGCCACAAATCTCAAGTATGATAAAAGTTGTATTATTTGTTATACCATACATAAATATAGCATAATATAAAGACAAATGATGACATAAACAGCAGGTGATATACATTCATTATCATGCGCTATTTAACTTTGGTGGCATAAAGTCACAGCTGAGAGTAGTTTGTATTGCCCATGACTCAAATGACCTTTTCAAGACCCAAAGGATGCCTTCCCGTCCCGTGAATGCTCTTCTCCATGCGAGATGCCTTCGCAGCACTGGCAGACACCACAGCGCCGTTTTGCTGCCCATACCGCAGCAGGCATTGCTGGCAATCGGAGGTGCTTGCCACCATGCTGCGGGATTTCTGACATGATTGAACTTTTAGCTAGATGGCTGCACGATTTATGCTTATATATGTATATATACCTATCTATAAATATATACCACAAGAAAGATGCTACAATGCATTAAGGCAGGAGAATCATGCAGCAACTCTGCGATGGGCTGAGATTGCCCAGCTTGAACTGTATTTACCTACTTGCTTCGGGGAAAAAATATGTATATGAAAATGGATTTCTGCAAGTTAATAATAAAATATAAATTCTGCAAATATATAAAAAGATGGTCCATATTTGGGTCTCATAATTTTGACAACGTCCTTTTCAGTGTAAAGAAAATAAGAGACTACAAAACCCAAAGTTAGTCTTTCAAGTGAATAAGTCATGTAAACCCAGTGAAAATGAGACAATATTCCTTATTCACAAGTAGACAGTGAAAGAGGCACTGCCTGACCTTCCGACACATGGCACAGTAAGCCCAAGACTACTGTGATACAGTACTCTCTGAATAAGTGCATTTTTCTGGAATTCTATGAACAAGATTCTGGAGTTTTAGAATTTTATTTACGTACATTAATGGAAAGACGTTTTCACATTTTCTCAACCAATCACTGAAAGGAATCATCTTAATAGCACAGGTCACAATACTGGCCTATTATTGTCAGACCCACTGATATCAATAGAACTATTCTTAAATACTTTTACACTAAATATAAACTTTTATACTGTTTATAAAAACTAAATACTACATAAAGAGTGAAAGTACATATTTAGCATATATAAAGTATACTCTTTTATACCAAGCATTAAACACTTAAATAGTCTGAGTATTGAACTCAGAGTATCTTATTCTTCCCTTCATAATAATACAAATCCACAGAAAGTCTTAACAAGGTCAAAAGAACCATCCAATGTAGGAGGATAAGAATGACAATATAAGAGAGAATAGAATTATCTTCAATATATTCACTTGGAAAATACAGAAATTTGTTGTGCTTACTCGGCACAATGCCCTCAAAAATATAACACACTCTCTATGCAGATTTATTTTACAGACTTATTTTTTTAATGGTCCAAACCAGTATCTTAATCATAGCCAGCCCGCATCAACAGCTAATGCTATATGCAGTTACCGGCCAAAGGTTAAATAGAATGAAATGTCTTTAAGGTACTTAAAACAGAAGTGTTTACTTCATTTTCTTGCTGTTTTGGCAAAGGGTGAGGGAGTTGCTTATTTGGCACGGGTTTTTTGCCTGTTACTTCATGAAAATTTGAAACACACATGGTAATAAAGGTCAAATAAAAGCACAGTAACAGAAATACCTCCGGATATTTCTGAGCCAGTAGCCTGGAAACCCTGACACCAGTGAAAAAAAATCTGCTTCACATCAATGAAGATAAAGCTTTTATCCAATAACTTTGAAATAACTACTTATCCATACAGTCTTTTTTTAACCATTTCAAAGTATGTAAGAGTTACTCAGACAAAATAGTTGGATACCTTAGGAATGACTCTCATAATTTATTGCTGAAGTTATCCATACAGAAGAAAAGAATTGTATTTCTCTTTGCACTTATTTGTACCAGACGTTAGCTTCCAAACATTACATATAGATAAGTAAACTTTAGAACTTACTTATTTCTCTTAGTTTTGATGCTAAGATCATCATTTTCATCCCCTGGACAAGAACTAACACATTTATCTGCTAAAAAGAAATAAATAGTTATTAGATTTGAACTAGATAAATGGGAATACAAATTCCTCAGATTAACCTTTCATTTTTTGTCTTTGGCCACTGCTCAGGTATTCACTATTTTTCACTCTCCACAGAGTGTTTTAAAAATAACACATATTTCATCAGATCCTCAGAAACACCTTCATCCAAATGAAAGAGTTAGCAATAAAACCAACCATTTTCATTCTGAAAAATCGCTCACTGTTCATGTTGTGAACAAAATTGTTCATTGTCCATTTGTGACACGATTTTATTTAAATCTTGTTATTGTTGCACCTGATACTCCCTCCTCCCTTCCCTTAAAAATACAACTACAAAGACACTTCTGCAAAATTATTTCAGCCCTGGCAGCCTGAAGGATTCAATAGTGTTAATTCACAGCAGAACTTCCCTCCTTAGCCCATTTCTCTTTCTTTTATAAGCAAATATAATGCTGCTTTTCCAGAAAGTCAACCACCAGTATAGCAAGGCTATGGAGATACCAACAACCTCCACATTCACGGTGTTGCAAACGGTAACTCCAAAGCAACGTTACATTCCTGGTTTGGCCTGGACACTCGCCCTTGAAGGACTCTGAGGTTGCATTGTCAGTCGTAACAAACGTGAAGCATATGGAACAGATGTTTAGTTCTGGGATCTGAAATTTTTTTTCATGTATACAAACTGCAGTTTTCATCAACATTCAAATGGACAGACCACCAGAAGTCATGTCCACCCAGTGCTTGGTTTGTGTCGGGGACTCTTCAGTAGTTCACCATGAATTAGTTGAGAAATATAAAAATCGAACTGTATGTGATTAGCTTGGGAATATCAGAAACACCGAACCTCATCCTTTTTGTATTAGACTGGTAATGAAGACATGTCTTGCTATTTAGGAAACTATGAAAAAATAAATTAAAAATAAATATAAAATTGAACTTAGGTTATGGAGATAAAAGGTTTGAATAACTTGATATGGTGAGGTCTGATCTTCCTGAAATCAGATGAAACTCCCAAGAGATATGCTAGAAAATGACTGAACACAAATAGACAACAGTGGGTATCTGGAAATTTATTATAAACTTATTTCAAGTGCCTGTTACTTGTCCAGGTCCAATCTTCATATCATTGAAGCTAACAGAAATTTGGCTATTTATTTCAAGTTTCAATTTAAGAATGTTGTTTTTAGCTCATTTTGTTTCCCTATTTTAAGGAAATTTCCTTAAAAAAAACATGTTTATTAGTATGCTTTCAGTAAATGTTACCTTTTATTTATCTTAAGTGCATGAACACAGCATACACTAAATCACTGCAAAAGGAATGATAAAAAAAAAATAGCAGCTGTAACATTGCGGCGTGGGAAGACCAGGAACAGAGACCGCATAAGGAGGAAATACACAGCAGGTGCAAATGGACACCTTACTAACTACAACTTAAAATGATAATAAGGAGAAATGAATGGCATTCCAAAATAAGGATAGTTTGAACTCAACATTCCTGACAATATACGAGCATTATGAATACATAAATGAATTTAATAATGCTTTAAATATACATAAATTCACTGGAACTACTATGTCTTCTTGCTAAATTCTTCTTTGGGTTACTAAATTAAAAATACAAAGTAATAGGAAAAACAACCTGTAAACTCAGAAGGTGGAATGTAATTCAACAGAGATATTATAAAGCTATTAATCAGGAGTTGAACAACCTGCGGAGGCAGCGGTGGTCTTAAGTTTAATGAATTCTGAAGGTAATAATATGAAATGACAGAGTACTTGATGGTGTTTTCAGAGAGAAATGAAGTTAAAGATGTCTCTAGGTTCAGTGCTGACTGGGCAAGCACCGTCCTATTCCTACCAAATTTCACCACTATTAAAGAAAATAAAAGAAAAAGCCATGTCCGCGGGGCACCTCCTGCATTTGTCACACGCCATAGACAGCCTTTCCAGAGCCGGCTAAAGGACATACATTGTGGTACGCTCAGACATTATGAATCCTGATGGGCTGTTCTTTTAGTAAAGCAAGCAAGCGGTGAGAAGCCTGGCCCACGCAGTGAGCCTTTCCTGTTCGACATTTCCACAGGACAAGAGAAAACTCACTGGTGATGACAAACGATTATGTGAAGTTCTCCAGCTACTTGAAAGTGAACTCAAATTTGAAGCCATCTTACGATAAGATCTTTCACAGATTTCTGAAAAGCATATATAATTTTTAAATTTTGTTGTGAAAAATACGTGAACTGGGCATTTATAAAACCAAATCTTAGCTACCATATAGCCTTCAGATAAAAGAAATGTGATACAGTACACCCTGATTTCAGTGTTTACTTCCATCTGCTGGTTCCTGACACACCTCAGGTTCTCCCAGAGAGCAATGACAGCCTCCCTGAGGGAGGGACACCAATTCCTTCTCGCTTTGCCTGCATGAGTGACTGCTACGGGTATACTGTCTTGGACAAATGGGACAAGATTAGAGTCAGCATCATCACTTAAAATTTCAGTGCAACGGAAAACTCAGTAAAACATGACAAATGGTATCTATACTCTCACTCAGGAACCTACTGAATCACATCACTGGACCTCTGGTAAGATTATAAACTGACTTTGAAAGGAAAGAGAGGCAGCCGAGCACAAAATCTAATAATTGATTTAAAGCTTTGAGGAAGAATATTACTTGACAGTAATCTTTCCATGAAATCATGAAGCGGAGCACTGCCCCCATCTGATGGTCTACCAAGCTTAGTGCTGATTAATTAAACCATTCAGCTAACCCCAGCCATGTCACGAATTCTGGTTCATTTTCCAGAACAAAGAGGAAACACCAGCATTTACCAGGTGAGTTAAAGTGTTGTCAATCCATTGGCCACATGCAAAAATCTGATTTGCAATTTTGTAGAGAGACCTGGCACCCGTGTATTACACATAAGCCTAGGAGCTTACCTATGCTGTTTCTAGGAACCGTGCTTCATATTTTTGTCTGAATGCTAAAGGGTCCAAAATATTTGTGGGACAGAGTAAACTAAATCATAACTGGTTTTGAACAGGGATCATACCAAGTATGAATCAACATGCTGTTTTCTGTACTCAGAACGTCAGTTTTCTTTTAATTATCTGAGAAAATAGCTTCCTCAGCCTAAACATCTAGACCAACCATTTAGCAGGTGGAGGAACAGGAATAGATAAAAATGTTTTTCTCCATTGCAGTAAGACAGAAACATTTTAAGGAATCTTTGAGGGAAAATAGGGATATTATGGTCAGTCTGTGACCGTACTAAGACAGAGGAGTAATGACAGTCAGGGACAAGAAGAGAGAGCTGTCACCAGAAGATGTTGCACTCTGCTGTCAGACAGCTCTGACTTGGGAACATAGAAGATCAAGGTATGAAAGTCCTGGAAACGCCGTCTCTGTCCTGGCCCTGTGTCTGGTCAGCGGTGGGTCCCTTCACCCAGGTGACGTCCCCATTGGAGGGGCTGGGGTGGTGCTGGCCGAGAGCTGCTCTACCACAGCAGAGATGCCCGTGCAGCTGCTCCGGAGGCACGGGAGGAGCTGCTCCTCCTCCCCAATTCCACAGGATGTCCTGATGGGAACCCATTAGTAAAGAGCCATGACACCTTCATAAATCTCCTTAAGAACTAATACTTTGTGGAGGCGGAGTAATTGATAAATGAGTAATTTTTCATTTATGCCTAAATTATAAATGCACTTGATCTTTCAGCGGAGTGATGCGCAGATAACCTATAGCACCCCATGAATAACTATGCTTGCCAACTTTTTTTGTGCCTTTGATTTAAAAATTCTAATTAAAACTCAGTGGCAGCAACTAAGCTAAATAAATGTGGCAACCATTGTTGCAAACACACAGCTCATTTGTGTTATTTATTTACTCAAGATTACAAGCTAAGAGAAATGGTAACAAATAATTCCTTTCACCTCAGCAGCTAATATATACTAATTATAACCTGACTGTCTCAAATACTGAGCAACCACAAGTCCCAATTATATCAAGGAAGATGAAGACTATTAGCAACAATGAAAACCATGGTCATAAAGAAACTGGTGCATGAATCAAATCTTGGTGCTACTTATAGATAATAAATAAAAAGGATGGAACACATAGCAAAACACAGATTTTTGAAGTGGCACGTATCATCAGTGACTTTAGGCTCTTCTCATTAATTAATTATAGACCATGAACAATGACCCTCAGTTTTGTCTTTGGCCATCATTCCCCCTTGTCAATAATTAATTGATCTTTCAATATATCCTGTAATAAAAAACATATGCAGATACACTTTGGAATTATTAGATATACAGCTAAAGTTATTCAAGCCATATACAAAAATGATATATATACAAGCATCTGACGATTGAAATTTATATTGAAAATGTAATGACATTATAAGTTGATAAGGAATACACTAATAGAAGACCACTCTCTGTAGCTTTTCTTCAGTAACCTGCTGCTAATACTGATGACATAAATCCTGATTTACCACTCATTTTTATCTACCTGCAGACATAGTGTTTCAAGTCCAGAAATGCACGCTCACAGCCCCTGTTTTGCGGTAGTTAATTGGGAGTTCTACCTGTGGATCAAAGCGTACATTACAGCCCCCGATGGCCTGAGTGTAAAAGGCAGGTCACTTCACGAGACTGGCAGTGCTACCTTATTTTCAGTTATACAATACTACACTTTTAAAGAATGATAAAAGTCTCTTTTTTCTCCCTCCATTTTTCTAGACCTCACCACTAAAGAACAGGCATCAGCTGAAGGAGGCTCTCCAGTGAAACTGCTGTAAAGCAGAATATTCAAGAATAACAAGCAGCTAATCAAGACAAGCAGTATTTCAAATGACTGCCGTGCATCTAGATGTCCTCCCGGTAATGGCAGGTCTTATTGACACAGCTCCCACATGAAAGCCAATGTAAAGCATCAGGAAATAAAAAGAGGACTGACACAGCATGGAGCAGTTCCCAGTAACAGGGAGACCACAAAAACTGGTGAAACATAATCTTTGGAGAGAAATGTGGTGGAACAAACTATGGAGCCACTACCGCACCGGCAAGCACAGGCTGGCATGCTGGGCTGCTCCAGGACTGGTCATCAGCACAGACAAAATCTGGACTGAACAACTAAGGTATGGACAGCAGACCAAAACGATGGCATGGCAAGGAGCATGGGATGGGAAAGTCAGGTTGGGAAAACTGCCACTGCGAACTGGCTGTTTTGGGGAGGACCAGATAGCAAACACCTTGGATCACTGACAAGCCAAGGGGTGTCTTTTCAACTGCATTTTGAACCACTTAACTTGTATTACTGCAGATCAGCAGTTATTCTTTAGCCACAACTGTCCCCTTCAGGAATCCAGTGTTTAGAAGGTGACTGGCAGAGTCATGTTTAGATGGAAGCACCCACGTTTCCACCAAACCTTTTAGGACTCATTAGAGATTTACTATTGGGATTTTTTCTGCCCTCTACAACTTGGTTGGATAATCGTTAGCTATCGAGCGTCTGCTTTTGCGTAACAGCTGAATAATGCATTGGTAATGCATTCCTAATGTACATCTTGGAAATAAGTGTAACAAAACATAAAGACAGCGTCTTCTGAGATGTATTTTATACATCAAAGATTCATCCAATATAAGAAGCCACCTGTTTCTTCACTGCCAATAATGAGAATGCTCTAACCCCCAATTCAGCATTTCAGTGAAAATAAGGATTTTGCAATAAACATCAATTTTAACACAATTTATACGAAATCCCAAAAGGAAAACCCTTCTAATTATGGTTATCAAACTTTCACTGAACATATTTAGCGACCAAGTTTCATTCGACATTTGAGTTTAAATAGAGGCAAATAATCACAGGGCTTTAGTTACTTGCTGCAGCTTCAAGCTTGCGCTTGTGAGGAGGATCCTCGATGATCCGGTTTATGTCGCCGCGGTGCTTCAGGTCCACTGGCTTCTCCCAGACTGACAGCTGCATTGTAGGGTTGAAGAAGAAGACCCGGTCATCTCCAGTCCAGACTACACACCTATTCCAAGTGATAAACTGTGCTTAGATAATGTCAAATACACCCACAAACAAGAAATTAACCCGCAGCTGGCTTATTGCATCTCTGTTTGCAGTGCCTGGATGAGACTCCTCTCTGACTGACAGCCTGCCCCAGGCCCTGCCAGCCCCCACCAGTCATCTCAGGTAGAGAAACACTTTCTGTATCAATAAAACGTCATAGAAATGGTCTAAACATCCCAAAAAAGCAGTAGGTGAAATATTCCATCACAGAAGGGAAAAAGAACCAGGCGAGGAGGAACGCCGTGGTGCTCACAGCAAGAGAAGCCATAGAAAAATTCATTTTATGTTCTAAAGCCGTGGCTGAGACCAGCAAGCGGCATAAGCCTCAGCAGCGGGGCTGGGCAACCATGGCCTCAGTGCCCACAGGCCAGGGTTGGGTGGCCATGGCCTCGATGCCCACGGGCTGCAGTTGTGCCTGCTGCTGGCAGGTGGCCACGGGAGCCTTATCTGACTGTGCTGGTGGGAGGAGGTGTAACCATGGCATCCCACTGGCATCCCTGTGGCACCCCCGGGGCATCCCAGCCGGCTCCCACCACGCTCTGCGCTGGACAGGTACAACCAGCCACCACAGAAGTCTGCCACAGAGGTTTAGGTTCATTTTTATGGACTCTGTTTCAAATTTGAAAAATGTGACCAAGTCGCTGCTGTACAAACCACAGTTTCTTGACTTGGTCAGTTAAAATACGCATGACAGCAGTTCAACTTTTTGTCCTGACATTCACTTTAAATCAGCTAAAATAATATAAGTATCGCACCATCGTTAATAGACACTCAAAAATCTCAAGTTGTACTTCACTGTATCTATATGTAAATAAACAAACACAGTATCAATCTCAAGCCCGCACTTTCTGAATCGTAATGAAAACTAACAAACACCATATACACACTCTGACTTACACACACACACACACTTATAATGGGGAAAATGTTGGTCACTCTGAAGCATAAATACCTGGAAGGAACAAATCTTCTCATTAGAAGTTCTGCTGCTTAACTGTTATTAAAAGCAGGGAACAAAACTGTTTTAAAAAAAGTCTGGTCTGGGCAAAAGACTGCAAATATGAAAAATGCTCCATCACTGCGGAGTACTGTAATAAGATAATCCAACATACTCTGTGTACCACTGGTAAGACATCACCACTGATCTTGCCCAAACATGTAATGAAAAATACATAACCTCTGTAAGAAACTGTGGAGGGAGCTGCAGGGTGCCGGGAGCAGTTCGGTGTAAGTGTGTTACTGAGCCTGAACATCACAGTAATTATGTTCAGCAGAGTTAAATGTTCTCCCGATGAACAGGAGCACAGAATTGGTTGTACAAACCCAGCCATTGACTCCAGTCACAGTTACACCCCATAGAAGTTTTGGCATACTGAATTCAGTGACACGGACATGACAAATATTTTAATAATTTTCTGTTTATTTTAATGCACAAATGTTTTGGATCACAAAACAGCCTCGGAAGACAGATAGATGCTCTAATCCTCTGTTAGGCAATGATTAGGTATAGTTACGAGTTCCTACTTTGTACCTTGGAGCTACGGGGAC
Organism: Aptenodytes patagonicus; assembly: GCF_965638725.1. NCBI lineage: Eukaryota > Metazoa > Chordata > Aves > Sphenisciformes > Spheniscidae > Aptenodytes > Aptenodytes patagonicus. The sequence continues at coordinate 32,476,852 of NC_134953.1, forward strand.
TTCTGTTCTCCCAGAAACACTGGCCCACCAGCCCCAAGCCTCTTCTGCAGAACACACCAAGAGGGACTTCTACAGGAACACTTCCAAACCAAGACTCCCATAAATACCACAGTTGTCCCGGAAGGAAGGGAAAAAGATCCTGGCATTTAGGTGAAGAGGACAGACTTAGCTGATTAATATAAATAGGTTATTGTTATCCTTTTATTAAATATTCAAATTACAGTCAGGACGCAGGCCCAATCCTGCCCAGAAGTAAATGCCTGCTTTGAAATGCCCCTTGCTGTAATTTCTTTCATTGGCAAGTAAGCACGCTGCAGAATTTGAACCGCTTGGGGAATTAGTTGCAAATGATGGTAAACTTGAAACCAGTATCATCTTTGGGATCTGCAATGCTACCTCATGCACACAGGACTGTCGAAGCCATTATTTGACAGAGATCATAACCAGGGGGTTTGGAAACGTGTGTTTTGTCTCTGCTGGTACGCTGCTGTGCTCACTGCTCCTCTGGCCACGCACACAGATGTTGATGGTGCTCATTAATCACTGAGTATCACCAGGTCTCACGTGCCATCACCCTAGGTTAGAAACTCTGGGGTCCCTCATGACACCACTTCACTTTTCCATGACTAATATAATTTGACATTTAATTTAAAATTAATGTCCCTTTCCCCATGTACCATGTCACCTGTTCCTTTTCGGTATAATAACGGTTTCAGTTATCCACAGGGCATGCATGGTATTTTGTTTCACAGAGCACAAACTGGAAATGCAGATATTACTATGTTCATGTTTCCCCTTTAGAAATTTGTAATTTATGTATGAGTAAGGGCACAAGATGATGATATTAGTATTTTATTTTATTTCATAAAGTAGGTAAGGTTTGGTAACATTCCTGAAAATTTTTCTGCCATTAAAAATTATGGTCTAGCTACTTCTGAATGGTACTTGGTGATGTCACATCAACCATGGGTCCTGCAGAAGCATAGAATCAACCTACGGATGGGGAGTGGTTGAAGTAAATTCAGGATTTGTTGAATTTGTGTTGCATATCTAGTTTCAACCTATCAGAAAAATTTGTAAATTGTGACTGAAGCACCCTACAGGCATGCTCCATGCTCCATCATGAGCCATGGGGCAAACAAGACGTTGTCACCTCAGAACATGGGACAACTGTCAGCATGAGTACTATGCCCCATTCCTCTGGTCCCAAGGACCAGATTTGGATGCCTTTTCTTGTACCCGGAGTACTCACTGGGTCACTAAACAGTCCTCTGGAAACCCAGAAATGTAAGGTTTCTCCAGAGATTAAAATATCACAAGTTTGGATGTGAGAGTGCTGCACTTCGGTGGAGGTACCAGCTGCCCATTCACCACTCAGCAGACACTGCTGGAGAAGAGAGGGTGCTGTGAGATCCCTCTGTGGGTACCACTGACTATGGCTCTTTTCTGTAAGAATGGATGAAACCATAACCTGCCTATGATACTGCTGGACTCAAATGGTTCCTCTGCACTACACCATAAAGTAGCAACTGTCAAGAAGAGAAATGATTGATGTAAATCACGTATTTATGATGTTAAGATTAAGCGGGACATTGGATTGTGCTTACTGGTTTGCAAAATGGCACAATATAATAGTAACAAATAATGGCTGATGTCTACATGGAGTGCCTTAGCCAAAGATCCCACAGATGTCAGCCACTGAGTATAACCGGATTATTTCATGCAGCATAAGAATGCATATGGGTAAAGGAGGTAAAAAATCCATTCAGGACAGAAAGTGAAGAAAGTTTTTATCTATTTAAAAATGACAAAAGAGCTTTAGTTACCCAACATGTAGTAGTTACCTGAATGGGAACGTGGTCAGGAAACCTGGATCATGAGATACAACCTATTTTCACTGATACAACCTGAAATCAACACTAATCTTGCAAGACAGTAAGAGTCATCCACTGCCAATGAAATAACTGGGAGAGAAAGAGGATCTGGCCCTAAAAAGCAAGAACATTTCTCACGGATCTTGTATTTCCCCTTTGATCCATCCAAGCACCACCCAAGCTGGATCCTCGACACGTGTGAGATGCGGTGAGGCAGAGCCCAAGGAACATGGCAAAACACAGCTGTGCTCACAGCAGGCAAGCGGCCATGCACACCCACAAAACCAGACAGAGAAACCATCGGTTGCCTTCTGCCAGACCTGGTCCCTGGCTGAGCCGGAGCTCTGCAGCACACTGCCCTTACCTCGCACATCCCAGGGAGCTGGCTCACACCGTGTTTGTGGCTGCCTCCCCGCATTTTCCTTAAGTATATTATTAATGAGGAAAAGCTCCAGTGGAAGCTGGAACAGGAACCCAGCATTGCTACTTAACACCCAGGGTAGCATATTTTCCCCACGTACCAGACCCACTAATGCATGTTTGGCAAGGGAAACAGCACTGATAAATGGCTTCTAGCAGGTCTGATTGCATTTGCTTACCATGGTGATCCTGGCACCGGAGTGGATGCCACAGGCTTGTTGCCGTTTGATGTGCTGTCATCCTCATTTACTAGTTTAAAAGAATCCTTGAAAGACAGATAGAGATTAGTCAACAAATAAAGCCAATGCAGAAGACTGTTATTGTTATACAAATCACTCTCTTCAACGTGAAGTGGATTACCCTTATTGCCATTATTCCACAAGTGGCCTTATGAACAACCAGCTACCTTGAGAATAGCCCAGATAAACGGGAAATAATAAAAATGCTGCCCCACTTACAGCAATGCAAATGAAAACACAGCAGATACGGTTTTGTCCATGCCAACAGCTCATTTGTGATAGCGAGTATAACTCTGTGTATTGCAATATCGAGGAGAGCCACCTTGTCAGAAACGAAGTGCGGGGAGTGACGCCCGTCCTAACGAGGGACAGGGTCAGGCAGGAGGGTGCTCCCACTGCCACCAGCCCCCGGGTCTGCGCACACAGCAGCAGTGCACGCAGGGGAATGGTTGGGAAATGGCCAGGGAAGGCATGTGGGTGGCACAGGCGGCAAGAAAGCATTTGTACCAGCTCCAGCGCATGAGGCAGCATTTGGCCAAAGGGAACCACTTGCACGGGCGCAGCGGGAGCAGCTGAGCGAGGCTGGGGAGCACACGCTGCTCCGCAGAGCTCAGCGCCCTCGCTGCCATCACTGGCTGCTCACTTCTGAGCAGTTTTTCTGGGACTCCCCAACGACATAACAACACTGGCAAGAGCAATTCTCCCCGGCTTCAGCCAGCAGTAACCCACCCCGAGACCCCATGGCGGAGACCCGGCTGCACTCCTGTCCCCATCGAACCCTCTTGTGACAGAGCTGGGCCGCTCTGCCTAAGGCTGGTTGTACGGATGGAGCAACAGACAACGCAGCAGGGTTGTATGGTACAGCTGACAAGTACAGGCAGTGTTTTACCAGCTGAAAAACAGCCATTTATTGTAGTAGCTTATGGAAATGAACTGCGAGGGGGAGGTGTGGGAGGAAGGCAGTGATCTAGCTCAATGCGGTATCAAAACACAAGAAGCACATACTTAATTAAAAAGTAATAAAGCATATGTCCAGAGGTCTTCATCTTGAAAGTACTTTACAACTTAAAGCCCTAAGGAATGTGCCCAAGTACCAATGCAGCTGCAAAGGTGGGGAACACCTGCAGCGCCTGGTAGGCAGGGAAGGTTTGCTTGCAGAGAGCCTAAAGACAGCAGCGTGATAGGAATGTGCCAAATGAAAATAAACTGAACAGCAGCTCAGTCCACAGGTCCTCCTCCTCCAGGACAGCGCTCCTGATGCAAAAAGCATGTGTGCATGGAGCAGAAGCACAGGGGAACAGACACGCCTGCTCCAGGGCTGCAGGGTGGCTTCGAGCATCTTCCGCACTGCTGCTTTCTGAGCCTGAGATGCTCTTCCACACCCCCATACTCAGATAAACGTTTCCCTCTTTTAGCTTTAGTCATTTGCATGAAGTCTGCATGAGCTGTGCAGAAAGCAAGTATTTCCATTTATTTCATAGAAGCTGGAAGTATGATTCAGGTCCCTTTCCTTCATACAATAATCTAGGCTTTCTTATGAAAAGCTAATGAAGTTACACACAATATAGTATTACCCATCTGTAAGTTGCACATACTATTTGCTATCCATTTATGTTCACCTGCCAATTTTATTTAAGGACCTTGCAATTATCTGTAAAGGAGGGATACAGAAGTGCCCAGCATAGTTAAATTAGTAACACCAAAAAGGTGAGGGCCATGAAAAAATTCCTCCTTGCACCAGGGGATGACGTTGTGATAAGTGACACGAGCTGACCCTGCTCTGAGCAGGGCCTGACCCAGCTCCACAGGTCCCTGCCACCAGTGAGCTTGAGAAAATCAGACACTGTTTCTGCACTTCAACTTCTCAGTGCATGATTTTTTTCCCGGGCTGTGTCACACCTCCACATGCATGCACACACAACCCATCGACTCGCTTCTCCTCCAGCACGGGGAGAAAACCAGCCACATCATACCATCTGATACCATCAGAGTATCCCTCCTCTGATACTCTGACACTACAGTGACAGAGCTCCTATAAAGCACAAAGATAAATTAAACAGATAGCTCTGTAAAATCAACTGTAGGAAACAATCCCGTATCACCAGCACAGCTCCAGCCAGAGGACAGTCCTTTATACTGACTCTGATTTGTGCAGTTCAATAGTTTAAAGAGGTTTTTAAAAGAAGAGGAAACTCCATCGCAGACCTTATTGCCATCGCTATCCATGGGGGTACTCTTCCTCTCCGTGTGTAAAATCAAGGTCGGTGGGCAGGAGGATCTACTCGATTCTTTGCCATTATCTGTGAGGGGAAAGGATTTTTTTTTAATGTACAACAAATACATTCCCAACAAGCCAAAACTGGCAAAGAAAAACCAAACCACTCCCTGTGGCTCCAAGTCTCCTTGCCTCACCTCCTCCTCCTCACTCAGTCCTTTATTCACATGCCTACGTGTGTGCTGAGGACCATACCACCTTTCTAAATATCATGCTGTATTTTAATGGGACACATTCATATACTTTAGAGTGAGGCTTTTATTGCACTGAGCTTTTTGTCCTGCTTTCCCTGAACCCAAAACTTTTTTCCACGGGCACATCCCCTACTCCCTGGGGGCACAGCCACCCCCCGGAGCAGCAGCCTCCCCCCGAGGGGCTCAGGGCCAGCCAGCCCCCTCTCCTCCCAGCCAGGAGAACTGGTGTGCTCTGGGTTAACCTCCGTAGGAGCCGCCGATGAGTGTTTAATTGCATTTCCACTGGAAGCAGTTGTAAGAACACGTTCCTCTCCTTTACAAACAGCTGCCTCCATCCTGACATGCTAAACACTAGAAAGTGTTTCTACTGGCTACAAAATGTGTACGTCTCGGTAACAAAGAGTCCCTAAGGGAGAGTAAGGAAAGGCAAAAATGACAGCAGGCACGAGAGACAGGCCTAACAATGAGTAAAAAGTAGTTTTCACAGTAAGAAATATTAAAAAATACATTCTTTTTTTTTATTTGGTTTGGTTTTAATCGTCTTGTCCTTCCACTACTCTTAAAACACTTATTTGGGGGTTTGAGCAAAGGTACTCTCTAGTCACGTGGCCCATCCCACCTGCGGCAGGGAGGACAAGGTATATTCTTTGTAAGTTAAGCAGTCCCAGGGAAAGCGTACGCAGCCCCTTCCCAATCGTTCTTCCCAACTACAGCCATCGCCCTTGCTCAAGCGGAACAGAGCAGTGACAGCAATGGCTCCGGTGGGGAGCACGTACAGCTGGTGACATGCAGCCACCCAGGCTCCGCTACCTGGTGTGTTCCTCCTAGAAAGAAAGTCTACAGACCCTGATCAGGGCCCCATGCCACATCACTTGGATTTCTACCTTAAAGCCTGCAGAATTTTAGGCAGAGTTCAACAACAAAAAATGATGACATTTCAACTCATTTATGATAAAAACTCCATAAGCACTATATAATCATAATCAAGCGTTCCTGTGCATACGTGTCTGACGAGTTCCAGCACAGCAGTAAAATTACCAAAGGAGGCTCAAACCGCTCGGGAATGGGGACCACAATGATCCATCCGTGCCAGCATGCCTGAGTGCCACGACTCTGCACCCACAGCCCCCTGCCCCGGCTTTGCAGGGAGACACCCACCCTAAACCCAGCCACGGCGCACAGCTGTCGCGGGCACCCTGGAGAGCTCCAGTGCAAGGACACACTGCAAATATAGGGTAATATTAACAATATTAAGAGTGCTATAACAAGGACAAGCCACGACATACCTCACCCCTTATCCATCTCAAGAGTTACGGAGCACCTTCTGTCTGCCAAACGGACTAAAACCGTGGTAGAGTAGCTTCAAGAAACTATTTGCAAGCACTGCTTTTCTAGGACTGCATATTATATAGCAGATTCACATGTTAAAATACCATTCAATTAATTTTAAAATTACTCAGACTACAGAATAGGCATACATGTAACAGGAACTACACCGAGGAAAAGGCTGGAGGCTCAGCCATTTGACTCTGCTTTACCGTGGAATATATCACAATAATAAAAATTTAAATATATGTCATTTTTCTCAGAAGATGACTTACTCAATCTGTATGGGTAGTGAAAAAGAAGATTTACAAACCATATCAATTAATTTCCATATTAAAGGAGCTAAGAGTAGGGAGCAGCTAATACATATCAAAAGGGTCTCTAAATTTATCTTTCTTCACAAGACATCAGTTAACAGGGAATCAAAGCGTTACTGGCCACGTTTGTCTTTGAGTGCAATAAAGTCACACCCGGCTTCAGCCTGCCTGCAAGCACCCACCTCTGCCTTCCCCTGCTGGGCTTCTGGAAAGGTGAAGGAAATCCCAGCAGAGTCCTCAGGAAGGCCAGGGCCATCGGAGGGACAACGCAGGCACCCTGCTGGGACCAGCCCCGCAAGCAGCAGTGCCACACGCGAGCACCTGGAAAGGCAGGAGGCAACTGCTGGTGCTGGCAAACGGTGGCACTAGCCATGCTAAAGCCCCGTGTGAGGAAAGCAAACACAGAGAAAGGACACCCGAGGACCAAGGATGCATCTCTCAGTCACTGCTCTGTGAGATCTGGAGGCACAATTAGTGCACTTCGCTTAAATTAAACTCTGCTAATATATTCTCCAGCTCTAAAACATGGCAGAAGAAAGACAATGTGCAGTTTCTTAACTGTTTCACAGAGGTATTTCATTATCTTGCCCTGCGTTTTCCCATCGCTCCAACTCTCCCACTGCTGCTCCTCTGGGATATCCTTGGTGGCTTGTTCTCCGCTCCCATGCCATGCTACGAGCCAGCCCTTAGGCACTGCCCTGCGTGGCACAGCAGGCACAATGTGTCCTGTACAGCCTCCCTCCTTTCTGACAAGGTTTTTAAACCAAAATACTAGCGTGCCTTCTGGATATATGTTTGTAGAGAATGATAGGAACCTTGAGACATTGCCCTCTGCAGCAAATGTTCCTTTGCAAGTCATTGATTTTGCAGCAATTTAAAGGCAGCTGGAATAGCCCAGGTTTGGGATGGCTTTTGCAGGTGCACAGCTGGCTCTGGCCACGTTCTGCAGAAACACACAGCTGGCTCTGGCCACGTTCTGCAGAAACACACAGCTGGCACTGGGCTCATCAGGGCACCACGGCCGACCATGTGCTGGGAGCCTTTGAGGGCAACGCTGCTGAGCAGCGCGGTACGTCTCGGCATTTCCAGCTCTCGACTCTTCTGCCCTTGCCATGAAATAGTCCCTGAAGCAACAACTCTGGAAGGCCAATTAGCTGCTGATGAAACAACCACAAACAAATTGCTGTTTGGATTCTGTCACTCGAACACGGAGCAGCTTGGGACAAGCAACATGCTTGGGAAACGATGCTTAACGGACCTAGGATTTATTTTTCTTTTTAATAGGGAAATCACATCAACCCCTCTTCCAGCTCTGCTTCCTTCTCTTTTTAACTATTTCTCTAATCCCAGAAAAAAAGCTTTTTATTATTATTAGAATTATCATGTTGGTTTAAGAAGTAGCCAAAATCTTTCATTCATGTATATGCATATGCACACATGCATGAGGAACAAGAAAACTTATTTACCTAGCTGATGCCAACTTTTAATTAATCATTACGAGCATTAATACAAATACATAAATGTCAATTGGCAGATTTAAACAAACTGTTGCACAAGTGAAATTTGGCAGAGGAGTTTCCCACAGCTGATGCTGAAGAAATGAAATAGGAGAGAGAGCCTAAACCACACTCGCACAGCTCCAGGAGCTCTGGTTTGATGCAAGGGAAGGTACGACATATGGTATAATTGCTTTTGTCACAGCTGCTCTTACCCTCTCTTTAATAACTGAAGATTGGCTTCAAGTATGGGGCATGGACATACTGGTGCAGACCAAGACGGGAGGCTCTTGTGCACAGGCAGCCGTTCTCACTCCTGTTTGAACCTTACATGTCTTCGGCATGGAGACACTCTGCGCTGCCAACACCCAATGCAACCTCTCTTTTTTTCCTCCTTTGAAAAGCTCCCTCACAGCATCCGAACAGGAAAGCTGAAGCCCCAGGGAGGGACTTGGGTGCTGTAGCTTTTGCTTGAAATACAGCATCACTGGCGCAGCACATGTAGGTGAACTTCTGCAGCACGCAGTTCATTAGGCATTCACACGTGAAATATACTTCCACAAAATTTTGGACAGTCAGCACATATAAAATAAGATGGAAATAAAAAAAATTAAAATAAAACAACGAAAGAAAGTCCTGAAAGTCACTGTGCATGTCAGGAGTAATTTATTTTTATATCTATAGTTGAACATTGTGACCGTTCTCCTGAAGTATAATGTCAAGAGAAAAATAATTCAAGCTTGTGTTTCCCACCTCGAGCTCAGGAGTCCCCAGCTGACCTTGGGGCAGGAAGCACTCCCCAAGCTCAGGCTCACTGTGCTAACGAGGGATTCCGAGCTCCTGAAAAGCAAGGCGGTGGAGCTGTAACGGTGGAGGTGGGAGGGGGGCTGTGGGGAGCCTGTGCCGCTGACCCACTCTGCTTTCCAAGGAGGGTATCAAGCAGACCACTGTTAGGACTTCTTAGATCATTAAAGATTTCTTCTCCTCTGCACACACTGGAAAAGGACAGCCAGCAGCAAGACGCATGTTTACCCTCTATTGGCAGCTGGCGCACATCTTTGCTCCGGTTTACTCTTTTCTCATTAATCAACCTTTTTTTCCCCCCTCTTTAACTTAAGTGCATAAAATAAACTGCAGCAAGACAATTAAGCCACCACGACATATTTCCAACATAATCACGCAGCTTTTTTTGCCCCTAAACTTAGCAGCATAATTACCAACGATGTGTTCCTGCACTTGCTGTAACACTGCCGAAGGATGCGCTGAAGACGGGAGGATAAAGATATCTGATTAAAGAGACTTCTCTGAAGCCCCACGGCAGGTAGAGAGACATGAATAATTCACAGTGTGAAAAGTAAAGGTGAATAGCAAAACTATCTTGGGTATATCACAGAGAATGTAGGTGTATGATCATAAACATCTTATTAAAAGCAGAATTGGGGAAGAAGAGGGAAGAAGAGGGAAGAAGAGGGAAGAAGAGGGAAGAAGAGGGAAGAAGAGGGAAGAAAGATTGATTGACTCCAGAAGCAGCTATGGAGAAGAGAGAGTAAAAATTTGTTTTGCAAAGGTATTTAGAGGCCAAACCTCCATTAATCTCAAAGGAAGTTTAAAATTCTGATTCTAAATGTTTCAGAGAATTGGATTTACTTCAAGTGCACCCATCTAAATACTCAGCTTTTATTATCCCACCACTATCTCTGTAGATCAGTTCTGTCTCTCCTCACAACCTTATTGCTTTTGGTTTTTGAGATCAGTCTAAAAAACATATCTGACTGACTCACAATTCCTCCTCTGTTGCTTCTGGCTCGAGCTAAGTGTGGGATTTCAGTGCCGGCTATGTCAGCTTGGTCCATTCCCTGCTCCCGCAGGCAGGGATCCCACCTTCAGCCCATCATCACTGCTTCAGGGAAACAGATCCTGCTGTTGCCTGCACACTGTATTTCACCCTTTAATTCGTGTCTATTTTCTGCTTTGACCAGTTTCTCTGTGCCCTGCCAAACACTCTGTCTCCCCTCTTAGAATAAGTCTCCTTGAGCAGTGCTTTTTTCCTTCTGTAGCAATCGCTTCCCACTCACCCCTTTATTTTTCTGGACATTTGTAACGGAAACAGTAGAATAACAAGGACAAATTCTTTGTCTACTGTACATTACCATGGGCTACATGCCTGGTGCAGAGGTCAAGGACAAACTCATTTAATTGTTTGACTTTTCAGGCACAGAGCCAACACTGCCCAATAGATGTTATTTGCCACTACCCTGAAAATAGTTTCTTTGTTAAAGAAGGAGAAGGTGAAAAACCCCTACTGGCATATTCCCTCAGACACCATGCAGGGTGGGCAGCGTACCATCCCTACCTCCCAGATTGGCTCAGTGCATTCATTTCCCATAGAGCTGCACAGGCAGGAGCATCGCTACAAGCATTGCTACCAGCATTGCTGCCCACAGAGCAGCATCAGCTCCCACCAACACCAGGCACAGCACAGGGCCCCCCGTTCATTCGCCTCCTCCCTCCCTGAGCACGAGGCAGCTGCTGTTGCATGCTCATCACCAGGGTATTTCTATCCTCTGTACCATTTCTCAGCCTCTCTCTCCAGCTGCTTCTGCACCTCTGAGAGCTGGCCCAGGCTAAGCCGGGCTCTGAATCAAAGACCTTCGCTGATTCTTGCCGACCTTCCTTCCTGTGCTCTTTACATGTGATTCTTTTTAAATATCAAGATCTCGGCCCTGATCTTCAAGGCACTTAATGATCTGAGCTCTGAATATCTATAAAATCATGCAGAGCTCTGTGAGGGTGGTAGTTACAGCTCCACCTCTCTTGTACCTACAGTAATGCAAAAAAATGAGATTTGTACTTGAGACTGGACTTTTCCAGCTTCCAATACAAAAATAAATGCTTACTAGAAGCCAGGACCATTGCAAAGTTTACTCCTTCTGCTCCAGAAACACAGAAAAGTTTATTAATTTAAAAGTCTTCAGAGAAAGAGGGATTTAGTGTTGTCATGAGCAAAATCCAAATGTGCCAAGCCTTGCTGAACACCCAATTTTCTCTTTAGAAACCAAGTCAAAGAAAGGCTTATCTGTATTGCAAAATGAAAGCATGCCTGTAATACCATATAAAATCTGTATGCTGGCTTAATACTGCCACTGTAGGTATTGGCAGCAAAACATGGTGGCACAGGCCTCTATATGTATGCTAAAGCACTCTACATACTAGATATAAGATTCATGGCTTAACGTGTTGGTATTCTAGTTGTCTGCCCTTCTAGTCCTCCCTCAGAAATCACTACCCCTGTGTTTCAGTGCTCCTGGGCTGGAGACACTCAATGAATACATTTTTCAAGGTCCAGAGCATTTAAATTAAAAAAACAAAACAAAACAAAAACAAACTTGGAGGATGGTATCTTCTTATAACATCTCTCCACCCTAACTGTCCACCTGGCTAACGCTGGTGACTCAGAGCAGGCTGGCGTGCTTGAATTTGCCACCCAGGCACTAAGAGGTCCCAGCACCAGCTCCTGCTCTGCAGCGGCCAGGAGGCAGCTCAGCCCCGGCCCCCCACCACCCGCTGACTCTGGGTCCTGGTCACCCACGGGACTTTTTCAGGTTCCCAGCATCTCCTAACAGCTTCCTAAAGTGCATGTTTGCTTTTCTGTGGCACTTTGAGGCCGATGTGTGAAAACACCTTTATTACTGTCATTTGCTCTTAATTATGATTCCTACTTTGTTTTTTCCACTGGAGATAACGGCAGTTTGTAGCAACCTACAGAAAAGAGTGTGATCTCCTCAAAAACATTAAAGAAAAATCCATACTATACTTGAGTGAAATTATCATTTTTCTCTTAAATGTAGTTGGCAGCAAATCAAAGATGACAAACAGAGCTTCGAAAATGAAGGTGTTTTGTATGTTCAAGAGAAAGCTGGAAACAACAATATAATGTTCATCGTGTTTACATTACTTGTATGCATATAAAAATGTAACGATTGCTCGTCCAAAGTGATGGCCTCCCAACAGTATAGCCACTTGATTTAGGCAACCTATCGACCAAATGTCACACTGGCCTCGTCATCAGAAGTCATCTAGTCATCAAAAGGCTTTACAGAGTTAAATCGTCATTCAGCATGATGGATAAAATCAGGAGTGTTTGTGTTTTCAAGTCTGCCAGTAAGAAGATTATGACATATATTTGATATGAAATACATTAGAGAACACAATTTCAGTTTTCAACAAGCAACAAGCTGCAGATCAGCATGACCCTTGCACGAATCTTCGTCTTTCTGTCCCTGCATTCTTTGAACAGTTTTAATATTTCCTCCGTCTCACTTACTTCTGACAAGAAAGCAAGGCAATACAATTCTTGGTGACTTTAAGGAGTATGCAGGTCTTCAAGCACAACTAATTGTACAGATGATAAAAGAAGTAGGTGTTTACCAAAAGCAAACCAAACCAGACAAGAAACTTGTCTGGTTTGAAAACTGAAGTACGTCAAGAGAAACGTGTATGAACTTCCCCTCAGTTTTAAGGTGTCTGCGTCATAAAATTTTCAGCAATTTCCAGACAGAGCTGGAATACTCAGCAACATAAATTCAATCAGAGGATCTTATTCAAGACAGGTATAGCAGCAGGCAGATCTGCTTCAAAGGGAGCCTCCAGCTCCACTTACAGATTTGCCTAGCACAGCTGACCACAAAGTACTTTATGAAACTTTTATCTTAGCCATGGGTAGAGTTGGTGAGCCTGAGGTACCCACGAAGGAAACGGCTTAGCTGGACAAGTGAGAGCTTCTATACCAAAAATCTGTACATGAACAAACACAGTACAAGTACATTCATTTTTAGTACACAACCTTTCAACACCTCCACAACCCTATTAATCCCTAGGTGTGAAGGATCAGATAAATGACGCCTGAACTGATACCTAGTAATTCCTGATAAACGCCAGTTTTTTCCATGAAACATGGCTGGGAAGGTGTGTTCAGGACCCCGTGGTGCTGCACAGCCGGCAAGGGCTGGCTGGCACCCCCTCTCCATGGCTGTGTGCACCCAGGTCAGGCAGCGGAACAACCGGTCCAGCCCCATCACAGCATCTCACTTCCATTAACAGAGCTCCTGACTTCACAACGACAGTACTGTAAGAGGAATTTCACATTATTAGGAAAGACGTTCACAATTTCCTATGAAAATCTGATCGCTTTTTGATCGTGATTTGCAACACGTATATGTGAATCTAAATAAAGCCACAAGACTTCCTCCAGCCTTTGGGAACAGCATTGCCCCTCATCTCACGACAACACACACATTTACATGACAGTGAATAAACCAGTTTTATCACACAGTACAGCATAAAGCATCCTCGGAGGCTTCAGCCAACGAGGCTTCATGGAGCAACTATCCAAAAGATAACCTCATTATCACTGTGATGCTTGTGAATACCACTGGCATGGGAAATTAAAAGCCCAAGGATGTTTCAGAAAGTTGCCTTTTGTATCATCAAATGCAAAGCTACTGCCAATTGCCAGACCGAGTAAATAGGACCTGAAATACTCTGAATACATTCGTAATTAGCTAAAGCAAATGTCATAGAATTTGAGCCAATTTTTTAAGGGTCCCCCATTTCTATGCAGTATGGAAAGCATGGCTTGGTTGGAAGTACGCAAATATACAACATATGCTTCAGTAATATAATCAGTATAAACATAAACACACCTGTTAATGTCTGATCCACCAAATTGGTTGCCATGAACGTCACCGCCGGTGCAGACACAGCAGTTACCCGGGTGACTTGCGTCGGCATCAAAGGACCCACATGAGCATCCATTCTGGAGGCAGAACCTGCATTCAAACCATAAGGAAACCTTTTTTTTTTTTTCCAGTAAACAAAAATGTCTTTAAAAAACTCACTTTTTTTTCAGCCTTATTTCACAGAATGCTCTTTTAACCTCCTGCTAAACATTTCTCTCTTACCCGTTTGCATGGTTAAAACAATAGGTTTTGTGTTTAGTTGAATTACTGGTCTAGTCTGGCCATGACGTCCATTGATTCTCAGCAAACAAGCATTGGTGGAAATTTTAAATTAATAAAAATGTGGCCCTCAAAATAAGAATTTGCAAGGATAAATTAATGCTTTCAGAACAGATTACAGCAAGATCAGTTTTCTTATTTAAGACTAAATAACTAGACACCTCTAGTTTCTACCGTTACTCATCACAAACTCTTTGTGTCCCACTCCATCCATGGGAAATTATTTTGCCGATAATTTAAAACAGCAGCTTTATCCAAGGGAATCACAGTCTGCTCAGACAATTCACAAAGTGGAAAATCACTAAATTGCTCATATACGTTATTCATGATAAAGTAGTAATCCAGGTCTGCTGCTAAAACTATGCTAATTAAACCAGGGTACTTAATCCTTGAGAATTCGTGGCTATTGCTGAATTTGAGGTCAAACCTTGAACATTAGTTTTCCATTAACTGTGTGCGAAACCTTTTTTCAGAAACTGAAAGACCCATACCACATCATCTCATTTCAGACGTAAATTCAGGCGTCCCATCAGCAGTCTCCATATCCTGTTTACAAGCCACCATTTCAAAACTGACCTGGCAGTAGGGACGTATCCCTAGTTTAAGGCAGACTCTGGGAATAACATCTTATTTCCCAAGCACGATCCGAGCTGCAGAATTTACTGCCCTTTCGTTTCACGTACTATTCTTGTGCTATCAAACAGTTCTCATCCCAACTCCTCTGTATTTCGCAGTCACAGGGATCATTTCTGGAACCTTCACTCTGTTAGAAAAAACTCACTCGCACGCTATAAACCTCTTCATTGATTTTTGTTCCTCAGATTCCAGGTGCCAAAGCAGATTATTAAGCGTAACTCCCACCAACATGGGGACACTGGTTGCTTTTTTGAATGCAACTATAACAACATTTTATCATTAAAAAGGTCACTTTTTCTTCCTGAAGAGTAGAGTCTTGGGTATTGCCTGGGCTAGCAATAACATGAGAGGGTAATTCCTAATTGCTTTGAGATGTGGACCAGCAGAGCTGTCCCAGCCGGGGCAGAGGTACCTTCCCCTTCTGCAGCCAGAGCTGTACAATGCATCCCGCCTACAGGCACTTGAAAAGGCACGAGGCATTCAAAAGTGGGGGTATTTTAGCAACAATAATAACGATGGTGCTAATTATGCTAATGAAGCATGCATTTTGCTGTCAGGCAGACATATATTCTATTGAATATAATCTGAATTACCTGTATGAGTAAAAATATGCATCATGAAATTCACGGTGATTTTTCCTCTTCTCTCCTCCCCACCTCGTCTCCCACCCCAATGACCAGGGAAGAGCAGTGGAAGACAGAAACTCTCCAAGAAAAGATTAATATGAGTATTTTGTAGTAGATTGTTCAAATGAAGAAGAAAGTAGAAACTGGGACTACAGAAAGCCTAAAGAAAATCCAGTTTACACCATTCAGAGACTGCCCGGCAGCATGTCCATGAACCCGCCACCTGTTTCTGACTTCACCCTGAATCCCTAAGCCCAGAGGTTGCTGTAATGTACAAAGGTCTCTGGTGAAAATTGAAGATAACAGTGCCATTTTAAAGGGCTTCCTGGTGGTCCAAGCAATGTTAAACATCTGCTTTTGCCCAATGGGAAGCAAGAAGTCCACAATTACTACTGAAACAGGGAAAGCCCATGTCTTCTACCTGGACCTGGTGACATTCTCTACAGAAATACAATTCCAGTGACTGCGGGGCTATTTTCTTTCCTAGCCAGCATGTTTTCAAAGCTGTCATTTTAATGCATTTTCTCATATCACCAATCACGTGTTCCTGAAGCAGACTGGAATTCAGGCTATCACTGGACTTTGTGGGATTCACCCTCAAAACAGGTGAAGAAGAATTTAAAACACAGTACATAATTTTAATCAAATTCCAATTTTTTTAATAATCTTTTACAACGACAGAAATGGATATAAAATTACACATCTTATGACAGAAAACATTTTATAAAATTAGAAAGTCATATTCCTATAAAGGGTTAACATGGCTAAAGAACCACTCAGGGAAAAGTAAAGCTTTGCCAAAAAATAATCTTAGGAAAAAGCAGGAGGTTCATGAAGCTTTAGGAGTTGGGGCCAGAACACCAAGTTCACTGAATGTTCAATAATACATTTGCATGACACCAACTTGCTATTAGCTAGGGTGTTTTTACAGACATTACTTGGTAAAGGATGATTTATTAATTTTAAATGCAAATGAAACACCTCAGAAAACCATGACCCACATCCAGCAAGGAAAAAAGAATTAACTTTCCAAATGCGCTGAATGGAACAACCAGGAGGACAACTGCAATTTTTCTATATGAACAAGTGGAAGAGGATGATTAGCCCCAATCATCCCAGTGGAACCCCCCATTAACCTCCTCTTCACCTCCTCCCCTCAGAGGACCTCCACACCCTCACGACTCAGAGCAACGTATAAACACAGCATCACCTCTTTTCAGGAGCTGGCAGCATTATGCAGCGCAACCCCTGAACTTTGGGCTTCACGGACGCAGGATCAAGCCTCAAGAGAACTGAAAAGTCACCTTAGATGAGTATTTTGCAACCAAACACCATTTGCACCATACACCCAGGAACACTTTCATGTGCACATATATCCATATGCACAGGAAGAACCACCGGCCCCACCGCTATTGTACATCAGTATATCACATCCCTACATTTTTATTTTGGTGCCCTCCTCCTAAGAGGTTTGAAAATCATAAGAACGTAAGAAGCACATTTTTATGGGCTTCTTCCTACACTTCAGCCCTCACCTGCACCTGCAGTACAGCCCTCCTAGGACAAGGATTAATTAGGAAGCCACCATCATGCCAGCCAGCTAGTGGAAGGGGAAGAAAAGAGGGAAGGAGAGGGCAGTGCCAACGTCTCCCAGGCCCAGCGGAGGTTCATACAGGATAGACAACGGAGAAGACCACATGTCTCAAGGCACATGTAAAAATACATACACAAATCACAGATTTTCTTCAGCAATAACTCAGGTGTACATGTACATGGGTGGTGCCCTGTCTGAACTGGTGAGAGCCCTTCATGTTCCTGCGGCGGTCTAGAACAAAGCAAAACAGGTACCAAGAGATGCTCCTAGATCATTAACATCAACAGAGCAGGGGGAGGAGAGGGGAGAGAGCAACAAGACCTCTGTGGTCCACTAACTGTCCCAACAAAGCAGCTCCGTGCCATTCGCCTGCTGGTCTCCTCCCCGGGACAGCAGCACAGGCTACCTGGGGGGCACAGGTAGCAAGCAGCTGCAAGAAAAACACCAGAAAAGGAAAAATTTTATTATTTCTCCCTTTCTTTTTTGCCATTAAGTCAGGATAAGAGAAATTCCTGCAAGACATGATCAGTAGCATGATAAAGAAATTACCCTGCAACGCACTGTGATAAATTTAATCCATATTTGCTTTGATGAAATAATGATAAATAAAGCATTTATGGAAGAGGAACAGGTCAGTGTGATGTTTGTTGTGTTACCTACAGCACAATAATGTAACTGGAGGCACTTGTAACTTGGCCATCTCTGACAAGACAGTGACCCATTTTCCAGCTTGAGAGGATGTTTGGACCTGACGCAACGACAGTTTCTTTTTTCTGCTTCTGTCAAAGCCCCTGGCAAAACTATTAATTTTGATGATCTCTCTGGATATAAAGAAACGCTGAGGAACCATCAATTCCAACACTGAAGTCTAAGGTGCCTCTAATTATATGGAACAATCCACACAACAGCAGACTCACAACAGCCCCTCCAGTTTTACGGAGATGCCCAGCAGGACACAACACATGAACGGACTGAAATTCTGGTTTCCATATCCCTGGAGACCATTTCTTAAGCTAGGATTTCCATCTGTAACTTAGACGTACATTACTACACAATTAATTCCATGAGTAATATTTTATAGAACAAGAGTTGTTTGGGTGTTTTTGGCTTTTCAAATTAATTTTAATGACAACAAAAAGGACACTTTCATCCTATCGCTTCCAGAGTCATCAGAGACAGATTAAAATGGTATTTCATCATCTGGTCTCTTCTGATTCTGGTGAGGTATGTGCACATGAATGCCTTGCTGTCTACAACCATATACTCGGAAAAGGCTATGCAGCTATTCTGAATTTATCCAAAATGACCACCTTTGAGGATAACAAAAATCAAAAAATACTGGAGATGAGCATGGCCAGGAATCTCTGGCTTGTCTTTTTCCACCTTCAAATTTGCAAAGGGGGAAAGGTTCACACCTACAGGTGTGAACCTGTGCCACCAAACGGGCTCAGCCCAGGTCCCCTCCTGCTGCTGAAGATCTCCCCAGGGGGACAGGCTTGTCTCAGGCAGTCCCACACTTTCTGGACAAGCTCTTTGAGAAACGATGAGCTGATCCAAAACCTGCCCCCGAGCACGGCCAGGCATCACAGCTCACACCACTGCCATTTACTGGGGGGCTGCGTTACCGTGCAGGGAAGAAAATCACACACGACTCCAAAAAACGCCACCGATCCCATCCCACCGCTGCTTCCCATGCTTGCAGGAGCCTGCTGCGCCGGGACTCCAGCCACACAGTGTATGAACCATACATGGGCTACACATGCAGACACTTGAAGGTTCACCCCCAAATACTGAGGTTTAAAGGGACATCACATAGACGTAAGCATCCATTAGGGTATGCACATGAATTTCAGTACACAAGCAATTCTCTACACCCAAAATGGGAATAATTTTCATAATATGCTTAATTATCTCCCCATAGTTATGACATATACCACTTGAGATGAGCTCTGCTCATTTTGTTACCACAGTGTATGCTGCATGTTGAAGCGTGACTTTCCATTATATAATTTCAACTGCTTCTTTATGTTGATTTATTATCACATCCAGGAACAATAAAATTATCAGTGCATCTTTTGATGTGATGGAAGCAATTAGATCACAGCTTCCATCCATACTGGAGTCAAGCATATACTTATATATACACATATATATATTATTTCATACATGCAGATTGAGTTCAACTGCTTAGTTTAATTATATCTGATGCTCACCAAATAAGCGTGAATGATTTAAGGCAATCATAACCTTTAAGGAATAAATATTTATGCTTTCTAGTTCTTCGTGCTCATAAAAAGCAGTCTTTGCAATAGATGGATCTGGAGTACAAATAAACTCTGTGGATTGAGTTTAATGTCATAATGCAATATAAGCTTTCAGTATGAACTGAACATAACCTGGGCTGGACTAATACCTAAACATGAACCGCAAAGAACCTAACACCCACCCACCCACCCACTGTGCATTTCACGATTAAGTTTAGGCAAATTTTACTACAAAACAATACTGAGGAAGGGGAGGATAAAAGTGATCTTTTCTATGAAGTTTCTGATTACTGTTAGAGTCAAGGAGTCCTGACTAGCAAATTGTGCATTTTGAGAACATCTGTCCATTTTTAAGATTATTTCAGTGCAGACGCATTTTACTGTCGCTTACAAACACAAGTGACCTACGTCTCAATTTAACTGCAAGGAGGACATTACAAGGACAAAGGAGGACAACAGCAGATGAGTGGAAGGTTCAGAAATCTGAAGATCCTCTGCAAGTGATACACTGCCCTGATTTGCATCCCTGATGAGCAGATGCTGATTTGCATCCCTGATGATGGAACCCAGAGCAGAGAGCTGGGGTGCCTGAGGCTCTGCTGCTGGGGCTCCCCTGCCTCTGTGCATGGGGGTCTGGGGGCTCCAGGTACCCGCCTCCAGCTTGCTGGTCCCCACAGCCACACTGCCAAGCAAACCTCAGGAGCGGCTGCATGCCACCAGGAGCAGAGCAGAAGGACCATGCCGGGCACAGCTCCTGCGTTGGAGTCACTCCTCCAGCTCAGCAAACCCTCCTGCAGCAAAATCCTTCTCAACGTGAGTGGAGGGCACAGCCGGCAAACAGCCCAGAGCCAGGGCTCAGCTCCCCACCTGTCCCAGCTTCAGGGCAGGATCAGCTTCAACCCCCAGGAACGTTTTCTCCCCTCTCTGCTCCTGGGCAAGGGTAGCTCAGGGAGGCCAAGTCCCACAGCTGCTCTGGCTGAACTGGGAATGGTTACAGATGCTCTGGCCAAACTAGGAATGGTTATAATGGTCAACCCCGTCACCCGGCATGTCTGAACTGGCATTTTTACGCTGTTCCTTAAGCACCTGAAGAAGAGAATGGGAAATTCCCCATCACATAACCGACCAACTGTGCGTCACCTCCAGCAGAAACCACCACCCCCAGGCATGCACCAGGAGTCAAATGAAATTAGATAGTAGATTTTTCCTGCACCAGACAACTAACTTTTCCACCTTTGTTACTTCTAGCAAACAGTATTTAAAGGCTATTTCTTTTTTTACCCCGTACCATACAGACAGCTCACTGTTGCTAGCTCCCTCCTCTACTTGCTCGTGGCCAAAACAGACCTCAGGAGAGAGAGCAGATACATTACTGACGCTCGTGACCCAGTTGAAAGGGATAGGACAGATTTTCAGGGCAAAACTGTTCTTTATAAATGTTTACTCTGTGCCTCAGCAGACCCATCGGCTCTCATCACTCCATTACACAGCGCATAGATGTTAACGACCCGCACTAACAGGAGTCATGCTGCCCACAGCAAAATAACATGACTGGTCCTGGGCCACTCCGTAGCTGGCTACAGCAGTGGAGGTTTCTTGCTCTTGCTGTTAAGTTGTAATTCTTACCTTTTCCAATTAAACCATGGCACTTCCAACATTATCTTAAAGCTAAGTTAGCAAGGGTTTAAGCCTAATTTTCCTTAGTGTGATTCAAGAAGCCTTTAACAGCACCGCACCCAAAAGAACAGGGGCCACATAATTTATTTTAACGTATTCATATTGAAAATATGACCATGAATAGCATGGTCCTAATCTTACCCCCAGTGAAGTCAGCACAAGTCTCTCTGTTGAGCTTTATGGGCACTGAATCACGCTCCTGAAACCAAAGCTTTTCTTCCTGCAACACGTTTGCGTCTTGCAAAGTTACTCTTTATGCCATGGGACAAAAGATCTTAATGCATTATTGAACAGCATAGTCTGTCATTCATATTTATCTTAGCTAAATATATCTCAGAACTTGTTTTTATTAATGGCTTTATAAGACTGCCTCACAAACGGCATCAACTGTAAGAGCACAATGTGCCCAGGTGACGGCAGTGGCACTGGGCACATCGCACGCAGAGCCAACACAGTGAGGCACTCAGCCTACGTCGGAATCAATCAGGATAACATTTGTAAGAATTTCTAAAATTCAACTACACGATCGAAATACTTGTTTGGTGAGAAACCCACAATGAAATAGGAAATTGTGTTTCCTGCAGAGAAGGAGTGGAGGGATGGAGGGCCATCGCCACGCTGAGGGCAGGGCGCTGCGGGGCGGCACTGCCCACGCGGTACTGCTCTCCGTGTGCCCGAGGTGCTTACAAAGGTCTGCAGCTGCTCTGAAACGACCAGTTCCCCTGACGCTGGGCTTTACAGACCCAGCTGCAGGGCAGGTGATGCTCTGCTCGCTGCGATGCTGTGCCCCGAAGACAGTTACTCCTACACTCGCCTACGTGGAAGCTGTGTGGCCACAGCAAAGCAGCACCTCAGCTGCAGAGTTCCCCCTGACCCACCGTTATGTACAGCCACGGCAAGGCTTCACCTTCAGAACAAACGAGTATGGAAATACTGGATGCAAGGGTTGGACCAGGGCAGGAGACTCCCTGCATGGAAACAACCACGTTTGTTCACCTCCCCAGAGAAGTGCGACCGCTGGTTGCTCCCAGCCAATTCAACCAAACCACAGCCACGGCCGCCTGTGCTCCACATAGACACCAGCCACCGCACCTGGTGCAGAACAGGATGCTCCAGTGCCCAGCAATGGCCCAGCATGCACCGCCATCCTGTTCAACAGTGAAAAAAAGGCTGAGGTTCTCATTTCAAAAACTGAATGTTTTTCATACACCTAAAAACATCCCTATTCCATTCATCTTTTTCATCTTTTCTTATCTTTTATGACGTACTTCATAATTGCCTGTAGTTACATATTTGTTTCAAAAATACGAAAACCACATTTAACTGAAGCACTCTTTCTGTACCATTGGGATTAGATGGTTAAAGAGGAATATAAACCAGAGGCATTTTTGAGAATATTAATCCTGTTTCACCTGAAATAATCCAGCCAGGAATAGTTTTTAAAAAACTCACTAACTCAAACTTTGCCTATCCATCTACTGGTTTGCACACCTTATCAGTTACAAGAAATAATGTATAAAACTGAACCATCACCCTTCTTCATAAGCACAATCTCTCCCATGCCCTTGGTAAGAACATCCACCGGTTCATCCCCAGTGAAGGGTACCCAGGACAAGCAAGCCAGGCCACCATCACCACACACTCACGCATGCAAAGATAGGGGAATACTTTCATTAACACTATATACAAAAATGGTTGGGGTCATAATTGATCAAGATACCTACTGAGCATTAGGAATTACAAGTCATCTAAGTGATTTCAATACCATGTAACTTCCATTCCAGCAGAGCAACCCCAGCAGGTTCCCACAGACCAGGACCCACCCGCCATGGGTGCTGTTCAGGCACACCGAAACCCACCAAAATCTCTATCGGCCCTATTTCCCTTAGCTGGCATACCTCTAGAAGATTGTTTCCCAGTAAAAAACTACAAAAAAAGAATTACTCCTCCTGTTATTTTTCGCTAATAACCATCTGTCTGTATGTGCTTGTCAAATTCTGACCCACCATTAAGAGAAAAGAAAGAAAATAAAAGATATTTATTTTGATGAGGATGAAATGACAGCAAACATGCCCTCAATAAATCACACCGAATAAGAGAAATACAAACTAATTATTCAAAGCGGGAAGGAGTTGCCTGGGAGAAGGAGAAGCTGTGTAAATCTGGTCCCGCAGCCCCCTCTCCCAGGCAGAACTGAAGCACTCCGTTGGGAAGTTGCTGCTGCAGCGATCCATTTCCATCAATCCACCTACTCCAAGCGCAGGTGATAACTCCAGAGAGAAAGCACTGCACCAAAATGGCACCTTCTGGACTGTCACCACAACGGGGAGAGAAAACACCTCTCCAGCACGGTACCCCAATGCCTGCCCACTGTGTAGGAAGAAAAATGGGGAGGAGGTGGTGAAACACTGATGACAAACGATGCCCTCCCCTCAAGAGGATGCTGCTGCTGGTACCTACTCCCTGCTTGCAGGAGCCAGGCTCCAACAGCTGTCCTGCGACCCACACAGGGAGCAGAGAGCGGGAAAAGCATCTGAACAGTTTTGCTGGTTCTCACCAGGTTTGTAGCCTTGGCCTCTGCGGGGGCAGCTGGGAGCCCCCCTGCCCCCGGAGCTGGAGACACTGGTGCCTCACAGGTACCCGATGCCTTCGCTGTCAGCGCAGCATGCTGTTACCCACGCTTGGGAAACAAAAGTAAATGCCATCAAGCCAGTAGTCCAAGGATGGCAGGAACCTGCCAGAGCTGCTCTTCAAATGACTTAGTAACCATGATTGTAACTTTCTGAAACAGTGAAGCATGTTTCTTCAAAACAACACTTTCAGTGTATTTTAAGTCTGTAACAAATGCTCTATGGCAAGCCCTCTTAGCCTCCTGCATTCTGCTCATTTCAGAAGATTCTCCCCCCCCCCCCCCCCCATTTTTAAAGCCACACAATGCCCACACTGGGTGAATTAGTCTCTTTTGTTACCCGTGGGATCCCAGCCCTGCTGTGCTCCCTCCTGGGCGGGCTCGGCAGCTCTGCCTCTGCTGCCTGCGCTCGTCCTCACACTGCCAGCCTTGGCAGCTGGACAAATCCAGACTGCTCAAACACAGCCCCTTTTCATGGGCCATCTTAAATCATGCCAAAGCTGAACAGAGGACTTACAAAAGCCATTCTGTACTTGAAACAGAAGTCTCTGAGAGACCTTCAGCTACAAACCCAAATGGGCTCAGGTAAGGAGGTGCCACAGGCTGAGGACTCAGCACCAGCCCCAGTGTCACAAATGCACCTGAATGCACCCAGCCCAGCCTGCACCGACCTGTCCCTGCAGCCACAGGGGGAGGCAGTCAGGGAGGGATGGGGATGCTGCGGCAGCTCCGGGAATCTCCCAGGCTGTCGATAATGCTCCCCTGGCCCCATTACCAACCCAGCAGCTGAATTTTAGAGATGAGGAAACTCACGGGCGCAGTATTTGCTAGAGAGCAGCACTGGGCTGGAGCAGAAGGCAAGCAAGCAGTCCTGCCCCGGGAGATCTCGCAGCAGGAAGCCACAGCAAAGCAGGGATGTGCAATGCCCCTTGATCTTATCACAAACCAGCTTTTAAACACAAAAGCTTCATTGCCTGGGTGCATTTCAAATTAATTCTATGATATTTTAATAAAATCAAGACACACCATTAATGTACTTGTTATTTAAAAAACACCTTTAAATCAGGTAAGTTATTTTTCTGCTGGAGACTACTGTCCAAATGGCACCCATCATAAAGTTCACTGACTTAAAACAAGAAAAACCGATGTGCCTTTGCTGTTGAGAGATGGAGATTACACGGAGGTGTTGTTACTGAAAAGCTCTCGTCAGAGCCCACTGGAGTCAACAGAAAGACACCAAGAGCCTTGGAAAGAGGACAGAAATATTTAATGCTTATTCACACCTTAAATACCTCAGAAACAAGACAACAAATGGAAAATACATTTCAGCACCCTTGTATATACTTAATGAGTGCATACACTCTACCGTATTACAGCACCTATCAATGATGTTCCTGTAGGTACTGTCTATGCTACCAGCCCAGATGCATACACGACAGTTACAGGACACTGGCCGTGCACAGCACGAGCACCAGGCAATCCTCTTCCCGAGCTAATGACAGGCCTGTTCAGACGTCAGAGTTACCCCGTTTAGTCTGCAGGGCTCGGGAGGTCAGCGCTTTCCACTCCCATGAAAACTCTGGGGTCTCCACTCCTGCTGTTTCCCAGCTTAATCTTTTGACTAAGGCAAAGGCCCAGAAGATTTACATTGCTTAACCAGATAATGTGCAGTGCTGCTGGGCTGACTGCACTGCAGAGGCTGAAATTTGTACAGGTACAAGCTTCCTCGGTGGTGGCAGCTGCCTGCCAGTGCAGCTGGTCTCAGGTGTGGGAAAATGGGAAATTTGCTTCCTTTCCTGTAATATTTTAATTTATTCTAGCACCTTGTTTTGTTCCTGGAACACCGGTGTTTTAATTCCTCTGCTTTGTCAGAAGTTTTATTCTGGCTTGTTTGTATGCATATTCATTACATTCTGCTGTGTACAGACAGGATCACCTTTGGTTTCTAAAGACAGTGAAAATTTTCAGTGGAATAAAGCTCAAGAATGTAATTTTCAAAAGTGTGCCTATGACCAAAGAGTAGAAAACCTATTACAGTATAATTTTGTTGACTTGCAAGTCACTGATGCAATGCTGAAAATCCCACACTCAATAAGAAACCCAGCAGGTACTCCAAGACAGGCTTATTTCTAAGTCAAATGTGAGCCGCAATGATTCTCTTTCACATCCAAATTGAAATGTAATGAGAATGTATTAACAAAGAGTATTAAATATTCAGTGGTCTTGCTTGCTTGGGAAACGCTTTACCTTAACACTTCCAGAGGGACCCGCAGAGAAATGCTGATGTAAGGCAAGCTTTGGGGTTTGCCCTTTTGATACCATTTAGAAGAATTCCACTTCTGCATGGAAAAAATCAAACAAAATCCAACGAACCAACCCCAGAAAAGCCTAAAGCGGGAGACAACCTATAAATATGAAATAAAAAGCTAATATTGAATCTAAACACTCAAAAGAGCTTTCCTCACAGTGGCAGATATAGCTGCTGTTTCCTTTTGTGGTGAGTACCGACAGAAAGGAACAGTTTTGGGAGCAGAGCACATTACTGACGAACTTGCCATCAGTTCCTTATTTATTGTTGATAATAATCCTGAATGCATACAAACTCATGGAGCAGATGAACACAGTGCTGTAAAACTCGTTTACAGAGACGAGAGGAGAAATTCTGGTACTGAGCACATCAAACCCTCCCTTGTCTTCCAAGGGTCAGAATTTTACTCAAAATTTTCCTGGGTTCTGTGGATTTTTCAGACTAAAATCTGTGCTCAGCAAAGGATGGAGCACCTATTGATAACCTAATGGGATATAACATCAAATTAAGAGAAAACATAACAAACCAAACAACCCTTACGTATACCTGAAAAATAGCCACAAGTGCACCGGGTGTGCTGCAAATGGATAGCTCCTATTGACTGCATGGAGACCCCTGGTTTGAAAGGTGGTCTTAATTCACAAACATGAAAAAAATGTGTTACAGCACTGCATCCATAAGAACATTAACTGTAAAAGGGACACACTGCATCAGAGCAAAGGTCCGTCCCAACCAGCACCCTGCTCCCAGCCACAGCTAATTGCAAATGCTGCGGTAAGAGTGTAGGAATGGAGGAAGGATGTAGTGATAGACAGGGAAAAAGTGTCAGAAAAAACCACAGAGATAGCATAATACTTTTGTCCACTAACGTCTCCAGTAACTCTTTTGCACCCATCAAGATAAAACCACACAGAGGCTTTTGCATTGACGAAACTCTTTAGGAAGGAGTTCCAAATATTCTATGTTTTGTTTGTTTAACGTCTGATAACTCTGTGTATTCGTGAGAGGCCGACACTTGCTTACACTCCCCACATCTCCCATGACCTTACAGGTCTCTATCACGTCCTCTCCCACCCTGCCCTTCATCCCTGTTCCAGCTAAAGGGCACAAGGTTGCTTATCGTTCTTCTGGCACTGCCCTGAACACCGTGCAGCCAAAGGGTCATCAACAAACAGGAATCAAAACCTGTATTTAGATAGAGATATATACATACATATATCTGGCTCATTCAAAAATAATCAAACTATTGTAACACTGCCAAATTACAAAACTGGTTTAAAGAAAAGCATGAAACACTGAAGAAATCTTAACCAAATTCCTGGAAACTGCTGGAAGGAACAGAAAATTGAAGAGCAGATGAGTGAAACCATGCAGTAATCAATTCCGCAGCAGCAGCTAACGAGCACATCTACATTGCAGGGCAGGCACGTGCCAGCCTCATCCCATACCTGGAAGATGCTGCCCTCCTGTGTAGACACAGCCATCGCAACACCGACACCGTGACAGGTAAGAGGGAAAGGTGTCTGTGCCCAACGCAGCATCTACATCACCTTGTCACTACAGTGGCTGACCGATTTTACAAAATACTCCTCGCTGTCTGAGGCACTGAGCTTAAGGCATTAAGTCTGAGAGGGATTTGATACTGGGCACTACGCACAGCCCTTGTCTGATTTGAGAAATGCATGTAATACCCAGCTGCTGCTGTGGGTACTTTGGAGCTAACTACTGGGAATGAAAATCCAATGCACAATGCTGCAGGGAAACCACAGCTTGCTTATAAAAATCATTGACAACATTTCACATTTAACTAATTTTTGTTGTTCCTCTAATGTCTCCTGTGGGATTTGGACTTGAACTGAGGGAAAGAAACGGGTAAAGTTCAAAAATCTTGAAAAAGAAGATAACCTAAAGAACTGTGTAACTAGGATTGAGCAGGTCAGGTAAGAAGCATCAGAAGGAACCCACTACCCGATATAAACCAAACCCAGCAGAAAAATGCAGTCTTTCTGCTGGCAAGGAAGGTCAGAGGCAGAAGAGGCCACTGCAGGATGGTTCGGTAATAAGGAAATAGAATAAACCCATATCTGGTCCAATTCTTTCATTATTGAAATATTACTTTGGAGGAATTTGCCTGTTCCCAGCCTCAAGGGCGCTCACCCAGGTGAATGACATCGCCACCAGCTGCGCCAGGACAAGGTGATGCGGACACTTGTCATCCTGCTTTCCCCATGAGGTCCCCCCCTTTGTTCATCGTGGTCCGGCCAAACTGTTGTCAGTGACAGGGAGGATTAGTTTGTAAAAATTCCTGGAACATTGTCCTGGTTTCGGCACGGATAGAGTTAATTTCCTTCCTAGTAGCTGGTACAGTGCTGTGTTTTGGATTTAGGATGAGAACAAAGTTGATAACACACCGATGTTTTAGTTGTTGCTGAGTAGTGCTTACACTAGTCAAGGACTTTTTCATTTTCCATGCTCTACCGACTGAGAAGGCTGGAGGTGCACAAGAAGCTGGGAGGGGGCACAGCCAAACTGGCCAAAGGGACATTCCATACCATGGGACGTCATGCTCAGTACATAAACTGGGGAAAGCTGGCCGGGGGGGGCCGCTGCTCGGGGACTGGCTGGGCATCGGTCGGCGGGTGGTGAGCAATTGTACTGTGCATCACTTGCTTTGTGTATTATTATTATTATTATCATATTATTATTATCATTTTATTTCAATTATTAAAAACTGTTTTTATCTCAACCCAAGAGTTTTTCTCACTTGTGCTCTACCAATTCTCTCCCCCATCCCACCTGGGGGGGGAGGGGGGGGGGGAGTGAGTGAGCGGCTGTGTGGTGCTCAGTTGCCGACTGAGGTTAAACCACGACAAACAAACACACAGTTTACTACTGAAAAGAGGAGAGCAATGAAATTAATAATTTCAATCACTGTGTCTAATAGCCAGTAGCAGTCAGACACAGAAACACACCAATTTATTTTTATTATTGCTGTTATCATTTTATGACCCCAGAAGTTAGTGAAGATCAGGGCCCAGGGATTTGCTTCCTTTAGAAGCAACATCCATCATGATTAGGTAATTTAGGGCAATACTGCTTATTTGCAAAGAAGAAGAGAAGTCTCTCTGCTTGAACAAAGGAGGAATTGAACAGCAACAATAACAACAAAAAAAAAGTAAAATCAATTTTTACAAACCATGCAGACTCCTCCAGCTACATTCAGCCCCTCAACTCTACTTCTACCTTCTCCTCAAGGTCACACCACATTTTTCCTCAAGGCCATTTTCAGTTGGCTAAAGCCGAGGCTGCCTAGAAGCCACCTTTGCTGAATTGTCTTTCCTTACTCTGTTTCTTTGAAAGACCCAGATACATTCATTAAAAATACTCAGCACTTTTTAAATCTGATTATCTTCTTCCTTCTGCTTCAGATTGCAAAATGTGTTTCATATTTTGAGCAGAGACTACCCTCACTGGTCTGTAAAGGTGCTGCTGCGTGAATCCTTGCAAGAAACGTCTTCAGCACAGCTGGCACAGACACTGCCCAGCTGCTAAAAGGTTTAGCAGAGCCTGCCCTGTCCTCCCTCCCACCCCTAACTGAAACCAGCAAAAAGTCAAAAGTCCGGCAGAGCAAACCTACCTAGCCTGTCTCCCCTCCTTTCCTCGCCTCCAGCATTGGGTTACTGGAGAAAATCTCCAGCACACTGCAACACATTGTGATGCTACACTAGGAAGGCGCAGTGACCACAGCCAGCTGGGGGGGGCGGGGAATGGCAATCTCTCTATAATTTTCCCTGGCATTACCATTAAAGTAGTTACACAGAGTAATGATTTATGGTGCATACCTGTGCACCACTGCTGAGCACTCCCTCACCTGGAACGTGCTGATGGCCCCTTGACTTCTCGGTTGGAAAGCAGAGAGAAACTGAAGCAAATTTAACAATGAGATGCAAACAGGATTTGTTTGTTTGTTTATTGAGAAAGACAGGCCATGTATGAACAGCATTTACACCAGGAGTTTAAAAGCACATTTTCCACAGACCCCATGTAAGCCACAGCCAGACTTGCTGGGTGAAACAGTGCAGGATTCGCCCTCATTTTTCCCTTCCTCCTCATGCGATACAAAGTGTAAGGGGGCTGACCTGCAAGCAGTTTTTGCTTGTTCCAGTGAATGGAACTGAACATGAAGCCAAAGCCAAGCCAAACATGTACTGGTTCAAAATGAACCCAGAAAGGGAGGGCTGCTGGTGAGGAGAAACACCTGGAAAGCCGGTTAGCACAGCAAGGACCTTTATGAGCATGGACCATAAAACTGCCTCGTACGGCCTGTTTTTCAGCAGCAAATGTATACAGATCTGTCATTAAAAGGGATAGTTTCCATGACACTCTTTAGAGGAGACAAGCTGTACTGCGAGTATGTGCTGAAGGCACCCCATGGGAGAGCCGCCCGAGTCCCAGCAGACAGCATTTCACCTTCTTCAAGGGGATCAGGATAACACCAGCCATTCTTATGATACTTTACATGGATGTCTAAGCAAGTCTTTACGTAAAATAATCCCTGAAGCATCAGCAGGCCTTATAAGCGACAGGCTATTCCATCCACAGGGTAGGAAGGTGAAGTAGCACATCCCCAGGGATGCCCGACTCCCAACGCCAGCTGTGTCCCACCTGATGCACAGCCCCAGCTGAGGCTGGCGAGCTGTACAGCCCACGGACCGCTTGTGTAGGCGGGGAGAAAAAAGGACAAGGATTTTATAAACCAAGACTTTTATAGCTTCCTGTCCAAATAGAAACAACACTCTAAATTTTGGCAGCATCATTGCTTTTGGCAGAATTACCCTGATTGCTTTGCAGTTCTTTGTCCAGGTTTCCTCTAGTTTTATTTTTGAGTTTTCCTATTTTTAAATTAAAAAAAAAAAAAAAAAGGAAATTGCTATTGAAGATCTATTTTGCCACTGTACTAGAAAGTAGCAAAAATAATACATTCAATGACCTGGGATGGAAAATAGAAGAATGGCAATGAGATGGAAAGGTGAAGGGTGATACCAAAATGAATCTATGTTTCTAGAAAGGAAAAGCTCTCAGCATGTTACAGTACTGCCTGACACAGACACAAGGGACTCGAGGGTATCACAGCAAACTAGAAAAAGCATTAGCTGGCTTATGAATTTTGACACTGAATTTTTTTTATTTTTTTTTTTTAGTTAAAAATGGGTAGTGTAGAAGCTTAGTCACCTCATTGCTATTCTGTCAGATTAATAAATTGCCCTATAAGGAGATCAGATTAGTATAGGACTTTCACTCTTCGGCTAAATAAAAAATAGTAGCACGACACATAACTACAGATGGATAGATATATATACACACACACATGTATTCATGCAGCAGAAAGACAATATGGAGAACTATCACCAGTCTTTTCTAGAGGATACACCCATTTTTCCACCTTTACACCGGAATTCAGTTAATACGGTATCAAGAATAATCATTTAATTAATATGAAATAAACAAATTCCAACTTCTTAATTACAATTGTTTGACTCAGAACGGCTTTAGAAGGTAAATGTGGCAGAAAGCTCTTCCCCAGCAAAGCACCAGCAGCACCCCCCAAAACACTCCATGCACTACATCCCTCGCATCCCTCCCCCCTGACTGGGAGGGACTTGACCCCGATGGCACAGTGCTACTGAAGGTTCCTCAACCGGCCATCCTGCTCCGGTGGCTTTTACAGCCCTTCTCAAGCCTGACTTACAGCGTACTTAGCTATTTTATAGACAAGTATATATAGCTTTGAACAGAAACCCAGACTGAAGATACCTTTTAAAAAGCAGGCACAGAAATACGACAGCCGCACTGAGGACCCAGCTGCCAACAGCATCAGCCCAAAGCCCTTCATCCCTCAGTCATCACTAGACTTTTGGAAGGTCAGTAATGAGCTGTTTAGTGATGAGCTTTCATCCCCCTGGAGCTGCCCCAGCACGGCTCCAGGCTCCTTAACCTGGCTCCTACAGAAGCAGAGTTTATTCATCATACCTTCTTTTTAGGGGATATTTGCCCAAACATACCTGTGTTCCTCCACAAACACATTTGAAACCACTAGTAGCTCTTGTACAAATCTGAAAACAAAGGTCGGTATTTCAAAGACTGAATGAATACCTCCGTATTCATGACCCGTAGGGCAGGGAGGAGGAGAGAGATGCTGTAAGTGCTCGGACTGAAAGAAGGCAACAGGCAAAATCTCATCTTTCCTTAGTGCCCGAGCATCCACGAGAAAGGAAAGTGCTCTGAATGTCAAAAAAGCTTCAACTGAAGTTTGCACTTATTTAAATACCAGGAGGCATAAATCTGTAGGAAACTAGCCCTTATTAGGTCAAAGAATTACTTAAGGAGGTAATTGCCCACCTCCTTGCACGCTTACTGGCCAACAGACATGGCTGTCTCAGCAATCAAGTGCAAGTCACCTCTTTCGACTGCCACTGAATTACCTTGCTTTTGGAAAGCCTTGTTTTACTGTCCTTTATCACTGAGGAATTAAGGGCTGTTTGGTTTCATCTGCAAGGACTCCACCCGGATTTAATTCCCAGGGATTTGCTGCAGCAAGCAATGTTCCCCCGCACGTCCCCACTGAGCTCCCGCCACCTCTCCGCCGGTCCCCGCTGAGCAGGTCCCCGTTGTCAGCCGTGCCACCAGCCAGCGGGTGCAGAGCCCCCGGAGTTCAAAGAGCAGCCCACAAGCAACCGAACCAGCTGTTTGAACAGCGTGCTGGGGTATGTCTCTCAGACAACAGCAGGCTCCTGACAGAAAAGGCCCTGTGTTTGGAAAATATTTACATTTCATTACAATGATCCTCTGTTACATTTGTGAATGCCAGGCTGGCAAGTGAATTCCGCATAAAAAACAGATTATTGGAAAATATTTTCCTCTACATTATTAGTAGCCTTGCATGTAATGAGACGATTTCAGGGATCACGTACACGACAGCTGTGCCCCTGAGCAGTGGGAGAGGCACTCGCAGAGGGAGGGGAGAGCAGCAGCACAGGCAGCGTGGTCCGACTCCTTCTGCTTAATGCTCACAGGGGGAATTTTCATGATAATCTACATAGGAAATGGCTGTGATGCCTGAAAAAGGTGCTTGAGAAGATAGATTCAGCTCTCAAAGTACAGTTAAAGTGGAGAAAATAAACATGTTTGTTTTGAATGAGAATATCCTTACTTAGGATGAGTACAAATGTGTGTATTTACTATGATGGCTCACAAAACAAATATTGTTTGTTTAGTTTTAAAAACTCAGTCCTTTGACTGCGGCAGCATTTCAACTCAGGAATCTGCCCAAGCCCTCCACCGCTTTCCAACAACCAGACAGCAGCTCTGACGCACACTATGATTCTTCCCTGCATTCCACAAGAAAGTTCAATAATATTTTTCATAATTGGATTTTCAAGGGAAGTGGTTTGGGGATCTTTGACTGGCAGGTCCCAGAAGTCACCCAATGGAGACCTGGCCTACAGTAGATCCATTGATAGGATAGTGACCTTTCAGGGTGTCTGAGTAATTCTTCAGGCTTCCTAAGATGAGAAAATAATCTCATACTAGTTATTGACTCAGCATTTCTATAGAGATTAAGTACTTCACGATAAAAAAGCAGCCCACCCTTGTCTTACCTTGGCAAACAAAACTGACAGATCCATGGCACCACTGTGGTTAAAATTAAGATCAACCCTCCAACTCTTACATCCTCCTGCATGCTAATTCAGATTCCTTGAAAAACTTCATTTCTCATGGGATTTTGTGACAGGACTGTTGTTTCACATTTCATCTCACTTGTGACAAAGCTTCTCATGATACAGCCTCCCTTAGACATGAATCTACTACATGGCATTAAGCTTTAGGGTCCTGTAGCATTTTCAGACACACCTAGCAAAGAAGCAAAGGCTTCAACCTTACCTTTCCTTTCCTCTAGCTCTCTCTTTTGGGAAAGGGATGTTTAAAAAAAATGAGAAAACGTTGGCTCATAATACAGCTTGACACAGGTTTCTGTGCTAGAGACGGTAATTTTTGCTACTAGGGAGTAGGGCTGGAGCCTAACCACCTGCTGCTGGGCTGCGCGAGCAGCTCCGTGTGCAGGTCACCGCAGGGGCTGGACGATTGCTGCAGCCACTGCCTTGAGCAGCACTAATGGTGCGTAAGCTGAAGCACAGAGATGCTGCTCTTGGGCAACTCTAAAACCACTGTCCAGAAGTCATCTGGAGCAGTTGCTGGTGTCTGAGGTTGGGGCAAACAAAATGAATCCATTCTACATGTTTATTCACCCACTACAAGCAAATAGCTTGTGCTATTTGTTAAGTGCCTAATATTTCAGTAAAGTTAAAAAACTTTTCTTTTCCTACAAACAATTTTAGCTTGGAACACCTATTCTGATGCAAGACAGTGAGCACAGAGAGTCCTGGATGTCTAGTGATGTTTTTCCTGGGGTGGAGAACAATACCTACAGTTCCATCAGTGAGAGATGCTCTCCGCATAGTATGTGCTCATGATTGGCCTATAAAGCCAAGGGGCTTATTTCCAGTCATGACCCCTCATGTATAAATTTCTCACAAATCTTGATGGAATCAACACTTAGATGCAAAATAAAACCTAAGACACAGAGCCCCCAGAACTCATTCCCACTTTACATAGGTTTATCCAGACCCTCCCCGACGTCTGTATGAGCAAGCACTCAGGGAACACCTAGAAGGTCTAACACCAGTGTCACCAGAGCGTTGCACGGACATGGGTCCAGATTCAGGGGCCACCCCCTGTTTCACAGGCAACTCCTCAGCACAGGATGCTGCTGCTCTCCTGGAGGGCCATAGGAGTCGGCAGGCGGGGGAGCTGTGCAAAGGCTACCTGGCAGCTTACCTACCTGCTCATCCGCTTCCTTCTTCAGGGTAAACCTGTGGAAATCTCTGCAGCAGGAATGCTCACTGAATTACTTTGACCTCAGCTTTGGCATGCTCTTAACATGTTTCTGTCAGTTTCCTGTATTTGGAAATAATTGGAAATATTTTGTTTCTTTGGAATAGATCAATTAATTGGCAATGCCTATGGAAATGTGCTGGCTTCCTCGCTAATGTGCAGCAGCTGCTCTCCTCAGACTGAAGTCATTACTCCTTAAATATCTGTTTGAAGAAACAAATCAGCAACAGAAAATAAATGAAACAGGGCACCTTCTAAGGTGCCAAGAAGGATAAAAAAAAAGGGATCCTTCTTGAGCCAAACCAATCCATACTAATGCAAACTTACTGGAGTGTTACACTTCTGATTTTCTGCCAGCTACACAAACAATAGCTGTTCTGGGCTAGAAACATTTTTTATCATGAAATGTTAAAGGAACCAGAACATTGCACCAGATCCAGATGAGCTGGGAGGTATAGGTAACAGATAAAGTTTTCTTCTGCAAAAATGTATTTTAAAAATATGCAAAACGTGTGCTTAAAATTATGCATGATATTATAGTTCATTAAAGAGAAATTAGGGATCCTAAGAAAACAAATCTGTTTGGCACCTTTTTTTTTTCCTCACCAGCTTCCCTTGTTTTCAGTGATTCTCAGGTCTGGCTAAGCACAGACATCAGAACACGGGCTAGTTACAACTGCAAAGAGAAATTAAAACAAAGTATGTTTCACCTGATATCAAAACTGAAATAACGTATGAGATCATTGTTGATGAATATCCTCTCTGAAAAGCAGGGAGGCTTAGAAGTGCTGAAAAACTCCCTTTCCCCTATTTAAAGGGCACAACTCGGGGTTCTCACTTGTGCCATTTTCCCAGGTCACAATTTTATTGCATAAGGTGTCCTCTCTCTGGAAATCTTCTACAATGAATGTCAGACTGCTCTCCAGAAGTGCACAGGTTCAATAACTCTGATCTGTTAACAGTGCCATCAGTGCACAACCCAACCCGCTCAGATTTACAGACAGATTTGGGAACTTGAATATTTAATTGCCACTAACTCCATAACTTTAAGGCCAAAAGTGGAAGTAACACTGGTTTTCTGGTGGTTTGTTTTGTGGTTTTTTTTTTTTTTCTTCGAAACCAAAGGGAGAAACGAAATGCAAACACGTCTTTACGGTAAAGGCAGGACTGCACATTCAGCAGTGCTCCATGCATCAGAAATGAACAGAACTGAAATTGAAATTTTTTGGGTGCAGAATTGCTTGTACAATTGACATTGCCCGCCAACACAAATAGCTAAGGTTGAATAACAGTGCATGCTATTACAGATAAATCATGAGACAGACTGTTATTTAAATCTCTGGGATCCAGAAAGCACAGACCACAGGCATGCACCAAGACTGCTC
This sequence comes from Aptenodytes patagonicus, assembly GCF_965638725.1. NCBI lineage: Eukaryota > Metazoa > Chordata > Aves > Sphenisciformes > Spheniscidae > Aptenodytes > Aptenodytes patagonicus. The sequence goes on from NC_134953.1 coordinate 32,513,081, forward strand.
TGCAGCCTGAACTCTCTTCTCTGGTCATGCTGGACACACCACAGCAATTCACTGCTGCCACCACCTCCATCATCTACACCCACCGTTCCTCCAGCCTGCTCTACTCTATGGCTTCTAAACCCCATCCTGAATTCAACCTTTTTCTCCACCCTCATGTAAAGCTGAAAAAAGGAAACTGTTCCTTTATATCAAGAGTCTGACCCAGGCACTGGTGTTACGGGGAATAAAACCCCCTCTGAGCCAGGCTGGCAGGATCAGACCTTGCAACCAACAGGGGCCATTCATCTGCAGCAGGCTAAATTGTACAAGTCAGTGTTAAATGCTCACTAGTAACTTATGAAGCAACTCAGTGCTTCTACTATTGTAGTTGTTTGAAGGAAAATCCTGGGAGCATTTTAGTATTTTCTAGCTATATTTTCATTGTCCAGGAAGCACTGGGTTACATCTAATCTGAATCAGTGTTTGTTTTCTTCAAGAAAGAAATACACAAAATTTAATAGAAAAACAATATTATGAGGTGCTAAGAGAAACTGATAAAATTAAAAAAAAAAAACCACGACATTTGTGAGTTTATGGGGTTTGTCTTTTTATGTGCAATGATCCCTCGTTCCCTTAAAGATAAAATAAAAAATAAATTATCATGTAAAATAATTGGCAAGCTGAGTGTCACTTAGTTTCAGATCATTAAATGAGATATATTTTGGAGCAGAGCCAAATCCTGATAATATGGCAATTACTTCTATAGAGCCCAGTCAAGATCATAGAGCACTCTCCTCCCGCATCTTCATTACTGTCTTGTTTTAAACTTGGGTCTTAAACTATCTAAAGAGCTTTTGGAAAAACAAAACCACTGCTTTCACATTGCTGCTTAGTAACGGCAGGCTCGGTGTCATCCTTCCGAAGCCAGAATTTGCACTGCATTTCTAGATGACTCGCTTGAGTGCAAGACACCAGCATGGACCAACCCACCCCAGCCCACAGAGGTGGACGGACCAACGGCCCTTCTCATGCAGGAGGCTCCCAGACAAAGTCTTCCACTTCGGGATGCTCTTAAGTCTCATGCACTGATGCACAGATGGGTTTGGTACCATTTATTCCTCCTCCACCTCCTCTTTTTAAAGTGTTTGCTAGTTCTGCAGAAGCCGCATTGGGGTTCAGGAGACTAGGAGAAGTTCAAGAATCTCAGTTTGGGTTCCCATTTCCAACGTCCTGGCATTGCATTTCTTCCCGTACTCCAACAGCAGGTTCTCCACTGCCAGCTTTGTACAAACTGTTATTCCACAAATAGCTGCTGGAACTGTGTTTTGAATAGCAGAAAGCTCAAGGTTTCTCTCTGAAGATGTATCTTGGCTCTGGCGTGTGTTATAGAAACAAGTGCTGGGCCCCTCCTCACCTGGCACAGGCGGCTGGAGGCGTGCCGTGCTGGGGAGTGTGTCCCCCAGACTCGCCGCGGTACAGAGCCGTGCCCTTGTGTCCTTAACTACATCCTACATCCCTTGTCCTTTATAAAGGAAGGACAGAGATGACTGTCTTCATATCCATGAAGAGAGTAGAAAAATGGTCAGACTGCCCTACATGATTGCAAATTATGATACTGCTCTGCACTGTAAGATTTTCATTCACTATGATTTTAACAGGACAATTGATTTTTAAAGATGAAGAGAAAATAGGATTTCATCTCATTTCATGCAAGTGGATATTTACAAGATACAAACCATAAAGACAGCATGGCTACAAATATTAGATTATAATCTGTGCTAGACTGGCATGGTTTTAAATTATTTTGCTTCTGCTAAAGCTTACACCAGAAAATTTTTTCCTTCAAAATTATGTGTATTGGTACCAAGTATATATTGCAGACACACACACAAAAATAATAATTTGAGGGAAGGAGAGCAAAATCAGCCACTTTTGTGATGAGACATATTTAGCAAATTGTTGGTGTTCTCCAGCTTGGATTCTCTGTCACCTTGAGCCTTACAGGATGACCATACAACGTGCGGACAGACAGACAGTGACAGCATTAAGGTAACTGGGCACTCATCTGACACATACACAGGCTCCTCCTGTAATGTGCTGCCATGACTTTCCTTAAAAAAAGGAAAAAAAATTCTTTCAGCATAAACCCTATAAAACCATTATTGACTGAGTCTCCAGGAAATGCAATCCCAAACTGAGTGGGACATAAACAGCTGCTTAACCAGAGATAAAATTTGTCACTTTTAATAAAAAGAAACCGGGCACACAGGTCCACAACTGTAAAATAAGAGGGAGGGAGGTGCGAGGCAGAAATGCTCCTGGGAGCCGCAGACAGCTGCATGCTGCCCAGCTCAGGGTACCGGCAGAGCTCCCTCCCCTCCACGCAAGGAGCACAGGGAGCACCGTGGCAGGGCAGCTCCCTGAAAAAGAGCAGGGACTACACATGCTCAAGTAGGTGCATCGGTCCATGACCCACGCGTGATCCACACACTCACAGCCAACTCCAAACTCCTAATCAGGGCTCACCGCTACATCTTTACCCTTGTCCTTCACACCTAACTAATGCCGCAGTAGCAACCACAAACCTAAGCAATGCTAATTCAGTCAAATGCCAAAATGCCCACAGAAATCCCAGAGCAGTAACTGGACATCTCAAGGCAGAATCTGGCTTTTCAGGAAAGCTGAATCAGGAAGTTTTCTGAACTTTCCAACTACCTATTTATGTCAATTTATGCAACTAAAATGAATTTGCCAGAAAGCCTGGGGGTATAAAAGGTTCAAAAATTCCACAGCCCTAACCAGCCCATCAAGCAGCAGAGCTGGACACCCAGGGCACCCTGACCTCCAGCCAGGTTTTAATTTCCGTTACTTTGCCCCTAGTAGAAAACAGAAGCTGGGTAAAGACCAACATCAAAGAGAAAATTGAGACATTTTTTGTTTCTTCTTCTCAAAATTATTTTGGCAAACAGAAGCTGTGATCTGAGGAAAGACACCAAATTCTCCTCGGTAGGACAGGTTTGGGTGTCAGAAGTGACCAGACGGAGAGAGATGGTGGCACAGCAGCCTGGCAGAAGAGCTGTTCTAGAAAACAAGGTAAGGATGTAACTTCATGAGACGTAGGACTGCTGAAAAACAAAAGCTGGCTATGCCATGCTCTTGGGAAAATGCAAGCACATACACTAACCAGATAGCTGGAGAAAACTGTCTAGAAGTGAAGATGGCAAACCACCAGCAGAAGGCATCAGGAACATCTGTGGGAATGCCACGGGCAGCTGACCCTGCCCAATATGTTAAAATGATTAAACAGAGCCTCAAACACTTCTGCAAAACTCTGAAAGTAAATTTGGACATCTTTGGGTCAAGAGAGGAACCTACAGCTCATTCTTGTTTGTAGGTTGGAAGAAAGGTGATGTTGCTCCTCAAACATTTTCCTCACGTGAAATGGTTTCCTTCCACTAACAGTAGTACTCCTCCCTAGTTACATCCAATACGCTATAGAGCAAGTCCTACAGTCTTTCTCAAAATTTTCTTTCTTCCCTTTACCCAAGCTCCAACAGCCTCACTCCGTATTTGTTCCCACTATAAAAACTCTGTGGCTTTGCCCTTGCTCTCCACTGAGGGTAGGAAATGCTAAAGTCATCACATACCTCCAACAACAAATGCAAAATCCCTGCTGGCACGGAGCCGAGCACACCAGAGTCCTGCACCCTCCGTAGCACAAGCAGTAGCTGCATTTTTGTTTCTGCAGGATAATTTTAAGCTTTCATTTCAGTATGCATTGACATAACCACTCTAGGAACAAGTAAATGATGAAGTAAATAGCTCATTGGAGTGGGAACTGAAGATGTGCAGATAGAAAGTCAGCAAGTATTTCTGTAAATCTGCAGAGTAAGTACTAAGTTTCAATGAGCATCTTCTGCCAATGAGCCGAGCTAGGGTAATATTTTTCTATCCACTTTCTCTTCTTTTAACAACCTGTTTTTCTGCAATTTCCAATAGATGAGCAGAGAAACAAGTCAAGTCAAAGTGGCTTCAAAACCAAAGTGAAGTCAAAACTAGTCAAAACCCCTTAAAAGCTAACAGCTGAAGTGCCACGTTTAGCCTTTTTTAAAAATTGTGTACTGTATTATTGATGCTTATAAATACCATCAGTTAAAAAATAACCAAAGAAACTCTCCCTGACCTGAGGGAGGGGGAAAGCGATGATACAAGAACCAGCCGCCCTCTCCATGGCTGCCCCATGGAGGGAGGATGCGCACAGGGCACCCGCATCGCATGCTACTGTGCCACCAACCAGCTGGTTTTAGTGGGCATGAAATATCCCCCTCCCAAAAAAATAAACCTTGTACAAACCTCCCCACTCCCCTCTCCGCTATGGTTTTGCCATTCAACAGGCATTAATTGCAGACAGTTACAACTCTGATTGCTTTTCGAAAGTCTTGTTGCCACATTTGGGAAAGCTGAAGCTTCTCGATTTAAAAGATTTCTCAGAGGAATTATTTTTAGATGGGTTTTTAGGGTCCTCATTTCTTCCCTTTTGGGGAGAAACGGTTCTTCAAGTCCATACACCCTCCCCAAGACATACCTTGCCCAGATCCGACTGCACTCCACCCCACCTCTGGTACTGCCTGAGGTGATCACATCTGTGATCTCAGGCAGGAATTATTCTCTTTGTGCATGACATCAGCTATCTCCTGTTGCTGGCATTTAACTGAAAAAAAGTCCAAATTTAAATGAGAGCTCTGCGACCACCAAAAGTTAACACAAACCATTTACCAACTTTTAATGAGATTTCTCATCACAATAGCCGTAAAAGCAAGAATCATAATAATGGTATTAAAAATGACATATTTAATAACAGAAATAACAAGACTGTCAAACACCACTTTAAGCCCCATAGTTAGAAAAGCAAATGATGCAAATCCCCAAAGTCTCAGCTGGTGTCCCCGTGTAACTGCTCAGCTGTCTGGACTTCTGTTAATCCAATGCTTGAGACATTTTGCTTGAGGTCAGATTCCACATCTTTAGAAGACTGAAAATACAAATCCTGTCCAGAAGTTTTTTCTTATCTTTTTTATTTTTAAAGATGAACAGTACAATCCAGAAGATACCCAGGTTCTGAGCCATCAAACACCGATTCCCTACCTGAAGTCATAAAGGTGGAATTCCCCATTTCTAATATTTCAGGTTTTCCTGCAGCGTTACAGGTCGGGCGGCCACAGAAGGGAACCAAGAGATGCCCCTAAGATTTCAACCCTGGGAAAGATCTTGATATATTTAGTAACAGAGGTCTTCAGCACCATTTACAGTGAGCTTCCTAACAGCTGCATACATCAAGTGTGAAATTAGATTCCCTGCTTTTGCTTTCATTAATTAACTCCCAGAATCCATCTCAGTAATCACAGACTGTACGACACCCGGGGCTGGAGCTCCAGCTCTCCCCCTTCCCGGGGAGTTCCTCCTCCTCCTCCCAGCAAGGAGGCTGTCCTTACTGACAAACCCCTTCAAACCCCCTGACCACTGCCCGGGGCTACCCTGGCACCGACTTAGTCATTTTTCTGTATTAAACCAAAGACGTGTTCCTTCTTTCAAAAGCAGTAGCATTAGAAGCAACTATATTTTTCCATCTAATTCTGCCTACTTTGATAATAGGGAGGGAATTCCACAGAAAAAAAAAAGGCCAAGTATCAGACTAGAGAAATCTCATGTATTTTATGCCAGTAACCTGAGTGGACTTCTCTTCCAAAAAGCACCCCTTAAGTCTTTAAATTTTGGCAACACCGTTTTCAGACTAGATTGAGCCTCTGCAATACTGATGCGTTAGGAGGAGGCAGCCCAGTGAAATTCCTCCCACAAGCCTGTCCATGAAAATTAATGTGAAAACACCACTGCTCATAGATTAACTGTTAAAAAGAATAACAAATATTTGTTGCAATTCTAGTCAACAGAGAAAACTAGCCCCAAGTTTTCACTCTCTGCCTTGCACCGTGCGATTCCTGCTCCGAGCACCAGCCACAGCCACCGGCCAGAAACAGCCAGGAAAGGTGCCCGTGCCAGAACAAGCTGCCAGGTGCCGTCCCCAGCAGCACCTTCATCACCCGACCCAGCTGCATGCATTTATATAGGTATGCATGCACGCACGCTATCAACACAATGACGCACAGTACAGAAAAACAATCACCTTTACTCACTTTTTCTCCTTTTTTTCCCTGCACTGATATCGTTTAAGCTGAACCGTGAGACCCTTCCCTACACTGGGTGCCCAGGGAAAACCAGAGTGTCCTCAGGGACTGCTGCCCTCTAGCTCGCTCTGTGGGAAGGGAGATAGGACAGCAACAGACACCAGAATATATACTGGAAACCACAAACAAACAATTCCGTAAGGCACACTTCTCAGGATTATTCTGAATTATGACAAGTTTCTGTGAGTTACTGAATTGTTTTGGCATCGTGGGAAATGGCACTACTTCAGCGGCACAGCTGGAACGCACCATGGCATGTGGTTCCCGGGATAAACTCGTGCCATTTACCATCCCAGAGACTGTATCTCACATCTGCTGTTCTTCTTACATTAATACCTTTCTGGTTGAATATTGTCCTGATTTTCAAAATACTGCACTGAGAGAGAAAGTATCAAGGTGGTATTTCAAACTAAAAAGAAATCTTGCGAGAAGTGTCCCAAAAAATGAGGCACCTAAGAGCTGGATCCCATTATCAGATGATAATGATGGCGATGTTTGAGGCAGTATGATTCAGTATGAAAACAAAAAATACTGAAAACTTTTCTAGCTGACCTGGGCTGCGAGGGAAAAGGCACAAGAAAAGACAGTAAGGAAGGGGAAAATAATAAAAAGGGAAATGTTCTACCCACCAGGTAGAACCTCCTCAGCAGGACAGAGCCCACCGTGTGCCTTGTTGGACCTGAGCACAAACCCGAGATGCCACTAGAAACCAGGAGGAAGAGCCTGGACATCCCGGCACCTACAACCTGCAGATGGGGACCAAGCAGGATTAAACAAACTTCACTGCCTCACTGGGTGGTAGGACTGATATTCATTTTAATTTCCGTGATCGATATGAGCTCACCACCACATAATAACTAAATAAATTCCTGTAACACACCTTGGGAACGGCTGGCCAGTACTGTACGCTTGCAGAGGAAATGTACACAACAGTACTGAGTCTTCCTACAGCAGACAGCGAAAGGACAGTTATCTTTATCCTTTCCAAGGCAACTACAGCCTTCTAAACCCAAGCAACCCAGTGAATATGATCCTCTGGACAGCAAACAATATGCTAATTCAGACTAAAAGAAGTCAAACACTACCATTCCCCTAGCAAAATCATCTTTGCCTACAGTAAACAGAGCGCACCTGCCAGGCATAACAAAAGCCAGAGTTGGATTTGTGCAATACTGCACAGAAAGTCAGACTATTCGTTTGTTAAAAGCGAATGAAATCCGGATGCTTAGTTTGTGTGATTTACAAAGCCCATGGAACTAAATCGTCCTCTAGATTTACCACCAAAATAAGCAACGTGTGAAGTGAAACCAAGCTCTTCTGCTCACTTAAAAAAAAAAAAAAAAATTGTTTACCCTTTTATTTTAAAAGACTGTTTCTTCTGTGCTTCATTTTCATAGTTAGTAAAACCAATGCCACCCAACAAAAGATGACACCATGTAGACTGTCACTCCTAAGTGACTTATTGAATGTAAGAACAAGCATCAGTAGCTGGCAGCACTGGGGGCTACGGCAGCTGCGGGGCTCTGGGTCCGCGGTCTATCTCCAGCCCAAGCTTTACAGCTATTGAAGATGGATGGATGGCCATCGCCTATCACCTCCGCAGCCAGGAGACCCCTCTCAAGCAATGCTGCTCCTGAGGGATGCGCAGGCAGCTGCCTGTGGGTGCACTGCCTCCTGCTCACAGCCTTCCTTCCCAGGAGAGCTATTCCAGGGAGAGCAGGTGATGGATCCGGGGAATCGCCCCACACTTTCCCGGCTGATGGATACTGGGCAAAAGATCCCTGATCTCCGCTGCATGATGCTAGAGGAAATTATATGGATTGCTGGGACGCAAAGACCCGATGCCACCATTGCACAGGGGAATCACTCACTGTCACCATCCTTCCTGCTAGAAAGCCTCTCCTGCTTGGGCTGGGCTGGAGAGAGGATGGCACCATGTCCTCTGTACCGGGTCCTCACACAAGGGCCACCTGTAAAAAGGCAGCACACTAAACTCTTCTTTATTCTGCCATCGCATCTTATAGATCCAGAACTAAACCAGCACGTTCTCAACATTTGAATTATTTATTTATATTTAAAATGATGTAATTATTAATATTGGTATTAAAGAAACAATAATTTAATTTTTTCTGGATTTTCATTTTAAAGATTACTTCCTCTTCATTGCCTTTTATAAAAGGCACGATCGCAGCATTACTATTTTACTCTTCAGTAAAACACAAATGAGATGTAACTGATGGCTCAGAGGAACAGCATTTGAGCCACCGTGTTTTTCTAGCAGTGGTTCATATGTGTTTCTAGGGACACATGTCTAAAACTCCACCGAGATCACTTTAGGCACCGCTGGCTCCTGTTGCATTACAGAGCATAATGCAGTCCCCTCAAACGGAAAGAAAAGTTAATATTAGATTTCCGGCAAGTTTCCCAGTGCAGTAGCACCTAACCCAGGTGACCTCCACACGCAGGGGGACCTCCCAAGCCCAGGAACATGACAGCCGGTATCGGATGAAAGGCTCCTTTTGAATTATTCACGCGATCCATCATATAAAATTGGAAAATAAGGACGTAGGTCCCCAAAGCCAAGTGCAAGATTTATGCCGAGTGCAGCTCGATATATTTCACAGGTAACTGAGTCTCCAAGGCGGCAGTTCCCCAAGCAGAGGATGCACTGCGATGCACCAGCAAACACGGAGGAGGGCTGCGGCGTGCCCGTCCTGCACCCATCCTGCACCTGTCCTGCGCCCGCGGGAGCCACGGGCCACGGGGCTGGGAAGCACCTGCCCATGCCAGGGACGGGAAGGGGACGATGATGATCACCCCACACCTTTCATCTCCTGTAACGCTTCTCACTGCTCCTTTATATGGTCCCATTTGCAAAACTTTTATGATTTATTTCCAGCTTTATGAAAACTAACTCCAGCATAAAATTTCAATCTCTTCGTTTAATAGGATGTAATTCTGAGAGAATACACTAAATTATGCAGTATCAAACCTTCAGAACTTCCACTTTCTCTCCGTCATATCAGAGTAATTATTTCCACATGAACTAATCCTTTGTACTTCAGAGTAAAATCTTCAAATACATATTTCTAGGAGAATTTGAGTTATAAATTAGGTTTGGAATTTTGAAACCAGTAAAGTAGAAAACAGAAATGCAATTCCCTCTTTTTTCAATTCTTGCACAATTTTTATGATAGCATCTGAGCTGAGATTTAAAAAATAACTGGTTCTTGAAATCACGGTAGGAAGTCAACACAATACAGGGCTGGCAGGAAGGTTTTTCTTTCCTGGAACCGTGGGGGTCCAGTCAGACTTTTCTCTGCAGCTTTATCCATTCTCCAAAACAAACCCAAGAAAGATGGACTCTCTGCTTTGGGCTATTTGCTGCCAGCTCCTCAAGCCAAACAGCACGGCTCCTTCAGTAAACCTTTAGCTGAATAGTTCTCACCCCTGTTTCTTACTCCAGATTTTCGTGATATGACATCATCTACCTTACATATCACCTTACATAACTGCTGCAGGGCCGGTGTGCAGAGGAGCTTCCGGCATGGCGGCAGGCAGAGCCTCCTCCATACTGGCACTGGGGTTTGCAGTTCAGAGAAAGTCCTTTATCCAGAGCCCCCATGTTTGCCTCCTGCACAGGGTGAGGGTCAGCGCGGTGCCAGCACCAGCCTTTCCCCGGGGGCTGCCAGACCTCCTGCCTCATTTGCAGAAACATCATCATCGCACTTTGCATGCGGTAAACAGAACTAAATTTGCAATAAAATCAATGAAATCCTATTTAGCTACTCTAGGGAAGCAACTACGGCACGCTTAAAATTGTTGAATTTCATTAATTTTCCTTATTTATATTCTGGCCAACGAACTTAGATTCATTTTACCTCGTTAAATTTATTTACACTTATATAGTGGGGCCTGATTGAGAAACACATGAAGTCAACCAGAAAACGTCCACTAACTTCTAACTGTAACTGGTTAGAAATACCATGAAAATTGCTATAAATTTGTTTCCCACCATCTAAGAGGTTGAACAGGCATAGCTGTTTTACTGGATTAATAATAATACAAACCCTCCCATTCCCTGTGTCCTCCCTCAGGGCGTGCCAGCCACCCGTGTGTCCCTGGGGCTGGAGGACCAAAGCCACCAGCAAAAGGGCTGGCAGGTCCTTGCCAGGGAACCACCCTGAGCCCTCAGCCTTGCAGACCTCCCCATCTGCTTTGAGCTGCTCATGGGCAACAGCACATAACTGCTATGGTTCCCTGAAATTTATATTTACATTTAGGTTTCTTTAGAATAAACTTCCGAACAGGTATTTCTATATTATTTTTAATTTCCAAGATTAAATGTAATGGCATTCTTAAATTATCTGAAGGACGCTTTTGTGGCATGGAGTTTACTCAGTTCACAATTGTATTAGACGAACTGTTTAGGAGAAAATTAACGACCTATTAGCCTTTCGAGAACCCATTCTATTGCAGGGAATGCTGTGAAATTATTTCCTTATCTAGCACATCATTCTGACCATTTTCTACCAGAAGGTACAGGATTCTGCAAATGCAAATTCTACAAGAAGAGATCAATCCACCGAGACCACAGAATTTCTTCCTCCATCAGACACTGGTTTTGCACTAAGTTTACACAACATACAGAGCTGATTCAGTACCGCAAATTCAGGTCAAACATTGAGAACATGTCGGTTGAAACCCACACTACAGCTTCATTTTACAACATCAGAATAAGCCAAAAAAAAAAAAAATCTGAAAAATAGAATGAAGTTGCCTGAACATATTGTGAAAAATAATTAGAAAAAAAAGCACGCATTTCTCTTCTCACTGATAACATACTTAAAATTTTCTCTAGTGGAAGAGAAATGCACACACAGTAACATCAGTCTTGTTGCATCTTTCCATCTTTTACATGGAAATGCAAAATTTGCTCCTTTGTACCACTCTCAAAATCTCTACAATATTTCTGGTTAGTATCAATAAGCAGTTCGGAAAAGAAGGCTTTGTGTCATCGTACCTTGAATTATTTTGCATTGCAGCAACATTACATTGTAACTGTATTAAGCCTTGGCAATGCATGCAAAGTTCCTAATGGTTTAATTGCATAAATAAATTTAAGAAAACAACAGCAGCAGCCACCAAAACAATGTGTTCCTTCAGCTCCGATTTAAAACTTGCGATCGCAAACAGTAATTCCTGTCCATTCATCTTCTCCTGGAGGGGGGCAATCTAATGACTCTCTTCTTGAAACTATTACGTTATCCTTGCAAGGCCTATTTCTTCTCTTCAGTCAATTTGTTTTTTTCTTCTAAGACTTCTGCTCCAATTACAATATATCAAGTTTAGTGAAGACTCTGCTTTAAGCTACAGAAATCTCAACTAAATTGGAGTCTGCAACTAAATTTGAGTCTGCAACAGAAAAAAACATGAAGCAGGAGAATCCCTTATTGAAAAGTCTTCCGGGGGGGAAACGGTGTCTCTTGCAGCTAATGAGGAGGAGCTGAGCTGATTTGAAACGAAGTGTTTGAGCAAGGGTGTGAAACACACACCCCGACACACGAAACTGCCCCCAGACCAGGGATCATGCTTCAGGAACATTGGTGGGCAGGTTAGCATCTCAGGGGCCGTATTGAAAAGGAGACTTTTCCTCTATGGATCCTCAGTGGTGCCAGCTGCCACAGGTGGGAGGAGTTTAGCCCGTAAAGCAGCGAGCAAGACCTGCAGAAATCCCACCAGTCCTGCCCCCATTACAACCCCTCGTCTTAGGCGTGAGATCAAGAGAGAGTTAGGGCATCCACATCCTGCCAAGGCAGGACTTCAAAACTCCTGAGACAGAGATTAATATAGTATGAGGCTGGACAAATAATCGCAAAGCATAAAAGAGGAAGAAAAGTGATATATAGTGTGCTTTTAGCCGACTTTGTGTGCCGTGGCAAGGGGGGCTGGCAGCACTGTGGCCCACCACAGCCCAGGAGGCCCGTCCTGCTGGGGAAAGAGCAAAACGTGACCAATTCAGACAAAGTTCCTCAAAGTGCCTTTCCTTTCCGCAGTGAAAATTGCTAGCTGCTATATTAGTATTAATCTTCCAAGTATCAGCAGCAATAACTGCCTAAGTCTGCACCACTTGCTTGTCTCTTGAATAGGGAAAAACCACCCCACAGGTATTTTAACAGTGTAAATGCTATTACTAACACATGAAATCTGATTTAAACTCTCTCTACAGCAGTGCAGTGGCATTTTTCGAAGAAAAAAACCTACTACTTGTTTTAACAAGCAGTTAAACATATAGTAAATTAAGTCTGACTTTCATGACATTTACCAAGCAAACAGTTAGGCATGAATGAAAGGATTTGGGTTGTTTGTCTTTTTTAACTACTACATGAAATATTTAATTAAGTTTTTGTTATTGTCAATATCTTGATATTACATTCAAGACACTGAACCAGTTTCTTCTGGTTCACACTAGAGAAAATAGCTGTTTACCCAAGAACATGGCATAAATGAAGCAGGACTAATTTGTAACTGATACCAGCTTGGCCGTAGGATTCTTGCAAGAGATAAGATGAAGTACCGCAGCAGTACATTCCCTCTGCAAGTGTATTTTTATCCTGCCAGAAGATTTTCCCTTCTAATTCTAGTCAGTCATGTCAATGATATTCCAGGAAAAGGAGGATTAGAGATGTCTTTTCCTATAGATAGGCTCAGACAGACATCATCTTAATGCCTTGGAAATCGCTGTCTATTTGTATAGACTAACTGCATCATGACCCATAAAGCCAGTTTAGTCCATCCATCCATATTTGCATCAATAAATGCTCCATGATTGACTTTATTTTTCAATGGGGATAGTGTAAAAAATTTGCAACATCAAAAAGTTCTGCCTGATATCACTCTGCCTCTCCTTCTCATACAATATGTTTGCCTTGGTAACCCAAAGAAATGGCTGAATTTTCACACAAAGAACCATCTCAGGAGCGATCGTCCCATTTCTTATAGAGTCTTAATTGGGCAGCTGAGCACTTGCAGTTTCCAGCAGGGATTTACTGTCCAACGGGAGGAGAAAATTGATACCCATGTAAGTGTGATCTCTGGCATTATATTAGCTCAGAAACCCACTGTACATGCAAGCCTTCCCTTGCACGTGCCAACACAGATATGAAACAGAAAAGTAATTTTATGCTGAATATTAGCTCGAGTAGGAAGTTATCACTTTAATAACTATAAACATTCATTTGCTTGCTTCGTTACACAGCATTAAAGCTGGGCAGATCATTTACAACAAGCTTGTTAGAACTACTCAGTATTCAAAGTCAGGCCTGTTTTACTGCGAGACACATAGGACACCCAGGAAGGGAAAAGAAAAGCTTCCTGACTAGATGAACATCACATTTCTGGTTGGAATATTTGGAATTGCTCATTTGATTTTCCAAAATCATTACTTCTTGCTCACCTAACATCTAGGAATTCAGGTATACATAACGGCTAGACTATCTTAAATAACAAATGCACGTGGAAAATTACCACTGAGTCAATTGTCTTAACGATGGGAACAAATACCTGGGGAAACAGAGCCCTGGGGAGCGCACCCGGACTGGCAGAGCAGGGAGAAACGATCCAAATACCCAGAACTGCACAAGCTTTCCAAGTATTTACTCACTGGGTTACATTTTTTTTAATCAATCTTGTTAAGAAATGAAAGAAAAGCATTTGTAGTTTCCGCAGAGGTTGGACAAATTTCCTCAGGACAAATTTCCTCAGCCCAGCTTTCCTCAGCCCCGCAGCTTGCTGGACCACCCCAATCCCATCAGCTGGGCGCTAGGAGGAGATCAGCAGAACAAACCTCCAGGTAACTGGAGGGCACTAGAGATGTCTAACCTTACTCCTTAATTTCTTAAATTCCGTTCCCCAGAAAAAAATATTTCTTACAGGCAAATTTTGTCTCGCCTCACTCATTCAATCTCACCTACGACGGCAGTAAGAAACTGAGGAGGGAAGATGTTAGGCTGAGCTTAAGGGTTTCACACGAGTAACTCTGCTGTCACAGTACCTTCCCCCCAATGTGCGTTGAACCCTTACTAAGTGCTGTGACCCCTTTGAAATAGCCATCACTTCTGTTTGCTGTGGAAGAGAAGCTGTTTCTTCAAAAAAACACCATAAAAATAATTGAGTAATTGTGGTTATGAAAATGTGTTTTGTATCAGCAGAATTTGCTAATGAAGCAAGCTGACAGACACATGAAAGAGCATGTAGAAAAACGCTGGCATTAAGAGCTGTTTTTAACATATAATGTTGCTTGGCCGTTAAGGTACTGATAGGAAAAATACTTAGTCACTTCCTAGCTGTTCTGTGGCAGGCTAAAACATTAAATTTAAACCATTAAATAATTCTGAAAGCAAGGGAACAGGTGGCAAATGGTTTATATGGCAGATGGTGCCTTTTTAAATATTTGTACTCACTGTTAATTTACGGAGTCCATAACTACAGACTCATATCTTACCTTTTTCACGCAAATAATTAAGAAATTGTATGTGAAAGTAAGGAAATAAATACCCCAATTCTTAATACGGTAGCCACAAAAGTGGTATTAGAGATTACTAGATATCCCATACCTGAATTACTCTATGTACCTGCTTACATTCCCAAAGTTTATTGCATTTGGGTTTTTTTTAAGATAGTCCTCTTCAAAGACTTGGCTGGAAAATTAAGTTCTCTTTGCCAGCAGAGCACGTAAGCATGAAGATGCAGCACAGCGAGTAGCTGCATCTCCACAAGCTCCTATTTAGTCTTTATGTTAAATCTGGCACAAAAACTAAGTTAACAGCAAGGCTGACATTAAATCTTTAAGGGAACATTTTGCCTGGTATCTGTATGAGCAGAACCACCAGTAGATGAAAAAAGAAGAAAGGAAAAAAAGGAACGAATAGCCCAAAACGGAGCTCCAATAGCATTGCTGGAACCTTCTTCATTTTAACTCATTGATGTGAAAACAGTTGACCCTGTGCTCAGCAGACAGCATAGGAATATTGTGCTAAGACCTTTCTCACTGCACACTGTTTCTGAACAGCTCCATCCCCAGGTACTTGAGTTTTATTCTAGTGAATATTCCCACGCACGATCCTCAAGACAAGGCTGTCCCCAGCACGGACCGTTGGAACAAAACCCATTTCAAAGGAGAACTGAACAGCAAGTGACACTTCCCCAGGCTGGGGGAGGGATGGAGGCGACGCTCCATGCGCGACCATGCTCCGTGCGCAACCATGCTCCAGGCCCATCCCTGCATCACCAATGACCTCCAGGCTCCACTCTGCTTTGAATCTCTTCCTACTGCTGTTGCTGATGAACTTTTACACCCTCTCTTAATCCCAACTTATGGAGACTAGAGGTATTCAAAGAAACATGAATTTTTTCAAAGAAGCGTTTCTCATAACACACTTGCTGCTTGCAAACAATTTAACTTAAATCACGAGGTTCTCTAGAAAAAGGATGAGCAAAAGGATCATTTAACAAAAGAGCTAGAAAAGGTCCAACATCTTTTGGGATGCAAAACTTTCAGAAAGCAAAAGTTGCATCCCAAAGGTCACGGTACCATGTATCAAGTCTGCCATGTATCAAATCTGCCATGTATCAACATCAGATTCACTCAGCTGGCTTCCCTCTGCTTAAGGATGATTTCCCCCCCGCCCCCCCCCCAGGAATAAGAGTATTTGCTAGTATTGGAATTTTGGTATTTTTTTTTCCACCAGACACTAAGGATTGAAGCTCATTAAAGAGAGTGTTCAGATGGCTACATTAGATACACAAGGATGTTTCAATGAACAGCTTAGAAACGACTCAGCTGCCAACATTTTCACATTTGTTTAGCCAACAGGATTGATATTGTGCCTCCAGCTTGGTTGAGGCTTGTCTCAAGTCATCATAGATAAAATGCAAGGTAAAATAACTACATCTTATCCTCCAGAAGCTGCCAGATGATAATTGCAGCATAAAGCATTTCAGGTTACACACTACCACCTTGAACATCCCTCTCTGCAAGAGCAAATGCTGGCTGACCACAACACAGACCTCCCTCAAAACTGACCGCTGGAGGTTCGACAGTGTTTAAAAAGAAAGTGAAAGTGGTGCCAAAGAATTAATTTTATCATTGCAGGAGCTCCTAATTATTACAGCTTTAACCACTTTCA
This sequence comes from Aptenodytes patagonicus, assembly GCF_965638725.1. NCBI lineage: Eukaryota > Metazoa > Chordata > Aves > Sphenisciformes > Spheniscidae > Aptenodytes > Aptenodytes patagonicus. Next base: position 32,529,489 of record NC_134953.1, read on the forward strand.
GAAGGAAGTCTAGTCATAATATTCAGGATATTCGTTATTAGAAGATGGCTAAATCAGCATTTTATCTGGCATTGCTCTATATACTGTATGGAAGACACCGCATAGATCTCATTTCTTACCAGCTTAAAACTAGGAAAACTGCTCTAGCCAAGTTTTCCAAGGGGCTGCCACCACTGCTCTGCATTTTAGCGTTAGAAGCAGAGCTCGCCATAAGGGAATGGTACTAGACACTGTGTTAAACCCAATGAAACCTCAATAAAAGAAAACAAGCACATCAAAGATGCTGTCAACAAAGGAAAATTGAAACGTTTAACTTAGTTTAAAAAGTATCAGGGAGAAAATGGACTTTTGTAAACAAAAATGGCATCAGTGCAGCATGCTCAGAGGTTCTTTGAAACTGCTGCAATTAATTAAGACAGAATCCTACATTCTGGCGGACAGAAAACAGAATAATGTGTCTCGCAATTGCCAGATACCTCTCAACCTTATTACAAAACTGATTGCCACGGGACTTGTCTTGAATCATTTAAGATGGGAATGGCTGAAGAGGAGAAAATCTGGAAATCAAGTCTAAGTTTTCATCTGCAAAAATTTCAAGTATCATATTCCTACACAAACTAATCAAGCTGCTCTCCAGAACAAAATTCTCTGATTTTACCTAGGTATTTCCACACCATTTACTTTTTCTTTTTTTAAATCAAATGAGAAATGATTAACCAAACCAAACGAAACCAGACTAGAAAAGCAGAGAGCAGGAGGAGATTGCTTTCTTCCAGCTGTTGGAAACAGCAGCCCAGACCCCTGAGACGTCCCATTACATCTCCCTGGGGCACAGCTAGAGGAGCCAGCACCATTGGCTGCCATAGTTCAAATACACTTTTGACTTTACATTCTATTTTAATTTTTATTTCATTTTTCATTTTTATTTACTTTTTTTTAATTTCAACTTTTTCTGCAATATCCTGGAGCCTCACTGTTTCCAGGCACCGTTAGCTTTCCACATCACATTTGGTCTGCATTTAGCTTTATCCTTCTGCAACACCACATGCAAGGATTTCAAGATTTTTCAGTCTTATCAAACACCTACTCACCATTTGTAGATGTGACCCTACAGCCATTCAAGTCATCAGCAAAGCCCCCGCAGATTTTACTGAGTCAGGACACCAGGCACTTTGGTGGCCTTCCCACACCCCAGTCCACGAGAAACATGACCACTGACATCATTTTTGAAGGACAGGGAGGAATAACGTGCCTTTCAGGTGGCTAAGAAAAACAGATTTGCTCTATCTAATATGACCAAATAAAATAAAAACAACAACAACAACAACCTCCAATACACACATTCTCCATCCACATTCATCAAAGTCAAGAATTTTTAGAGTGCAGGTAGGACTGGGGAAGGAGAGACACAACCCTCTGCTCCCTCCTTTTCTGCTTACAACATCACTCTGACGCCTCACTTCCAGAAAGTTACTTCAGCAGCAACTTACCTCTTGCACAAATTGCACGACCTGTTTACACAGCTCCGAACCAGGATAATGGCAGAAACCATCTTTTAGAGATCAGAAACAACTGTTGTCAATCGTATGAGCCGTAAACGAGCCCAAACAAAAAATGAGAATGACACTGGTATTCAATTTCATCCCCCGCAGCATCAAGACAAGGTTTTGTAATATCATTTTATTCAAATGACCACATCATACTGAAATTCAATTGGGTTTCTGATTTTAATGGATATTAACAAATATGTTAAATGTCAAGTCCAGAGGCATTAAGAGCAGAAAATTCATGTCCTACGCTAGGAGGGACTATGGCTACAGTGGGCTCTCGAGCCAAAGGAAATGTCTTACGGCTAGAAAACAGAAACATTTCCAGCCCACTGACCCCCAGGATGGTTGATTTTGATAACGTCTGGTCCAGGCAGGGATGCTGTGCTCTGAGCTGGCATTTAGCCTCAGTGCAGAGGCACTGAGTCCTCAACCTAAAACCACTTGAGTATGAACTTCTGAGGGTAAGAAAAAGTTGTGTGTGTCTGGCTTTTTTTTTTTTTTTTTTTGATTGTTCACTGGGGGTCAGAGCCTTGCCTGTATTTTCGTTTTGCATTACATTGTAACATGCAACCATAGTTCCCCAGAAGATCACAGACCACTTCATGTAGAGAAATATAGTTCCTCAACCTTAAATATAGGGTATTTTATGTTTCTTCTCTTCCATAAAATTATTTCATTGTTAAAAGTTTCTACGATCAGCATGGTGCCAAACTAATAGCAAACAGCAAAAATGATTACAGAAGCTTCTCCTGTCACAGAGCCAAGGGACCAGTGCATCCCACCCTCATCTGCTTATCCCCAGGTCCAAAGACCCAGCGGGATCCTTCACAGCATCCGGCACAGGGAAAGGCTACAAAAGGTTTTGAATTCCCCAAATATCCCGTACTCTATTATAGCTCTACTTCTGATTTTCTTTTACAAAATGTAGAATAAATTGTATTAAAATGAGCTTATAAAATTACCACCTCATTCTGCATACTTTGAGTTCTCCTTAGTCCACGGAACCTGGCAATTTGCTTCAAGGAAGCTCCAAGAAATTCCGTCTGCGAGGCTGGAAAAACACTGGAGCCTGGATCCTCGCCCAGCCAGTGCCCTCTACCATACCTCCCCAACAGCCCACCTTGTTTCACTAACTTGCTATTTCTTAACTAAGTTTACTAATTAGGCTGGCAGAAAGTAACACAGCCAAACTGTAAGGCTGCAAAACTAATCATATTAAAAGGCCTCCTTAAAAGTAAATATTCAGTTATAAGATTATTGATTGAACAAACCACTGTGATTAGAAACACAATGCTGCAGAAGGTAGTATAATACCGGTCTCCAGTATAATCAATTAACAGTGTATAACTAAGCACACAATGTTCAGCCTTACAGGCACCAATATACATGCAGATTTAAGTTGGAAATAATTTAATCTTTTGTTCCCTAAGTTCATTCCTATTACGTGAACATTGCCTGCATAAACTTTTGACAAGGAGAACATGGAAATTTCATTAATTACCATGTTACTTTATAAATCACACATGGATCAAGAAAAATGCAGCTGCCCCCAGGGTCCACAGATTACGCTATCTCCAAGATGTATTTCTCTTTGAAAACAATAAGACATCTTTAATAAAGGCTAACGCACAGATGTTTTTAACTGAGAGGCCGACAGGGTGATAAAGCATGCTCCACACTTGGGATTACCTGTACATTAGATTACGCTTTCTTGATGCTTTCCCAGCCATTAACTTACATGGCAATAGAGACATTTATTTTTGACAGCAGAGAGCTGCCTTTGGCCAACTGACCATTTTTGCTGTAAGTTAAGTTGAATCCAGCTTCAGCACCTTGCCCAACGTGTTTCAGCAGCGGAGAGCAGGGGCAGCCCCTCGGCAGCCCCAGCGCGCTGGGTTTAAAGCTTCTGCACATGCTTCTCCCCCCTTTTCACTCACACCTATCAACACCTGGCTCCTTCATTAGCACTCACAGAAACCCTCACCCCTTTTTTATCAGGTAGCTATGGCTGTACCTTCCTGGACCCAGCCAGAGGATGCCAGCCCAGCTGCAGAGCCATCCGTGCCCCAAGGGCACACGAACACTCCTTCCCACCCACCCACACCGCACCCAGCCAGGGAAGCTGTTCATCAAGCTGGGGTTGACAAAGGTAATCTAAACCCAGCACCTTCGAGCCCTCTTCTCCGCCAGCGCGATAAAAAGGAATTTCATAAAAATGTTTTATGTAAGCCTTTGCAAAGGCACTAGCCTTCTCTCCAGAGATGGTGATTAATAGAGAAAAACGGTTAGCTGAATCTCAAGTTTATTGTACATGAACTGGGCATTTTCAAGCTTTCTTTTCTGAAAAGCTACTATATATTCTGTAGGAGAAAACACCCAGAAGTGTGTGGTTTACTGTGAATGATTGATAATAGGATGATTGCTCAGGCACTCAAAGCATGATATTTGATAGCCTATCATACACTCATTCGAAAGGAAAGCAACAATTATCATGGCCTGACATGTTTATCATTGCAGAGCTGAGCCAGTTATCAAAGTGGTAGAGCTTCCCGGCATTATAATATTCGATCATGTCTAACACACTTCATGCGGAGCTCACCGCCGCAGCCGTAAATCAAAAGTCCTGCACCGGCTCCTTCCCAGATCACCCAAGCATCTCAATTCAGGGAAGAACACATCTGGCATGTAATTCTGGTTTGCAGCACAGATAAAGAATGATTTTTTCTCCCATTTGGATTCCCCTCTAAGATGCTCACTTACAAACAGGAAAAATGGTTTCTGTGGGTCAAATAATACTCCATGGGAAGCACCACCATGCCTGCCCTATAGCAGCGATTAACTCTACTTTCTGTTCTTATTTCAGTACCGTCCTTCCTTGACAAAGTCTGAAAGACTTGTACCTTTAGTCCTATGGGTCAGTTTGCTCTTCAGACTCCCTAAACACAAAACCACTGCCATACGCCTGGCAGGCATTTATCTGGGTGATTCTAATGACTGCTCAACAGGAACAATAATTACTGAGATACATTTCTCATAAAAAGATTTCATCTGAACACCAGAAATCGTAACTGCATACCTTCTGTGAAATTCAATCTCACTGTGTCTTGCTGTGTTACACTTCAAGTACCAAAAAGATGGAAAATGCACTCTAATTTAAATTTTTAACTTAATTGGTACATAACATTTCTAAAATATAGCCTTAAGCATTCAAAGAACAGTTTCAAAAATTATCCTAAAGACTTTAAATCAGTCAGACTTCCACAGGGCGTCAGGGATGCCATAGTACTTCCCCAGCTGCCATATTCAGAAAGTTGTTACACACAGCCATGCTAAGAAAACAGCATTTTTTCCAGCAAGCAACTACATCTAAACCTATCAGAAAAAAAAATACAAAACCATGGCTACATTATTCCGGCATATTTTATATTATAAACACTCAAGCAATCTACTTAAGTCTTAATCAAATATTACCGTATGTCGAGCAGATACCTTTCAACTGCCAACACTGCAACCTGAGGATCTGCTGCAAAGACTTGGTGCCACTATGACCACGTTTTCTTACAGAAGTCACTATGATGACAGAGGATGCAGCTCAGTTCACCTACTGCCTGCAAACGTCACAGCGTACATAAACTTTGCAAATGTAGATAGAGTTTTGAACTCACTTTTAACACACAGTTTCAGAGAACACTTCTAAGCAGCACCAGAAAAAATAATTTTAATTCTGGATTACAGTAATGCCACCTATATCCCCTGAATATTTAATTTACCAAAGCACACCAACAGCAAAACTCATCCTCAGAAGCCTCTCTCTGTTGCAAAGTAAACATAAAAAGCTGCTCATTAGTGCCACCAGGAGTGACCTTACCTGGAAAAGGTGAAGCCAAGACTGGAATTTTGATAGGGGAGAAGGTCAGCACGTGGCAGGGCTGGACGCTCGGCGCCGAAGGTCCCTGGGGGGCTTCAGGCTCCACTGACACCATCGCGGTGGTGGCCGCAGTGGCCAACGCCAGGGTCTGATTGCCACCGACCGGTTTAAGGCTATTCTGGCAACCACCTGTGGAAGAGTGAGATACAACAGATTTTATTTTTAATTGGAAACCAGTGGATTTACCTAAGATTATACGTTTTCAGCATTCTGAATTTCAATGCAAGATGGAACAAAAGTCTGCAACATTTCCCACCCGGCCTCCACTGTTTGCATGTCCCCCTTAGCGAGACACTGGATTTTGAATTATGCAATATATTTCTAAGGACTCTCAAAGCCCCTTTCCTAATCATTATCCTTAGAGTCCTAGCTTGTGGTTGGTGCATTTTTAGATATTAAAACTCCATATATGTGAACATATCATTATAACCTAGAGGGACAAGACAGTAGTGAGTCATATATAAACTGTGCAGAGTTATTAAATTTAAATGAAAAACCTCAATAAAAAAGTCAAATATTTGAACACATCAGTCGGTATTTTCTTCAGCTCCCACAACTTCGTAACAGCGCATGACCACCCTTATTCTGACTTTTCCTAAATGTAAGTTGTCTCATTTAAAATCTGAATATTTTTGTTACTTGTTCTATTAATCATCCAATGTTACTGTTATATGCCCAGCTTTTCTCCTGTAACGTGCATGCAAATACCTGAGTTTTAGAAGTTTTACATACTAGTATCCTTCATCCTGAAAACACACCATGCAGGAAACTTCAAACGGTTTCACATGGGAACTCAGAAGAAGTCCCCCAAATCAAGGCTCAAACGCACTTTAGACTATGTAACATTTACCTTTAAGTCTAACAAGCTTTGGGGGGAAGACCTTCAGAGCTCAACCTTGGATAAACATGTTAAACAAACAAGAAAATGAGTAGTAAAAATCTTAAGGAGAAAACCTAATTTGACAAACACCAGCTGTTACTCCCTCTACACTGAGCTATGTATTCAAAAATTAAGCAATCATTAGCTTATTATGTCATTTAGCAAATGTTTTCAGTTCATGTGGAAATCCTTCAGGCAATAAGAGCCAACTGTAGCTCTGCAAAAAATCACTATTTGATCAGACTCCTCACTTCAGGCGTTCCGTGAGTTTGTAGGAGTTCTTTTTCTACGTGCATCTCTGCAAGGAAAACAGGGAATCAGCCCATGACCATGGGAAGCGTGACCATCGGAGCATCGGGGTGGGTGATGCAGCCCCTCTGCAGCACCACTGCTCTGGGTAAGACAACTGCAGCTGACCAAGCCCGGTTAAGATCATATTCCCCTACACAGCTACATAGCCCAGACACCTCATCCAGGCTCTTCCATCCTGCTCTGGCTTCAGACACCTAAAAAGTTTTGACTTTCAGACACCGAGTGCTGTTTTGCTCTCAGTTAGTGTTGGGGAAAGAGTGGGTCAGTGGGTTTTGGAAAGGAACCTGCTTTAGTTGCAGCTAAGTGGGGCTCCTGAGGCTATCTATTATACTAACTTTTGCTCCTAACTCTTTATAAACAGTTATTTGCCAACAAAATAAGCTCTCTGCATTAGCAAAACAGAAGTCAAATATATTCAGTAAGCATCACAAAAAACCTTCTATTATTTCCACTGCATTTGTCAATTCCAAGAAGAATTCATTTAAAACACCTGCATATGCACTAATTAACATGCACGTAGGCAAAAAACCACAAATACTAAAATTGTGACGATTCAACCATAGACGGATGAAAAAGAGATTATTCTGCCAGAGTCACAATGGAAATTTAAAAAAAAAAAAAATCAGTGTCCAACTAATCCAACTGTTTAATATAAGTTTATTGTTTATTCACCTGAGGACTAGAACAGACTGTTAGGTTAAATACCTGGCCTCCAAGAGCCTGCACTCATTCCTAATTCCACCTGTTGGCAGTTGGGAAAAATCCACAAAACATCTTCTGTAACTCTTATGAAAACTAATGTTGTCTAGAAAAATGACTTTTCTACTGGTTTCCTACAGGGTACAGGAGCAGAAGGGTTATTTACTTCTCATTTGATTCTTTTTATTTTGGAGAAGATGATGCAATTTCCCCAAAGAGCCCAGGAAAGCAGCAGAATAATGTAAGCCTTAGTTGCTTGGATAGCCAAAGTCTTCCACCAGCACAGATGAGTAATGCTCCTGAAGCAGGGCTTCCTTGTTAAAGTTTCATCAATCCCCTTATTAAAGTTTCATCAGTCCGTTAAAAGAGAAGTTTTGGTGATTTCCCCGCTTTTGATGAAGTTCTCTCTCCCTCTCTCCTGCTAAATAATTCCATGAAGAAAGGACTACCTCTATAATTGTTAATACTTGAGGGGAGAGCACAGACAGGGTGTCTGGGGGTCATCAAGCCCACTCTCTTGCTTTGCACTCAACTGAACAATCGTCTCAGCAATTTATCAACCTCTAACTTAACATGATTTGCCAAAGCAACTGGAAGCTGGCCCAGGACATGACTTGCTGAGAGCTAGGGACTTTCATCTGCACTCAGTGTAGCTGGAAAAAAGTAGTTCTTCTCAGAAACAAACCAGATTTTGCTGTAAGTATTTCCAAAAACTTCTTGAAAGGGTTTTTTAGAATCATCATTCATCACCCCACATTTACATGAATTTCAAGAGTCAAATGCCTTGAAAATAGTAGTAAAATACTATCATCGATATACCCTTGAGGGAAAAAAAACCTGCAAATTTTTTCCTAGCAATGGTGGTTTCCCCAAAGCTGTTTTTGCCAAGTCACGCTACATCCTGGGTAGTAAGGTAATACTTGTCTGCTGACGTAACAAACCCTATTTCAATGTCCTTCCCCAGCCTTCCAGCTCTGCTCTTCTCAGGCAAACGGATTAGGGGGAAATATCCAAGATGGGTAGCACGTTTTGATGTGAAGCAATTGAAGAGCAGAGAGCAGTTGAAGAAGCAATGAAGAGTTTATTCAGAGATAATTAACCAACAGTGGTGAAACGCAGTGAAGGCACTGGAACCAGGCAGCAAAGCCATCACAACAGATGACATGCGATCGCCAAACAGTCACCTGCTAACATCCGTGTGGAAAAGTGTCTACACACACAGGTGTAGAAGAGGAGCTGTTTCTGTTGTGCCTTCTCTTCTAGCACAGCATCATCTACATGAGTTTGTGAATTGTACCCAATTTCCTGATCTAGAAGACCCATTTTCACATGGCAGACCTGTTCCTGCTGGCTACATAACTGAGCTGCCAGGTACCATTCCTGGTGTAGCACAAACCAGCCTGGGCCACACTGCCACATCTGGCCAGCACACGGCTTGACAGAACAGCACAACTTCCACTGCCCAAAGCCAGCATTTCCTTCCCGGGGTTTTCAGAGCACCAAGAGCAGGCTGTGAGCCTTCCCCACACAGGTACGCAAACTAGACAGACAGAAAGACATGATGGTCCTATGGCACATGCTAAATCACACAGCACGATGCACTGTCCACAAGTAGTCTCCATCACCTGCCAGGGAGGAAGGAGACCTTCGGCGATATAAAGGCTGACCCCACTGAGACCCACGAGACATATCACGTCCAGACAGAGCGTGCTCAGCATCCTTTCCAAAATCCACCAAAAAATCCTCCACTCCCCCCAGTCTGAACCAGTGCCCTCTCTACACTCACATACGGTCTCTGCAACCAGAGCACACCAAAACTGCTTTTTGGCTACTGACATTTTCTAACACATTAAAAATTGAAACCACAAGATTTTCCTCCTTGAAGAACAAACACCCAAAATAATAGAAATTACTTTATTTAACAAGACAAAAGTAAAGACTATTAACACTTGTGAGATATGAAGATCTACTCTTACCTAAAAAGGGTAATTCAAGACCTTCCCTTTCAGATAAAAAGTATCGGTATTGTGAAAACTTACTGTACAGACAATGTAATGGGTTTTAAATCGCACTTGATTATTACGGTCTTTCAGTCTTTGTCTTCAGTTTTGCCTACAGGAAAACACCTTTACCAACAGGTTATGAATATCTTTCCCAAAAGACCCACATTAGAAAAAATGAGAGGAAAAAATTTCAAGCAGGTTAAAGACCTTTTGAACTTTTCATCTGTCTTGGAGAAAAAAGTATTAATACACATGAGTATAATGTTCCTTGTAACTTTTTTTAATGATCCAACGAATCGCTGGGTTTTGCTTATCCTTTCAGCCCATGAGCTACTGCAAGTGCCCAAAGATTCTGTAAGAGCTCTTCTGCATTAGGAGGTCCTCCTTCGGGTGAGGACCAAAGGACACCAACACAGACACTGACCTGGCTGCCTCTTCTTTTTTGCCTGGAATAGCCCAAAGACACAATTGTAACACAAATGGATTTCCACTGCAATGTGCTGATCTGTCTCTACGCAGATAAATGCACACCAAGCATATGGAACCACACAGCACTTGATTTCTATCAAAGTTTTCCAACCACCAAACCTCCTGTTTCAGTGCTGTTTCCCATGCTAATCTGTGGTAGTTTAGCATGGGAAAAGAACACCAGAACTCAACGCTACTAGGAAAAAAATCACACCAAGTACTAAGTAGCTTCCTAAAGGATCTGAAATGTTTTCCATGTATATTTAAAATAAAAAGATATTTTGAAGGGTTTCAATTTAAATGTGTATGCTATGAAAGTCATAAAATTAAACACCAATTCAATTAAATAGAAGTTAAATACTTTGACCCCGGAGTTAATAAAAGTTAGTAATGCTGAGGTCCTAAACCTCACCCATAGAAGGACGTATACCATTCTCACTTCTTTTTAAAGCAATATGCAAGCTCCTTATTTTTAGTCATAAACCAACTGATCACTAACACCCTGACTGTCTGTATCCCTGTTCCTTTTGGGTTTCCCTGCCCTGGTTTTTCCCTGCCCGCCCTGGCCTCAGGGACAGCACTGCTCTTCAGGTACCCACACTGCTGCCCAGCCCCTCTGTTACTGAGTTTTTGCTGCATCCAAGCACTGCACAGTCCCAGCTGCTATTTAAAAAACTTAAAAGTCCATCATTTTTTATTAGAAAGCCAGTTCAGAAATGTTCACTGAATCTCAGCTATGCTGCCCACATCAGCTACAGCCTGGAACGGAGGGTTTGTGGGATAACACAGCCACAGCCAGCCGACCCCACCAGTCCAGCCCGCTGGCATGGGATCTGTGCGTGGCGTAGGGCTGCAGCGCAGCACACCAGCCTGAAGTCAATACATTTTGACAAGGGGTACACTTGTCACAGAGTAAATTCCCTGATCAGCTATTGCTGCCAGATGGGTCGAGAGGAGGGAGCGATAATAAAGAGCTGACATGGCAGCTCCATCGCACCTGCATCCCCCATACGCACCAGCCCAGGGAGACAGATCATAACACAGCCTGGTGAGAATGCCATCCCGGCACCATGGCCAGTTTAGCTCTAAGGCAACAGCCGTCACAAAATACTTAACACTGCTTCCAAAGATGTATGAAAGAACAGCTCCAAAACAAAGAAAAAAAATTGAAACGTGAATTATTGTTTATTGCCCCTTATTCCCTCTCCCTTCATCTGTAGAGTCTGTGAACTAAAGTCTCTTAGATGACAGTTCTTTATTAGACTTACCAGAATTAAAATTGACAACATCTGTCTTTTGATGGGGGGGGGGGGGGGAAGGTAGTTGAAATGGGCTAAAATGACTGTCATTACTTGATCCTCCCTCCTTGAAGACAAACCATTAAAAGGGGGAATACCATAACAAAAACTGTGTAGAGATCGGTGGTTTCTGCCCTAACCCTCCCTCACCCTCCCAGCTCCGCTGCTGTGGGGAGGCACCACACCATGGCCATCAGCCTCCACAGAGGGAGGTCCTGCTTTCACCACCTTCTCTTCACCAACAGTGGTGGTGTCAGAGAAGCCATCTTGGCCAGCTAATCCATTAAAACACAAGGTTTAAAAAAAAAACAAACCAAAAACAACAAAAACCGCGCAACAGGGCAAAACCTGACAATTTACAGAAGAAAACGAGCCTTTTCTGCTTGTTTTCCCCATTCCTCCCAGCTGGAGGGGCAGGCACCCAGGCAGAGCCACCAGCAGGGCTGCGCCCACAGCTGGCAAGAGAAACCCCCGTCAACAGCCGCCCTGGGCCCGGGTACAGCAGGATGCCAGGAGGAAAACTTTTGCTCAGAAGTATTTCAGCCATTGGTTACAAATCCGGTATTTCTGAAAACCCTACATGTTGGACCATTTGCAGAGCTGATAAAAATGATCACTTATACGTAAAAAATGATAGCTAAGATTAAAAGGTTACCGATTATAAAAATGTTACGTTTGAAGACATGAGTTTTTTAATAACATAGATATTTATACTACATATAGATACACATAAATATACTGGCTTCAGTACATCCAAGGAGATGCTGGCTTGGTTCTGATTTTCCTCTCTCAGGGCTGAGAAGAGGGGGCTGCCGCCAGCTCCCTCGGAGCAGGACAAATAGGGGCACACGCTCCCTGAACTTAAAGGTTGAACTTCAACTTTCTTAATAAATTGTCCCTCACGCTGGTAGAAGATCAGATGCAAGATGCCAAGTGAAAAGAGGTTTTTAAAAAAAAAAAAAAAAACCAAAACCAAACACAAAACAGGGGGAGGTCCAAGTTTAGTGAGTCAGAGGTAAACTTCCTACCTGTAGACATTTTGTGAATATTTGGATTTATTCAAACGTTTTTTGGATAATTCCCCATAAATGGATAGCAACTGGGAAGATAAGTTACTTTTACAATTGTTTTATTCATCAATAGGATTAGAAAGCTGTTTACTACAAGCCCTTGGGATCGAGCACTAGCTATTCTCCTTCCTTGCTCCACTCGGCTCTCTACCATTTAAAAGATACTTCCCGGTACTATAAAGTCAATAGGACCAATATGCTTCAGCAGACTGAGATGTCATTCCAGTTGGGTACTTTCCATAGAATAAAAGTATCTCTAAAAGGAGGAGGAAATGGAAAGTGTTATTTAAAATGAGCCCACCCCTACATAACACCACGCTGTTGGAATATCTAATGCAGGATATCACTAATGCCAGGCATTTGGGAAGGCTCACTTGGCCAGCACCAGCCAGGGTCAGGACGGCACTCCAAGTCAGGACAAAAATACCACTTTCTCTCCCTCAGCAAAGTGCATCCTTGAAGTGACGGGTTTGAGTTTTGAAGACGGAGACACGGTTGCTTCTTGGTTAATCCCCTCCTGTCATTTCACAATCCAAACTTCACTGAACAGCAATTTATAAACACCCTAGCCCGCCCGGTCGCCCGGGCGAGCCCACGCCTGCGTGGTGCGGCTGCACCACGGTTTGGTGCTCTCCCTCCGGTGCCCAAGAGCCACCTGGAATTTCACTCCTGTTCCTGTCCGCATGCAATGCACCCCCACGCAATGCCCCCACACACATCAGGGCTTGGCGCCAGTCATGATTTTAATGGGAGCTTCCGATGCCTCTTGCAAGGAACTTTGTCTTTTTATCAAGCACAAATACTTGGAAGACCTGTAGCACATAAATTTATAGCACCAGTATTGATACTCACAGAAGGCAGATGACTGAGAACCTGCTGGCCCCGCTACCTAAGTTGCACGTGGTCTGAAATGTCAGCTGCTGAGCAACTGAAGCAGTATTTATCAATCAATAAAACGAAGCAATAGATTGACTTAAATAGCATATTTATCCCAATGCAAAGGAAAACATATTGATATCCCTATCTTCCATAGCCCAAAGGGAGGAAAAAAAAGCTTATTGTCTTTTCCATTTGTAAACTCCAACTATTGCAATAAATAAAATACCTGGCTCCTCACAAACAAGAACAGCCTCTGCAAATCACTGAAAAAAAAAAATCAGGATTTCTTTATAATAAGGTCTTGGGGACAATATTATGAAAGTGTCAGAACTACAAGCCTTCCCCATAAACACGTTAAATTATAGAAATAAAACTGCATGTAAGTGAAAAAGAAAAATCTTAACTGGGCTAAAGGTTGCACTTGATTTGGGTAGAAAACAGAAAAAAACACCAAAAAATGCACAAACTTAATAAGCAAAACAAAAACTTTGTAGAGGCTGTGACTGAAGTCAAGCATTCCCAGAGACTTAATAAAGTGTTCGCCTCTGCAGTGCCTGAGTGCTCTACAAATAAAGAGGGTTTTCATGGCATTTCAGGGATATTCAGCTTCCTGCAGTGCTATTCTTGTTTTACAAGCAGGGAGCCCTAGCACATGCACATTAAATATAAGAGAATCCAGTCTGAGAGGCCCAAAACCTGACTACGTATATACACATGTACTTCAAATATAAAGCTTGTGTTTAGCAAATAGAGAAGGTCACAGGTTGTGTCATGTATTTCAAAAGTATTAAAAAACATAAGCAAAGGGAACCCAAATTTAACACAAAGCAACCACATTTCTTCATAGATTTGTAATGTCTGAAGCTTAAACTGAAATTACCTAGAAAACTGTATCTGTTTGTACATGTGTATATGCATATAAATTCTAATACTGATACTTGCTACAAAAAACATTGGCTCAGTTCTGTAAAGATTAGTGGGATTAAGAGAAAGAAAAGGACACTAACAGGAAGGATCAAAATTTTAATCTACATAGGATCGGTAATGCTAAAGCAATTTGGTGAAAGAATATACATGAACTCTTCGTCCTGGCATTTCTGATTTCAACACCAATGGATGAAAAAGCAAAAAGATAGGTATTGAGCAAAGAGCCACTGTGGAAACGTAGAGGCAGCAACAAAGCTTTGACTTAGCAGAAAATATTTTCTGTTGAAAAATCATTCCACAAAAGAAAAAAAATAAAATATCTGATTTAAGAAGACTATTTTCCTTCAAGGAAACCAACACTGAGAAACACTGAAAGTCTTCATTCCAGGTTAGATTGCCTCTGTTACAAACGAAAAAAATACTATGAGCATTTTGTTAAATATAAAAACCATTAAAAGGCTTTCACCTCTCCAGCATCTCCTCCCAGCACTCACGGCTCTGACAAGGCTCCCTGAAGGAGACCAAGAACACAATGTGTTTGCTATAATGCATTCTTCTGCATATACCTTAGCGGCTATTACTGAAGACATCCATAGTACCAGGGCCAGTACAGCACTCAAGATCAGTAAGAAAATGCAATTTCTGTTGAAATGTGCATTAAAAAATTTAAAAAAAAAAATCCATTTGAAGACTGTCAAACATTTTAAAATGGAAACAGATGTTCAAGTGTTACATTTTCCTTTGCTCTGAGTAGAAGTGCGGAAGGCAGCATCCAGGCTCCATTTACCCAACAGCCTAGCTGAAGCTCCTGCACTACAAACACTCTATTTTCAAGGTTACGCAAGGCCCCAAATTGCTGCTGAGCAACCGCCCACAACTTTAACCCCTAAAAACTCTTGGGGGTATTTATTCAATAAGCCATTGGCAAGATTTACAGAAGCAACCTTTGTTTCTATGTGCTTGCAGCACTGGTTGTGGCCAGGACTTAGTTCAGGCATGGATGGAAATTCCTTATCGCAGGCTAAGGGTCTCCCTACAGAATTCCCAAGTCTGTATGTAGACAATCTGTATGTAGACAATCTGCTCAAAGCATGATACCCTGAAATGAGCTGCAGAGTATTATGGTCTTCAGTAAGGAGCCCAGTAATGACCTTATATTACTCGTTCTACTGGAGTGCCCACATACTGTTGGGTTTAGCATCGCACTGGCATTTCCTGGAGAGCCAGCAAGCTTTCAGTCCCTGCAAATGCTGGAGCCTGCGCCATACGGGACTGTGCACACAATTACGGGAGACAGACTCACTAACCTTGCATTTCACAGTCACCCTTCAGCAAGCAGAAGGCAAACATGGATTTCAAGGGCTATAAGCTGAAAGCCACCATCTCAACATAACAAAATCACTGCATTTCTTATGACCTCAGTCGGGACGCTTCCCTCGCTCCCCTCACTGCCCAGCCACTGCCAGAGCGGCAGCCTGCTGCAGGCTCTGCTCAGACAGGCTCTGCTCAGTGCTCTCCCACCGGCGGCTTGTGAAGCACTTCTGGGGAACTTCACTTCTTGAAGAGATGACAACACACTTGCATCTCTATCTCCTGATCCCTCCCTCACAGGAGGCTGGATGAAAGGCTTGTTCTCCAAGGTTTCCTGGGAAAATCTTCTCAAACACACCAATAAGAATACACCCTTTGCAAGGAACCACTGTCGGAGATGCTCTTGAGAGCCAGGAATGCCAAACTGCAAGAACATAGCTTGAAACATTTTTAAAACTGCTTTAATAGCATCGATAATAGCAAAAGCACTGAACATCATGTACCAAAGGGCTACAGCTTTCATCTAACGGGTGCCACCAAGGGGTCTTGCAGGTGCTCCCTCACCCCACATCCAGTGGCCACCGACCGCACGGGGATGCGTGGAACACACAGATGCCATACAGGCACACCTGACTTGGGACCAAACCAGCCACAACTTCATCCACACGGCAGAGAGAACAATGCAGGAGACAAAAGTATTAATCCTTTCTCTGCAAAAATATCTAGATGCTGCCTTCCTCACAAAAAATGCTGTATCCAGTAGACATAAAACAAGCTATCATTCCTAGGTGGGAAAATAAAATGTCACTATTTGCTTTAGATATACAAACGGTAAGTACATAAATTCATGTTTTGCAATATGCGCAAGAATAATAGCTGCTTTCTTTTCTTACAGAAAATAACACCTTCTAGTAGCTGGAGCTCACAGCTGTTAAATTATGTGCATTACCATCCACCAAACTCCAATACCTCATTCCTTTATCTTTGTAACATTGCTGAAACATTGAGAAAACAATTATATCATTACCAATAACTGTGGAAGGCAAACCTGCCATAAGACAGGCTTTCAAAATGAATACAGGCGCATAGCCTGCAAAAAGCTTATTAACTTCTCAGTTTAAACCACTTAACTAAGCAATTTGCTCTCAGTATTTTTATTACTCTTCATATTAAGTGTAAAGATTATATAGGAAATAGTTCAAGTACTACCATAACACTTCCCAGAAGCAGCTCCTGATTACGGCTGTAGCGCACTGATATCGCCATCCTGCAGTAATGCTGTCACCACGCACACTTCTCTGCACAAGCTCTGGAGTTCACACACAGCCAGGGATGTTATTGGGTTAGCACTGATCACATCAATCAGAAGTAAGATTTAAAGAGGGATGGAAAGATTTAGAAAGATGGTTGGGGGTCATCGTGCTCCTCCCTGCAACTCTTCCACCCGAACAGGAGCTCAGGGGATTCCTGAAGAGGTGGCAGACAACGCTGAGCATGCTGCCGGAGGAAGAGTTGGATCCACCTGAGGATTTCCTGTGAAAACAAGCTTGAGTATGCATATATTGTCCAGGGGGAAGAAAAGCTTCTTTTCTCTGTGCTACTCACAGACCACAAACGTGGCATCAGACTGGGAATGCCCCTGTTCTTGCCAGGCACACTTCTCAGGCATGCCTCCCTAACCCGCTGCCAGGTACACTCTTGTTTTATATCTGAAATATTGTATGTGATAAAATACGTTTATGCATGTTTAAAATATTTCAATATTTTTAAGATACATAAAAAAACAACAGGCTGTCACTCTGCTGCACAGAACACCTCCCTCACCATTGCGCCTGTCCTTAAAAAACACGCTTCAAACAATGCATCCTGTCTGGGAACACAGCTCGACTATTCCCCATGGCATCCCAGGAGGAATGCATTAATATAATGGGGTTTTGCCCATGGCATTCTCATTTCCAAGCGCTGCTGAGCAGCACTCCAGTTGAGCATCGGGCAATTCTGGCAGGAGGAGAAGGCAGCTTACTGCAACGGATTGTTAAAACATCAAAATATGGAACAGATTCGAGTGGTTCAACATGTTTCAATACATAACAACATTCACTGCTAATTAATCAGTCTGGCAAATGAACCCAAACAGCAAGGACCTCTTCCAGCACACTCTCACTGAATCTCTGCATTACTGGCATAATACAAGAAAACCTCCTGTGTGCTATACAGTTGCAAAATAAGTACTTTATAGGGCAAAGACCAATGTAAGAGGGGCTCTGCTGTCAACCGAATGGACACTACCTTCGATCTAAGAAAGAAACAATTGACAGCAAGCCATTAAGAATGGCTTCCTAATTCTGAAATTAAGAATATATGTTAGGGGTTTAAACATCAGTAGCATTTTACTTCTTAACCTTTTCTATGAAACAACTGGTAGTTTAAACTACTACTGTAGCACCAAAACAGAGAGATTCAGCTTTACTGCAATGTATTTTCTGTTCTTTTCCAAGTTAGCTCTTCTGTTAACAGCTGTGACATACCCGAGTTACGCAGATTAATGGAATTTATTTCACAAATATCATTGTGCGTAACTGACTCTTAATGAGATGATGGATCAATTGCTCTTCTCTACTGATAGCTGTCTACACAGACCACACCAAATTCTTAAGATTAGCAGCCAATAGGAGAATTATACATGAACTGTGTTGGCAATTTCTTGTTTGAAAATAAACCAAGTATGTTGGGAGTGGCTGGCCCCTTCATTCCAGAAGTCAACAAACAGTTATGGAATAATCTGTTACAATCATCTATAATTACACACGGTCTTTTCTTTCTTTAAAAGTAATTTAGAGGATGAAATGCACTTTGCCATCAAGGTTCAGATCAAGCAAGAGATTTTCAGCTGAATGGAATGAAACCCTTACTTTAGAGAATGGTTTAAGCATCTCTGGGAGATGCATTAAAAAAAAAAAAAAAGGTAAGTACTTAATTATTTATCTCCTACTGACCTGGTATCAGCTGAGGTGCCAACACTACTGTAGGAAGAGGCCTGGAGGCAGCAGCTGGCCTGGCTATAGCCATAGCTACTTGATTTGTCATTAACAGAGGTTTCTCATTTCCCTGGAAGAGTCTTGATTCCTCAGGATGTATCCACGCTGAATCCAGAGCAAATGCATTATTCAAGTATATCTGTCCAACATAAATAAATAAAAGAACGTTAAGGTTTGAGACACAAAACTCAGAAATAAAAGTGAGAATAAAGTATCTTTAACAATATTACAATACAGATAGTATCTCAATTCAGGGACAAACTTGCAAAAATAAATTGATTTCTGCTCCATTAATGTTGCAGGCTGAGTCTAGCTGACCATCTACAAAATTAACTGGCTTTTAACACAACTAATCAGCTGATGCAGCATCACAAAAAAAAAAAAAAAGAATAGCTGAAGGCAATTGTCTCCCAGACACAGTTACTCTGGAGCAAGCCCATCTGCAATTCAGAGGCTTCAGCCGTCTTCTACATAGGAGAGATGGGGGTGAGGGAGGGAAGTGGGATAAAGTCACAAAGTTTTGTTTTAATTATTCAGCTAGGTAAATGTACAGATGTAGGTAACTGTGGGCAGGATGAGGGCACAGGACCACGAGTGACACCCTGGCGCCGGGGACGTGGCAGCATTCGCAGTGACGCTACCGCTGCCAGCACTGTACCGCAGCATCCCTTTTGGGGAAAAACAGTGGAAGTACCAGGAAGAAAGGGCAAATGGAAAACTCTCATAATCACATCCTATAGTAAAATTATAACATTCTACTGAATGTAATAAAGATAAGTATTAAAGATATTTTAGTCTTTTTATACCTTCAGAAAAGTGAAGCCGCAGCTACTACTGCTGAAGTAGCCTCCTCCATTAACCGTCCCTTACAACATACCTCCTCCATGGGGTTTTGCCTGACAAACTACTGACCTTTCGCATGCCTTCGGAATTCACAAAACCCATAACATTTTTCAGCCTATACACTTTAGCCTTAAAAATACTTCAACATACCAAGATGAGACTTACTTTGCAGTTTGGTAGCCTTTTATCGATCCAGTTTTTCCCAGCATGAGGCGGAACCGTAGATGTGTACACAGGTGGAAAAACAGGAACAAATTCCACGCTCGAAGAAGGTGAAAATCCTATGATTGGAGAATGAGCTCCAAATAGCCACTTAGGGGAAAAAAACAGGAAGAAAAGTTAACAAAAGGATTTTACCCTGAGTAAACTGATGCTTTTCATCATTTCCTAATTATATAAAAGATGAGTACAGAAAATTTCAAACATGTCTCTTCAGTCCAACAACCATTTGTGGGTTTTTGGCATTCCATGGTGAGCGACACATGGCACCGACATTATAAACTGCTTCAGAAAGCCACAAATCAGTAGCCTGGCAGTAAAGCAGTACTTGGCTAATGGCTGCTAGTCGCCAGGGAAGCTTGGTTTTTCTCTGCTCAAACAGAATCTCACATACAAAACAAAAACATCACTAGAAAGTGTTTTTAAAATTCGTCTCAAAGCAAACAAGAACTAAAGGAATGTCAGAAATGTATTTCCTCTTAACTTAAAGTCGTTTGGCAAATGGGTTCCCACAGTAAAACCACCTCTGCAGTTTATTTAAGTGGTCTCACACTGGGGAATAATTGATGTTACTGTTTCATTAGACCCTGCACTACCTATTTTCTCCCTCCCACTCACTCTGCACCCAAACCACAAGAGACACTCAAAAAGGCTGGAAATCTTCACATGAAATCGAGCGGCTACTACAGCACTCAAATCTCTGTTTTATTTTTACTTCTATCTAGTAAAAAATATAAAGACAAGGCAAAACTATGAATACAGCTTCCGATATCTCCGCTGCAACAGGATAAACACTCCAGCCGAAACACTTTACTATTTTAAGCAGCCTTACGGCAGCAATTAATAATTGAAATATTCGTCAGGGAAAGCAGTGATGAGACAGATTGGTTCAACTGACACGACTCAAAACTTTAGTCTTTATGAATATTCAAAAAAAACCAAAACACTTGACATTACATATGACTGCGCGAGCACTGTTGGAGCATTTCTTCCTTTCTGGTCTCTATTTGCAGAAAACGCATCCTGCAACCGGCGATGACCGGATGATGGAGACGAGCCACGCTGGAGAGACCGGCAGACCCTCTCCCAGCCCTTCTCTTCCCGGGGAAAACACCACTGCAGGTTTCTAAACCCGGTGGAAGCTCCGCGCTCCGCGACACGCCGCACCTCTGGCGGCGGCCGCCCCGCACAGCAGCGGGGAGCGGAGCCGCGCACCGGCGCCCACAGCGCAGCGCTCCGCGCAGGGGCAGCGGGCAGAGCCCACGGGGCAGAGCCCACGGTACCACCCGCGGCTCCGTGGGCACCTGTCCCGCCTCCGCCCCCCGCCCGGCGCGCCCACTCCCACGGGCGGGCGGCTGCCGGCGCCGCGGCGGCCGGAGGCTCCGTCCCCGGGGCTGGCGATGGGCTCCGGACAGCGGCGACGAGAAACTTCTGCCCCCGCGGCGGGCCCCGCCGAGCCCCCCGCCCCGTCCCGCCCGGTCCGGTCCGGTCCGAGCCGCCCTTACCTGCCCGTGGAGGAGCGCGGCGGCGTGCTGGTCGGCGGCGGCGAGCAGCGGCAGGAGCGGCTCGCAGGGGACGCGCCAGCCCGGGGCGGCCCGCAGCAGGGCGGCGGTGGGGGGCGCGGGCGGCGGCGCCGGGAGCAGCAGCGGCGGGGGCGGGGGGGGAGCCCCGGCGGCGCCGCCGCCGACCCTGACGAGCCCCGCGGCGGCCGGGACCACCCAGGCCCAGGGGGGCGCCGGGGGCTCGGCGGCGGGGGGCCAGAGCAGGGGCGGCGGCCGCTTGGCTGCGGGAGCCGGCAGCATCCTACATGGCACGGGGCGCGGCGGAGCCGGGGCGCCCCACGCTCCGCACCGGCGCCGCCGCCGAGTGAAACTCCACTTCGCGGCGGGGCGCCGCCGGCAGGCTCCGCCCGGCGCGGGGAGGGGAGCGGAGGGGAGGGGGAGAAGGGGGGGGAGCGCGGGGCGGGGGCCGCGCTGGGGCCGCCCCGGGGGGGGGCACCCGGTAACCGGCCGGGCGAACCTCCGGACTCAACGCCTCCGCCGGAGGAGTGCTGCTTTTGCTGTGGTCCTCACGGGGGAAACAAAAAAGGCTTTTCAGCATCATATCGCATTAAGGTTTTTCACCAGCACCTGGCATCTCAGGTCTTTCTGTGCTGCGGGGAAACATCTGTCCTGCCTTTGGGTGAATTACGGCTCCCCTCTGGGGTTTTGGAGGTGGGGAGAGGCACCGGAGAATGGGGCGTCGAGGAGACGCGCGGCATTACGGAACAACACGTGGGCTGGGCACGGCGCCTCTGCCAACCTCCCCACCTTCCCCAGACCACACATGTGGCACGGAACGGAGAAAGCTTCTCCAGGGGAACCGACAGCGGCATCGGGCCCAAATATCCCATGGACACCCACTCAAATGAGGCCCTTCTCCTGTCTTCAACAGAAATAAAATCCTTGTAACAAATTCGCTCACATGCCGCGGGAAGCGAACCCTATACCATTGCTGCTGCTGGAGAAAGGTGTTTTGGGAAGCAGGTGCACAGCACGGCGCTGACCTCTGTGGGTGCTGCTGCTGAGAAGGTGGGGAAGAGTCCCCCTTCCCAGGACACCACCACCACACACCATCCAGGCATGCCCTCTGCTTCTGCCAGGCTGTGGAAGAAGCCGTTGTTAGCTCCTTATTAAAAATTAAGCCTTTGGCACTTGGTCACAGTAACCTCTAGCAGTTAGGAGTGTGTCATCGTACTTCGTGTAATGATTTGAGGAAAAACAAGCCCCGACCGCTGCAAATGCCTGAGAGCAGCTCCCTTCTCTGGCCCAGTTCAGACAGTCCCTGTGGTAAGCAACTTGTTTGCTTGCAACATGTGGCCTTGTTTCTCCTCCTGTCTCCTCCCTGCTTTCCATGGTTCCAAGGAGAGAGGAGCTGAGCAAGCCTCTTCTAGCTGCTGACGGCATCACAGCTTCCAGCCTCTCCAGCAAAAAATTAAAGGAATGAATAACAGTAAAGCGGGCTGAGCCTGAGTTCACAGAACATACGAACGCTTCAACTTTATGGTTTAAAATCATTGCTTACATTTCCCTGCCAAACCACCAGCGCTGCTCCGGCTCTCCATCACAGCAGCACGGCAAGTGCTGCGCAGTGAGAAAAGGCAAATAGCCGGCTGCACCGGTCCTGAGTTTTTAAATCACCACAGTCCCAGAGTGCCAGAGCGCAATGGAAAACTTACTACGTCAGGATCACGCAGCTGTACATAGGCAAACCAGGGGCTTCTTAAAACTGCACGGAAGAAAGTCAAAGGTGTCAGAAATTATTCTTTTCTCCTCAGGCTCTAATTTTATTTGGTCTAAAATTACCCTCAGAGAGATACTGGGAAATACAGATTTGAGTAATCTACAAAGTGACAGAAATCAGATAAAGAGAAGATCACTTCTAAATGTTTTAGTGCTTGGCTATTTGTAAAACTCAAAAATCACTTCCTGGTAATTGTAAGTGAACAGAGAAACAGAAACACAAAGACAACAACAACAAAAGAAAAAGAAAGGTTGTTTCCTATGAAATGCAGTGGTCCTTGAGTAGTCTGTTTTAAATGCGATAGTTCAGCTATAAAACACTGAAAATAACAGCAAAATAGAACATTTTCTTTTTATTAGTGGCTGAAGATTTATTTTTGGGAGGAAAAATGTTGAAAGAGAACTTGAAGAAGTTCAGCAACTTCTTTAGCGTCTGGACGATGCTCTTAGTCATATGGTTTAGTTTTAGGTAGTTCTGCAAGGAGCAGGGAGTTGGACTTGATGGTCCTTATGGGTCCCTTCCAACCTGAGATATTCTATGATTCTATGAATATTAGATGGGAAAGTCTGTATATGTAATGTGGCTTCAGAAAGTCCAAGCTCCCTCGGGTCAGTGGGGGTCAGAGGAAAGTTTCTCATCTGATAGACAGACATGTTGTAGCCTGGCTGAAGAATGCGCACACAAGCATCAGCTGCTTTTTTGTTTAGGCTTCCTTTTCCTACACTTTAAAAAATAGTGAACAAAATTATTGTTGCCTTCCTCCCTGGAGCTGGGGAAGTGTTTGGTGTTTCCCAGGCAGGTTGATGACAAGCCCATGCACAAGAGGCTCGTCGTGGTACAAGCTCAGTGCTCTCACGCTGCAGTCTGGCAGGGGAGGGGTGACAGCAGCAGTGAGGGGTGACAGCAGGAGCGAGGGGTGACGGCAGGAGCGAGGGGTGATGGCAGGAGAGAGGGGTGACGGCAGGAGCAAGGGGCTGCATCACCCACCAGAAACAGGCGATGTACGCTGCCGGGGCTCTGCTTTTCCCAGCCAGCCCAGAGAGTGGCAGTGATGCCGAGTCCAGCGTCAGCGTGGAGATGAAGCCAAGCCTGCAGTGAGCGTTCAGGCAGCGATTGCCATTACTGGGGAACAGCCCCCCAGCAGTGGTGCCTGGAGGCAGAGGACAGACTCCGCTCACCCCTGCAGAGCGCTGGGTGACGGCTGGGCACTCGCTGGCTCTGGAGCCACACTTTACAAAGTGAAAAGGTTCAGATAAAGTTTTCACGTTCTGGACTTACTCCTCATACTGGTACGCGCAGGATCTGCATCATGTTCATCTTCAGAGCATGGGGTGGCCTCCCCTAAAGAATGAAGCGGCATCTCTAATGCTCCTTACCACCAACTGCTTCTTCCCTCTCCAAAGCATATGCAGTAGGTTGCTTCGTTCTGATTGGGGGCTGCCCTGAACACACATCTTCCTTCTGCCCAACCCTTGCATTTTCCATAAAGCAAAGGCTGGAGGGATGTCCCTGCGTTCGAGTGAGAAGTAACATGGGTCTGGGTAGTTCCCCGGTTCCTCATGGAGCTTATTCCCAGCGCCTGTGGCGATCGTGCTCTTCCTCTGCTGACGAGGTTGTTGCACATTCCCGTGAACCAAGGGGGCATTTGCGGTCATGTTAAAACCTGATGTGCTTGAAATGGTGTATATCGCTGAGAGGATGGTACAGTAACCCACTTGTCATTTCAGCAACAGTCCCTTCCAGTCACCCCAGCTACAGTATTAACTGACTCAAGGAGTCTCTCCCCAGTGCTCAGTGCTGGGTGAAATTCGTGACAGTGATGCTGGTGGGCTGGAGATGCCGGTAGTCCACTGGGGCTGACGAATGGGAAGGAGAGGGGGAGCAGGGATAAGGTAATAATCTATAAATATGCACAAGGGCTGCTGACAAGAAGAAGGAATTAATCTGTTTTTCATGCTCCTGGTGGACAGAACAAGAAGCGGCAGTCCAAAACTGTAGCACAAAAAATCTAGTCGGGGCCTTGGAAGAGTTTTCTAAGGGTGAGAAAGGGACACAGAAGGGCAGGAGGTTCCTCCTCCAGCGCAGGTCGGGGAACGAGCAAGGAAGCAACCTAGGCACAGCTCCCTGCCAGGAGTCCAGCGCACCACATCCTGTATCAGCCTTGGGGGTATAACCAAACTGGAAAAAACCTCACATGTCAGCAAAGAGGGTTTATTTTTCGCCTTTTGTGACAAAAGAGAGAGTTAATAGAAAGGCCATGGTGAAAGAAAAGAGAAGTGTTTGGGGCATAACTTTTTTCAACTATTGCAACTTGAACTTGGAAGTGCTTTGGGGAAAAAAAGTCACATGAGACAATTAATCAGTCTCACATCTGGTGCACACGTTAGCCCTCAAATGCCACAAAGTGTACTTGAAGTAGCCAAAAAGCCAATTTAGCACTGGAATAAAAGGTTTAAACGCATTATCTTCATTTATAAGTCTGAAAAATGGGTCTAAACAATCAAAAAGGGATCCCTTTCATTAATATCTAAATTACAGACTTTTCTTACTGAGGACATTATTAACCACTTTTCTTCATGCCGAGGTTGTCTTGTGAGACAACATCAGGTAATGACCAAACTATTTTGCAGAATAGGTGATGTAACTCTCCATTGTACCACAGTAGCCATCCGTAGGGATAAATTTAATTTGGCATGACACACATGAACCGGAGTATCCTGTACCATGATCCAGAAGGCATTATGTAGAACCCCCTATATACAGATATATTTGTAGCCATGTATAGTTGAACATGGTGAAGTTGCCTGTAGATGATAGCACTGACCAGAATCTTGGCAGAATTACATGCTTCAGCAAATTCCTAATAAATTTGTCCCTGCTTCCGTGTGCTATCTAAGCTCAGGGTCCCAGGGAATGAGGTTTGGGAACGAGGTTTGCAGCTATCTTTGCCAGCATCTGCCTCTCAGGTTAAACTGCTCATTTCGTACCATGCAGAGGGGCTGGAGCGAGAAGAGGGAATCTCTTCTGCCATCTTTGGGCATCTTGTGCTGTGTGAGAAAGCAAGTGTGAACACAAGCAGATTTTTCTTTTGAGGTACTAATCCACCTGATTCACTCCTTCACAGCAGTGCAGCAATCAGGAACCCCATCTGAGGAGCTCTTACTTCTTCCCAAGCAGAGCTGTCAAAATACCCGGCCAAACAAATGACCTGGCTAGGTGATTATTCTGTTGAGTTTTCTCATAACAACATAGACTAATAGTCTGTCCCTTGGGTTAATCCTTATCTGCTGCATTAGTCATTTGTTTCCAACAGCGGTAAATAGCAGATATTTCAGAAATGTATCAAATAAACCCACTATGCACCTAATTGTGCGATACCATACTACGAAGGGAAATGAGCTTGAGTCCAGCGAGCAATCAGCTTATAGTCTGTAGCATGAGGGTTGGTTGTTCCTACGTCTTTTATTCTAGCTAGCAGAATCACAGATGCTATTTTTATTCTCCTGTGCAGCTCATCTGAAGCTTTGACAAATCTCCCTTTTTGGAAACGGTGGCTACCAAGCAGTAGTCCCTCTATACCTGGATAGAGGGATTAAACCCCAATGCCTAAACCAGTTAGGTTCTCATGTGATTTAGCTGCCAATGCCTGTGCCGAGGAGGAGCTACGCAGTATCTGTGAGTGGTAGATGGTGGAACAGATTTCACCGCTCCTCAGAGCACGAGTCAATCCTCCACTGAACAGAGTCCCCAAGGCAAACACATCAAATGAAAAATCCTGAAGTAAAATGACCTTTTGTTTCTATTCCTGTAATGTGAAATACCCGATCTCTGATCTGATTTTTGCTAAATTCCATTGATTTCCATGAGCTCCATTTCAACCCCATTAAGAGAAATCACAGAACTAGGAGTCAAATGAATAGTAGCTTCAGTGCAATAAAAATCACTGCAGGAAAACATGCATGATTCGTAACTTCAGCCTTCCTAGGAGCCCTTTTTCAGTCTCTGGGGATGATGAGAATTGCCTTGAGACACCTGGCTCCCCAGGAGGCCTTCCCCAGCTCTCTGGCAGGAGGTGATCCATGGCAAACCTGGTTGGGCAGTCAGACCAGCACTGCTGAGTACCCAGAGGACACAGACACCCTGAACTGCAACAGGAGACAGGCAAGGAGAATTAAAAGGTCAAACTGCAGAGAAGAGTAGTTAAACAAGGGGAGACACTTCAGGAAACTACAAACAGATCATCTAAATGAAGGGATCTCCCCACTTAACAAGACCTGGAGTAAGAGGTTATAGATATTGAAACGAGCTGGTGTGAGAATGAGTGGCAGAGGAGCAAGCAGCAGGATTTGGCCATGGCCTGCAGACCTGACAGAGCAGCTGAGGCTTTGCGGATGGTCCTGTCACCCCGGGGACTGTCCTGCAGGTCAGCACAGCCCTCCACCAGCCTGGGGTCGGGGCTGGTTTACAGCTTACAAAAAGGTGAGTGCCAAAAATCATCTCTGGGTGGGGAAACAGGTGGAGAAGCATTGCTTCATCCCCAGCCTGCCCCAGCAGACATCAACACCTTCTGCTGGTGTGAATGAACTGAGTCCTCGTAATGCTGCTGGTGATTTCTGAAGCTGCTCTGCCATTGACAGTTTTCCATTTCCAAGTTAGCCATTTGTTCCTTTTTCACTCTGTCTTCAAACTTGCCAGCCCTCAGGTTTCCTGGTGGTCCCACCAGGAGATTATGGCTAATCTTCACCTTGCTGGGTGCTAGATTAACCCAATGGCAGTTTGAGCAGCTGTCAGAGAAGGACATGATTGCACAAAGATGATTAATTGGCAAGTTAAGATGTTAAATATGAATTTCCTTTCCATTAGACTTCAATCAATTTGTTTTCCAATTTCTTATACAATATTCTTAAGCTTTTTTATACAAAGATGGAGTTATTGATATCAAAATTTCAAACTCTGGTTATTTAGGAAGGGAAAACAAATGAGAGACTATTGCCCTTCAGTTGCATGGTCAACTGAAAGCAGGAGCGTGGAGGGGACAGGCATCTCCTGCCAGGACTGCTGGGACAGCTAAACCCATTCACTAAAATCCTAAATTTATTCTAATCATGTTGGATGCAGAAGTCAAACATGCCTTTTTTTCTTTAAAAACAGAACAACTAATGTATAGTCCAGAGTAAAGCTCTGCAGGGTTTTGCCTATAGGAAGATCAATTCAGGCAGCTAAGAAAACAAACAGAAAGGCATTCAAACCAAGAGAAATATAAAAAATGACATATTTTGTATGCTTATCCAAGAGACTAAGTTGCTGGGAACATTTCCCTTTTGAATTGAAGAGTAAAGAGCACAGTCATTTGAGGCAAGATTTGCTTTTTAACTGGTCAGGTGGAATACATCTCTGGTCTAATTTTAACCCTCTTTGGTAGCCATTCCCAGTTCCACCCCACAGTGGCAGAAGGATGAAAAAACCCTAGGATAAAGATATCTACCTCCGGCCACCCTTTGTCCCAGAGCACTCTCGAGAACACACACAACTCACTTTGATCTGGGCCTTTCTTTAAAAGACTCCAAAAAGTTTCCATGCTAGTTTGGGACCAAGCAATCCATAGATGCATCAACCCATCTCCCCTCTACATCCAGACAGATCAGATGAGGATGGCTAAAACCCATCAAAAAGGAATCCTCAGTATGCACCTGGAATTTGTGTAATACAGTCAGGGCAGTGATGCTGCCCTCAGGCACCACGTGTCAGTTTGTGAAATTTAGAAGTGAAGTAGCTGCTTTTGGCAAAGCATTATATGAAGGGAAGGGAGCTTCTCCCTGACGTCTGGGAATGGATATGAAGGAGGAGCTCCCTCCCAGATGTGTATGGTCACCTCCCCGTAAGTACAAGCATTGCTGAGGCAAGTGTGTTGACCCGGTGCTGGTCCACATGCTCAAGAAGGGCCCTAAGGGGCTTTCCATAGGAAATATTCCTGGTAGGCATTGCTGACCACAAGCAGAAAGAGACAAACTTCCTTATTCCCTCCTGTCTTTCAGAGCCTACAGATTGTCTGGAAGGAATCTGTGGATCTCAGAGGAAACATATTGCAGAAAGGTAGCCTTCTCAGAATCAGATTTGCATCTTTTTAGCCTTCCAAAATACTGAGGCACTGAGGGTTTGAAGAGAAGATGTTGGACTGCAGCTGGTACACCCCAGAAGAGAATCAGTAGGGGTGTTTTATTTGTAACTTTTCGAAAGAGGGATGCTTTCCTGATTTACATTCTTCAGCCGTCACTGAAAGCCTGGAGATCTGGTCCTCTGCATCACCACGTGTCTCACATGCATTTCAGGTACCTTAGGTAGCTAGGAAGAAATTTTGAGCATTCCAGGGTCTCAGTGAAGTCAGATCAATGAATTCACTTACAATAACTTGCTTAGAAATTAACTGTTTCATGAACTTCAGCAAAATATGTATGTGATAAGCTCAAAACATCTAGCTAGTCAAAAAGCTGTGGATTCCAAACCAACAAACAACAGATGGTGCCATCTCACATCTACCTACTGCTCCAAAGAGATACTTGATGGATAGTCAGATGAAATCCTTGTAGAAAGACTAACAGTAGGGTTTATACTATAAAGAATCAAATTTTTTTGGTGGCAACTAGTAGCTAGTTTATCAATAAAAGGTGAAGAGCAGTAATTAAATCTGCACACCCCATAGCACTAGCAGGGCAGGCAGAAGATACCACAGTCCAGCAAAACAGTCTGTCACGTACTCAGCAACTTGTTTATTTACTCTCAAAAGCAAGTTGCATTTCATCCTGGAGAGATAAATAATTGTCCTCTTCTCACTGAAGACCACTCAGCATTTTAACACTGTGGTTTGCACGAAAGTTGGAAGAAGAGGAGTCTTCGTATCAGTTCTTACAGTCCTAAACAAACATTTGTTATGGCTTAATCTCCAATTTAGAAAAGATCAGTTTTCCAGAAAAGACATGGGAACAACACTGCATTAACTGATAAAGACATCAGACAGCAGAACAGCCCCACAGTTTATCTGACAGTCACAAGGGCCTTCCTGAAACCTGCTTTATTCAAACTCAGCGGTGAACCTTAGAAATAATAGGAACAATAGGAACAGCTCTGAAATGCGGGTAACATTGAGAACAACAAAAAGTGTGGTCAGCTTTGCAGCGGGCTGGAAACAGTCATTCGTCACATCGTGTCTTGTAGAAAGTCTTCAGAACTGCCCACAGGGCACTATTTTCTGTCTCAGAGCTGCTGTTTCCAGCACGCACAGTGACTGCTGGTCCTCGAAGGATGGTCATGCCATCCACCAGACAAGGAGGACGCTTCTGGGTGCAGAGTGATGCCCCACAGCAATGTTCTGGATGCAAAGTGGGAGTGTTTGAAAGGTGCTGCACCCACCCACCACACTACTGTTGTACACAACATGCACCAAATCAGTTGGTGAAGAGACAGTAATGTTTCATGCCAAGGACAGACTTTTCCTAATTATCATCAGCCCACACGCTATTTTCACAAATTGCTTAGAAGGGCTTATTGCAAAGGCAGCGTTATGAGACAGTTGGTTACACTGAACTCAGGTTATTTAAAATACATGAGGGGAGGGAGGGTGAGTCGTGGGCACTTTGGTCTCCGCAGGTGGAAAATCATTACTACCTCTACTTTTTACACATTATTCCAAGGTACAAATACATGGTTTTGGCTTCTTAATTAGGTGTTTTACCTCCCCATGTTAACACGGTCATGTCAAAGCTCATTGCAAGTTTAAAACTTCACTTTATCAGCCGAGCAATTTCATTTTTATGAGCTTTATCCTCTTTGTAGTAACTTTAATACACTTTCCTTACCTAATTATTTCTCTTCCCAGATTATTGCTCTTAAATAACATCACTATTATTCTGGATTCAGTGGTGGAGACAGCATACCAGATCACATACTTCTCCCTAAAACCATTTTGTGAACCAAATGTGGAAATATCAATGTCAAGTTACAAAAAAATGTACCAAGAACTAATTATTCCATCTGGAAACCTTCAGCTTTAATTTCTCCAACATTAAATCCCCCAGTATCGTTCTTCAGTCACTCAGCTGTAATGGGTTCTGCTCCGCTCCCAGAAGAGCATTTCGCAGCGCTTTCAGGACAGAGCTCTCCCGGTCTCTCCTTACTGCAGCTACTTTTGCTCGCAGCCTAATTACCCATTTCAGGGATGATTTTACTTCACAATTGGGTATTAGCTTAGGCCATTTCTTCCACCCCCAGTCCCTTCTCCTGCAATTCAGGACAGTGACTGGCAAGCCTACGAGCAGGGCTGGATCCTGCATTTCGCCTCCCCCCTGCCGTGAGCTTTCCCTGCATTCACAAATGGGCTCACGAACAAGGCAGGGATCACCTCGCAGCAGCAGAGCCACCTTCCTCTGTAAGCAGCTTAGGGCTGGATAAAAGGTGTCTGGTTTTTCATACATATTAAAGTGCTCAGCCATTCACTTAGGAATTAGGTAGAACACAAAACCATACTAAAAACAAATGCTTGCATTAAAATCCCTGCCTCTGAGCTGGGTGCGTGCTGCTGTCCTCCTGAGCAGCCACTGCTGCTGTGCACGGGAGGCACTCAAGCCCGAGAGGAGAAATGGGGTCTGCAGTCTGCCAGAAACCTCCGGCGCCTGGAAGTCCTCTGGCCAAGAACAAAACCCAGTCCAAGTTTCTCCGGTAAGTGCTAAGCTCCCAGCTATTACACGGTAAGCAGATACCAGTACACTGTGAGCAGATACCAGTTATATCTCACAGTTTGGTTTTGGGGGTAGGACTTGGTCCTGCTGCCTTGGGCACGCACTGTCTCAGAGGAGCAGTTGTGCTCCATCCCCTGAAGGGATCACAGCATCCCCCCAGTACTTGGGGCGTGCAGCTCAGAGCAACAACACAATATACAGCAGCAACAGCTTGCAGCTTCCCCCACCTCCAGCGAGGAGCCCCAGGGGAGCGGGAGGAGATGCTGGGGAGGGTCCGACTCATCTCCTGGATCCAGTTCCCAGCCCCAGTGCGGGAATGGGCAAGGGGGAGGCAGGTGATGGTGCATGCCGCTGGACACTGGCGCACCAAGAGTGAAGGACAACTCCTGCTTCCAGCCCCATCCCTCCACCCCACAAGGGCAGGCACCGCTGGCTTCTCACACCAGGCCCTGTCCTGGATCCATCCCTGCAGGGCTCTCATCCACAGACACAGCAACAGGGCTTGGTCCACCCTCCGCAGGGCTCCGGAGCTGCAATGCCTCCCTCCTTTCTATGGGGAGCCTGAGATCCGAGGCTCTGTCTGCTGGCTCAGGATGCAGTCACCACATCAGGATACGGTTCAACACAAAACAAGCAACCATTGATAAAGCCGAGCAATTGGTCAGGCTAGCAATGGATGCAGAAGAGCTGCTCATTAGGACTCGCCAGCAGCTTCTTACAGTTTCAGGGGAGAGAGAGAATTATTGATCACCCCGCTTCACACATGTTGTGAATAACATTGAGCTGTGGCCTTCAGCCTTTAAAATTAGGGCAGAAAACACTATAAAAGGTTATTTTCTTATTTCGTAAGAAGTTGTTGCTTGGAAGGAACTTACGCTAAAAACTGCACAAAGTGTTAAATCATCTTGTAAAACAGCCAAACATGAATTTCCAGCTCAAAGATGCCACTGATGTTCTTGCCAGCTTGCAGAGAGCCACGTGCAGGTGGGCACGACTTTACGGCCCCCAAGTTAGGGAGAGAAATTGCTCAACGCAATCCAAAGGAAAAGACTGAGAAAGGTTATGGAAAGTGATGGAATAGTTTTATTGTTTCTTTTTTACTATTTAATAGGAAAATTAGAAAAAAGAATTTATTTCATGTACACTTTTGCTTGCAGTTTCTAGTGGTGCATTATGCCACTACATGACATTGACTTGAGTAGCAAATACAAAAAATAATTCCCATCACTCAAGATCAGGCTGTAGAAGATCATCCCGTACCCCAGCGTTGCCGTATTTCTCTGGGCACCTGCCAGGCAGCCTCCCCTCTCCTTCCCGGCCTCAGAGGTTTGCTCAGGCTGGTTTTAACTTTGGTTCTCAGGTCTGTTTTTTCTCTTCTGAGATGGTTAGGCTGATTCCACTGATTTCAAAATCTTAAAATACTTTTTTGGGCTGTTTTGTTGCTGTTGTTTTTCAGCTAGCCTTTGGAGTCCATCTTCCCTCTTTATTTCTCTGACACTTTGGTCAATAAAAAAACGACAAAAAAACACAAAACAAAAAAACCCTTTAAGGACTGATTTTATCTCTGTCCATAGTAGGTAAATGCATACTCTCTTCTCTCTAGAGATCTCTCTAAGCTGTGCATTTCTGTCTTTGGACTGAGCATTACCAGCATCATAACTTATTTATGTTTTGCTCAGCTGAAGAGGACACCACCTCCAGTGTTAAAAGGAAATACTGGAGGGCAGAGGCGAGCATTATTTTCTTTCTTGCCTTCTTCCCTTTATTACAGCCGGAGACTCACTCTGATCCCTGCTTTCTTCTGTCCGTGCAGTGCTCTGGGGAAGGAGGGCTCCACAAAGAGTGCACGCTTCCGCAGCCGGGGCGGATGCACTTGCTGTTTTAAGGTGATATTCCCAACGGACGGTTCTTCACAATATCTCATTCATGTCACAAGCCCGATTTGTATTTTGTTTGCTGCTTGAAGAAATCATTTTGTTGAATAATGATCTTCCTTGTGCAAGAACTTCTATTTTCAAAACAGTCTGTGGAGCGGCTCATCTCTTAATGACTTTTCCTACGGGCTATGAGCTGACATCAAGAACTTTCTTCACTTCGCTTCTTTTGCAGAAGGATTCATTGCAGATGCCAAAGTCAGCTGTCAGGTGCAGAAAGCAGCAAAACCACTCCGGAGACATAGCATTGCAAGATGAACTGAACGCAAGCATGTTTCTGAGATCACCCACAGAGACATCTCCTAACCAAGAACCAGCTCCAGGTTTGGAAGATTGCACAACATTACATTTTCTCACAGCTTCTGCTGCTCGCTTGGTGAGCTCACAGTGGCTGAAATTCAGCCATGTGAAAGCACAAAGCTCACGTACCGTCTATCCTGACGTTGCAAGACTGAACAGGACCAAGTGACACGGTGCTTTGGGCTGATGACTGTCACCAGAATGGGAATCCTTATCATACGTCCTTGGAGTCCCATAAATACCCACTGTATTTATTGTAATAGCCAGTGGTAACTCCAATAGCCAACTGCTTGATTTCTCTTGCTCTCTATTCATTTTTCCTTATCTGTCTTAACATGTTAAGGAAAAAAGGACCCATTACACTGCTCTGAAAATAACGCCATAGGTTCTTATCTCAAAACCATATACCAGCAATGATTTTGCACTAGTTATAGTTACAAGTGGATATTTTTTCTTTGTTTATTAATACAGTTAGGCAAGATATTTGGCTGTTTCATCTTTCATGAAATCATCTACATGTTTTTCCCCTCTGTTTGACAGACCTGATCAGAGTTCTTAAAAAACCCAAAATGGGCTTTGCTGTAACATCCTTTCTCCTTCCCTTGGAGCACATCTACTTTTGTTTCTAAAGTCTTGGTAGCAATATCACAGAGTCTATTATTTTGCTTCTGAATGCTTACTTCTGCTGTGCCATATATACTTTGTAAATTATAAATCTGCATCCAGCTTACCTAAAAAAATCTGTTGGACCAAAGTATTTCTAGCTAATCATTATCATTAAACTAATCATTACTGCATTCACATCAGTTCCTTTCGTTCAAGTAATAATGTTCTTTGTTATTTCATCCATCCATAATGACACTTTCCTAACTTTATTTTTATAAGATTAGCTCTTAGAAAACATTCAAGTATGTTTTAAAGAAATAGATTCTAAAAAGTCATTGAGACAGAATCCCAAATTATAACTTTTTTCTCCTGTAGGAAAAGGAATGTACAAATGGATATGATCTTAAATTTTCGTAAGAAGATGGGAAGATGGAAAGAGACAGGGATGGAGAGAAGAATTTCTAAGCAATTTTAAAAAAATCAGTTAACACAGGTCTTTAGCAGGAATACACATCTAGCCATCTTGATATTGCTCATTAAAAAAAATAGACAAGAATAGAATCACTATTACTACTCAGTAAAGACTTGTGATTGATCTTGTAAAATAATTTAATTCTCTAGACACCTTGAGGATTGCAAATTTAAGACAAGAGTAAAAATTCTTACATTATAAACCAAAAAAAGAACCCCGTGCCTGGCACAACTGCAGAGTTGTTCATGCTCCCCAGCTGCAATCCTGATTTTTTGTGCAGAGGTCACCAGGGGTGACAGAGAAGGGTTTTTTTCTCCTTTTCAGCATGGAAAAGGCTTCCTCTGAGTACGTCCATATGTAGAAGAAAGCCAGGAACAAGGGAGAAAAACTATACACGTTACCACAGCAGACTTCTTGTGCCTTTCTTCTCCAAAAGGACAGCTAGAGGTGGGGAAAACTGTCTGCTTCAGGCTTGGGCTTTAAGGAAGACTAATAATGACTGAAATCCTCTCTTCGTATTAGAAAATTCCTCTGCTCTGTAATTTAAAAATAGCCTAAGCAACCGCTGGTAGGGCTATTCTACTAGGGAGGGGAAAAAAACCCCTAAGTTTCTTTTTAGGATACTTTTGAGCAGACAAAAATTGCAAGAAAAAGAAGTATTTTAATAAAAGCAAAGCTCAACTGACAAGCAAGCTCCTAAAGGGAAAAAGTAATCAATTCAAGAGAGTCCTGCTGGTAGATGGCAATTACATTATCCATGGCATTTCTTCTTGGTAATTGAGTTCTGTGTCTCTTGTTGTGACCCCACATAAAAGTGAGGGGGAAGGTCCCTGAGCTCATCACAGTCTTTTGTGTGTTTGTTTGGGGTTTGGTTGTCAGGGTTTGGGGTTTTTTTTTAAGTCCTTCCTGAGTTCTTCATGGGGTCTTTCAGAGAAATCTATATATAAAAACTATAAATACACTAATGGCCTTGTTAGACCATGCTGGGGTAGGGTGGACTTGGTGGAAGGAGCTGAACTGGATCCCCAGTAACTTTCTAAAGAAAAAAAGCCTGAATACAAATATTTATAAGTGATATGGGCAACCTTTTTAATAATAGAGTTAGCAGACCACGAGAGTTTAATGCCATTCCTAAAGAGTTATTTATCCACTTCGATAATGACATGATTAACTTTGTGGCCTGCCCTCTCCTAAGCTCTCCCATTAAAAATCCTTCCATATTTGTGGTAGCGAGCCAGCAGAACTCAAAAAGTTTCTCATCAGGTGAGGAAAGTGTAATGTTTCCAGTAAAGGCCATAGGTGAAGTTTTTCTCTGAGCTAAATGAAGCATCTCTTTTGCTAACAAATTAAAAATAAATAAATAAAAGTACTCCCCACCCAGCCTGTAACTCAGCCACAAGCATCATCCCTCAAGCTGCACCAAACATGAACCAGCACTACCTGTGAGCCAGAGTCCTCCCTGCCAAGGAGTCTTGACCAGAGATTTACTGCTGAGCACTGGCCTCCACAGGTCAACATGCATGACCTTGGCTTTTGGAAGCCTCGCTGAGGTCCTCAGTGAAGAGGTGGTACCTGTCTCCATCCATGGGGGATGCAGCATAGGCATGTCTGTCCTGCATCGCCAAGTGATGCAACTTTTATATCTAACCAGCTCCTGCGTGTCTGAGCAGTCTGAACTGAGTGGTAGATATTTAATATCACAGCACTTCAACAAACGTTTTAGTTACCCATATCTTTTAAAAATTTCTCAAAATGTCAGTGCTATTTTTACACTCCTCTGCAATCCCTCTGAATTTTGCTATTACTCTTATGTCGCTTTCTTATTTTACTTTAAGTCTGTCAATTATTTTTCCTTTGGTACGAGCAGGAAAGATGTCCCTGGCTGTGATCCCATGAGCGATACCGCTTTCAGACTCTCCTCTTATCTTGAATTTCAGCAGCCCAGTCCAGACCACAGCCCAGCTCACACCACACCCCTGAGACCTTACTTTATTTTCACCTCCCCTTACTCCACATTCTACACCTTAGAAAAAATAGTGTCTTGTATTTATCAGTTTGGACAAATAAATGATCAAAGTCTTTTAAATGGCTCTTTTTCATTCTCTAGGAGCTTTATGGAAACCCAAACATTTAACCACAACTGGGTTTGATTCCTCCAATCTCCTCTGAGTTTTTAACAGTGAGGGGCAGTTTGTTTAGCTCCCCAGTCCATAGTAAAGCTCAGAGTCCCCCTGAGCGGGACCAGGAGATCAGCTGGCAATGCTGCACTGCTGGGAGCATGCAGGGTTTTATGTAAGAGCTGAGCATGGTCGTACAGAAGTGGGAGGGAAAACCCCCAACACACCAAACAATGAGAAAAAAATCCCCACCAATCCTGTGGCAGGGAAATGCAGCATTTCACACAGCTCTGCTTAAAACCGGTAACATTAATGCATTATCAAACTCTCCAGTTTGTTCAGTTTCTGTCAGAAGCACAGAACATTTCATGCTTTCATCTTCCAGAAATAATTTGACAGTACTTGAAGATTTGATCGCTCTGATTATGTTATTATTGTTTGTTGAATACCAATAATAGCAGGCTTAAAAAAAAAATTCTTTCTTCACTCCTTGTTTTGTAGCAAGGAGATGTGCTGTGACAGGCCATTGTGGGGGAGACGTGACATTTCTCATGACTTCCCAAAGCGGGTGTTGGCGAGTGCAAGTCCATGGGATGGAAGCGAGCAGGAGGATTTCCCATGAGTTCCCCTGAGCCTCCAGTGCTTTCCTGCCAACCCTGGTGGGCACCAACATGGGGCCAGAGTCTGGCTCAGCCACAGAGCAAGGGCTGATGGGTCCTGCAGTGGATCATCGCGCAGCATCAGTGTTGTGCTTCACACCAGTTCACTCTGCTCCTCCAAACACTTCACATGCCGAGCAAATCTGCCGAGTTTTGTTTTTTTTTTTCCATCTACTAGGAAGTCTTCCAAGCCATTAATTTTAAAGAAATTGGCTGTTTCCTACAGAAAAAGTGATGTGCCTGATTAATCTCTAGATCCCTCATATCAGGGCTTTGTCATTAGGCAGCTTTCTTTCGTATGCACCGCTTACTCCAGTAATCAAATAAAATTGCCAAGCCGTGGCATTAAGGTAGAGTGCTGCTCTCCGGCTGCAGAGCTAATGTTCAAATGAAGGGTGCTGATGAGTGTAATAGTGCTTGGACTATTAGCAGCAATATTTATGTAGCCCCGTGAATGTGCTATTCCTTCTGGGGGCTCTGCATACAGGGCTGGGAAATCATCTTGGCCTTCTCTCTTTTTAGTAGTGAGACTTTTATCTACGTCTCTCAAATGGCAAACTAGGCTGCTACCAAGCCCAGACCTCGAGATACATTAGAGAGTTCAAAGGGAAGGAAGGAGTTTGTGACTTGATCTAGCGTGACAGCAAGGAAGGAAATGAGAGAGCATGTGTGCTCCCTTCTGTGAGAACATGCAAACTTCTCCAGGAGCTTGATGTTCCTCCTAATTACAAGTGAACTACTGCCTTTGAATATATACCCATCCTCCCTCTCTTCCCAAACTCTCTACCCATCACCTATGTTGTAACTTCATTAGTAGTAATGTCTGTATTGCCCTGCCGGCTTCAGGTGAGGATTTCAGCTCTCAACTCACAGACATACTCTGAAATAAAGTAGATCTTCTGATGCAGTTAGAGATCAAGTTTTCAGTTTATCCTTATAACTGCTACAGCCCTACAGACTGACCCAGCATGCCTGAGTCCCATTTGAAGCTTCTCTGCAAGCACTGAGGGGCAATTCACTAAGACAGATACATGCCCTGCTGGCCAGGCCTGCATGACAAGACAACCTACAGGTACCCGATACCACCTAACACACCTGAATGCAAACAAGCATCGCCCACGCATCCTCAGTATGCAAGAGCCCTGGCATTTATTCTCCCCTCACCTCTGCAGCAGCAGAGCCTCACAAGTCCCCAGAGCCAACCAGCCCTCAAGGGGCCATTTGTTTTCCTAGAAGTGTCTTAGTTCCTATGGAAAATGTTTGTGCTTCCTAAACACAGGAGAAAATAGAACAGAGTACTTTAAAAGGGGCAGGACATATCTGGTTTGTATAACTGTGACCCAACTGTCTGTCTCTGGACAGGGCTTACGAGTGGTGATTTGGTATTGGGTCTCTAGAAAAACAGTTCTGTAGATGAATACCAGCATAGCACACAAGTGAAAATGAGTGTATTGGTTTTTTGCTACCAAACGAGTAGTAAGAAAACCATCTATTCTTTAATTTGGGTATGAGCCTAAGTTAGTTTTAGAACACGATCTTTAGATGATTGAATGCTTCTTAGGGACTGAAACTCATTATTTCTCTCTCTGCCAAACAGGTCAAGGGCTGTTCCATCCCCTTTTCTTGGTCAAGTACATACAAGTTTGTCCTTGCCCCAGCTTCTGTACCAGGCACGACAAGTCTCAGGTTTGCCTCTGGTGTCACAGGTACAGTCACACACACAGAAACTGGCCTTGGAGGATTTTCTGCCCAGTTACTGATGCACATCTGGATGCCTCAGATCTGAGGGACTGAGCAGAAGAGCTCACCCTCAGCAGACCACCATCCCGGTACAAGTCCCTGAGCAGACTATTTGCCAGACTGACCCAGGCTGCAGATGAGAAGAGGGAGCTCCCACCCTGTCGCCCCTGCACCCCCAAGAGGCACTGGGGAGGAGCAGGGTGCGCCCACACCCACGGCATGCAGGCTCTGCAGTGGGGCTGCAACGCCAGGAGGGGTTTAGGAAAAATACAAAGGAAAAGGCAACGTTTTAAAATAGGCAAGTTGTAAGTCCCCATAGTCACACAACTCACTGGCCCAACGAAGTCAGCAATTAATCTCTGGAAAACAAAACCCTGACTTCAGAGACTACCCTGCTCCAGAAGCAGCTTTCCAAACACGGATCACTACATTTGCACAGGTCTGTAACGGGTCTCTTCAGGCTGACAAATTTAGTTTTGAAGTGAAGAAGTTATTAGCAATAGGTTACTACACATGGTTTCTCTTTTAGAGCCTGTCTCACTGCTGTAAGCAGGAAAAAAAATATTACACTATACCAGAATGATAACAATCAAAAAAAAAGTTACTCTCATTTCTAAGTAGTCACCCTAAGCAGCATAGACTTGTGTTGGGATCTTCCCAGAAAGAATTGCCAAATCATCAGATGCGATCAAACTGCTAGTCATAACAGATGACAACAAGCCTGTGTTGGAAGCTGCTGCCGGGGCTGAGCGGGAGCTGGCTGTTAATCTCAGGGAAGCAGCGCAAGACTCAGCAAAAGCCAGCACTGTGGCACGCAGCGAGCCCCCGGTCACAGACTGCTCCTTCAGATGCACATGTGTGCAGGGTGCACACAGGTGGGAGTATCCCTCCACAGGGAAATGTTCTGAATTAATATGACATTTTAATGTTATGGCTCCACTGTTGAAGCCTCTTATATTGTTAGAAAAAGTGTTGACTCTTCACATTAAAACAGTTCTAATCTTAATACAACAACTCTGTTTCAAATTGAAGTGAATTCTCTGTAAGAGAGGTGAGTTTTCTATTAGTCTCAAGCAGCACATACACTTGGGACTGCTGCATCGAAGCACTGTGAAAAATTTAATTTTATAAAGTTTGTGGCTAAAAACGGTGCAGTACCCATTGTAAATCCTCACTTATCTTAGAAATGCACATCTGGTGGTGGAACACAAAAAATTGTTTGAATTAGATAATTTTTGAAGCAACCTCTGGAAGTGGAAGCCATCCCTCCCCTGAGCCTTCTGCTCCAGCACAAGAGGACCCTCCGCCACGTCTGCTCAGCTCATCTGTTTTCACATCACTGTTGAGACTCCCTACAGCACTAGCACATGGCAATGCGGGATGAAAACTGCAGCCTGTGCAGGAAAGGCTGCTCTGCTCTCC
The DNA here is from genome assembly GCF_965638725.1 of Aptenodytes patagonicus. NCBI lineage: Eukaryota > Metazoa > Chordata > Aves > Sphenisciformes > Spheniscidae > Aptenodytes > Aptenodytes patagonicus. The sequence continues at coordinate 32,570,178 of NC_134953.1, forward strand.
AGCGAGGGGCACCGATGTGTTTCCTGACCTGCGCTGCAATTGCAAATGACAAACTTTTGCAAAGGTTTAAGAAAAGTTTAGTAAACATTTCCTGTTCCCTACTGATACATGATATTCAACAGAAATCAGAAATGCCTGTTTTAGCCAGTCCTGCACACTGACAAACAGATTTTGTTCGTGCGATGAGTCTAGAGCCAGATGAGCAAGGCGTAGGATCAGTCTCGTTATTTCCTTCCTCATAACCTTAATTTTCCTCCTTAATACAAACACAGCTTTCTGCAGTTATTGAAGTGGTTTTAATCCAATAAAACATAAGCAGCATAGATCAAAGAATATCCCAGAGGCACAATACGCAGAAAACTGCTCATGTAAAGTTCAGCAACATAAAATGCAAAGCCTATTTACTTCATACGTAGACAACCCAAAGGTGAGATATGCAAGACATGTCTGTTGCTTTATTCCCTGTGCCGTAATGCTGTCTATCCAATTAAAGTGCATTTGACTAATCACCAGTTAAGATATTTCAATTAATTTAATTAACATGTAATAATTTTACATCATACAAAGATAATACTGTAACTTGTTTTCAGATTAAATTCTAGATTATTGCAGATCATGTCCATTCCTAGATGAAATGCAAGCTACTTTTCTCCCTAGCACCTTTTAAGAACAGGCACAAATTCTGGAAATCTGAATTCATTAAGTGAATGTATGGATTTCATTAAATCCATAGGTGTCAATTCATCCAAGACTATTTATGTGTTTCTTGAATTATAAAGGGCAGATGCCAGCAACTGGAATTTGACATGAGAATACTCCCCATGCCCAGTTACGGTGCTGGTCAGCTTGTCCCTCCCTGGCTCATATCACTTGGATGATCAGACCTGATTCGAGTCTGGTGGTTCACCAGCTATCATGAAGGGCAACCAAATCAACATCAGTTGGCTGTCATTTCTGACACTACTCCTGGTATTTCAGCTTTTGTTCAGACCCAGAGAGAGTTTCTCTGGAGCCCATCACCCAGTCCCAGGCCCCCAGTTCTCGAAGGAAACTGGGAACCAGGAGAGACCACTTCCTAGGTGTCAGCAAGATGCCTCCAGCAGCAAGGCAGCTTAGCCTGGGGGACTTCCCACTGCCAGACCTTCTCTTGCATTCCACACTGGCCTCTTTAGAATTCTGCTTTGGTCTACTAGAAAGCATAAAAAGAAGAAATAAAGATCACTTTCAAAACAGCAATCTTGATAAAAGGGTAAGTAATAGCCCATAGTGCTTTGAAAAACGTTTGCTTGTCAACATCACTTTCTGTGTGAACACAATGATAAGAAATTGTCTATGGCACAAGTCAGGTCCAGTGGAAAGGGTAGGGGAAAACCAAGTCATGAAATGCAGGGGTGGGAAAGGAGAGAAAAGTGACAGAGCAAGGGAGGGCAGCAGCAGGAGCAGGTTGGGATAACATTGTTTTCTGTAATTCCACTGGAGTTTGCCTAGTTTTCTTTATTCTTTACTCTGGGTGTCTCTACCCAGGTCACAGCAAGGCTACTTCTGACCCAGACCACCTTCCAGGTAGTCAGAGATGAGCTCTCCGTTCCCCCCCAAACTGTTGTCTGACTGTGACTCTTTGTACGCTGCTACTCAAACACCCATGTTTTCTGTTGGGAGAGCTTTAATCACAGTCAAAACACCTCCAGGTATCTGCTGAGCTCCCCTACTCAGAAACTGTTCTCCACCATTCATTGGTCACGTGCAAGGCTTTGCACTCCCTGTAGCAAAAGCAAAAGTTACACTTAAAGCCTTTTCTAACTCATTAATAGTTAATTTGATTCACTGACCAGACTCTCTGGCAAGTCTCTAAAGCAAACACTGCATTTGGTAGGTCATCAGCACAGCAGAGAGATTAAGGTGATTACCTGCAACAGCACCAGTCAGCTCCTAAGTATTTTGCCCCTCTGCAGAGGTTCTCACCTATCTCATCAGAAATTGAACACCACCAAATACCCATCATGAGCAACTCCTGCAGAGGACTGGAGAACATGCCTTTCCTTCATTGTCATGCAGTTGTGTTGTTGAAGGATGAAACCGGTAGAAGTGTCAGTGTGTGAAATTCCTCTTTGAAAATAGTGAAACATGGTTTAATACCATCTTTATGAATAAAAAGGAAAGTATACGTTATCTATCCTGAATAGATCCCATGCTTTCTAAATTTAAAAAGTTAACTTTAAAGAGAAATTCCAACTCAGTCAAATGAAACCTACTTCCCTTTGAATTTCCCTTCTGGTACCATACATATATGGTAATAGTTCTGCTAAAGGTGGCCTAATCAGAGGTTACACTGCACCAACTGGAAAGTAATCCCCATAAAAATCATGTCAGAATTTCTCTTAGGAATCCAGCTAATGAAAGGACAAATAAAATGCCAATATTATTTCCAACCTTTGAAAGTTTCCTTTCTGAAGAGTTCTTTTAAGTGCTAATTAATCAAATCAGTGATATTTTTCTAGGGTCAGTGATTCATTACTGCTGCACTAGTTGAAACTGAAGAAGTCTGAAATATGAAACTAAATAGATCATATTTCTTCCATAGATGGTCAAGCTGAATTTGCAGGAAGGGTAGACATTAACTTGAGTCAAATACATTCTGAATCACTTTTTTCCTCTCTCTCCTTTTGATAGCAGTACAGTATTAGTGACATGAGATTACCAGAAAACTTTCCTTTGACATCCAACCAGCGCTTGACCGGTGCAGATCAGCATCACCAGGTTCACCCTTCCCTCTTGTAACTAACCCAACAAGAGCCTGAATGGGCTGAAGGTCATCACATCCCCAGCAAGGTTAGTATATGAACTTAGCCATATTCTTCATGCAGGACCAAAATCTGGTTTTGACTGCAAGGATGTGGAAGATGTTTCTGAATTCAAGGCGAGCAACAGAAGTCAGCTTTCTGCACAGATAGAAAACAGGGAGTGGATGTAACCTCACACCAACTACCTCTCTCCACCTTGGCACCCCTCCTATCAGAGCTTTTTAAAATGTGTATCTAGAAAGTAATGCTAAGAAAATAACGTCAAAGGGAAATGCAAAGAAAGTAATGTTAAGAAAAAGCAAACTGATGAAGGACCATCAAGAAGGGTAAGAAATGGAAAGAAGGATGAGTAAGACCAAGGGGAGAGAAAGATGGATACTTAAAAATAAGTGAGAACAGTAAGATAAAGAAGGAAGGAAAATAACGAGAAGAAAAAGAGAACAAAGAAGCTCAGTTAAAAGAAAAACAAGTTTTGAACCATCTCACAAATGAATGTTTTTTACATGATGAAACCAAGGTTAGGCAGAACTTGATTTTTACCAAATGCTTCAGCTGAACATTGAAAGTCAGCTACATTTCTGCACAGAAGAGGGGAAAGCAAAGGTAGCCCTGGAAAAGTTCAGAATGCCACAGCTGAATTTGGGGTGGGAGAAAAACCAGCAGACGTGATGGTAGCAACACGTGTGATGTGAACTGTTACATATAGATAACTTTATAGGTAGATAACTTCTACGTATTATCCTGAAACCTTGTACTGATCAACTGCACACGCGTATGCCAAACACCAACCAATTTAATTTATCATCATATTCCTAAGGAAACACACTCAGACATTAACCTAATGCAACTGAACATTTGAAGAATTTGTCTTCATCAACAAAATAAAATATGCAGGTCTTTCAGATCCTCAGCTGGAAGAAAACATTTATGTAATTTCAGTGCCAATCTCAATGCCACAGAAACGCAATTTAGGAATTGACATTGAGTTATTACAGGCTATTAGATTTTTTCTGTTTCTTTTTTAATTAATGTCTGACTTCAAAATAAAAATTACATGCAGAAACTTCTACCTGCAATTGCACAAACATAGTCTAAAGTTTGTCACGAAAGAAAAAAGTTGGCTGTTTTTTTGGGGCAGCAAATGCTGCTCAAAATCTCCAGTTTTAACAATCTTTGTGACATGTAAGGTTTGCCAGAGAGTACACAACATCACGGGTAACATTATAGGTAATAAACACTGTTCTAACCAGTAATTTGTTGGAGATTATAGGGAAGAATTATTATTACTTGATGCTGCTTTCAGTGTATTTTTTCAAATCTACAGACAAAATACTCATAATGCTTTGGGTATTTCTCCACTTCAGGGCAGAATTAAGTGCTGGATTTTTCTTCTGACACTGAAAGGTCCAAAATCAATGCATTTATTGGTACTAATGCTCCTGTTAGCCCCTTTTTTCCACAGAAAGTGGTTGAATACCTTTGGCTAACTATGCCCCATTTCCCATCTCATTCACATGCTGCTTTGCACAATCAACTTTTCAAAAGTGTCAGCCTAAAACAATCACGTGGCCACCAGCGTACAGAGCTTGTGGGTAGAAGAAACATTTAAATTGTTCAGTCCTTTGAGTTATTAAATAAAAAGAAACCCCAAGTGCTTAATGCCATTTTTTGAGGAAATATTATGTCCCAAAGCATAGATGATGATTTATTTGCCCACCAAATGGAGCAGGAGCTGTGCAACAAGAGCAGGATAAAGACTGAGGTTCCTCTGACAAGTTGAATAAATCCAGATTAAGAGAGATGTTTGTAGAGCTCTGGGTTTGGCTTAAGCCTAGTGCTTTAGGCTTCGTATTTCTACCTTCCCATTTCAACTAAGCCTGCAGAAATACAACGGTGGACATTGACAGAGTGATGTTCCCTCTGCTGAAGCCAGACGATGCCCTGCTGCTAGTGTCTAGTGCACGGTGTGGAACAGGACACATGTACCTGCACCATGCACAGGTACCACACCTCGCAAGGACTAACAGAGCTTACCAAGACAACAACACAGCTCTAGGTGCCACCTGGGCAACCACACATGAAAGTTTGTTATATTTTTTTCATTTTAGATAAAAATATATAAATGAGGATTATGGACCAGATGCTGCATTTTTGTTCAGGAAATCCCCTAATGGACCTTAGCAGGTCCAAACTACTGAAGAGCTTAGTAGTCTGTCCTGGGTGATGCTATACAGGCAGCTTCCAATGGAGAGAATAATTATTAAGGTTGGGGTTTTTTTTTCCCCCACTGACAGTTGAGGAATGTAAGAGCTTGTGTATGGATGAGGTGTTTTCTGTTCTTAAGCAATAAACCTTTAAAATCTGTATAAGATACCAGATTAGCCAAGTGAAAACAGGAAGGGTTTTTTTTCCAGAAGAACACACATGAAAGGACACTTTTAGTGGAGAAAATATTGGCAATGATAAAAGCCCTCTGCAACCCTCTCTGTGGTAGCCGGATTTGATGAGTTTGTTAAAATTAAAAACATAATGTATATATCCCCACTGCTGTTGTAATGTTGATTCAAACCCATGGAATTGTCCTTCTAATTTTATTTCTCCGAGAGACTGTTTCAAGCAGGTTTGCCTCCAGGCACCTAACTGGAAATATTCCCCACAGCCTCCCATCCAAATAGTATTAGCATTTTGCTCCAAAGGCATATATCTCCACAAGGCTTTGCTACACTCATGACTAGTAATTAAAAGATTCAGAAAACCTTCAGGACTACACCCACACATATGAGAACCACATGGCAACCTGCTGCTGCTGAGTCCCTGATAACAGCCTAGTTAATTTTCTATAAAAGAACAAAGTTGAATAATTACCTCTACAAACCAGTTCCAGTTTTGTTCCTTTGCAACCTTCCCAGCCACGTGCACACAGCCATGCTGGGGGAGGATGGATGTACGCTCCCATACAGGAAAAATGGCCAGAGCTTTGCTGGAAGAGTTTGTTTTGTATAGATTTTTATTGGAGTTGCAACCTTTTATTAAATATTTCTCTCAAGCACAGGACTTCTCCAGTAAAGCATGGCTGGTTTACCTGCAAGCACAGGCTGGTGTGGGTCTTCCCCTTGTAGGTCCTCATGCAAATTAAATGAGCACCTGAAGCTACAGGGGCAGCACTAAGAAAATAAGCTGCCAACTCCTGCAGAGAACAGAGCTATTAATCACTGAATTGAAAATGGAGAGGCAACACCTTCAGGCTGCAGTTGCCCAAATTTGCACCCACTGGGGATGCAGAGAAGAGCCATCCAGCACACCACCACCTGCATGCTGTGAGCAGTCTGTCCTCAGCACCATCAGCCCTCAAGATTAAGGACCACAATAAGTCTTTAAAACAGGATGATACCAGTGAGGTCCTGCATTATTTTATGGAGAATTGACTTGGAGAGTAACTTTCATCCAAATTAAGATGGAAACAGGACTACTGGATACAGTCAGATGTGTGACACAAGGAAGCACCCCAGAGCACAAACAAATGCAGTTATGGCCAACCCACAGCAGCACCCCTCTCCCAGCCGCTGCCGCAGACACATGGCACCCAGGGGCTCCTGTGCAGCAGGCATGAGTTGGCAAGAAACGAGCACTGAGCTGAGAGATGGGCTAGGAAGAGTGAAGGAAAAAAAGTCAGGTCCAAATTAGCCCAAAGTGGGAAAACAGAAACAAATTGAAATGTTAGAATAATTTATAAAAAACATTTTGTTTCATTTACAAATGGCTCTATTATCTACTTTGTAATCTTTGTAGCAATGGCAAGGAAAGAATAAGAGCATCAGATGAGAATTATGGGGTAATGTTATTCATAAGCAAGCCTTATCTGTCTCTGTACAGCTTGCATATTTTTTATAAATAGCTAAATTCGTTAACCATTCGAAGTTTGGAAGCCAAGAGATTCGTGTCTCACCTCATTTCTCAGAGGAAATGGATTTATATCTGCCATACAGCTGACTTCTAATTAGTCAGAGGTTTTCAGCTTGGTGATTCTGATGAACCCTCCACAATATTGAATCATCAGTTGTGTGAATACCAGAGTCCAGCCACTGACACTGTGGAAATAACAGGTAGCATTTTAAAAAGGAAAAGGTAACTTGCTGACAAAGCACCATTTCTGATCCGTGTTCACTGAAGGAAAACACTCTCCCATCACTGGATTAGACGATGCCAACAAAAAACAGTGCATTTTCTTCCCTATTTGCTTCTCCACATGTAGATTACATTCTTCAACAAAAAAAAAGGGCAAATTTCAGCAATTATGAAGATTCCTATAATCAGGCATAACAACAGTTTTAAGAGCTTTAAATACAAAAAGTCTAGTTTTTTAATATGCTTTAAATTGCAGATTAAAGTAGGCCACTGTCATTATGACTTTATTGTCTACTTTAAAATTTTGCATGGTTTAAAGTAGTAATTTATCTTTTTATTGAAAGCTTCCAAAAAGTCAAGCTGAGAATGGTTTTATTCCCTTTTATCTAGGGAATAAATCATCTAACTGATACAAACATTTTCTTTAAAATTGCTTTTTCCACAGTTTACTAGACTTTTTATTTTGAAGGAAGCAGTTTAAGGAATTTTTCACTGCAGTTTTAGTGATTAATAATTAAGCTCACATGGTTTGACTATTTTCATGATTTCTAAAGGCAAATCTTCATATTGCCTATCTGATGCTCACCTACAGAAATGAGTAACATGCATTTCAAAATAAGAGAACAATGGGAAAACAATGTGTTACAATAATATTGATTTGTTTAAAATTAGACAATTACTCTGAAAACATTAGTGGACTGGCTTCCTTCTTTGCTTTGGATTTGCATTGCTTTCTCACCAGGGCAGAGACAGTGAGTGCCTGAAGAGGCTACGGAGACGGGAGCCATGTCAGGGCATCTTGCAGAGACCTTCGGCGGTTCACAGCGCTCAAGGTGAAGGACGCAAATGCCCTGCCCGAGAAGGGCTCTTGCGAGATGGGGCCATTACTCTGGGAGAAACCCTGTGCTCTTTTCCTTCCAATCTCTCCCTCAATCCCTTGGGTTTCTGGGAATTCCCATTTACCCCCAGTTGTAGGTATATAAGCCGGTGAAGCCAATGCTTGCTCAACTACCCTTGTGTGCTGAGGTTTATATACTAGTAGCTGTGAAAAAGACATATTTCTTCTTGAGGATACCTCTTGGCATGCTACTAATTGGCTGCCTTCACGCGATATTTGCCAGTACAATATTCAAATGAAGCTTCCTGAAGGCAGAGACCTCACAGAAAGCAGTGACTAACTAATATATGGTTAAGTAATCGTGCAGACCATGTGAGTTTGGGGCCCTCCTCCCCACCCCCTGCCACTTTTTTGAGGCTTCGCAGAAATAACAGTTAACGGCACCCAACAAGACAAGAGCAGGAATGCAGGTCAGAGAAAGGGGCACTGCAATAAGTTCATAATCTGAGGACACAGCTGAGAAAGCTTTCATTTATTTTATTTTTTACTTATCTAAGCTGAATTTGGTTAAGCTTTGCAAACTTTTTGTTATTAAATATCAGGTAACAGAACTTAGTACCCTGAGCTAAGCAGCACACTCACACAGAAAGGTGCCCAAGTATTCTCATCAAGAAAATAATTTTTTAAACAAAATAGGGAATATCATCCTTATTTTATAATTTGGGGAGCTGAGGTAGGCTGAAAGTCTTGCCCTGGGTAAGGTAGGTAATTTAAGATCCAAAGTCTTAACACGGTCATCCTTAGCCCTCATTTTATCAAGCTATACTTCATTATCTCCTGCCTTCTGTTCTTCACTGGATGGTAGCATTTCAGTCTTTTTTATGCTTAGCAATGGGCCGTAACCATTGTAATCCAACATAAATCCATCTAACATTCCAATAGAGACAATAAAGAGATAGATAAGGAACAAAAGTTAAAGATTCTTTGTAACATGTTCAGAAATGAAGGAATAAAAGCATGTGACAGAAAACTCTCTGAAACAACATCCAATAATTGGCAATATTTACAAGAGATACATCACTAATGGTTCATTTAACTTTGCAATATCTTAAATTCACTCATTTTGTGAAACTGGAATTATTCATAAGAGTTTATTACAAGTAGATTAATATTCATTGGACAGTTGGCAGAAGATGTATGCTTAAAGTCTCTGAATTGTTTTGCAAAAGAAAAAGAACCATCATTTTGTGAATTTTGGACAGAGAACTGATTGCAATCAGTATTATCCAGAAGTTCATTAGACACTGAAACACTCTGTGTAGAAAGGCATCATTTAAGTTAATCACTACCTGGTTGTCAGGCAGAGAACAGCTTGCCGAGTTCAATGTTTTATAGTCTTAGATTGCACATTACATCTCTCTGAAAAGCAAGGATTTAGAAATGTGTTCATACCGCTTATTAGAAGTAATATTTTTGGTTTACATAAACTTTGATATAGCCAATTCTTGAAGTATTTGAGAAACAGCAGTTTTCAAACAGAGCAACACAGTTTAGATCTACAATCTACCAGGCTCTCAGAAACACCTCTCCTCGCCTTCTTTTGGTGAAGACTAGAATACATACGTTGTTTACTAGCGAGGTATCAGTTTCAACAGGATTTCTACAAGTTCAGTCCCTTACTCTGCTTTGTTTCTCCATTCACTTAAATCATTGGCAAGTCAATACAGCAAACACCACCAGGATGTGGTGGTGGGACTGGGATGCCCAGGTCTGTCAAAGGGCTGGTGCTCTGAGGACCGCTGCAGACACCGGTAAATTGTTTAGTTATTTAACTCGCACCAAGATACACGAACAAAAATTAGCAGAAAAGATGTATGCATTTAAAAATAGGCAAGACAGCATTGGGGTGCCCTTATGCAAAACACAAACAAGGAACAAAAACAGAAATAAGTGATTTGTTTCCTGTGGGTTTATAAATGTGAATTGGAGGACCGGAGAGCTGACCTCCAGCAGCTGACACGCTTCCCTGTGCATCTGGACCCGCAGACAGCAGACACCGCTGGCACACAAAGGCTCCTTCCCAACACCTGCACAAGTCCACGGACTTATGTAAAGCAGCAGACTAGCAGTTTTTAAAAATACATCTCAGCATTAATCCATCAATACATATTATTTGTCTACTACTATATATAAATAATGCATACTACTAAGTAATATTTCTACCTATGCATGGCTCCAGTTGATCATGGTAATCACATGGAAAATGAAAAAGTAAAAGTCTCATTGCTTGCCCCCATCACTTGACAGGAGCATCTCTTTTGTACCTGTGTTAGCCATCAGGATGGGAATTGCAGGAAGAGCAGACATAAAACTGTCAAATAAAAGAAGACACTGCAGTAATGCTCTCATTGTGAGACAGCAGGGAATAAGAAAAACGTGTCTTGGATCAATAAAAAAGCATTTGCGCTTCTAGAACTTGTCTAATTCAGAAATCTCCAGAATTACAAATGTTGCCTCATGCATGCCAGTGACTACTGCTATCTCCTGTTATTAATGGGTTCTTTTCTCAAGTCTTCTACTTATTCATGCACCTTTTTTCAGCTCGACAGCACCATGACACTCCTAAGTGTGTCCTATTTTCTTTTATTTGGTTTTGCCCCACGATGAAGACAGAACATTACCTAGCAGATAAAGCAAGCACACAGCATGTACACCTCTGTTACAACCTGTAAAAGGAGATTTCACCATGAAATCCACTGTTCCTCTAACTATGATTCTCTATTGAGAATTTATTAAGCCCACCTTTAGGTCTCTTCTCAGTAGTGCATTTAATGCAGTGTTTCACAGTTGGCTGCATAAATCACACCATGTCAAATTACCTTATAGCATGTAATTAATGATGACAGCTGCAAATGAATGCATCTTGCATCATCACATAAGGCTTCACTCAGGAAAAATCAAATTTGATTGTGGCTTCATTAGAAAAAAATGTTTTGTAATACACCAGCCATACCTGCACTTCATCAGTAGCACATCCCTAGCAAGACAAGTGGTCTGCTCACAAGGAAAAGTCGTAAAGTTTCTGAAATGGCTTACTTAAAGTATGTGTCTCATTCCAGCATTTAGACTTCTTAAGTAAGCCTGGAATTCAATATCGAATCTGCTATTGCTTTTCTTCGCTCCAGGCTCAGGCAGGGATCCAGACAGCCCCACACAGACCAAGACCTCTCCCCTGGTGATCAGGGGAAGGACCATTTGCTCCCATAGCAAAGGATTTGTCAGAAAACGTAAAACACAAATCAGGCAGCCTTACTCCTCTCTTCCAAGTCCTTCCTTTGGAGACTACACGATAGGGGTGAGTCAGGGACTTCAGTCGTTGATGCTACTGCAACGTCCAGATGCTCATAGGAGCACTTGGACAATTTGGATCATCTACTGTATCCTTGCTGTATGAGCATAGAGACCCAGTTTAACTTTTCACAATATTTTGCTTTTTTTTTTTACTTCTGTCCCGCGCTGCCAGGTCCAAGCTGTGTATAACCAGGGCAGAAAAGCTCTTGCTGCAGGAAAGCCATGAGCAGCACCAGCCTTGTTGCAATGAAGCCCCCAGCCAGCTGCCTATTAAAGCACCATTGTCATGTAACTTCTCAACATGAGATCATTTTTACAGGCCAACAGTAAGGCCAGGAAACACCATGGCTCATGCTGTCATTCCCACATTTCTCGTTCCAGCCTTGGTCTTCCCCACAAATGCAGCGGGATGACCTCCAGCAGGGCAATGGATCTGCTCCCCTGGCAGCAGGCTGCCACTCCAGGAGAAAACTGCAATAATGGTATTTCACCATGTCTGTTTTCTTTGTTTACTATAAAATTATGCACAGTGGGGTCAGTGTTTCACCTTGAGTAGTGGAAAGATGATTCTCAGCTGTATTGAATTTTTTTTTTTTCTTTAAGCTTGAACATGCACCCTGAGAAAAAGGACACTCCCTCACCTGTCCCCTGCTTCTAAAAAATAGAGGGATTTGGAGAGTTAGGAGAAGGGTACAGTGCAACAGAAAATCAGATCAAAATAAAATGAAAAACCCATTGCACAGTCAAATTAATATCTAATTTCTTACAATACTAACAACATAGAAAAAATGCCATACATGAGCTTTGGGGTTTTTTTTCCCCCACCACCATCACCTGCAACCCACATAGCATAAACATATGCATAATGTTATTCCATGGGAATCCTTGAAACCAGATAACTTTATATGTATATGCAAAATCAACACATATTTGAATTTCACAATGAGAACAGGGCTTTCGTAATAAGTCTATTTTTGGTCTAGGTATTTATAACTATCCTATACTAAATTGAAAAGAAGTAACAGTTTAAAAATTCATCCCGTATTTGCATAAAGTTTGTGGCTAGAGCTAATGTTAATGAGTTCATAATATCATTGTACCTAAAAAACAGTTTCCCTAGCTAAGGAAAAGCAAACAGCAGTTACTCAGTGGCAAAAATTCACACACACACACCAAATTTGAGGAATGGTTATCTTCACCATTTTCACCTAAAAACCTGCTTGCATACTGATGCCACTATCAGCGCAGCAGAGACTCCCTCCCAATGCTTTGGTTTCTCATCAAGTGAAGATGCAGAAGCACTAGTGAGTGGACACCACGGTTAAGACACTCTTCAGCAGCTCAGAAGGGTTGCAGATGAAATGTTACATGTTCAGAAAGTAAATTTAATGCCATACTCAGCTTAAGTGTTGACATGATTCACTGCACCGTGGTGCCGGGATAGGCAGCGGCACAGTACATTACACTGCAAACCAAAACACCCACAGAGCAGCAGGGACAGGGAGTATACAGACGCCTTGCCCAGCACAGAGCACTACAGTGTTAGATTATCTGCCAGTGGATAAATTACATTTCAGGCATCCCCTTAGCCATAATTTATGCAAGATCATTTCAGAGATAAATGACAGACACAGGCAAACCACACATATCTTTGGGAGAAAAAAGGACTTCTCTTTGCCAATCATGAGGAAGGTCTGATACCACCCTGATTACCACACTTAGGTTATTTTTAGTCATATCACTATTTCAGCCTGCACATGAAACAGTGGCAAGGAGCAGGGAGGCTGCAGGAGAAGGCAGGCTGTGGCAGGATGATGATAACCCCTTGTAACCCAAATAGCAATGAAATGGTCAACAACAGCCAAGCAGCTATGTGCTGAAGGGCACTATCAAACCCACCCATGCCCTCAGAGCCACTCACCAGGACAGCAGAGCAGACCTTCTACCCACCACCTTGCAAACAGCCCCCTGCCCTTCCCAGCCCTCTTATCTTCTCTAGCTGCAGCTTTTTTTTCTCAGGGGTGGGATTGCCACCAGGTGTGGGCAGTGAAGGCAACGACCCACCCTGCCCTTACCCTCCTGCTTTTCCATGGGTAGTAACAGGGGAACTTGCCCTACCTTCTTGAACCTGAGGCTGCTTTAGCCCCAAAACCTTTAACACTCTTTGCTATCTTGTGTCAGGCAAACGGCTGTTGACAGCAGAGCTGCAAAAGTGCTGCCCAGGTCTCCTCCTGGTCCGAGTTGCTGAACCCCACCTCCCAGGTTAGGACGTGGTTAGGCAAGCAGCAGCACCTTGCCAACAAACGTGCCTGTATTTGCTCTGCACGTCGCACATTCTCCCCCTCCTGGGGTGAAGCTGGTGGAAAAAGGTGTTTTTCTAGCACGTTTAAAGCTGTTTGGGAGAGAAACTGAGATTATACACATGCCCTTAGTATTTCCCACTTAAGGGGAAACATCATTTTCTGCACTCCCAGGCTGTGCTGGCAACATGACGAGAATGAAAGGTGTCGATTTGCTAGGGAACACCAAAATTTGTCTTTAGAAAGCAGAGAAAGACAAGGAGAAAAATCAGATTTTTGCTTTTGATGGCTGCAGCACTGGTCCGTAGAGGAGCGGTGGGGCTGGGCACAGAAGTCATTACTCTTGTCTAAGTTCAAGAAAGTTGAATTTACCTGTCTGGGTGTTTTGCACCCCCAAAAACTGCCATAATCCTGTTGTGTTGGGGGAAGGTGAGAAAATGAAGTGAAAGAACCAGAAAAGTCCCAACCTGGCTGTGAAAGCCAGCCGAAGGGCTGTCATTGGAAACCGTCAAAATAACTGTGTTCCCGTTTCTTTATGTACGAGCACACTATGCGTCACATAAGTCACACATATGGCTTGTGCATGGCTTTGAAGCAGAACTAACACAACATGTTCTCTCCCATTACAATATGTTTTTAATATTTGCCATTTCATCTATTTTGCTTTGATTTTTATTTTATCTGTTTGTTTTAAAGCTGCAATGAGAATTGGATTTCTCTCCCCTCAGCCCAAATCAGCTCTGAGTTGTTTGCTTTCCTATTTCTTATCTCCCATCTTCTTCTTTTCCCACCCTTACAATCTCGCTAAATTTAAATCTATAAAACTCCCCGAAATTGCCCTGCATAAAAAATGGCTTAGGTTTCTGCAGGAGCGCAGTAAGCTTAACTACGTATCTGTTATTAATAGATGACATGTCTCAATCCCTTAAGCTTTCTGCTTTGTCTTAATTATCCAGAGATGCTGTTAGCACCAAGAAGCCGAGCTCAGCATTGAGGTTTACTGTGCTAAACACTGCACGTAAACACATTTCCACCCCAAGCGGGTGGTACTGGCATCCTTCATCCCTGGAGGCTGGGGGGACTGCAGAGAGCCAGGGCTGTCCTCCATCTCCTCTCCTCTCCATCCCAGGGAGTGGATGCCACCAGCTGGGACCAGAGGCACGCAGGTGAAGCCCAGCCTCAGACCAAAACAGAAACGCCTCGTTGCTCCATGGCTGCAGTACTTAGCAAAGACCCGGTCTGTCTATCAGGGGAATGCGGGCTTTCCCATTCAACTCAAAAAGAGGTGACACAAGTATAAAGCCAACAGGAGCAGTAGGTAATTAGGTCAGACTTTTCTACCAGGGAAATTCTCATGCCCTGGGGCATAATGTGGTCTCTGTTGTGGCCAAAAATATCCATCCTTTTGCTGCTAAACCCCATGCATTTGGTTAGCTATGCGTAAAAATATGAAAGCATTATGCTGACAGCTGGATCAAAATGCAGTAAAGTGATCTGGAAAAAACCCTAAAATCCTGCAAATGTGAATTTCCCCAAAGTGTTTTTCTCTTGGTATTTCAGCGCTGGGGAGAGCTGGCTGGAAATGGCAGGGGCACATTCCTTTTGACGAGAGCAGAGAACCAGCATCTGGCGGAGAGGGAGGGTCCAAACCAAAACAATGTCTAACACCATTTATTTGCTAACATGCGAGGACTGATTTCCCTCTGTCCTTCCACTGCTGGTGGGTTCAGTGTACGAGGAAGCTGCCCAGGCTCAACCCCCTGCTGGGACAGGGTTGTTCAGGAAAGCCCAGCCAGCCAGCCCATGTGAAGTGCTGCTGGAGACGGCTCTTTTCCATGGCAGGCCATTGCTCTCTAATTCCGGCATGGTAACATGCAGCATAGAAAAACATGCAGCACAGAGAAACGAGAACATTGTTTGGATGTGACCTATTTGGGTGTCACTGTGGTTGGCCCATGGCAGTGAAAGGTGGAGAGGGGTTTTGCTTATGGAAATTGTTTTGCCTTACTCACGGCTCAGCTCCTGGAGCAGGGAAAGGATCTTAATTGCTTGAGCTCAGGAACTGACAGAGAAAAAAACCCCGAAACCCAACCCATTTTCTGTTCAGAATAGATTTTTTAAGTGGCAAAGTAATTGTTCCTTTAATTTGTTTTTTGTTTTATACAGTCTGACAGCTGTCGGCATCCAGGAGGGTGTGAAATGCTGCAGGGACCAGGGTGTTAAGTCTGGCTTGTAGCGACACTGGCCATCGTGGTTTTAGGGCACAGCACGACACAAGTCTGTGATCATATGTGCTGGATTTGGTCCTTTTCATAACTTTAATTTAAAAGGTTACATGGATGTTTGCTTGTTCTTGTGATTTTAACAAACCACACATTTCTCTAAAACTGATGTAAGAACAGCTTTAAGTATCCCAGTAGTAGGCTGATACACTCATGATTGCCTGACCTCAAAACAGTCATTCTGCATGACTGAGTGAAGAGATTTAAGAATTTACCCCATCGCAGTATTAACCCCTGAAGACACCCAGCTCCCCCCCTGAGCCTGTGCCAGTGCACTGAACCTCCCAAGCGCTCCCCTTGCTCCCATCTCCTCCCTTCCTAATCCCCATCACCTGCATACTGGGATTTTCTCCTTCGCCCTGGGCTGCTGCTCAAATTTCCCTTGCTTTAAAGCCTAACAAAGACAGGGTTTAACAGCACCAAAAAAAGCAAGAGAGCCAACAAGAGCCTGCTAGAGCTGAAAGCGTCCAGAGAGAGGAGACGACTGGAAGCAACATTTTGAATGAGATGTTTGCAGAAACCTGCCTCTCTGGTCAGATGTTTTACAAATGAGACTGGTGCCACCTAGAAGAAGGGTTTCCTTTTGAGAAAGATGAAGTTAGGTGAGAAGAAAGCAAGTTTGGGAGGGCTGGTTGGGAAACTGATGAGGTTTCCCAGGGAAACAGAGATTACCTCTGTAATTGCCATCCACGTGGATGTGCTTATGACACATGAAAGCCGAACCCTGAAATGTGCCGCTCCAGTGGCATTCACGCTCCTGCCTTCAACTCCATCTTCCGCCCACGTGAAACACATGAGCAAAGATGCAGAAGACGGGGAAACATGAAGTCTGAGATGCTGCAGAGCCCATCAACACCACTGCAGGGGGAGAAAAATAATTAGGCAATCTTCAACTCCCCAGGCATGCATTGGGCTCGCAGGCAAAGTACTGATGAAACCCACCTCAGCGGTGTGGGAGACTATTTTTCCTTTACATTATATTCTCCCTCACAGCGTCTGCTCAGCTATGTGGGCTCCGTGCCCACGGGCTTTGCTTTGGGAGAGGCGGGCGGGCAGCTGGGCAATTCTGCCCAGGAAAGGCAAAGGCTCTGCTGCTGCTCCACAACGTGCTGACGGTGCCTCATTTGCAGCATTTGCAGGAGAAGTATTTTATTTATCCTAACATGGGGCACAGGAGGGATATTGGCTGCCTGCAACAACCTGCTTCAGCTGCCTTCTGGGGCAGGCAGCTCCAGAGGCAGCGGAGGAGCTCAGTTTCCATGAGCATCAAGTCCTCGACCTCTGGACTTCAACCACAGGAGCAGCTTTTTGTAACAAATATTGGGGCACTCAGAGTGGACTGATGCTGCAAAATCGCTCCATGCAGGTCAAACACATTGCTGCAGGAGCAGTGTATGCTCCAGACAGCAGCACCAGCACTCTCCAGACCAGGGAGAAGAGCCGCTAAACCACCCATCCTCATTCTTCATTCTTTCCCATCACTAATAAGTCAGAAGATAATTTTCGCTATTTTTCCTCTCTTTTATAAAATAAAATCAGTATCTTCCATCTGAATTTTGCATATAAGTAGTAAATCCAATTAATCCCTATTGTCGCAAGCAGAGCTGACACCTTCTGGGTTATTTTCTTTCCTCCCCCCCCCCCCCCCCCCCTTGTTTAGTAGCCCTGTCCCTGTATATTTCTGCAAAATGAGTAATTTGTATGAAAATGCATTTCCTCTAGCAAGTACTTTGGCTTTATGTCTTCTGGGTTTGTAATGCAATGAATATCCTCACTGCAGATCTGTTGTTTCCTTTTTAATTCTTAAAAGGGAGAAAAACAGTTAAGTGTTTGTAAAGTCTTATCCTATATTTTCGGTAGTGGAAAATAAATGAAGTGAGTTTCATTTCAGGAGGGTTTTTTCCAGATATTCCCCAGGGCAAAATTTTGAAGCAGCAGCAGAGTCAGGTTGTATCAAACATGAACAGTATCATACATATCTCTTTCTCTCTCTCTCTCTCTCTTACATTTTGACATTTGAAATCGTCCCAGCAAAAGTCCTCTTAATTTTATATGTTGCATTAATTTCAAGTCAAGTGCACGCACTATGGCTAGAGTCTGCTGAGTCAGGAGTATGTACATTTTTTCTACTTTTATCATTATTCCTTTATGGTTTCACAAAAATTGAGTCTTGTTATAATTCAACCATCCTGACTGATACCGTGCAATTTGGCACAGAGTCCTTCTTTATAGTTCTCTCCAAATTCACCTCTTCCTACAAGTGGGTGTCTTTCATTATGGCTGACATTAATACTGAATGAACTAACAGCTGCTTCTTGCTAATGAGCTGGAGCAAAAAGAAATCTCTCGGTGGCTGCAGTTTCAAGCTTGGCAGCTTGCCTGCTGAAATCTCTTAGAAGGAATCTGGCTCGCTAGAAGCAGGGGTCTAAAATGTTTTTAGCTTTCTGTCAAGTTGCAGCAACATTTCATGTACTGATAGCATGTTTCTAAGTGGGAAAAGCAGGAATACGTGTTCATTTCATGTATACCCCCTACAGTAAAAGTTAACTGTAGTACTACATTTCTATGTGATCATGACATAAGCATCCCAGTGCCTGAAAGTCTCTTAATATTCTCCCTATACTTCTATATGCAATGTTATAATACAATAAAGAACCAGCAGATGAAGAAAAAAAGTAATTTATGTATTAAAGAAGACCCTTACCGTATGGACCTGAGCAAGAAAGACCTGCTGTCAGCACTGCCGATGGCATCCGTGTGCCCTCAGACCAAAGCCAGGTACCCCCGCAGAAACCCTGCCTGGGAGTCGATGGGAAGTTTGCCACAGGGGGCAAACGCTGGGGGCTGAATTCTGCCTGCCAGCTCAGTGAGGGACCCCATCCAGGCTGCAGCCCATAGCCAGAGGCACCTGGGGATAACAATAATCTGAGGAATTGCACAAGGTTTATTTTCAGTTTCTGTTAAATCCCACTGAGATCCATATCAATAGCCTGTTGCCCTCAGTAAAACATATACTTAATTTACACTAACATTGGTTGACATATTTAAGTGCTCTGTGTCAAAACCCCATTTCCTCTCCTTGAAATGTCATTTTCAGGAAGGTGAGGGGACACTGAACGTGGCAGTAACCCCAGAAGGTCACTGTCAGATCAAAGACATGAAATTATTAACCAGCTCAGGATACTCTGCCATATATAATGGTAGAGATCAGTATAATTAATTAACATAAAAATAGCTAGCAATTACAATTTTATGTGGGTTTATGTGTGTGTGTGTATATACATGCATACACACAGGGTTTTACTGCGAGTGATGTTTTTTTTGGTTTGGGGTTGGTTTTTTTCCCAAACCACATTTGGACGAGCCCCTAATTTGCAGAGCTTTTATTACAGTTGAACCACCAAAGAGTAGACTTTTCCACCTAAATGAAACCTTTACATACTTTCTCCATTTGTTGTGTGCTTCACTTTATCTTACCCAAAGTTTTGCCAGCTTTTTGAGAAACAACATATGGAATGAATATTTCGAGCTAGGGTAGTTATAAGAAGTGAGTCCATGTGCTGAGGGCAGAGCATGACCAACCACCCTTTTCCAGGGGTTTCCTGGGAGCCATTCTTAAGAAGCTTTCTTGACTAGAGATGAGTAGGTTTTTAATAATTTCATTAAGATAAACTGTGCATGTATGAAGTTCTCTCCAACCTTTGAAATTCTGATTGCCAGCAGCAGCACATTACAATACGACTTTTTATTAGGGGACAGATTTAAGGTTAAGGTTATAGTTAACCAGGCTTATATGGACAACTGAAACTAAACCCAGATGAAACACTGACTCGATTATTTTAAATAAATGAACGCTTTAAAAGAGGGTCCCAGAGCTGACAGCATTCAGCTGAACCTTGGCAATGCCATCTGTAGTACGTCCAAAATAAAAGCAAGGGGCTGAAGACCTGGAGCCTGAGGGGACCTGAGCAGAGAGCGGTTGCAAGGCAGGCTCCCCGCCATGAAATAACACTTTCTGACATTGATCTGAAAAATATGAGAAAAACCCAGTCAATGCTTTCTTTTTCAAGAGCATAACTGCAAAGTTTCTGACCAGCTCAGTGTTTTTTGCAGCATTACAATTTTGCTTTAACTAGAGAAACATTTCCCCAGGAACATTTTCCTGTCTAAAGCAAACTAAAGATGCCAAGTGAAGCTTAGAATATTTCTTCTGGAGCACAGTGGTTTAATTTCTGACTAATTTTCATGATTTATATTGACTATTCAACAACTAAGATACAGGGCCTGAGTTTAGTTTATCTTTGCTTCTAATCTATTTGATGATGTTACTTAACAAGAGATTCAAGTGAGGATGTTTTTTGGGGCAATGGAGGAGTTTGGTGAAATAAATTTTTCGATGATAAACAGAATTATAAATTAGAATGGCTTAGTTACTGTGTTGCAAAAGATCTTTGAAACATTGTCTCTTTTTTAAATTCAGAAGTTTATAAAATTTGTCAAATGACTTTGAAATGCAAAGTATAGCAGGTTTTATTTCCCCATTTTGGTGAAATAAAGCACCATGGAATCAGTTTTTCTTATTTAAATACCATGGGGCAATGTGAGCTGGTACACTCTGAATGCAAAGTAGGGAAACACTTAGATTAGAACAGTTAGTGCAAAAAACATCTGCATCTCTTGTTAACCAAAGGGACTGTCTAGCAAACATGATTTATTTTTTTTACCATTAATTGGAATTCATTAAAATAACTTTGCTTCAAAGTAAACATTAAAGACATTTCTGAGCTTTTTATTTTCATGTTTATCTAGATAGATTCCATCTGGTTTAGGCTATTCTGAACAATAGCTTTTCTGAGTAAGAGACTGGACTTTTAAAGAAATCATTGCTGCTAGGAGCTTAAAGACACCATCTGTACATAAAGACAAACCTTGCCTGATCCTAGGTCATTGCTATGACCTAAGGATACACTGTTATGTCACATGAGGACTTTTCCATTTTGAGACCACATAAGCACATTTGTCTGGGAAAAAGAACTTTGATGTTCATTCAAATCAGTTACACATCAAAGATGCTTTTATAATAGAAAGATTAATAATGTTTGAGACAGCTGATAACACACACACAAACAGAGACTATCTGACTGAAATGCCTGAATCACTTAAAAGTTCTTTTGGTTGGAGATATTTGAGGTATGTTAATTGTCAATGCAGATGTAAGGAGCAAATGGGCAGAAAAAGCCCGTGGAGTGGGTTACAGTGTGTAATGTATTTTTAGGAAACCCCTTCCAGCTTACTTCAATGAAACGCTGGAAGCTCTGGCAGTCCCTGATGATTTCTTACAGGGATTTAAATTAGTCATTGGCATGGAGAACTAGATGAAATCAAACTTAGTATTACTTGATGATAACAGTTATAAAGGCTCTTAAGGAGGTACCACTTACGACTATAAAATAAAAACATTAATCCGCTTCCCATAGAGACAAAAGATGAAGAGGTCCCTTCTCCTACATGGCATTTTGGCATAACACCTTCACAGCGGTCACTGCCTTGCCCTCTCCAGGCTTTGGAAAGCATGGAGAACCACACACATGGGAGAATGAGGCTAGAGGAATCGCTGGTGATGTGAACTCGGTGCCTTTGCACAAGGTATTGCCAGCGAGGCTCCCGGCGAAGGGATGCTCCTGATGTCCCCATCAGGAAGCTGTGCTGGGCCAACCAGAGTGGTTTTGATGCAGTCCCTGAAGCACGGTGGTTCACCCGTCATACATCAGGGCTGCACCAGGACGGGTCTCCTACAGAGGATGGATCCTGTGTTTGCTGCTGCTTCAAACTGGCTACCCCATTTTTCCCTGTGCATCCTTCAGAAATCCCAGCAAGGTCTATGCCGAAGCACAAATAATGCAGGTGAGATGGCATTTAAGTGGCGTTGCAGAAAGCAGCTCTCCATCCCAGCAAGCGCTGGTGAATGAGCCCCCCAAGCCTGCTGTTCCTCTGCCGCCGAATGTCAGGACAAAATTAGCCAAAGAGGGCTGCTTTGAGAGGTGAGCCAGCACTACGTATAGCAAATGTGGAGCCTTGTATTTTCAATCCTCGGGTACAATGTGCTTTTGGAAATCATACCCATACAGTAATTCTGAATCCCACACCTGAAGGAAAACAGAGCAAGGGAAAGATCAAAGTATTAAAGTTACATTCTGCATCCTCGCTAAAGCGATGTGTCCCCATGCCCTGAAGAATATTCTCAGTGGGGTCACTTAATCCCCTTCGTGTCCCCAGAAAGGTTAAAAGAAAAAAACAGCATAAGAGAACATCAAAGCAAAAAATCATAGTTTAATGTCAATGTACCAATGCCTACAGATGACCCTATGTTGGTAATCATAACGACATCAAAACCACTTCCCCAGGTAACGTCCCATGGGAGCTGTATCAAAATGACCTCATTTCAACGGGTCACGCAGCAGCTCTCCTTTTGGTGTGGGCTTTCCGTCATCCTGACCCGAACCAGCCACCCAGCAGTCAGAGCATCCTCCCGGCGTGCTCTGCTCCGGCTCTGCCTCCATTCACCTTGCAAAATGCCTCTCACACTCTGCTTACAAGCATCTCGTTTTCCCACCACGCTAACAATGAAGATGCACTTTCAGTAATCGTTTCCCATTATTGTCACTAGGATGCAAGCCTGCAATATTCCTTGGATCGCAATCTCGATAATGGTCAAAATATGCCATCCACAGCTTTCTATCAAAGAGCACGAAGCATTTATATGTAGCAGTGTTCTCAAAAAGTGCTGAAAAGTGACAAAATATTAGTTCTAATTCCTTTCAGAATGACACATTATTACAAGGGTATTAGCTTAGGTTTCCAATTTTTCTAGTTCCTCTGATTTAGGAAACCAATGTAAAGATTTCTAGACACTGCATATGAATAATTTAGCAATCGCTCAACTTGTCTTTGAAAGGCTTCCCTATTTTACCAGGATCAAGCAAATGCTGACAGTAACTTGACACATCACATCACAAAAGTAAATGAGTAAATTTATAGTTAAAAGGCAGATTAATGCCCAATAAATCTCAAAATATGGATTGGTAGGTCTTAGAGCTGTGAACCCCGAGTATGTATGAGATGCAAACTTTTCATGACTGATAGGTTGAAGGACTATATTACAGGGTTCGAGGCATCCTATTACTGCTGATTTAGGCTGAGAATCAAATGGAAACTGCTTAACACCGGGCACTTTAAAAATCAGGAGGTGTCATTATGATTTTAAATAAAGATTTAGAGCCCACATTTACTTTCTTATCTCTGCAAATGTTGATATTTATGGATAAGGATTTTGAAATGAAAGTGTATCATTTGGAAGAGGGCATATCAAAGGAGGACCTTGCAGCCAAGGAGAAGCCATAAAGTCAAGAACAAGACTAGGGCAAATGGAGACATTCATTCATACTGAAGCATTTTAAGAGACACTTTCTCATGAGAAATGAGGATGGGAAGGGAGCAGGAAGGGAATTCACATGCAGGCTGGCGGCATTCATTTTGAGTCATATATGCTGGTAGCAATGGGATCACTGACATTCAGAGAGGCAAATCTGAGCTGGCAAATCATCTTTTTTGTTCCAGTGAAACTTCTGGTGTGATGATTCAACACTTCCCAGTGAAACTCTGTTCACTTGAAGCCTTCAGAATAGATTTAGTATTATATCATTAGAGGGCTCCAATTCAGTGGAAGAGGATATATTTGAAGCATCACCTTGGATTTGTACCTGGTTGTTATTGCTTGAACTCAGAGGTAGCCAAGGTTCTCAGAAAATCTGCCTCAGGAGAGGTCTGGGAATGCAGCTGTGTCTGTAAACAAGCAAACCCAGATGCTTCCCCAGTGCAGTGAGCGTAACACCCCTTTAAATTCACCAGTGCATCCTACCTGTTATTAATTTTACAATAGGAGGAAATGTAGAAGTTAAACCCTTGCTTTAAGATTAATGCTTGTGAGCTCTGTGCTAAGTATTATTTACCCATAAATAAAATTATACTGTAGTCATTGAGTCTACAATGGCTACACATTACTGCTTTCCCTGCAGCCAAAATGTAATTCTGCAGAAGCACTCCCACAAGTGGGATGGCTGGCTGCTCCTACCAAATGCTCCCTGGGAAGTAACTAGAGACATTGCACTGAAAGAACTCTGCAGAATTAGTTTTGACTTGTTATTTCAAAGAAAACTATAGAAACATTTTTTTTTTGAGAGGGGTGTCCTGTCCATTCTGCTCCCATTCCCAGGTGAAAGCTGGACCTACACCTCGCCATCACCTCACAACATGCCCAGACTTCATGCTTTGGTACAGCAACGCTGATTGTTCCCAGGTATCCCCTATGTGTGCACCTTTTCCTCCACCTGTCCCCTGAATGCTTTGCATCCTTAATCCTCACATCTCTTCCAGGTAGCCAGAGCCTCTATGCTTTGAGATGCCCTATGGATCTGCTCCCATTCACACGGTCTTGCATTATAAACTGTGCTCCTTTCATGATGCAGATATTTTTCATGCTTATCTTCTCGTTTTCATGTTCTGCACGTGGCTCCAGCCCTAGGCAGCTTTTGAGCTTGGCCTGGGGAAGCCAGATATTTTGCCCCATGAATTTGCATCACAATTTCTCTTCCAGTTCATGACTTTTTGTGCAGCTGTTCAGCTATGGCTGTGCTGGGTGCTTGATGCCAAGTCAAGAATGACACAACACGCTGCTGCTGCCAAAGGAAGATGTGCCTTTGGGAGCCTGTGCCCAAAGCAGTACCACCACATGGCAGGGACACAAGCCTACAGGTAGGCAGGGGAAAAGTCTTTTTTACTCACTGTTACAGACCCACAGTTACATCAGCAAGATCCACCCATGGTCTGGCTTCCCCTGTTAGGAACATTGAAACCATGGATTCTTTGAATTTAAGCATGTATACCTTTATACTTTGATCTCCTGAAGCCATTTACCCGAGGCTTCTCATCCCACATACATGCTCTGTAGGGCTGAGTCTTCTCTGTTCAGTTCAGTGTTAACATTCACCTTTGATTTTAATGGGAGAAGGTGGGGGCTCTGCTGCGCCAAAGCAACTTCAGGAAAGGCAAGGGCAGACATTTAGGCAACTTCAGGATGGCAATATCTCAAGATGCATATTGCTTTCTGTGAGCTCCATAGCAAATACCTCTCACAAGAGACAGGTGGCCCAGCTCCGCTTCCCTGCAGTGCACCACGGTCCCGCTCCCAGGCGGGTTAGAGGCGTCCCTTGCTGCCATCACCTGTCGGGGCAGCACAGCCCAGCCAGCAGTTAGTCCTCTCCCTGCCATCCCCACGGGGGCTCAGTGAGCCAAATCTTCCTGCCAGCAACCCCTGAACAAGGAACAACAGTGCTGCTGGTCCCTCCTGCCCTAAAACATCATATTTCAGCAACAGAAGTGTTTTGTGTGAGCCTCACACAAAAGGAATTTATGGAGAAAAATGCTCTCTTTTCCCTGGGAATTGGGGGATGTGCTCAGGAGCCTGACACCAGCTCCCTAAATGAAATATCTGTAATTTTTACTTTGTACTTAAACTGCTTTAATTGAGTCTTTTTGCAAGTCTGAAATTTGTTTTTAAATAAAAAGTTGAATACATCTGCAGCTGAGAATATTTGGCTGCCAATGCTTACACAGGCTATTGAAGGAAGTTTTTTAAAATAACAGCTTTTTCAGATTTCAACAGCATAAGTAAACGTATGCTTTTAACAGTGTTCACCTGCAGTGGCACCTGCTTGCAGCAGATTAAAACTCTCAACCATATATTTGAAATAAAATCCAATGTAGCAAAGAGAATTACCCCTCCTGCTGAAACCAAGTGCCATAAAACCAGTTTTAAAGATACCAGAGGAGAGGTCTGGGGCTGGAAAAGGGAGTGGTGGGAGAAGAGCAGGCAGGTGCCAAAGGAAAGGCTGGCAGAGCCACCACCAAGGACTTCTGGAAGAGGATCAGTGACCAAATTCGAGGCACAGCTGTGAAGCTTCTTCCACAGGACCCCTGCTTATTTTTTTCAGTAAAGGCACATGTGAGATGAAAGAGGCTGCGATAGAACCGTCTGCCTTATGCTGTGATTTACTTGTGCGACAACCCAACGACAAGAGAAAAAATCCTCCCACCGTATTACAATAGTTCAGAGTGGAGACACAGCAACATGGATAAACAGATATTTGGTAAGAAAAAAATAGAACATCATTTTCCTTATCATTTTAAAAAGTGTCTGCTAAAATGAAAACATGCCCTTTACAGGCAGCACAGACCTTTCCTTCTTTTTTAACTGAGCAAGCATCTGCTTTGACAATGAAGGGAGAATAATGGACTGAGAAACTGTAACATGTCTATTTTCCCCATTTGTTCAGTTGAAGAAAGAAAACAGGTGGATGAAGAATTCTCTTCCCAGTCTGTTTAAAAGCTCTGCTCACCCTCTCATCAGTTAACGCAGCTATCAGTAATGCTCCTTTTCATTCCAGTGAAGGGAAAGAGGCTCCTCCTCCTTAACAGGACTCGGAACAGTAAGAATATGTATTTTATATGGAATTTGTAGAAAATGTCTTCTTTTCTTTCTTTCCTCTGAAAAGTTCAAGTTTTCAGCCAACTCCTGCTGTGTTTTTGTTGGCTGTAACATTTGGATTTTCATACTGACAGCATCAGAGACTGAAGACATTGACAAACCTCCTCCTGCATTACTTTGTACAAATGTCTTAACGTAACACAAGGCTGTTTAAAATCTACTTACAGGAAAATCCTGAGAAAGCCATTGCTTTGTCATGAATTTCTAATTGCAGGTTTCCTTCCCCTCCATATGGAAAACAGCAAAGCCCAAGATCTTGAGAGCTTCAAGCTTTGCATTACATTTAATCCATTCACCTCTTGGACCTGCTTCTTTTGAAAGAGACTGAATGTGGCATATTCAAAGATAATATTTAAGATTTTTCAAGACTACCACTTCATGGTCAGGAGCTCCCATAATGCATCCTTGCCATCCAGAGATGTTATTAGTTAGTTAGTAGCAGTGTCACTGTAATGATATATTATTCAGTAATGAAAGCCCAGCTGGCTGCGCACATTTTGAAGATTCAGGCTCGGTAAAACTGTACTGAGAAATTGTATGTATAGATAGTAAGGATGGAGTGAGATGGATTCCCACAGGGAACTGGGCTGGTCATCAGCAGTGAGAGGTGGGAAGATCTCTTTTTGGCACTTGGGGATAAGTCTACTTTAGCATCTCCATTCAAGTCACAAGAGCTGTTGGGCTGGACCCCAGGGTCCACTCAATGCTCTCCAGTCACTCACAGGGTTCAGTCTATAGGACCAGGCTAGAGCTAGTCCGAAGCATCTTCCCTCCCCTCTCAAACAACCCTCCTGCTGTTTTTTGGAAGATCCATAATCAAGCCTTTGCATTCTCAAAGCCTCTCCTTATACAATCTTTGACCAGAGAGGATTAATTTTCAGGGTGGAAGTCACAGGCAGCACTTTGGGGTGGGGTCAGACAATGAAAGGACTGGAAAGGGTGGTCTTGGTCTAGACCAACAAGGCACGGAAGACCCAAATGGCTTTTCCTGTCTCAGCCAGGTATTCTGGCATTTATCTCCAACTGTTTGCACAAAGTTCTCACATGTTGAGATGAAAAATGGACAATGTTTAGGAGGATGGACAAGAGAAGCTACTTGGCGCTGCAGCTCTACAGAGAATAGACACTCCGTAGACCCAGACCTGCTTGGCATACACTTTCCTCATCCCCTCCCCATCTGTTAATGATTTCCTTCCTCACAGCACTTTTTTAAATTTTTTGTCTAGAAGTTCTGCTTGGCCTATAAACAAAACTCAGATCCATGACACGGGAAGACAGATTTACCCCCAAGCCATACTGAAACAAGTGGTGACTCTCTTTTAGCTCTGCATCTGTTTGCCCTATTATTCCTGTGATGTTCATGTAGAGAGAGCAGTAAATCTGCTTTAGCAGTGACTTGCTATATCTATGAAGTTTATAAATCACCAAAGGAACAGCCCTGTCTTGCATTATTAAAGATATGTTATTATACTTTATTTCTGAGCCACAGATAAACTCTAGCATGCAGCTGTGAGCCATGTGTCTTGTTTGCCCAGTATAAGAGTTTCTGGTAAGCAAAGAAAAAGTGGCAATAAAATATCCTCTTAAGAAATTTTATGTAATATGAAGGTGGAGTAGCAGATAACACAGCTGACTATAAAATGTTTTCTTGATATGACCTTTGGAAGTAACAGATAAAGTCGCTGATAGGTGAATCCCACCCTCCCCTTTGCCGCTTGTCCTTTTAAAGTCACAGGAGACATTCATGGAGAAGGCTGCAAACTGCAGAGCAATCCCCCAAAGGAATCATTCCGCACTGCAGAGCATCTTCAGCAGAAATCCTGCAAGCTTATTGATGCAGTATTGCCATAAAATTTAATTTAGCAGAAGTCAGAGGGAAAAAAAATCTGTATGTCTTCAAGCACGCTGGTCTTTGGAGTAGAATTAATGGTCATCTTCAGGAACTGAGGGCTGAGATGTGTCAGGCCACTCGCTTGGTATTTAGGGAGCAAAAGAAACTCACCGGAAGGCTGCCACTCAGCAACATCACGGAGAAGGACTAGCTTCCAGTCCAGGAGGAACCATAACCATTTGCAGCAGTGGGATTCACCTTGCCTTGTCAGCCTGTAGCATCGATGCTTGCATCCGCGCCGGCCAGCCATTGCCCCATGCTTGCTGGGCAGCATAAGGGGACCTCCCAGCATCTGTCCTGGGGTAGGATGAGTCACTCCTAGCAGAGCTGTTGCTCTCTACCAGCTCCACAGAGAGCCCGCATGAGGAGCTAAAGTGCCAAGACTGTTGTATAGACCTCTGTAATCGGTAATACAGTAAGTGGTCTGTCTCCAGACCACTTGGCAATTGCTAGGTGCTAGGTTAACGGTTGGACTTGATGATCTTAAAGGTCTTTTCTAACCTAAACAATTCTATGATTCCATTTGCTGCTGAAGACACACATCTGAACAAGTTTTTCTATTTGTTTTGCAAACACCAGCTCTTGTTATCATGACAAGAAGAACTGGAGAGCAGAGGAGAAAAAAAAAATCTCTGTTTCCGCGGTGTGCTTTCAATATCATTTTTTGTATCATCAGGTTTTCTCTCTGTACTTGTTCACTTAATTTCCCCAGTGCGGGTAATACAGCAAAAGGGGGAAAATACTTTTAACTGTTAGCCTGTGCTTATAAAACTGCAAAAATTGGCAGTGGGACAAAGGGCCAAGTTTAATGCTTTAAATTATCATTAGCTCATTTTTAAAGCGTGAACAGAATGGCAAGCATTCAGCCAGCTTTCCCTTGGAAATGGGCTTACCAAGGGCAAGCATGCAACTGCTGGTCAGGGGGCTGCTGGCAGCTGCCCTGCCTGCCCCGCTGCCCCCGCAAACCCACGCCCCTGCAAAAGCAACGCACCAAAGGTTGGAAATACTCTGTCACCGTGAGTCATAGCAATAAACTTGCAACCAGATGAAAAAAAGCACTTAGAATTCCTAGATTTCCAATGGCTGTATAAGCAACAGTTGGTTAGAAAATGTGAAAATTTATGTTTTTCTCCCATTATGGTGTTTAGCAAGTCTCGGGTGATGGGGTTTGCTCACACTCAGACTCAGAATCGATGCTGGGATTCTAAATACATTGTGCAACATACAATCTAAAGTAGTTACTTCATTTATTCTGTGTTACCTTAAGGCTTTATCACTGTTGGCCCATTTTTTCATCCCATTCCTCATTTGCCAATGACAGCAGATAGAATCATTAAATCTGCAATATGCAAGGATGGCTTCCAGCGGCAGCATTTAGCAGCTCTGTCTTTGCCCATATGCCCAAGACTTGTTCAAAAACAGAATTTTTGAGTGATTCATGACTGTTCTTACCACGATACAGATGGCTTATTGATCCGTTTAATCTAAGTACCTGTGGTTTTGCAGAAGAAAATACTACCCTTTTTTGTGCTGCTCATTTACGTACTCTATTTCTAGAATGAGAATGTGCTGCCTATTATCTTAATTGACTGATTTTTTAACAAGTTTCAGTCTAGCTAGAGCAAAACTAATTTCAGAAAGCTTGATCAGCTTGAAGTTTTCTCATCCTTCCCATCTCAGGACATCTATTGCACATGACCCATTCTTCCATCTCTTGCCTAAGGGTGACCTTGAAAGCCACTCAGAAGGCCACCTCCTATGACATTCAGCTATTTGAATTTCAGGCAATGAAAACTGCCAACACTTGCATGAGGTATTCTCTACTCTGTTCCAAGCAAAAGTCACAATATTTAGATATAAGTTTCCAGTCTCATTATCTCAGAGAATTTTTTTCTCCTACCACTGGAACCAGTAAAGATGCTACTGCTGCTGAAGAGAGAGCAAAGTCCAAAGGAGAGTCTCATATGTCTTTTAATCTTCATCTTTTTTTTTTCTGATTATGATGAATCAAAATGAACGCAAACCTTTGCTGTTCCACAAAGGAGTGCCTGGTATGCGTTCTCAAAAAAGCTCTTTCTCTGTAATGAGGAGCAGAGAATAACCAACCATTTCCATGAATAGAATTAAACCGCATTAAAAACTAAAAGAAGACATGAAGACTGTGAATCCTGTCTTAAGAATAATGCATCTTTCACCTACAAAACATCATGACTGGTGCATCAGGATAGTCAGGCACCGGAAGCCAAAGGAAACCAAAAGTTACACAGGAGTCTGCTCGGATAAGCAAACAGCATTAGAACCTACATACAACCCTTCAGATGTGCCTCAAAGCTCTTGGTATTTAAGTTAATGTATGCTACAGGTACCGCAGAGTCTTTATGACCTTGGTAGCACTCAAGACCTCTTGGGAGGTCTTCTTGGAGCAGTGTTTATTTTATATCACCTTTTCATGACTTGTGTCCCTTTTCTATCAAAGCTTGTTCTGGCCAGACAATGGGAGGTTGTTCCCCACAGGTCCCTGAATTCCCTAAATTCTCTAGGACCTGGAAAATATGGCTCCACAGGATAGGGTCCCTGTTGCAGGGACCCTGCTTGGTGCCCAGAGAGAGGCGCTTGGTTGCACAGTGTGGGTGCACAGGGACAGGAGGTGGGTGCCCCATGGACACCCCAGGGGGTTTGGGAGCCCCATGGTGACCCAGGCATGGGGGTACACCAGCTTTTTTCCTGAAGTCAGATCCCACAGGCTATGTTCAGGGTAATAGACTTCACAGACAGCAGAGAAGAAATTTTCAACCATTTCTTTTAGAAAACAGCAGCAAAATCACAATGCTAGCATTAAAAAAAACAACCAAAGCTGTCATTTCCCACTCAACAAGAGCGTTATTCTGCAGCTGCTACATATAATAAAGAAACTGGGGCTATACCTACTTTAATCTAACTTTTCCTGCATCTGCAATTATTCTGCTTCATTTTTTGTATTCTAATGCATGTATTTTTAGTATTACACAGTTGCCTGGTTAGTTCTTCGACAAGGCTGTGGGTGCACCTTGCCCCACGCCTCCTGGGGAGGTGGGAGCAGCCAGGCTGGCGCAAAGCCCCTGCACCTGACTGACCCCTGCAGTCCCTTTTTTGGGGGTTGTGAGGAATGTGCACCCTCAAGGGCACAGAGATCTGCACAGGACCAGAAAGAAAATGGTTTTACAAGTCCTCCCCATCCTTTTGTGGAGCAGCCAGCCATCTGGTTTATGGTGTTTTAGATTCTTAATTTAATCTTTGTGGTGAAACCAGTACAATTCCTGGCTAGCAGCACTCAAGGGACATCATCCTCAGTAGCTCCCAAGAGTGGACCAGACTTTCCTTGATTTGCTCCTGATTTATACCAGCATCAGGAAAGAATCACACCTGGAGCTTTTACATCACTAGAATATTTTTTTCCCAAATGAGCATACCTTCAAGAAAGTTTTATCTGCTCTCAGAAGCGATTAACTTTCCTTTAGAATCATACGTCTCAAAAATAGCAATATTAGCATCATCCTTAGCATAGAATGAAGTGAGAACAAAACCTCATAGAAAGACAGAAATGCAACAATGGAGAAAGAGGACTTCTGAGATATATTGCAAATTTTCTTTCCTTAACAAAACCTTGATCAACTCACCTGAACTGGTACCTGGCAGTTCATTGCAGACACACACTTAAACGTCATTATTTCAGAACCAAAGACCTAACAAGCCAGCCCCCAAATAGGTTTTCTGTATAAGAAAAATAATCCACTGTTGCTACATACAAAGTGAGACTAATTTACTTTTCCTTAATTAATCGTCTTCATTTCCTCCCTCTTTAGCCTTATCCAATGAGGTGTAAATTGCAGGGGCAGATGTATTTTCTGGGCTGAATTCCAGACTAAATATTCTTCAAAAAGTGACGAGGCACTTAGCAAAGTATTTTAGTGTTTCACTGTCATTAGGCACATTAAATTCACCTCATTCTGAAGGCTTTGGCTACATTATTTTACCCATATTCTTTCTAGTCTGATTATGGCAGATTTTGTACCCTGAGAGCAAAGACCTGAGCTCACCAAAGAATGAACATTGTTCTGTCAGAGCATTAGCGGTTCAGGAAAATGAACCAAGGTAGACTGGTCCATCCCTGGGTCTTCTACTACAAACCTTTTGGAGGTGGTTTACTCTGAGGTTCCTTTATGCCCCAAACTTCACTACCTCCAGGACGTTCATGAAGGTCCAGTTATTTGTGGGTTCCTCGGCACTGAGGAGCACAGTGAGGTCCTCAGATAGACACCAAACTTGGTTCCTATCTAAAATACCACCACTGTCATTTTGAAATCTTATTTTTGGTATTTGCCAGATTATTGCAGTGATTAATGTACTACCCAACCATTGATGTATTACCAGTGTGATAAGCAAAAGAAAATGGTAAGGAGCATTTAAATTTCCATGATACACAGTTTGCTTTGTTCCTGACATCACAACAAAAGTTCGATTTAGATTTTTTTCATTCTCTGTGTGCCAGTGTGCTCTCCTGTACTGCAGGAATAACTCACAGTGCCAGGATAAAAGTGGGGTTTTTTTTCATTCCCCAAATGTAAACAACCCAGAGCCCTTGTTTACAGAACTGAACTATGGGCAAGCACACTCTAATTTCTGAGACCACATTTGCAACCATGATCTCTGGCCATGCAAATTAGGAGTCTGCACATTTTCCCACATCGTTACTATGGCAGTGTCCAATCATACAGAGAAACTCTAGGTACATAAAAACATAGGCACAAGACTGAAAAAGTAGTCCCAAACGGAACCTTTCTTGGTGTATAACAGTTTCATCACAGACGCTGATTTCTAATTAGCAAACCTCGCACTGAAGAAAGTTCATATATTTTCATTAATTGCAAAAAACATACTTGCTGTAAAAGGTGTAGAGTCAGGAAAATATTTGGAGTCTGAGGATTTAAGAGAGGCCCATGTTGCTGGAAACACCTTTATATTCAGCACTACCAAAATCAATGCCATATATTTGAATTAAACATGTATTAATCCGCCTATAAAGGACTGGAGCTATCCAGTCAATTTTCTGATTGTAAATTTAACTTTAGTTAATATAGTAAAAATAAACCATTTCTCTTTCAACCATAACTCTGATGATGAAACCTGTTACAAGCACAGCTTTTTAGTAGCTACCATACTGTAATTATTCATCAAACTGACATAATAAAGATCCTTTTTATCCATCTTATATTTCATCTAAAAACATTTAGATGGTTTGCAAGGAACAGCCTCACACACAGTCTCAGGACATTGCTGATTGATAATATTGGCAATAAATAAAAACCGGCAATTCTGGCTGGAAGTGAAGACGGCATCTTCTGCTTGTGTTATGCATTATCCACTATCCCTGTTTACGGGGTGGGGGGATGTGTATTAACTAACTCATCTTTTAAATGTATTCCACATCCTTACAAATTATATGGGTGAGATACTCAAACTCTACAATATTTTAGTTTTACAAAGCTCTCTCTGAGAGTTTTACTCTCTCTAAGTGAGTTTTCAGTGTTACGCAGGGATATAACCAGTCCGACCTTGGTGTGATGGGGAGCTGGAGGTTGCCCATGGGTGCAAGACATCTGCTGACCCAACGGGCACTGGGTCAAGCCAAAAAAAGAGCTCTAGCTGCATGAAGGGGAATATCACAGCAGAGAAATGAGGGATTGTATTCACATGCACATCTTTTGGGTTGCTTGCAACTTAGGAAAATAAATCATTCTGTGGAAATCTTAGTTCTGTCATTAGGCAGCAGGGCTGTGCTTTTCCTTTGGGTAAGGGCAGTAGCCTGGCTTTGATTCCTTGCTCTACTAAAAATCAGCAATGTGTTAAAAAACATAGTTGTAATGTACTGCTGTAGTTTCTGTTTTATACACCTGTCATAGCATTCTGTCACACAGGCAAGCAACTATCATATGAGGTCACCCACCTTAATTTTTAAGCTAGATATGATGCTATCAATAACTTTCCTCTATGAATGGCATAGTGGGGAATTCCTGCACCCTTTACTTAAAGAGGAAGTCTAAGGACAAATAGGCTAATAGGTTATGAAAAGGTCACACACAATCATGATGGGCTCCAACTTAAAATACCTTGTTTTGCATGTAGCAAGGCTGCATGGCAATGATAACTTTTGCTTCTGAATTGCATGGACCAACAAAGCATAAACCATCGTTGCTGAGCCCAGGGAAGCTGAGCCCAATTCAGCGAGAAGGAGCTCTTTGGCTCCCCGTCATTCTGCTACCTGAAGGAATGAAAAGCCAAGAGTTTTTGCAGAGAATGGGTGTGATGGCTGATGCAATAAGAAAACAGCAAGCTAAATCATTCAGTATCTACCTGCAGTGTTTATTTCACGGACCTTTAGACCAACCCTTCTGTTATAAAATCATCCGTCTCAGTAATTGTAAAATCCATTAAAAACAAGTAGAGGCTGCCACTTAACACAAGCTTTATTTTTATTTACATCATATTATAAAGGCAATTTTAATTTACATTCATTTGAATTTTAATGGTATTGGCTTGGATGGTCTGCAGACAGATGACATGCATTTTGTGGATATATGTTATAATCATTGTAATTTGTATTCAAGAAAAGGTTGATGAACTTTAAGCATTTTGACATAAGGAGGCTGGAACAGACACTCAGCCAGTGCTCACACTGTCTTTATTCATTTTGTACGATCCACGTTAGCCAGCCTCACTCCCATGTGCAATTAGCATAGAAGCATTATTTGGTAATATTTTCCTTTTACTAAATCTGAGTGAGTTATGTGTTTTCCTGAGATATCTGTAGTTTTTATAAGCAGCTGCAAATCCACTCTGTATGACAGCATTTCTGTTCTGCCATTTACCAACACCTGAACAAGCTTTTACTAATATTATTCAACTTACATACTATTAAAATTGTAACACATAGGCTTCCTATGAGAACTAATCTTTCTTTCCACAAACTTTGTGTATTTCAAGGGGTATGCGACACTATGGTGATGAGTTTTCCTTGCCATGATTGTGAATTAGCTACAGTAGCAGTAAATGGTGTTCACCTGAAATTGGGGCCAAAAATCTCCTAAAGACACGCTGAGTTATTCCATGCTTGTATCACAATAAAATAATGGAAAAGTATTTTCAGAATTGCTATAGTAAGGTTTTAATATTGTAGTGGAAATCCAGATATATTGCTATTAGACCAACTTTAAATGTCAGTCCTAAAACAAGCACAACAATTCTGTAAGACCACCCAGAAAAGATGTTTGATAACTTGTAGAGCCATATGTTTCATAGCAGCTTTTTGTCAGATTACCTGGGCTGGCAACAGTCTAAAAAGTAAGTTCTCCTTCAGTTTAATGACTTTTACAGACCTAAAGATTTACAAAGTGTCGTTTCTTGAATTTATCACTGTGCAGAACTGAATATTTCCTTTATATAATTTAAAGCAAGAAAAAGCAAATTTCATATTTTGAGCAAAAGTAGAGGATGTTTTTCTGTTTAAATATTTCTAATCCATTTCCAAATTTAACTGCTCATCTTAGCACAATTATTTATTTGGCAGAGAATTTAGTTTTTGAAGTTGCTTCTGAAGCGTCCCTGGGCTCACACCCCGGCATGGTTTGTTCTGTGCATTGAAGTGGCCAGGTTGTACTCGGGGTTTTCCCAGCCCGAAACTCTGTCATTTGACGGGGAGCAGTGTGGGACAAAGGGTTACGGCATTAGTGCACAGCACACGTGTCCTTGGGCAAAACTCTGTGTGTGTGTGTGCGCACATGTGAGGATGCGTGCCCATACCTGCAGGGAAAATCTGCCCCATTAGCACTCCCACATGTGTCCAGGCTGGCGCAGAAAGCTGTCTCTCCTTGAAGCGCTCCAAGGCACCCGCGTGGTATCCCACTGCATTACAGCTGGGTTGGCTTGATACTATAAGGAGTTTGACTCAAGGATCTGGGGTTTCCAGTACACATTAATACCCGGGACTGCAGATAATAGTAATGATGATAATAATCAATATCAAGCTAAAAGCAATGCTCTGGAGAGCTGTGCTTCTGAAAATATTATGTAGCTCAATCCTAAAACTAATCTCTCTGCAAAATTACACTGCTGATTTGCAGTTGAGTGTGCAACACATCCTCACGTTTCTGTAAGGAAATGTTAAAATCTCCCTATATACAGATATTACCAATATCGACCAGTGCAGCCAGAAGTGGGTGGATATAAAATTAAAACCACCCAGACTATTGAGCTCAGTCTTTATGAGACACATAAAGAAACCAAGGAAGTGTTATCACTCCATCAAATAACTCTTCCTGCGGTGGCTGCGAGAGGCTCCAGAGCTCCTGGCCTGACACGGCTGACACGGACCATCATGTCCCGCTGCCGAGCGGCTCGGTGGGCTGACCTGCGAGCACAGCCATTGCCTCTGCTGCGGTGGCAGAAGTCCGGCTAATGCACTGAGGTCCGCGAGTCTGCCGGGAGTAAGAACCGGAGGCTGGCGAGCATCCTGCCCACTGCTGAAACCACCCCATGGGAAAATCTCGGCGATGCATGCGCAGGGGCTCCCCTGCAACTCACGCCACAGATCGTGCACTTGTCCATGGCAGTACTTCAAGGGGAAACAGCAGAGGTGGCAGCAGGAGGGTGCAGGGGTTTAACTGAGCATTCACACAGTTATGAACAGATTTGCCACTCCTTTGCTTGATCCCAAGTCTGAAGTTGGTTGAATTTGACATTTCCAACCATAACCACAATATTTACATTTATAGTTTACCTTTTTAAAGAAAAAGAAGTATCCACAAACCTGTTGCACCTGAATTTGTCCAGACCTGGCAGGTGCAGGGATTAAAGCAATCATCCATCTGCTTAGGCTTCCCAGAGAGAGCTGAAGGAGAAGTAAGTGGGCACAGCCAGAGGGATCAGTGTTTTACAGCCTGTCATCGCTTCCCACGCTCCCTGCTTCTCAGTGCTGTGGTGAAAAGGAAAACAGCAAGAAGGGAGGAGTCCTCTGTTGCCCAAGTCCTCTGGAAGACCTTTCTCACACCATCATTTCAAAAACAGTTTTCACATCATCAAGTATATTTCCAAAATGAACTTAAATCTGCACACAGGTATATTTCATAGTGTTACACATACGGTAAATAGGCAGATACACTTGAGACAATACCCTTAAAAATAATTTTGAAAGTAGATTTATGCATATGCTTTCCAGATTTTGAAAAGTCAGTCTTGGGGTGCTGAGCATGAGGCCCTGGGGTTCAGATCAAAGGCAGCACAGTGCCTCCACCGGAGAGTCAGTCTGATCCCCGAGGTACTGGGGATGTCCCTGTCTGTCTTGGGCGTTCATCCGTGGAGTCAGTTTTTCCCAGGTAACTGACCAAGACCAAACCAGTTGAAATATATTGGACGCTCAAAAAGCGAGGGGTTAGATTAGAAACATAATAGGAAGAAAATACAAAAGAAGGTTTTCACATTTACCAAGGTGTAATAAAATACGCAAGTAAATACAAATATACTTTACATCAGTAAGTAGGATTAAGTTTAAGACAAATAGAGTGTAGAGTCCCAGGCTGCCCAGGCACTATATTTAGTTCCTGGTGTGCCCCTCTCCACACCAATACTGGACCCTTTCTTAATCTGTTAAAGAGCTAATTTCATGTTATCACTTTTTGTTTTAGGAAGAAGATTTTCCTTGACCCTTGCTCCATTTCCAATGCCTCGTGTGTAGGTTTTTACAAAACTCCATCAGATTAACAGTGTTTCCCAGAGCACCTGCTCTGGCAGCGCACAGTCCCCAGTGACACACACGGCACGCAGCCGCAGCTGCCAGCACACCGGGAAAACACTGGCTCAGCAGCTTTCATTCACTTTGCAACTGTCCCACCTCAGGCCGACACTAACGGATGCCTTTCACCCAGACTCCATGAGCAACATCTGTACCAGACAGCTGGAGAATTTAAACAGATAATTACCTCAGCATGCATCATGGTGCATTTGTTATTAAGGTATTGATTAATTATATTTAAAGTATACCAAATGACATTGAAAACTTCAACGGCTTTGCTACCAACACAAACCAAAAATAAACTATAACCCCAACCAAATCACCCATATGTCTGTTCTTAACATGCATTGTAGAGTTTAGACTGTAAAAATTGCTTTATTTTTTTTAAAAAGTGTTGTTTTAATGTTATTTTGTAATACTGAATTAGAGATGCTGGAATAAGAGTTTCATTTTCTGAATTGCAGCACTACTAAAGTATGTGGTTTCTTTACAAAATGCACTTCCTGAGGCTTTGATTTCTCCTGTTGCATGCAGAACATGGAGCTGAGCCAGCTGATGCTGGTGGAGAAAAATACTGCCCCGGCACATATCGAGTCCCATACTAATGTGACCACGAATGTCTCCAGACCCTCACTCTTGCTCCACAGAGGCTGTCCCATCACCACATGCACAGCCCAGGACAAAACACGGGTTTGGCGTCATTGTATTTCCCAGCAATATTCCAAACTTTCATTGCCCACATTGGATTTGAAACCTGAAATTTTTCACTCCAGTCTTGCTATTTCCATTATCAGCCCTCTCATCCTTATAAGGATTTCATTCTCTGCTTGCTCATGGGTGGCATGTAGCACTGAGCACTGTTTAAATGCATTGCAATCCTTATCTGATAGCCATTAGACTCTCCCTGTCTCCTGTTGCAGGTGGACAACAGCTGTTGGAGAAAGGAAAGCTGCCTCTTACTGACCTGGGCTTGCAGCTTTCGAGCCCTGAACTTGGTCCTATGGGATAATTACGGTTATCCAGTGAGCAACCTTTCCCCAGTCGCCTCTGAAGAGAAGTTAAGAGCTGCATGGCAATAACGGTACCTTCAGGTTAATGCCCTGTCGCCTCCCTCTGCTCCAGTAACTCCTGCAGCTGAGCAGATTACCGTTCCTAGCTCCGAATTCCCACCGACAGCTCTTTAGAAGCATTGCACCAAAGACTGTTCAAGCCACTCCAATGATTTCAGAGCTGATTTACAGCAAAACTATACTAATCTGTCACTGCAGTCCTGCAGTTTGTCAGGGATGAAGAAGAACAGGCAAAGGGACCATTTCAGCAGCTTGAGGAGAAGGGGGAAGGTGAGACATGGCTTTGACTCACTCCGTGAGAACAGCAGCTGGTAACGGGCTGGGTACAAAACATCGAACTTTCGGGGCTTTTCAAAGTATTGTGGTTTAAAAGTATTACTGTGCCTGTGCTGAGCAACAGTTCTTTGAAAAAATCTGCTGTTCAGGGAAACTCCTCCAGTGCATTCTTCCAGGAATTACATTGTTTCTGAGACTCAAAACTAGTAGTTTAGATATGGTCACTTAAGGCATGAGAGTTTAAAGATGCTGGCGGGCGTTTTGCTTAATGGCCCATTGAATGCCACCTTAGTCCATCCCATTCATTAACCCACTGTCAATTCTAGGTACCTCTGTCTTAAACCTTCTCAGGGTGAGCTTGTTGAAATTTTTCCCAAAAAGCCACGACACTTTAGTTTTATCTTGGGTGGAAGTTGTTGGCAAAACATACTGGGTCATTTGTCTCCTTTCTCTGTTGAGGAACACGTTGTTTACCAAGGGCAGCAGAGGTCCCAGGCATGCCAGCCCAACACCATGCCCTCCAGCATATGCAGCCACTTGTCTTTGCTGTTGTTGAAGCTCGGCATTGTCACCAGCGATAATAACGCTCCTTTATCACCCAAGATGTGACCCAATGCTACAGCACATCTCTCCGATAATGTCTCCAGCACCCACTCAGTACCCAGAGGAACAGCTCACAACAAAACCTGCTAAAGTAGTGTAACATCAGAGATAGATACATGTCTGCAGTAAGAATTAGAATATCATCTTTTCTGATTTGCTTTATTTCCCCGCCCTCCCCTTTACCATTTGATGTTGTTATTAGTACACCAGCAGGAATAACTCATTATAAATGCAGGGCTTTGGGGACCGTTATGAATTTCAAACATCTAAAACAAAGTGAATGAGTCCTTCAGAGCTCGTCTTCAAATCAGCATAACACCATTAATAATTAAACTGCACCGTGACCTAAATAAATCATAACATTGTACTTCATTTAAATACTACTTGTCACATATCAAGCTTGTCTGATACTAACAGGGTTTGAGTGCTCAGCCAGACAGGAGCAGTCTTTCAGGTGTAATTAAATCTATCTGTACATCGTTAAACAAGAAATATTCTCAAGCAACCAGTGCATCACCGTTGCTCGGACCAGTGATTTACCATCACTAGGCAGCTGGTAAAATCTGGGGTTATTTGGCCAGGAGATGAAAACCAAATGCTTTTCAATAAACCTTTTCTGCTTATTAGGAGATGATCAGTCCACCGTGTGTTCGGTGCTTTGGTAATAAATACAATAGCTGTGCTCTCTTTTACCAGAGCTCATCTCAGGCACGGCCAAGCAGCTGAGTGCACTTGAGGGTTACACCTTTGAGTATCTTTTTTCAGCAATCATAGCCAGAACCATAGTGAAGTGCGTCTTTGCTGACACAAGCCGGGCATTGCTTCTTTTATATCAGAATTGGAAAACGTATATAGTAATGACTCAAAATGCGTGAGCCCCGGAGGGAGAGGAGAAGGAGGAGGGCAGAGCCGGACCCACGCTGTGGCTGGGTGGCCCCCAGGGCCCTGCCGCATGTGCACGGACAGGCAGGCAGCGTGAAAGGCACGTGGGAAAACAGAGAGGGAAAACAAAAAATTGCACAGCCTGGCATCATCGTCTTGAAACAAATAGTTTAGGATTCAAAAACATTTTAGGTCTCTTTTCTCCACAGTGCCCATTACTTGGCCCTGTGCATGGAGACACTGTCATACGCAATACAGAGCAGCAACAAAAATAAGGCAAGTTCCTGAAATCAACAAAAGAGGCTGTTCTCATAGCAATTTGCCATCAAGAGAGAAAGCATGAAATAGCAGAAAATCGTGAGGCAGACTGTACTCATGAAATTTTCAGCTCAAGAGGTTCAGAGCATGTGGATAGCTACGTGAGCTTTTTGGGTCCTGTACAAAAAAAAAAATCAAAGCTTGGAGAAGAAGCCGGTTGAAGTATTATCGCAAAGCCATTCCCTATTGAAACGTGTTTGTTTTCAAGTTCCTGACACTCACTCAAAGTCGGCAGGGATGGGGCTGCACTGAGCCCCGATCAGAGGCTTGCCTCCACTGCAGAGCTCCTACGAGCTGCCCCGACGCCTACGAGCATCTCTGTTGATGTGCAATTTATCCTACACGGGGATCAGCCTTGAAGAACTTATCAATCTGAGACACTTTGAGGAGGAATTCCTCATTTAAAACTGGAGCTTAATTTCAGAGAATTAAAAAGGAACTTTCATTGATTAAAAAAAAGAGGGAAGGAACGTGAAGTGTAGTTAATATTGCAGCTGAAAGCTGGCAATGGCTCTGCCCAGGCTGGAAAGGCAAGGCTGCAAGGAGAGGGGAAGGAGAAGGTGTGTCAGAGCTTTCCAAGTGAAGCCATGGGTTCGTACTTTTGCATCTTGATAGCAGAAATCTTATAAATCTTACTACCTCTAAAAACCAATCACCCTTGCAGTCACCGATGGCACGAGGAGGAGCCTGGTGGCTTCTCCCATCAGCATTGGCTGTACCCGCAGCACGGGTGCGCAACGGCTGTTGGTAACTCTGGGCATGGGATTGCCAATGGCAGCAGCCAAGGCTAATCCAGCTCCCTGTTAGCATGTTTCCCAGAAAAAAAAAGAAAGCCTCTCATAGGATACTCTGCTGGGGTGGGGGGAACTCTGCTAGCAAGGCACCACTGCAAAACCTCCTCCGAAAGATCCCAAATTTTTCAAGGCAAGAGAGAAATAGACACAAAAGTGGACAAAGTTAAAAAAAAATTAAAAATTCACATTTCATACACTCTGGCATGGTTTTGATTGAGCATACCTTAAATGGGGTTAAATCATCAACTCCTAGAGATTAATTCTTCAA
Source organism: Aptenodytes patagonicus (assembly GCF_965638725.1). Lineage (NCBI taxonomy): Eukaryota > Metazoa > Chordata > Aves > Sphenisciformes > Spheniscidae > Aptenodytes > Aptenodytes patagonicus. The sequence continues at coordinate 32,612,403 of NC_134953.1, forward strand.
GGCAGAATATTTTTCTCTCCCAGAATAAATAACCCATGTGGGTTATCCAGTATCTGAATTTTTTTTACTTCCTCATAATTTCTGGGGTAAAAACAATGTTTTCTTCCATGTTCTTATAGTCTTTCTATGGGATTGGTGAAAATTTAATTTAGTAGGAATATAGTCAGGATCTGTCAAGGTATTTATGCACCTAACACTTCTTTAATTAACTGGATTTAAGCACAGAGAGGTCTAACTTCACAGTTGTGTTAAGTGACTTGTTTATTAACAAAGAAAAAAAATCTTGTTATTCTTGTGCCTTCTCCTACATGTGGTTCCAGCACTCTGCGTACAGAGATTTGAGATACGTGTTATATTTAGGTAAGCTTCTAAATGTAAGTTATTGCCCTTAACAGAACTGGGGCAATGTTTGAAAAATTAACCAGAAGTATTTGTTTGCATAAAAACCTGCTCTAACTTTAATGAAGTTCTGTGCTTTGTATATCTACTTTAGTCAGTAAGTTTCCTTCTGGATATTTGAAGAAGCAAATCCCTGTGGCATATTTTTAGGAATATGTTTCAGAGCATATACTAAAACAGAAGAATCTTTGCAACAAAACTTCATTGTAAGACCAATAATGCAACTATTAATTGGAAACCTGGAACAACCCAGCCCGTGCCACAAAATAATTCAACAAATTGTTTAATCAAAGACACCTTCAGAGGAAACCCCCACGTGTTCACAAGTAGAAGATATCCCTTTCATATGATGCAATCTGCATTGAACCATAGGGTTACCTGTGTGATTGAGCCCTCCTCCTCCCCCCAATACAAACAAACAGTAGAGCCAAAAAGGGCAGTAAATTCTCCTTAGAACCAAGAATATACCTTCCTTATCTCAGCAGGAATGTGACACAGTCCTACGTCTGCTAGAAAGAAATCCTGGTGTTTCTGAAGTATGTAGACTGACTCACCTAAAAAGTTCATTTTCCTTTCAAGTATAACTTATTTTCAGGCTAATTACTCAATTGAAGTGTTGGTGGTATGTATGAAACTGATAATTCTTTTAAGTTCAGAACAAGTATTTTAGAATCTTTGTCACAAATATTGTATTTTACTACTTTTAAGATAATAGTCTGAAATTAATGCACACGTGCTTAAAAACTGTAAGCAAAAATTGACGATTAGAAGAATTAAAAGCTAAAGTTACAATGCAACATTAGCAAAATCTGCTAACATGAAGCATAGCTTCCTTCGTAATTTCCAGGCTATAAAAATGATCTAAATAAATGTGGCTCAACAGACCAGCTTTAAGGCCTCCTGTCCTTCCACTCCCCCTGATGGTTATGATCACTCATGTATTGTAGTTCTCCTGCTTAGGTGCAGCATCTGCATCTTCCGTAAGTTTTTCATAATAAATGGTGTTAGATATATCTAATTTACATCATTTAGAGAAAGCGAGGGAGTGCCTAAGTGATAGTCTCACATCTCTGATTGATGTAGCTATTGCTTCTTTGGTGATGAGACATCATATAATTCTCTAAACTGATTGTTCTTCTGAAATACTCTAAAAATGCATTACTCAAGTCCAGCTCTCCAGGAAAAAGTGACTATTAGAAAAGTGTAAGTCTACAGAGCGCAGTACCAATTGATGTGCTCCCCAATAAACAGACCTTGCTTTAATTTGTTTCGTTGTTGGTTTAGCACCTGTGCTAAGCTCGGGATCTGTGTTGGGTAATTGAAGATGTGCAGGGGAACAGTCTACTCTCCTGTGCACGCACATTGCCATCGGTGTTAGCAGGAGTCTGAGCCCGTGGTGGCAGGAGAACACACCCTGCAGAGCCCTGCAGAGGCTGGCTGCAAGTGCTTAGTCCTCGGGGAGATAAATATTTTTCAAGAAATAAATTAACACCAGGAGGGCTTACCTAGATGAAGTTATACACGTTGCCACATCTGCTCCCAGTCAAAAGCAAATACACCTTCCTGGTGCGCTTGTTACAGCACACCGCATCTCTCAGATCCCCAGCAAGCAGCTTGGGACACAGACCTGAGCTTTTCAATTCCAAGCAAGAAACCTGTCAGCCGAAGAGGAGGCAGACAGGGCCAGCAGCACAGCCTTGCACAGGCACAGGAGCCCCAGCCTGGCGTTCACATCCCGAGGAGCTGCGGGGCTCTAGGCAGCTCAACCTGCCTGTTTCCAGCTCAGCAAATGAAAATTGTATTTGATGAGGCATTCTGGAGTTGAAGGGGTTTTTTTTCTTCTTTCTTGTGCTTCTTTGAGCATCCAACAGACTGAAACGCACGAATGATTAACTTCAAAATGGGAAGGAAAAAAAAAGAAGAAACGCAAATCTTTGAGCAGTTTTTGAACAAGTCTTTGCAGGTAAGAAATAATATCCAGAAAAAGTCAGACATGAAAGCCTGGGATCCAATGACTTAAAATCAGTGACTTCTTAGAATGATTTTAAACATTTTTATCAATAATAACCTAGGGAGGAGTTAACAAATTACCACCATTCAAGTTTGTCAATGACACTGAGGCTGAAGTGAAGGCAAAGCCAGCTGAGGACGGGACCTGGCTGCAGACCAGCCCAGCTCATCTCCCGGGCCGAGCACAAACCATGCACAGCGTGTTTCACCGTGCCCAGTTACATACGTCACGTATTTTAATGACGATTAAAGGTGACACTGACAAGATGGAAAGTCCCTAATGGAGAAAACAAGCCCAAAGTTTGGACAAGTTCCTTTTACGGGGCTGCATAAGGACTGGAGGGGTGGGACTGAAAAAGAAAAGGAACTGTAGAATAAAAGCAGGACTTTTGCTGTACGGTGCTGTGTTCTGAGCGTGGTTCATGCAGCTGACTCGGTTAATGTACTTGCAATGAAAAGCCTCCATACATCCCCCACCTTCATTATATTTGCTATTAATAGTATCTGAGGCTACACTTTGACTTTCAAATATTTCAGACACAAATAATAGAAAAATTCCAATTAAAAAGGATAATCTCCTGTCAGAAAGAGAATAGTAAGCACAGTGAATAATTTAAAAGCTTTGGGGATATAAAGATTTATTATATTTCCCAACAAGCCAGAAGCTTTGATTAATGGTTAAAAATAGAAAATAGGGATGGAATTAAGTTGTAAAAGATCCCCCCAAATAATCATTTTTGTACTGTTAATATAGTTTGAAATGTTTTCATTGTATGAAACAACCTGCCTGTCTCATTTTTCCTATTAAAATAGACTGATCATAATTCATTTTTAATAAACTCACTTGGAATTAATTACCAAATTCAGGACAAAAATTGCAAAAACAGCAGGGTTTTGTAATATTAAATACTGCGTTTTAAAAATCTTAAAAATTAGAAATGGAAATTTTCTGGTCATAAAAATCTCTTCTTGTAGATTTGGCTTTACAAAATTGCCCACCACAACACTGAATTCCCCACTGAGCAAAAGCACATCAGCATGGAGGGCACTGTGTGGACGCTCGCAGAGTTGCTACCCACAGCACAAGAAATATATTCATATATAGCGACTTGTGCTACCTAACTTATAAAGCAAAATTCGCAAAACCAAAATTACAGCCTTTATTTTAATCTATTATGTGGCCAAAAGCATCTATAGAAATTGTCAATCTCTTTGTTAGAGTTTTCATACTGTGGCCTACTCATTTGCGGTCAACTGCAGTATTTTTCAAAACAAAGATACACCTTACCACTTCTGTGTATTTCCTCCTTAGCAATGCTTTGTTTATATCTAATATCATTATTCAATAACAGGTTCTTGTCAAAGCCTTTTGCCAAATGCGAAGACATTGTAAAATGCAATTAACTTTCCAGTGCTAGGTATATGTTAGGACTGTTGGATCCTGTACAAACAGTGCTCCTTAGCAGTATAGAGCAGTATATAGTATATAGCAGTACAGCTTACAGTATATAAGCAGCATAGCAGTGCAATTTCAGCTTAGCATGAAGACGTCCCCACATACGTTAGGATATGTTTACTGTACGCCTGCGTTAGGGGTACATTTCATATCTAAGCTGTCACAGCTTATCAGCATGGTGGTACTTGGATCATGTTATTGCAGAAAGTCCTTCCTGAGTGGGTCAGGAGACACATCAGTTCAGTGGTACTGAATAAAAAAACAAGCTTTTCTCACCTCGGACGTGTTTCTCACTTCTAACACATCCTTAAAGGTGCTATGACAGAAAATACAAAAATTCTTTCTGTTTAAAGCTAATTTTACATTTGTTGTTATTTGTGTGACTTGATTAGGAATTAGATCTGAGGGTACTTGGGGAAAAAAAAAACAAACTCTTTTGACAAGTAACCTCAGTTTTTGTTAGAAAGTTAGAAAATGGCCAGACTGCAAAATCCCAGCGAGTACTGCCTAAATCCAGCAGGAAAATTAAATGTGGCAAAAAAAGTGAGGGCAGCAAGAGACCAACAGACATTTGTGAAAAACGATGCTCAAGAGAGCCATGGGAGGAAGCATCCCTCTTCCTCCTCCTCCCCACTCTGTGCATGCCAGCAGCTGGCATCAAGCCCTGCTCTGCCCGCAGCGCATTGGCAGGTCCTGGGGGGTGGCTGCACCCATGCATGCATTCCCAGCCCTCCTCCCTCCGGCTCGGGGTGGAGGAGCGTGGAGGGAAGGTGCTGTGATGAAGATTATTCCTTCTCCAGCAAGGGTGGCATTTCTCCTCCCAGCCCCGACTTTGTGCTGGTGTCCTGCTATCAGCAGCTGCACTTCGTATGCAAAAGCACTGCGAGATTTTTCATTGCCTCACCATTGCAGCGTGGGCTTTTTTGGTGTCCAGGTGTAGTTCAGAGAAGGCAAATGGAAGAAGAATAAATTGGAAGAGTGTTTTGCTAGAAATTGCTGGGTATTTTAAAATTTTGTTGTCTTATAAGCTGCAGTTGGTGCACAAACCACTTCTTTCAGAACAGCTTTTGGGAACCAAGATGGATTTTCCAGAACGAAGTCATTGCCTGCATCACCTCCCAAACATCAACAGACTCATCTCGCAGACTTGCTGTGTCCTGCTCTCTGTGCCGCTGGCTGTGAAAGGTGTAACCAGCCCTCCAGGAGTGACTGCCTCCAGCAGCAACATCCCCTCGGACAGCAGATCTCATGGGCAGATCCCATGAATGCTTTTTCTGCCATGCGGGGAGCTCTGGCAATGCCCCAGGCAGCCCGGGCAGTGAGACGGGCCATGCCTGCTGCCAGCCCCCTTGTCTTCATGTAGGTCCCCATGCACAGCATCCCTGCAGGGCTTGTCTGTGCTGCGATGCACAAGCCTGCATGCACAGCCGCATCACTCCCTCCATAGTGGGTGGCAAGGACAGCACCTCCTTTTTCAAGACAACTAAATCTTACAGATCTTGCAATCCAGGCTGGCATCGTGTTACAGTCCACATGAATAGCACAGCGGCTAAAGGGAGCTGCCAACACTCTCCCACCATTACACCAGCCTTTCATAGCAGCCTTTCAATGTACAAATCCATCGGCATCGCTTCTACAAAGCTCTGTGAACCTCTGAGCTGGCACCTCTTTATTTTTAGGTTATTTGATAATTTACATGGGATACCTCAGGAGGTGGATTATTGCCTGGCAGAGCTCACGGCAGCAGACAAGCGAGGCAGTGAAGGGCTCTGCGGCACAGCCGGCAGTTCCTCCCGAAGGTGAGCACTGAGCATCAAGCCGTCCCGCAGCAGCATCCCCTCCGGGAGCAGACACGAGCCCTGACTTCTCCGGGCTATCAGGATGCAGCACTGCCACTCCAGGAGGGTTTCAGGTCTCTCTCGGCTTTGCTGAGGCCATCCTCCTTGCAAGGTACATGCAGGTATCTTCATTTAGATGCTTTAATCTCTAAACTGCTTCAGCCCTTAATGAAGAGACGGTGGAGAGAGTTTTGATGTTTCCCCTTAGCAAGTCCCCAGTCATGGCTCTCCTGGGCTCCGGGATATTGCTTCTTCCCAGCGGCTGTCAAGAGCGGTTTTCTCCCCAGTGACATTCACCGACTAATAATACACAGCATAGCTCTCACTCGGAAACGTGTTACTCCTGATGTAGGGCCCTTTTTAAGGTGTCCATATCCTCTCACTCCTCTCCTGGAGGCTGCGTGACCCGTGGCACACCGTGCCAGTCCCTGGCTCTGCTCACCGCCAGAGCTGCCAAATCCTCCCCAGCCAAGATATGCCCCTCAGCACGGTGCTCCTGGGGAAATGTCCCAATGACCTTCTGCACGGCTCAGTTATATGCTGGGCATCCCGTGGTAATTTAGTGTAACTTTCAACATAGTTTAATGCACTGCCTTGTTTTGCTTCCATGCATGTAATGGTCATCTTAAAAAAATTCTTTTAATTAGCGACAAAGGGGAAAGCCTTGCACCTCGCCATGGGCAGAAGGAACAGGCATTTAAAGAACCGCTGCCTCTGGAATAAGGGTTACAGAGTGAGTGTTCACTAGAGAAAAGTCCTGCTTTATTGGGATGCAAAGTCCATACTTAGGTGCCATTTAATTAAGGCAGCCAAAGTACAAAAGACATACCTGAAAGAGAAGATGTATGTAGCTCTTCCAGTATTGGGAAAGATGCTACAAGCATAGCACTTCCATTTTTACAGTATTTTCTACACATATTTTTCATTAGTGTTGGCTAGATGCCAGTTCCCAAGGATTTGCAGTTTTGCAATAATTGGATATGTGATTCTGGAAGTGATAGGACTTAAAATTCATAGGCCTTGCCTAAACACATACATACATAGATTGTGCTATCTATTTAGGTTTAATCAAATGAGGTAATACTACTATTCACTAAGAAAACTGTGTGTGTTATCTTACTGTAGCATGTAGTTTTGTTGCAATGCCATATTTAAACAACAATGTTAAAGAAATGGAGAAAACTTAATAGACCTGAACTTGCATATCAGAAGATAAAATGGGTGTCTTTGTTAGAGTCCCACCCTTTCTCCTAGCCAGGTTCCCTTCCCCCTCTTCTCATTGCTGGTTTCCACTATGCTCAGTTGTTGCATTTTTAAGCTGCTGAGAAGGCCCATGCCACGCACACACCAGGTCGATGTTTGCCCAGCACCTCGCAGCCCAGGAGCCGAAAGCTGCTGCAGGTAACACGATTGCAGGATGAATGGTCCAACATGCTGATGCTGCTGCAGGTCTGCTGTGAACCTCTGTGCTTCACCCTGTCCTGCACACTGCTCTCAGGAAGCAGAGGAGCACTATCAACTCTCTGAAGTCCTATTGCTGTGCCAGTCAGGATGAGTCATACAGGTATGAATAAGCATCCCTGCTCTGTGATGGTTAGCTGAAGCTCCAAATCTTTTGATATTCATCTAGCATTAGTCATCTCTTATTCATAAAAATAAAAAATGTATTACACCATCACCAACATGTCTCTGCCCTCTCCCTGTGAAGGCAGCGCAGGGTACCACTGCCCCTTCCATCCGCATCACAGTTCAGTCAGCCCGTAACCATGGTATATCCCACAGCCCCTCCATTTTTTGTTATATTTCACATGCCCCACCTATTGATTTGCCTCCATTACTGTCATGGTTTAACCCCAGCTGGCAACCAAGTGCCACACAGACACTTGCTCTCTCCCCTCCGTTGGGATGGGGGAGAGAATCAGAAGAGTAAAAGTGAGAAAACGCGTGGGTTGAGATAAAGACAGTTTAATAGGTAAAGCAAAAGCTGCGCACACAAGCAAAGCAAAACCAGGAATTCATTCACTACTTCCCATCGGCAGGCAGGTGTTCAGCCATCGCCAGGAAAGCAGGGCTCCATCACGCATAACGGTGACTTGGGAAGACAAGTGCCATCACTGCGAACGTCCCCCCCCCTCCTTCTTCTTCCCCCAGCTTCATATGCTGATCATGATGTCATATGGTGTGGAATATCCCTTTGGTCAGTTGGGGTCAGCTGTCCCAGCTGTGTCCCTTCCCAACTTCTTGTGCACCCCCAGCCTACTCGCTGGTGGGGTGGTGTGAGAAGCAGAAAAGGCCTTGACTGTGTGTCAGCGCTGCTCAGCAGTAAGGAAAACATCCCTGTGTTATCAACACTGTTTTCAGCACAAATCCAAAACATAGCCCCATACTAGCTACTATGAAGAAAATTAACTCTATCCCAGCCAAAACCAGCACAATTGCAAAACTGCTATCGGAAAGTCTCAGGGTATTGGAACATCCCTCCTCCCTCTGTCCCCGCAGACCAAGCCAGGGCTGATGTCACTCCGGCGTAGCAGAGGAAAAACCTGCGGTTCAAGCAGCTATAACCCCCTTAGAACAAAGCCAGCGACAAACCACTGATCAGCCCTTGGGAGAGCTCAGCTGTTTTCACTGACAGCTGATGTGCAGAAGCAGGATGCCAGCCCGTGCCACCTATCCCACCGGGCAGCCCCAGAGCTCCAGAGGGGTGGCAGGAGGAATCCCAGGCAGCAACTCTCTCTGCTTTGTGTCCAGACACCAGCGTGCAGCTCAGTGCACAACACATGCCTGAGGTGCAAATCTGTCTTCCTTAAAGCTAATGGCAAAAAGGCTGCAGGTTTCATCTCTCGTGACACCAAAGGTCTGATCAGAATTAAGCCATGCAAAGCATAACCGACCGCTTACTGGAAAACGTGGTTACAAAGTCCTACTTTATTCAGCTGGTAACTTCTTGTTCTTTTAAATGCATAGCAGTGTTTAATGCTCATGCTGTGTTTTCCTTCCCTTTCATTCCCTGTGAACGGGGTGACAAGTGACATGGAGCTGCCTTGAGCTGGGAGACTTGCTTGTTTTCTGCTTTTCAAGAGCTTTATTTTCATGAATCCACCCTTGCAGAAAGATTCTGGTTTCGACATTCAGAACACACTAGTAAGAGCTTCAAAGTATTACTTGTGATTAATCTTTGTTTACTCTAATAGATGAATTTTGCTTTATCATGCCTCTCTCTTCTATGTCCCTTATTATCTCCTGTGTCACCGCAGTGTCACGGTGCTTCCTGGTGGTGTACAAATCATGGTGTTAAGTCCTTGAGCAAAGATCCAGAGGTCACACAGAAAATAGCTTCACACTTTGTTATACGTTTGTTTTTCCAGCCGCTGCCAGCGGGCTGTGTTGTGAAAGGCAGGTGGGTGGGTGTACTTCTACTTGGAAAGGGGTCTCAGTGATGGGGGCCACGCTTGTAATTAGTCGGCACTCTCAGCTGTTAATCCCCACACTACAAAAAGGATTGCTTTTTCAAATTGCCATATTCCTTTGCTAAGGGCAGAGTCTTATCTGGTGTTGAACAAGTCTCTGCCAGAGCCTCGTGCCAAGCTGGGCTGTCCCTCAGCTCATCTAGCAAAAGTCCCCGACTTGGAGCCATGGAGGACCAAAGCCTGCCCAAAACTAGAGCAATTCATTGTTGTTTAATAATGAATGATGTAACACTATACTCCTGCCTGAGGAAGGTTATAAACTGCCTCACAGTCTGATTATTATGGGTGCAACTAATTTTTCACCGAGATGCTTAGAATCCAAAATTTATATTTACATATTCAAAGTCTTTATGGGTAAGAAAGCTTTTTAAATTTTTTTTCTTTTTTCCCTTGGGAATTGCCTTTCTCTGTACAGCAGCAAATAAGAATATTCAGGATGCATTTTTCACAGTAAGGTCCCCATAAAGCGTGCTCAGGCCCCGTGCGTTTCAGCAGCAGAGCCTTTACTGGCGAGGCCATCGGGAAGGGAAGAGGAGGGAGTCAGACTCCACGTGTCCTGGTGCTGGCATTCGCAGCCATCGGGGAATCCGCCTGCCCTGCCTTTTTTGAAGGTTTGGGGGACTTAAGTTGGATACTCAAAATCTTGTTTGTGTGCACAACGCATCTTAAAGAAAGGCAGTTATTGTGCAGATCTCCCAGCCTCTGTATACATGCTCATTTCTCTATCTGTGATCCAGGCAGTTGCTGAATAAACAGGGAGCAAATCTGCAGATGGCCTCTCAGGGCAGCATCAGAGTGGGAAGCTGGTGCTACTTCCAGGGGATGTATGGAGGACCACACGTTGATCTGCTATCAGAGAACATTGCTCAGAAAAGCTGCTAACACAGCCTGTTTTCTGCTCAAGTGAGCAAAATATCCTCATAGGAGAAGTTTGTTAGGTTGAAAATAGCAAATTTTTATGCATGATGTAATTCACTTGAAGCTTCACTGAGCTGAAATTGCCTGACCTTTTGATCTTTTGCAAATAGATGAACAGCCCCAAGGAAGCTTGAAAGTGCTGCACCCTCAGTGGAGGAGGACAGGGCTCCTGAAGGATCTGAGGAATTAAAGCTTTTTTTTTTCATTTTAAGGGACCAAGACTTGGGAAAAATATAGGTGATATCATATACCTTAAATGTTGATTAAAAAAAATGTATATATATTTGTACAAAGGTTCAAGGGGTGTTATCTTTGCAAATATTGCCTACCATGGCACTGCCATTAGGGCTTGCTCATCTAGCTCCCAAGGCTTGCATCATTGTCACCCAGAATCCTGTTTCTGCAAAATATTGAGGATGTATTTAAAGCCCTAAGAGGGAGCCAAGTCTTGATGGATAGGCTTTGAAAAGTCATTAAGGTAAGGTATAGAAAGATGGAGCTATTTTGAACCAAAAAGTACATGAGTGGTGTGGTCACTAAATGAACTGTCAGTGAAGTGATAGAGAGCCCGGTGGGTTTTTAGATAGAGTAACTACAGCAGCACATGCTGAACAATTGTGTGAATTGGCCATAACTGGTTGGATATGTCCCAAATGGCAAATCTCCTCCATTCTGCAAGGTAGGCAACTCGTATGAATTTTGTTCAGCTATTAATCAAGACGTGATTAATGGGGGGGATTTTTTTTTAGCCTTCACATTCACTTTCATAAGCCATCTAACAAAACGTAATTCTGTTTTCAGAGTGATGATATGAGAGGATCTCTCTTCTTCTCAGGGGATTTCTTTGAAGAAGCAGTTGTTGTGCAAGTGCTCCTGCCTCTCCTCCAGACCTACCAGGGTGGAGGAGAGTTTTGTAGACTTCTTGAGATTAAACTTGTGGTGCCTCTTCATCAAGTTTCTCATTTATCTCCAAAAGGTGCTAAAATTTGCATAGTGCAAAGATTCTTCCCAAATCAAAATATGGGATATGATTTTCAGTCATTAGTAGGGGTCAAGCTGTTTGAAACCCAGTGGTTTCCACCTTCTGCTATGAATTTCAGAAAATTACAGAATTGTGAAACGATATTAATAATATAATTATTTAAAAGGCAAATTGGAGAAAGATAGCAATGCATAAAACCACCACTGGGGGAAACCAGACCTCCAGCACCCAGTAAGCCAAGCAAGAAGATAATGAAGCAGCACCTGCACAGCTTTTTGCCTTTGGTTGCTGAAGGTGAAAGCAGATGGGTTTTGCCCCAACAATGCTACTCATCAAACCCCCAGTGCTGCAGTTACCAGGATTAGATATAGGAATGACCGTGCAAAGGAGATGACTTCCCTCCTGAGAAATGTACTCATGTATTCAAACCAGGGATGGCTCTTACCTCAGGGACAGTGTGGGATCCATCCCCACCAGAATGTTACAGCTCTCAGAAAAACCACATGGGTCTCCTCCCCTCACGCCAAGCTGGTATCCCCACCCACCAGACGGGTGCACCCCGCTGAGCTCTGGTGGGATCCCATGTTGGAGCTCCTGCTGGTGCAGACACACTGTGAGATCCTTCATGATTCAGGCATCACTGTGATATTTCTCCCGTATTCCCCAAACATGGATTGCTTGCAGGCAGTCAGCTGTGAACACGCTCGCTAATGAAACACTGAAATCCACACCAGGACGGTCAGCTGTCAAAGTCAAGTTATATTGCCTTCATGTCTCAGTTAGAGACTGCATGAAACTAAATAGAACAGCAAATTTGTGTTTTTTAAACGTTAAAAAAAAAAACCAGTTTTAATTTCTCCCCTTCATGAATATCCCTGCCATCCTTGCCCAGTGCTTGCCTGCTCTCAGTGAGGCAGGGGGCTTGCAGCCAGAGCTGCGCCAGTTTCCCTTCAAATAACATTAAGCAAAGGCACATCTGGAGAGCAAACCCCATAGGCCAATTTGCCTGATCATTTCCCCATGCCTCTCTCAGGGCCTTCCTGCAGGGATTTCAAGATGCTTATTAACATCTCCACTATCTCATAACTCATAACCTGGATCAGGCCCTCACGCCCACTGGAAGTGTCATCTGCTTTGCTCTGCATAGCCGGGACCTGCAGGGGTACGCACAGCAGAGCAGCACGCACGTGCACGTACGCCTTCTCCAGGACCAGAAAGGCCATGCCACAGACCCTGGGTAAGGCACCAAGCCCCACAGCTGCAGGCACCGAGGCACAAGCCACCGTCGCTGCTTGCTTCTATGCTGAGCCCTTCGCAAAAGCCATTCTGCTCTTGGTTCAGAGATGGCAGTGCAGCATGGCACAGCATAAGGGAGACCAGCCCATGGTGCTCCCCGATCCTGGCTTCTCCCATGCTCATGGACCGAGGACCATGTCAGGATATGCTCAGCACTTACCCACAGCCACCTCCACCCTGCACCCCTGCCACCCCTGGTGCTGCCCAGCACATCAGGGGCCACTCCACAGAATGTCAGGAAGGAGAAATATTTAAGCTGCTTGGCTTTGGCAGGATGTTTTTCTTGTTTTATCTCCCAGTGAGACCCAGAGCTGGGGAGGTAGAAAATTGAAAACTCCCACTGGAGCTGCGTCAGGCTCTGCTCTTACCAGGAGAGGATTTAGCCTTTGCATGTCCAGTGTGGATTAGTGTTTCTAGGGCAGAATAATTATTTGATTTTTCAGCTCTATTTAATATATAAATAAAACATAATGTATAAAGAGAATAAGTACACTCAATAAAATCTCTCTCAGGACTGTAGCACTGTACTGTGCTCACCAGCTGCAATCCTGATGGGAACTTGGGCATGGGGGGAGTTCCTGCCTCAGTAATGCATTTATGAGACAAAAAAATGAATAAAATCCACAGTCAGGGAAACAATACAAGTCCTTTTTAACTAAACACTCCATTTCAGTCAGGATGCAGCTTTTTGTTCATCCAAGTTTGCATGCTTCTGTAAATCACGTGCTCCTTCCTTTCAGCATGCCCAACGTTAATTATCAGCAAAAGGAATGGAAATACTTGTGTCAGACAATGTATGAGATCAACTTCTTCTAATATTGTTCTTCATAGCAACAAATAAATGTTCTTTTCAGACATGTGAAGGCATTTTATGCTTTTTTATGAACTCCCAGGAGGAAAGCAGAGAGGGGACAGGGGCTGCTGAGGACCCTCCTGCTGCCGCTCCCTGCAGCGGTGCTGGAAATGGGGTGGAAACCCCCCCGTGTGTCCCACCACTGCAAGTGACTGCTGCTCTGCTCTGGGTTCTGCACTGCAGCACCCCATGCCTGCATTTCTCTACACTTTATTATTACGATAGAAACACGAATTTCTCTTTCTGCACAGAGCAGCTTGTGTAAAACCTATGTGTAAGAGCTACAGTTGCACAACACAAAGGTAAGCAAAAGTTTTTATAGAAATTATATGTTCTTATAAAAATATATATTTTCTTTCCCTCTTGAAGCTTTTTTTTCTATCCTTTCTTTTCTTTCCCACAGACATGAAAAGCTTAAACAAGTAGTCAATCCAAGCAGCTGGATGACAGGACTGCAAACTCAAATAAATCATATTTTTTTCCCTTATTTAATACAACAGGCTGTTTTGGATGGAGGTAAAATTTGCTAAAGTTTAAGGTAAACAATTCAGAGAACAGCACACAAAAGCTGAGAGAAAGTGAAACAACACGACTTACAGATTTGTTTAAGCAATTCTGAATAAACTGCCCTTTTAAAAATACTTCAAGAATTGTCAATAAAACTTTGAAAAATATTTCTGACTTAACTCTCAATTGCAAAGAGATGTGATTATTGTACCTGCTGGTGACTTTCCCCTCCATAAGGAGGTTTACAAGAAACATCTTCAATATTATAAACATGGTTTTGAAAAAGTTTCACTTGATGGGAGAGAGGGGAAAGGTGCTTTTTAAAGTATTTCTATGTGTTGCAGCTAAATTCTGTGTCCCACAGTACTGTTGGTTTATGATTGGCTTCCCTATTTGTTACAAAAAAAAAAAGGTCTCTGCGCATTTAGTGTAACAAATTCAGGCATTTATTAAATAAATTTTTTCTTCCCATACCACAGTTGATTACTATTGCTGGCTCAGTAGTAGAGGCACGTAGAGAATCAAAAGATTTAGTATGAGGTAGATGGAAAAGGAGCCATCAGGCTGCATCCCAGCCCCGCCAGCAGCGGGGGGGTACCGACACCCGCAGCCATTGCCTCGCTATTGGGCTCTGCTGGGCAATGCCTGTACAGAGTCCCAAGTCCTGCTCCCCTCCAGTGTTCCCTGATTTTGTGCAAATTATTCACCTTCTTTGCTTCTGTTCTTCTGTCTATGAAGCAGACTCAGAAAAACTTTCCTGCTTTGTTTGCAGCACTGTGACAAGGACTGGTTCCTGCCTGCGAGGCATTCTCAGGTAATGGGAATAATTTAGGACAACTCATTTTTAATCAAAATCAGGGCTTTGTCCATATTATCATAGCTATTTATTTTTGTTCTTTTCATAAAACTTTTATCAAACTTTTAGCTGTCCCGCTGAGTTGTGCTTACTGGGTCCTTTTCTCTTCCCTAAGCTTCCCTAAAGCCTGCCAGGCGAGGAGCACTGGTCACCCTTACAGATGTCAGCTGGGTTGAAGACATCAGCTTGAGCTTTTCCAAGAAGTTCATGCTGCTCCCTGCCCTCAACGAGCTCCTCACTTCCATTCCTCGGGGGGAATGCTGGGGGCACCTGTAGGCACCCGATCTGCAGCAGCATTCACTGTTTCCAGAGGTGTGTATTGCACATCTCCATCTTGGCCACCCTCACGTTGCATATCTAGCCTGGTAACTTATTAGAGGATTAAAACCCCACTCTGTTAATTTTAACGCAGTGCTACTTTTTATAAAGTCATTTCATTAAAATAAAACAGAAACACCTTAATTCCCATTCAGAAGCATAGCTGTGCTGCACAGCTTAACTCTTCTTTATCTCATCCACAGGCTGTGCAGTCCCAGAAGAAAAATTAACAATGTAATCATTACACAGTATTTTGAGTATTTGAGTACTTAGAATCATAGAATCATAGAATCATTGAGGTTGGAAAAGACCTCTAAGATCATCGAGTCCAACCGTCAACCCAACACCACCATGTCCACTAAACCATGTCCTTAAGTGCCTCATCTACTCGTCTTTTAAATACCTCCAGGGATGGGGACTCAACCACTTCCCTGGGCAGCCTCTTCCAATGTTTAACCACTCTTGCAGTAAAGAAATTTTTCCTCACATCCAATCTAAACCTCCCCTGGTGCAACTTGAGGCCATTTCCTCTCGTCCTATCACTTGTTACTTGGGAGAAGAGACCGATACCCACCTCGCTACAACCTCCTTTCAGGTAGTTGTAGAGAGCGATGAGGTCTCCCCTCAGCCTCCTTTTCTCCCGGCTAAACAACCCCAGTTCCCTCAGCTGATCCTCATAAGACTTGTTCTCCAGACCCCTCACCAGCCTCGTTGCCCTTCTCTGGACACGCTCCAGCACCTCAACATCCTTCTTGTAGTGAGGGGCCCAAAACTGAACACAGTATTCGAGGTGCGGCCTCACCAGGGCCGAGTACAGGGGCACCATCACTTCCCTACTCCTGCTGGCCACACTAGTTCTGATACAGGCCAGGATGCCATTGGCCTTCTTGGCCACCTGGGCTCACTGCCGGCTCATGTTCAGCCGGCTGTCAACCAGCACCCCCAGGTCCTTTTCTGCTGGGCAGCTTTCTAGCCACTCTTCCCCAAGCCTGTAGCGCTGCATGGGGTTGTTGTGGCCGAAGTGCAGGACCCGGCACTTGGCCTTGTTGAACCTCATACAGTTGGCCTGGGCCCATCGATCCAGCCTGTCCAGGTCCCTCTGCAGAGCCTTCCTACCCTCGAGCAGATCAACACTCCCACCCAACTTGGTGTCGTCTGCAAACTTACTGAGGGTGCACTCAATCCCCTCATCCAGATCATCGATAAAGATATTAAACAAGACCGGCCCCAGTACTGAGCCCTGGGGAACACCACTCATGACTGGCCGCCAACTGGATGTAACTCCATTCACCACAACTCTCTGGGCCCGGCCGTCCAGCCAGTTTTTGACCCAGCGCAGAGTACACCTGTCTAAGCCGTGAGCCGCCAGCTTCTCTAGGAGAATGCTGTAGGAGACGGTGTCAAAGGCCTTACTGAAGTCCAGGTAGACCACATCCACAGCCTTTCCCTCATCCACTAGGCGGGTCACCTCGTCATAGAAGGAGATCAGGTTGGTCAAGCAGGACCTGCCTTTCATGAATCCATGCTGGCTAGGCCGGATCCCCTGGTTGTCCCGCTCATGCCTTGTGAGCGCCCCCAAGATGAACCGCTCCATCATCTTCCCCGGCACCAAGGTCAGGCTGACAGGCCTGTAGTTCCTGTAAACTTACATCACAATTAAAAGTTATATCGTAGAGGTACTAAAATCAAATGATGTCTAGAAGTCTTTGCCATAAGGGTATTGGTGTGACCAGGAGAAACATTTTCCTAATGCTCCTTCTAATGCATTTACCCACCTGGGTACTGACCCCTCCGCAGCCGCAGCCTCTGCCTGGTCCAACCTCTCTGTGCATGCAAACAAGGTTACACGTTACACCCAGAAGTCTCCAATATGTTTATGGCTATATCAGCAAATCACTTGACAACCTCTAAGAGCGCGGTATTTCTTATTCTCAAGCAAAGGGTTTGCTCTTACGGAACAGCCAGGGTCTCACTGAAGCTGGGGTGGATGGTTGGCTGTGCACAGTGTCACCATTTGAGTCAGGAGACACGCACCTGAACACAATGTTTCTGTAATGGAGAAATGGAGTAAGAAACGGCAATTGGACTTAAATGTAGTTTAATGATCCCTCAAGGTAATGAGAGATCAGCATCACAATGATTTGTTTGGGAAAGCACCACAGAATTGTGCCTGCTGTCAGCTTTGCCACTGCAGTTAATCACTGTGTAAGAACCTGCTTGTTCTTGTAAATATATATATCAGGACCTGACCCCGCCCACTGACTTCAATGAAAATTTAGCACTGTTAAATGGATGGGTTTGTCATTCTATTTAAGCATACTTCTGCTTTTAAAAATACAGCATACCTACAACACACAGCAATAGTACTTTTACAGTCAGCAACCCAGGCTAATTTGAGAAATCACAAAGAACCACATTGGGATACCCACGAAAGGTAAGGAACTTCGAAGTGGGACTGGGAAGCTGTGAGATGTTTCTACTTCTATCCTTCAGACCATTCTCACCCCTTTCTGGCATTCACAAGTGGCTGAGAAAGGCAGAAAAGCAGCTGGCCTACACAGCTGCAGTGAAGTGATGGAGATTATTTGTGCCTGCTCCTGAAAACCTATTTCAAGTTTCTTATCTGACATCTAATCCTTATCAGTTCCTTTTTTCTTCTCATATGTTTGAGTTTATTCCAGATATAAAAGGAAATGGAAATGAAATTGAAAAAATTATGGTTTTGTCTATTCAGAACTAGTAAGTACTTGAAATGCAATTCTGGTTGTTTCTGCAAGATCTAGTTTTCTATTTTGAAATGGTAAGTGTTGGGAAAGCTAGATATTAACCTGAACCCAAATTCTAGCCATTGGGATCATCCAGTACTTCTTTTAAAATGAAACTGGCAAACAGAGTAAAACTTAAGACATATAAAAGGAACTAATGCCTTTCAAAAATGCCCAGGAAGCAGCTCCCCGCCTCCAAGAGCAGTAATGAACCTCACAGCTTTTCTCCCATCCGATGGCAGCTACTGAGATAGCAGCAGCACCAAGACTCTTCCAACCCAGGGGCAGCCAGACTCCCCAAAGAGAAAACTTCAGGTCCAAGCACATATTTTGATTTTTATCAAAATAACTGATAAAATCTCTGTTAATGTCGGTTATGGAGTCTGGCTCTTTTCCTGATTAAAGTAATCGATTAAAAAAAAAAAAAGAACATTTCTAAAATGAAGACAAATACACCCAGTCCCCACATGTTTTCAGGCATAGAGGAATGAGAACAAAATTCATTCCGAGTTCTTAGGTACCTGAAACAACCCAAAACCCATTACACACTGGAAAAATCTGATGGTTAACTCATGCCTTCAGAAAAATGAGCACTGATGGCTTGCAGCACGCAGGACCTGGCTATTGCCTGCGTGTGTTCAGCCACAGACCTGTTGCAGTCGGGGCCAACCCACGCGTGCCAGGCTATGATTGCTTCAGCCACAGGGCATGCGTTAGCCAAGTTGTTCATTGCCTCTTTTTCATCGTGATCACACGTGCTTGAGGATAAGACTTGGACCACATCAGCCCATGCTCAAAGCTGAGAAATAGATGTAGGCTGCTGTCACCCAAGATTTTGGGGCTTCATACAAAAAGTTCACACTAATCATAAAAAATGGGGTACTAACTAAGGCTTTGTGGATCAAAACTACCCAAGAACAAATGAAATGGCTCCAATCAGTCATGACACAATGCACAGCACGATGCGCAACAGCTCCTCCAGATAAGCAGTATGGAAGGCACAGGTCCAACACCATTTCTGGGCAACATCAGACAATCCCATCAGGGCTAGTCCATCCCAAAGTGGGAGTGGTTCAAAGAAAATCAGTTATTTAGATACACAGAGCTGTTTTACCACAACATACTCTCTTAAAAAGGAAAAGCAAAATAGGAATATTAAATCAGTATTTTGTGAATGATGCTATCCTACCGTTGGCTCTGGCACATCAAACCTGTAGAAAAGATTTTCTCCATCTACATGGATGGACCAAGAAGAAGGATAGATGGAGAGAGATAGAAACTGGTCTGAAACCATAAGAGAAGAAATCATAAGGAAAGCAAATACAAAGATGAATTTTCCCTCCTTCTCACGATCATTCTCCTTTTCCCTCACCCTGACTTATGAATACGTACACAGAGCTTTTAAAAATTAACCAAGACACTTTGGTGCTTATTACTAGATTCTCCTTACAGTCATTTAAATTATAAACAGGGCTATTGATGCTAAACTTGAAGTGATAATATTATTGCAAGTAATGCATGCCCAGCTCTGAAATTCTGAAGTTAATTTAAAACATTGCTTTTAGAAATAGGATGCCTTGTCCTAATAGATCTGTTGGCTATGTTGTGAAGAGAGTTATCAATATTTTTATAAATTTTACATGCAAGTAAACTAAAATTATCATTGTATCGATTCAGTAGCAACCGCTCTACTAAGGACTAGTCTAAATGACCAATGAATTGAGAAGTCTACAAAACAGAATGGGAGAAACAAAAAATGAAAATTTGGATGTTATCTGCCATCGCCTATTGTCCTATTTTAACTTGCTAAACTTCTTTTTAAACAGGAGGAATCAGTAGCATGTTTATTTTCCAATCACCAAAGCATTAAGCAACATATTGCCAGCCCTGCTTTGGCAACCAGCCACGGAGATGTAGCATCACATCCTCCTGCAGGGCTTTGGCCTTGGCTCAGCGTCAAAGCTCACTCTTCCATTCCAGAAAGTGCTCTGCTGGGCTTCACCCTATCCTGTACTAATGTTTCTCTCTAAAAGCTCCAGGACAGTTTTCCCTTCAAGTACCTGGACAACGAAGCAATTCAGTTCTGATCTATAAATATTAAATATTTTATTTCAGAGCTGGGCTTTCTCCAAAGCAGCATCTGCTGTCTTTGGGGGTTTACAGCTTGTGCATATGCATATACGGGGATGTCAACCTTCACATTTCTACAGAACTGAAGGTAAAGAAAAAAACAAATGTTCATGGGTTTTTATACGTATGTGAGACTAGCATTTCTCTGAGCTTTAAACCCTGCACAGTTTTATGAATGCCAGAGCTGAAAATTACCCAGCAAAGTCTCTCTTCTGGGCTGCTTTTCATATATGCAGTTCAGTCCTTTAATTGTGCTTCCACGGTGTACAGACCTATTGCTACAGCTTCTTTTTTCTCCCTTTACACAGAAACAGGTGTTAGTCTTTGACTTGGCACCAGGTCTTGCACCTCAGGTCCAGCAGGATCTGAGCAAGCTTTTCAGGGGATGGCAATGGGCTTTGCGGTGCTCTCTGGGGGGGGAGGGAAAGCAGGGTGGAGGAGAGAGCTAAGCTCATTTCAACAGCCAATGATGCAGAGGGGGTGACATTTCCCAAGGCTAATACACTGCTGGAATAAATGGCTTGGCTTAGCAGAATTAATCATACGCATTAACCCCACTGCTAGCTAACAGGGTAGGTAGTCTAGAGAGTAAAAGATAAGGTGCTCCTGTCTGAGGTTGCATCCAGGACAATTTCACTCTAGATGTTCAGCTTCCAGTCACAGTCACAGAAAAAAAAAGCCATACGAGAGATCCTCTGTTAGATCAAACAGTTCAGTTTTGTCTTAAAAAAAAAAAGACATTATTCAGTTTAACGTGTTACTGTGAAATAACACCCCTGGTTCACACATACCTGTTAGTGCCTGAGCAGCTGCAAGGCATACCAGTCCAATGTACAAAGCAGAGATGAAGTGAGAACATGATGCTTAAGGTATTGTTTTTAAAAGTCATTTTTTAATTCTTCAGTAGAACTCACCTCCATTTGGGTTCTCTGTGTGCCAGGCAAGAGGCTTTTACAACCTGTATAAACGATGTTAGAAGACAGTAGGAGGAGGAGCATAACACATTGGGTAATGCTGGAAAGTTGACATGTCCAACCTAGAGAACTCTCTTTTGAGTTGTATTAATTTACATAATACAATATTTCTAAAGACTAAATTAAAATTTACCTTTAACCAGCACATCTAACCATGCTAATACTCTTTAAAATGTCCAAGGCTACATAAAAGCTGAGCTACCTGGGAAAAGAGATACAATTGCTGCAACCTGCAAAAAGTTGATTTTTTCACGCTGCTGCATCTTTGATTTTTCAGCCTTATTTCTATGCTTAATTAAACAACCTCGAGAGTTACCCAGAATTAGAAAAAGGAGCAGCTGAATTTAGAGACACTAAGGAATTTTTTATAGTGTCCTGCTTTTTGCCTCACAACAGTATTCAGATGAGGAAAAAGTAAATAATAGAGTATTTTTTGAATTCAACACATACCACACTGTCAACTGCAATTACGTTACTGCAAACTGCATTCATTTTCTGCTTTTAAATCTTCTATGGCAATGATTTTGTTGAAATAGTTAGATTTTACTATATTACGCCAATACTACATTGGTAGAAATTTAAATCTTCTTACACAGAAAGAAGTGCAAAAATACATTAACAACAAGCATAAGGAAATTTAAACTCTCAATGCCTCTATTTTATGCTATTTTTCTGTGGTTTTTTTTAAAACATCTTTCTTCTAACAGCTTGATGCTGCCTCTTTAATGCACAGTTTGCATTTTACAAGGAAAATAGCTGAATGTTTTGAGAGAAGAGGGGAATACTAGAGCGGGCAGCCTGAACGCGCTTCCCTCCCGCTCCTCCTCCCACGCTGTACGTGGCGACTGCAGACCCAGATGCCCAGACACGGGAGACGCTGGGCGAGCACCCGCCCACTCCCTGGCAGCACAGCCGCCGTGTCGGTGGTTGGATTGATCTGGGGGCTGCTGCCTGGTCAGGCTGCTGATGGGCTTTCGAGCGGCTTTGTCCACCCAAACGTCTTTTTCGTTCCCTTGACTTCTCTCTCCCTCTGCAGAGCTTGTGCACACTCACCGTGAAAAGAGGGACGGTGTCCACACTGCGGGAAGCGGGAGAGCCACCGCTCGCTGTGGAGTTCTGCTCCCTGAGCCCAGCCTGAGGATGCACGGGAACAACAAAGACCTGAGGCACACAATATTATGGTAATTCGGCAGATTAGTCAGCAAGGAATTCCACTTAACCACTTCTCCAAAGATAAGTTAGAAAAAAATTCAATAAAATTTGTGTTAAGCTAATTCCATGTTGCAGTACAAAGAAGGTCTGGAACAGCCGAATCCTCTTACACCAGGGAACGGGCTCCTAAAGTAGTTATTTAATGAGATTAAATACTGCAGGTCATAAAAATTAATTTATACAGCTGACATGGTTTAATAAACTACGTGTCTACAAAGTGGGCCAAATTTCTTCTCTGTGGAAGAGGTGAAGCTGAGTACAAGTCCTGCCCCAGCACGTGCTGTGCAGTGTCCACGTAGCACAAGCCCTGACCTCGACTCAGGAAAGCCCCTTGTGTGAGTAACTGTGTAAATCTGATTTAAACTGCTGACACTGGACAATTTGCCAGACACTTGAACTGACCGGATTTTAATGTGAACAGCAGCGTTCGTATAAGCGAACAGTGCTTATAAATCCCTCCTTCAGCGGAGCAGGGGGAAACTCCACACGGAAGTCTCCTCAGGAAGCATCATCCTGCTCAGAAAGCACAGGTCTGCTTGTTCTGCAAGGGAAAGGCAATCAGCTCCCTGATTTTATGTGCGAAATAGGAGTCTAATACTTACTGTGCATACTTACACAATTACAGCAATAAAGACAGTGTCTTAACTACCCTCACTTACATTCCTCTTGTAATGTATCCTAGAGGGACCTGCCATTGGCACCTGCAGTTAGATTCAGAGCAGGTGCTATAAATACCTCTTTCCCTCCATGACACATTATGATAAACTAGAGGAAAACAGGCTTAATCTGGAAAAATGCATGGCACGCAGGAAGGTCAAGGCCTGCTAGAAACTGGGGGGGGGGGGGGGTGTGGAAATCCCATTTTTGCTCATGTGATATGCAGAGGTATTAAGAATAAAAACCTTTATAACTCAAAAAGTGCTGGGAAAGGGCAAAGCGCTGTATTAAGGGCTGGAATGTGTTTGGGAAGGAAGCAACAGTAGGAAACTGAGAAGGAAAACATGGCCAGTTGTGGGGAAAGCAGGACAGAAATAAGCTGTGTAGAGTTTGGAGCACAGCACACTGGATTTCCTCTCCCAGGGAATTAAGATTAAAAAGCAATTAAAAAAAACTATCAGAAGTAAGAGAGAAACCGAGACTTGCAGAAGTGTTTCAGGAAAGCAAAACACTTATAAAAATCAGAACAAAACCTGCACTGTGTCACAGAAGTCAGTAATTTAGCAATTTAATAAACTCAACTAGAATGGGGAAGATCCAGTTTTATGTCTCTGCTCTGAAGCAAGAGGAGTCATGTCTGTTTTGCATCCCTTAATCAGTAATAACAGGTCATAATTTTGATCAGAAACTCTATTCTGAACTTGAATGTTTTAATGTAATCAGTGCTGCACCACAACCAACGTGCTTTCATAACAAGTTGCAGTGTAGATGTACCTGAGTATTTTGATCACGCGTACACAGACCAGAAAACAACCTGTTCCTGGGAAAGCTCCAAACCAGGTTTCATACTGAGACAAAAAAAAAGCACAAACCAGCCGTCTGTGCTTTCCGTCTGCTGCACAGACAAGCAGGGCAGGTGGGGAAACGTGCTGTAAAGATATTGCAGCACCAAATCTTGAAAGTTACCAACTCTAAATTACCCTAAGGGACTGGGGCAGGAGTGGGCCAGGGAGGGAGAGGGATTATTTGACGGCATGGGGAAATTGTGATTACTGCAGTGATGTGCCTGGGTCGCTGAGAGGGGGTGCAGGTGCGATGTCCCTCCGGTGCCTCCCTGGGGGTGAGGAGGAGGCTCTCCGCTCCTCCAGGACGGGGGCGTGCAGGTTCCCCATCTGCTCGTTGAGATCCCAACAGCTCCAATGCTTCCACATGGCGTGGAAGGACCATTGGTAAGGTATTCTGGATATATGGGAGTGGGCACAGCACTGAAACCTCTCCTTTTAATGACAACATTCACTTAAAATTGTTTAAAAAATTATTTTAAAAATTATTTTCAGGTGCACAGCTCCTGAACTTGCTTCCATTTGCATTTGTTTCACCAAGAAGTAGGAAATTAAAACCTTGGACTTCATGAGGCTTTTTCTGTTCTTTTCCCAAGCCCTGCTTAAACTTGTTATTGCCTTTCCCAGACTTACCAAATTTTGCTCCTGAATGCTGAGGAGAGAGATAGGTACCGGGGAAGAGAGGATAAGGACACACTTCAGCACTCTTCTTCTCTCTTGTGAAAACTTCAGATACTTCATCGAACTCTTTGAATTCAGAAAGAACAAAGCTGTTTCTTATATTAAAAAAAGAAAGAAATAGGAAAAAAAAATATAAAAAAAAAGAAAAAAAAGACCCTGCCTATAATAATGCTGTTTGTTTTTGGAGATGCAGGGATTTTTCTGAATAGTCTGAAAAGTTTTCCCCACCTATGCTTACTGAGCAGCCTGGCACTACGGAGTGCCGTTGGCTAGGGGAACCAGCAGCCACACAACCGACAGTACTCTGGGTGCTGTTTTGTTCCATTTCTTACCACTGACATTTTTTTAAAGCAATATTTCAACAAAAGAAAAAATACTTATATCACCTCAGGGAAAAGCAAGCCTGCAGTGAAATAAATATCTCTTTTGTATCAAAGCGATTCACAATTCCTTTGATAAATCTTATCACTGCAGAGTTTTTCTGCATTGAAACAACCCCATGAAGGGCTGAAAGAATCATCTAAATGCATCTGAACAATTCTGTTTATTTTGTATTCAACAGTGCATCACACAAGCCAGCACAGCATTTCCATTAGTCTTTAAAAATAGTATTAAAGGACGTTTCAGTCTATTTAAATTATTTCTATTTTCATTTAAATTAGTTGCTAAATAACAAGTTCTATACCATCATTATGCTGTAGTATGTGACTGCTAGAAATACACTTCAAACAAAACAAATTAAGGAACCTGGAAATTGCCACAGCAGAGCAAGGACATATTTTTAGGCAAAAATAAACAGAGAACAACAGCAAGTCATCAAAAATATGATAATAACCCAGCCCATATTTAGTGTGCAAAAGGAATGGTACATATGGAATATCTCATTTTACCCTTATGAGGTTTTTATTTGTAAAAAAAAATGCATAAAATTTGCAGTTTCCTTACTTAACTGGAAAAGGACTAATTACCTTTTCGGTGGCCTATTTTATCACACCCAGCAGCTCTCTGTGAGTTTTGAGCCGCCTAGGAGCGAGACAGCTGGAACACATCCCGTAGCACCATCCATCACCCTGGCACCGCTGCCATTCCCAGCAGAAACCAGGGCTTCGCTGCTGGCTCTGGACCGCCCCACCTGCAAAACCAGGACCCAAATTAACACAACAGTGGGTTTTATCCAGAGTTTCAATGGCAGGCTCAAGGGCAGGACGGACAGCTCTCCTAGAGGGTGCATCGTCATTAAGGGCAACCCTGAAGATGTAGGATTTACAGCAGCCTGAGTGGAATAAAATGCCAATTTGCTGCTGAACGATGTTATTTCTCAAGGAAGACATTGAAACAGCGTAAGGGTGCCAGAAGCCCGGGGGAAGCAAAGTTTGGGTACTTAATAATAATGAGACTGCCTAACCGGTCATTGATCTAGGGTTGTTTGCCCCAGAGGTGGCATGAACTGACGACAGGAGGTTTCCCAGCAGTGCAGGGAGGCAGGGCTGAGCGGCACCGGACCCCCCATCCCAGCCTGGCACCGGTCGGGCAGTGCGGGGCGGGCGAGCAGATGCGCAGAGCAGGGAGGCAGAGCTGTCCCCCGCTGGCAGAACCATCCCAGATCCAGCTGGGACAATTCAGAGCTGATGCCTCCTGCCCTCTGTGTGGTCTCAGGTGAGCAAGGGGGGGCTATAACAAATGCAAACGAACATTTACATTCAGCCTGGCACTTACAGAGTTTACCTCCTGTACTGTCATTATACGCTTTTCCCCAGCATACAAAAAATATTAGGATTGACCTCCATAGGAGTAAACTCTCAGAGGAAGAAAACATGACCCTATTGACTTATCAAAGTCTTCCTTAAACTAAAAACAATCCTTATATTACACATTATGAAATTATACATTATCAAACTACATCAAAACCGTGTTAGAAAAGAAATGCCTTGTGTGAGAGACAGTGAATTAAATAACTGGTCTGAAAAACGCATGTGCAAATGTGTCTGGAATTTTAAAAGTTTCTAGAGCAAGTGCAGTGCCTCCTTCTCCAAGCAGTGCTATATGACCATTACTCTATTAGCTACTACTAACATTTTGATTTTTAATCACTGCCAAAATAATCTAGCTCCCCATAGTTTGCAGCAAGTTAAGGCTAGGATCTTAATTAGCCGTGTGCTATGCGTTGCTTGGATATAGATTATTATTTCCCAAACAGGATCTTGAATATTTTATCTTTGCACTTACCAGTCTTGATCATACACAATCATTTGGATTCTCAAAAAGCCAAACCGGTCTGCCTTCTAACTCATATAAACCCAGAAAAAGCATCCCCCTACTCCCTCTGTCTTGGGAACTGAATTTTCACATGCTAAATATCTTCTGATTAGCTTTTTTTTTCTTTTTTTTAAAATAGAGTTCAGTTTTAGCATGCCAAAGCACATTTAGTAAAGATAGAGGAAAAAAGTCACAAAGTAACATTGAATGTAAACATATCCACATACTGTCATAATAAATATAAAATATATGAAATGAGAACAGGAATCAAAGCGCATGTGCATATTATGACCCAATACAATTTAAAAAAAATAATTCACATGCTTCGTTCTAAGGTGACTATAAACCACCCCCTCTCCTGTGGCGCTGTCTCTCCTTCCATCAGCTGGTTATTTAGCCTCACCCTGCAGTGTGAGGATGTAAGCTCACACCTGAGAGGTCCCTGGAGATCTAATACTTTCTCTGTTCCTCATGTGGAAGAGGACTCTCTCCTGTGTCCCATGATAGTGGTAACATACACAGAGCTACCATTCTTTACAAACAATATGAAGAAACTCCTGGTCAATTTGCAACTCCTGGTTAAACAGAAAAATGTAACCCTAAGTTTGGAATGTTTTCTAAAATGAGAAACATTTTGGTCTTTTCATTGATATATTTCCAAAGGAATAAACACATCTTCTGCAAACAGAAAATCTAGGAAGTTTTCTCAATATAGGAAATTTGCATATATATTTACCCTCTAGAAAATTCCTAGCTTCAACTAAATGTAAGGAAATAATTTAATGTATACATTTTATACTCAAGCCATGCAACAAATCATATGCATTTAATTCAACAGTGCTATAAAAAAAAGAACTACATGAGTAATCAAGAATGTACTTAACCTTTCTCTAAGCAACACAGGAAAAAGTTAGTGTGAAATATGTGACAATCCCCTAAAAATATAACTAAAGGGCAACTGGTAAGGTGTGCTGTAAAAATACAATCGGCACTAAGGGAACAAAAAACTGACAAACCAGAAGAAAAATTTGTTTTGGAGTCACGCTCAGTAACAACTGATGTATGCTCACAGTAAAATGAGAAGTATAATGCAAACCTCCCCGAAAATAAAAGACAGCGTAATTTCAACGGTATACCAGCACAGCAGGTCTAAGAGTTAGAAACTTCCTGTGGGCTGAAGAAAAAAATACATAAAGGTTTTTTAAACCTGAAATCATACAAAACTCAAAACTAATACTCAGATATCTTCCATTACAATTATGTAATTGCAAGACAGAGAAAGGAAAAACAAGACAATTCAATTCTTTGGATTTGCTTTTACTTAACATTAAAAATTGACAAAAGTACTTGGAAAGTGTGCAGTCATCCTGGGTGCACCGTGGAGGGAAAAGGCACCCAGCATTTTACTTGTGACTCAAACAGGGGGTAAGTACCAATGCTTCTGAAGAGGGACCTGTTTTATCATGTCAGCTCCTTTAAAATATTAAAAAAAAAATCATGCTTATCTTTCTCTTCCTGAAAAGACAGCTCAGCTCTAAGCCTTGGAAAGAGCAGGCTTATTAGAAAAGAATTAACTCAGCATCTCAGGACAACAGGGAAATAGTTAAAATGGAAAGATGAGCTGTATGACACAGTATTGCAGGGGACTCTGAAAATCTACTCGTGACTCAGCACATAACCAATACCCAGGGTGACTAAAGAATCAGACTAATTAGTTCTTTAGCCACAGCAATCACTGGTATGAGATCAGCTTGGACAGTATCCGATGAAGGGGAAGAGCCACCCATGTGCCAGGCACCAGCTGAAGGTGAGGACTGGGCTGGAGCCAGCAGATGAAGACCTGATGGAAAGGAAGGGTGGCTGTTTCCAGCCTTACGCTGCTCAGACTACAGTCAGCAGGTTGCTTCCTTGTGTCAGATAAAATAATCTTCCACATCTTCACTTCAACAGAGAGATGAACATCATCTTAAATCATTGGCTCCAGTCAAGCCACTGAGTTATTGACAGATTTTCAGGGAAAGAATAATTGGGAGTGGGAGAATTGCAGAAGATGCCCTGAAGGTAGAAAGTTGTGAGAAACAGCTGCCTCCTGCAGAAGAAACAAAGATCTCATTACCTGTTCAGAGTGAATATGCAGAGCAGCAAAACAGAGTCCACGAGCTCGCACCGTAATGACAAGGATGCTGTTGGAGAGATAGCGATCCTCATTGCCACGCACGGGCATGGCCGAAGAGCTTCTCTTTCTCTGAAAAAGAAGTCTCTACTGCTTCCCAAATATCAGTTGGGAAAAACTGATAAAAAGTTAACGTCATCTGAGAATGCACAAAGGTTTCTTAGCTGTAAGCGGTATTCTGCTAAAAAAAAGTCTCCTGTACCAACATACCTGTTGAGGCCACCCACTGCCACTGACTTTGACCTCGGCTGACAGCCCAAGATTCATCATCTGCTGAAGTACGAGACTGAGCTGAATCAGGCTTGGGAGGATTTTTTCTGCAGATCTGAACTTAGTTTGATCAGTTATGGAAGCTTAGATAGATTCTATCTATTGGGATTCTTGCAGAAACCTCAGAAGTTTTAGTTTCTCCAAGATAAACTGGAGCCAAGTGCAGGTTTTCTCCATACAAAGTCCTGAAGGCTTTTACCAGCAGTTTGGTGCTATCCCTGCACGCAATTGTAAAATAAAGAAATAATGTAACATTCAGAACTTAAACTCCTACAAATCAGACTTTGAATCTACATTTAGAAAATTAAATAGTTTGTCTGATCTTCAAAAGTCCAAAATGGTGAATAATTTCTGTCAACTTACATGCATCTTTTGTAGAAGGGGAGAACTAAAACATTCATATATATTTGCAAAATGAAATACAGATTTACTTCAAAAGATCCATGCTACAGCATGGTTTGAGGTGGGCACTTTAATATAATTATTACATTTGCTTCTACAATTTCACAGCAAGCTCAAGGGTCTTGTGTATTTAAAGCCTGAGCTGGTACTTTTAATTTATGAAGACTGTCCTGCAATCGGGGTTATGCAGCTTCTGGACTCTTCTCCAGCAAATCCGGAAGGACAGCAGCTGAGCCTGGGTCTAAGCATCCCGCTGCCCCTGCCCGGCTGCGGCGGACCGAAGCCCAGCGCTACAGAAAGTGTGACTGGTCAGGAGTGTAAAAAGCAGCTTTCAGGAATCATACTGACAATATCTTCCCACGAGATTTTGCCAGCAAGCTTCCCACACAATTAATAGAATGTCCTACACAATGTCAAGACCTTTTAAAAAAGATGTCAAAAACACTTAATTAAAAAAATGGGATCTGTATTCGGTTCAGAAGCGTGGTTCTGTTTAGTTTTGCATTAACAACCTTGGGGGGCTCCAAGAGGGTCGTTTCCATCGGAAAACTCCCATGAAAAGGTCACAGACGTTACCAGTTTCCAGCGTCACAGGCACTCTCCAAGCATAAATATTGACCGTGCTATAGCAAATAAATTAATAACATGACTAGGTATGATTAGGCCAAACACTAACAGCAGCACTGCCTTTTCCCTCCTCCATTATCACCATCCCAAAATACTATGTTACCAGGAGAACTTACTGACAAAAAGCGTAGGGCCTTTATAAAATAACACAGTAGACACGAAAACCCACGTAGGAGCATTTGGTGAGAGGCAGAGACAGTGCTGGGTTGCATCATCGGGACGGGGCGACGTCCCCGGTCCCTGCCGCACGTGTCGGGGATCCCCCTCTGCCACGCAGCGCTGCGCTGCTCTCACCGACGTTTGCAGAAGGGCTTTGCTAATGGCCGGGCTAACACGGCAGGGTGCCGCCCAGGTGCTGGCCAGCATCTTCACAATAGTTCATTGCATTTGTCCTTTTCTACCCATCTGTCGTCACTTTTGTTTTATAAACAGGACAGGGAGGGTTTCTTGATTTTCTCCCAATACCTAGGAACCTGGAATCTTAATCTATGACAGAGCTATTAGGGGCTTTGACAGGATTAAATAAGGCTTTGGGCTCCGAGCATTTAAATAAGATATCCCATTTCTGAGAAACCAGAATAAGCAAAGCAAATTATACAAAGTTTGGAAACTGGATTTGAAAGTTAAAGTTTGAGCTATCGATTGTTGACATGACTGTGAAATAATAATTACTGCAGCAATACAGGAAATAACCAGCTATTTATATTAGTATTAAAATTCAAATTATATATATAGATACAAGGATAGGCTCCAATTTAAAAGAAAAAGAAAAAAAAAAAGCCAGGAAGAAACGTAACCTCTAACTTTTCACATTTGCAAGCCAAAAGGTATCAAAAATACCCAAAATGTAGTTCTGCTGCCCAAGGTTATGTATTTAGTACTCTATGCCCTCACACACCCATATCCAGAACTTGTTGGGGAGCAGGTCTCTTCCCACTTTTTCTGTGTTCCATCATTTTATCTACCTGATCTCATTTCTCTTCCTGATTCCCCAGATGCTGATGATGCTCCTGATTACTCAAGTTGTTCTACATCTTCACCAAAACTACAAAAATGACCTTCTGCCACATGCAGATGTGAGATACAAATCATGGTATTCTTTAAACGTGAAGGATCTGCAATTTGTCCTTTACTCATAAGTTAAAATTCTCCTGTAGATATAAACTTTGGCATGTGGACCCAATATCCTCGTTTAGATCCTTGTGTCTTCTTAACTTATGAAGTCTCGTGCTTTTAGTCCATTTTTAAATGAAGAAATCAGGCAATTCAACAAGTGTTTTAACAATTCTGTGCCACGTTTAACTGTACTTTGCGATATTTCAGCAAACGATGAAAGACATAGGAAAAGCAATAAAATCCATAGATGAAAACTGTCAGGAATTCTACTGCTTAAACAAAAAAAGATGATAATTCTATGCGTAAGGCATAATTACAGTAAAACAGAGTGAATATAAAACTAAAAAAAGCAGTGTTACTGCACTTATCTGTATATCAGCTATCATAAAAAATCCTGCCCACTTCCAGTGCAGCTCTATAAGAGGTTTAGCATTCAAACCCTAACCTGTTAACCCTATCACTGGGAAGAAATTTAAGAGAAAAACTGAATCTCAAAGTATTAACATTATGACACGAAAAGCAGGAAATTTCAAGTCAGTGCTCACTGAGCTGCTAGCTTACTCCTTTACTCACTATTTCATGGAAAAGAAAACTAACGTCTCGTCTTACCTAAACAATGCTGTAAAGTCAGCAGCAATCAGTCACATCATGATCGAGTCAAATATTCGAGGATATACTTGTTTACTCTAGGTAAAAACAACCTTACTTTGTTCTTATGTTACTTAGTGAATCAGAGTCTCCACATTTGCTTGGAACTGGCTCGATTCTGATAAGAATCTTCCTTACCTTTGCAGCACATATTTGGCAAGGCTCTTCAAGGAGTATCATAGGTTGAAAATTAAATCATTACAAGAAAAGTCATTTTTAACAGATCATCAGTAAGCAAGAACATGAGCTTCAAAAACTTTGGGGCTTGATTGTTAGCACTGCTGTTTGCTTGACTGGATTTTCTACCTTGCCATCTTTCTTGTATATCCAAGTAAAATTCAAGACAGATGCATTCCCTTTAAATGCTTGGTTGTAGACACAAACTTATTTGCATAGAAATCCTTAATTCTAGTTATTCTTTATTATTTCTCTAACAAGTTAAAGAGAATAGCTCCATATGGGAGGTGGGGATGGAGCACCAGATCAAGCATGCTGCACCAATGCAGTGTGCCCACTTTCCAGAACAATACAGCTTACCGTTTTCACCTTCTTTCTAGTAATTTTCTTCAATATCATCTCTGTGTTGAGAGAATGCAATCCCCTTCCTCCAAACCAAAGTGATGGCCTCCGCACGATGGAAGAGGAGATTAGCAGAGCTGGTTTGGTGATGGTAACTCTGGCAGTCCCAACCAATCAATGACCCTTAAAACCCTGATCTTTTCACTCATCTCTAGCAGAAATCTCTTTAAAAATGTGCCAGCTTTGCATCAACCACAGTCACATGAATAAACAGAGAGCCTACAGCGTCAGTGTGCCCACGTGCATGCAAAACATACATACTTTACTTACCTTCTAATGACTGGTTAAAGAAAACCTCTGCAAAATAAGGGAAAGTGTAAAAGCTGTAAGAATTCCTCTTAATGGGAAACATCTATAAAATTAAGTCAAGATAGTGAGATAAATGGTTTGTAATACGGAAGATAATTCTAAGTGTTACTATAACATTCCACAGGGCACCCTCAGTATAACTCAGGTTATGAGTACTGTTATGCAGTAATAAAATATACACTGTATAATCCTTCAGAGACTTGCAAAAACCCAACAAGAAAAAAGAAAACGGAAGATTAGTTCTTTCCCTAAGCAGTTCAACCTATAAGAAAACCAAAATTGAATAGCCTAGATAAAGAATGGAAATGCACAGCAGAAATCGGGAAAATAAACCCAAAAACTCATCGGCCTGTTGTTAATAATCACAGAAAACAAGGAAACTACTTCAGAAATTCAATTTACCATTTAGTTTCCGTATGTACACACTGGAATAGCAGGCAGAAAGCAAATATTTTGGCACATGTTGAGACAAGCAGCATTTCCTAGCGCTGTGAGAGCATTCCCAGAAGCATGCTGCCATTTGTCATAATTTTATTAAGCGGTGGAAGAGCCACTGCCGCTGGTTAGGCTCATGCCGCACTATTTCACAGCACAGCATGCCGGTCTGGAGAGGCAGTTAGGGATGAAGTCTCAGTCCACCTGAACAATTAAAATAAACACAGTCTTCGCCTTCGTTCCTTACAGCATTTGAACAGCATTACCTCCTAGGGCAAACCCAGCACACACCAAATTGCATCTCTCAAAAATATTTCTTTTTTTTTTTTTTAATAAAAAAAGGCTTTAGAGACAAACAGCAGAGGAAAAAATACCAAGATAGGGGTCAAATCTCCATCTGGCCTGAATCTGTGTGACTATTTTGATTTCATCTGATCCATGTGGATTTGGGCCAGCTGAGGATCTGACCTTTCAACCATGAGCCACCAACCGACTTCCTATGTGAAAAGACATTTCATTGCAGGGTCTCCAGAGACGGCAACCAGCACAGACCTCCCGAGCCCCAGGCTTCCTCAGGGTAACTAAATAAAACACCTGCAAATTATTCTTATTCTGAGCTGGTTCAGTTTACATTGACACACGCTAAAAGGTTTACACTAGAATAGTCTATACAATGACAAAGAAATAGTTTTTTAAAAAAATCATAGTCTGGTATTTGCATCTCCATGTTGAGGTACTTGTCTTCTGCCTTTTAATTTCTCAGCCTTTCAAATTTTATCTCTACAGATTTCTTCTAAACCTTGAAAGGCAACAATTAAAATCCAGTCATTAAAAGAAACATTAACTATGAAAACAAATAGAAAAGATCAGGGACAAGGAATCTGTGCAGAAAGTCCAGAGAGCAGGTGAGGAGACATCTTGATAGGAGACTTCATTTTAACTAAATAATACATCCAATTCTTGAGTTTGGTATAAATGGAACTGTGTTGAACTCAAAATCTGGAGGTGGGTGGGTTTTGGTTTTTTTTTTTACTTGAGCAGTCATACCTTTATGCAATACTTATTTCTTTGCCATTAAAAGGCAGATTTAGGCTGGTTTGCTGCCATGCCAACACCGTGTCTGAGAAGAACAGAGCACGACTGAACAGAAAACCAGAAAGGAAAACCCAGAAAAAGTGACCAGTAAAACCAACACTGACCTCCCATGTCAGTGGTCATTTTTGGTCTGTTCTCCCTTGGGCATCGTTTTGGGATAAAATTCCTTCAGAGCAGAGGAGCACACAGCTGGTCTGTCTGGTGCTGTACCATCACCTTCATCACCATGAGCATCATGTCACAGTATCGATATCCAGGTGGCACTGACTGGGCAAAGGTCCATGGCAGACAGATGCATGGTCTCCCATGAACACACTCCAGAAGCAACACCAGAAAGAGCCCACACACCTGGCTGGTCAGGACAAAAAAATGGACCTCAGCCTTCAGAAAGAGACAGAAACCAGCTTCTGTAGCCTTTTGCCTAGGAAACACCCTTCCATTAGCATTTCTTAATTAAAAAGGGGATCTGGTGGATCTTGATTACAAGCCATTCCTAGTCTAAACTATTTTCTTTGCAAGTGCCAAACAAAATCCTGAGCAGAGCAGAAGCTGAAGGAGCCAGTCTCAGCAGGGCACTGGGCTCTGAGGCACACCGCCGCACCAGCTGCCACAAGAACTGGCCTTTAAGTAGACAAGGGTTAAGTATCTTCCGCCCTTCCTGAAGCAACATAAAATAAATGCACATGTTAGTGCTGAAATAAGTGATGTTGTCTTCCTAGTCATACTTCCAGGAGAGGCGTAACATGTAATATTTTGCCACAGCTATTGTGACCCAGAAAACTAAACATAAATCACAGCGTCAGAAATCAGCACATGAAAACAGTGGCTCAGTGGACAGGTATATGGCAAATCTACTTCTTAGAGCAAGGTTAAAATAAATCCAGTATTTTCCAGTGATGCAATACATTATACTGACAAGATAGCTGAAAATACCATAAATAAAATGGATTTTATCGTCTCGTATCAGTCTCTTGTGGATAATATTGTTTATTTCAAGAATACCTCCTCCAGCATCAAATATAATTCAGCAGTAAAACGGACTTTCGTTGCTCAAACCAAACAACAGAGCAGGAGGATGCTACAGTGCACTTGTACTAATGAATTAATAGATCTATACACACTCTGTGCTTTAAGGAACGGCAGCTCGCAGCCCAGTCCCCATCTCGGTCTCCCATATAATAAACTGTGACAGCAGAACAACAGATGCTATTTCTTTAATGCATGTAGCCTTTCATTTTCAAAGATGTATAAAAAGAAATAATTTTGTTTATCTTTTCAACAGAAATTGCTCATTTTCTAACTCCAGAATTCTAAATATTCATTGCTATGGGGGTTATCCTCAACTACACTCCAATTTGTAAAATAAAATTTAAACTTCTGCTAAATTGCAGGCTCAAATGGATACTTTGCTTTTAATTACTTTCAAAACTGTTAAATATCTGACAATAAGGGATGCATTCTTCAGCTGTGTGATACATTTATTTACTCTGCTGTGCTTTTGGAACTTGCTGAATGTTTATAATTAGGTTGTGTAACCATGCGAACCTTCAGCTGGTGTTTGCTGTTTTTAAAGCAGTTTTGTTCTGCATTTTGAAAGAAGGAAAAGCTACAATGCACCATGAAAATTATGCAGTAGTCTTTAATCTATACTTCCAGTGTAGAAAAAAAGCCCACTTAAAAATTATAATTGTGATATTTTAAATGCTGCTTAGGTGCAGAGCAGAGTGATGTTTCCTGTTGCAATGCAAATGCAGGCAGCGACATTCAGTTGTTTCCAAAGCCATCGCCGGAGGTTTTCTGCCCCAGTCCCACACCTGCACCAGCTCCCACAGGTGGCACATCCAAGTGGGCAGGCCCTCAGACACAGCAGGTTTTAGGGGACTGCTTATGCATTCACATTTGATGGGAAAGTCCTGAACTGGACATGTATCTCTACACACTTTGGCAATAGCTATATTGCATTAATTAATTATACTCGTGCATGCCTCCTCCAAAAGCACCCAAACTGTGCAGGTGCCCAACAGCCTTCAGATCTTCAGGAACTGCTACGAGAACCAGCTGTGGGGAAAAGTCTTCCCTTGGGGACATGAGCAGGTCCGAAATCTCCTAAAGTGGAATCTTTCCAAGTCATCTTCCTCTTGGGCTGAGCCTGGATGATGGCAGTGGTGGCTGGCGATGGCAATGTGCCAGCCCCAAGTCCTGCATCACAGCACAGGGACGAGGGTATCTCTGCTCCCACCTGCTGAGGTCCACCAGGTAAAGCACATCTCAGCCACTTCGTAAACCTCTGCTGCTTTCTGAGCCCTGAAAGACAAAGCGAGTTCAAACACGAAGGTAGCTTTCAGCTGGTGCCACGCTCAGCAGTGGCATTAACGCTTGCTGTGGAGACAGCCCTTGGGGATCAGCCTAACATTAGCTTTTGTGGAGTTCCTGAAGTCACAGTATTTTAAAATAGACAATTTATTTTCAATTAGGTAATTTATAATCCAGAATTAAGGATTTTTTTCATTATTTCATGATTTTTAAATTGGTCTTGGTGCTTTCTGCAGTAAACAGCAAAAGAAATTAACATTTGGTGTCAGGTTTAACCATCTGTTAACACACATGTGATTTCAAAATTCTCCCTCATGTCATCCATAAACAAAGTCTCCACCCCATACGTGATTAAGTTATCTCCACCACACAAATGTTCGCGTACTTTTTTCCAACCCAGCAACTCTCCATACAGATTTTGCAAGCGCTGAGAAACTGCATGAGTTTCCCTTAGAATGATGACAAAAATTTAACATAGGCTATACGACATGTAAATGTTGAAGCTTTGCCATCTCCTCGTGCTTCTGTCACAGTTGTAGCTAAAAAGAGTTATGCAAATATATGAGTTTACTGTTCAGGAGCTCAAAAAATAATAAAGGACTATCAGCTTCACTGTGAATCAATTTTTCCTTTGGTCGTTTTTTTTCTTCCCTAAACAACCTCACAAACTTCCATTTTCTTTCCCTTTAGAAGTTTTCAGTCAAAACCAAATCAACATAAAACACAGACTATGAATTGGTATCATTCACAAAAAGGGAGCAGGAGGCAGGCAATGATGCAGGTACCTCCGACCCCACCGACACCTGACTCTGTGGTCAGGAAGACTCTCTATTTTGCCTGAGGAAACAGATTTGCACCCTTTGACAGAGTTATTGCATTCGTCATCATCATATGAATGTCATGGTGAAAGAATTACATATCAAATCTAATATGAAACACAAGCTGTGGAAATCATTAGCATTTACCCATGACCCACCTGGCAGCAGATGGAGGAGAGCCTGTACAGAACCCAGTTAACTTTAGGAACGTCTCTGGGAAGAGAGGTTTGGCTCCGCAGAGCTCCCTGCAGCAGAAAAACAGTGGAGTGCAGAGGTGGTGTGGAAAGTCTGCTACCGTGTGACGGCCCATGGTGTCCTGACGCTGCAATGACTTACAGGAACAGCTCAAGTCAGAAGCAATTTTTGCAAGTTTGTGTGTCCCTCAGTGTTAGGAGACAACATACTAAAGTGCAGATTTTCTTTATTTCCTTCTGAGATTTAAATAGGTCAGGTCCCTCGCTCAGTGTCATGGAGGAAAATGTTCATTTCCACAACTGCATTTCAGAATGTATAATCAGCCCATTTAAGTATTATCATTACAGAAAGGACAGCAAGATGCAGATTGGTAAGTACCTCAGCTTACCCACACACACTTGTATTTTAATGCCTGTAAGTTATTCCAATATTCAGCTCTTTGTTTTATATCACTGCATTTCAAACATACAGAATAAAAATTGGATTAAATAATGTGCTGAAAAGAATGCTTTGCCACCGTGCAGTATGTGCTATGCTTGGCAGCATACGGGATGCACGTGTCTAGATGAACTGCTAAGGATCAGGATTTAAAGTATTCAGGCATGATGGGAGAAAATACGACACACTGATGGCTTTCAGATGCCTCTAATAAAAACACAGTGATTCTAGCAGAGCACAAAGTAGCAGTATATTACCTTAATAAAAATAATGAGTTAGAGAAGTGAAAGAAGTAGATGGTAGAAAGAGAAGCCAAAATATATCTGCAAGTCACTTGGTCTACGATAATAATACACTTCTTAAATTTTGCATCTGTACCATCCGTCCAAATAAGTGGCTAATACACAAGTCTGTCACAGACTAAGTCTGGTAGAAAAGATTGGAAAATTATGTTAATGCGACTTGAGCTGAGAATACTAAACCAAAACAAACAAACAAAGAAACCAAAAGACAGAACTTTGTCACCACAGAGGCTGTCATGCATGGAAATAGCAATATACTGCCAAATAAAAGGAACAACGCGTTCACTACTGAAGTGCATGGGAAATAGCCCATAGCCATGCAAAGGTGGGAAATGGCCCTCTTGGGCTGCTCAGGAGCATCCCCCCAGGAAAGCTCGCGATGCTTTGTCTATAGGGTGAAAATCAGAGTAGTAGGTATCTCTCTCTATCTGTTTACGTGAACTGACGCTGCCAAAAGACATTATAAAGTAAAAAGAGTGTTCAGGTGAAGACATATGTCAGAGTCAGGTTTCACGGTGTCATGCAAGATTTCAACTACAAAGTTGTTGAATCTATAGCACTTGCGGTTTAGACTCCAGTTAATACCCACCTGATTCAGGGCAACATATTGTACACATGTAGCTATATGGAATAAGTTTGCTTTCTTTTGAGAGATTCTATAAACAAATAAAAAACCCACCGAAAACCAACCAACAAACAAAAAAACCCCATGAACAATCCTCCATCCCCGGAAAACCTTGCCGACCCACCCCAAGCACCTCAGAGCTCCCTCCATCAAACGGTGCCTAAAGTGCCATTTCCCAGTTTGGAGAATATAAGAAGTTTCACTATTGCCCTTCAGGAGGCTGGGCTGTAGTCCCCCCTTGTTGGGGCCAGGAGCCACACCTTGCACCAACATCCTTCTCCAGCTGCCCAGGCACAGCATAGGGTGTGAGCGCCCACTGCCAGGGCCACAGGCATTTTACTGAAAACTGGTGGGAGTCAACCAATACATACCTTATTTCACTTCAAAAGTTCATCTTAAAGAATAAGATAAGCTGAAGAGGATAAGCAGAGTAACAAAACCAATCTGCATTGTGATCTCCTCTCATGGACCCAAGAGTGATACCCGGATAAAATGTCCATCCTGAAAGGACCAAGGTCAGGAGGAGATGCCCAGCCCCATGGCAAACAGAGAAAACACCAGACCAGGAGAGAGCTGAGGTCAGAGCCTGCTACACCCTCACCAAGCAGGAGGATGCAAACGTGCCTCGGGTCATCTTCCTTCATCTTTTCGGGACCCAGCACAGGCCTCTGCCATGTTAAAGCTTTGATATGGAAGGCACATTCCAGGAGGATACTTCAATATGAGGAATGCTTCAGCATGCTTTTCCTTCGGGCAGTTTGCCCAAATCCAGCAGACTACAGTCACTGCACTGCCAGACCTTGACTCTTATTGATTGCAACGGAAGCCAGAGGAAGCCACAAGAAATTTTGAAGTGACAGGACTGGCTGGGCTGAGCTCAGCCACCCCGGCAGCAGCACCTGCACGTCCAGTTCCCATTCTAGGAGCCCCAGCCACAGCTCCTGCTACAGTGGGGACATCTAGATGAAAGGACATTGTCTGCATGGGTTGGTGTGGGTGTTGGGGTTCAACAGCATCTACCAATAACACAGCGCTACTGAAGTATATTTTCTTTTTGTAAATATTTTTCTCCCGGTGTTCATGGTAAGCTTACAGTTTACCCTGTGCTCTGCAGCTCTGTGAGTGCTGTCCTCCTCTTCCACTTTTGCCTCCGTGGCACTTAACAGATGCACATGAAATTTCAGTAAACTGTGAAATGAACTGTCATTCAACAAAGCTAAGCTTTGAATAATGTGTGCCTACTAATACATATTGCCACCAGCTTCTAAAAAACAAAATCCTCATCAAAATCAATAGGTCTTTCTGAAAATTTAATTGTGGAACAGATTTTTAAACCGACAGATTTGATTTTGCCACTCCTTGCCAAAAAAGGGTATCCGTAAGTGCAGAAGTCAAATCCTTTCCACTGATCCTAATAGCAAATGCTAAGAAGAAGAAAATGAGAACATTAAACCCTACTAAAAGTATCCAGATGACTTACCATGCTACAGCTTTTATTATTAAATTATATTTTTCCTGACTGAATAAAATTAGGATGCTTAAATGCTGCATACCAGTGATCCTGATTAGTTGTATGTCTTGAGGGATGTCTGAAGGATTCAGATAACCAGCGCTTGGGATTACATTTAATTTCTATATGAATTTTGGATTCAGGGGAAACATGAATTTCAGATCATCCAAAACTTGGATAACAAGGTTTCATGCATTCAAGGCTTGCCTACGTTAAGGCGTTGCCCAAGAGCTATTCTGCATTTTATGTGTAATACATCAAGAAATGAAAGAAAGATTTAGAAAGAAGTTAATAATGTTGGAAAGTAAGCAAAAGAGCACCTATAATGAAGTACATTTTGCATGTAATTCGGAAATAGAAGTGCATTAACCTGCTGGGTGAAAGTGATTCTCAATTCCTCTCTAATTGGATTCAGACTGGAGACAGTCCAGGCCTTTTTGCATCAGTGGGGATTTTACTCCACAGGTAAACCAGCTCGCTTGGAAAAAGTGGCAGTGAGGAGACTTTATGAGGAAGATGCTGTAGCTGTATTTTATTTCTTGCACATTCACACGTGCAGTGAGACTTTCAGAAGGACCTAAATGGCCATAAAGGCTCAGCTGTGTTCAGTGCTTTTGAGAATATTATCCTTGATAAACAAGTATGGCCAGTGCAACCTAATAAAACGGTTTCATGGGAAAATGCCCCGAAATCTATTACAAGTGCTACTACTATGTGGGGAACTTCAAAGAGCAGCTAGTGAAAGCAGATGTTTTCTGATTTCTAAAATATTGACATCATATTAAAAATAACATTAGATAGCAGAGCACAGAGGAACTTAAAAATATAAAACAATTTAATTATTGAGCCATAAGACAAACACTAGGTCAGCAGAAGCAGATGGATTCACACAAACATTACAGTTGTACCCCAAAGGTGACACTGACTCTGCCACCAGCAGTGCATCCCGGGCACAGGGGAACATGCAACCCAGCCAGGACCCCCATCCCGTCAGCGGGGGCAGAGCCACTCGAGAGAGTTTCCAAAACTCGGTGTGATAGCCTTTATAGCAGTTTATTTGGTCTGAGATAAAAACAGTCCGGATACAAATGAAGACAGCTGTCATTTGAGCTGGCCAAATGCCCCTTGAGCTGCTATATTTTTTCTTTTAAGAGAAGGAAAAACAAATCCCAGGAAAACAAACCAGCCCTGACTTCAGACTAATGTTGGTAAAAAGTGTTGGCTTTCAATAAACTTGGCAAATTTACCCCCTCCCACCCAAAGTTTGTCAAACTTTAGATACAGTTTCCAAGGCGTATTGAGAGTATGCACTTCCATGCCTTTGAAATACCGTATTTAAGAGGTTAAAGATACTATTTTACCAGCATTTATTTACTCCAAGTGGTCCCAGCTTTTGATCTTTTCGTCTCTGTATTAGATGGTCTTATCTCTGACCATCAAGCAAATGTGGCATCTTCGACACAGTCATTTCTTCTCACTCCATCACAATAGCAAAGATCCTGCAGGCCAAATAAAATACTGCTTTACACTGTTAAAGTGCCTTGGTCCCCAAGCAGTGCTATAATACATACCTGATTCT
Organism: Aptenodytes patagonicus; assembly: GCF_965638725.1. Lineage (NCBI taxonomy): Eukaryota > Metazoa > Chordata > Aves > Sphenisciformes > Spheniscidae > Aptenodytes > Aptenodytes patagonicus. The sequence continues at coordinate 32,654,257 of NC_134953.1, forward strand.
CAATGCTCACGCCAATGAGCCTGCAATGCCTGCGCTTTCTTAACCAGCAGAAAAAAGAAAAGGTGATTTTAAAAAGGATGAAATTAATTTCTCATTAAGAAAATAGATGAGGTGCTTAAAAACTGGAGTAATTGTAGTTATGCAGGATGGAGGCTGAGCTCAACTAACTGAAAAATTGACCATCGGTAGGAACTGAAGCCCCAAGTACCTGTTTGCTCTGCTAACAGCTGTGCTGCCCAAGGATCAGTGAGCCAGATGGGAAGACACAGATGCCGAAAAGCCAATGTAACCTTGCAAGTAGGCAACAGGGAAAACGCAAAGGAAAAGAAGATTGTCAGTATTAATGGAACATCAAAACTTCCAGGAACATCGACACCAGGTGATCAAAACAAAACAACCAAACAAATTCCCCTGCCAGTGAAGAAGCAGCAATAAATGTGAGGCAGCAGCAGGAGTTATTGATTTCAGCCCTGGCTGCCTGGGCAGGCAGGCTGGAATGGCACAGGCTACAGCCGTATTCGAAGCCGTAGAAGTAACTCACTGTATGTTCTTCTGAGACCCAGCGAACCACGGAAGTACCTACGCATGGCTGCTCTCCAGCATCATGTCTCAATGACAGTCAGCTTGCTTCTTCATCAAAACAGTGACAGATACAGTTTATTACATTGACTTTATAACTTCATTGCTTTTTTTTAAATGCTTCACCACTTATTTGCTCTTACATCCATTTGTTTCAATGAAACACAAGAAGAATCAAACATGAAAATTATTAACTGAGTTTCACCAGTCAGTTAGTACTGGAAGGTGGCAAGTTTATGGGAGAAATATAATGGGTGGGGTTTTATTTCTTCCTGTGCTAAAAAACAAATAAAACCTCAAAGTTTGATTCCATTCTTGCAAGCAGCCAGGAAAAAAATTTTTTTGAAGTTATAGCACCAAGTTGAATTCCGTCAGGTGGGTAGACAATACTTGTATTGTCTGGTTACCACAGCCTCAGCTGCGCACCCCAGGAGCGGGGGGACAGGGATGGGGCCATGTAAACCCCAGTCCACCGCCATTTCCTGCAACCTCAAACACATCTCCTCTCCATGTCGAGGTGCCTAAACAAAATAAATTTGTTCTGGACTGGATTATCTGAGGTATGACTTATTTGGCAAGTCCAGTTGGAGATATTTTATCAAAAAAAAAAGTTATCTTTACCCCCTATAAAGCCAAGCTGCTGCTGTTCTGCCGACAGCTGCAATATCAACAGTATCTCATTGATGAACCAAAGCCAACGCAGACCCAAAGACTTCAGCAGGATTAGTCCCAAGGAGGAGAGGGACCTCCTCTTTGCCTGGTCAGCCCAGCTCTTCAGCCCCACTCAGAGTGGGGCAATGGTTTGCAGGGAATGGGAGCCGGAGAAAGAAAGAGAATACGAGAGTGGTCTGCCACCCTGTACGGGCAGGTAAACACAATCCAGTGAAAAAAAACCAAAATGGGTTTTCTTCCAAGGAAAAAAAATAAGTTCTGGGGTTCTTATTTAGAAACTGAAATGAGAAGATGCCTAAGCAAAAATAGTTTGCTGAAATCATTAAAAATGACCACACCATTCCAACATCATAATGTAATTAGCTGTGTCACGACAGCAGAGTCCCTGGAGTCTGAGGGAGTTCTTACATTATTTGGTACTGTCTCATTTTAATAGATCAAGACTCTTTTTCATTCATTTAAGATAAAATTAAGGTAAAAGCAGACATAGACTTACAAACATAGGAGGTGAGAAAAAAAAGTTAGATTTATATAACATCAGTGCCACACCTCCCTGAAATAAAGGCCTGTTACTGTTTACACCAAATGTGCTTCTCACAAAGTAAATAAAAACGAATGCCTGCAAGGGTTAAATCCCTGTCCCACAGAGCCACAAGACTACAAGCTGTTATTACCCACTGAGTTAGTCAACACTGCAAAAAATAAACTTAACCAAAAAAAATACTACTGTGAAACTGAAGAACACAGAGAAAGAGAGGCTTGCAAGAAGCTGCCTTGAGATATGCTGTCCAGCACTGAAAGCACCTCAAATATCTAGCCTTCGTTTTTAAATCCTTTCTTCCTCTAGAGACTTGAGTTTCATGATGGAAATCCCCATTTGCCCTGTTATTTCTAGCCACCTCACTGCCTAGTGGAGACACAGCAAGGGCACAGCTATACCAGCGGTACTTATGAGGCTGTCAGGTACCTACTGGTCCAGAGCAGGCTCAGCACTATCTGCGTACCCAGATGAAATTTGGGACAGAGACTTCTGTATTGTAGACAATATGAAAATCCAGTCCTGAACTATCCTTGTCATCTCTAGTGCCTAAGATCCAGCATAAAGACATTAGCATCTGCTAGATTACTGTACAAAAGAAGGAAAAAAAAAAAAATCAACTCCCACTAGATTAATTTGGGGGGGGGGGGGGGGGAATCTATATCTCTCCCTTGATATGAAATACGGAAAGCAGTATGTCCTGTCAAAAGCAGTCAGTGTTTCCTTCATGGAAACTGTATGCATTGCACATTGCTGTTTCCAAAGACCCATCCCTCAGACTGCCTCCAGGCTCAAGGGATTTCCAGCTGAACCCCAGTCTTACCCTGCTGCTGAAGCACAAGGATAATTTTAGCTCAGATTGCATTATATAAAAGAGTCAAGATAATATACTGCTTCTGGGAAGGAAACACATAAATGTACTTTAACATTATTTAGGTAGCAAAAAGGAACAAACACAAGCAAATTCAGAGAGAGGCATGATTAATACAAAAATTGCTCACGAGTCAGCTTAGTTCACCAGTTTTTCCATTGTCAAATGCATTGAGCCCTGTGTCATATTGTGGCATGCAGCAAGCAGTATATCTTCCACAATTTTAAGAGCCAGAGGAATATTTAATGTAAGACCTTTACTACATGGTCAAGCTCGAGCAACCTAAAGAAGAGTAATCTTCCTATCAGTCGAGGAGCACGGTCTCGGAGAAGAGAGACATGGCCTTGGTTTTCCAGGCTGTACAACACCGAAACGTGGACTGGAGCCAAGAAACTCTTCTTGCATTCATCACAAGTTTCCATAGTCTCAGTCAAAGAAAGCCTCCACAAGAAAAGGTAATTTAGGTCAGTCAGATGAATGTATATTAAAAACACAGAGATAGGTTTCAGAAGTCTGGATTCAAAAGCCAAAGTATAAATGAAATGCTTGAGGAAATATTATTTACACATTGTGTTTTCAGAGAGCAGCAAAACATTGTTCTAAAATGATGTTTCTAACCTCTTTTGATAAACTGTGTATACAAAGAATAAATTTAAAGTTAGATCTGTGAAGGCTGTCAAAAGCTACAGCATTTATTTACAGTAAAGAAGAACAATATTTTGACTTCTCTTCAGCAACCTTTCAGGAAGGGGACTTTTTTGTGACTTAAATGTACAAAGAAATGCCACATTAGTCAAAGGTCTATTTCCCCACTACAACAGGAGCATTACTTCACAATGACCTCCAAAAGACCTCTATTTTTCAGCATGGGTTGGATCGAGTGTAAAGTTAAAGCCACTACCGGCCTTAGCTGGTCATGTTTAAGCAGCATTTCAAAAGGTGCTTTTTTTTTTTCCTTTTGAAAAGCTATATGAACCACCGTCTGGTATCCTGCAATTACAGATTTACCTCCTTTAGGATGGCACAAAACACCTCATGTGAAATGGAGTGGTTTTCTTTCACAAAAATCAGTTAGGGAGACAATAACACAGAAACCAAGAAAGCAAAGCAAGATGCATCCACTGTAGCCAATGACATTATTATATAAACAATTTAAAGAACAAAGTCTTCAAAGACCACAAGGGCCACTCCTGTTGAACAGGAGGACAAATCCACACTTCAGAGAGCACCTGCCGTGCAAAGCTCTCTAAAATTAATAGAGGCACTTTTACTGCCTTAATGTTTAAGTCTTCCTTAATCAGACTAATGCTTCACTGAGGGTCTTGCTCAGAAATCACATGCTAGTAGGAGAAATAAAAAGCAGAGAGCACCTGCCTGGGGAGAGACACATCGTTCAGACACCTCCTGGCCAGCTTTGTTTTCCCTGCCAAAGGGACCCGGCAGTTTTAGTTTGATGCTCCCCAGAAGCATCTCCACGAAGCAGCACTGATCTACACAACCGCGGCAGCTCCCATTCCCTCTCCCAAGGAGGCAGCCACAGAGGTGAAAGGTAACAGCCCCTTCAGCAGCTGTCAGACCTGAAACCTTTCCGACCTGCCCAGCAAAGGCAATCCACCCACACCTTGCAGCTCATCTCAGGAGCACAGCACAGCTAGAGGGGCACAATTTTGAAGGACTCCTGCAGCTATTATGGCTATTTTTCCGTTTCTTTACTTTTCAGGGATATTGATGCATTTGTTATGATACTGAAGCTGAATTTTTTTACAGCTCCTGAGGGGTTAATTTGGTAGGATGTCATTATCTTGTTTGTTAGACTTGGTTTGTTAGACTTGATTTTTTAGACAAGACCTGAGATATACACAAAATAAAACTGAGGTCTCTTCTGCGTTGAATAGGCTTCACATGGGTGTGCAGCAGGACTACAAACAGCATTTATTTCCATCCCCAGTCTATCACTGCCACATTCTTTCAAGCCCTTTCCTCCACCTCCTTTTTACGACTGTAATCATGTGATAACTATATGGTGTATTGCTGCTGCATTTCAGTGAGAGATTGTAGACCTAATTCTTGCTTGAAGCACACATCCATGCACAAGCATAATTCACTTGGTTTTCTCTTCCAGAAGAATAAATCCTATCTTACCTGAAAAGGTAAGATTTTTCTTTCCTTCTTTTTTCATTTTTCACTTAAACAATTACCTCAAGTCATCCAGCTGAAGTTAATCTAGTTCAAATGGGGGTGACCATGCTGCAAAACCACTGTCCCAGAGTGATGCAATCAGCAGTACCAAATGGTTGAATTAGCATCTGATGAGCTGTGCTAAAGTGAATTACAGCATGTATCTCTATCCCAGCACATCCCTATTTCAGGCTCAGCAGGACTCCAGCTTCAGCCTCCGTTCCCTGGTGGGTGGGTTGACTCAAGTTTCAAGCACCACTTAGCTCAAGGTTTTCATCTGTAGGCAGGAGTTCAGCAGCAGCAACACTGAGATTATATTTTGAATGAAGGCTTCAATGAAAACATGCGTGCACTCTTCCTTCTTACCCCAGATTTAATATATATTTATTTTGCAGTCAGACACACTTTAACCACAACTACGTGGAGCCTATTGGCCAAAAGTTGCATCTGATTTTAAATTCATAGTTCCAGCACACAGAAATACTGTAACTGAGGAAATAGAGAAGCCGAACAGGTGGTTTGTGGACTGCTCCTGCCATAAATTCTAAAAAGTTAGTTTAGAAAAAAAATCCTTAGAATTATATTCTTTATAATGTAAAAGTTATAAATTTGGTTAGAATTTAGAAAGACTAATTTTACCTTTCAAATATTTACTGAGAAAATACCCTTGTGATTCAGAAGCTTTAGCACTTACCAGTGGAGCTTGATAATTTATCTTCAATAATGGTCCACCCCACTGTTCTAGTTTCTGCTTGGGTAACATGTTTATTGCAGTTTGTGGAGTGTTATGATTTATGTTATGACCCTAGTACTAATAGATATGAATGAATGGGAACCAAAACAACACATTGATGTGATCTTCTAAACAGCACTGTCTACAGCCATCCTTCACATTCAGATGCTATAGAGAGTTCAGCTGCTGCAATGCCATTATTTTGAAAATAATATTTCTCTGAGCTCTTCCTGCTCCTTGGAATTTACTCTAAAGTGAATTTGTAATTCAATCCTGCAAACTCAGACTTCTAACAACCTGTTCTTGGGTGCTAGTGGTGAAGACACAGCACCCCTGAAGGGATACTGGCAGACATGACATCTTTGGAAGAAACAGGTGTGAAGGGAGCCCATACTAGTTTCTCCTCCAATATTTGTCAGAATTCAGAATATCTGTTGGGTGAGAAATTAATGCTGTTAGACAAGACTAGTAGAGTTACTTTTCTCACTGTCCTCAACAACAGCAAGAAAAGATTGTATCAAATATCTATAAAAAGAAGGAAAGATAGAGATTTGAACTGAGCAGCAGATGTTTTGGCATGTGAAAGCCTCTATAATGTCTTTAATGGAGAGAGTAAATTTTATTGGGAGCATTCAGAAGACTGGTTATTTATGGCACTTGGATTGTGAAGGAGGCAGGCACATGTCTCCACTGCACCTGAACCCTACTTTTTCTGCTTTAGAAGTAGGAGTCAGACCTAGATTTCAGACACAGGAGCTGAGGTGCCCAGCCTCCAGTCTGTTTTACAGTCTCACTTTTCTTTCTTCCACTTTTCTGATTTCGCAAATACATGCTTGAAATTTCATTTTCATTCCAAATGAGAAGCCCCCCAAAAATACCTCAAAACCATTTTTTATTCTGCAGATAGAAACTGTTGCTGCATCAGAGACCAAAAAACATGTATGTTGCTGAGCATGGCCAGCATATCATCAGTTAACAGAAACACAATAAATGGTCTGCGCTTTCCAGGATGGAGCCATATAGGATCACTCACTATAATTTTGGGGAGGGGCACTTGCAAGTCAATGGCTTTCCCATTGCAGCAATCCCATATCTGCCTGCAAAAAACATGACATCAGAAAGGTGCCATGAGATGCCAGCAGCCATCCTGGAACTGGAGATGGTTTAGCAGGAGAAAATGGTAGTGCTACAGCTCTGCTTGGGAAACCCCATTTGATTCTTGACTACTAAAGTACTGAAAAATTGATAGGGAAGGAAACTTTTTTAACACAGTGTGACTTCATCAGGTGATTGTACAAAATAATTCAGGCTCTATTCCTTTGTCTCTTGACATTTGATTTCATACTACACAGCATATTCTGCTCTTCACATGCAATCTCTCAACACTGGCAAAAGTGAAACATGACTGATGTAGAACAGAAATCAATATAAACTAATCCTAGACAAATGTTCAGAATAAGAATATTTGCCATCTTTTTATGTGATGATTTATAAGTTTTACTGCCATTGCTGCTCTTATTATGCAGTATGCTCAAGCTTAAAAATGACTAAGAGGGCTATGTGCTCTCCAGTGCAAGGACAGTAAGTAATGAACTTGAAATTATCAACAGACTTGCAACATCTAAACTCGGAGGGGGGTTATACAAGCTGCAAAACATTTGGCTCCACTTCAGTGAAGACTTATTTTATAGCCTTTAGTAGTAAAACTCATGAGCAAGAAATAAGCTCAATTCCCACTCCAATTAAATATCCAGGAAATCTGAGAAACAGCTAGAGCCTGCAGCCCAAAGGATATCCCAATAAAGCTTCATGGAGAAGCACTCCGCCACGTGCTCCAGCTCAGGACCAGACAGGGCACAGGGGTCTGCTGCTCCTGCAGGCATGCAAGTTTATGGTTTTTAGAGGATGTAAAGCTCATGGTAGAAGCTAAGAGAGAAGTACAAGGAATAAGGTCATTCTTTGTACAGAGAACAGAGGTTTTTCTCCTGTCTTCCCATATCGCAGTCAGAATATTTTATTTCAGCAGAAGGTCCAGGGAGACCACTTTTAAGCAGGAAAGGGCAGACTAACCTTTTGGGGCCAGATTTCTTAAATATACTTAGGTGCCAGAAGGTGGAATTCTCATCTATTAAGAGCTAGCTTTAAGTATACTCCACAAGACTGAGTGAAGCAGTCGACAACCTTTTTTTCAGGACCGTTAATATATTTGACATATAAATGGACCAGAACCCCAAAACTCCCTGTGCTGTTCCCCATTGCAGTAATATTTCCTCCTGCTGCTTCTCCTTAGCCCAAGGGACTCCGAAGCCTTTCCCACAACAGGACCAGTCAGGGGTCCCTTTCCCAGCAACCAGCAGTTAGTAAATCAGGCAGCTCCCAAGAGAGTGAGAGGTGTCTAGTTACAACTATTCAGCTAGAAGAGATATAAATCTGTTCTTCCATATTTCTTCTCAGCAATTTACCACCAAACTATTTTGCAATGAGGAAGATGAATTGAAGGAAAATAAGCCACACATCCTCCGGAGGGGTCATGTTTTCCAAATCTGATCTTGCAGGTTTTGGTGGAATGTTTTGAGAATAGTTAATGGCCAAGCCTGTTAGGTAAGGATCTTATTGCTGGGTCCCTCTGGTTCAAAGTACAGCTTCAGGAGCTTGGAGAAGAAAGCAAAACAATAGAGACATCTCTGCAGTTTAGTGCAGCTGGTTCTACGTACCAGATAAGCAGATGTTTTCAAAATATATATGTGTGTGTGTGTGCTCAGCCATATGTATTGAAGTTCCAGGTCACTCTCACAGGCATACTGTTAGCCTTAACTTCTCTGCAAATGTACCAATTCCCCTTGGAGCACAGCTGCAGTGGTCTGTGATGTGGGTACTTGCCTGCTAAGCTCTAGATCCCAGGAACATGCACGAGTCAGTTCAGCTTTACAAAAATTATGATCAGTGCAGACTATATAACTACTTGAAGGTTAGAAATTAATCTTTTTCTGGGCTGTCATTTCAACAATGAAAGCAACAGAAAGGTACTTGTCAGTTACCAAGCCTTTCGGCAGCCACTTGGACCTTCCCTACCTTCCCCCAGCAGGTCTCTGTCACAATCAGCACATAGCTGTGAACATGGGGCCTCAACACAACTTTGTATTGAAAGAGTAAAAATAGAGAGCACAGTGCAAGACCATTCATCACCAGTGGAAGAAAAGATAGTTTTCCTGCAAGTGCTAAGAAGCACTAACCATCCTTTTTTTATCTCTTCCTTTGCTCATCCGTTCCCATCTCTCTTACAACTTCTTTTTGTTGGTGATTCTGTACTTTCTGCACTTACTATTGACCTCTTTCCACTACCTCATTGTGATATGGGGCTGTTTGTCAGTAACAAGCATGTTAATAACTTTTAGCTAATGAAGCACTGCAGAGGCCATCATTATACAAATCCCATATACCTGAAGCAGTGTGAAATGAAATACAAGCTTTGAACTTCAAACACAAGCAGATGATCCACAGCCACCAGGGTTGCTAGGGCAGGGTGAGACACAGCCAAGGACATCACAGATGATACGGACCCCACCCAACATCAGACATCACAAAATTAGTTGTGCATTATTATCTCTTTCTTCTCTTTATGTCTTCCACTGCAGCAGCAATCAGGCCAATCCTCAGTAAGGTAGCTTAGGTACTGAAGCCAAGCATGCTGCAACATCAGCTCTGTGCTGGAATAATGGCTGCAGAATGCAGCCCAGAGCTGACAGTCTGCTTCCAGAGCCACCGATCCCTCAGCACCTGGCACTGTCTTGCTGCAAAGAGACACCAAGTCAAGAAGTGAGAGGCTGGGAAGTGACTTCCTTCAGAAGAAAAAAAAGATAGGCAAGGCAGGCATTCCTCCTTGATAGATACTTTAAAAGCACCTTTTGCCTCATCACCTAACGAGTTGCTGATTTTCCTGATCCTGACAGCACCTCTCATGAGGATTAGCTGTCCCTTTAGAAGAATGCCATATTTTTAATAGCAGCATCTCTGTTCTTACTCCTTTCTGGACCTCTAATAAGCTCTTTCTTGTCCTCTGTATTGCAATAAAATTAAAAGGCAAGCCCCTATTTTCCTCCTTAAATGTCTTTTTGTTCAATGCCATGACAGGTATACAAGATTTTTTTTCATGTACATCATTAGGTACCCAGAGGTCTGCCAAAGCTGTGAAAAGGCTAATACCTCACCACTTACGCTTCTGTTTCTTTCAGTTCAAAATTTTGTGGGTTGTTTTTTGATTGGATATTGGGGGGGTTATACATTATTTCACACCTTTCTTTTTCCCCACTATCACAGTGGCTTAGCAATGTGCTCGCTGTCAGGGCCCTGAGGGCACTAATAAGCCCTAATGTCCCTGATCAGCCTCCCTGGGGTCTCCCTCCCACGCTGCCCATGGCCCAGGACCCTATTTCGGCCCAGTGCCATAGGATGCCAGTCCCCAGCCCCACCACTGCCCTGGTGCCCCTCATTCCCCTCACCAAGCTGTACCAAATCTCTGAAATTCAGCACATGGAGCTGCACATGCTGTGGCAAACATGATTCAAGATTTGAAGAAACACGGAGAAATGTAGTGGACAGACTTAGCGAGAACTGATTACCAGCAGCGTGCGCAGCTGGGCAAAGTACTGTTTCAACAATCCCATTAATCAGAGTAATAAGAGAAAAGGAGAAGAAAATGCTACTGTAACAATACCTGCAATCAGACATGGGATACAAATTTTAGCAAAGGTTTTGTGTCATTGAAGACTTAAAGAGGAATAGCGGCAGCAGGACCTCACGTGTCCCAGTTGCCTTTGGACAAGCACAGAGAGGCTTTTGGTACGGTCTTTCTGGAGCAGCCACACTGGAGAGCAATGGTTTAATCCATCAAGTATATTAACAAGTTAGTGCTCATACAGTAGAGATGGAGATCTTTGTCTAGCCTACAGCTATAAGAAGTCCCATATTTTAATGTCTTTCCAGCTAGCATCAGCCCATCACAAGCCATTTCACAGAACTGAGAGAAAAGATCTTATAACCGCCTGCAGGGTTTGTCTCTCCATTTGCAGATAGAGGGGCTACTTCCTCAGCTCCTGATGCAAACTCATTACCAGTGTGGGGAGATTCACATCCGCTACCGCATCTGACAAATCACATGTGCATGGGAGGTGCATGCATTTTATATTGAGTAATAATTAGGTAAATCAGAAATAATCCCAACAGCCAACACCAGAGCCAGAATTTCTGTCCTAAAGCTACAGCTGTAAACCCACCCCTCAATGCAGTCACCCTCATCCCTCTCTGCCTCCACAGAACAGGTCCTCCAGGCCCAGCAGAAGATCATGCAGGAGCTCTTTAATCTGGATTACAAGGGGGCTTTCTTGGACTTTAGGGTCTGGGCTCATACCTGAGTGGCTGTGCATTTAGGCAGAAAGAATTACAGGCACAGAGGGCATTTTCTGTCTAAAAAGATGATTAGCAAGTTTTAGGTACTACCAGCGTTAGGCAAGCACTGAGAAAGGAGCTATCAAACCATGGGTTTGAGTCTTCACAGCAACTGTGTACTTACACCTACATCTTCACTGGATCAGGTCTGGAATCACTATCATTTCCTTTTGAAAATCTACTGCTCTCCAGGAATGGGCATCACAAAACTGGAGTAGTAAGTGGGCAAAAGGAAACAAACAATTTGTATATATTTGCTGTATTATTTAAATTAATTAGTGCTTTACCTTTGTACTATTCCAAATTTTTCCACCATCTCTAGGTACTTTAATAATATTTTCATAGAAAAATTAGTCTCCTCATACACCAGTTAATGTCAAAACAAGGTGCTTGCAAATCTAGGCTTGTTGCCTGTTGAAAGCAGTAACAGATGTCCTTTCTGATCATTATTTGCTACATATATGAACCAGCTACTGAGAGGTTCTAACTCACAGATGCATTTGTTTGATGCTTCCATTTCATTTGGAAATACTTCTATTGGCCGACTGCAGTAAGAATTGATTTTGCAAAACAGATGGAGATTATCCTGCTGATCACTGGTTCTTAGTCATAGTTCAGAATATTTTCTGTGCTGTTCCTCTAAAGTATGTTCATGCAAAACAACATCATTAAAAACCCTCCTACATTAAAATGTAGTAAAAGTTTGATGTTAACCCTTAAGAGCTCCCAAGGAATTAACGGATAAAGCTGATTTTAACTCTTACTACTGCAGTTTGATGTTGTAGTTGAAATGACATGAAGAGGTTCATACTTACTCCAAGATAAATGCTTGTAGTGGAGAGAAAGCATAGCTCATGCAGAGTGTTGGGCAGACAGGAGTTTGCCCATGCTCCTTTATTAGCTGTGAGAACAGAAGGAAGCAGGAGAGATTTTGATGGTAGCAAAGTGTGCGCTCAACACGGGTAACAGATGTAACATTAAGTACGTGCCTCTTGCTCTGCCCCCCAGGACCTGCTCTTGAGATCATCCACTTTAATACCCAAAGTCCTCATGAGGACTAGAGCCACCTGAGCATACATAGAAAAAACCCTGAAATTTTGCCCTGAAAAGCTGAAACAAAACACAGCAATCAGCATAGGAAACAGAAGTGGAGGAAACACAAGGATTAATAGGCAAAAGTAATAAGACCTCAATGTTATGTAGCCCTACAGTCCACAAAATGCAGTTCTATGAATCCACATTATGTTTCTTTTTTAAAAAAACATTTGTATGCAAAATGATAGTGCCCCAGGAACAAGCTGCCAACTAGTAGGAAACAATAAATGACTAGTAGTAGGAAAAATGCGTTCTTGGTATTTTACCTTTGCATTTTACTGCAGAATCTGAGGTACAAAAAATATAGCTGTTCCCTAGTCAAGTATGATGTGCATAAATAAGTATCAGCAGGAGACTCTCAGCACTCAGGGAGTGTGGCTGGAGAACACACTTCCTGTGCACGGCAACGTTTTTTGGAAGATTAGCTGGAACACGTTTTATGTTGATTCATAAATGTGTCATCTTTGGAGGGAGGCTGGAAAATGTGCGAGCGAAGATGGCACTGGAATGAATACTGGGAGTGTGGGAGACAGGAGCATGAAGAGCAAAGGAGAATAACAGAGATAAAAGTTCAGAGGAAGAGGATACAGCCCTAATGAGCAACAGAGAGAAAGAAGGGAAAGACAGACATTACACCTTACACAGAAAAGGTGGTAGATTAAAGACAGTAAAACCACAGGAAGAGGAGGGGATATGTAGCACTGGCATGGGGCAGAAGGGAGTGATTTGAAACAGAAACACTAAACAAACATCTAACAGCTGTTTTTAAAAATTTGCTTAACAGGAAGTGTGTATGCAAATTTATCCCTCAGCCTATGATTGTGAAATTTGTTAGGAAGGATGAAGGTAAAGGGGGACAGGAGAAACAAGGACAGAAACAGCTCTGGCTATACTGCCTCTTCTCCAACCATATGCAGTCCATACTGCACGAAGTTCACCTCTTCCCCTGTTTTGTCCTGTGCTCTGCAACCTGCTTGAAATCCCACTTGAAATTCTGCTCTGAAATCTGCTTGTATTGGCCCTGCAGTCTTTTGAAACTTGAATACAAATTAAACTATCTGCGTGGAGAAGACAAATTCCACTCTACTCCAGTAAAAGCTCCCATATGACTACAGACTTGGTATCCTGCTCTGTAAAATAGCGGTTGCCCAAGTAATTGAATTTTCCTGATGGCACGGCTAAAATACATATCCAAAAGTCTCTGTCAATCTCCTAGAAAGGAGACAAGCATGAGCAGCTTCTTGGAAGGCAAGACATCCCCGGGACAGGGACTCCAGCTAGACAAGGCTGAGCAGTCCAGCATGGACAGCCACTCAGCTGAGCTTCAGACTTGGATCATGGCAAGGATACTTGTCTGGGTAGCTTCCCAGGGGGTCTATGGAAGTTCATGCTTAGGGGAGGGATGGGTGTTAAAACAAGGTCTGCAAGCTCTCCTGCTTTACATCTGGTTAATTTTTGACAAATAACCTTGTAATAAGAGAACAATAAATCAGGCCAGGAGCAACTGTTAAAATTATGTCAGTTTGAAAGATAATTAAAATGTGGCAAAGTTCGGTTGTGCAGTAGATCTCTAATTTCTTTCAGCACTACAAAGGAAATTCCAGCTGTTGCTTTGTAACCACCTTTCCAACAGAAAAGAGTCTACCATAAAGCTTACAGAGCACGGCCTGATAGCATTAGACTTCAAATAATTTTGGGCATTTCAGAAGATGCCTTTTTACACCAGCTTATTGTCTGTTTCCCTAGAAACAGGAATCAGCACCCACTAGCGAAGGAGATGAACTTGCATTAATTTTAGCTGCTGCTGTTTGTTCCAACTTCATTTCCATTTTCAAAGAAACAGACACAGAAGTATTGTAGAATTTCACACTGCCATTTTGCAGGCCACATGCAAACCCTGGATTTCCTATTCATGCAGTTTCACTCATTAAGCTCTGGGTTTATATCAAGCCATTGTAATTATGAGGTGGTCCAGATTTGCTCCTAGCTGAGCCCAAGCTCATACAAGCCTCAGACAGTCCTGGCTGGATTTTCAAGCTGACAATGAAATCCAGGAGGAGAACGTAGGCTGGGATTTCATCAGTACGAACTTATGCAGGGCTTTGCATTGGATGAGTTACGGCAAAACATGCTTCAGACACATCCAAATTTAAAACATTGTACACAATCTCCTATGTAGCTTGATCACCTTGGCAGAGTTCAGCAGTTGGTTTTCAAAGCCAGAAAGGGCAGCAGAGTCTGAGCAACACCTGACTGGTTTTTCACATTCTATATAATTTTAAGAAAACTATTGATATATTCCCTCAGGAATAGACCTGAATGTAACTCATGGCTTTTAATCAAGATTTTTGAAGGCTAGTAATGAGCTGCCTCTCAAAGCTTTGTACACAACACCTCAAAGTCAGTCCAACAAATTATATCTCCCCAGTACTTTTGCAACTGTTTTCCTGGTGGAGAACTAGCATTCTCAGGGAACTGAGTTTAAGTGTACAAAATTTCATTATTTTGACTATAACCAGCTTTCATTCAGATGATGGTTTTATACTAATTACAAGCCACCTAACTCAGCGCATCCCAGTCAGTGGTGCTTTAAACATCATGTCCTTGCTTATTTTGCCTTTATTTCTTTGTTTGTTTCATGTCAGTTTTAAGCCTATTGTCATTGTTATGTTACGAGCAGGCATAGCTTGAACCTTTAATGCATGGTATCAGCTCTTTGCTCCATTATGCTACATCTCCTTATTGTCCTTACCACTGCATATTTAGGGCTGTGCTAAATATATGACCTGTTTTGATTTTTGCAGGCTTACCCCTTTTCTTTAGCTTTACTGCTACTATCCATGCTAGCTCATGCTTTCTGTTGCTTCTGCTGTATGAACTGAAAGCAAAATGGTATCCCTGGTCAGAGGAACACAACCTGACCAGAGACCCCTTCCCTTCCAGAGGTCTTGAATCAGTGGTACATAACTTTATTTTGACTCAGCTGATGGAGAGCACTTCATTCCCAAAAATAGTGTTTTCTAATCAACTTTACTTACCTAACATCTCATCTCAGGTAAGGTGTTTGTTCTGTAGGGTATGAGTGGTTTACAGTGCTATTACCAGAGAGCAAGGACAATCCCACAATTAGGACAATGCAAGAAATCTGAGATCAATTGTGTGGGATGTATTATACAAGAAATAGCCAGTTGAAGTACCCAGGAGCTGTGGACTCCACTGAACCCCAAACACACAATTATGTTGCATTACTCACCATGGTAGTCTGCTGCGTAAGCAGAAGTTTCAGGGCTTCAGCAGTCAGGTCCTGGGCTGAACCCTCCAGGTTACCAGCAGGTCTGTTTTCAAATTGTTGAGAGTCTGTCCACAGTGACTTAATTGAAACACTTCAAGCTCACAGAATAATCTTTTTTTAAAACTGTTTCCTCTGGTAGCTTTCTAGCTCACTCTAGTTAGTAGATTAAAATTTAATCTAAATGCCTTTATATGTTCTGGCTGAACGAAAAAAAATTGACCAAAATTTTATACTTATCTTAGGCTCACAGTTCAGGCTGGGAGGGACCTTGGGAAATCTCTAGTCCAACATCCCACTTAAAGTGGCATCAAAGCTGAATTCAGATGAGGTTGGTCACAGCTCTGTCAACATGGGTCATGAAAACATCAAAAAATTTAGCAATATTTTAAAGTGTTCCTTTGTGTTCTTAAGTGCTTACCTTAAATTAAGGAAAAAAGCCTGTCTAAAACAGAAGCATGGCCATTTGTCCCAAGTTTTCAACAAAGAATCTTTATGTGCTGAAGAATTGCTATTAAGTGCAGAGTTTTTTGTGTGCATGGATCCTGTAAAACATTCAGCCAATGGTTCCCTGCAGTGTAGACAGACCACTGTGAAGAACAACAAGATACTGAAAAGAACAGGAGACAGGGATAAGGGTTACAACAGGAGAGATTAAGAGGTAAACTTAAAATGTAGGTTTAACTTAAGGGAAATAAAGTTTTTTAAATAGCTGAGGAATTTGGAAGCACTCTGGGTTAGGATTCAAGAGATCAAGAGATCTTCTGGAAATAAGTGCAATATACTATGAGGTGCACTATGTACATCAAATACTATGTTTTCTTGTGTAAAAGTTCAATAACTGGAAATGCATTCACATTATTATCATTTCATTGTGCTCCATCTTTTCTACCTCACCATGTATTGTATTTCCAGTTGTCCTCAAAATGTTTTGGCACCTATTTTTAGGTTTTGTTATGTTAAATTTTGACTATAGAGAGGAAAAACAGAAAGCAAATACTGAGATGACACTTCTTACCCCACTTCCACCAAAAAAGCCTGTCTACAGTAGTCTTACAACTTTTCTCATACAGATCAGAAGTGATGAGCATGCAGACTGGAAACACTGTTCCACAACAGACCAAATGTTATTCAGTCATCAGCTAAATAAGGACAGTCTGACCAGGCTATGGTAAAAAAAAAAACAAACAGAAAGGTGGAAAAGATAGATTTGAGCTTGATAAGATTGACAAGAAAAGGGGATATAGCTCACTAACATAAAAACCATAAACCATAAAACCTGTTTGCAAGGCAATGTGATATTGGACAAGGCTGCATGACAGTCAGCAGCATAATTTAACATACAATTCCTAGAAACATTAATTTCTAATAATAGTTAGGCAAAGAGAGAAAGTAAAGCAGAGTGGAAGTACCTGTTATTTTTTTATGGAGTATTAATGTGTCGTATTTTTACAGGGAATTGCAGTGCTAAATAAGAACTCAGAAAAATCAAGCTTCAGATGTACAAAATTGTTACATGGTCTTTTTTGTGTACCTTGGAGACCCAGCCACTTTGTAAGAAGAGGAAAATTAAGTTGACTTTCCTTTAAACAGGAATGGAATGTTGAGCCTATGGAGTCATTTTAAATTTACAGAAATGTAAGCAAAAAAACATGGGCCTAAGAAGTCTGCCTGACAGAAGTGAACTGCATAATAAGTGCAATGCTCTTAACTAGAAAGGTTACAGTGACCTACTTGGTTGGTCAGGAAGGAAAGATATTTTTGCCAAGCTGGAGCACTGAGTGTTTGCTAGAACACTTTCAGGGAGAGTACAAGGCGTGAGTAATGACAAACATAGTCATAAGCTAATAAATGGCTATGTAAACAATAGGAACAGTCAATACCCCGTGTTTGAGTAATATGATGAAGAAAAATAATCTGTACAATGGCTAGAATAAGTTATAAAAAACAACTATAAGGGGAGGGGGAACTCTGAAGCTTTCCCAGCACAGCCTTTCCAGAACCCCAGTTTGCTCATGTGAAGCCACGTTAATGTAAATAAGAAAAACTGTTTTGATTTTAAAATTAAAAATGAACATTCTTAATTGTGGGGGTTTCTTTTATTATGTAGCTTTGCAGCATGATTTTGCAGTAGCTGGTCAAATGTCAATTAACAGTAAAATAAAGAGCTTTTAACTTGGCCATTGTTTAATTTTAGTTTAGGCAGATAATCAACAAGAAAATTACTCCACTCGGGGTAAAAGAAGGTCTGACAATAAACTGTAGGAGAGGGAAAAGCTACAAAGAAAAATAAATGCAATTTAACAGTGATGACTTCAGTGGTCAGGGCACGTGCTCAGGATGGCAGGAGACAGACAACACAAGCAGCCCATGGCAGACCACTCTCCAGCTGATCAAAAAGAGGAGGTAACACCCCAAAACCCATTCATGTGATTAAATAACTTACATGGTCTGACCAGGCTACAATAAAATAACTGTGGGCAAACAGCAGTAACAGGTAGGATACCAACCACGTGCGCAGCACAGGAATACCGGTAATGAAATACCTTGTTATGGGCAGAAAGCGCTAGCCGTCATCTCTGGCTGCACACTCGTATATGCCCCCTCAGCACTACACAGATTGCCTGTGACAGCACTCAATATCCATCACCATCTTCTGCCATTCTGTGTCTTTCTGGAAGAGACTACCCTTGCTTAAAGCACAGACTGAGTCAAGAAGTACTGTCTGACTCGGTTTACAGCTTTCAAATCAAACAATCTCAGTGGGTTTTTTCCTTATTCAGCCCAGTGTTCCACATCACATGCCTTTTTCCCAAGCCTTAGAAGTGCTGTAAACAACCCCCAGCGTGTGTAAAGTACAGCTCCAGCATCTCAGATCAAGCCGATATTCACAGGCACTCTCGCAGCAAGGTCATTTTCCCTCAGCTACAGACTCTTTTCTACCCTATTCATCTGAGTCACAGAGCTGTTTTTTGAAAGGTTTTCAAGGTTTTCATACACAAAAAAGGAGCTGTCTTACCCACTTCTCAAACTATTTTCTTTTAAATTATCAAGCAGATTTTTTTAATGCATAGAAACCTACCCAGCCCTCCAAGCTGCACCTCGGACCATCCAGCATGAACCACAGCAGTGCTCAGCACACCAGCTAACAAGCCAGGTTTCCTCCCTCAGTAAGACCCTGTACAGCACTGCCTCCATTCAGCAGAGCTGTGCACAGGGCAACAAGCTCAGTAAAACAAGAACATCTGCCTTAATGACAATAATCCATAAAATGGGGCTGGGAAGCCTGGGCAGGAGGAGGGCTCACTAGAGGCAACATCCCTGCAGAAATCACATCCCTGGTACTGGGGTAGTGGAAGAAGACTAAGCTTGCTCCGCTCCTTTTAAATAATGACCTTAATTCTGCATTTTCTCCAGCTCATTCTTCCCTGATCCACTTAATATTCCCAGCTGTAGTTAACAAGACAGTGCAGGCATTGGGTCTCAAGTTATTTTGCTGCAAGAGTCCATGAAAGAAATTGTGAAGGCAGAACCTGGTTACTGAAGCAGGGGCTTTCCCATCAAAAAAAAAGTGGGAAAAAATTACGAAAGGGTTTTGGCCCTTAAATTAAATGTGTAAATGAAAAGCTATGCTGCTATACGCTATATACTTCTGCCACTTGTAGCACGAAAAGGAAATCAAGAACTACTTAAAATAAACACATCCTACTGTCTAAAGCATTCCCCTTGCAGTGACCTTGGCATGAGGAGATTTTTGTAGAAAACATGTTTTGGGATGGAATCTCTACGTTTTACCTGCAATACAGGAAACATTTATGTGCCGATTCAAATAAAGTTAGAATGAGATTTTGAAGCCAAAATCTGATAAAACAAATCCTCATAAATGTTATTTAATACTTTTATTTACTGTTTACAATGTTGACACATAATGATGCACTGATGAAAAAAATAATGTTTTAATAGAAGAAAATAGCAAATGAAGATAGTTTAGAAATAATTGTCACTCAAAGTTTCCTCTAACCTCTGAACTGTACATACTAACTTCAAAATCTCTGTAACCGTAGGAACCTTGAACCACTAACACCATAGGTGCAGAAAAATCTCCTCAGTTTATTAGCAACTTCAAAAAGTAAAAAAAGGATAAAATCATACAATTTTAAAGCTTTACAATGCAAATATTTTTTTTTCTATAAATTTTCAGAGTTTTCTAAAAGGTACCAAAATACTTTGTTCTTAGGAAATTGATAAATTACTTCATAGAATTTTGTAAGGTCAACTTCAGTAAAGATAAAATCAATTTGAAAAATGGTTTCTATTTACTGCATCTACATCTTTACTGAAAAGTTTTTCCCCTCTAAAGCTATAGGAACTGGAACTTCATGATGGCTATGAAAGAATGTGGATAAACAAGACAAGAATTAGAGATTGATGCAAACTTTATGGCTCCTTCTGGCTTAATAAGTGGACTCCCCACATTTCTCCAACATTTGATGTCTACTGCAAATGCTGATGATTTTTTTAAGTGAAAGGAAAATACAATCTTATTTTACTTTCTTTGGGCTTAGTTATGAAAACATTATGTTTCTATTAAGAAAGCAAGCAGTTGGTGTTTATCTTCCATCACTTATCACAAATGTGATTTGAGCAACAAAGCCATTATCCAGCTGTTTGCTGGTTTTTATATTTTACCCTTGTTGTCTTACTATTTGATCTACTACATGAAAAGCAAGATGTGTTACATACCAGTCAATCCCCAGGGGCTAAGGTAACATCCCTCCCTCCCAGCACTGGCGTGGGCAGTGACCCGTGGACACGGAAAGGGTGTTCAGAAGATTAGCACTGCTGGAGCCCCCTGCCCTCGCGACAGAGATCACCGTATTCTGCTGAAACCGTAAGTGCTACATTAGAGCAGGTCAGGCTCGTGGCATGGATTTGTTTTCAGAGAGGGCGTTAACAAGAAAAAAAGCTCCATCACTATTATTCAGACGATACAATGCTTTTGAGTGAAGAAATGTTCCTTCCTACAGACCTTGGAAATTTTTTGAAGTGAGGACCGGCAATTCAATAACTGCAGCCTTCAAAGTCCTTCTAAAGGTGCGTTTGCTCCCTCTCCTCTCCAAGGCACCTCCCCAGGCAGCTAGCCTGAGAGCCTTGATAAGAATATTAAAATACAAAGGAAGTGAAGAAAATGCAAAATGATCCAAAGAGGACTTTTTTTAATTTTTTTTTTTTTAGTCTTGTTTTGGAGCATGCAGGCTTTGCACAGAAAAACCACAAAGAACGCAGCAAAGGCAAACCCTGCCTTTCAGCCAGCAATACCCCAGCACAGAGCTGTCTCCCTGGGGACAAGGTGGGCAAGGAGGATCTCTGGGTTCGAGTGGGTGCAACCTGAACCAGCGTCACGGTGTGTAGCTGCTTCCACCGCCCAGCAAGCGTAGGGGCTGTTGAGTGGATCAAGTTTTGTCTCCATCTGGTGCTTAGCCCTCAGTGGCAGATGCAGATATTGCCCCCCTCCCAGGTACTGATCCTGAAAGCGCCAGCTCTGCAAAAACCAGATGTTTTAGGAGAAGCTAGGGCAGAAAGAGAGCATTCGGGTAGTGCAAATACCTGAATATTTTTAAAAGAACTTGTAGGTGCTATGTGTTATTCTTTCTGCAGCCTTTAGCAGGAATATAGGCCAAAATACACCTACTTCACTCTTCAGATGTCTGGAATATGAGTTGCAGGTAGCGTTAAATGAAAATTCTTTGTAAAATGATCAACTTGATGTCGTTTCATTACACCCACTATTTGCACTCAGATTTCATTTCAGTCTCCAGACAGTTCCCAAAACTGAGAACTTGGCTGTTTTGGACCCCTGGGGCCAGCTCTTGCATTGGTTCACACCGTGAGGTTAACGGGTGAGACGGACACACGGCAGGGCCACGGCACTGCCACAGTGGACATGACACAGCATCTTCCCTGCACCAGCTTTCCTTCAAGGCCATGGTGTGTGGGGAGACTCGAGCAATGGGAACGGGACCCACAAAAAACTGGGGGCATCAGGTAAATCAGCTCCCCAGGAGCTAGGAAGAAATTTGGGAAGGGGACACCACAAGGGTGGTACTGAAGAGGGGTGTGAGCAACTTCAGGTGATTTCCAATGCAGAAAGCTTCCCAATTTCTGTGCTACAGCTTGTCACCTCCCAGCTTTTACTATCTGGTCTGTGTTAAGCACCATTAGGATTAGAAATAATAACCTGTTACTCAGTTTAGCACACTGTCTTTGATACACATCCATGAAGTCGACTCAATTTGTACCATGGGATTTTTAAGGGATGTTACAGTGAGGAAAAGAAAAAAAAATCCTCTCTACTGGTGTTAATTTAAAGCATACCTTTTATTTTGTCTGACAACAGCTCTCTTCTATCAGTTTGAATTTACTTTTTAATTATGTATATTGCTTTTTTTCATGTGAAGCTCCAGACTAGAAATATGTATCTCATTATATTTTACGTTATTCAATTGACCTAAACACAAAGATATTTTTCTTGAATACAGAGTGTTCATGTACCTTTTTAATTAAAGCTTAAAAAGCTTTTAATTAAAACGATAAATCACAGACAGCAGGGTCTATCCAAATTGTCTTCTGGCCTGGGTATATTTTTCCTTTTGCGATCAGATTGACCCGAAAGGTAACAAAACAGGTGAAAATGGCTTTCACAATTAATTGATACAGTAGAAATTACTCTACTATTCCACATGACAAGCCAAGGAGCATATTTGAAATAGCACTGCTGTGACCCGCTTGGGATCACTTCAGACCATCTATATCCTTTTTCCCACGGTCTCCCCTAAATATGCACTCGTGGCAGCAATTAAGCCTCAGCTAGCCAGTAAATCTTCCCATGCTTTGTCTGCCATTCTAGCCCAACCTTCCCTGCTCCAGTGTAGAGACTAAATTTAACTTCCTGGTATCATTTTGTTGTCTCTTCTCTGCAGAGCTGAGGTTTTCCAGAATTGAGTGGTCTTTATGCCACAGGGATGTTGCTGTTGCCTCCTGGGCTGTATCCCCCTGCCCAGCCTGTGCATACCTAAGCTGTTGGCTGCAGGGACATCGAGGCACAAGATGGATGTGGAGCTTCTCAGCAGTATCAAAACGGCATATGTGCCCAGAGACAGAAATCTAGGAACCTCCGGGAGCTACTATTCTGAATTTAGGCAGATCTTCTGTGAATCTGTGCCAATTTGGGTAGCTGCATTTCTTTGTGAATCTTGTTTTAGTTTAGAAACTCATTAGGAATACATCCAGTCCATCAGAAAAAAAATGCATAGTGCACTAAAGTTGGGTAAGGTATTTTTGGCCCAAAGACTATAATTACTTCTCAGATTCTGTAAATTCAACGTCTTCTAAATATCCAGGATTTCTAACAGTCAGGATTTGTGCTTATAGAACACAGACTTTTGCAATTATAATTTTGAAAGTAAAAAAATGAGCCAATGAATTATTCCCTCAATTAATGATAAAGGTTCAATTGACCTTCATGTCCTCTCAAGTGTTACGAAAGCCTTTTCCATTTTAGGACATTGTTTTTTGCACACACTGAGTGTTACAACCACTGAAACTCCCAATTGCATCTTTAGTATTGGAGCAAAAAAAATTACCTTGTTGTACTCTTGTAGAAATATTATCTACATTTGTATTTTTAGAGAAATATTTTCAGAAGTGTCCAATGAACTTGTAACTGGACTATTGTGTTTGCAGAGGAAAATTCATTTGCACGTGACAATTAGTTAAACAAACATACATTCTTCAAGTTGTATGTAGCAATATTTGTACTACACACAAACTGGGACAGATAGAAAGGAAACTGCTTCAGAAAGCAGCGAGCAGGGAGGGGGAAACAAATTGGTGGGAGGTGGCATTCCCTTTCTTCCTCTTCCCAGTCTCAGCGGTAATAGGTAATAGTAACACGCACATACATAGCGTGTTCAGCTCTCCTGATTAGCCTGTCCTGCCCTGTAAGCTTCCCAGTTCTGGAAATCTCATTCAATTCAAGGACAAATGAAAAGCAAAACTGCCAAAAAAAAAAGCAAGCTGGGTGGCTTCAAGGAGAAACAAAATCTCCCAATAAAGCCAGCAGTAAACTCAAACTACTTGCCTAAAACTGTCAAGTAATAAAGCACGAAACTCTTGGCTCGTGCTGCCATGCAATTCTGCTCCTCAGAGGTCAAGTGGGTGAAACCCCAGACCCGAGGCACTGCTGGCAAAGCCCTTCCTGCAGGCTCCTTGCCCTCTTTAATGCCTGCATCACAGACAGGAGCCTGCAGCTGCCAGCAGTCCTTCCTTTCCCAAAACATCATTACTTGGTCCATAAAGATGTCCAGCGAGGACCTGTCCTCAACTGCCACCACAGCCAGAGCAGGTCCTGCACGATGCTCCCCGCTGAAGTGGTGCCACGATGCCACACCAAGGCGGGCGTATGGCACAGCATGGAGCACTGAACAGCATCCTGGCCTGCTGGCTGGCAGCAGACCTCTGGCTGGGGCACGCCTGCCTCTCCAAACAGATGCAGGCAGATCAAGCAAAGCCAACAAGCCCTGTCAGTGCCTCCTCTTTCTGCACAGTGCAGGTTGAGAGGGTTTTTCTTCCCTTTCCAAAATTAGAAAAGATCACTTCCTTATTATCCTACTTTGAGTCTTTTTTAGATCTCGGTCTTTAGCTTGTCTCCTTTGGGTTTCTTTATCCATCTCTGTTTATTTTTCTATTAACTAGTTTGGAGGAGGCAAAGCCTCACATTTCTCTTCTCATAGCTGCATGTTAAACCCCTCATTAACGGCAAAGGAAGGTGCTTGTAAGACCTGCACGCAGGTGAAGAGATGGGAGGCTGGAGGAACGCGGGTGCTCCTAAGGAGGGAGCTACATTAAATTATTATTAACCCGGTTGTCTAGTGCCGGTGCACTTCCCAGCTCATCTTCTTTCCATGGCTTGGAGGAGCTGGCAGCATATGCTGCATACAATGAGATATTCCCAGAGAGATTGTGGGGTCACACCCGGAAAAGAAGCAGAAACTCTCAAGAACATGATACAGCACTGTTGAAAAAGAAAAATAAGCCAAACACAATTTCACCTTCTATAGCTGAGGGGACTTTGGGCCTTTATAGATTTCTGAACAAGAGAACAAAGACAATACTTTTAAGTGTTTTCAGTTTGGGGAGAATTGTTTCATCTGAGACCTGAGGGATAGAAAGACTTTGTCAGACCACAGGCTTTAATTAAGTTTGCCACGCTCAGCTCATAAGCTTTCAAATCCTTCCCAAGAAGAAAGAGAAAGGGAGACAGAGAGCAGTCATCAAGAGCAATCTCGAAGTTTCCACAGCCGTGATGGGTGTACGGTACAAAGGTGGTGTATGAAACACTGTGATTCCTCACATGTTAGTATCATCAACCTGATCATGAATTTTAAACAGTTTCAAGCATGGAGGGATTATGGAAGACATGCATGATGGCATGTGCCTCCAGAAACTCTGCAAATGTATAATACGGGCATAACATACAGGGGTTTCCAGGTCGGCCCCTGGGCTGCCCCTTGGGGTTGCCCTCTCCTGCTGATGTCTGCAAGACCCTCTGCCAGTTGACTTGGTGACAAGATGTGATTGGGGTCTCCTGCCAGAACGTGGAGCAAAAGCTCTTCTTGACACTGGGCTGCTCAGCTGTGAGCTAGCATGGAGTGAAGATGATGTGTACTTACGGCATAAGGTTAAGCTGCCCGTAGTAGTGCACTCGGTGGTTTGCAGTGCACGCTCTGGAAAAGTATTTTGTTGATAGCTAGAGTGTATATATTCGTCTCAAAGAGGAACATTCCCATTGATTTTTAGGATATGGTTTTGCTCTAGAAATAATGTGACCTCCATCCAGGAGTTGTCCCCATCTCACTCCTGTCCATGAGAGAAACTGCCCAGGAGCCCAGTGACACTTTCCAACAGCTCAAGATGGTGTGGCTGTGCATTGGGGGTTAAAGCCCAAGATCCTCTTCACTTACCCTGGCAGCCCAGCCCCTTACAGTGAGGAGACAACGTAGTGCTCAAATGATGACATGCCTCCACTGGTCTCCCAGAATAACCAGCTGTGTCTCCTTCAATTAACTGCCGAGCAATAACAGCATTCCTGCTGGCAGCACAGAACACCGAGCCGGGAGATATCATCCCCAGCCACCCAAAAGTGCTCAGGGCAGGACGGTCACTTCCAGAGATGAGCCATCAAATCTTCTAATTTCCTCCACTTTTTCTCTTGTGTTTCCTACCTGAGCTAGGCAAACTGTGAATGCCATGAGAAATGTACATTTCATAACCAGCCGCAGCGGCAATCATCCGGATGATGTACATCGGTGACATTTTTCATGAGAATAACTAGTAAATGTTGATGATCATTTCTTCTAATTACATATTCACAAGCTATTTGCACTCATTGCCAGCCTTTGTGTTTGTGACTAGATGAGGCATATTTAAATGCAATATTGTATATAAACCATGAGAAAATTTCTACAGGCTGCCAGTATTTTGTTATTCATGTGACCAAAGCAAAACTCATTGGACTGTGAATTGTGATTTGCAGAAAAGGGTTTAATGGGCTGAGAGAAGCTGAATTGGTGCAACGACACGACTCCATGCACCTTTCTAGGGGCAGACACTTGTCCCTGCGTAGTCCTCTCCCACCCACTGTCCTGGTTTCGATTTTCTTCCTAGTAGCTGGTTACAGTGCTGTGTTTTGGATTTAGGATGAGAACAATGTTGATAGCACACTGACGTTTAGTTGTTGCTGAGTAGTGCTTACACTAGTCAAGGACTTTTCAGCTTCTCATGCCTTGCCAGAGAGAAGCTGGGAGGGGGCACAGCCAGGACAGCTGACCCAGACTGGCCAAAGGGCTATTCCATACCATACGACGCCATGCTCAGTATATAAACTGGGGGGAGTTGGCTGGGGGGCGGTGACCGCTGCTCGGGAACTGGCTGGGCATCGGTCGGCAGGTGGTGAGAAATTGCATTGTGCACTACTTATTTTTTATATTCTATTATTATTATTATTATTATTATTATTATTATTATTATTATTATCTCTTCCTTTTCTGTCCTATTAAACTGTCTTTATCTCAACCCACAAATTTTACTTTTTTTTCCCAATTCTCTCCCCCATCCCACTGGGGGTGGGGGGGGAGTGAGTGAACGACTGTCTGGTATTTATATACTGATATATATATTTTTTATATATATATAAAATATTTTTTATATATATATATATATCAGTTTATATACTGAGCATGACATGACATGGTATGGAATACCCTTTGGCCAGTTTGGGTCAGCTGTCCTGGCTGTGCCCCCTCCCAGCTGCTTGTGCACCTCCAGCCTTCTCAGTCGGTAGAGCACGGGAAGCTGAAAAGTCCTTGACTAGTGTAAGCATTACCTAGCAACAACTAAAACATCAGTGTGTTATCAACATTATTCTCATCCTAATTCCAAAACACAGCACTGTACCAGCTACTAGGAAGAAAACTAATTCTACCCCAGCTGAACCCAGGACACCCACCCACAGAAACACTCCTTCAGTGTTGACGGTGCTACAAAGCTAATCAATCTCAGTAAACTCTTACTGCTGAATAGGCTGTTCAGCTGTAAGTGAGGCATTAGGGTGAGGAATGGCTTTTCCTTGAGGGATGCTGGCTGCAGATATTGGCACCTCTCAACCTGGAAAGCCCAAGGAGCTGCTTGGGTTCAGGACAGACCTTCATCTGGAGGTCAGACAAAAGAGATAGAAGTTAAAAATATATAAAAGTGGTGGTCTAAAACAATGTAATTAGAATTTGTTGCAGCTGGTAACAGGACAGGCAATGTGCTGAGTGGGCAGGGCAGTGCCAACACCACAGATCCCTACAGACAGGGTTTGGTGGTTGATAGAAACTTGCTTGGCAGGACCAGTGTAAGCAATGCCATCAGTGTTTTGCTATAATGAATCTGTGTTCGCTCAGTTTTCCTGACAGTTTGGCTTAACTGCCTTGTTTAAACACAAAAGACGAGCCTAAGTTCTGAGTTCAAACCAGCTGCTTCTGTGCAAACTCTTATTTTCACCTCCTGCAGATGAGACACGTCTCCTCATGGAAGGCAGACACACAATTTTGCAGGCTGTGCTCCCAGATACAATTTGTTCTGGGAAAATTGCGCAGGAGTCCCAGGATGCTCAGGAAGATGACCACGGCTACTGCTCAGTGAGTGTGAACACAAGGTGAAACAGAGTGCAGGGTGGCCCTGGGCAGATGCTCGAGGCTCGTCTATCCCTTTCCCACACTTCATTAAAGTTCAGGTGACTGTACAGAAGTGCATCTACTTCTTACCAGGATGGACGGCATGCAGGACAATTTGGGAGTCTTAAAAACAATTTGAGTTTTCTGGTTGAACTAACCAGGATTCCTCAGCCTGATTCAAAACTAACTGATGTTAACTGGATTATTTCCTCTGACTTCAGCACTCTATGAGATGAAGCCTCACTTCTAGGGAGTAGCGGTCTCTGTAGGAGCCTTTTGCAGGAAATTTCTAGTGATCTTTAGTACTTCTCACACAGGAACCTGTCTCCACAGGGCAAACCCTCTACTTCAGTTCAAAATATGCCTGTGTTATTTTTCCAAGAACCTGCTTTCATCTTTAATGAGAATAACAACCACATTACTATAATTGCATGTTTGTTTAAAAAATCAGTGCACAACCACTATGCATAGTACCAGAATACTCCTGAAATTAACTAAATACACCTCGTATCCACTATTGATAAAAAAAAGGCAGCATTTCAATCTCTGTAAAGAAAAAAAAAAATTATACCTCTCAACTAAGAAGAGAGTTGAATACCTCAATCAGAGTGGAGTAATAAATCAATTGGAGGTTATTAATGAAATGGTCCTCATCAGTCTTTATTTACTGTGGAGGAACCTGGAAGGTTTCCTCTTGCAGAAACAGTGACGGATGTTTTAGTGATTGAGCACCAGGAAAGGAGAGAGAATAAGCCAGTTTGTTGGTTGGAAGGAGTTTCATGCATGGAGCTAGTTTGCTTTTCCAATCTTTTCCAGCCCATTGCCTGTGCTGCACCCCAAGACAGGGCAGTGCTGGGGGGGGCAGCACCCGCAGGGGCTGGGCAGAGCCTCCCCCTGGCACTGTCCACTGTCCCAGGACACTTCTCAGGCGATTTATCCAAGGGCTGCGTGTTGCTTTGCTGTCATCAAGAGGGTTCCTGCTGATATCTCATCCCTGGTCTTCAGTCCGGGCCACGGCCAATTTTTATATTGTGGCAGGAGTGCAGAGGGAGAGGGGGTAGCAACTGGAAATGTTATCCTCGGGTGACCAAAGGAGAGGGAAAAGGTGAAGCCAATGTATTTTACAATGTATTTTGCAATGTATTCTGCTTTTGAATACTTTTTACAATTCCAATTTATACTATATGGTCTACAAAAGAGAGCCAAAACCAAAGCCTGCAGATACTTTCAGAAGCTGAGTCATTTGTCAGTTATTGGCATTACCCGTATTGCCATCAGCTCTTCAGCTCAGAAAGATTTATCAGGATTCTTTGTCTTAACCCGGCTATTTATTTGCTCTTTTTTTAATGTTTACAGATGGCTCTTTCCGTTTTGCATACATTTGCTGCAAAGTAACAGTTCTTCCTCAGAACAATCTGTGAGAAAAAAATCAATGTTTAGTTGTTTGGTAAAGAATTAGGCAGGCAATATTTTTTTCAACAAGAGATATTTCATCTAAAGCACAAAAATCACAAAAGAAAGAAAATGACGGGATAACATCTAAAAATGTAAATGGCAAGCAAAAGAGGATTCGTATTGGAAATAAAAAAAATATTGGTGGATAACTAATTTTTTTTCAGTGTCTTGAATTGAGAAGATGTAAAAGCTTTTAAAGAATTCAGGGACAATTTCTTCATAGGGATCTGTGATAAATAAGAAGTACAGCCATCTCATGTTGAGACACAAACTTCCATTACCCTAATTCAATTCAAGGCATTTAGCTCCTGAAGTTAATCTCACCAGACTGTATTCGCCATGCCCATGGAAGGCTGTCTATTATTTTTGCTTTTAATGTTCAGTACACTTTTTAACGTATCAAACATATGGAAAATTTATTTCTTCAAGAGCACAAGAGAGAAATAATATTTCTGCATCAAATAAATGTCATTCAACTGCTGCAAACTATCTCTGGTTGGAGATGGTAGGAGGCAGACTCAGACAACATACATACATTTCGCCCATTTCCTTAAAAAGGATAATGAAAGAAAATCTGCAAAGTGCCAATAGCACGACTAAATGTATTTTTAACTATGCAATTGTCTTTTACAGGGATTTAAATTTCATTTCCACCTGTTACTGAGCAGCTAATAGCTTTCCTCTGAGTGAAACTGAAATGCTCAGAATTTGTTTCTTCCTAAGTTGCTGTGGCAGTAACACCTCCTATCACGTCGCTGGTTTCTAAAAAGGCATCAGATCTGCTCTGTTACATCAGCGGGACTTTTGTTGTTCGCTTGCAAGGGATGAAGGCAGGATCCATGCCCTCAAACCTGGTTCACCGTCCAAAGGAAGAACTGCTTCAGGCTACCAGAGCGACCTGCCTTTGTATGAACTTTCCCACCTCGCTAAATCACCGGGTGCTGGGAGTCCCGGTGCTTGGAAGGATCCGCCCACATGCCTGAATGTCTATGAAACTGTGCCTCTAACATATGCAGGCTGAGGGACCACATAAATGCTTGTGAAATTTTAATCTCTCTCATGATATGAAACGAGACCTCCAGCCATGATCACTCCTTGCTCTCTGTGATGTATCGCTCCATGGCTATGGCTACATGAAGCCTTGATTCCAGTCTCAATATAAAGTCTATTGAACTTTCTACTTTGCTATTTCTGGCGGCAAGTTTAGTTCCAGGATGGTTCACCACGTCATTGACTTGTGCAGTTTTTATTCAAAACGCTTTTGATAAATTGTAACCAGAGAAAATAAAGCATGTGCAACCGCTATGCATAAGTTGAGCTGGCAAATAAAGCCCAACCACTCTGCCACGCATAAGAACAGCTAATGAACCTTTAAAGGGCTGTTGTATAATTCACTGTGCTGCACGATGTGGTTAAGCAGCAGTTTTAGATGCCTTCCACTTTTAATCTTCCTTTGCTTCCTTGTATTTATGTTTCTGAGAATAATGAGATGTGAACAAGATAAATTTATGGGAAAAATACATAGCTTTATATATGCAATGTATAAACAAGAATTTTAAACTACCATTTTTCTGCTAAATTGTAAAAGCAGTGCTATATCTGCTTCATGTTTGTCTGTTTTCTACTTGGGTGAATTCTTCATTGTGTTCCTAGAAACAGCAGGTTCAGTACAG
The DNA here is from genome assembly GCF_965638725.1 of Aptenodytes patagonicus. Lineage (NCBI taxonomy): Eukaryota > Metazoa > Chordata > Aves > Sphenisciformes > Spheniscidae > Aptenodytes > Aptenodytes patagonicus. Next base: position 32,685,063 of record NC_134953.1, read on the forward strand.
GAAGAGAGCTATAAATATTGCAATTGTATACATATATATTTTTTTCTAATTGCTTTTCCAGCATGTTGAATATCTGCAAAAAGCAGGATAGTACTAAGTATCTGTCTCAGCCTGTTTATTCACAAGGGGTTCATTGCTCCAGGTGTAGACAGTAATGCCAAACCAACATTTGCATCCAATGCCAAGCTGACACCCTCCCAGACCCTTGCAGCTGCTCTTCCCATGGGACACGTGCCTGATCCTTGTGCCCAGTGATGAAAATTACAGAGTTTCTATTCAGACCTTTCATAAACGAAAAAATACTGATTTTTACCAATCTCTTCACATCTGAATTCCTACCTCACTGGTGTTTAAACACCCTTGAGCAGCACCTGCTTTGGAAAACTTCAGCAAAAATGGTTCAGCTGTTTCTATAACCGGAGCTAACAGTAATATCATTTGAACATATACTCGCACACAAAATTTAATCTTTGCCATGGAAGTAAAAATCTTACCTTCTGGTGTCACGTTCTTTGAAAAAACTATCAATGCAATGAAAACTCAGTTGTAAGTAATGGCAAAATATTCTTAAGCTATAGAAAAAAGGTTATAATTTTCTATTGCCATAATGACAGGCACTAAAACTCCGTTGTAAAATCTTTCACTAGCTTCACACCACCTCTTTTACAGCATTAAAAATGTATTAAAACAGAGTTGTTACCATCTTGTAATACTTGCTCATGCTGTCAGTCCTGTTCTTTGTGATCACAGGATCAAAGACAATTGTCAGGAAACAGAGGGTTTAGTATAAGATTTGCAATACGCTTCTTAAACCAGCCTACCCACGCCGGGGCAGGCAGAAGCTGACGCGGTAAAATACCATGTTTGCCATGACTGATGCCTTTATTATGAAAATATTTTTTAAAGTTAGCTTAACTAGATTTGAACAAAAATCAGTGAAATTTTTTTAATCAACGTTTTCCATTTAACTGTATTCTTGGTTTAATTGTGCAACAATGACATTTTTCTTTCCAATGTCTAATTGGATTTCACAGAAATCCTGCAGCAACTTTTGGCCACTTTTCCTTTTGCAATTGTTTTGCTTTATTGACAACTAGATTAATTTGTCCTACCCATTTAAAACAGTCTGTTTATAAGGAAGTACCTGTTGACCTGTGCATTCCCAAAGGTGTGCTCACTATCCAGATTGATCTCTCATTGTTTTTCTGTCATCTTGGACATTATTATAGAAGTTTTTGAGTAAAAGAGCAGATTCCTGATTATTTTAACTTTTCCTTTGGATTCTCAATGTAACCTCGGCATTGTTGTTTTGGTGTTATTTTAGGCAAATAGTACTTTAGTACAATGAGCAACACGCCACTAATAACCATGGAAGGAATTAAAAATGTAAATACAGCATTGAAAATTGCTAGACTGAAGATGGACAAAAGTTTTGCCACTTACTCTTGATCTCCCACAAACTTTTTATCTGCTGAGGAGCAGGAAATTTGTTATGATTCATTTCAGTCAGATGGATGTGTTCAATACTTCCATTACCTGACCGGGGAGTGGAGCCCAGTATTACCCCTTTTCAATCTTAACACAAAAAGGGAACTGAGGAAGACAAATCATGTTTATCAGGAGATAATATATAGGGCATTTTATCTAAATAGTGCGAGCGCTCATCAAATTTAAACTGAAATTTAAAAAAGGCACAGAAATATCTATTTTAAACTGGATATGCTCAATGGCTTCTCAGGCAACTATTTGAGTCAGAAAAAAATGACTCAATGCCTGATTTCTTGGCTATTCCCCAGAGTGATAATGGTGAACAGTAACTCTAGTATTTGGTTCCTTTCTCTTTCAAAGAATATATCTACTGCCAACGGTGAGTCTCCTCGCCTTGATTTGCAGGACTCCTTTGAAACGCCTTCAGTATCACAGCTCTGAAAACCCATTTCCATCAGCAACAGCTCTACCTGGCACAAATGCCTTTCATGAACTCAAAGGGTCCTCGGTGAATAGCCATATCCATAAATGCTTGAGGTATCTAGAGCTTCATAATGACCTGTCTGATCAAGGGTAGATGCTTTAGGTATTTTAATTTACTTTGGTTAGTAATAAAGCTGCAAAAAACCCTGTGTCTTTATACTGTTGTTCCTAACTGCTAACATATTAAAACCAAACCCATAAACAAACCATCCTGATGCTTATCTTGTGATGCAGCGTCATAAAGCAAAGATTGGGCACTTGTTAATCTATGTTTATATGTATCTGCATTTAGAATAAGAGTTTGGGAGGTTATAAAAGAAGAGTGGAAGGTTTCTTCATCTCTTTTCATTCATTTACATCAGAAAATCTGCATATAAATGGTAAATCAAATCTGAACATGTGTTTTCTGGAGAGATATTATTAAAGTATACTTCTTAATGCTAATTGCTACCATTGACATCAATTTGTGATTGCCTGTTTCTGAATTAGATGAAGTAAACGATCTACAGCTCCAGTTTCTCTACAGTGTCATATGCAGGTGCATAAAAAACATGACTTTCTTTAAGAAAATTCATTTCTCCGAACAACTATTGGTACAATTGTCATTGTGAAAAAAACTCATTAGCAAGAAACAAGAAGAAAAGTGCCAGTAAAGGACTGCTTCTTTTATTGGCTGGGGGCAGGTTCCCAGAAATACAAAATATTAGATCATCAGGCAAAGGTCACCGTACCTTATGAGTGGATGTTTTATTTTTTGTACTTCAGATCACACAATGCCAATGTGCTTAGCGGTAAAGTATAGAAAACCAGGGCCACAAAGCTATTGTTTTTCTAATGATTAGTGCTCACCGGCAGTTTCTCATTGCCCCTGACTCTTTCAGATATGTCTCATAATTAACAACCTACCATAAGAAAAAACCTTTCAGTCAGTTTGGATGTGCATTTATCACAGCTTCTCAGGCAACACAAATATATATATATGTTAAAATAATTGAAGTGGTATTTATGCCTTTATGTTAGCACAAAAGAGGCAGCAAATGTTTGACTATTAATCTGCTTTTCCCTTCCCCTAAACAAAGGCTGAGATAAAGTGCATGACTCTGCTTAATTTAGTATGCAAAATCTTTTATTTTCCTTTCTTACGATAACAATAGTGTATTTTATTGTCTCAAATAAATTAGTAAGAAAGACTTTCGAAGAACAGAGTGAGGCGCAATCTCCAGTTCACCTGCAGAAGGACTTCAGAGGGAAGGTCCCCGTGACATGGGCGGCCAAGCCCCCACCCCACGCAGCCAGAGCCGGCAGCTGTTTGCCCCCGACGCTCTCTTCTGGTGCCCTTACTTTCAGGAATCAAGTCCCTTCATTATCATATTTCAGTTTTAAATGTAGACTTCCTTAACGAAGCTATTCATCAATACACTATGGCTTATGCTTCACTGATACACAGTATCTTGATGTCCTGTATTAGCTTCTCACCAGCTATTAGGCCCGTCCCTTGTCTAAAACAATATACTTGGTGACTGGCAAGATTCAGAAGACAGTAAAAAAGCTCTGACAGGACTAAAGTATATGGCATAACAACAACTGTTGTTATTCAAGTCCTGCGGCTGTGAATAAAAATTATCCCACAAACGACAAGAAAAAAGGAAGCTACTTTATTTATTAGTTAGGATTTATTTTCCTGAAAGAAAAATAGTGTCATAATCATTAGTGAGAATGGTGCTAGGATGCAAAATATATTTGCATAGAGCCTACATTTCCCTTAGTGCAGATTTTACTTCCTACATTCACTTCAGAGAACTTTAAAGGAACCTTTGCAGATGGATGAACTATTTATTAGCGATACAGTCATTGTGCAATTCTGCAATAACTCAGCTTTAAGATGCAAAAACCCCAACATCACAAAATTCCACCAAATACAACTATGAAAAGAGCTTTTAAAAAATATTTTCTGAGTGGTGTTTGAAATGAAGACATAACAAAGATTTAATTTTATTCTAAATTTTAATATCAGAACTTATTCTGTTAAATAAAAATCTTGCACCTCTGTTAACTGCCTTCCCGATGCATGAAGACATCACTCAGGGCATACACTGCTCCTCGTGGTGTCAGGATTTAATGCCGCCTGTCTGCAGCCGCCAGTGCCAGGGAGGATGAAGTGCCCCGCTCTGTTTAGTCTTTCCAAACCAGATTTACCTGGAACAAGCCTGCTGGCATGCAGTTGTGTCCTGCGGAGGGGTTATGTGGGGTAGGACAGGGGTGGTGGTGAAAGGTGGTTGGAATTAAAGGTTATGTCTGTAAAACAGGCAGAGAGAGCAAACTCAGTGCTCTTCCTGTTGCTGATATATGGCACAACACCTTTATCCCTGTACAGAAAAGTTAAGGAAGGCGCCGGCCAAAGAAAGAGAAATTTCAGTGATGCTAGAAGGAAACATTCTAAATATTTCTTAGACCTTTAATAAAAACAATTATTCTAATAAAAATACCTGATTGGTCCCTATGGATACTGGAACAAAAAAAAAGCCCCACAGAATATTTTTATCCATTCATGTAGTGTTTTTCTACCTGTTTCTGTGTATGAATTTTATTCTTTACATAATTCTGAGTTTGATAATCCAATTTCCAAAAAACTTTGGAAAAGTAGGAGCCCTTCCTCTTCTGCTCCTCTCCTGCAGATGGCTTCATGGCTTTTCCTAAAAAAAACCCTTTCAAAATGGGAATAAACTGCATGGCTTCTCCCACCATGCACAAGGGACCTGTGTAAGGGTGCAGAAGGGAAACCTTTTTTTGCAGTTTGCTCTTCTTAAAGCCCAGGTAATTATATGATTAAAATTTGTGACATTAAAAAAAAAGTATGTTACAAAAGGAAAGCTCTTCAAAAATGAGGTGATGCCAGAACTGAGGTTGCTTCAAGCATGAACATTATGACACGGTCTTGCACTTCACCACCAGACGCTCATCCTCTTTCTCTGCTCCTCAGCAGCTCCCTCGTGCAGGGAACTGACACAAATCCACCTTTTTATTAACCCGATGTTTCACATTTTCAGATACCCAATTTGAGACACTGAGATCCAACTTGCAGAAGTGCTGGATTGCAACTGGAGTCAATAGTTGCTTCCTATTGAGTGCAAATAGCAGAAGTAGAGTTCAATTCATCAAGGACAAGTGCAAAGTGTTGCACCTACAGAGGTATAATGAATTCCATCAACAGAATTGGTTATGTTACAGCGGAATTACTCTTTAAAATGTTATTCTCCAGGAAAGGCTCTGGAGACTGCAGTGGATGACAAAGTGAAGACAAAAACACAAACATCCACTGGAAAGCACATGTGGGAATAAAATCAACCAGGGAGCGCAGCCCATTGGGCACAGTACGTTGCAGGAGGATGTGTTGCACCCAGAAAGCACCCAAAGGAAGCACCAAACCAGCCAGAACTGGGGAAAACGTTGCCTATGAGGAAAGATGAAGAAGCTGGCTGTTTTATCTGGAGAAAAAAAATAAGACAGGTAATAGAACAGTCTTCAAATATGCAAAGGGCTGATGCAAAGAAAATGAAATAAGCTGGTTTTCCTGCTCCCCAGGGAAGGATCAAAATACAATGGGTTTAAGTTAAAGCAAGGAACGTGGAAGTCAGACATTACAAAAATCTATCAAAGTATAAGGGGTAGTTAAGCACTTGAATAGATCAACTAGGAATGTTATAAAACCTCCATCATTAAGGGTTAGGCATTTATCCCACCTGGATATCCTAGAATTTATCCTACCCAGGGGCAAGGGGATTTACTGCATGACTTGATATCCCTTCCAGTACTATATTTTACAATTTCTATGATTAAATATAAAGTAATTAATAGTGCCAGGTTGTCTGAAAAAACAGCTACAAGGCATGTCAGATTTGGTGAAATTAATAGATACTTTTGACCTTAATCTTTCTGTACCTTAGTTTTCTATTTACAAAATGCAGATAATGCCCACTCCTCTCACAGAAGTGTTGGGAAGAAAATTAATTAACTTTCTGAAGCATTCTAGCATGAGCAGGAACAGCACTACAGGAGATCCTGTGAAGAAATTCATAATTCTAGCTCTAGAGGAGAGTGCGAGTAGTGTGCATGAGGGGAGTGCTGGGTCAGGCAGTGAGCAACACGGACAGTGTATCCGTCACCGTGTAATTTAAGGGTAAATCACCACAAATATACAAAGACATTAAGTCAAGAATGCATTTCCCAAACCTCAAGGACTTGATTTTCCAGGCTTAGCAATAAGTTTTTGTAATATTACATATGCATGATGAGAAATGTACCCAGTGTGTGTCCAGCAGTGTTAATTTAATATGACTTCAGACACTCTCAGAGATATCAAAACCTTCCCTGGGGTCCCTGTCCACAGGGATAACCAAGTGCAAAGACTCCAAAATCATGCAGCACCTCATGACATAAAGGCGGCAGAGGGTTCCTGGTCAGTTTGGGCTTCATACAGACAAATAAAAAATGTTCCAGGGCACAGCCCTGTTATATACAGAGTGAAGTATATACTTCATATAACATATGAACATATAACACATTTAACAAATAACTATGTTAAACCATAACACATTTATATACAGGGAAGGTGTGTTCTGCTATTAAAGATCTGGAACTGAGCTGTGAGCACCATGGCAGATTTTGAGGGATATTGCCTTAACTGCATCAAATGTTAACTTTATTTATCAAATAAATTAATTATTTATTGTCTATATGTACATGCAAATGTACGCATGGATATATTGTACATGTTCTTTTTACAATTACCAGTTGAAGTCTTTTCCTGTTATTTTCGTAAAGACATTTTAATTTACAACTCAGAGCAAAGACAAAGACAGTTATTTCTACAGATTTCGTGTTTTCACTTTCCCCTGCTGAGTGTTGCACAGTTCCCTGGAGTGCAGGAAGCTCCCGGTACAGCTCAGCAACTAAAAATCAGCAAAAGTGACCAGGAACAGAAGTCACAAGCTTCCACCTGCAAGTGTGGTTTTATTCATTTATTTTATTTTAGCAATGGTCAAAGCTTTACTTTTTAATGTTAGGTAGTCAAGTTCTAGCAATTATTGCAGATCTAGCAATTAGTTAAATATATATACTATAGAAATTAGGAGAATTACCTAAACTTTTGTTAATAAGTATCCTGGCTTGCTCTATATTCAGGTTTTTCCACTGACATCAAACTTCTCCTATTGATTCTTTGGAAAAATTTTCCTTCCTGTATGCAAAACAAAAAAGATACAAATGAAAACTGCAAATTCATCTTGCCCTGGCTGTGCTGTTTAGTACTAATTCTCTTCCACAAAAGTTTAATTTGCCCACGAGCGTGAGAGCTTCTGTCAATGCAAGAGAAAGTATCCCTCTATACAACCCTGAGGTGTAATGCCAAGCAGGCGTCTTAGACTCAATTTACTTTAAATCAAACCATTCATTTCTTACCACAAATGGAATTGTAATGGAGTTATTTATATTTGGCCAACATTAAAAATAGATATTGCAAAATGCCAACTCAGCTCAGCTGAGATCCATTATGATTGCTGTTAATGAGAGGTGTGCTATTTCTACCATGCCCTCGCTGAGAAAGGCAGAGCAAAATATTCATTTTGGGGAGAGGAAAAGGAACTTACAGAAAGCAAAGACGCACTGTTCATCTGGGGCAGCCACCAAGGCGCAGGTACAGGGAGGCGGCTGCAGGGCTCATCCGCTGCAGGGAGGCTGGTGGAGAAGTGACGGAGGTGGCAGAGCAACCTGCATGGAGCCGGCGAGCTGCGCAGTGGCCGAGACCTCCGCCAAACTGGCAGATGTAGATCTTGTGCCTTCCAGGTCGGTGGAGGAGATGGCTGTCATAATTTGCACATGTACCTTCGCAACTGGGTTCACCAGCAACATCAGATCTACGCTGGAAATCCTGTCTTAGATCAAAGCTGTTTATAGCTGTCTGGGCTGACCACATATGAATTCCATCTGGAAGGTATAATCTGCTGCTCAGGTACGCTCCTCCCTGTTAAGAACAATGTTTTCCAGTGATTCCTAAACCACTGTCTTTTTCTTTGACTTGACTTTAATAAATCCTAAAGATTCAAATTGCATTTCATACTTAGCATCCCAATGGCAAACACACATCACTATTGCCAAGCAGAGATGAAATGTGCTCATTCTGGATAACAGCATGTTGGCTTCGCTTGCCATTACAGGACACTGTATGTCAAAATCATCAATGCTAATAGTAATAATTTCATCTTAAATGACATTTTTCATCCAAAGTTCACAACTGGTGTTTATAAACTTCAACTAGGCCTCAAAACACGACAGGGTAGCTCAACACAACCACAGATGCCCCGGCTTACTGATTTATTTTCTTTCTTCTAAAATTTATTTTCTTTCTTCTAAAATGTCACAGGTTAAGAACACTGAACAAATATGAGCTATTTTGAGAGAGGCTTGTGGTCCACACTACAGCTAGGAAAATTTCTGCTCCAGGCTATTGTGCATCCACATCGCTACCTCCTGAGCAAAACTGGAAAGAAAACGCGCTCCTGCAGCCTTTCTAACCTGCAGAGAAAAACCTCCTTCATCCCCTACATACGGCAGTGATCCCTGTGCTCTTGTGCAGGCACATGTAATGGGCAGGAGGGAAGGCAACCTGCCCAGGGGATCAAAGTTATACTTCTTATTATCTTTTCTCATGAAAAAATACCAATTAATAAATGCAAATTACTAAAAAAGCCAGGAAACTTTTAGAAGGAATGAGAAATGACGATCTCCACACCATCCTCCACCCTTATTTAAGCCAAGCAAATTACAGAGGCTCATCTTGCAGCTTTCCATTTTCTGACCCCATAGGCAATGCCTTCTTGCTTCAAGAGACAAAGTCAGAATATATTACCATTTTCAGACTGTTTTGCAGTACTCAATGTGGAGGACCATGCACTGGAGGAGCTTTCAGCAGCCGGTTGCTCTGCCCCACGCTGCCCAAAGGTGCTAGGTTGGTCTCGCAGCTCCCACACTGGGGCTGGGCTGCTCAGGGGCTTTCCCTGCAAAAAAGTAACTCCAGGTGTACTCCAGGGAAACCATATCAGTACTGGTATAAAATTTTTTGAGATTTTTCCCAAAAGAAAGATCTTACCAATAGATTTTCCCATATTACTGACAGTGGGAGAGATTTTGAGGCTGAGGAATTAGTGCAGGTACAGTGCACCAGAAGGATAAATGAATAAGAAATTATTTAGGGCCATTCTGGATCTACTGATGTTTACTGAGTCTGTGTGTACAGAAGATCACTGGGGACAGCTCTAAGCCATTACCAACAGTAAGATACACACCTCCCTCCTTCATCAAATATCACCTTACCAGATTAAACACCGAGCAAGATCAACTGAACACAAATTGTAACAGGCAGGAGACAACTTTAAAAAAAAAGAGTCCCTGAACATTTAGATTTTCTTGCCTCATCTTCAGATAGTAAACAACATGAAATAAGAATAACCCTGAATGAACTTTAACTGATACACCCTTACTATGATACAGAAATACTCCCCCTTACTGTATGATACAGAAATAATTCATCTCACTCTCCTCAGCCATGCATTTCAAGTATTTCATTTCAGTTGCAGTAAGACAATTACTGTTCCTAGAAAGCAGCTTAATTTTTATGGTGTATTGCAAGAATTTATTTCAATTTTATTTTCTTTTAGCATTTTACTGGTAATGGAGATGTTTGCTAACCAGGCATTCAGATGTGCTGTCCTGTTCGAGACAGCAGCACAGCAGCGGCTGTGGCTCTCTCTTGTCCTTCTCCCTGTAATTTTCTTTGGAGAGCAAATATCTTTTGCTGTACATGTTTTAGGTGCCCAGCACAGGGGTACTGGCCTGGGCAAGTTTGGACTTGCAGGTTTTACTAAAAGTGGTTTAAAACGTGTTTGCTCCTGCTCCGCAATTAAGTAATAGCAAACGGGAAGAGTTGGGGATCACTGCCGTATGTAGGAGATGAAGGAGGTTTTTCTCTGCACGCTGGAAAAGTTGCGGGGGCATGTTTTCTTTCCAATTTTGCTCAGGAGGTAGAAATGTGTGAGAGGTGCAAGTATGAAATTCTTCCTTAGTTAAGAGACTATGCATTTTTACTTCAGCTCCCTGCATAATTTTTTTATGTGCAGGACATAACAACTGCTTTAAATCTCAATAAAGAACTTATAATGAAATAAAAAAATCCAAACCCTTAATAAGTAAGTGAAAGGTTCCTATAAGTCTTGAATGTGCGATTTTGCACAGCTGTTACAAAATAGTGGAGGGATGCAGAGAACACAAAGCTGAACTGTGGAAACTATATATAGAAGCAGGGCGAGGTTTTAGCGTTAGATCTGATCAGCACATGGAACCCAGCCTGACTACTGGGGAAACTGAAAGGCAACTCCTATATTTGAGTCAACTCCTTGGCTGGGCCACACAGCTATGTTAGAAATCCTTTACCATCCACACAGAGGCTACAAACTTATTTTAGGGGCTGGCATTGTTTTAGGGGAAGGAAAAGTGGTTGTTGCATCAAAATTGAGACTCTGTGAAAGCACAGAGATGTGTTTATTTGAAGGAGGAAAAATGTGACTTGCTTAGCCTGTGGCTTGTTTGGGTAGAATCAGCAACGAAAAATGAAGTTGGGTTTTAGATTAGGTTTATTTCTTTCAAGTTCTTTAACTTTTCTGGAGAAAGACTTTCCTAAGGAAGACCAATTTGTTGATTTACTTTTATGGATTCCATTTCCTGTTATGCTACACAAAGAAAATCCAAACTTGCTACACAAAGAAAAAAAAAAAATCCCATTTGGCTACAGTTAAAACTGAAGGGAAATGGTGTTTTCTACTCCTGGGCAGCTGCCAAGCCCCAGAACCTGGCAGCTGTCTTGGCTGAGTTGTCCCACAATGGGGGCACTCCTCAGCAAAGGTCACAGCATGCACCCAGCAGCACCCAGGGAGCAGCAGAGCATCAGCATATTTTGAATGAATCGCAGAAAGAACAAGACCTTTCCAGCACTGGAGAGGATTGCCCACTGTCCCTACCCCTGGGCTCTGTGTGCCTGGCTGGGTAGAGCACTTGGTGGGAGGTAGGACCTGGGGTTCTGCCTCTGCCTAATTCCCAACAGGGGCTTGGGGCTGAAAATCCCATTCCCGTATGGAAAACCTCACTTTTATCTGTAGCCATACCAATATGGATTCTGTATTCCTTCTACTTTGCGTGCAAATACTCTAATATACACCAGCAACCACAGAGAGACCCGCTCCCTGTGGTCAGGGCAGTCCCTGAGCATGCACCAGGTCTGGGCTCCTGTAGCCAACTCATTGCCTAATGACCTGGTTTCTCTTTCATGGGGAAAAAAGAAAGAAGAAAAAGAAAAGTTAAAATGTAATATTTAAAGCTGGTTTGAACATTAATATTAAGCTTTATTACTTTCTAATGCTGCTTAAAACAGAAGCCAAGAAATCTGTTTTGATACTTGGCTGTGGTGACCCACACCGTGTTTCATCTGTCCCTGCCATTGAGCCTTCCCCTGCTCAAAGTTTGACATCCCTTCACTGTTTAAGTACTAGATTGTAAAGGAAGGTGGATCACATAGATTATCAAATCTGGCCAGCCACATAAAACAGACTCTCCCAGTGATTCCATAACTCTGTGGCAGAAAGAGAAGAAATTATAATATATAATACAGTCTGTACCATACAACTACCCCCCCTGCCATGGAAACCCCAGCGCAGGGTCCTTTTCATATATCTTATAGAAGTGAAATTTCTTTTACTTACTTAATATTTGATGTAGACTTGTTCCATAGAAAGATTTGATAAAAACATTTACTCTGATTCTATGGATTAGGTGAAAATACAAAGGATACTATCTGTCATAATATTCAGAAACTTGGGAAGACCTTTAGACAGGAGGAAAACTGTTCCACAGAAAGAAAAAAACTTAGTAAATAAAGCCACTTAAAATTTAGGAACCAGTATCTTCTACTACTCTCCTTCCTCTGTTTGCTGCCTTTTCTTTGTACTTTTAGGACTCTAACAAAGTCTGAAAATTATATGCTGGAAATTGAGTTTGCATGATTCACTTCAGACTATCACCTCCAAAAGGCAAATCACATCTGACACCCTCGCCCTGCAGAGTATCACAGCTTTCCGGTACGGCCGCTTCTCTCCAGACAGCTGCTCTCTCATCCCACCGGCATTTTCTGAGGCAGCAGCCACAGCCGCTCGCGTGGGCTGTTTCTGCCCTGCAGCCCGCCCGTCCCCCGTGGGAACTGGCAGCACCAGGGAAGGGACCCTCCGCCCTCGTGGCATCTCTCAGCCCCCCTGGGGAGCAAACTACCAGCTGCGCTCCCCAAACTTCACCAGAAAACTGCCTGCGTTAGAAATAAACTATAGAGCACCGTAAAGTGTTCTCCAAAAGATGTCATTGAAAGTGGTTGGTTTCTGTATGAGTACTGCAGAGCATAATGTAGTAAATTGCGTTGTTACCAGGAGGCAAGAGAAACCATGTCAGTACTCTGCAAAACCATGTCAGTACTCTGTAATTTTTAGAGAATAATATGTAACTTCAAAATACACAGGCCTTTCAAAAACACAGCTTAAAGTTCAGATTTGAGGCCAGGTCACACTTGCAACGCTCTCATTACCCAGACAGACGGGCAGCCTTTCCAGCACAAGCCACCGTGTAAGAGCCAGGTGTACAGGGAAAGTTCAAGCTATTTCGGTCATCTAAGGACAGGCTTTTGGGCTTTTCTAGAGTTCCAGAACTGAACATTGACAATTCACTGCAGATCACTACCTTGGTATTCACTGCTATATTATAAGGGGTGAATTCATAAATCCCTCAGAAAACCTTCGGGAAAACTAAGCAGGATATTAAATGCCAACTTTGCTGTGGTTTCAGTGTATTTCCTCATATAAAACATCCATCTCAAACCGAGCTCTTACTGCGTTGGAGAGAACAGTCAAGCACCTTCCAAGGGCACTTTGCCACTGATTTATACCCTTGCAAAACCTTATGCCAAAACATAGGTTGCCTGACAGCGCATGTTGGCTTCTGGAGTGACTCCAAAGGAGCATAAATCAGGCAGCAAGACCCAAAAGCATGGACAAAGCTTTTAGAAACTGCTTATACTGAACTATACAATTATTAAAAAGTCAGGTAACCAGACTCTTCTTCCACACGAGAAAGGCAGCAAATCAAGAACACAACAGACAAGTTTCCCCAAGCCAGCAGAACTCAGCCTGTTCATGGCTCCCGAGGAAACTGCCTGTTCAGGCAGAGAATGGCGAGAGCAGCGGGTCAGAGCCTGGGCTGGGAGCTGCGTTGTCCCTGCCCACGAGTGCTGCCGACAGCACGGGTGCCATGCAGAAGGTCCTGGCAATGACCAATAGACCAGCCTGCATTCACAGAACAAAACTCAAGTTTGGGAGAGGGAGTTTTGCAGGAGAGAAGACGGGGGTGAAGGAAGGAGAAGAAAATTCTCTCTGACAATACTCAGGAATAGGAAGATTTATCTTCTGTCTGTCCTCCCAAAGTTCAAAGGAAATGTTTCCCAGATTGATTTCAGGAGTAGGATTTCAGTTATGTAGAAACACTGAAATATTTTGTAATGCGAAGGTTACAGGAATACAGTCAGACTGAGCTCTGAAAAGGAGATTATTTAAACCAATACTATTTGGATAAACAATCACAGAGCAGCACAGGGAGCAAATTTAGACAAACCCATCAAATTCAGGGGACCTATATCATACCCACATGCTATGTTTCGCAAGGGAAGCACCGCCGGCGAGCCTGCTCTTCCCTTGGCCCTGGCTTAATCAGTTCTGGCTTCTCCTGCATGGTGTGGAAATGAGAGGAAAAGAGGAGGAATTGGTGAAGGCGGCTGAGGGTGGCTGTGGGCAGGACAGGGAGCATGGGGAGCACAGCCAGGCACCCCTGCCCGCCTGCCTCCTCCGGCTCCCAGGGCCGCCACCCTGAGCAAGCTCCTCCGCACAAATTGCTCCTCTTCCCACTGCCTCGACACCTCCATTTCCTACACAAATAGCATACCCTGCTCTTAACGTCAAAAGAGAACAGCTTTTGTGGAAGCAAATTGCTGGAATTGGTGATTCTTTGCACATTTCTGCGGGTATTGTGGAGGCCCAGATGATCCCTTAGACAAATGCTAAACTGCCCATAGAGATTTAACAGTTTTAAGAGTGATAGGTGCAGCGAGAAGCTAGCATTATGTTTTATTAAAGCCTGTTGAAAAGTTTATGGGCTCGCTGCTGAATGAGGCTTTTTTCCCCTCTAACTACATCTCATTACTTCTCCTGAACACAGTCTGTCACTTATATAATATTTGCAGATAGAAGGGATGTTTTATAGGTCATCATATTTGTTGTACCATAAATACAACAAAATAGTGCAAATGACTTAATGCACTCATACAGCTGAACAATAAGGAATCCCAAAAGCATCTCTAATTAAATAGGAATTTCTTAAGAGATTTAAGTGGTGGGGTTTTGTTTATTGTTTATTAGAGAAGCTCTTGTCAGAAAGCAAGTAATGCCCTAAAATAAAGTGGCTCCATATTTTTAAGATGAGACTTTTCAGCATGTTTTTGGATAGGAACAAAACCATTTGGCACTGAAGTGTGCAAATCAAACACCCTGAAGTTCCTGCCTTGCAGCCTCAGCAGTGCAGCAGAAGCTTTGCTGGACAAAGCTGGGCTTGAAACCCCAACCAAGAGGTGCTGCCCTCCAGTCCTCCAGCAGTATTTGCAGGCTCCAGCCCTCCTCGCCTCGCTGCAGGGCAGGGCAGGTCCAATACCAATTTCTAGACACCCTCACGCAGCCTGTAAGCCCAAGCTGTTCAAATAACTGAGAGCCGATAGAAGCAGCACAGAGTGAAAGCTGTTTGCTGCATTGTGCGGAGCAGTAAACAGGAGTATTTTTAGGCCTCCAGTTGGATCCCGTGCTATCTTTGAGAGTTGAAGGTTTCTGTAATCTCAGCTTTTCAAAGTTGTTGATGTTTTCCCTAATCCTCTTATCGCTGGCTGGGAAGCTGTCTCTGCTTTTGCAGCTACCGTAGCATTTGTCCCTTTTGCAGCATTGTGCATCCTGGTTGTGTAATACTGCACGCTATTTCCCCAAACCCTCCGGAGAATGTCATATTTACGTATGAATCTGTTTTCACCTGGATGTGCATGTATCCTTCAGCCAGCACCTTATACAGGAGAACTCTTGTGGTAAACAAAGATTGAAAGCCATTAAAATGCAATAACCAACTTTCAAGAACCATTTGACTAATTCCATGATTCAGGAACTCTTAGGCAGCCACCACAGCAAACTGGGGGAATAAATAGCATGAATGCTAAGCAGTCAGAGCAGCTTAGCTTCCCTTCAGCATGCCGGCTTTGTTTTGAACGTCTGTTCGTTTTGCTCGTTTGTTCCTTTTATTCTCAAGGTGCTTTACTGCTAGGAAACCGAAAATACGTACACAAATAAGGTTATCTGTAATGGACTCCAGTGGGAAGGGGAAGCAGAATGAAGTAGCCCTAAAGCAGAAGTAGCTTTGAAACAATAATATTTATGATGAGAATACATAATTTCATTTTACTGGGATTGCCACAGGCACAAAAGGTAAGGTTTTTGTCTGCATTTGTCTATTCTGAGTTCAAGACAGCTACCCACCTGTCGCAGGAAAGGTATTTGCTGCTCTCCTCTTTCACAGGAGCGCTCTGCGGTTTGCTCATTGGGAATGCAGCTTGCAGCACGCTCCTCTCGCTCCGGACGGCTCCATCACAAACCCCAAGGCACTTCTTTTAACGTTAATCAAACATGAAGACTGGGGGTCGGATTTCAGTTGTTTGGCTTTCATGTAAATGAAACATCTACTCATTGTACAATTATGTCTTAAGTGTATGATTTTATGGCTGGCACGCAGCTTACGGTAGCACTGGTTGGGTTTTTCTAATCAAAATGTGCAATCATTAAGTGGGATTTGATTTAATGCAAGGACTGTCATTCCACTTTCATCTCCCAGAAGGCAAGTCAGTGATCCTGGTCTCACACCTATCAAAAACCAGGAAGAATTTAAATTGGTTTGCTGAGCAGATGCCACCACGTTGTAGTCCTCAGGGACTGGTTATTTCTCAGGATTAATACACTCACCTTAATCCAATGGTGGTTTTGCCTCCAGGGTGAGACTTTCATTGCAGGCTGGAGTGATGTGACAAAAAGGTTAAAAATCCTTAAGCCTCAACCCATGACTACAAACGAGCTTCAATGGGAAACAGTTTTTCTCCACATAACAGAGATTTGGTTGGAAAACATTCTTTAGTAAAACGATTCTGTTTTATTAACACTTCCCCCTACCACACACAGATTTTAAGCTACCACCATCCTCTATTCCTGCCTGTGCACGGTAGGCTGTGTTGCTATGCTCACAACAAAGATTATTCTAAAATTTTGCTGATACTGCTCCAAAAAGTGGAGTGGCCTCAATTCACATCCCCTCAGGAACCCCTTTGGCCATGGCCAGAGCCATCAATCAGACCCAGACGGACCTGGGCAACTCCTCCAGGACCGCAAAATCGCCTCCTCCCCTCCAAATCCCGGACCAGGCAGAAAGTGGAGCCCAGGAAAGAGCACACAAAATTTCACACCCAGAGGAGACATGGGTGGTTGGGGGCTCCACTGGCCCCCACCCCCCACATTTAGGGTTTTTTTAATAGCATGGCCATTAGCAAAGATAGAGCAAACATCACTCTAAGAAGGCTAGGTATAGATCCTCATTTGCATATAGCATGACTTGTGACATTATACATTGTTCAGCTCTCAATTAAATTACAAATGGGTTAAATTTTCTTTTTATCTTTGAAAATATCATATATTGTTTCAGAGGAACAGCTGAATACTGACAACGGAGACAGCTGGCTAGGAATGGGAGCTCTAAGGGAGGAATTCAATAACACTGCAAAGTATTTCTCATCAAGAATTTTCCCACAAAGTGCTTTTTCCATCAGAAAATGCTTATTCATCAAAGTAAAAAATTTTTGTAGAAACACATCGGCTCAGTGAAGCTTCTGCTGGAAAATGGTTCTCAAACCCAGGGTAGGATTTCTGGCCAGACTCTTTGCAGAGTGGAGACCAGCTCTGAGTCCATGCTTTGACCTGTCTATCAGCAGCCCCATGGGACCGAGATCTTAAAGGTCTTCTCCAACCTAAATGATTCTGTGATTTCCCACCATTTTCCAAGCACTGCTCCACGTGGTACATCTCACTGTCACCACAGTGTGGGTGTGCAACTGCTCACCACCATCCACCTCTCCCACCACGCAAACCAAAACTACTCCTTCCTCATTTTCCAGCTGGCATTAAAAGGTCAGGGTTTTAATCCCCACCAGAACAAGATATTTCTTAAAACCTTCAATTTTTGGCACAACAGAAAACCACTTCTAATCATATTCTAAAGGGAAAAGGAAACAGACCAAGCTGGATAGGGTTTTCAACCAGATGTACCAGTTACTCGGTCAAGATCACTCATTTTTACAGTGCTTCAGTCTCCTGTCACAGCAGTTTTATGTCCCTGCAATTCCATTGAGATCAATGAAATACCCCATGAATGCGTGAACTGAGAGTGAATCTATAATCAGTCACAACGTGGGCAGTTCAAAATTCCTCAGCTTCTGCATTATACTCTTCAAATTCTTGAAATTTTTACTTTTCCAGCAAAAACTCAGACTGGTGTAAAGTCAAAAAGTGCACAATTGCCTTGCAGCACACTGTCACCCGAGTTTGGCTTTAGAGCAATTTCTATATTCCGCACAGTGCGGTGCTCATACTGGGACTTAAATGTTATTGTATGAGGAAAAAGCTCTCTGAGCCTGCTTTCTTGTAACCCCTCCCTGAGAGGCACACAGAGAGCCCCACAGCAAACCATGCCAAAACACACTCTTACAAACCTCTTGGCTTGATTGCCTTCAACAAAACAAGTGTGCAGATAAAACAAATACTATTTAAGGAACAGCACCTGTCATCTCTAATTTTGAGGGGAAAAATTACAATTAAGCACTAAGCAGAGTTCCTTTGCACATGCACAAAGCGGTGCGGGCTGGGCGGCACAGCTGCGCTCCAGCATTTCACAGGTATCTCTTTTGGTGCATTGTAATGACTATTTAGGGTTTATTTCAGCCCTGATGGAGCTCGGGACAATCTCTTCTCTATAAGCTCCAGCTTTGAGTTAGAGGCACCTGAAAGTGTGTATCTGAATCTTCAAAATATGATTTGTTTGCTTTAGGGATCAGCATAATCTCCATCATATCCCACTGACTGCTGTCTTTCTCTGCAATAGCATGTTTTCTTTCTGTCTGTAGAAAAACTGAAGAATCATAACGGATCTGTCCTGGACCAAGTGTATAGTGAGGAAGAAAATGGCCATATGCTCCTCTTCCATGGCAAGTTGTGCAAGTGGAACCAAATCAACAATCAGGTTGGTGAAATCCAGATGCTCCAGGCGCAGCACCACGTACCTGTTTCCTGAATATACAGGATGAAAAGAAAACCTGACCTTGCTGATTCACAAAGATGGAAATGGAAAAATCCCTGGTTTTCTTGTGAGGAAAAATCCACAGACCTCAGGAAAACACAGAGACATTGGTGCACATAACCCACCACCTCCTGGCTCTGCACCACGGAGAGGGAGAGGCAAAGTGCCTTTACCACATAGGCTCACCTTTGAATAGAGAAAATCCAGGTGAGCTTTGATTGATTTGAGCTATTATCTTTGAAGACATATACTTGAATATTTGCTGGGGCAGGAAATGGAGTGTCCCATCCCTGCATAAGTGCTGTAACAAACTCCTTGCACTCTCTGTGGCAGTGGCCAAACAAATTCCCCACAAACTCCCCCTTTTTGGGGGATGCACAGAGATGATGTAGAAGAAATGCATTCACGGACCTCAGGCAGAGGAAATGATTGAACCCAGATATAAAAAACACATCTTGGTTAAGGGTCAACAATTGATTAACAAATGGATTAAGAAGAAATAAGCATGGGAAAGGTGCAGGTGTTGTTGCTTTTTTTAAATGGTTCTTAAGTTTAGAATTTCCCTTTCGTTGATTTGCCTCTTTTCTTAAAATGACGCAAAAGACAAAAAAAAAAAAAACATTTCTTGTTTCATTTCTGCCAGAAAACTAAACAGATTTCATGTTGGGACAGTCCAAACCATGATATAATTTCACTGTTTTTTTATTTGGAGAGCAAAGCAGGAACAACAATCAAGGTATCTTTTGGCCCCATGTGGGGTGTTAGGAACTGCTCTTGCGTCAGTCGGGATGCTTCCAGGTACACCACAGTTCATTCTTGTCCCTGATGGCTGAACTCTATTTCCAGCTGTGCAGAAGGACCCACTCAGAAAGGGAATTAATGACCTGCCAGATTTTATGTAAATGCTGAACTCAGTACAAACCAAGTACTAATATGAAACAAGGGAGTGCTGACATGCTTTGGTAATTCAAGATCCACACCTTGCAATAACAATTAATTATTTGAACTTTTCTGTTATCCAAGTACCAGCTGTATTTATTTTCATTAAAGTGACTTACATTTTTAATAAAACATTGATCATTAATTACATAAAATGCTGGATGTCTATGGGGGACCTACCCTCTTTTCCTTTAAGTCAATGGGCAATGAATTCATAGAATCATAGAATCATTTAGGTTGGAAAGGACCTTTAAGATCATCGAGTCCAACCATTAACCTAACACTGCCAAGTCCACCACTAAACCATGTCCCTAAGCGCCACATCTACACGTCTTTTAAACACCTCCAGGGATGGTGACTCAACCACTTCCCTGGGCAGCCTGTTCCAATGCTTGACAACCCTTTCGGTGAAGAAATTTTTCCTAATATCCGATCTAAACCTCCCCTGGCACAACTTGAGGCCATTTCCTCTCGTCCTATCGCTTGTTACTTGGGAGAAGAGACCGACACCCACCTCGCTACAACCTCCTGTCAGGTAGTTGTAGAGAGCGATGAGGTCTCCCCTCAGCCTCCTTTTCTCCAGGCTAAACAACCCCAGTTCCCTCAGCCGCTCCTCATAAGACTTGTTCTCCAGACCCTTCACCAGCCTCGTTGCCCTTCTCTGGACACGCTCCAGCACCTCAATGTCTTTCCTGTAGTGAGGGGCCCAAAACTGAACACAGTATTCGAGGTGTGGCCTCACCAGTGCCGAGTACAGGGGGACAATCGCTTCCCTACTCCTGCTGGCCACACTAGTTCTGTTCAATATCAGCCAGAAGCTTTGGGAAGGAATAATCAAGTTTTAAATATCCTGTAAGCCCAAATCTTAAAGCACAATGTCAGCTTTTCAATATGCTTTACTTTCGACTGGATTAATTTCTTACTTTTTCCTAACTGAAAACAAAGAGCTGCTCTCCAATCAAACAGTCAATATTATCAAGGGAAAGTACCAGCCGCTGTGATGATTACAATTTAGGTGGCTTGTTCTCCAGAAAAGCAGGGGTAGTTTGTGCATGTGTGTCTGTGTGTATACCTGCAGGTGTGTGTCTACAACTCCATTTCCAATCTATCTTTAGCAGATGATAAGCCCCGCCTCACCACACTCTTCAATTTTATTGTGCTCTTCAACTGTCATAACTTGGCTCCTTTATGGTGATACATTCAGCTTCTTATTAAATCTATTCATCTATTCCAACTTTCAATAGCATAATATGCAAAGCAGCTATCAAGTATATAGGAGATGTCTTTTTGTCATAAATCTATAATATGAGAATAATGTAGTCTCAAAAAGGAAGAGGACATATACTTAAATGTCAGACATGAGAGATTTAAAATTCAGAGTCTAAGTTAGATAACATACTTCACATTTGCATCTGTAAGACAAATAACGAGTTTAATCCTATTTAAGACGTATGCTCCTGGCCTGACTCGCTGAATTTTCAGAAAGTATCTCCATTAGTGAACTTCATGATACTCAGCTGGCCTGATCCTGAATTAAGACTGAATTCAAAGTTTATATTCCCCATGTGAAGGCTGAGGTACCCATCCTCTGCATTTCTGCCTCTGCCAGGGTGTTATGCAGAGGTTTGTAGGCAGTAGCCCAGCTCACCCAGAGGATGCCAGCAAGGTCAGTCCTCCGGCAGGCAATGCTAACGGGCAGCAGACTTTATTTCTTATACTTTCTCTCTGCTCTGAATGCTGTGGAAAGTCGAGGTCTTAACGAGGCTTTCAGAAAGAGAAAAGCATGGAAAAATGAGATGCTGTAGAAATTTGTGAAAAGATAGCCATTCAGATGATAGCGTTTTTTACATATAGCCCTGACAATAAAGGTACTAAGCCTGTCCTTATGTCTGCTGGAAGCTGCAGCTGTGGAGAACCTGGTTTTCATCTGTTTCACATTTATACGAGATCACAAAAACTGCAGCCTGATCTTAGATGGGATACTCTCCCCCAAGATAAGGTTCAATCCTCTGAGCTTCCAGCCCCGTCCTAACTGTCCACTGTTGAGGACTGACAACACCTGCCAGGTGGGAAGGGGATTTGGTCAGTCTGCTCTTACACGTGTCTATATATGCCATATTTTAACAACAATAGTGAAAAAACACCCCAAATAAACCCTCTTCTCACTGTTGCTTTGCTTCTGCTATCATCCCTGAGTCTATCATCTCCTGATATTTCCATACTAAGAAGCATAAGCAGGACTTGATCATTGACCCTAAAAGCACCATCTTTAAAATTACAGTTTCTCACAGACAGATTTGTAGTTTTTTATCTCACTGAAATCAACAGGTTGATCCTGGATAATGAATCTGTTCCGGATAATGAATGAATGCCAATGAGCCGAAAGCAGGCCATTCGTTCAGGATAAATAAGGGGGAATTAAATGCCTGTTTGTATATTGATGGGCAAGCCAATAAAGGTCACTTGTCAGAGGGAGGCTTGCCTGGACAGACAGAGCAGGGGATGTGGAGCAGAAGCCAAGTGCTTTCCCAGAAAGCAGAGTAGCAGGTGGAGGTTAAGGGGTCTGATTGGTACCTCCGCCTGCAAATGCCTCCCAATGTGCTTTTGTGCATTAGCTTTGCAAAATAAAACTGAAGGAAACACCAAAGTGCAAAAAAGAGAAATATACAGCTAGACGAAGCACCAGAAATACTGCTTGTGAAACACAGACAGAGCTGTGGGACAAAGCATTTACTGGAAAGGGTCTTGAGTTATAAGGTAAAACTTTTTGGGTTTGATTCCCATTATTGAAAAGGAAAAGAAAGTGCAGATTTTTTGAAAGCAGTTGAGATGATGTCACAACCTCCTAACACCATGAAAGCTTTACCTTCTACTGTCATCAGCCAAGAAACCCCTAATTTTCTTTGCCATTTATTTTTTTCTCAGTTTCTATATTAGACATGACTTTACAAATTGACAGCTGAAGACTGTTCTTGTATTGTCCCAGTTCTAGAAAGCAGCAGAGAAAAACAAACAAAATAACAGCCCAAAGTATGATTCCTCCATCTTTTTCACTTGTAAATCTATGTATTTTAAATCAAGTTTTATTTCTGTCCATTATAGACATTCAATAAATGTTTGATCTATACAACTAAATGTATTGTGGTATAAAAACATCCATTTAATTAACAACCACATTACTTCTGATTTCACTGAGACGTTTCATGTGTATATGCTTGATCTGGCTGAGAGGTACAAAAGGGGAAAAAATAACTTTTATAAAGCTTTTTTTAAATAGATGAATGCTTCCAGATTTCAGAGGTTTGTTTGTCATACCATAATGGGCTCCTAACAGCATTTTGCTTTGGAAAAATAAAAATGGAAATTTGTGTGTCTGTCCAGACAAAAAAAACCGTGAAAGGTAAGGGTTGTTCCCGGGGACCATCCTGGCCAGCCCGTCCTTCTCTTTCAACGCAGCCAAAGTAGCTGCCGGCAACCTCCTCCTCAGCCCCAGCAGCAGCAGCAGCAGCAGCAGCGAGCAGGCAGGAGCAGGAAGGAGCAGTCCCAGGGGAGCTGGGACATCAGCAGGGTAGATGCTCCTGCCCGCTTTGCACCAAGGGCCTGCGCATCCCCTGCAGACATCTGGAGCACCAAGAGTAACTTCCAAAAGAGGAAAAACGGCGAGAAAGAGAGAGTTTTCATACCGCAACCTTATATTACTGTACTCAACTCCTGCTTAGGAGGATAATCTGTCATTTAAAAAAAAAAAATCAACCCTTTTGCATAATCTTAAATTAAGATCCAATATTTATGGATATTCGCTGTAAATACCGTGCTGAAATATGTCTGTGCACAGAAGCCTTTTGTTCACAAAGTCCTGACAATTAAAATGTGCTAATGACATGCAGATTATTACAAATCTATCATGCTAATTTTATGTTGATGAAAGTTTAAATATACACTGAACTATCAACCAGAGACAAGGGAGGGAGATGCTCATACATTGTGACACCGCAGTAACTGCAGCTGATTTCTGATTTTCTGACATGCCTCCAGTAGAAGTCAAAGCACCACTGAATATCAAGCATTTGTCCGAAGGAAAGCACATTACAAAGTCAAAATGTTTTATTAAAAGACAAGAGAGGGGCAAAACCAAAACAAAGACTAATTTCAGAAGATAGCTAAAGCTGCAGAGGGATTCTGCATTTGCAGTTCTCCTTATTCCCCATGTCTGTACTAAAAGTTCAAACATATTTTAAAAAATAAGAACAAAAGTTGATGCATGAGTTCTCCCAGCACTGGGACTTAGTAGACCATATGTTGCATCAATAATGGGTGGGTTTACTTATTAGCTCCTTCTAAAGTAACTGGCATTCAAAGACAGTTCTGACTGTAAGGCACCAACAGGACATTTCAAGGGTAAACTTTGAAAAATAATTCATTACCGGGTTGTTGGCAGGCACTATTTGATCATTTCAAGTCATACGTTTACCTCTGTAAATGAATAAATTCAATTGAAAAATACCTTTTGGGGCTAACAGAGTGGATTCTGAGTCCAGAAACCAAGAATAACCTCACTGGGATCTATGGGCACACAGCTCCATCTATAACACTTAAAGACAGTGTTCAGAATGAAGAGCAGATAAATACAGGGAGAGTCAAAAATCTGGGAGAATAGGGAATGGGTGGGCAGCCACCTGGTGCTCATGAGTGAGTCCCTGGCCCCTTAGAGGCTATGCCCTTTCTGATAGGTGTCCAGGGACCGAATGCACAGTAATCCTGTTCATAAATGATCTGTCAAATCCTGGAATCAACTACTTCAGAGAAGATGCTTGATACCAGAAGAGATCTCTCTGTCATGTCTAACACATAAATGAAAATCTTGTAGTATGCATATAAAAACACTGAGAATTTTGCATAGATATCAACAAACTTAGCTCAATTTTATTCTTATTAATATGATTTTTTCAACAGGTTTTTATCACCTTCGTACTTTTTGTATGTAATTTCATTAGGGACTTTTCACAAATTTGCATTCTTTCAAAACATAAACCAAAACTCTCATTATAAACCTCTACTTGCCTCAGTAAAGATGGATGAGCTTTAAACAGAAAGATTTCAAACACTAAGTGCTACTTGAGTATTATAACATGAACACAGCTTTAATTTTAAAAGGTAGACACAGCAAGACATGGGTGTGATTCATACATATTAATACCCTAAGTGTGTCATTTGTCTTTACTTGATGTAAATTGCATTTGTCTGTTAGGGCAGATATTCAGCCTACCATAGTTTTAGCTATTAGCAGCTATGTATTAGCGAGCTTTGCAAGGAAGGGCACAAATTAGAAACACGTCAGTCGTTGCTCCGTTACACCACTGGCACCGGGTGCCAGTGAGCACTAACTGCTCGGCTCATGCTGGAAATTCTCCCGAGACATACAACTCCACCCAGCAAATACACCAAATCTCCAGGCTGAAATGCATTTGTAACTATTACTAGCGCTACATGCTCTTCATACTTGCAATTTTTTCAACTTCTAAATTACAGCACTCATATTCTTAAAGAAATAATCTCGTTTGTACAATGTTATCTAGCCCTCATGTACTGCAGTATGATAAAACGGCTGAACAGATTACCCCCAGGCAAGACTGCATGTACCCTGTTGGTGTGCATTTTATCTCTGTTCTGATCCTTCTTCTAGTAGGAAATTAGATCAACCGTACCAGAAATGGTAATTTTCCTCATGTCATTTTTTACTGCCTAAGAATTTTTTTTTTTCCTTTTCCTGTAGGCAAGAATGGATCAGCGACAGCTGATTTCAAACACTTTCATACTCAGAGGAATAGCTCTTTACACTGAAGAACCAGCTTTCCTCTGATGTTGCCCAAACCACTACTAAACCACAGACCATACATTCAGATCCTCACCATGGATTCTGCTTCTTCTATTCCTCCATACCATCAATTAGAAGCACAGCAGCCACTCTGTCTGTGCAGCTGAAAACAACTTGGGATGAAAACCTCTACAGGGAATCCTGCAGAGCGGTACGTGAATCTGGGTGTCTCACTCTCTCACATGCACACACCTCACCAATCCCTCTCAGTTAAGAATAAACCCAAAACTGCACGCTTTCTCATTTGCAAGTTTTATCCCACTTTGCACCATCTCTATGCCCCTCACTGCTCCAGGATGACTTTGACACAAAGCCACCTCCCCGTTTAGCTGCTAGCAAGCAGGCAGGTGAGGCCTTTATGGGAAAACCTTTCCTTTACCAAAACTTGCCCAAGCGCTGCTTTGCAAAAACTTGATATCCTACTATTTGTCCTCTCCTTTTACAGTATATGACTCTTCTCCTAGATGGGAAATCCAGTCATGCTGCTTTTTGCCATTCAAGGTCCCTACAGAATCTAAAAAGGAGAGAGACAGCAGATGCAAGAAAAGGCAAAGCAGCTGCTGCAGCCCGTACCCCGTTGTGAAGACCATGCACAGCTAACCAGGCATGGGAGGGACAGCGAGCAGTGCTGCCCATCTCCCCTGCTTGAAGAAGGGGACACCATGCACACATCATCGCTGGAAAATGCTTGTGGGGGTAACTCAAACACCGCTGGAGCCCAGCCTGCCCCCGGCTCTGCCAGTCTGCAGAGCCAAGCTCCACCCCAGCCTCCTCTCCTGGCCAAAGGAAGGACCTTTCCTGCTAATTAGTTACTTGGACTTAATACTTAAAGTCACTATATACTTCTCTATATACTTCTAACTCATGACTGCTAATTGCTATGTTAATTTTCACCACCTGTAAAATAGACAACCCACATCCTTCAAAAAGAACTGATATATCAAAATAAATCCTCAGCAAACCTGCGCAACAATGAGTCAGAGCAAAGGAGGATGAACCGAGGGAAGAGTCTTGGGGCTTTGTCTACAACTGGTATCAGAGCTCATATAACCTCATTCCTTTCTAGAGAGCACCCAGGAAATAAAAAGTCTTGCACAAGGTGGGAGAGGGAATAAATGAAAAATTCACATGCTTCAGGATCTGATGGCAAAAAAAAATGACTTTGCAAACTACTTGCAGTTGAACTGATTAAGAAGCAATTTGTTTCCCTAATTATTTGTAAATAATAAATGGCTAAATGCCCCATTTTATAATAAAGCAACTAATTTTCAGAGTTCTTTGCTTGATTTGTAGATTAACAGATTTGTTTGAAGTAGTGTGTCAATGTTTTACTCTCAATAAATAATTTTACACATACTGTCTCCTTCAAAGGACTGGGCTGACTTACACTGCATTTCCAGGCATTCGTGGGATACAACCATCTGAATCTCATCCTTAGGAGGAGAATCCAATATCATCAAGAGGAGAAGAAAGCAATAAAGCCGCATGAAGCCACATCCCAAGCAGGTGCAGATCGATGCAGTTCACCGAGGATAATGGATTTACCCAGGCTAGGACCTGACCCAGTAATGGGACTGACTTCTCTTTCTTTTTTTTATTTTACGCCATATTTCTCATTAGTTGCTGTGCTTTCACCACCCAGATCAAGCAGTTGTTCCACATAGTTTGACAGAGAAAATTGTGCTCTGTAACAAACCTGGGCTCCACTGCCTCCAGGTGATGCTGGCCTGAGCCTGCGGTCCTCATCCCCAAAGGGCCGCATGAGCTGATTACCCCCGGGTCATTCGTCACGTCCCCAGGGACCAGATGAGGGAGAAGAGCTGGTGCTTCTCCCCAGGCTACAAGGTGCAATGCTGGATCCAAACAGAGGGTTGGTGCAACGCAGTGTGATGGACAGAAGAAGTTGCTTGTCGTGGTTTAACCAGGACATTGCTTTAAGCAGAAATCTCTCTATAGCAATGATATACTGAGATTTTGTGGATATAAGAAATTTCCCTCAACTGTGGTCTTACAGTTTACATGCTACAAGCTCCTCATTAAATCTCCTTGACAGGAGGATTCAGTTATGGGATTTGAAATAGGAAAGGAAAGCCATGCCCTGATTCTTGGGCTTACTCATGCCCAAAGATGATGGACAGGAGTAAGAATGGTTTTTGCAGGGTCTGAGATGCTGGTGAATTATAAAACTTATTTTCAGTTATTGCTAAAAATACTTATCACTAAGTCCATACCAAAGAGAGAGCAAAAGTACAACAACATTTGACTTTTTTCAGAAGCATTGACCAGAATATGTTGCAGGGTTCAGGCGTCACTCTGTGACAACTCAGAATAGTATCACAGGGAGGAGAGGTCTAAAAATGTAAGATATGGAATTAAAATTGAGGAAGGACATCCAAATGTGTGTCCCAGAGAAACCAAATATGAACTGTTTTCTAACTCAGACACTTAATTTGAGCAATATTGTCTAGAAAAGAGTCCATATTATGGAAATATATCTGATATATTTCTAGATTTACTAGAAGGGGATCTTTGAAAAGCCTTAATTTTGGTAGATTTGTTCCTTGTTTGCTACTAATCGTTTTGATAGTTGCAAGCCTGCAGTAGGGTCACATAAAACTGTCTGAATCAGAAAACAAGAGATTGAGTCATACCTGCAGTCTATAAAGCAAGTAATACACCCACAGAGATACCAGAATGCCTAATGTGAATTTATGTTCTCAAAGTAAGCAGTTCCCAATTTGCTTTTAAATTGACAGGATTACAGTTACATTTGAAAACTTGAAATCTTTATTTAAGGGCATATTTTGCTCATCAGGAAAAAAAATGCTGTCTCTCTGTGCTGGGAACAAAATGCATGTTGGGTTAAGAACTGGAGAACTGATTTTGAAAGGTCGCATCAAACAAAACCAAACCAAAACAGAAGGTTTAACTCTGAATGGTGAGTCTAACGGATTCATTCATTTTAAATTACACACTAAGCCGGCATTTTATTACATGTAATATAACGGTTATCCACTCAACCCTATTGCCAGCAGAACCTGCTTCCTGGTTGGCTTCTAACATCAATATTACTCATGGCATCTTCCACAGTAATGTAAAACTGCATATAAATTTTAACACTTAGGGAGGAAAAAAAAATAGACTTATGTGGAATTCTGATTCCCTGCCAAAACCTGTTTCAATTGGTAGCATGCAAGTTTAATGAGTTTTTTTGTGATAGTTGGAAGCTTGGCGCTCTAAGCAAGCTTGAATTTTAATTTTTAGTTATTCAACAACAGAACTACGCACACATTAACAAAAAAGCAATTACTCCTGACATCTCAGCACTTACCCCATGTCATTTCAGAACAGAAATGCGAGATGAATGGGGACTTTAAGTTACAGAATGCGAACTGAGGAAAGTCAAAGTGCTATTTTTCATTCCAAAAAGGTGAATTCAAGGTTTCAAAGCACAGGAGATACAAGGACAGTTAACATTAAACAAAGTTTAGGATCCCACCTTTCCAATAGACTAATTTTGTAAAGCCACAGAAATAATGACAAACTAGCTGGGATAGACACCGACAGAAACCTTGGCTGCATGAAATAATGTACCCTTTTCTTACTGTGCCTTTGTGCACAGAAAGAAGAAAAAAAGGTTTGAGCAGGGAGTGAGAGCTCGGATGGAGATGGGATGGGATGCGGATGGGATAGCGATGGGATGGGGGAGCGAGGCCGCAGTGCCGAGGAGTGCTCGTCCCCCACAATCTGCTCCAGTGCCCAAAAACTCAGCAAATGGTCCATAGGAGTCCCATCAATGGGATGGATTAATGGGATTTTCCTCTGGTCTAACATGGGGAGGAGTTGAACTCTGCAAGAACCACCTGATTACAGGTGTATTCCTGGAAGCTTCAAAGGTCCAACTTTTGAAATGGGAAGATTTTATCATTTCCAGGGCAGATCCTCAGATAATGAGTAACTGTTTTCAGTGGCATCTCGCATTTTGCGAGTTTCCCAAGATAAACCTCCAGAGGAGTGCTTCTATATTTAGATATGTTATCTGTATGTATGTATAATTAAGTGGCTTAGTGCATTATTCAAAGAAATATGCAAACTAGATTTACGTGCAGTGCATTTTTTAAGCTCTAATTTGAAAAGTATGTTTGGGAAAATTCATAGTGGGCCACAGCTGTTCTAGGATGAAAATTAGCCAACCTATAAGCTGGAACAAACTGTACAAAAATAATTCTTCAGGAATTATTATAGCCTCTATATTTGCACACAACTTGAACTGAAAGGATACCAGATGCAGAGGCTATAACTAGCACGTTATTCAGTCTTAATATTACTTAAACGTTTATTCTCCTGATATTGTTTGGCTTAACACAAGAATCATCTAATTGTCTGATAAGTACATGCAAAATTACTTCTAGTGGGTACCACGTCATATGCAAATTTAGCCTGTTAGTGGCTTTTCAGTGATAGCACTCAAAATAATTACATTTGTTCCTCATAGAAACATCCACTGAAGATTACTGGACAAAATGGTTTTTAATGAAAAAAAACCAGAAGAAAATTCTGTGTTTTCTTCCATGTTCAATATGCATAAAAATACCTGCAGGAATATTTTGCTGAAAATCTGATATGCAGCCACACAAAGCACACTTTTATTAACAATTGTATCATTACCCACTAATCCAAAACTGACATTGTTTTTCCTTAGGTATTTTCAGAATTGTGTTCTATATCTCATGATTGGAAAAATGCATACTATGATTTTTTCTTCTATTTTCTGTTTATAGCAAGTGAGAAAGCCTTTCTAATTCATTATAAAGCTCATTTGTCACATGCCTTTTCAATTAACTTTGCCCCTTTGTTTTCCATATTTAATCCATTTCTGAAAGGTATTGCTATCTGTTAACTCAAAATCTATGCCTCCCTGTCTGAGAAAGGGACTAATCCTGATCCCATTGGTGCCACATACAGTAAAGCTAACAGCAAAATTTTCTTAGTCTGATCCTCCTCCATTCTCCACACCGTATAATTCTTTACGTGGGGACACCAACACCATCAATTTGAATTGCATAAGCACACTCCCCGTGCCGGGAGCATCACCCAGAGCTGCCAGAGGAGCAGGCCCAGTGCAGTCAAACCTGCTCTCCCAAAATTGAATATTTTACATACTGTGTCATGAAAAAGGCATGAAAGCCCCTCCTGCACAGACTGCCCAGCCCTGGCTCCCCTGCTTTGCTTTGAACAGATGGGGATGTACATTTATTAACTCCATGGCCAGGAAAGGTCCCTAAGGCACAGGTTTGGTAAAAGCTGGTGCAATGTACCGTTTGTGGTGCAGTGCCTAACTAAGCAGGTCACTCTGCGTCATTTGGCATAGACTCTGGTGGCTTGTACTGGTTTTAGCTCATACACACTACATTGCAACAACAAGACAACAGAAAAAGTGAAAAAAACCAGGAAATGGCCCTCTCACACTGCAGAGGAATAGTTTCCTGCTGAAAGCACAGAGGGGTGGAAAAGAATTCTTGCAAGCATCAGCAAAAGCTGAGGGTAATTACAAGAGCTAACAGAATAACAGGCTAACAATAATATGTTGTAGGGCTGTTAAGACCATTGTAACTCAACAGGGAAAGATAATGACCTGTGATTTATTTTGAGTTAGGACCTGTGGAGCAGTTACATATGTATTTTATTTACTGCATTTTGTCTGTACTGAATGTCATTTCTTCACTGCAGTTAAAGAGAAAGTAAGGACTGCTGTGAGAGTATCTGTGTTATTTGAGAAAGCAAAATTACCTTTTGATTTCTGTTTGGATATTCAAACTTCTTAAAGCAAATAGCAGTTTAGCCCGTGGTACGGGGGATCCCGCGGGGCCTGCAGCAAGCACAGCCCTACAATTAACCCAAGAGATGCAAAGGGCACTGAAGCCAGTGCCGTCCTCTGCCAGCCAAGTGGGAGGCAGGAGCAGAGCCTGCACGGGACAGATGCCACTCTGCAGTTCCCGTCTCCACTTACTGCCTGTGCACTCTGGGAATCACAGTTACAAATTCAGAAGAGGCTGATGAATTGATGGCTCTTTGAGGAGAGAGAGGAGGATGTGCTAAATGGCTTCATACCCCACAAACTGGCTAATTTTAAGCATAGTATTAGAATTTGGAAACCAGTTTCACATAAAGCGAAGGTTTCTCCCCTTTTCACCAGCTCTTAATCCATAAAACACTGATTATCAACCTAAAATAATAGCTTTTATTTTTTTTTATTACACCAGGTCATTTTAATACAGTGTGTGGTTTCTTATTCTTTGGGGTGTCTGTTGGCCAGAATTACCCAGTCTGAGCAAGGTCTCCCCGTCTTTGAGTATTTTTGACTGCAGACAGACATGTCACGTATGTACATTGCAGTCATCTCAGTAATTTTTTTTTTTTTTTAACGCTAGTAGAAATCGGCATTGTACATTCCTCCTCTCTATTGAGCTCATGCAGAAAATGTCAAAGTTTCATTTGAGTGTTTCCAAAATATTTGATAGTCTTGAATGGAGAATGTCCTTTGCATACAAAGCATCATAATTAACACATAAAATCATTTAACATATCTATAGTTTGTTAAAAGAAAAATAACATCAACAGGAAACTATAAATATTTTAATTTTTGGTATCTCCTAGCTGCTATCCAATGGCATTTAAAAAACAAGCTTAGGCTTTTAGGTAGCTTTAGTGCTAAGCAAAGAGGTCTCATTTACCTCTATACTTTAGGACTTTTTTTTAATAATTCTTACTTCTTCTCTCCATTTCCTTGCCTTTTCTTCATCCACCTTACTGCAGACTAGCCATGTTAAGATTTAACCAGGAAAAATGTTGTCTCTCCGTGTGTGTTTGTGTGATACTGCCTGTGAGAGAGAGACTAAGGAACAGTTGTGTGTGTCTCACGTAAATGCATACAACTCTCTTTACAGCAGCCACAAGTGGAAGTAGAAAATTATGATTATTGGACCACTCAGAAATGTAGGTTGAAACCTGGACCAGAAAATATTTTGTTCATGTTCCTCCAGGATCTTTTTCCCCAAAAAGCTCAGTACAAAGCTGTTTATGGAAATTAATTCTAATAACTTCATGGAATCTTCTATTCAAGCAGTAATACTTCACATTACTCAAATCTTGCCACAAAGGAGATAATAGGCATGGGATATATTGAATTACTAGATAAAGTTCTTATCTGTGCCTCTATGTTACTTCATTGGGTCTGAAATGACAAGTCATAGTTATTAAAACCACGGCAAATTGCCTGTGATTAGCACGGAAACCAATACATTATCCTAATATAATTATCTTCCCTATCTGAAGCCCATGACAATCACTAACAACTGTCCCCAGAAAAAACGCTTTGCATACCCGTTATTCATAGTTCTGTTGGAGAACATCTTAAACCATTAATGAAATGATCTTATAATTAAAGTACATCCTGTACAGCACCTCTCTGTGCCTGGATACGTTCTGCTGCGGCCGTCTTGTGGGGTGTAGGAGGAATTCCCAGGTCTCTCCTGAAGAGAAACAGTTTATTCACCAGTGAGGGACTGAGTATGAAGTGGCAGTGAATTTTCAGTCAAGTATGTTACAAATATTGAGAACTTCCAGATTTTGTAAAACACCGATAAACATTCAGAATATAAAATTAAGTGGTCTTTTTCCAAGTAGGATATTTTGTAATTACCAGACATTTATGAGCTGTTTTCCAACACACACGAATGATCTCTGAATCTGT
Source organism: Aptenodytes patagonicus (assembly GCF_965638725.1). Lineage (NCBI taxonomy): Eukaryota > Metazoa > Chordata > Aves > Sphenisciformes > Spheniscidae > Aptenodytes > Aptenodytes patagonicus. The sequence goes on from NC_134953.1 coordinate 32,718,164, forward strand.
TAGGCATAACCTCCTCTCACCATATTTCCGTAGACCAAATGGATGAAAAAGGACTTCAGATGTGCCCCTACGGTCCATTATAGATTGAGGTTAAATTCAAGCAAGCTGGCCAGCGATGCACCAGATCAAGTCACAAGTTTTGGGGACGTGTTAGAGCCAAGCCCAGGCACTCTCCGAGGCTGGTTATCACAGTAGCGTGGGCTTTTACAGTTTTTGGGCAGAGGCAGACTCACACCAGTCTGGCCTGGCTACAAGCTGCTCCACAGCTATGCTGGTCATTCAGAGCAGCGTTCAGGGAACACCAACACAAAACGCTCCTCCTAGGAGCATCCTCTGTCTGAACCAGCAAAAATGCCGTCCCAGCGAATTAGCACACAGGGGTTAAGATGCTCAGGTAACAAAACCCATTTGAAGTTATCTGTTTAGGAAGTGTCTATGAAGTGTGATCATCCTTTATTTTGGTTATGCCATGTCAAAAACCAAGTCAAATTCAGATCTTTTTCTTCCATTCTTAGGAAGAAAAACCCTATCAAGGCAAGCAACCTGAAATGCTCCCCAGTAATGTTCTAGGAAAGGGAATATGGTGGTGCTTCAGCATGTGGCTGCTGCAGAGTGTGGAATATCTGCTTAAAACAGCTGCAAAGATCGCTTCATCTTATAAAGCTAAAACCAAAATTGTGTTATTACTTTGAGGGAACAGATATTGTCTACAGCCAGGCCTTTTGAGGGATATTATGAGCAGCAATAAAAGTATTTGTTTTACAGAAGCACTGGAAGTATTTTTGAAACGCTCATTGGGATGGGAATCCTGTTTTACTTGGCACTGAACAAACATATAACAAAGAGTATTTTCCTAATAATCTCAGAGATCAAAGCTGGAAATGGAAACTGCAGAGAGAGGTGAAAAGCATACAGCTCCCAAATCCCAGCACGGGCAGCTCAGCAGCTGGAGCTGGCTGGTTCAGGGGAGCGGGCAGGAGCCAGTGCCTGCTCACTGTCAGCAGAGGAAGCGTAAAACACTCTTCAGTTTTACCACGGTGCAATGAAAGCTGGACAGGCAATAAGGAAAGAGAATGAATGCTTGGGTCAGCCGTTGTTTTGGAGAACATTGGTTCGGAAATTAGAGTTGGAAGCAACATCTCATCACCCTGCATTCCTCCTCTTCATCAGCACGGTACTGGCTCGGACAATGCCTCCATGGAAGTCAGGCTGGGCAGCAGTTTGCCACTAACAGCTACTAAACAACTCCAAGAGAGACCCTAGCTCTCACACACACATACAAACCCATCTTTAGCCTGAGCAGGCATTACTGTCCCTACCATCTCACTCGCCCCAGAGCAGCTCCGTACAGCTTCCCCCAGCCAACAGCGCTTCACTGCGGTGTTAGGGCACTTTTACACTCTTGGCACATGCTGCAAGTTGAACCATTTGCCATTTTGGTGCTATAATCATCAGTTTAGCTGATGCACAAGCACTATTTTGTTTTTAAATACTTTGGAAGTATAATCAAAACTCTTGCAGAAAACTTTTTATTCTGACAGATTCCGCTTTCCTGCAGTCAAACCACCCTAAAAAACAACTTCTGCATTCCTTTAATGAGGCTTCCTTTAATATTTAGACCAAAATATTATGATTGTAGTTATTAATTAGGCATTCCCTAAGTACAGCTTATCTTTCTATTTGACTCATTTCCTGAGAGTGTCTTCATAAAAGCACCTGAAAATATGACTCAAGAAATTACATGCAAAAACTATCTGCATTTTCTAGCTATACACCCTATCTTCTGTTCTGAATAATTACAACTTAAATCAATCATCAAAAATCCATAGCTTACTCTAGTAAATCAACATTACATTAATATGGAAATCAATGTTTGCACATGCAAATCAATGACTAAGTGGATAGTGACCATTTGTATTCAGAACCAGCAGATTTCAACCAACAGCTGTACATTGACACCAGGAGTGAAGGTTTCCAATCTCAGCATCAGTCACTAAAGAATAAACAAGACAGAGAAATCTAGTAAAAAAAACAACCAACCAAAAAAAAATCGCCTAGACTCACTAGAGAAGAAGATAATACTGTATCTAATTTATACCTTGTAAGTGCCATCCACCAGTGCATTACTGAGCCGAAGTACCAAGCAACCTTTCTAATCAAAGTAGCAGTTATTAAGAAGAATAAATGATCCAAAGAACAGATCCAAGATTAATACAAAAAATAATTCTAAGCAGATGTTTTTATTCCTTTATTTCTGTGTCTTGATACCAAAGCAGCTCTTTATTGGAATGCCTTTCTGATTACCTGGCACCTACGGTTTAATTGCATGGTTTAAAAACATTCCTCTGATAATAGAAACATAAAATGTTCAGTTGTTATAATTGTTTGAATCAACCACAAGAGGGGTTATGATACTACATCTTATCTTATAATTAACCGTTTTTGCAGTCATAGTCCATGAGCCTTAGTGTGAAGATTTCTAGGTGTTAAGCAATAAGGTTTCCAATGCACAGTGGAGTCATACTGGAGGATACAGTCATAAGAACCAGGGAGGCAGATGTATATATGTATATACAGTTCTCAGATGTGTTACAACAGAAGCATCTGGAAAAAGTTCTGCTGAATCATCAAATTAATCTCCCTACGCCTCCCTGAGCAGGCACACATATGTTTAAGATCTGTTTACAAAGCTTGACCCCTCTTTAGCTCTCAGGAAGGCTGGACTTTGACTGCAGAGTCCCCAGCAGGAGCGGACGGTGAGTGGCAAAGAGCCACAGGGTCACCACCTGCTCCAGCTGTGTCTTCCCAGCAGCGGGGCAAAGGAGCACGACATGGTAAGGGGCGAGACATACCCTGGATGTGCTTCTCTGGGATAAAAGGATGAATTATAGGCAGAGCATAAGAAAACCATCAGAGGTCTCCACCTTGCAAGCATATTTTACAAGCAAGTGAAAATGAGACTGTATCAGACTACACAAAGAGCATGTGACACATGCTTAGCTAGGGCAAACTGAGAACGAAAAACAGATTATCTGACATCTAAATTTACAACAACAAATCATTTATTATACGTTAACTGTACTCAGAAAGAAAGTTTAGTTGCACAAATAATTTTATCTTTTCTCCAGAATTTGGCTTTATTGGCTTCATTTGTCTACCTCCATACACCTCAATTCTGAATGCACTTGGAAGCTTCAAATGAACTTGTAAACTGATTTAAGACAATTAATTCCATCATGTACTCAGGAGAAGGGGAGTAAGGGTCAGCTGGCCTCTTGGAATAAAGGGAATGTCATGAGAATATCATGCATTACACCCAATACGCCTGGCATTAAAAAAAAAGTCCCAAAGAATTCAAGGTGGTATGTGAAGCTCTTTAAAACATTGTATTTACATTGGATATGTCAGCCATCCATCTTCCAATCAACAATTCAAATACAAGTTTACTGAAATTCATTTGTTCTAGCAGATCATCATGTACACTGCAAAGCTTTTTTGTTTTGTTTTGTAAACTTGAGGTCAGTCATGGTGTTTGTTCTTTCAGCTGGTTTTGGGTACCAACTGACACTGAAGCTCATGCTCTCAGGTGCCGTAAACAGCAGAGCAGCTAATTCACACTGCTATATTTTCTCTTTCATTAAACCACTAGTCCTCCATTCCACAGAAATGAGCAGTTGTGAAGTTCTTCAGTTGCACTAAGGTCTTTTTATGCTGTAGATTTTGTGGATATATTTTGGGGAAAAAAAATCCATAGTTTTAGAGGAAATTATATTGTGCAAAAGAGGAAAATGAATGTTACTGAAAAGCTATCCGTCATGGTGTTTTCTCTGTTTTTCAACCACAGCTTCTAGCAAGGTGCAAAGGGAAGGCTCATAGAACTCAAAGTATTATTTCAGTTCTGTGTATGACTCAGTTTCTACCTAAGCTGTAATCAGATTGGATGTGAACTCTGCCATGGACATCTGACCTGGTCATCCAACTCTTCAATATTTGAAAAAAATGGGTATTAGAATAAACAGTGGTATTTTTAAATTCCCATTTCCACTTAGAATTGCTAATCTGGTGGGGAAAAGGACATTTATGTGAACAGGCTGGGGTACAAACTGAGACAGTATCATTTGAAAGCTAAAGTAGAAGACCTGTTGGATTAAACTAACGTCAGTTAGTTTTGGCAGCATTAAGCTTTCCAAGAGGACAGCTTTTATTTAAAAAGGGGCATTTTTCCAGAGCTCTGATAATATATTTTCCAATCCTGTTACCACAACACCAAAGACACACAGGATTTTGGAGCTCGTTGATGTCTCAGACCCAAAGCTGTAGCCCATCACAGCCGAAGCTGAGGAGCTCTGCACAGATGCTTCCCAAGGCAGGATGGATCCTGACATCTGTTAAACGGCCCTCCCAGCTCCCAGCCAGCAGCTGTATGTTGCTAGCGAGGTCATACAGAAACAAACATCGCATCAGCAAAACCAAAACCAGCGCTGTGAAACTGTGACAGCCGGGACTTTCTCGTAGCCTTTGCCAATCCTCCCGTTTCCATAGAAACAGAACAGAAATGCAGCCAGAAGCAAGGGAAATAAAGGGTCCTTTTTGGTCCAAAGTGTGGTCTTGATTATTTATGCAATGATGTAAAATATGTATTCATATAGCCCTTTAAGGGAAGGGAGGCATGGGGAAGAGCAGTGGTGATGTCTACGTTAGGAGGTAGCACAGCAAGACAGGAGGGGGTCTACTGGGCCAACAAGGAGCACCAGTGTCCCACCACACACCTTTCCAGCTCTGACCAGCTTCTGGGCGCCGAACACCCATTAGCGCTTGGAGAGCATGTTCTGGGTGAGCTTCACCCAAAGGGCACCCAGCTCAAGCTCTCCAACACTGCCCTGTAACATGAACACTGTTCAGCAAAGCGAACCACAGGAGGAACGGGATTTGCTTCAAACACACGGTCATGCACCATGCCCGCCAGGTAAAGCACACACACCCCAGTGAACACCAGTAAGGCTACTGGTACTACCACCACCATCCTTGCCACAGCAATGGCATGTGCCCTTACATGTGCCTAAATTGTGGGATTCCTTTTTCAAAAATAAAGTGGGATCTGGAGAGGGAAGGGGGGAGATGAAAAGCCTGAGTCAATCTGGACTCAAAATTAGACAAGGTGCTGGAAAAAAAAATCATATTACCAATGAAAGGCTAATGGTAAATTCTGTATTAGCTCTTCATCTATGCCCAACATTTCTGCCATAAGCTAGGGTGTCTTCTGATTTTTGGTTTTATTTATGGGGTTATTTTCTGTTTGAAGGAATTACTTCCTTTCTGACCTGAAACAAAAAAAATTTAACTCTTTGTCTTTAAGTACCTAGTTTGATAAAAACCTTATTTGCATTTGCAATGTGACAATTTTCCTACACATAAGACAACTCGAAAGAGCAGAGGTTAGGCAGTAAGTGTGCTTCACCTGCTCTTCAACCAGCCCTGAGGGTTTTGCTCATCGCAGTTTGCCTGAGCAAAGCCCTCCGGCCATGGGTTGAAGAAGAAATCTAGTTAAAGGCTGAACTACTTTCTGAAGTGTCCTCTCTCTTGCTTTTGACAGTCTTCTAGTGGCAGCATGTCACCTGGCACTAACACTGCAAGAGCTACAAATTCTCAGTCCTGCGTGGTCTGGTGCTCCCTTATCCAAGACTATAAAGTCTCCTCCTGCAGTAAAACACAGCTCTTTTTTCTGCTCCAGCAGCAGAAAGGGCCTGAATCCTGCGGGAAAGGGGACAATAGCAATGCCTTTAGTGGAGGAAACAGCCTTTTGCCCCTTCAGCATCAAGGGCATCTGCAGAGGACACAGGGACATGTCACTTCTCCAAGGCATAACAAGCCCTGAAGTTCTCCCCGCAGTGGAGAGCAGAGCTGTTGCAGTGCAAGCGATAGCCAGGGAAGACCAATACTTCGGCTTGGAAACACAAAACTAACTCCTCCTGTTCCTTAATATTTTAACTTAATTTTCATGAATACTTAACTTCTGATTTATCACCCAAACCTCTTTTTTATGGCCTATTATGGTCTTAGCATCTTATAATTAGAAATTTTTAAGTACAGATCCATATCTTTTTCCCTCGGCTTGGATAAAGCCTTATCTCCCTCAAGCAAAAAGGAAACATCACTGGCCAGAAGTACTCAGTCCCCATCGCCCCAGCATCAGTACTCACAGCCCGAGTTTCCCAGCCCATATAACTCTGGCTGATGCAAGTGCACGGCCTTCAGAACAGAAAGCCATATTGCCCTGCTTCCCTCGCTACCAAAAAAACAGTATTACCTCCATCTGGAGCCTCTCTCTCTCAGTCTCTCCTTAATTCTAGTCTGTTCAGTGTCTCTATTTCCTCCTCCTCAGTGTAAGCTCCATCTCCTCTCAGCCCTGCTCCTTCCACTTGTGCTGTTTTCACTTGTTTCTCCTCAATGTGATCAACCTTTTTACTACTTCTCAAACCTTCCACCTTTTTCCCCTCCTTTTGTTCTTTACTTACATTCACATAACCTACACTCTGTGCTGCAAAAAAGCAGCAATTTTAGCACCAACAAGCTGTGTTAACCTTGCAGATTTGAACACCTCCCTCTGAGGACACCCTGTGCTGCATATACCACCCTCCATCTCCACAGAGGAAGGAAAGCTTTAGCCCTGAACATCTGTTTATGGCTCCCACTGGCCTCAAAATCCTCCAGCACTAAAGCAATAGCAACCTCTGCTCCCATTTGCACATCTGTCAGCAATGGAAGTCAATTGAACACTGTAAGGCAGTTGGGTCCTAATACTACCTTGTCAAATTAGTTCCATTTGTTAAATACTGATCCTTTGTTTTTCATGCTAATAATTCTCCAGGGTCTGTAAAATAGGCTACCTGTACAAGGGTTTTTTTTCAGAACAGCACATCTCTAAATCCCAGTATTTCCTGTGCTGCTTTGTTCATCTCCCCTCCACATTTTTTTTTTTTAAAGTGGCGTAACAGATTGACCAGTTCTTGGCTTATTCTTCAGTCTGACTTTTTGTATTTTTAAGGACTTGTATAAATGCTTAAGATTGGATTGTGCTTGGACACAAAGCACACAACATATCTATAAAAACCTGTAAAAGTAGTATTTCACACAAGTAATACAAATATAGCATGACTAGACAAAGGTTAGAATTGGTACTTAAGGTAAACCTAGAAAAATATGAGATTTAGATGGATTTTGAAAAGGGCAAATTTTGAAATGGCAGTCAGCATGGTGGAATGAGGAAATTGTTCCTCTCACTGCAAGCATCACCTTCCAAAGGCAAACAGTGAAATTTCACTTTTTTTTTTTTAAACCAAGAAAATATTTTCCTCCTGTCGTGGTTTAATTTCAGTCGGCAACTAAGTACCACGCAGCCGCTCGCTCACTCCCCCCCACCCGGTGGGATGGGGGAGAGAATTGGAAGAGCACAAGTGAGAAAAAACTCGTGGGTTGAGATAAAAACAGTTTAATAATTGAAATAAAATTATAATAATAATAAGATAATAATAATAATACACAAAACAAGTGATGCACAGTACAATTGCTCACCACCCGCCGACCGATGCCCAGCCAGTCCCCGAGCAGCGGCCCCCCCGGCCAGCTTTCCCCCAGTTTATGTACTGAGCATGACGTCACATGGTATGGAATGTCCCTTTGGCCAGTTTGGCTGTGCCCCCTCCCAGCTTCTTGTGCACCTCCAGCCTTCTCAGTCGGTAGAGCATGGGAAGCTGAAAAGTCCTTGGCTAGTGTAAGCATTACCTAGCAACAACTAAAACATCGGTGCGTTATCAACTTTGTTCTCATCCTAAATCCAAAACACTGTACCAGCTACTAGAAAGGAAATTAACTCTATCCCTGCCGAAACCAGGACACCTCCATTCAGCAGTTTAATGCCAACTATGAAAGCTTAAGAGTCAAGTTTTTCTACAAGTTGTTACTGAAAAGGGGGCAAGTGGTACCACAAAGTGTGTTTGGTGTTTTTTCAGGATACAGATTTAATAACATTTAGAGAACAGAAACACAACCAAATTGGCCACAGGTTTTCTGTGAATGAAGGTCAGTATTGCATCTCCTGCTTCCTTGCATGTTCATGAGTGGTTTCATCAGTAGAGACACGTCTTCCACCAAGGAAGCTTGCAGAGAGCTGGAGTCCCACATTTCTCCCAGGGCTGCAACTTGCTGCATGCTTGCATCTCTGTCTCTCGCTTTTCTTCTTGGCTTTGCTCAGTGCATGAAAGGGGCTATGTATTCAGTCCTCCAGCATATGCTCAGGTTATGGCAGCTTAGAGAAAACAGGTGCCAAGAGGAGTAAATGTTAGCTAGAGCAGCACTAAGTACCCAAAAGCACCCCACCTTCTAGATATAAGCATACAGCAACACACTGGATCCCCGAGCTCCTCGGTGTTTGGTCAGGTTGTCTCCCACGGGGCTGCAGTAAGAGCCAAATGTGTATACCAAAATGAAGTTAAATGCAGACCAGCAGTGGTCATTACCACCAAATGACCTAGCAAAGCTGCTCTCCAGCTGATCTCACCGCTGTTGACCTCAATGGCTTTACCGGTACCTAAATAAAAGATGGATCCAGAGCTGAGCAATACATCCTTCACAGCCTTTAAAGAGAGCATTCAGCTGCACAGACCTCCAGCAAGTTAGCAGGCAATGATTAATTAATAGCAGTCTTGGCCCAGACCTGTCAGGTTTCAGTGTTATTGGCTTCATCTTACTTGCTATAAACACAACTCTACTCCTTCCCGCCTCTTTTGACCTTCATAATTATTCATCTGATTTTAGTATTCCAAAGCAGCAAGTTTCAGTTAATATTGGTACGACAACCCTCTCAGCAGTATGCCTCATGTATGCACACATTGCACAGCTTGCAAATTAACTGGAGAGGTTACAAATCTGGGAGATGGGACATCAGGACCCACCCCTGGCTATCGGGCAGGATATTTTGGTGATCTTCACCCTTCATTATATGTGCACCTAAAAAGGGTCTTGTTAGGGGAAAAAAAGTAGAAAGATGTTATAAATTAATATACTGTCATGAATATAAAGCAGAACCCTAATAAAGAGCTATGGGGGAAGGCAATACTTTGTGCTGAGATGAAGCATGCTGGGAAGACCACACATACCGTATGTTCTCATCTGGAACAAATACACATCCTGCAAAAATCAGTGTATTGCAACAGCACAGACTGAACTGAAAATTGATTTCAAGAATTAAAATATGGAAAATAAACTCCTTTCCATTCAAAATACACATAATCAGATATGATCCCCTCTAAATACAGCCTGATAAAGGAGGAGGATTTTTAGGTTGCCTTGAAAAAAGTCAATTGGCATGAGCCTCTCAGGCCCCTTTTTCCTCCTATCACTTCCTTAAATTCACAGTATTCCATATTGTGAAACAAAACTACAAATTGTGTTCCTTTGGAGACACCTACTATGCAGAAATAATTAAATCCTGTAATAATCTCTATTTACATACCTTACTAATGCAAAAACCAAACAAGCTTAATTCCAAAAAAATCTGTATCAAGTCTAAAATCTCCCTTTCTTCCTTCCTGATTAACACAATTGTGTAAGCATAACTGCCCATGCATCTGTGACAGAGACGGGTAATTGAAGTTCTTGGAAAGAAGTTGCAAAAGTACAATCTTTCTCTCCTGTCTTTCGTGTTTTCTTCATGTAACTAAAGGAATCTTCCCTTTGGAAAACATGGCAAGAAGTGTCTGCCACCATTTAGAGCTAGGAGTCCATGCTCAAAGTCAAAGGATAACTTGGAGTATGCCTAAAGTCATCGCTATTAGAAAAACCGTTTAAAATGTGCTTACGTAGTTTCCTAAGAATGTTTCCTCATAATGCTGCCAGTATCTGATACACCTCCTAAGGAAGTTTGTAGCTTTGGACTGTTTATAGCTGACTATTAATTTCACTTTTTTCTTCTATTGTGCACAAACTTACCCAAAGAATTATCACCACTTAGCAAGTCCATGACTACCAGAGACAGGTTCATCTTGAAATGGAGTCAATCGCCGTGCTCGCCAGCCAGGAGGCAATGGCAAGAACCTGTATAGTGAAGCACCACTCAATACAAAGCCATATTCAAATATTTTTATCTAAGAATAATTTATATTTTTTCTTCCGTGTTTTAATGAATATATCCCTCTTTTCCTGCTTATGGAATTGGGGGGGAGTTGTGGGGTAGTGTTTAGCTCCATTTCATTTGCATTTCAGTGGACGATCTTTATATTTAGATATGCTCAGGTTAGAGCCATTAAACTTGAAGCAGTGCATCTCTTATCTTACTTTATGCCACACTACACCAATATTTGAGCGCCTGGTCTTCACAGTTGTACTTATCTGTGACTGCCACACAAAATAAAGGAACTTTTTAATAAAATGATAATATATATAAAATATATAATAATATAAATGTATATAATTTTACATAAACTATATATTAAAATATAAAATAAATATAATTTAATAAAATAATAAATTTAATCAAATAATCTAATAGGGGAAGGCATTCTTCCCCTGGGGCATGCTTGTCACTGCAGGAAAGCCATGGCATGATGGTAGGTGCACTAGAACCATGCCAGCCATATGGCATGTCCTGAGCCCCCACACAGTGCCCCATCAGGAAAAAACCCAGATGAGGAGCTATGGGTAAACCATAGTGCCATAGCAAGGTGAGGGGAACAGGAGAAAGCTCTGGCAGTGTCATAGGTATGTCCTCATGCCTATAAACTTGCATTATTTACAGTAAGAGTATTAAGGACAAGTAGCAAAGCTCAAAGGCATGCCTTAGAAGTTGCAGAAAAAGCGTTCATTAATAACATTCATTCCTATAATCAATTTCCTAGTTGCAAGCTGAAAGAGGCTTCATTTGAGACTTGTCTTATGCAGTTTCCTCCTTAAAAAGGTGTATTCCTTTTCTTGGGTCTTCAGAGAAACACCAGATACAAGTAAAGGAGGTACTGATTACTTTTAACTGAAGCCAGTAAGACCTGCAGAATCACAGACTGGTTGAGGGTGGCAGGGACCTCTGGGGTCCATCTGGTCCCACCCCCTGCCCAAGCACGGCCACCCAGAGCAGGCTGCCCAGGACCGTGTACAGACGGCTTTTGAATATCTCCAAGGACAGAGTCTCCCAAAGCTCCCTGGACAGCCTGTGCCAGTGCTCGGTCACCTCACAGTGAGAAAGTGGTTCCTGAGGTTCAGACAGGCTGTACGCCAGATGTGGAGTTCCGCCCTTTTGTCTGCTTCAAAAAAATATTCCTGAAATTCCTTAAGGATGAATTCTTGAAGGTTATTGGAAATTCCACCAATTCTACCTCTATCTGGTCCAGTGCTGGTTATATATTTAATCAATATGCTTTTTTCATGTGTTCAGAACTACATCAGTTAAACTAGCTCGGCATTTTATTCCACAATTGAAATTATTTGATAGAATCAGCTTTATTGGTTTGTCTTTGCTATTTTAAAATTAGATTTGTTTTCCATACACTTTCTGGTACTCAGAGTTTGGTCCGAAGAATATTAAATAAAACGTTTAAAGAGATATTCTTTGTGTAACTCTCTTCTGTTAACTCTCTTTGCTTTGGTCTGTTTGGGTACTTTTAACCCATAAATGAAGCATCTTAACTCAAGTATTCTAACTTTTTCTTAAATCAGTCCTGTTATCTAGTATGGAGGTAGGGGCACTGAGTTGTTATGTCACCCTGGAAATCGATCCACCAGTTAGGCAGAAATCAATTTTTAAAAGCCATAGCAAAACATCCAAGGCTGTCTTCCATTTAATCTCCCATCCTTATCCACAGGTAACAGCTCCCTCTGCAGCCATTGTAGTACTCCTGACCACTTTTTCCTCTTATTTTTCACTGTGCAAAGCTGAAGTTTCAGTTCTAGATCTCTTTTAGTGAATCAATGATCTTTAGTAATATTTCTCTGCAAGTTATTTTTGCTGCAAGTTTAAAGACATCTTCATTTTTTTTAATGTGTCTGCAATTCTCAATATGTTCACTGACATTTAAACTCCAAAAAGCCAGTGGGAAAACTAGATGTCCTTTAAATTAGGCAGCACTGACCATCTGGTTTTGGGGTTGTTTTTCTCCAGATGGTTCAATAAACAGCTCAGAGCAAAGAGGTCGATCAGTTGTGCTCCTTTCAGTGTTTGGGTTCTGCACAACCTGTAAGTATATATCTTAGGATATTCCCTTTCAATGGCATAGCTAGGCAATTTAAGATAAATACAGTTTTAAACCAGTGATGCAACCCTGGTTAGGGCAACTGTTACCCAAACAGTGGCCTGTGTGTATTCTTCATTCCTCTGAGGAAGGAAGTTATCTCAGTATGCTTGGACAGGATGGGCTTCTTCAATGCCCCTCCCTGTTCATGCATTATTTTCATACTACACCTGTGAGGTGGGGGTTTTTATCTTTTTTTTTTTTTCCTTCTCTCTCTGTTTCTCTCTCTCAAGAAGTGAATCCCTAATGACCTGAAGAAACTTCAGGGCCATTGCCTTATTCAGGTAGGATTCTAAATTAAGACAGATCTTTGCATTTTTTTGTAAATTAACACCACCCCTTTCTTCATTCTTCAGACTGGACTGTCCAAATATAACAGTACAGTTGTAGCTAATTTGGGTTTTGCTCACATAACAACCATAAAAGATGAATTTTTGAAGAAATGGTTGTGAATCAACTCTGTTGACATCTGAAAGAGTTACAGAGTTTGACTGAAACAGGACAGCTGTTGGAGCTCCAGAAACACGCCAATTTGGAAAAAGAAGGAAATTAAGGGGAAAAAGGTTAAACTACCCTTAAGAGGTTATTAACTTGTATCAGTTTTACTTGTAGAGCTACAAATCCAGATCTGCAAGAGTACCTGAGATATCAAAGCAGACGAAGTCCTATTATGTTGCAGCACTGAGAGATGCAAGATTTGTCAGCTCAGTGAACCGTTAGCTCTTAAAATAAATGAGCAGTTTATTGACCTTTCAGTGATTGAGACAAAACTAAAAAGCCAGAAATACTCCAGCAGTGGGCAGGCAACATGGGCAATCACTCAGAAGTTTCTAGCTCGCAATGGGAGTGCAGCCCTGAAGGTCACCGTGGTGCTTCACTGCAGTGTAACAAGGACTGCATTGATTTGCTGAAAACTTCTGCTAAGTAACCCAAAGGTTTTGCCTTTATGCTCACTTAACTCCTTACTCATTTTTTGTTATGACCACATATATCTGCTCCTTTAGCTTCACTGCGATACACCAGGACTGCCATAATTTTTGAAAAAATAGGACCATTATCTTCCCATCCTGAAAGTATTTTCACACATGCTGATTTTTTCCTCTCAAGCTGTGCCATCTGTTTCAAGGGGAACAGTCATAACACTAAAGTTAGCCATGCTCAGGTTCAGAGTTTTAGAAGGTGCCTAAAACACAGAGCAAGGAAAACAACCGGAGACAGCACCTTTGACATTTCCACATTGGTCTTATGATTTAATAAGACAAAGGGGAAACAAGTGCTTCTAAATAATCCATTTCTCTGAAGTACAGCTGGTATCAGGCTACTGCCTATAAGATCAGCCGGAGTTTCAGCAGTAGATACCAGACCTGCCCAAACCGTGGGGCCAGAGCATCCCCCTCCCAAGGAAAATCGCCCGGCTTACTCACATCCTCTCGCTGGGAAGGAGGCTTGGGACAGCAAGTGTGGGCTGTCCTTCATGGAGTGTGTTCACACTACATATTCATATCAGAAAGCAGTGTTTAAGTATCTTCCTGCAAATGGTTAGCACATGGCCCGTTCAATGGGTGTGCCCTATTTTGAAGGGGGAATTTTTACTCGAGGGGCTCAGGACCTATTCATTTTACAGGCATAGATTTGCAGCTGCAGTTTTGTAGGCATTTCATTGGTTGTGGTTTGTATTCCTAGTTTGCTGGAATAATTTAGTAGCTAAACACATGTAAAATGTGTGAATATATATATTATATATATAAGGAATTTAAGACTGATTCAGAAAGCTGGACTAAGAAAACACCTGCTTTTTCTTTGGTTTTTACTGAGGGAGAAAGAGAAGAAAGCCGGTATTCCCTGTTAACACCTAGTACCTGGAAGAGGAAAAAAACTAGGTTTGCTTTAGTGTGTTAGCTCTACAGAAAACTTTCAAACCAGTGGTATCAATTCTTGTTCCCCTGCACATGATGCATTTATTGTGTCCAGAGCAAAAGCACTGGACTCCACGTCCCGGGCATCAGGATGGTCCCGACTCCCTGGGTCCACATTCTCATTCCCAAAGGCCAGCTCCCTTTTAATTTAAGAAGTTTTTTGGCTCAGGATCCTAATTTCCCACCAGCTGAGTCATAGAATCATAGAATCATTGAGGTTGGAAAAGACCTCTAAGATCATCGAGTCCAACCGTCGACCCAACACCACCATGCCCACTAAACCATGTCCCTAAGCACCTCATCTACTCGTCTTTTAAATACTTCCAGGGATGAGGACTCCACCACTTCCCTGGGCAGCCTCTTCCAATGTTTAACCACTCTTTCAGGAAAGAAATTTTTCCTCACATCCAATCTTAACTTCCCCTGGCGCAACTTGAGGCCATTTCCTCTCGTCCTATCGCTTGTTACTTGGGAGAAGAGACCGACACCCACCTCGCTACAACCTCCTTTCAGGGAGTTGTAGAGAGCGATGAGGTCTCCCCTCAGCCTCCTTTTCTCCAGGCTAAACAACCCCAGTTCCCTCAGCCGATCCTCATAAGACTTGTTCTCCAGACCCTTCACCAGCTTCGTTGCCCTTCTCTGGACACACTCCAGCACCTCGACGTCCTTCTTGTAGTGAGGGGCCCAAAACTGAACACAGTATTCAAGGTGTGGCCTCACCAGTGCCGAGTACAGGGGCACGATCACTTCCCTACTCCTGCTGGCCACACTAGTTCTGATACAGGCCAGGATGCCATTGGCCTTCTTGGCCACCTGGGCACACTGCCGGCTCATGTTCAGCCGGCTGTCAACCAGCACCCCCAGGTCCTTTTCCGACAGGCAGCTCTCCAGCCACTCTTCCCCAAGCCTGTAGTGCTGCACGGGGTTGTTGTGGCCGAAGTGCAGGACCCGGCACTTGGCCTTGTTGAACCTCATACAATTGGCCTGGCCCCATCGATCCAGCCTGTCCAGGTCCCTCTGCAGAGCCTTCCTACCCTCGAGCAGATCAACACTCCCGCCCAACTTGGTGTCGTCTGCAAACTTACTGAGGGTGCACTCAATCCCCTCATCCAGATCATTGATAAAGATACTGAACAAGACCGGCCCCAAAACTGAGCCCTGGGGAACACCGCTCGTGACCGGCCGCCAACTGGATGTAACTCCATTCACCACAACTCTCTGGGCCCGGCCGTCCAGCCAGTTTTTGACCCAGCGCAGAGTACACCTGTCTAAGCCGTGAGCCGCCAGCTTCTCGAGGAGAATGCTGTGGGAGAGGGTGTCAAAGGCCTTACTGAAGTCCAGGTAGACCACATCCACAGCCTTTCCCTCATCCACTAGGCGGGTCACCTGGTCATAGAAGGAGATCAGGTTGGTCAAGCAGGACCTGCTTTTCATGAATCCATGCTGGCTGGGCCTGATGCCCTGGTTGTCCCGCTCATGCCTTGTGAGCGCCCTCAAGATGAACCACTCCATAATCTTCGCCGGCACCGAGGTCAGGCTGAGAGGCCTGTAGTTCCCCGGATCCTCCTTCCAGCTCTTCTTGTAGATGGGCGTCACATTGGCAAGCCTAAAGTCACCCAAGCTTGAAGAGGCAATATCGTACAGTCTCTGCCTTTGCCCCAGGGAGTATATAATAAAGCTTCATAAAGCAAAAGGGCTTCTGCAGGAGGTGTCTAAATCATCTCACTGTGAAACGCAGCCCAGTGGTTACTGCATTTGTGTAGGTCTTTCCTCAAGTAAAATCTACTTTGGATCTAAGTCCCCCCACATCATGGGCAAGACCTTCCAGCACTCAGCATCTTCTTCAGGCTCTTTTAATGAGAAATGCCTGATGTAGGCCACCTTAATGAGACCAGAATGAATTTCCTTTGGAAATACCTATATCCCTGTAGTCCAGACACAGCTGCCTGCCATTTCAGGAAAAATAGTATTTCATACTTTCTCCCTGCCCTTAGGACACCGAGTTTTGTGCTTCAGCTTCAGAGACACCCAGCTCCTCCTCTGCACCATACAAGGCTTTGGGACTGGCAGGTTGCTCTACCCATTGTCCAGGGCTGTGATTCCCAAGTCCATTCTGTGGACCTGGACATTATTTCATGGAGGCGAGGGGGATGCTGTGCAACTGCTACTTGCAAATGTTGAAATGAAAAGTCATTTGTATCCGATGAATAAAAACAAAGAGGCAAATGCTTAATAATTTGTAAATTAAAAATTTAAATAAGGGGGGAGCTTAAGGAAAATGCTTAAGTATGCTTCATAAAAGTAGTCCAGAAATAAAGTTGTAATATAAATCCTGATTTGCATTCAGGAATATGTAGCACTAATCCTGCTATTTAAGTATATTAAATCCTGTTTTCTTGCTACAGGCATGAACTTGCCCTTGCCCATAGTTTGGGACTTTCAACACCTATTCTTA
Organism: Aptenodytes patagonicus; assembly: GCF_965638725.1. Classification (NCBI taxonomy): domain Eukaryota; kingdom Metazoa; phylum Chordata; class Aves; order Sphenisciformes; family Spheniscidae; genus Aptenodytes; species Aptenodytes patagonicus. The sequence goes on from NC_134953.1 coordinate 32,734,810, forward strand.
CCCCATGCTCAGGTAACTCAGCCTTTGCAGGAGGGATGGAAATCTGTATGCTCCTCTTCACCATGGAAAATGCACCTGAGGATCTGAGTAGCAGCTGACATCATGACTCAGATATCCGCATGCTGGCCCATGCAACTGATCCAAACTTAAGTACTGATTACTGCTAGCAATAGTGAGGCATAAATTATGGTTTTCCAGAGTAAAAGAGAATTTAATTAAGAGTTACAGCCATCTTCACCTGCAAGTTCTTCCTGGCAGCAGCATGTTACTGGTGCCTCTCTACAGCCACAAGCCAGCACTGTGATTTTCCCAGTAGTTCACATTGCTTGGTTTGAAGAGTGAGGAGCTGAAGAAATCATTCTGTGTGGTTTTGAGAGGCCAGTGAAGAGAGGCAGGGATCTCCCAGCAGAAGAGGCCATTCTATTTAATGTCTTATACTGCCACCATCTGAAAACTTATACATTAAGAGACTCAACTAATGGCTGTCATACACTGTCCAGTCCTTCCCTGTGGCACTGAAGAAATTTAGGCTGAGGCAATAAAGAGGCAAATACAGAAGGAAATAAAAATAAAGGAGAAGTGGAAAGGACATGTTAAATCGGAGCTGCCGAACGCAATTTCTGTCTCCTTGATGTCATTCACTATGCAAGTTATTAGAAATGGACAGAGGTTTATATCCACTTTATTGACTAGTATGTGGTTGTAAAGGTAATTCTTGTTAAAAGCCAGTTAAACACGTCAGCATTCACCCCCAAAATTTCATTCACAGAACTTAGAAACCTCTCTGTGCAGATGAAATAGTAATGCTGGCTGCTACACAGCTTGTGTGGGTGTTTATGCATAATTTAGCACAGGTTCCCCTAAGAACAGGAGTTACAGGATAGCATGTGGTAGGATATAAAAATCTGAACCACTCAACAAAAATTATCCTTGACAAAGACAGCTGAGTAACTGCAAAAAAAGGGGAAATGATGCAGCCGATGCTCTCTTCAGACTGATAGGAGCTGACTCGGTCTTTTCAAGAAACAGGGATGCTATTACCTTTATCTCTCATTTCAATCTTGGAAAATATTCAACCACCTCCTGCAGCAAGTACAACAGAACAGTTTCTCTCACAGTTCGAGGCTTGGTGTTAAGGAGACTACCTTCTCCCCCTGTAGCCTCAGCTAATTCAAACAATAAGGGACATCACAGAGCACAAAACCAAGCAAGGATTGAATTTAAAATTCAGACTCTGCTCAAAACTCCTCACGAGTACTAAAAATAACTGATGATATCAGACAGCAGCACTTGGGAGTTTCCAATTTTAAGAGATGCAGAAGCACATCAGCACTGCAACAAGCACAGGACAGCACAGCACCGGTGGGCTTTGCCCTGGAGCCCCAGGAACACACTTGCCTTGCTCACCCCGTTTGCACCCATGGGGATGGGCACTGCTCCCAGCCACATCACTGCAGCTGCAGCCTGTGGCCAACGCTGAGCCCCTGGAGAGACCCAGCCTTGCAAAACACACAACTCTTCCCAGCAAATGAGAAAGGGAGGTTCTGAACCCACTGGAACTTAGTCTAAATGTCACTGCGTTGAACTGAGCATTGCCTGTCCTTGTGTTGACAACAGAGCCGTAAACATGAAGGGAAATTACAGAGGAGGAAATTTCTTTTCCAAATTGCTCAAAAAAGCAGATTTTAGATACGCAGCTGCTTTGTGAAACCTCTCATCTCTTTGGTAATATTAGAAAAGTCCAGGGGCTGTGGATGTGTGGTAAAAGCAGCCCTTAATGCACCTACATGGTAAAGCAGTTTAAAAGAATATATCACAAGGGTATGCAACTCAAGCCATCACCTCCACAATTGCCTTTGTCACATGAGTATAGCTATGACCTGGAAAGGGACTGCATCTCTAGGTAGCATCACATCCCAGAAAACCCAGAATTTCATACCAGTGCAAAGATCTACTTTGATTTTTGAACATGATTTTTGCCAAAAAACTGGGGACCAGTTTATAACTCACCACATATATTGTCAGGCATAAATGAACACTAGTAACCCCCCATGTGCAGAGGGAGCAGAGGACACTCAGCACTGGCAGGATGATCTGAGGCTGCATGAATCGGTTCTTTCTGGGTGTGTTTTATAAGGACATGGTTGTCTTTGCAACTGTCAGCTTTATGATTGACTCTGACATTTTAATATCCTATTTAAAAGAGTTAATGAATAGGCTGTCTTCAGGGCTTCAGCAAATTGCATCAAAGAGAGGATTTACAAATGAAATCAGGATACAGAGGGACTTCAGCACTTCTAACCTCACAGCTCATGAGTCTGAGGTGAGTCACAATTCATGTTGGTATGGTAAATGAATTTTACATCCTCTTTTTACTATAGAATTTTACATCCTTTTTTACATCCTCTCTTTACTACCTTCTGTAGTCTGTTTTAGTGCCTTTGACAACAGGACCATCAACATCACCTCATGATACAGCATTAACAAAAAACAAAAGTAAACTTCACAATCATTTGTTCTTAGCTATTGGCAAGGGAGAAGGAGTTGAAAATTGTCCTGGAGGAAAGGTAAAGAAGAGGTCTAGAAGTTGCCCATAGTTTGGGGTGTTTTGGTGGTTGTTTTTTTGTTTTTTCTGCTAAAGAGGAAGGAGATTCAAGAGGGGAGAGTTTATAAAGAAATCTTCACTCCTACAAAAAGAGATCTGACTCTGAACATTTGCTTTCATCCACTTTCTTTGCCATCTCAATGTTCAAGTGTATTTATTTAGGAGAGCTGAGACAGGCAGTTTACAAGATTTGGCAGATGCTTCACATATACCTTTTAGCTAAGACTATTTTCAGCATGACCCAGATAAGCAACACAGGAGTCAGTGGGAAAAGCATTATTCAGAGCTCTTGTGTTAGCTGTTGCAATAATCATCTCATTCAAGGTGTGATTGACCATCTGTCACCAAATTTGGGGACTTTTCATTGAAACATTTTAAAATAGTCAATTATTTAAGAGTTTCAGCTTAGAAGACCACATTTGGGTCACAAGCATCAAGCAACCTGGTATTTATTTCTCAGCACCAGGCACCACACTCCTCCCAGCTCTCAGCTGTTCAGCAGAGTGGCTATGAACGTGGGTTATAATAAAGCCATGTCCTCACTGGGAAGGCTTCCCCACTTTCCAGCTCCTAAGGGTATCCAGCCAGGCACCCAGCTCTGAAGGAAATCCCAACAGCCACATGCTAAACCACTTAGCACTGCAGAAGAAGCAGTGATGAGAGGACAATGATAAAATATTCTGCTGAGCAGTTAAGAAATACTGGTGTGCAAGAAAAGGAGAAAAACCATGAATGAGAAATAACTCTAAGCTTGAATTGAACAGCAATTTAGGTTTAGCTAGTTGGGAAAGACACCTTTGCATGAATATCACTGCAAATGAATGATTAGCAAGATTCTCTCCAGCTGAAATAACTCACATCAATACTAGCATTAATAAAAGCAGAGATCAAAACTTTGTCCCCACCAATGGAGTGGGACACTCGGCAACCTGTCGCTGGTCCAAGCACACCTGCTATATTTTTTGCACAGAAACACTGTACCAAAGTTCTTCGTTTTGCCCCCAGGACTTGACACTTTTCATAAGGAAGTCACTGCTTCAATTACTAATGTCACCTTAATTTCTCTTTTTCACAACATGAACCTCTCTTGCTTCAGGATATTTCAAGAATACCTTCAATAAATATGAATGCACATTTATTCATTCAGATTCACTATTTGTCATTCATTGTATTACCACTGCTATGGAAGCTAAAGAGACCTTCATCTACAAATTTCTTGTTAGGTATCTCTTCACCGAAGACAGCTACTTGATCTTCCAGTACACTTTTTTGTGTTTTATAAAATAAATACACGAAAGAAGATATTATTCAGGTTTATTTTATGTTTAGTGGGAAGACATCCATACTCTGAGAAGGTATGAGCTACCAACCTGCCTCCTCAGTTTAAAAGAGGAATTAAACCTTCATTCCTGGCAATCCCTTAAAAGTTGCTTTTCAGAGTATTGCCAGACAGCAGAAGCCATAAGGACCCTTTCCACAATGCCGGGTCATCCTCAGAAGGGCCTCCCTGCTCTGATCTTAAAGGTCTAGAGACTCACTTATTCTGCTAAATCCCAGCTCACTGCCTTTTAAACCCCGCTGCTTCAAACTATGCCCTCAGAGGAGGCTTTTAAGCCACAGAGGAAGGATGCGTAGCTCAGCCAGGCGAGCTACCCCTATTTAGGAGCTTTTTTCCACCAGCCTAAATGCTTCTTAAAGTAGATCTGTACCCAAACCAGGCCAGGTGGCCACTGTCTTAGCATCAAGACGTACTGAATTGATTCATCCAAGTTCTTCCCAAATACTGGGAAATATCAGTAGTTTTATTATAAACTATAGCAAAATCGTAAAGGAAGCATCCAGGATAATGCTGAAATTCAGGATAATATGAGATGTCACATACGCTTACATTAAACAGAAGCTTTGAAAATAATCTACTTTTTCTAAGGGGCTGGAGAAGGTTTGAATTTTGGGTGGAGACAAGGAATGAGGAAACCCCAAGAAGAATGGCATACTTCTGCACTAAAACGCTCCTGAATATTAATGAAGCCATCACAAAAGAAGCTACAGCATTAATATGACTAGCATGATAAAATATGACTTCAGCTTATGACATGTTCAATCGCTCATTTAATTTTTATAGGAGTTGATTAAGATGCTTTTGCTTGAATTTTATACTGTTTGCTATAAAACATTACCCTTTTCTTCAAAATCTATTGAGACAGACAAACCACACATTTGTCAAGCCGTTAAATAAATAGTATTAAATCAACAATACCCAGGGTCCCAAAATGCAAGTCATTTCCATGTATATTGATTTTATTTCCATTTGCTGCAATAAAAGTTTTGTCTCCAAGCAAAAAACCAGCTATTTTATCAAACTGTTTTGTTTTTAATTCTTGAAATAATGTAGTTCTGCAGTCACTACACAGGGAAAACTTGCCCTAAGTGCTTTCAAATAGACGTGCCTCAAAGAGCTGAGTGAACTTAGTTATGTACAAAATAAGGCTTGAGTGGATACCTGCCCGGAAGACAGCAGAAAAGGAATAGAGAAGCCATAGCAAGCAGCAAAGCAACGTCAATGAGATATTGCTCTTGGTGCTAAGACACACGCAGGACAATTTCTGAAATACGCCAAGGCTTTGTAGAAGGCTTGCAGCCATGCAAATGCTCACAACAGGACTGTACAGCATTTTACTTTGTGTGGTGGGCTTCATGGCAGGAGCTCCAGCACAGACAGCGATAACCTTGCTTTCTCCCAGCACTCGTGCCCCAGGCTGGGATGCCAAAAAGGGCCTGCCCATTACTCATCACTAGCAGCTCCGGGATGGAGCAAGCTCCCAGTCCTTTCCAGCTCCTAACCTTGCTCCATGCAGTGTTATCCCTTTTGCATGCCGTGACCCCACAAGAGCATGCATTGCCACCAAACACTTCATTCCTTAACTAGCAACAAAGGCAGGAGGCGAGCTGGCTTCTCAGCAAGCAGCTGCAGTATCAAAGCCAGAGGACTTGGGTCTTCATCTAGGCACGTCACCTTTTATTTTAGCAGGCATTTTGCCCAGTTTCGTGGCAGGGACACTCAAACTGGGGTTTTGTTTACTCTATGTATCAAATTTGTCCAGTCACCCACTGATCCTCTCCACAAAAGTCTGTCTCATTTTCTCACATTTCTATTCACTCTTCTTGAAGCTTTTCTCCTAATTTTTTCATAACTAAATCTTCTTAAGTGCTTGGAGGTGTTGCAGTTCTCTTAGGAGCCTTCGTTAATACGACTATGTATTATAGTTCTTGTTGCATCAATCTGGTGCTCAGTCTTCAACAAGGATGAAGTAAATCTCAGGCTAAACAAGTTATAAATATTCTACTTCTGACTTTGCACTGCTGAGTGACTACAGACTTTAATTTCCCAATACCTGAAAGTACTACCTTGAGAATGAGGGAGAAACTAAGGCATTAATGGAGAATGTAAAATGATGAAGAGGTCACACTTTTGTCATATCTTGCACAGCCATAAAGAAAGCCCCAAGATTAATATCTTTGTCCTTGCAAAACCAAAACAAAGACAACAGGTTTGTCCTTTCAAATCATGCAAAAGGAGTCACCTCATTAATATACATCCTGAATTCATATTTGCCCATCACCACTTACAATTCAAAAGTTATTTGTTGGCTAGTAATTCCAATTAGGATGATCTTGGATGAAAACTTTAAAAGTGCCTTTTGTGAAAATGTTTGGATTAGTCTTTCTACTTTTGCCAGCAGAATAAAAGACTGCTCCCTTTTCCAATCTATAATAATAATTTTTGGTTCAGCTACACTGAGCTGAACTTCAATTGCTATACAGCGTAACCCAGTCCACAGAATCTATATTATTCAATATTTTCCAGAAGTTCTGCATAATTAGACCCATCTGTTTTCTTTTTCTGAGTTTTACAAGCTGATAGTTTATGCTTATTTCATTATGATAAAAACAACAAGCAAAGGAGGTTACACAGCCGCTGCTTTAGAGCGCCATCAGATGCTGTAGTATTTAATCAACACAAGACACAGGCAATAAAGCCACTGGCCAGGTCCCAGCCCCATTGGTGCAGCCCAGCTGCCTGAAGTGCTTTTGCAGTTTAAGCACTACACTTAACAGTTTTGACCCATCCGAAAGTTTCCCTAGTACAAACCTGGTGAACACAAGGGAGTGAGAAGGGATGCTGTAGAGATGACCTTAGGAGCCTCCTTGTCCTTGATAGCAGCCTCATCTTCACAAGGCTTCTCCCTGAAGCACAAATAAGACCATTTCTTCAGAAAAGGCCACAGTTTTATCTGCCTGGGGGGATGTGTGGGTGCTCCTCCCTGTTATTAAAGTAAGAAAGGTATCAAGGGGACTCACAAGGCTGAGGTGCTTCTGGAGGATCAGACTAAGATACAGCCTCAGTAATTCAGGTCAGCCTCTGAGGACAGCTGAGCCCCTTTGCCATGGAAGGTTTGAATGGGGATACTCTATTTAGATTTGAATTGCCATCTGAAAAGCTAAACAAATTTGTTCTTCTACATAGTCTACAGGAAACAATTTCCAATACAGTGTTCAAACAGCACCCAGATGGGCTACTGCCACTCCTGATTCAGCTTCTATCTTCTATAACTGCTGAAACAAACTGCAGTACTGCTACTGATAAAAACAGAGCTTTTCAGGCAAAAAAAATGCCTGAGTAGATGGGTGATTACAAAACACTACTGTGCTTCTCAGTAACTGGAGTATTTTCCAGTACACTGATAAATGCCAGAATTTTTCAGATTGTCTGACTTAACAGGTTGATCATTTATCTGCCCAAGACAAAAATAAATCAATTAGTGGATGAACAGACTGAAAATTTAAACTCTTTTTTGAAAGAATCCACAGAAACAGAGCACTGAATCCTTGGCTGGTTCAGTACAGCCTCACTGACAATCACAGACTTGCCTGAGAAACTGGCCGCTAATGCTTATTTCTCTGCATGTAAAATGCCTCATTTCAAGGATTACCTTCAGTTTTGTTAAGCAATGCTATTGTTCTCACTTCAATCTTTTAATCGGCACTGACACTGAGCAAACCTTGCACTTTGTGTTGTTTACATTAGCATATGTTTCTAGTTGGAGCAACAAAAGAGCATTACCTTCTAGCTTCCAGGAGGGAAAGGTACGTCAGCTGGGTGTACCTGCTCCTTGCATGGCTCTAGATTTTGATGCTGTTAATTACAGCAGCTTACATGAAAATTGTGGGGTTTCTCCTTTTATTCCATAACTACCGTTAGTATTGCCGATAGAATTCAGACAAGTCTGTCTAGCCCTTCCTCTTCCTCCCAGAAGAGAGCTATACATCGAGAGATCACAGCAGTGGGAATTTCTCAGTTGGCTTCATTGGGCCTTAACAGAAAGCAGCTCTGTATAACAGTGGATTGGATTTAAACTGCTGGAAGATTCAACATGTTTTTCAAAGCAAACACTGAACAAAATTCCCCATCATCTAAAATGCATTACTTGCAAAGGATAATAATCAATAGCAATGTCTTGCTGAAATCCAGCCTGTTAATGTTGTTTGAACTTCAGTCTCAGATATCTGTGGGATAAGAGTTAGATCAGCACTCTGCATTTAGCACTTAAGCTGCCAATATTAAAATAACCCATCATAGGGAGAAGAAGGGGAAACAATCATTCTTCAAAAATTTTCCTTTAGATTGCTTCCAATGGCTCAGGTTTTTCATTAGGTACAAGTGCGTTAAATACATACCGGTTTGCTCGATTTTTTGTTTTGTGATTTAATCAGGCTTGAAGATAAGATGAAGTGCAAGCCCTTAAATACAGCTGAAAGAAGATAAGACTTTCATTCCTGAGCTTAAAGTATCCTTGCTGAACAATTAAACAGCTTCCTCACCCACCACAGCCTGTGTAGACCTTGTACCAGTAATACTGGCAGGGAATAGAGAAGCCATACAGCACAAGACCTCTGAGTATCCATAGGAAAAGAAGTCCCCCGCCAGAAATTGCTGCTCGAGTAGCAGACAGGGATCTCAAGTATTTTGCACATTGTGCTACACCACTGTTGTCTGATGGTGACATTTCATACTCAAAATTTTAGCAGTTTAATCCTGGCATAACATATTTGAAGCACATTTTACAAGAGCCAAGCGAGTGTAATTCAATACAGTAAAAAGCATCAAAGCTGTGAAAGGGGAACGAAAGCATAAATACTGAAAGGGTAAACTGAGAAGCAGCTACTAAGGCCAAGGAGTGTGTAAGCGGCAGGTGGAGCAAGCTGCACCGTGCCCATAACCAACTACAGCAGTTGCTCAAACAAAGTCAGAAGAATTTGCTTGTTGGGAAACCAACGTACAAAAAAAATCAGATCCAATCACAGAGTCTTTATCTGTATTCTCAGTACAAACAAGTTATGAAGAAAAGTATTTATTCTGGCATTTTTCTCTCTCTGAAAGCCAAGTTTGCAAAAAACCTTTGTCTAGGAAAGAAGCAAAATACCTACTTTCAGATTTATACAGAACAAAATCTCTACTAACTCCACACATGGTTAAAAGGAGGACACACGTATTTACCAACCACACTGGAAGTTTTGCTGCATCTGTTACCAGTTTTTTAAATAACGCTCTATTAGAGCATCATGGGTCAAGTAGGTCACATAAATGACAACCCACATACTGCTGCCTTTCTAAGCCCTCTCAAGCTCTATTTAATAGAAAGATCCCAATCTAATTACATAAAAGCAGCCTCTAGTGCAGCTCAGAGTGCCATTTGCTCAGCTCAGCAAGGGCTGCTCTCAAGCATTGCCCCGGCCCTGGTAAGTACTAGCCATAGAGGGAGGAAGCAAGGCAGAGCCTTTCAGTGTTATCTTCTTATTTACAAGGTACATATTGGGCTGATGCATCATGTTCTCTGGCAGCTGCCAATCTCACAATGAGGTAAAAGACTGCAATTTCAGTGCAAGGCTTACTAGACAGGTTCTCTTTAAATAACGTAAAGCTCTGTGGTGTTTTTAGACACATACTTGTGTACTGCTGTGATACATGAATGCTGCTGAATGCTAAAAAGGAAGAGGGTTTTAGAGAAACAAACCTTGCCTTGTTAAAAATCTGCTCCCTAGAGAGACTTCCATATCTCCACATTCATCATCACATTAAGCTCAGACAGTTTGGAAGTCATCAGTCAAGAAACAAAAGAGAACAGTAGCCCAGGCTCCTTGTTTTCAGAAGCAAAAATGACTTAGATACTTAGATCATCCAGTGAGATTCCCAGTGACAAGGACATGCTCAAGGGAAAGGGCTCTTGCTAGGCTTGTCCATCTCCTGGCTCGGTCTCCATGTGCACGTGCCATCTAACCACCCCCTTCACCTGGCCACTCAGAACTCCCTTATGCTGAGCATCGCTGAAAGAGCAAATGGTTTTCAGCTCCATCTGATTCAAGACTTAATCCAAAATGACTAAGGCTGCTTTCTGTCAAACTCATCCCACTGCATTGTATCAAACCTAACCCTGACCTGATAGTCCTGACCTAAGTGTAACCCTCACTTATTTCTAGACTGCACCCAAACCTCAGGCCTTATTAAAGCCCACCTGTATGCAATCAAGTCTCCTTACAGCCTAACCCCATCTCTGCCCTCCCTCCTTAAATTTTGCTCCAAATACGATTCAGCTGGAGCAAGACATTTAGACTGAGGAATTTACAGGCTTTGAATAGATCTCTCATTGGGAGAATAAACAGTTTTATAGCGTATGGTTGACAGCATATCAGCAGCACAGATGAAGGGTATATCAAGACATTTTTAACTTCTTACCTGTTCATAGACCTATACAAAAAAAGCATGTTAAATCCAAAGAGCACCTCAGTAATTACTTCTAACTGTGACCAAACACTCTCTTAAGTCTAGGTGAGAAAACACTGCCCCACCTGAACCTGGCAATATATCTAGATGCCTCTTCTATGGCATATGTAAATAAGTTGCTAATGTTTTCCATACCAGCTATTTGTTTTCCACTTGTTTTCACACCGTGGTGCTGTGTGCTATGATTTCAAATTTCTAGGAATAGCCTTATTTTAAAAGGTGCCAGAAAGTTCCCCATTTCTCACCATGTGACAGTGCCTGGATCCTTTACAAGTCTGTTTTCCTCAGCTCCATTTCACAGATTGTCAAAGGAGGATCTTATAAATCTGAGGTGAAGCAGAAAAGCAGCTTCTGACCAGGCACAAAGGGACAAGCCTAAAATGCACCATGACAGCAGCCCCAAAACTGCATCACTTTCCCCAGAGCTTTTGTGAAGAGGGTTTGGGGTGGGCAGGTATCTCTGTGTGTGAGAAAGAGGGAAAGGAAGAGAAAACTGAGCTCCAGAAGGGCGGCAATATCATTAGTCCTGTACCCATTAAAGTAATGCCAGCAATGAGTCATGATTCACAATGCTGTCAGCAAGAAACGGAAAAGCTATATTTAAAGTCTGGGGAAAAAAAGCCTCAGCCAAAAAGCGGAAGAGTCTAAAATAGCAGAAGGTTCACAAGGTGTGAGCTGTAGCACATATCTGCCCCAGACTGTTTGCGCAAGGGACGGTGGTGTGCCAAGACTGCAGCTGAACTGCAAAGCCCTGTTCAAAGCCAGAAAGGTACATCAAGAGAGGCCGATCTTGTCCCTTTTCCCGATGCTGACCGGAGGGTTCCTACCCTCGACTTCTCCTGCTTGTAAATCATAGAATCATAGAATCATTGAGGTTGGAAAAGACCTCTAAGATCATCGAGTCCAACTGTCAACCCAACACCACCATGTCCATTAAACCATGTCCCTAAGCGCCTCATCTACTCGTCTTTTAAATACCTCCAGGGATGGGGACTCAACCACTTCCCTGGGCAGCCTGTTCCAATGTTTAACCACTCTTTCAGTAAAGAAATTTTTCCTTACATCCAATCTAAACCTCCCCTGCCGCAACTTGAGGCCATTTCCTCTCGTCCTATCGCTTGTTACTTGGGAGAAGAGACCGATACCCACCTCGCTACAACCTCCTTTCAGGGAGTTGTAGAGAGCGATGAGGTCTCCCCTCAGCCTCCTTTTCTCCAGGCTAAACAACCCCAGTTCCCTCAGCTGATCCTCATAAGATTTGTGCTCCAGACCCCTCACCAGCCTCGTTGCCCTTTTCTGGACACGCTCCAGCACCTCAACATCCTTCTTGTAGTGAGGGGCCCAAAACTGAACACAGTATTCGAGGTGCGGCCTCACCAGTGCTGAGTACAGGGGCACGATCAAGTGTCATCAAGCTCTGTCGGATGCTCCTGCTTAACTTTGTTTCCAAACTGCATTTCTCTGATCCTTCCTCACCCCAAATCTATAGAGTACCAACTGGGATGTACAAGGTATAAGAGATGAGAGAAACAGCATTTTCTTCTCTACCTACAAGCAACAAAACTCATATGCAGCTTTTCAGGAAAAGAACAGCATAGGGCTAATGATGTTTTAAGTAGGTACCATGGTTTATTACAAATTTATCTTTATTCATAAAATGTCCCACTAGTAATATTCCTGTCTGAAGTAGGGAATGAAATATCAAATTAAGATCCAAATAATTCAGTACAGACAACCACTTCAGTACAGTCAAACCACTTTGACAAAGTGATCGGATATAATTATTTCTTATTTTAATAAAATAAAATAAAATGAAACTTCCAATAACATTGGATCATCACATCACACGTTAGAGATCCTAGAGGTGTTGTGACAGGTTATGACTTTGATATATGGCATTACTATAATTTTGCTTTTAATACATAAAGTGTGTGGATTCATTTCTAGTTTGGCTGATGGGCAAGTCAGAGGAGGCAAGAATGGAGGAAACACAACTGAACAGTCTGTTCAGGCCTTTTTACTTGGGTACAGAAACACAAGATTAACTGAAGTCCCATTAGGTCACATTTATCTCCCAATGACACGTCCCTTGTGATATCAAGGTCTCAGTGGGATCTCAGAGATAATGTTACACAACTATGAGTTAATTCTCAAGCTGTATATTCAATTTAGAATCAATGAATGTATGATGGCACATGAAAGAGGGCTATCTGGGGACGAGCCCAGGATTCAGCTCAATACAGCTGCAGCCTTTTTTGTAACCAGGTGTCTGCTGTACTAACCGAAGACTTTTGCCGAGTTTAGTTAAAGGAGTTTCTGCATAAACTGTGCTATGCATATTCCCTCCATTGTGATCTGTGATTGCTAGAGCACGTCCAATTAATCCACTGAATTCAGCAGTTTTAAAGGTTGTTTAGACTTACGTGTGCCAACTGCTTCCTTTTGTCTTGCTTACTTTGTTAAGTAATCCATCTAATTGTTTGTTACAGGCCGGGAAAAAAAGGATGCATGCTGAGGTGTCTGGGGAAGAAGGCAAGCCTTCTTGTACCACCGACTGTTTGTTTCCTGGAGCCCATGGGAAAAGCTGCAGGCAGGCCACCCCCTGCTCTGGGCTCCTAATACAGGCTCAAGATTCGTTTTAAAATGAGAAGGAAAGCATCACTGGAAGAAAAGACAGGTTAACATCTGTGCAGGAGAGAGAGACACCACCGAGCTACTGGGCAGCAGCGGAGTGTCTCCCAGCCGTGAGTTTCTTGTTGCAGAGTTGAGCCTTGAAGGTCAAACGGTGAATGAATAGTTTTCTTTTTCCTTCAGAAAAAGATGGAGAGCAATGACAGGTCTGGGAAAGGACAATTTTCAGGTGCTCCCCTTTGCTCCCTTGGCTGATGTTCAACATGCCGGGGCAGGAGGAGCTCCCAGGTACTGGAGTATGGGCAGCTGCCGCACCAGGGCTTTTAATGGGAGAAGAGCCATAGGCATCATTCCCAAAGGATGTGCTATCGATCACATCGGCACCGCCAGGCCAGGCACGGTGGGGGAGGCTGCCCAGCAGGCTCCGAAATGCCCGGTCTCCACCTCCAAAAGCCAAGGGCATTCAGGCAGGGCACAGGTGTGACTAACACGGCGTCTCAGGGCAGGGGGTTAAAAGAAATCTTGTTTAAGATATTGATTTGAATTTATAGTGCAGGGAAAGATTGGTGTAATTTTCAAAACCTTTGCAAAAGCATGCGGCATAGTTTAAATGCAAATCATTGTAATTTGCACTCCTGCTAACAGCAGCTTAGTGCGGTTGTTGCCATTCAAAGGTAGACCTGCTTAGGTGTATTACCATTAAACGGTGACAATGACATCACCTCCTTTCTTTACTGATTAACCTTTAACTTAGAAGCAAGATGACAGCCTAGAGCTATTGCAGAGAATGGGATAACAGAGCCTTTAGGAAAAATGAAATACCATTTTTTACACTTCTCCTGTATTTTTTAAGCTGTGGGAGGGTTGACAATGCTGCGTGGCAGCTTGGAGAGCTGAGCTTTCTATGAAACATGGACCTGTTGGCTCTTGGACAAGGTCTAGTTGAAGATGTCCCTGCTTATTGCGGGGGGGGGGGGGGGGGGGGGGTGTGGACTAGATGACCTTTAAAAGTCCCTTCCAACACAAACCATTCTATGATTCTATGATTCCTTGGCCCTGATATAACCCCAGTACATTGCACATGCTTAGCTGTTTGGGCCAGTTGATGAACCAGGTAATGAGGTCACATGCAAGACCAAAAAAGAAGCAAAACTTGCTCTCTCCCAATAGCGGGAAAAAAATGAGCATGCCACTTGTGAAAAGAGATGAAGGACTCCTAGGAATACTTGTCAGGCATGCCCTCTGACCTGCATAATTTGCATGCTTATATATTTATATAGTTCTCTTCTTCCAAGAATCTAAAATTTTCTGAAGCACGTGGGTTACATTACATTTACATGACAAGTAAGTTGCTAATCAATCTCTCCCAGAAGTAGAAACTTAGATATAAAGAAATAAAAAACGTTCAATTACTTAACAACAGCTTTGCATGTAGAGAAAGAATTGTGATTTAGCATTTATCAGCACTTGTCAGATACTGACATCTCTGCATATGACTCTCTTTTTTCCTCCTTTGTGAACAACTTCCTGATTTGGGGACCTAAATACTTTCAATGCCCCTGGAGGGAAGGCCGGTGCCATCAGCTTCGCTCCCTGGAGAGGAAGGCGTGGTGAAATTCTTTATTACACCATTTATTTCACAGAAATCAGAAGTAATTACCCAGAGGGACATGGCAATCTCATTAGTCACTTGACTTTTTTTGCCCACTCAACAATTTCCCCGTTTTATTTTCCCATTTATAATAATTGGTAAGGAGTGTAATATGGCCCTTTCATCCATCCTGGCACCCGCCAGCATCCAGTAATGCCTCTTTCAAGACTGCTCAAAAAGAACAAGGTTTCAGGTCTCGTAAATGCTCCCATAAGATGTGCCGGTAGCTCCTTTCCATGCTGGGTAGCACCTTTTTCATCCTATCGTGACACCAGCTGAATGTGTTACTACTCCTTTCTGGGAGACCCTTCAGGAGTCCCAAAGCACTAACAAAAAGCAGCCGTGTTGGCAACCTTTTACTGGAAAGCTTGTGATCCGTTGCTCCATGAACTCTGTCGATGGCTGAAGAAGAGCGTCCCCCTGCCCCATGCAGCCATAAAATCGATTACTGACAAGTGCTAATAATGGCTCTGGAGTTTCTTAATGCTGGGTTGCAAATACATGTATGGGTAGGAGAGATAATCTGAGACCATCTATGGTCACAGTTCACAGTTTTAATAGTTCATAGTGCTTGAGATAAAAAATAATCACCTGTCCCATAGGACATTTTGATAATAAATGGCCAAACCTTTCCTGTCTCCCGCAGACCCTGAATGTAACTGTCCCCCAGATTTACATTGCAGCCTAATGCCTGAGTCCTCAGCCTCCCTGCTCATCTCGGCAGTCAGATACAGCCAAGGTTCTTGCTGCCTCTGCCCTGGGATTTTCAATGCTTTGTTCAAATGCATCAGGAATATGTTTTGCTGTGACATGATGGACCGGTCTTTAGATCCAAGAACTCAGCAGTTTCCCCCAAAAGAAACTTTTTCTCTCTTTACTTGTTGATTTCACTATTTGAAATTCTGAATTTGCCTTACTCCAAACTGGAACATAAGAAACTGTAAATGCACTGCCATTTCATGTCTCAGGCCATTTGGTGTGCTTTTTCCTTCTGAAATAACATATTTGTAAAAACTGCAGATTTCTTTTTCCACTTTTTTTTCCATTTAATTTTCAAGTCCATTCCCTCCAACAGCTAGTTAAAGCATACCAAAATTATTTCTTTCCCTCTAAGACATTTTCCAGCTGCATTAACTGAGATTCTGCTCTACTGAGCTTCCAAAACAAGCCGTTGGTGATAAGCTTTGTGCACTGATGTCTTTTACTGTTGGTTTTCCACTTCCTTACTCACAGCTCTGCTGGAAAGTGTAAGAAATTGGGCGCTTGAAGCGATGGCCATTTAGCATCAGCTGAGGAAATCACTGTATCATGAAAAGTGGAAGAAAGACGTTATGAAGAATGAACAGACAGTTTTGCTTAGTTGGCTTTTCAACCCGAGGCTGGACAAATTAGAAATAAGAAGCATGGAGCAAAGTGGTGAGAGCCCCGATGCCTTCCAAGCTCAGCCACTCCACAGCCTGCAAATTGTTTTGTCTGGGATTTGGGGGTTTAGACTCAAATGCTCCATTTTCTTTTAATTAGCCAGCCAAATTTTTATAAGCTATATTTCTAAGAGCTGTTTTCTTGATTCAGGTGTGGTGGAAGAACATTTTCCGGCTGTGGAATCTGGAAACAGCACCAGAGATGGGATCTGGCACAGACACCTTTCAAGGACGTAGAAACGTAATGCTGGTGCTTCCCCTTGGAGATGGAGGGATTACATTCTCAAAGCAGTTTTGTGAGATGTCGTTACTTAGCTTTGATTCATAAAATGATCTGAAGATGGAAGATAGGGGAAGGAAGCCAGCAGACAGGGCAGTGACCCTCTTGCTCAGACAAGGATTCGTTGGTCCTCCAGGTTCCTGCACGAACACAAACCACCCATTGCAGAGCTGAACCATCCTCCCAAAACTCTGCCTGGTCACCTTTCAGAGCAATTTAAGTCTACAGAGGTCAACAGGCGCTTGCTATGGCTGAATGTTGTTATTATTATTTCAGTACCTAAAGCCCTCACCAAACTTTTAAGATTCAGGGCCTAAATCTTACCATTTTACCTATAAGCCAAATATAATCAAGTGTTTTACTAAGACTGAACAATCACGTAGAACAATCCAAGCTGACTTCAGTGTTGAAAGAACTGATAACTAGTGAAATGGAGCTTAAAGCTCTGTGCACATACTCTCGGTATAGGTTTCCTGAAGGTAAGGAAGCTGGGTGATAGGAGTTGGACAGAAGACCAACAAACAATGAAAAATTAGTCTTAATCTGACTGAAACAAGGCATTTTACAAAATAGTTCCCTTCATAGTGGGTTTTTTTTATTATTATTATTTTCATGTGTGGCTCAAACATCAAGTGGAAAAAGATTGTTGACTTTTGAGGCTTTTTTTTCCAGGGAGATATGAAACACTAATTTACCTCATGGGAATACTTTCAAGAAAGAAGTCAACTCAGTGAAAAATATGAGTTAAAGCCAAGAGGATGTATACAAAAACAGTATCTGGAAAAGTTAGTATTTTATTACTCTTATTGATAGGCTGTTATCATGTCTGAAATGCATATGAATTTTCTAAGACACAAAAAGATCACACTTGAAAGGATACTCTGCTAACAACAGTAATACTGCCTTTTTTCTGGTCCTCTCATTAGTTTTCTCCTTTTGCTACGTTTCACAGGAAATTGTCTGTTGCTTCCCTATGTGCTTAGCCTCACCCTTCCCACCAGATTCATTTAGTCCTTTGCTTCAGAGATCAGCTCTGCCCAGATTTCTGATCACTCTACTTTATCACTCTAAAGAGGAGAAAGACCTTTCTGGACAGCAAGTAAGGGACTATTTTGCAAAGGTAGTAACAGGAAAATAAATGTGTCTGGTTGTAAGGAAAGGAAAAGCAGAGGAGTCAGCACTCCTGGGCTCGATCAAAGCCACAGCCTTTGTGTGCATCACTGAGCACTTTATCTGCCTTATTTAGTTTCCCCATCTGTAAAATGGGAATAGAGGCCTCACAGGATTGTCCCAAATCTTCATTAATAATACTTATATGACCTAAGGATCTTTTAATCTCAGGTCACGTTTAATTACTAAACGTGTAACTAAAACATAGGAGAAATAAAAGTCAGATATTAGTAGGACAAGACACTGAAGGGGACTCTAAATCCCTTAAATCACCCCATACACTCAGTGGGATCATATAGATCTGAACGGTTCCCCACAGACATTTTCCAGTCTCCTCTCAGAGGAAGGATGCAGACACACAGCCTCCACGAGCAAGCTGTTCCAGTGTACCCATGCTCTTAAATATGGCAGAAAACATTTATTAATAACTAAAGAATCCTCCTTCACTGTAATTTAAGACTATCCATTTTTGCTCTGCCCTGAGTGGACATGGATAACGGCTTAATGCTTTGTTCTTTGCAATATGCTTTTACACAATTAAAGACTTCTCATATCTCTCCTTGGGATTCTTGTCTCGAGCCTGAACAATGCTGGTGCTTGCTTTTTCTCCTCATTAGCATGTACAAGCATTTTCTTGGGAACTGTCTAGAATAATCCTACTCTTCTGCATCACTGCCTCAGTTATTAAGGAAAGTGTGAAAAGGAGAATTATTCTCATAGTATTCCACAAATTCTTGCAGGGTTAAGCCCTCCCCAGGGTAAACGGTCTTATAAGATGCAGAGTAAATACTATGAGGATTAGTCTCAAAATGCTTCTCAACTTTGAAAACTAACATTAGTCCAAATCAGTCATAACCACGCTTGGCTTGGTTAAGTCGCTGGGTTTAAACAAATACTTTCTCATAGGAAATGATTTCTAGGAATGTAGTTTTGTCCAAATGTTCCTTGCTTATGAGAGGAATGAGTTTAAAATTTGAATAAACAGACTTTGTCCCTCTTAAGTATAAGATTATATTGTGGTACTGCTACGTACCTGAGAGACTGGATCTTATGAAACAGTAATTCGGGGAGGTCTGGATAAATTATTTAAGTAAAGGAGGTGGATAAAGGAGGAGTTTTCTTCCTGTGCAGTCATTGTTTAAGTTAGTGCTTACTTTTTTTCATTAGATAGAAACCCCATATGGGTAAATACATAGACTATTAACGGTCAAGCTTCCAAAAGAGAACCACAATAACTTTTAAACTATTCTGTTCAAAACGCCATTTCTCTTCCATGTTCAGGAAGCACCTAGAAGTTGACAGTCCCAAAATCTGAACAAGTGCTGCTGGGGTATAAAAAAACTATTAATAATAACTGGCTTCTATACATGGATCATGAGGAGGAAGCACAGCCATCTGCAAAGCTTTCTGGAGACCTGATTTTTTTCTATGTCGTAAATTAGTTGGGTCTCTTTTAAAGCCATGTTCTTATTCTGAAAAATGTCCATGTGCGTATGGGGGAGAGCTAAGAACAGGAATAATTTGACTTACCTGTTTCATGACCCTAAATTCCTGACATTTATAAACTTACTTGGTTTCTCTTTAGTTTTTCAAATGCATGGGACTTAAATTGATAGCAACATAAGGGCATGCAATACTGAACAATAAGCAAGCAGCAACAAGAACACTTGACTTTTAGAGCAGAGATTAATATATGTTCTCCTTAGCTGGAAATTGCTCTTCTGACAAATTTTCTATGGCTATTTTTTCACTGCTATATTGTCTTTTTTCTGAGGATGTAAGAGTCTTTCCTCGTTATTCTAAGAATTCTTATATTGATCTGGAGCCAGTAGGAATAAAACCTTCCTTGAATGAATGTCTGTTCCCCTGGGACAGCAGCAAAGCAAAGGTTTTGTCATATAACAAATTGGAGAATAAAGACAATTTTTTAAATTCTGGTTTAGCACATCTTACTAGAAGGGTGCTCATTGTTATCTTCTTTCTATAGAGTCTTCATTTTCTTTCAAAATATTTAGTTTTAGAAAATGAAAGAAAAGAAAAATTGAACATATGCAAAAGAAAATTACATTAAGTTAAACATAGGTACTACGCATTTATTTGCATAATTATTGTATTGTGTAGTAAAATGTCTTATCAACTGAGCTTCTCTAAATAAAAGAGCAAACCCACGTCTACAAACATCATAAAGGAAGAAGGCACTGATCCCAGTTCCACTAGAGAGGTTGTTTTTTCTAATTAGTTGAAATTTAGCATTTCTTCAATGTTTCCAAGCACACTTTGAAATTCGTTCATTCTTTTCCTTTGGAGGAATTTGAGGCGCTGTGCCAGGGGACCTGGTACCTGGTACCTACACTTCACAGCAGGCATAAGAGAGTATCAATACATAAAATGATTCTTCTGACTACTTCCAGCATGAAATAAACGGTGTGTTATTCTGGATCACCATTACTGACAGACCACAGCTGCCTTCCATCTTCTGGGTGTTTTGGCTTCTCCACTGTAACCACCCGCCCAGGACCTTCCTTTTTATCATCTCAGCAAGACCTTAATGTACATGAGTAGTGAACGCATACGACCACAGAAACCTCTACCTTTCAAATCCTTCTCAAGATTGAAATTTGTTACTCTTTTTCAGAAGATGTACCTGAAATAAAAAAGCATGAAGAAACTAACAGTAAAAGAAAAGAGAATTTTTAAACAGACATCTCCTGGACAGCCAGAAGGATTGTTCCAGCAGGGCACCTGGGTTACAGCCACTTGACGCCAATTCAAGAATTACACTGGCTGTCCAGCGGCTTGAGAGAAAAAACTTCTGAAGTTCACATTATTATACCACAAAGAAATTTACTGCAGACTGCAGACCCAGCAGCCAGCTGAACCCATGTGTGCTGGCCCGAAAGCCCGAGACACAAAAATTCCACTTCTGCTCTGAGATGTAAGTGATAGACAAAGGTTTTCTGTTCTGATAAAACTACACATTTTCAAAAATTTGATAGTATTTCTTCAAGCCTGTTCATAACGTACATTTTCTAGATTTCCAGTTAAGCTATTTAATTATTTTTGCTAGTCCCCCGGTTGAAACCTGCAATTCTCCTCAAAACGAGTTGTATAAGGGACCTGGTTATACAGTTTAACAGCGATGCTTGAGTTGACAACGTCATTAAAGCTGAGTGTGAAAGTCTGCACTGTAATATTGCCCTAACACCAATGATTTGCAGTCCTGTAATATTCAGTCTCATAAGATGCTTCCTCATGTTGTCCCATAAGTGAAAATAAGATTCATTTTCCTCCTCCCCAGGAACTGTGAAGACCAATGATTCCTGTTATACTTTATAAAATGTTGTTAATAGCATCGCAGTTTGCTGTAAGAAAATGACTCATCTGAAGCTGCTGCCTGAACATACGCAGAAGACAGAAGTCTCATACCCACATGAGCAGAAAGGGTATGTCTCCTTCTGCTAAATTTGGGTGAAACTGGACACACTCGTAAGGTACCAAGGTGGGAATGTGCAAACTAAGAGGAAACCAAGAAGAAGGTGTTGTCTCTGTCCAAATGATCTGTAAAACACTTGCGCCTCTGCACATCTAAGACTGCAGATACCAGAAACTGATTTCTGATGAGGCTGGGTGTCTTTTCTAACCTAACCTGCCTCCAGCAAGACTAATACCTGGTGTTTTGGAGGAATGAGCAGATACAGATGGAGAATAATTTAAGAAGAAAACCTTAAAAATCTTTACAATCCTGTTATCCAGAAATAGGTTTCTCACCTGAAACACAGATTTTTCAATTTCTTTTGAAAGTCTTGGGCTCTATTTCTTTTCATTATTTTATTACTAATGTCTCTGTGACTGAACATTTTTATTGTCCATGTAAACGTCCATCCCATTACTGAAACATGCTGAAGTCTGACGCGTGATATGCTGGGTCTGGGGCTTAAATGAACAGGTACTTTCAGCTATACACAGGTTTGCCCGAGTTCCCATTTACTTTTCATTTTACAAAAAGGACTATTGTTTATTAAGCAATACCTTCCTCCTTTTTTTTTTTTTGTTTACTTCCAGGAAAAAAGACCCCAAAAAATGCCAGACTGGTCCAGACCTATTAAAAACTGCCAAAACAGTAATAGCCCATATGTGTATCAGTCTCAAATCTATACCCAGCTGATGTAGTCCCAGGGTGGCCCAAGGCATTGACAGTACGCCAGGCATATTGTCAGGTTCAAAGCCTCTCTCTGAACCGAGCTGATTTTCAGCCATCTGGGTTCCCATTTAGATGCAACCAAAGTTGAAAGACCATCTGCACTGCAAGATGCTGGAAATGAAAACTAGAGTTAGTTAATATGACAGCAAATCTGTAATAGTTTTTACAATGGACCATCAAGTGCTGGATTATCTTAGGATCAGTTTAACTGAGGGTCCCCAGCTGCTGTGCTGACCAGGGAGGTGAGCTGATCTGGGATCAGACCCCAGATGTCATTTTTAATGTCAGTATAATAACTACGGAACCGTTTTGGCCAGCTGTACTAGCACTGAGAAACATCCTACTCCCCATAAAATAAAGGGACTACATGGTAAGTAAGGTACCACTCTGCATGGCACAAATTAAATACAGGAAAGACTGAACACAAAAAAACACCTTTTTACTGTGAGGATGGTCAGACACTGGGGCAGGCTGCCTAGGGAGGCTGTGGGGCTCCATCCTTGGAGATGCTCAAACCCTCCTGGACACATCCCTGAGCGCCTGCTGTGGGGACCCACTGGGAGCAGGGTAGACAGAGACCCCAAGCTCCTGCCACCCTGGCTCCCCAGGGGTCTGTGACTCTGTGAGCAGTGACATTTGGTCTTACATGGCTAGGGGTCCCCATTTTAAGATAAATGTGTGTAACACTGGAAGTTCAGGTTTTTGGAAGAAAAGAAACAAAATCACAGAGGGCTTGAGATGGAGGAAACATTCACATTTTAATTAACCAAAAAAATAGGGCAGTCACACTCCCACTGACATTCTTTTTTCAGATCTTTTATCAACCAGAGTTAGTCAGCTATTTTTATCATCAGGATGCAAAAGCAACACTGGAGGTGCAAAGTGGATGGGCAAGGATGTATAATTTATACAAACAAGAAAAAAAAAGTGCTCAAACCAAGGAGAAAAATACGCTGTGTTCCTCTCACAATTACCTTTTTCATTTCCCCCTCCTCCCCCCATTGTGACAGAGGTCTCTCCATCTTCTGTAATAAAGAGAAGGTGGGGAAAGAGAAAGGTGGAGCTGTCATTTCAGTTGCACTGCTGAACTGGGGATTGCAGTGGGAGGAGAAGGCTCTGCACTGAGAGAGATAAAGTCAAAATGAAGTACAGCCTGGCATCTAGATGAGACATTTTCTTTGTTTAACCTGTAAAAAAGATCAGGCAGGAAAGGATAAACTGAAAGTCTTGTGATTTTTTTTGTTAAGTTGATGAAAGAGGAGACAAAAATATTTGTGTGATGTTAAAAACAGGAACCTTGGCAAGCTGGTCTTGATTGACAGCAGATTTTGAGATATCTAGAAATGATGAAATATGAGAACATTGCTGCTTCACAATGGTGCTATATTACATTTTTGCTTTCTACCTGCGGTATTTTGGTCATGTGCCAGAGAGCTGTTTGTCCATCTCCTCGGCAGTTTGGGACCTCTCGGAGCTCTGGGCTGACAGCACATTGTGCTTGCAACACAGGGAAATGCTTTTTCAGCTCCTCAGACACTTCAGAAGCAGTATAAGGTAGCCTTATCACTGTATATTGTCACTTATATCACTCAGTGATTGTCTTATATCACTGTGTGCTAAGGCTTGTTCAAGTACAGGCACAGGAATAGAGAGGAAAGGCTGAGGTTCTGCAGAATGGCTTTAGCCCAGGTGCCCTGACAGAGCCAAAAGCCCCGTGGTTATCCTCAGAGTTCAGGATCAAACATTTAGACACTTCTCTGGATATTTTTATCAATCGGTCAGGCTTGGCAGAGTGAACTCGGCGTGCACCTGAGACACTCTCCGCCTGAGCTGCCCTTCCCATTTTTCAAAAGTGTCCAAGGACAGAGGAGGGATGACAAACAGTGGCGTCTTGCAGCTGATACACTGACATGCACCTGCTTTTAATTAGTCTGATGATGGTACACAGGAAGCAGCAGAGAAGAGCGCATTCAAGGGAAGCAGTCTTCTAACTGGTGAGAGATTTCTAGTTTTAAGGAACTGCCAGCAGGAGATGGGTGAATTTTCCTTGGCATGGTGCAAGTCACAACAGTGCCTCGCGGAAGACAGACTTGAACAGTATTAATGACCATGAACCTGATTCTGATCATGAACCTGCACCACCTTTGCAGCAAGATAAATCCCCTTATTTCAGCTAAGAAATACACCTATTTCTGATTCCCTTCACTAGCCCTGGGAGGTGACTCCCCCCCAGCCTGCGCCTGTCACCTATGGGTGTCCTACAAATGCTCTGATCAACCAGATGACAGTCAGGGATGAACTCGACTGGGGCTGGACTGGACCGCGTGGGTGCCACCCAGCATCACTGTGGACTGTTGCTTATTTCATTCAGATTAAGACTCTTTCAAACTTTATTTGTTCATCTGTTTTCTCTAAGTTCAAACTGTACCACAATTGAAATTAATATTTGAGATTAGGAACTCAAAGACATTTCCTGCAGATATAGTATTATCATCACTGTTTATTTTTAATATATTCTGCCTCGTAACAGGTGCACTCACAAAGCTATTCCTCTTCAAGTTTGCTGAAGCCTTCTCTGTGGATCACAGAAAAACTCCACAATCCCTCAGAAACTACAATTACTAATTTTATGGTTTACCTATGACTCACTTCCTGAGTCTCATACCTAATACTAAAATACTAAACATGAAAGACTCGTAGCTGAAATTGATTTTTTAAGCTACAAATTACACAAAACATGGTTTTTAATTGGATGTGCAAGAGAACATTTGCAACAACAACCAAAATAAATAGTGTTTAAAAATAACTTTCCTATACAGAGTAATTCCTTTGAAGCAAATAGTCTGAATGCAATAACATAAACTTAGCATTTATATATTTATTTCTTGATTTGTATCACTTTCTAACGTGGAAAAAGGTATAATTTTACTTTGGATCTCATAAAATACAGGCAGAGGGAGGTTATATGACTTGCTCTGTATCACACAAAGTTAATAGCAGCCTAGAACTGAGCAGAACTGCATTTTTCCCACCTGCAAGACTTGTCCTTGCCCTACCATTAGGCTTTGGCTGTTGAAATTGCAGCCCTACCTTAGTCAATAGAAAGCTGTTACCAAATTAATGAAGCCTGCCTCTGGTTCCTGATGAGAACACAAGCCCCAGATTTCAGATGCAACTTTGCAGAAGGTCACAGCAAAGGCTAAAAACAATAATTTGGAAAGTATAAAAGCAGATGACGCTGAGTGAATGTGAAAAGAAAGTATGTTATCATTAACAAGACGGGAAAAAAGGTCAATAGATATGAAAGTACCCCAGAGAGGTGGGAATCCCTGCTATTCGCTGTGAAAACAGCTCTGAAGACATCTGTTCCCTGGTTTTCCCAGAATACATGTTAAAGAACCCAGCCAGTGCCTGGCTGATGGGAAGCACTGGCTGCACACAGGGCGGGTGGGTGGATACTCCCGGGTGGGTGAGCAGCAGCTGCGGGACCGTGGACTGCACTGAAATACAGTCGTGGCTCAACACCGTACTGGGGCACACACAGCAGGGAAGGCACGGGCTTTGGAATAATAGCTGTAAAAGAATAAAAGCATCTTTTCACAACTAAAACAATTAACAATTGTTAATTAACCATTAAAATTATCAGTCTTAAAGATCTGTAAGGTTAAGTGCAATCAATATTTATTTGATTACACCGAGCAGGGTCAGGAGTCTCAGTGCACCAGCATATTTGAGGAATTATCTTAGAAAGAAGAAATGGTAAATACTACTCACTTTGAAACTACATTCTAAAATGCTGGCTGCATGATGGGGAAGAGCACTTGAAAGGTGCAGGGAAGATGAGTAAAATGATAACTGCAAACAAATGTGAGCTTTAGAAAGAAAGAGAAAAAGATAAAAAAGAGAAAGAGAAAGAGAAAGCAAGGAAGCAAGCAAGAAAAGGAAATTAAAATAAAAAAGAAAGAAAAAGAAAGAAAGGGGCTCAGAAAAGAAGTTCAGTTTTCAGGCTTATGCTCACCATCTTCCAACAGTCCTGAGCCCTCATCCTCCACCCATCAACCTTGGGCGTAGCTTTTCATTTCAGCCACGCCTCAGTTCTCTGCTCACTTATTCCTCATATATATTACACATGCCAGAAAAAAGTTTTGCCAATGTATAAACTTTTTTCTTGACTTTCTTGGTTTTAGCTAGTCCCCTTTAATTTTGAACATTTCTTTACCATCTTATGGATGACTTTTTTCCTTCAAAACCAAGAGGACAAATACCCTTTATTTTGCAGAGTGCTCTTGCTGTTGCTGTTGGATGCTGCTGCACCCTGCCATGTGCCAGGCTCACTGCACACCCCACCATCGGCTCCGTCCGTCTCTTTTGCTGGGGATTCAACTCGAGGGGGCAACCCACACCTTCCCTTCTGTGCAGCTTTAATCCCCCAGCTGCAGCCTCCACTGACCTGTACCCGTCATGCTGCTAATGTACACAGAATTGTAACAGCTGTACATTCATGGATACCGTGCTCTGCTTTGGCCTAATAACAAGCAGATGGACATCTTTGGAAGTAAAGATGTGACCTACTGCCACCTCTTTCTACCAAGGTATAAAGCTACAGTACTGCTCAACATCCTTAACACAGAGATAACAAACGGCTAGGCTCAACAGCTCCAAGCCCTTGGTTTGTGTTCCCCTCTCCAGGGATACAAATATATTCAGGACAGGTTTTCCCCGGACAGCCCCAAGGGCCGCGTGTAAGGCTGCAGGACATCATCGGCAGGGATGTACCTGAGCTGGCTGCAGTCTGCTCTCGCACCCACGTCTTCATGTCTGGCACAACAACCCTCTGGAGCTGTCACGTGCACCCATGTCACGGCCAACACGTCTTTCATACCCATTACTTTATTAATGACTTGCTGGAAGGAGAGAGATCCACTGGAGACACTGATCTTACCAAAATGAGAGTAATTTTTATTTATCCTTTCTGCAATTTACTTTTTCTACACTTCTGCTGGCACTGTTGCTGTTCTTCCGATGGGCGGGCAACAGCATTTCTGAAGGCATAGTTGCTCTATGCGAGGCAGTCATCATGCAACAAGGAGTCTCTGTATTTAAAGCAGCCAACCCAAAATGTGAGAGCTCCACAACCTGGGCAGGTCCCCAGCCCTTCTCTCCCTGTGGAAGGCTCGTACAGCATCCTGAGGATGTTCGGGTGAAAAAGGCAGAGGTTTGGCTAGGATGTGCCACTCCTTTTCCACCCCACACTGCAACGGGGGGGATGCGGTGGCTGCACAGCTCAGGGGCAGCCTCAGCACTGACGGCCACCATTGGGGTTTGCCCTGGGGAGAACGGCGAGTGTCTGGCAGCCGTCGCTCTCCAGCGTGGATGTGTCACCACCTGTGCACTCTGCTGAAGGCTGCCTGTCACCAGTGGGAAAGTCAGCTGCTGCAGAAACCAGGTGTTCACAAAGTAGGAGTCTTTAAGACAAACTGACTTGCGTACTTTAACCCATGACAAATAATTCATTTCTGAGGCTAATGATGCAAAGCTCCTCAGAGAAGGAAAATCCACATTTCTTCCAAAACTGAACTTTGTTATACAGTGCCATCAGAAAAGTATAATTAAAGTACTTACATGCTTTCACCCTGGTTGTAAAGCAGCAGAGGTTTCAAATGTCAATTAAAACTCTGCCTGGAACCTGGAGACCAGCTAAGCTGCCCCAGGGTAATTCGGATGCTAGAAGCAATGGTTAAGTAAAGTCTTCTCGATTTCATGTGCTCCCGTTCATTTCCCACAGTGGTTCAGAGAGGGCACTGGTAGCCCTAAAATGCCTGTGAGGCAACGTCCTGCCGTCAACTGAGAAAATCCAGTGTCTAAAATGTCGCTTTGCCCAGACCACTAGTCCTGCTGCTCTCTATCGAGAAAAGCTCACGTTTGCTGCAGCTCCCCGGTAAGGTCCTGCACGCTCTGGAGCAGCAAAACCAGACCAGTAACAGAGTTTTATTGAAAGGATCCTGAGTCAGACCTTGTTACTCGTGGCTATGCTGCTTACAGCACCTAAAGAGCTCGGATACAGCTCCTCCTGCTATGCCCCACCGCATGGCAAGCTTGTGTCCGTGCCTGAGGACTTCTGGATGAATGACGGCAGCCACAGACACTCCTACCTGCAGCCCTGAGAATGAGCAAACTCAGGTCAGCATCGGGCTGTTTGAGATGTTTCTCCTGTTTTTCAAACCGTTGGTGCACAGGGCAGCATCCACAGGGATGCTACAACACCCCTGTGCAGAAGGGACAGGACCGAAGCAGTAACGCTCCCACTGCTCCCACCAGCCACTGCCCACAAACCAATGTCCTCAAACAATCATGCCAGAAGAGATCAGTCGGTGGACTGGTCCATCGTCACAATGCTCTGTCCACTGATTTGGTCCATATCCAAAATACGCACGTTTGGGTCATTGATTTCCTGCCCAACACTACTCTTGTTCACCTGGTGGGATGTTAGCATGGCTCTCTAATCATAGCAGGTTATAAGAGCACACATTTTCATCCAAAAATACCACATTTGTACTTTTCTTAGTTTTCCATGACACTACATCTCAATTTTACACTACAGGACGAGTTACACTTTTTTCTCCTTTTGCCAGAGTTTAGAGTGGAGGCTTCTGCACAACACTTTGCATCACTAAAATGAAGATTGTTTCAGAATCCAAAGGTATTTTAAGTCCTTAAATTGTGATCACTATCTTTTAAAATAAATTAAAAAAACCACATAGAAGAGAAAAATCTACCTGGACATAGTTTATACATCATATACAGAGACACTTGTGAGTGTTCAGTATCTCTGAGAATAATATAGAGAGGTGATATTTTCTTCTAAATCAAAACAAACAAAAGAAGCCTTGAAAGGACCTGATCCACCACTCTTTGAAGTCAAAAGAAAACTCTCACTGACTTCAGTGAAGCTGGATCAAGCTCAAAGTGTGCATATTTCTGTTTTCGTGAGTCGTGTAAACTCCATCTGTTTTCCAGTCCCTGTGGAGAAATGCCATCTTTCTGTTTTCATTATTCAGTTTGCTCTCTCTGTTGTAGTTTGTACTCAACTCTACCAGTTTTACAAAACATAGTATTTTATGGTGCAGTGCTCAGCTGTCTCACAGAAGCCTCGGTTCCTATGGCATGACTGACATCAAGCACTTTTTTAATTAAAAAGAAAACATTATTACATCATAACCACCTCTTCTCTTTTTACTCTGAAGAACAGGATCCTGCTCATGGGAGACAGCACAATACAGAGCTCTTGAAATTTTTATTTCACGTGTGTGCTACCTCCCCGATTTATGCAGGAGATTAAATGTGCCCGAGATGCTCGTCTCTTCCATCCTGATGGCAGGCTGAGCCCAGGGACATGTCCCACGGCACATCCCAATGGAAGCAGTTCCATGCAGGACCTTCACTGTCCAACTGGTGCCCATGCCCATACCTGTGCCCATGCCCGTGCCCTCCCCAGCCCTAACCCGCACTGATGGAGGTCTGGACTGCCTGAAAGGGCAACAGAGAGGTGTTGCAATGGGGCACTTCCAACTACCTAGCAGATACTTTGCCCACACTGACCAATTTTGACACAGCCAAGGGTAAATTTCCTTCAGAAACACAGAGGCAGATTTCATCAGGAATTTTTGCTCATCTTAAGACAGCAGTACCAAGGTAGGCTTGTTGGTTAATCACCTCAAGCCTAATTACATTGACTATGGTGGAAGGTTATAAAGGTGACCAGAGCTAGTTGAAAAGTGGTTTCTGTCTTCTGAAGGTGGCTGTCGAGGCCAAAGTCCTTCAGGGGCACTACAGATGATCTAAGACAAAGCTGTAGGTCCCCTATAGCCACTGCAACCATTCCGCAGATGTTAGCAAAGAGACTTTCAGATGATGGCTTCAGCATCATTGACTTCAAAGCCCACAGTGGCTAATTGTGTCATCACGTATATCCGTGAGTTTTGTAATGGATGCACACAAGCAGAGAGGCTGAGGTCAACCAAAAAGCTGAAGAAATGAGATACAGCATCACAGACCTGCCTGCATCATTTGTGGCAACAAAACTTATCTGAAAGAAATGTTTTCTGTTATGTGGTCTTCCACGTTCCTGTGAAAAGAGTGAAGTCTACTGAAGACTTCAGAAGTCCAGCTGACTGGCAACAGTGATTAATTTAGTCAAATTAACAAAGACACTGGCCCATATATTATCTATGCCCACAAGTAAGAGATGACAGTAATACCTAGCTCTTTTATGGCACTTTTCATTGGCAAATGGTGAAGTGTTTCCACACCGGGGACCAGCAGCACAGCGAAAGAGAATGACATTTTTAAGGTAACAAAGGCAGTGGCCAGATGAAGCAGGATTTTGCCATGCCAGGGCACTACTTTAGCCTTAGGACGCACCTTTGGATGTGAAGCTTTTGCACCCTGGCAGCACTTCCCTATCTGCTGCAGAGACTCCGCGGGATCAGCAAACCCTCACCCTGCAGGTGTTTGGCACTACCAGTGCCATCCCATCCTCTTGGCAGCAGCAGACCAAGGCATTAGCTCTGGGAAACACACAGTCCTTGATCATGACCTACCCTTGCCTGGAAGGCAAAACTAACTCAAGGAGCTGTGGTTACACAAAGCATATTAGCCCTAAGAAACCAGTTAGGTTCTTCATTATTGATAGAACGGAATAAGAAGAGAAAGCTTCATAGTAATCAAATCAGTGAATAAGGCTGTAGTTCACTACTTCAGTTGCGTATTAACAAGTGAAATCTTGCCTAGATTGTGATTTGAGAAGGATTGCTCTTATAATTTTGAAATACTTCTTAAAAGAAAAATTAAAATAGAGGCCTAACAGGAAATTTATATACCATTCTCATTTTCAATGACAGTATGTAAAAAATATTTTGCTATCTAGGCAATTTTGAACATTTCAAAAATTTTCATTCAAACACTGGTCTTTCAAAGGTCAAGCAAGGATATAATAATAATTACTCGTCCTTGTGGGTAAAGCAAATTAGTGCATCTCTAAGTACTCTCAGTTCTCTTGCAAAGTCTGTTCTTTATTGTTGTTAAGATGAAAGACTACAGCACATGCCCCTTTCCAAACAGTCTTAATATATAGAAAAATTAAATATTGCTTTCCACAATTTGAAGATATTCAAACTGAGATACAGAGAGAAGGAAATAAGTTATCCCAGATGTGAGTCCACCAGAAGCAGATTCCTTTACATCTGTGTTTACATCATTCCATCCAACAGTATTTCTGTGCACAGTAATGTTTATATGTTGCCATGTAAGAGAACATAATATTGAGGTCAGTCACTGCTAAGAATTGTGATAGTACTTGGGGATTCACTAAACAAACCTACTAGATCATGTGGAGGGGTATTGCAAATTGCTCAAACCAGCATATTTTAGCTCTTTATTCATTTTAGATTACTAAAGTATGCTGAAATAGTGTTTTTATAGTATAATGTGTGCTGTAAAGACACATTAGTATACTTTGGCTCTAATGAATACAACAAAATACTGAAAGTTTTATCATGAAATGAAAGACTGAATTTTCAAGTGAATGAAATAATGCACATTAGTGCAAAATAACATAGTAAATAAGACATCAGCAGTCTCCTTCCATTAGGCTTTTTAAGACATGCTGTCAACTGGTGACCAAATGCAAGTGCCTGCTCTCGATGCTCATTAGAATTACTGACCAGGGCCACCACAGCAGCATCTCATTCATCACCAGATCTCCTCCGCATCCATGCCCAGAGAAAACAAGGTTAGGTTTCCTCTGATACCTTTGGTAAAGTACAGTGACCAGACCCAACAGCCACGAATTAGCCCAGAGCAGACAGGCATGGAAAACCTCTGAAGTCCGAAGAACAGCGAAAAAGAAATAATATTAGTGGAACTGCACTTACATCTGTGAAAGCTCTAGACTAAAAGCACAAAAAAACCCCTTGCAAGCAATTGTCTGCATCAGTTGGTGCTGGCAAAGATTGATGACAATGATAACTATGATGAATTGATGCTGTAATCATGAATATATGAAGTTTTATGAGGAGACAACAAATGTGTCACTATTTATACACATCTGAGAAAGCACTACCATATTCTTTCAAATTATCTGCAGCTTCAGAAATGAGTCATTAATGCAGCTCTGCCTTTTGATAATGTTTTGCGCAATGTAAATGCTTTTGCACCTGCAGACCATCTAGAATTCCATAATGAAATTAGGCTTAAAGACCCAAACGTTATTGAAAAGTATTTAAATCCTTTCTCTTGTTTGGTAGAAGACATTCTCCAGGAAGAAAAAAAAAAAAAAAAACCAAACATTTTTATCCTGCAAAACTTTTAAATCACATTCTGCAAGACCTATGTAGGCTGAGGCTGTAAAGCTGAACAAAAATACAGATGTGAATAGATTTGGTTTTGACTTACTAAACTTGTACACAATTGAGTAAGAAATTGCAATGTTTGCTGATATGGGCGCTGGAAACACAGTTTACATACAAATAAATTCTGGATACTATCAGACAATACTAATGCAGGTATTTAATCAGCCCTAGAATTAGGAAAGCATATAAACGTGAGCACCACGTGGACCAGTGATGATCTGATATTCCTCCCACACCCAAGTTCCACTGAATCTCTGAAAATTTCAGGTCTGCCAGGAGCCCTCGAGCAGGTCCTCACACTGCAAAATGCAGGATACTGTTATACCCTCCCCAGAGGGGCAGTACACACCCAGACATAAGCTCTGACATACACCGAACTGCCTGGCTGGTGCTGGGGATGCACGGGGACACAAGAGGCATGGCAGGAGCAATTGAGTAGGAAGGCAATAACGATCAATCCAAGTAATTGAACAGGAAGGCTCCACCAGCGCTGCACCATAATTCTGACAGTGAGCTATTGTGGAGGTGGGTGGTTTTAACAGATGTAAAAAGAGACCCTAAAAACAAGTGAGTAAACAAAAGCTCCCTAAGATTTTTTGCAAAGTGAAGTGGTGTTTGGTCAAGTGTTTTCAACAAATTTTAATTCAGATGATTAATTCATTTTGCTCTATGGCTCCATTTCCCTCTCTGTTGTGCAGTGTTGACCCAGAGGGGTTAAAGAGCTGTGAGGGCACAGCCAGGGACGGCTCCATCCCCCTGCTGCGGGCACTGCTTCAGGCATCTCTGGGTTTGCAAATGATGACGAGCAAAACACCATGTGGACACCTACCAAAACACATCTGAACATGCAAACGGCCTGCTCCGGCACCAAAGTGCCAATGGAGCTGACTTCAGTCGAGTCTGTGCAGTGTTTCATGAATCAAGGACAGTATCATCATAAAACAGCATAAATTTCAATCATCATTATAATTATTAATAAGAATAAAGGCACCATTGGCCTGAATGTCTGAGGGAATAGACAGATGATACTTGTGCCTCCAAAATATCACCGTGATCCATGTGTATTTGATATAAATATCTTGAGGAGCTTTGTATTTATGCAATTACTGCCTAAATATCAAAACTAAATCCACTGACACTTAATGTATGTTGGCCTGCAGGAGATTTATCAGGTTTACACTTAAGGCCAGACTAGAATCATAGAATAGTTTGGGTTGGAAGGGACCTTTAAAGGTCGTCTAGTCCAACCCCCCTGCCGTGGGCAGGGACATCTTCAACTAGATCAGGTTGCTCAGAGCCCCGTCCAACCTGACCTGGAATGTTCCCAGGGATGGGGCATCCACCACCTCTCTGGGCAACCTGGGCCAGCGTTTCACCACCCTCAGCATAAAAAATTTCTTCCTTATATCTAGTCTAAATCTACCCTCTTTTAGTTGAAAGCCATTCCCCCTTGTCCTGTAGCAATAGGCCCTGCTAAAAAGTTTGCATCTTATTATGCAAACTTATGGCCATTATAAAACAGGGCCATCTGTTTTATAAGCCCCCTTTAAGCACTGATAGGCTGCAATAAGGTCTCCCCGAAGCCTTCTCTTCTCTAGGCTGAACAACCCCAACTCTCTCAGCTTTTCTTCATAGGAGAGGTGTTCCATCCCCCTGATCATTTTCGTGGCCCTCTTCTGGACCCGCTCCAACAGGTCCAAGCCTTTCTTATGCTGAGGGCTCCAGAGCAGGACGCAGTACTCCAGGTGGGGTCTCACCAGAATGGAGTAGAGGGGCAGAATCACCTCTCTCGACCTGCTGGCCACGCTTCTTTTGATGCAGCCCAGGATACGATTGGCCTTCTGGGCTGCGAGCGCACATTGCTGGCTCCTGTCCAGCTTTTCATCCACCAGCACCCCCAAGTCCTTCTCGGCAGGGCTGCTCTCAATCCCTTCATCCCCCAGCCTGTAGTGACACCAGGGGTTGCCCCGACCCAGGGGCAGGACCTTGCACTTGGCCTTGTTGAACCTCATGAGGTTCACACAGGCCCACTTCTTGAGCTTGTCCAGGTCCCTCTAGATGGCATCCCATCCCTCTGGTGTGTCAACCGCACCACACAGCTTGGTGTCATCTGCAAACTTGCTGAGGGTGCACCCCATCCCACTGTGTCATTGATAAAGATATTAAACAGTACTGGTCCCAGTACGGACCCCTGCGGGACGTCACTCGTCACCAACCTCCATCTGGACATTGAGCCGTTGACCACTACCCTCTAGATGCGACCATCTAACCAATTCCTCACCCACCGGACAGTCCACCCATCAAATCCATACCTCTCCAGTTTAGAGGGAAGGATGTTGTGGGGGACCGTGTCAAAGGCCTTACAGAGGTCCAGATAGATGACATCTGTAGCCCTTCCCGTGTCCACTCATGTAGTCACTCCATCATAGAAGGCCACTAGGTTGGTCAGGCAGGACTTGCCCTTGGTGAAGCCGTGCTGGCTGTCTCGAATCACCTCCCTGTCCTCCACATGCTTTAGCATAGCTTCCAGGAGGATCTGTTCCATGATCTTCCCAGGCACAGAGGTGAGACTGACTGGCCTGTAGTTCCCTGGGTCTTCCTTTTTTCCCCTTTTAAAAATGGGGGTTATGTTTCCCCTTTTCCACTCAGTGGGAACTCCTCCGGACTGCCACAACTTCTCAAATACGATGGATAGTGGCTTAGCAACTTCATCCGCCAGTTCCTTCAGCACCCACAGATGGATCTCATCGGGTCCCATGGACTTGTGCACCTTCAGGTGCCTTAGATGGTCTTGAACCTGATCTTCTCCCACAGTGGGCAGCTCTTCATTCTCCCAGTCCCCGCCTTTGCCTTCTATGGCTTGGGCGGTGAGGCTCGAGCACTTGCCAGTGAAGACCGAGGCAAAAAAGTCATTGAGTACCTCTGCCTTCTCCCTGTCCCGGGTAACCAGGTCTCCCGTTTCGTTCCAGAGAGGGCCCACATTTTCCCTCGTCTTCCTTTTATCCCCAACATACCTATAGAAGCTTTTCTTGTTGCCCTTGATATCCCTGGCCAGATTTAATTCTATCAGGGCTTTAGCTTTCCTAACCTGATCCCTGGCTGCTCAGACAATTTCTCTGTGTTCCTCCCAGGCTACCTGTCCTTGCTTCCACCCTCTGTAGGCTTCCTTTTTGTGTTTGAGTTTGTCCAGGAGCTCCTTGTTCATCCATGCAGGCCTCCTAGTTTTTTTGCCTGACTTCCTCTTTGTTGGGATGCATCGCTCCCGAGCTTGAAGGAGGTGACCCTTGAATATTACCCAGCTTCCTTGGGCCCTTCTTCCCTCCAGGGCTTTGTCCCATGGCACTCTACCAAGCAGATCCCTGAAGAGGCCAAAGTCTGCTCTCCTGAAGTCCAGGGCAGTCAGCTTGCTGTGCGCCCTCCTCGGTGCCCTAAGGATCTTGAACTCCACCATTTCACGGTCACTGCAGCCCAGGCTACCCTTGAGCTTCACATTCCCCACCAGCCCCTCCTTGTGGGTGAGAACAAGGTCCAGCATAGCATCTCTCCTCATTGGCTCCTCTACCACTTGGAGAAGGAAGTTATCATTGGCACATTCCAGGAACCTCCCAGATTGCTTATGCCCTGCCGTGTTGTCCCTCCAACAGCTGTCGGGGTGGTTGAAGTCCCCCATGAGGACCAGGGCTTGTGAGCATGAGGCTGCTCCTGTCTGTCTATAGAGGGCCTCATCCGCTCGCTCTTCCTGGTCAGGTGGCCTGTAGCAGACCCCCACCATAATGTCACCGTAATGACTACTCTGTGAATGCAAGGCTACCTGGTTTTCCTGTTAAAATATTGATATTATGGAAAGCCATTGTTGCACAGGGGTTTTAATGAAACATGGCTGCATTCTATGTGTGACAGAACCAGACCTTCCGGACACACGTCGGCCATACCTGCAGCACTGACATACGTCAGACTCCTACATTTTTAAAATAATATTAGTGTTTGCATGGCTATAACCTCTTTTTTACTTCCTATCTTATTTCTAGAAGAGAATTTAATGTACTATTTATGCATAGGTTTTTTACAGACAGAAAGCACAAATATCACATTTTCTTGCTTGAAAGTAACAAAAAATATCAATGTATATGTATAATACCCCAAACTAACAAAACATATTAGTAAAATCCAGAAATTTAGTGAAAGCCAGAATATATGTATCCTTCACAACTTATTGTAATCTCTTTATTACCTTACCATGGTAAGGTAATAACTTAATCACTTAAACTTTGATGACCTTATAGGGAACAGCTTAGGAACCAACATTTTGCAGTGTTTTTCCTTCATGTTGCCCAATCATCCAGTGTTTAAAATCAGACCCACCTTCTTCTCTCCAGTTAGAGGAATGAGCATCAGTTTAGAAACACAGTGCTTCTTGGTCCCCTCCTGGTAAAAAAGACCACCATGTCACCCAACAAGACACCAAATAGGCTGCTCCTGCTTTTTTGGTTTTTCTTAATGTTTATTACATTTTATGTACTAATAATTCATTTATAATTTCAGACAACAAAATGTATTAGAGAGCAGAGGGGAATCAGTAATTATGTGCTCTCCTTGTCTTTTAGTTAGCCTTAAGCTTCTACATTTGTCGACATATATAAGGCTTAATTCGAGCTCTAGTAAATCATTTTATTACTCTGTTTTGTACCTGTTTCACAGCCACAGCTCACACCACCATCGATCAACAGGTCAGCGGGGACAAGCAAATACCTGTAAGCAAGACTGTCCCCATATTCCTCTAGCCACGTGCACAGAGGTAGAGCAACCTGGTAAATAAAAGCCATGTTCCCAGGGAAGGTTTCACACGAGCATGCGCTGGCAGGCAGGACAGAGCAGCGTGCAGGGATGCAATAGTGAGAGTCTCCAAGAAGTAGGATAAATTTGGGTTCTTCAACCAGCAACGCTTGGATCCAGCACAGATTCTCGAAGTTAAGAGAGAGGTGTGGTTTCTTCTGTTTATCAAAAGGACTTATGTATTTCTGTACGAAAAAGCAGCTCCTGGAAAACACTATCATTTGTCTTACCATTTATCAGGAGAGAACAGTTTAACGTTTTGGTAGAAGGTGCAAGTGAGTATCTCTTCAGTGATGAAGGAAAATAAACTCAGTGTTAAGGCAAATAGAAAATATTGAGCTATCTTCAGGTACTGCAGCTGAAAATCTTTTGTAAAATGTATCTTCTCCTACCCCTACTGATCAGTGTCCTTTGTCTTTTACCAACTAATTCTCTGTAGTGGAAAGTTTAACTTTGAACACAGAAAAGGAAAACAAAACAACAACAAACAACCTCATACATGCACATCAACAAAATTGCCACTATGAAGTATTCAGGTCCCACAAAGACACAGCTGGGGTGAGAATCCTCTGTCCCCACCAGCTGTGGGACCCCCAGCACCACAGCACAGGAGGGCTCCAGGCAGCGCAGGCACCCCGGCATGGTGGGAGCCGCAGGGTCCCCTCCTGTGGGCAGGTGGTGGGTTTCTGCTGGGTTTCAAGCAAGAGATCACAATTTTTGCACCTGGTTGCACAAAGCCTCAGATCGCATGAATCCTCCCAATATTACAGACTAGAGATTTCACAACTGTGCTGGTTGTGCAGGTCACACGTTAGACACTTTTTTTGTTCTCGTGCATTTGCTGCCATTTGAGGAAGTGCCTAAGCAATATAAACATTCAACAGTATTTCTTTCCTTTTCTCATCACTTGCATTCACTGTTACAGGTCAGAAAAACCAACACCTCAGGTACTTCCCATTCCTGGGACACCGTTTCTTCACTACTTTCATTTACTTTGGGAAACCACATTTTGAGATTCACTTCTTGGTAAGATCTCTGAGGCAGTATAGGAATAAAGAGAAAAAGTTACCTATTAGGTAAAACCATCAGCTTCATAAATCTGAATCTCTGGGTTCCAGCCTCCTGTTAGTTCGTGTCCCCATCAGAGCTCTTTCCCTGTCCTTTATCACCATTCAGCCAGCAATATTAGCCCATCAATTTTTACATAAAACTCCCAGAGGCTTGACATATAGCCAGAGAGCAGAATATTCCTCAGTGTTTACACCCCGCTTCTTGTCCCCTATTTGCAGGCTCGCAGGACAGCTATAGCACCAGAGCACTACCCAAAGGCAGCCCACACGATGAGGCTACCCAACTGTATTTGCTGACCCACTGCACCCTCGGCGCTGCCCCTATCCATCCTCCCCAACCTCCCGCCCAGGGACCGGCATGAGCCATTAGTGCCAGGGTGTGTATTAACTGCAAAACTGACCCTTAAAAGTTTGCTATCTCCCATCTCACATTTTCCTCTCCATCATCTGGGATAGATACCCTATCTTTGCAAGCAAGGCTGCCAGCAGTTTCATATTCTGGGAGGAGCAAGCGGGAAGCGAGCCTGTCTCCAGGCACACATGGTTAATTATTAAAATCAGCAGAAAATGTTGCTAATATATACAACAGCTGAAAAAGAGGCATTGCTTATATATTGCTTATATTGTATATATGTAGAAATAATGGTAGCTTCTTACATCCTTCCTATGAGTGAGGGATGGAAAAAAGATCATCTCTCATCCCCACAAGTGGACATGGCTAAACAGGCTGAAAGCAAAGCATTGGCATCAGATGGCGTGGAGATCTGAAAGGTAAAACCCCCAAAGGGCTGGGGAAGGAGTCTAGGAAGCATTGCCTGTCTCGGTGAGACAACGTGGTAAGCCTGCAACTTGTCCAGAATGAAGCCAAGACTAAAATCGAAGGGAAGTGAAAGAATTTGAATAGACTGGCTGTATTGGCAGCAGCAGCAGCTCTCCAGCAGGCACCAACGCCTTGTGCTGTGGAGGACGTATGTGGCAGGAGATCTGCAGAGCCATGTGCAGTGTATGCAGGACAGTCACCAAAACAAACCCAAAGCGGCACAAACACAGCCCAAGCAAATTCAACTCTTATTTAAGCAAACTTTCAATCAGTGCCCCAAAGCAGGCAATCAACTCCAATTTAAACCAACACCTGAAAAGCTTCCTGTTTATTACAGAATTCATGATTTGGGATGGGATTTTCCAGGCCAGCTTGTTTCTATCTCCTCTCTGCTTTTATTAAGAGCAGGCCTGTGCCATAATATTATTTTTCATACCCTCATACCACTGACAGCACATCCATCATTCTTCATAATTGCATCTAACAAATAGTGATTTTGTCTCCAAAAGAGTAAACAGAAATATTAAAGTGCTTTTGCAGAAGGCAAAAACACTAGTGGAAAGCATATTTAAACAGACCAAGGAGGATGAAGCCCACATCTTGTGACGGAGCATACAGCTGCAAAAAAGCAGCACCAATTTACACTGGCTTAAAAATGTAGCAAAACAGCATATCGTGCTGAATTGGGCAACTGAGCTCTGTGCCAAGAAAACACCGTCAATACAAGCAGAAGCTTCAATCCATTCAGTCTCAAACATAAGTGCCTCCAAACATTTTCTCAGTCCTCCCTGAGTGGGAGGAAATAACTCAGTTTTAGCCTCAGAAAACTATTAAGGCTGATTAAACATGTTGCTGGGCTGCATTTGCTGTAAAGCCACTGCAATGCACAGCCCAGGCTGCCGCCGCAGCACCAGGTTGCCGAATACCCTGGCGCTGCTCCCAGCTGCTCCAGGAAAGCACATCTTGTCCCAGCAAAGATGCAGCACGGTGGGTGCTCGACATCTCACCAGACACCCGCAGTCACTGCCCAGCTGCGACAACACTGCTTTCCCTTAATTTCTTCCTTTCAGAGATGTGACATCACTGCACTGTTTTGGCGTCATCGCATCTCCCGCTTTGGAGGTTCACTCCGCTTTGCCCGTGTGCTCAGCAGTCCCCAGCCCCACTCCACTCGCCCCAAGACAGGCAGCCAGGCTACAAGGGCAGCACTCGGGACAGCTGAGCAGTGGGAAAGCAGCTTCTGCTGTAATCTGCCCTTTGCTCAGCTGTCGTAGGCTATAAACTCGCGCGAGAATTTCAGGTTGCATATTTGCCTTGGCAACTCCTTCTTACCTATAACTGAACCCGACCTGTCAAAGAAGAGCCTTTGCCTACAAGTACATCCCACACAACTCCTCTTTCAGTGGCTCCCCAAGGTGGTTAATGCTTCCACCATCTGCTTGCTCGTAGGAGCCCTGCCCAGCGCAGGAGGTGACCGCTGAGCAGAGAGCAGGACAGCCCCAGCTGTGAAAAACCTCCACAGCACCCTCTTTACCACACTGCAAACAAAATTTACTCGAAATGAGAGAGGGTTCCAGAAACGTTCTTCAACACTGGAACCGGATCAGCCACAGCTTTCAAAAGCTACTGCATTACAGGCAGAGGAAGAAACACCGCCAGCCAACCATCAAGCCTTAAAAAGCTTTTTAATAAAGAAAACCCAGAAAGCTCTTCATGCACAAGACCAAAAATGGAAGGTTTCTGGCAAAACATCCAAAGTCAACACACAGAAAGAAAAAAAAAATTAACAAAAAAACCTCAATCTGTAAATAAGGAAAGAAAATATAATTATTTGGAAAATGCAAATTCTACATGGAGAATAGCAGTCTTTGCCTGGTATGTTTCCCTTAGTAAATTAACCTCAGTAAGTGCAAGGTATCAAATATTTATGCTCACTTGAACCAAAAAAATAAACTCACGTACCTAATTCTCTTAGACCTGATATATGGGAAGAAATATCAGAACACCGGAATGGAAAATAATCACCAACTGTAAGTTTTTGTGACTTCATGAAAATGAAAATGCATGAAAAATATGTGAAAATGGAAGAGCTGGTGATACCTTTCCTCTTCCAGAACTCTGAGGAGGTCTTAAGAAACGTCTGTGTTTGGGGAGAATTGAGGGTTTGTTTGTTTGTTTGTGGGTTTTGTTGTTGTTTTTTTTGAAATGAACAAAAATCTTACACTAAAAGAGAAAAGAAAAATGTTTCTTTGGTACACAGCACTTTTTAGGAAATATCAAAGTATTAGTTAATCAGTATAGAATCATAGAATAGAATCATAGAATATTTGGGGTTGGAAGGGACCTCTCAAGGTCACCTAGTCCAACCCCCCTGCCGTGGGCAGGGACATCTTCAACTAGATCAGGTTGCTCAGAGCCCCGTCCAACCTGACCTGGAATGTTCCCAGGGATGGGGCATCCACCACCTCTCTGGGCAACCTGTGCCAGCGTTTCACCACCCTCAGCATAAAAAATTTCTTCCTTATATCTAGTCTAAATCTACCCCCCTTTGGTTTAAAGCCATTCCCCCTTGTCCTGTCACAACAGGCCCCGCTAAAAAGTCTGCTGCCATCTGTTTTATAAGCCCCCTTTAAGTACTGATAGGCTGCAGTAAGGTCTCCCCAAAGCCAAAACCAGGACACCTTTTAACACCATTTACACCCAGCTGGAGCACTGCGGCAGGCAGAGCCCAGGAACACACTACTGACAACGCCTTTCATGTGGGCAGGGGTGCCCAAAATTTCATGTAAGGACCTGGGTCTCAGTATATGAAAGTAGGATTTTCAACAGAAACAGCTGCTGCCCCAGCAGAGGAGAGCAAGTCAAGAGCGTTCGTCAGTGCATGCCCCACAGTACACAGCCACTACACATTTTAATACTTTTCCATTTGTTTTAACAATACTACTTAGTGGAACTGCACTTTTCAGCACGGTCTTCATGAAGGTTTCAGATGGCATTGTGCATCACTATCTGGCAGTTAAGCATCGTGCTGTTAAATTATCAGGACACTATCACACCTGTGCTGCAGCCTCCAGTAAAACTCAGGAAAGACAAGAACTGATATTCTTGACATCGCTAAAGGGCAAAGTAAATTTTAAAAAAGATAATTCCCAGAAATACTGAGGCCACCTTGATATACCTTCATTAGGAACAAAATATAAGAAGCGAAGTTCCACCTCTTTCTTACTTTATAGTCTCAGTAGCTGAATATAAAGCAGCAGCCCGTGCTTGTCACAGCTATACCATGATCTCTCAAGCCCTGATAGAAATATAGGATATTCCTATATGCCTATCCCTCTCTGTCCCCTCTGCTTTCCCAAGGGGTTGAAATTGCCACAGAGCAAAAGATGTTCTAATGAGCCAATGTTTTATTTTCTTGAGGATTTTTCAACAATTTTTCTGGAGAGAGCTTAAATTCTCTAGGAGCTACTACTTTCAACAACAGCCCTTTGGGCAACACACTCAGA
The DNA here is from genome assembly GCF_965638725.1 of Aptenodytes patagonicus. NCBI lineage: Eukaryota > Metazoa > Chordata > Aves > Sphenisciformes > Spheniscidae > Aptenodytes > Aptenodytes patagonicus. Next base: position 32,777,247 of record NC_134953.1, read on the forward strand.
TATTTATTTTAGCAGGAGATACTCCATTTGGAGAAAATTGTAAGAGGGGAAAAAAAAACTCTCTAAAATCAAGCAAGCAGTGTAATGGCATGCAATAAACAACTTCAAAAGAAGAAACCTTTCTGGAGAAACTTGATCGACTCTCCTGACAGCATTACAGAGTTGGAAGATAAAAAGAAAAACTACACATTTGAGTTGCAGTAAAGTATTGGATATTGTGTTTCACTGCATCTTGATTGCTAACATGTTTTGAATTGTCGTGTATAGAAGATACCACCGTGCTGGAAATCCGGACAAAGCGAAAAAGCAAGGAAGCAAGGATAAGAAGCAATTCACAGCTCCCGGGTTCCCAGCACGCCTGTGACACCAGCAGCAACGAGCAGCGCCCACCAAGGCCACCCTCAACCACTGCCTCCAGCATTCACAGAGAATTCACGATCCAACCAGAAATCGAATGCCAATCACACAAACATTTGGTAAAGACAAAGTGATAGCACATCAGAGGAATGCTAAAGATTAATACAGTAAGTTAAAAAAAACTAAATTTAAATGTTAGAATGAAATCCTCAACAGGAAACAAGTGAACATTAATAGAAGATTAAACGAGAAATTCAACAAAAGTCACTCAAGAGACAAAAAGTTCCTTCTTCGCGAACAGACCATTTAAAAAGCTGATTATTATCTGATACGGCAGCCTCCTGAGTAGTGAAGGTCACCGGGAGGAAGCCAAAAGGGGATAGAGGAGTATCACATTTCTGAGCACATCCTCTTCCCAGAAAGGCCAGGAACTGCAGTCTGACGAGCACAAGTGGAAAAGAACAAGACAGCTGTCTGCAAACACCCATTAGCCGGTAACTGCCGTACTGGAGAGACTGGGCAGGACAGAAAAGGCTCTGTGCTGTTTACAGTCCCCACGGTCATTTCTACCTGGAAGGGCTGGAGAGACAGCAAACGTTTTATTCTCTGTTTTCTTGTACCTATGCCTCCAAAAAGCCTGTGTGAAGGGGTGAATAACAAATGGCATTAAGTACCCAAGTAAAAGAAATAGATGTATTTCTCCATTAAAAAAGCTCCCTTTTTAACCCAACCTGATATCTTCTTTTCAGTAGGGGGTGCTGAGCCTGACAGCCAGTTTGGCTGATATCATCCCCATCACCTCCACTGTTCAGATCACTTTAACAACTTCAGAAGTGTTTATTTGGAAATAAAGAGTAAAAATTTGTTTATAAACTTCCCTGGATTAATTAATCTATTGTAACAACAGATTTTATGGTTAATCAGGCACAAACCCAGCATAAACACAGAATAATACCTGGACCATATGCATATGACGCAGGAAAACCACTGTGTGTCCGTGCAGTGCTGAGCAGACCAGGAGTGCCCAAATCCACTGCGGGCGAGCATGGGACCGAAGCCTCCCTGGCCTCCATGGAAAAGAGGATTTCGCAGCAAGAAGCTGCTCTGCAGGGAGCGAGCAGAGTTTGCTGGTTCACTATAAAGCAACAGCCCACGGGCTGCCTTTGCCTTCTCCTTTTGTGCTCACACCCAAAAGCCAGGCGAGCTGGATGGCACCAACACCTTCCAGGCGAGCACATCAGTAGCACACAGAGCTGTAACTAGTGTTCACCCCACATTTGGGTTGCTGGTCCCTGGAACCACACTGATCCTGGGTGCAAAGTTTCCTTTCCTTACGTGAGTGAAGTACTTCCGAGCAGTGGGGGCCGGCAGGCATGACCCCTGCCCTGCTCTGCACTGCTCGCCATCTCTCACCCACTGCCCCTGCTCCCTTCGCTCCCACTTTCTCCTGCCATCACAGTGCAAAGTGCTGCAAAAACCATGGTTTCTTACCACCCACCTGGAATCGCAGCACAAGAGACCCCGTCTTGCTTTAGGCCACAAGGCAAGTTAAATTCAACAGTAAATAAAAATAATTATGTCTTCTTCAGCTCACTGTACATGAGCCTTTTTTTCCTCAATTCTTTAAAGCACTTGGCTTTTTTGCCCTGCAAAATCGAAAAGGGAAAAAAAGAACAAACCCAACCATTCCCCTTTCCCAGCCAAGGCAGAGTTAATGGCCTGGATGTGTCACCAGCAGCTCACCATCCTGCACGTTACACCTGATGAGGAAAACCAAGATACAATACTCCCACCATCCCTTCCATCCCCATAGCCTGGAGAGAGTCATCAGGGGCAGCAGGAGAGGCGATGGTGGGAAGTCCCACTGTCGCAAATTGCTGTGACAAGCCCCGAGGGGGCTGTGATGGGACAAGCCCAGTGCAGGGGCCATGTCCCTGCAAGCTGCTCCTCATGGAAACCTGCCCAAGGACAACCCCAACCCCGTGGGAGGGCAGCCAGGGAGGGTGGGGTATCTGTGTAGCGAAAGGAGATCCATCAGTCATACACACTGTCCTGTCCTTCAGTTATTACACCCACCAGGAGCTAATTATTATAATAGCATGAAACAAAGCAAAAAAGTCTCAGGGAAAGGGTTGTGACAAAGAAAAAAGCTCCATCCATCTTTTCTGGCTCAACGTTTTACGTTTGTTGATATCTGGGCTCAAGTTTGTAGCTTCCAACAAGAAAGTGATTGCACAAATTAGGCAATCATAAATCCTGTTTGTAAATTGGAGCAGGTAAGAGGTGCTTACACTCCTACTGTCAAAAAGTAACAGCAGAACATCATCATTTGTGCCAAAAATGCCTCCAGGGAACCAAAACACCCAGCTGGAATAGTGGCAGGTTGAAGGAGGCATCCCACAGACAGCCTTTCCCTAGCCATGCTTTTAGAGGCTGCCACAGATGCAGCAGCTCCAGAAACCTGCACCCGTGGGGTGCTCCATCCCCCCCTCCCCTCCCACACTTACTGCTGTGGGTGCCTGGGGCCCTTTTACACTGGGGTGACCAACCTGCCCTTAACAGCTCTGCCTTTATTAACCCAGAGGGTGGGAGGAGAGAAAGACAATCTGAGCAGAATTTAACACATAAGAGGATCTTATGTATTAAAGATATATCTTACGTTTCTCTTCTGGGGGATTGCAGCCACAATAAACACATAAATATAGGGGTTTGCTAAGGCTGTGTCACAGAAGATCACCAGAGGCAATCTTGTTAACTGATTTTTATAACTTAAAAAATATTTATATTTTTTAATCACTGAAGAATATTATTAACTTTCTTAATGGCGTATGTTCAGAGGAATACCTTATTTCATCACTTTTACCTGCATTAGTTCTGATTTCCACCCCAAGCAACCCTCCACACACACACTCTCTCCATTTAGGGGAGATTTTGTTGCTGTGTTGGGGCAGCATAACCATGAGATCAGCAGTTTTACAGCTTTGTGGTTTCTTGAAAATATATAAAAAAACAGGACAGATAATTGAAGTAACTCAGCACTTATTTATTTAAAATGGAGGAGAGTCCTGCTGTGCTCTGTGACTCTGAGATTGGGTTTCACCCATCGGCAAACAAGGGATGAACTCCAAGGCAAGGGCAGAAGACACAGACCTGGACGCAGGATCCTGGCAGTGGCCCGTTCCAGGTCAGAGTAGCAGCATCTTTCCCTAGCGCAGAAGCTATGAAGAAAGTAGTACCTGAAATTTCCAGAACCATTTCAGAGAAATCATTTCCGAAAATTTGGGCCTCTGAGTAGTCCAGAAAGACACCAGGAAGATACTGTAAAGACAGAAGTTAGTTTGACAGTAAGTGTTTAAACCTTACCTTCAATAGACAACCTGAACCAGAACACTCCTGACCCATCAGTGCTGGGACTGTGAAAAGCTGCTAATTCAACAGATTTCTAGCACACGTTTTCTAAAAAGCCTTTGCCACACATTTAAAAATAATCAGCCTGGTTTTAAAATCCAGCTCTTCATGACACTGACAGTTATGTTCAAATTAATGAACTGTTATCTAATTTCACTCATTTCAATACCCAAGACAGTTAAAACCTTAATACATCATTTCCATGAGAAATATTGATGCATTCAAACAAGCAAATATACGCAAAGGATTTTCACAAATACAATGTGTGTCACTGAGATCCATTCTAACAGCTTTTCACAGCAAGGAAATGAGAAATAAGTGCTACCGCCAACGCGCAACAAACATCAAAAGAAAGAGAGGAAATGAAAAAAGGGAAAAGGACAAGAAAATAACAAAAATAAGAACAAGCAATCATGTGTTTCATTACACAAGGCACAGGGGAACCTTGCTCAGCATCGGTGAGGCAGACACCAGTGTCCTCACCCATGCTGAAGCTGCCCTTTGGAAGATGGCATGCCACCATTCTGGCTGAAGTGAGGAACTAGCTGATGATATATTTCATACCCAAAGAACAACAGCAACAGCTTTTGAAGAAGCAGTGTTAGGTTAGAAGGTTAAGGCCAGTGGAGACCACCTGGTTTTCCACCTTGACATCTTCCATAACACAGATTAAATTTCACCCAGACACCCTGTGTTAATCCCACATACTTTGGGTCAGTCTTCAGGAGTCTAACTGTGTGCCCCAAAGACCAGGATGGACCAGAGTGCGGTGGGGCCAATCCCCCCGCAGCAGCAACAGGAGCAGTGGGAGACACAGCCCTTGGCCACCTGGGCAGCAGGACCCCCCCGGCAGCCTCAACACCCTCCCTAGGGGAGGGCCGCAGCAGCTCCTGCCTCCTCTTTGTCTACACCCCTGGTACCAGCCACACTTTGCTCTTTTGTGCTCTGCACAACTCGGTTTCTTTCAGAGCAATAATGAAGCAGTTCACTGCTTTCAGATTAGTATAATAATTAGCATGTATTTGAAATCAGAGGTACCATTCTGGCTTCATAAATCACAAATAAATTATTAAACCTGTTCCCACCCGTAAGTTAAAATTCACCTTGCACGGCTGTGCAGGAGCAGCAGGGAGGACAACATGGGTCTGTACCAAACCCGATGCTGCACCGGGGTGTGCAGGGGGACCTCCTCAATAGTCCTGTGCAGCTGGCTGCCCCTGTATCAGCAGTACAGGGCCAGGAGCAAGCAAAGAGCCCAGGGGACCAGCAGTGCGGGTGGAACAACAGGCAGCCTGACCTCCCAGCAGAGACAGCTTCAGATCCATCTCCACACTGTTTCCAAGGAGTACAACTGAATCATGCCCATCTTTGCCTAGCTCAGTTGTAGCAAATTTTTCATATCAACTTTCACAGGGTTCATTTTACTATTGAGAAAATATGTTCCTGAGGGAGGAGGAGGGCTGGACTCTCATCTTGTTCAGCTGGTGATCCAAAGTTCACATTCATTTAAACTTTGTGTGCTTCACTGACTTCTCCATAATGCCATTCTTCACCCATACTCAATTCCTTATCCTGAACGCTGTAGCAAGAACTGGATACTTTAGAAGAATCAGGAATGAGAGTAGTAGAAATCCAGATTTTGAATAAAACTATAGGTCAAATCCAGAAGTGGTTCCCTGAGTTTCTACCTATATTATTTGAGGCATTCATCACTTTTAAGAGTCTTTATTCCCTTGAGGTATCAAATGATACATTTTTAAAAGATACTTGTATACTATAAAAGCTAGAGCCATTGTCCAGGTTAAAATTCACATTGGTCAAACACCTTGAAGAATATCAATAACAATGGCTTTCTAATGTGTATATCTGTATACTCATTAAGCAGTTAACAGAACCATATTTATCACTGACCACAGCAATTAACTGTACATCTGACATTTACTATAGCAATACAATATCTAGAATAGATATAAAAGCAGAACTTCAAACAAGCAGTCTATTATGGGAAGCGCTATCCCTATTTCCCCTGTTCAGGTGCTGCACACCTGTAATTTGGCATTTCTTTTAGCTGCTGCGCAGGAAACTCTCCTCTACACAGCCAGCGTTATAACAGCCATGCCAAAAAAAGTGCTCTGCTAACAGGTCTGCAGTGTGCTGCTCCGGAGCAGACAAAAGTCTCATTAGTTGAATGATAGTTCCCCAGCTGCAACACCTTTCCTTCAAGTCCCCACCTGTGCATTGCATTAACTGTATTTTAAACACAAATATAGAAAAGAGCATCAGAGAGACAGCAAATAAGCAAGCAAGGAAAAAAAACAAAACCAACCCGCTCTGAGAGATTCCTTTTTTCTGAAGTTTGACAGAACACTAAAACACACGGAGCACCCATGACCCCTTCAGTTCTGTTTTCAGGGCATCAGTATCTGACAAGTTGTTTAAGACTATATGCAACAGATAATAAAACCCGCAGCTGGAGGTCCCCATCTTTTTTTTTTTTCCCCACTGATTGCTGGGAAAATTTAATTGCTCTATTTTATTTTCATACCCATCTCGGAGGCAGACTAATTAACGATTAGATATGATACAGCACAAATGTAGGCTCTGCATTGGGTTGCCGGTATGCCAGACACCATACAAACCCCTGGTTTGGCTGCAGAAGCAGCTCTCCCTGCAAGCTCTACTGCTGTTATTCTTCCAGTACAGACCCCTTCCAGAAAACTCTAATATTAGAATCAATGTTTCTTTCTAATTAGCTTCTACACCTTTAAGAAAATACTAACATAATATGCCTCTCTGGGATTTGCTAACTCATCGCCAGTACTGCATAATGCTTTATGACCTTAAGTGATAAAGAAGAGCTTAAGTGGTAAAGCCAGTGTTAAAACTGTACATGTACATGAACCAAGAGGCTGATTCTCATGTGTTTCTGTGCCAAAAAATGTCAGGAGTGAATTTATGCATTTTTCTGTCTAGAACATAGGGTACAAAGTCTTCCTAAGTTCATTTTCTTTATCTGATACCTCTGCTTTATCACACCCAACTTCTCGCTCGCTCCTCTGATTTGCCTTTTGCATTTCCTCTCCTGTTTGGTTCCTAGTTCTTTCTTAATTCCTTCTATAAATAAAGACTGAAGAACCAGTAGAAAAAGGCCTCAGTGGCAGAAAGTCAGATTCTCATCTGCCTTTATGGAGGCAGATGAGAACAGTTTCCAGTTCTAATATGTTAAACTGGAAGGAAAAAAGCCGTTTTAAAAATCTATATTAAAGCTTTTATCCAATTAATATTTCATTACAGATGCATGGGAAAGACTAGTCACTCCTTGATCATTTCATTCTAAAAAGCTAAAACCAGTTTGTTGAGTTTTAAATTCTTTTTAATAAGAAATCTTTGTAAGTTATGAATTAAAAAAATAATTTAAGGAAATGTTTTTTCCTTGATTGGATTGTTCTTCTTATTGCTTTTTGCAGTGTGATGAACAAATATTAAAAACATACTAGCTTCCTGGCAGTTGCTGTAACTGGAGCAGAGCTTTTTAAATGGCAATCTACCCGAGATCATCAAGCAGTTAACAAATTGAAAACAGTCTTTGTTCTTTTATTAAAAATCTGACAAATACATTTTTGATAATGAACCTGGAGGGGGAAAGCGGGATGCTGATTTCCATCCGCGCTGGAGCACTGCCCTCTGTTGCCTGGTGGCCGTGGTACCAACACCCGGAGCCAGGGATGCCCATCAGCTGCCTCGACACTGCAACCAGGCAAGAGGCAAACCAGGGGTTCACACATCATGGAAACATCCACTTTATTGCCTTGCTGCATTCAATTTATTAGTAACTTGTTCTCCCCAAATGTAAACTGCATTTCCAGGTTTACAGGATATTTTCTGAAACCTGGAGGTGCTGTGCCTGACCTTGTGTTATTATAGGACTGCAGGAAGCACAGGGAAACTTCTTCATCGAAGGCTTTTCCCTAGGAAGGTTTGCTGAGAAAGGGGCAGGGAGCCACCAAACCACGAGAGGGGCTGCAGAACAGCCCCACAGCAGGCACAGGGGGGGAAATTGCCCCTCAGACCCTCGCATTCGGCCGGGGGGCCCCGTGGAGCCCTGCGCAACGGTCGCGTCTGCAAATCGGCCTATTGCTCCTTACAGCTGAACTTACACCGACTACTCGGTTTTCTCTCAGCAAGAAGCAAACTTCCTCTTGAGCAAACGCCCCACCAGACCTGCTCACCAAACGCTCCAGCTCACGCAGGCAAATTACTTTACCGGGTGGTACACTGAGGTCCTTGAAGAAATGAAGAAGCCATTTAAAGAGAGAGATGGCAAACCGGGAGAGGGAATATCGGCGTGCAGCTGCTGAGCTATTTCTGCGATTAGATGTATTACTTACATTTGTAACACCAATGGATTTTCCCAGGAACAGTTCTCTACACACTGCGCCAGGAAGGCTCTACAGCACCTCGGAGTTGGCCAGACAAACACATTTGGGCAAGATGCTCACAGCAAATTGATTCATATGGTCAATATTTAGTGTTGAATGGTCAATCACCAGCGCTCAGCCTGTCTCTATTAAGAATAAGCCCAATACTAAACTCATAATTCAGTTTCTCCAGGAGCAACAAGTCCTCTGTATCTCTGCAGGTCAGACACTTCCCATTCAATAGTTAATTATGGCAGTGAGTACACAAATTAGTCCAGCCAGCTTGCAAGAAAAAACACTAAACTGATGCAGTTTAAGGAAGATTAACATGGGGCAACCTACAGCTACCTATGCAGACATACAGAAGCAAGATGTTCTCCAGTAATGGGCTCCAAGAGAAGAAATCAGTGACTGCCCTCTGCTCTGCCACCTATCCTGTCCTTGGGCAACTCATCTAAACCTACTCTACTGCCTGTCCTCCCCTGGGAAACCGGGGCTGCGCACACCAACTCATCTCACCAGCAGGAGGGGTAATAAGGAAAAGCTCGTGCAACACGTCGGAGACGTAACACTGAAGGAGAACCCAAGCTCGCTGTCATTTCCTGTTATGATTATTCCTCACAGTTCAAGTGATGCTGCCGGTCCCCGCGCTAGTGCAGAGCACCAGACCTGGCCACTGCGCTCCGCCACCGCTGCCGATGCGACGGCAGCACCTGAAGAGCCACAAACACACGCTTTGTTGCGAGCGGTAAAATAAATGTTCCCGGTCTTGATGACAGCCAAAGACCTCCGATTGCTCAGCACCGCAAGACCCAGCCTAAGGAAAACAAAACCTCCTCACATAAAGCAACCATGCGTCACCAGGCGTGCCGGCCTACTGCCTGCAGACACATATTGATCATAAAATTCAATTATAAATTATAAAGGTGAAGCATGAGTTTATAAAAAAAAAATTGTATTTACAGTACATTAACAAGATCAGCCTGGGCAATCCCAGAGTCCACATGCTTCAGCCTGCCTCCAGCTCCCCTGAAAAGGTGTGGGAACCAGATCACGCAAGGAAACCTTCCATATGCTGGGAATATTCCTCACACAGATAATTAGCAGTCGCTATCCAGGCTAAGCTAAAGCTCTCCAGTGTGCCATAAAATAAGTTTTGCAGTCTTAGTCCCCTCAAGACCTCCTATATTACTCAACGCTCCACTGAAATTCTTCCACAAACATCACTTTACAATTGCTTGCGCATTGGAAAATACTTCTCTCATTTAAAAACAAGTAATGACACCACTGGATCTAGGATTTTCTCTGTTACCTCCCAGAGAAAACATTCAAGGGCCTGGGGTAGATTGGTTTGGGTTTTTTCTTGGTAAGAGAACAGAGGAATCTAATTTTAAAATATGATTATCTGAATGGGGCCATCTGAATTTGGGTGTTTTGTTTTAACAGAGGTCCAAGCTGATTTTCCCTTTGATGGGGTAGGTGGTACAGAGCACTGCCTCACGCACCAGACGACCACCCAAGCCCTGGTGACACTCCCCACTCCTGCTGGCCACAGGATAGCCCTGGCCAGCTGCCAACTGCCGAGTGTGTCCCCTCCTCTGAAGACAGGAAGAACTTCAGCACTGGCGCTGGGAACCAAGTCACCCTCTTCCTTCTTTCTTCTCCTGCCACCCAAGACTTCAACCACTTTATACTCAACCACTCAAACCTAAAGCGAGGAGTACAGGAGCGAGCGGAGGGAGTGGGGTCTGTCCGTCCCTCTGCCCCACGCAGCTCTGGCACGGCGCCGAGCCCAGGCGCCTGCCGGGTTCCCACCTGCTCTGGCAGCCAGCGGCCCCAGTTCCAGACCATCACAGGTCTGCCTTTGCTCTTCCCCCCAACCCTATTTTAACATCTTCCAGTGACAGAAATCCAAATTTGCTCAGCTGTGTAATCCTGCCTAGGTGAAGGCTTAGCCCATATCATCTTGTTTAGCAGCTCATGTAATCTCAGTCCTCACTTGCTTTTCTGAATGGAGGCGCTCAGTAGGGATGCTGAAGTTTGGTTTCTATCTTATAGAATCATAGTATCATTAAGGTTGGAAAAGACCTCTAAGATCATCGAGTCCAACTGTCAACCCAACACCATGCCCACTAAACCACGTCCCTAAGCACCTCATCTACACGTCTTTTAAATACTTCCAGGGATGGTGACTCAACCATTTCCCTGGGCAGCCTCTTCCAATGTTTAACCACTCTTGCAGTAAAGAAATTTTTCCTCACATCCAATCTAAACCTCCCCTGGCGCAACTTGAGGCCATTTCCTCTCATCCTGTTACTTGTTACTTGGGAGAAGAGACTGACATCCACCTCGCCACAACCTCCTTTCAGGGAGTTGTAGAGAGCGATGAGGTCTCCCCTCAGTCTCCTTTTCTCCAGGCTAAACAACCCCAGTTCCCTCAGCTGATCCTCATAAGACTTGTTCTCCAGACCCCTCACCAGCCTCGTTGCCCTTCTCTGGACACGCTCCAACACCTCAACGTCCTTCTTGTAGTGAGGGGCCCAAAACCGAACACAGTATTCGAGGTGCGGCCTCACCAGTGCCAAGTACAGGGGCACAATCACTTCCCCACTCCTGCTGGCCACACTAGCTCTGATACAGGCCAGGATGCCATTGGCCTTCTTGGCCGCCTGGGCACACTGCCGGCTCGTGTTCAGCCGGCTGTCAACCAGCACCCCCAGGTCCTTTTCCGACAGGCAGCTTTCCAGCCACTCTTCCCCAAGCCTGTAGCGCTGCATGGGGTTGTTGTGGCCGAAGTGCAGGACCCGGCACTTGGCCTTGTTGAACCTCATACAGTTGGCCTCGGCCCATCGATCCAGCCTGTCCAGGTCCCTCTGCAGAGCCTTCCTACCCTCGAGCAGATCAACACTCCTGCCCAACTTGGTGTCACCTGCAAACTTACTGAGGGTGCACTTGATCCCCTCATCCAGATCATTGATAAAGATATTGAACGAGACCGGCCCCAAAACTGAGCTATGTTGATAGCACACCGATGTTTTAGTTGTTGCTGAGTAGTGCTTACACTAGTCAAGGACTTTTCAGCTTCTCATGCCCTGCCAGCGAGAAGCTGGGAGGGGGCATGGCCAGGAAAGTTGACCCAAACTGGCCAAAGGGATATTCCATACCATGCTCAGTATATAAACTGGGGGGAGTTGGCTGGGGGGCGGTGACCGCTGCTCGGGAACTTGCTGGGCATCGGTCGGCGGGTGGTGAACAATTGCATTGTGCATCACTTATTTTGTATATTCTTTTATCATTATTATTATTATTGTCCCTTCCTTTTCTGTCCTATTAAACTGTCTTTATCTCAACCCACAAATTTTACTTTTTTTTTTTTCCAATTCTCTCCCCCATCCCACTGGGGGGGTGGGTGCGAGTGAACAGCTGTGTGGTGTTTAGCTGCCTGCAGGGTTAAACCACAACAAAAGGAAAGAATCACATTAACTTGGCTCGGATCAGGTCTGCACAGAACATTATGGAAGTGTCACATCCCAGCACCTTTTCCAGAAGCCGCCGTGCAGACGTGCGGTTCAACAGCCCAAAGGTGGACATGGCAGTCCCAACCCTCCGGACTGGGGTCACTTTGATCAGGGCAAGTTCATTAGAAGAGATTCCAGGTGCAGGAATTCACAAAGCAGTTTTGATCTTTGCAAAACGCTTCAGGATGATACTGTCCAGCTCATTAAATACTCCATACAATTCCACAAGACTTTTGCTCACCTTTTGTACCAGCATCCACCTTCCCCCCTTCCCCCATAATATTACTATTTTTCTTGGTCTTGATTAATTCTCCAGTTCTTTAACATCATAATGCTATTTGGAGTCATTATTCTGGGGCATTTTGTGTTAATTTGATTATCATCTAATCTCGGTTCACCTGGTCAGACCACACAGCTTGTATTTTGTCTCTACTGCCCTTCACTAGTAATTCCAGTACTGTATGGTCCAACAGGCTCATTTATAAGTTTGTTGGCAAACTTTCCTGATTTCTTTGTGCATCAATTTATTAAAAATATGCAATTTACTGAATCCTCCTCTTTTTAGGTATAATTAATCTTGGAGTGGATCTTCCCTACAGTAAAAGCAAATGGATGTCTCTCAGTTAATGCTATTGTTATTTTTAATTAACTGCCTGACAAAGTTCAGTTTGTTAATAGCCATGTTCATCAATATACATATGTATCACCTAACCAACTGTAATGGCAGCAAACCTGTATATTTCAGAAATAGCTCAAAAATTGTTGTTGTTTTCACTTCACTCAATTTCTAATATTTTGAACCAAAAATATCATTGAAAACTGGCTACTAAAGCAGCAAAACAACACTGTTTCACTGACCTGATGTTCATTCTGCAGCAAACCAATGTCCTGTGTATTAATCTCCGCAGCCAAGCACAAGAACATGCTCTGACCTTAGCTATGACACTTTAAACCTAAGATTAAACGCAGTGATGATCACTTAGACCAATATCATTGGGAGCACAGTTTGGTTCTTTGCAGCATGCAGATAATAAAGTATCTCTGCTTTCATAAACCTATGTTGTGGGACACTGTGCTAGCAAGACTCAAAATGAGACGAAATAATTCATACAGGACACAAAACGCTGCAGGATTCCATTCAGTTACTGTATTATAATCAGGTTTTAGGCGAGAAAGATGCATCAATAGAACAGACATGAAAAGCAATGGATTAACTCTTTTTCCAACTATATTTGCCTAATTCTTTTTTGTTGAAAATCATTTAAGTCAAAGAAAAGCAAAGGGGAAGGGAAGTAACCTAGGGGCTAATGCAAGAGATGCCTTCTGATGAGATACATGAATTGTTCATACAAAGTTCACAAGGTGTCAAACTACCAGTACGGAGAAGTGACATGGGTGATGGGAGCAGCGTTAGCAGCAGAGCAACTCCAGCGCCTGGCTGAAGCCTCTGTGTACGCCATGGGGCGCTGGGTGCTGCAGAAGCCTCAGCTGGCTCTGAGCCGAGTGCCTGACTAAAGCCAGGGTCCAACCCTTACTTACCTTGGGCACTACGTGCTCTCTCCGGATCCCTTCCTTACACAAAGAGATCGAGAGAAACCACTTCCCTGCTCTGAGAGCTGCCCCTGGACACAGACCGTGCCATGGCATGCAGGGCTTGGCTTCTTGCCTTCCACTGTTTGCATCTTCCTTGCAAACGAAGGACTCTTCCTTGCAAACTGCATGCATCTTCCTTGCAAACTCCACACAAACTTCCATGCAAAGACATCTTCCCTGCAAACTCTCCTCTTGTATAAAGGAGACCTGCGAGGACAGACTTGGCCTCACTGAGGAGTGGCAAAAATTTAATGCTGGAGGTCCAAAAAAATATCCGTAAGTGTTCATTGGTGCATATCCTGTTCTGCTCCTTACATTAAATATTGGAGGATGCCTGCTGCCATAATTATTCATAAAGTATTACCTATTTTAATTGAATTCATACTCATATATATTTAACAAAAGCATTGTTTGTGAAGGATTTTAAGTCTCCGTGGCTCAGTAACCCAGGAGACCAGCATCTGGCTATAAAACCTTTGGGTTTGTGTCCTCCCTTACCAAGTCTCACACAGAAAAGCTGCAGGGAGAGAAGGAGAGGCTGCCACCACCCGCACAGTCAGGTCCAGCAGTGTGTAAGGAACATTGCGTATCCGTGCTGTTGGCCACCTGTCCTGAACAAATGAAATTACTAAAGTTGCCACTGTACCATGCCAGGGCAAGAGCAGTACGTCACCGGAGTTACCAGGATCTCTCTAGCCCCAAAGGAGAATCCCTCACTGCTCCCCATCACCTGATTTTAAAGTCTGATTCATTAACATGCCCGTCTTTGCTATAAACTGCCATGCTTTCCCTTCATGCGCCCAGGAGCTAACTGAAATGCAAACCAAACACAAATTCCTCCCAGAAGGTTTGAACACCTGCACCTTTTCTCGGCATGAAATGAGAGAGAAAAGAAGTCGTGGCAGGAAGACAGAGTCTTTGCCACAAAACCATTTCAATCACAGTGTATTAGCCATGAAACCAGTTACTATATGTAACATTTTAAAGTATCTTTAAATAATACTTTATCAAAATATTTAATTTAAGAAAAGATTGCCTTATAAGAGAAAATTGTGATGGGAATTCCTAAGACCACCCGGTCAACCCATACCAGACATGAACGTGCATCAGACACCTGACCAACAACAAGCAAGCGTATCTGCGTTACTCTGGAAATACTCCAGAAATTAACAGCAGCCGTTGAGATTTCTTTTTCCCCAAACTCTAAATCAGCTGCATCATCTAATGCACTGTAGGATTAGAGGAAATACAGTGTTCCAGATTTACAGGCCCTGAAATTGTTTCTGGCAAATATTAAAATAAAGGTTGCTCACAAAAATAAAATTTAAAAAAAAGGTTTTTTCTAAGGAAAGCTACATTTCAATAAATACAACTGGGGACGGGGGACGGGTGGAAGTATATGAATTTTCCAGGTTTAATTAAAAACTTATTTAACTTTATTTTTCATGGAATTTAAAGAATATTTAAAGCAGAAAGAGGGGATTTCCTGAACAGACCTATTCACAACCCAGTGATAATTGCCATTCTGACACTAGAGTGAAAAAAAGCCACTTCCACAAGGGTCAGCAAAACAGCTAGCGAAGCATTTTGGGTGAAGGCTTAACACTGCTGCCTGTGTAGATGGGTGCAGATCAAGAGGGGAAAAAATAAAAGATGAGCTCTTCTCCCCTCCTCTGAGCACATGAGGTGGAAGATATGTGTGGGCATAACCGGTGAACAGGGTAAGGAAAGAAAAGTGCTTCTGCAGTAGGTAACTGGCCACAAACACCCTTTTGGGTTCATTATGCAGTACAGCTACCAGGCAAGGAGGAGGAGGAGGGATGCAGAGGCCAACCCCAGGCAACAGGGCACCGACACCAGGAGTCAGACCAACCTGATGCAATTCCCTGCTCCACCAAAGGGTCAGACCTGGACCTTGGTTGTGACTTTACTCCCCCGTACAGCATGAGCCAGAAGCATTTCTTCCACGTTACATGCCCAAAGATAAAAACATAGATGATTTGAGATAGAGATGTCAGAGAGAGACAATGTTATCAATGTAATGGCTCTCAGTACTTTTATTATTGCTTTAATTTCATATCTACATTGGGAAGGTTTATGCTTTGAAATGCAACTTCTCAAGACAGCATTTCAGTATATTATGGCAATCTTGATTTTAATGTCTCCTTAAGAGAAAATGTCTTCACTAGTGGCTGAGTATCATCACTCAAAAATATTGCAAGTTACAGTTTGAAGACCAGAAACTTTCCAATTTGCTGTCCAAACTCATGTTGTGCCAATAGCTAATGCCATTACAAGGGTTTTCACTACCCGGTTTGCCTAAATCCTATCATACAGCACAACTTCCAACATGAACTGGGGCGATCCAGGCACCATCACCTGGAAGCTGCTGCCTGGAGCTGCCAGCTATAACTGATTTATGCTGCAGAATATACAATTATTCTGTGGTGATGAGCCGCCCTCATTCAGTACACACAATGTAAAAAGAAAACATGAGAAGTGTCGAGAAGGAAAAAAGAAACATGAATGGTAGATGTCCTAGGGAATTTTTTACTTTTTTTTTTTTTTTAAACCAACCATGCCATCTGTCTTCTCTGTCATGCCTTTGGTCTTGTAGTTATTAATCCATCACTCGTTTTTCTGAATTAGTAGATAGCAATTATGTATTCATTCTTATGGAGTATAAAAATGAATCCTTAACCTTTAACTTGTGATGGAACATTTCCATACAAAACACTTTTCCTTTATTAGTATTCTACCCATTGACTCAGAGTGTGTGAATACTTGAAAATGGGTTCCCTGTGTTTTACACATTTTTCACTTTAAAGAAAGATGGAAAACCATGACCTAGAGAAGCCAGTCCATTATGATAAATCTCCATAATATTGTAGTCATTTAAAAAAAAAAATCCTACTTGTTCCTATTTTCATTCATGTGGAGAAACTGTTTCTAAGAGACCCCAAAAGTTTAAATAGTTTTTATTAGAAAATGCAGTTAGTGAGTCTGGTATAATAAGGAACAATAGTGCCACCAAGTGGCTACGTATTGCAGATGGAACAATCAAGATTAATTTATAGTTTCGATGGAGAGCCATAGCAAAGCAAATATAGCAATTTCAATGAAAGCCATTATATTTACTTTCCCCTAGTTTGTAGAAGGCTATAGATGTTACTTATATTTTTAAGCACCATAAGGTTTAGAAAAATTGTAAAAATTAAAAAACTTGATTGTTGTTGTTAATTGAAAAGTCTTTCCCATTTCAAACATTTTCTCTTTCCACAAACAGAAAGGCATTGCATGCCAAGAATTTACAAACTGTAGAATACATGTGTTCTAGTACCACTCCTTAATTTCAAAAGGGAGGGGGGAAAAAACAAAATAAACAAAACAAAAAAACAACAACCCACAAAACAAAAAGAAACCTAAAGAACAAGTCACAGGCTTTAGTAACACTGTAGGGCTGACCCTTCATCAAAAACGTGACCATTGAGGGGAAACCGAGCCCTTCAGAACAGCAGGGCACAGCACGAGGCACCCCTGCCTGGGCAGAGGGGACCACAGAGGGTGCACGAGGTGTAAGTCACCATTTAGCAAGGTGAAGTCTCAAGTGTCACTGCTGGCTTTTGGGTGGGGAAGATCCTGAGCTTTCACAAGTTTGGAAGACAACAATCAGAACTTAAAGACATTGTCAAGATCAAAGACATGATGTGGAAGTAGCTCAAAATAATTCAAAAACATAGTGGAACCTAAACCACTGCTTGTTTCCCTCTGGATCTTTTAAGAACAAATGCACTGAAAATAATTAATTCTATGTAAACAACTGAAACAAAAAGATTCATTACTGTCAAGCAATACCTTATTTGGGAAGGGCACGTCTCACTCCAAGGACAATGTCCTTACTAGCATT
This sequence comes from Aptenodytes patagonicus, assembly GCF_965638725.1. Classification (NCBI taxonomy): domain Eukaryota; kingdom Metazoa; phylum Chordata; class Aves; order Sphenisciformes; family Spheniscidae; genus Aptenodytes; species Aptenodytes patagonicus. The sequence continues at coordinate 32,794,448 of NC_134953.1, forward strand.
TAGCTGGAGATGTAAAGAAAGCAAAAAGAAAGTTTTAACTGCAAGTTCTTAGGACACCGCTTCGCAAAGACCTTCTGTGCTCTACTGCTAGCAGCACAGACAATCCTTCCAAGAAAACAAAGTTCACCACAAAAAAACAAATCCTCATCTGAGGTTTGGCTGTGTATAAAAAGGCACCACCTACAGAAAAATACAAGCAGAAACTCCAAACATTTTCTCAGGCTGACACAGAAAATGAAATCCATGGTCTTTCCACTTCAGGCAGCCTGTCACAGATTACCTTTCTATCCCACTATTTAATATGCAACAGCTGCCTACTGCACCATCCTCCAGCCACCTAATCCCTGGAGAGCCAGTTTCCTTCTCCATAAATGCAAGGGGGAAACTGCCTTGGTGGGGTTTGCTTTGCATGGGAACGCTCCTGTTTGTGCAGAGCAAGGTACAGTGGGACAGGTGATGAACACACTCACATGGGCACTGTAGCTGCTAACAAGGGTTTATTTGTGGATAAGCATGTGCTCCAAGGGACGTTTCATTCTGTGCCCCTCTGCAGCTTTCTTGTTTAATACTCTTGACCTCTGCTCTGACTATTTCATTATTTGTTTTGTTGATCCTCAGTTCTCTGCTTTTGTGAAAACTAGAGACAGGTTCTTACTCCGGATTTCAAGTGCTGTTTTAGAGCCGATGAAGTTCCTTTGTCCCTGCTTAATCCTGTGACGAGACAGGATCAAGTATTAGTGTCCAGAAATAAAAGTTAATTGTAATCCAAGAGGACTTCGTGCCAGAATAGAGACCACTCTGTTGTGAATGCCCGTGTACCTCCCCAGGCTTCAGGAGAAGGGACAGAGAAAAGGAGCGATTTCCACACACACACAGTCGCCAGACCCCGGGCACGACTGCTGCTGCTCCCAGGCAGGGGTTTGTCAGGTAAAACCCCGTTATATCCCATTTTACGCCATTATACTCCATGCTCCCTGCCCCCCAACCACAGGAATAACTTCAGAAGTAAACTTTAGTCCTTGAAAACCTTCCACTTCCCAAGGACAGCGCAACTGTCTTTACCTACAAGCAGAGGTTGCTATGAACACTGAATGATTTAAAGTACATAAAATGCTACTGCTTTAGCAATTAAAATTACATGTTTCTATATCATCCACAAACTACCTCAAAGACTAAGGAATATACTTACTTACTCCTAATTTTTTATTTATAATTATAAGGAAATTAAAGCTGGCATCATCCAGATCTTGGTCAAAACCCATGCTGTCTCAGATAGTCCCCCTTGCCCTGGGACTCCCACCCAGGTGCTGGGTGGCCCCAGCGGCCACGGGTCCCTCGGAGCCCAGCCTGGCCTCGCACCCAGCTCTAAGGCAGAGGAAACACCATCTTACCACCTGCAGAGAGACGTGTTACAAGCCAGGAACTAGTCTGAATGCAAAGCATTTATTCCGTTCGTTTCAATTAAGTTAATCCTACTAATGGCCAGTATCTCAGAGGAGGGGTGTGAAATCATCCATAGAGTACCCAAAACACTTGAGCCTCGGATAGCAAAGGATCAACTACAGCAGATGAAATTTCCCTGTTGCAGTTGTAACTCTAGGACAGCAGAGAGCACTACTGCACACAGAAAACAATACTAAGATATAATTATGAGTACTGTGTATTTACAACTGGAAAGTAGATAAGCAGAATAGCAAACATGACAAACCATTTTCTTCTTGTACAAAAAGAGCTAGTAACATGCAATAGTTTAGCACCAACAGTATCAATTATGCCACATAAAAAAAATAAATATTCGCAACACATTAAAAGGTGCTACTTTAGGAAAACAATGTATATTTGAATATCTGATAGCCTAGGGGCTAAACTTCTCACAGGAACTTTATTTAGTGTTTAGAATTACCCTAACATTTGGTTCCAGAGAAGACAGGAGGAGCTGCTTCGGCGCAGGAAGCTTTGCTTTACCGAATGTCCTGACACTGCTAAGGGAATCCAAGAGATCACAACCAAATGGTCAAAGTCAGCAACATGTGTATTTTGGACATGAGGAAAAATTTCTTTACTGAAAGAGTGGTGAAACATTGGAACAGGCTGCCCAGGGAAGTGGTTGAGTCCCCATCCCTGGAGGTATTTAAAAGACGTGTAGATGAGGCACTTAGGGACATGGTTTAGTGGGCATGGTGGTGTTGGGTTGACAGTTGGACTCGATGATCTTAGAGGTCTTTTCCAACCTAAATGATTCTATGATTCTAAAAATGAAGTATAGCACTTCAAAGGAAAAAAAAAAAGTTTTTTTTAACACTGCATGAGTTTTAAATTTGCTGGATGGATAACAGCATATTTGTATGAGTTTTTAATTGCAGACTACTAACTAGTTCAAAAGAAATCAAAATACAATCCTTATAACTTCAACCACTATTTAAAACTATATGGTCACAGCTGTAGTTAATACCTCGTGCTAGCTTACTACACCACAGTGGTTATCCAAATTTCCCTTACCAGTGTAAACATAAAACCTGTGAATGACACATCAGTCCCATTGACAATGTTCTTGCCACCATGTAGTGAAAGATAAGATTCGAGAACACACTGTCCATAATTTATTTAGCCTAAACAGTATGAAATTGATACAAACTACCTGAACAATGCTCCGAATGAGGAGGAATCTATTAGCATTACATCCTAATTCCCAGAAGCCAGCTTCATTTTCTGTCTGATTGCACAAAAGTGTCGGGATGCAGCATCTATCCATGTTACTGTCAGTTTACACAGCAGTTTGAGTATAGTTACCATAGCTTAAATTCTCAAGACAAGGACAAACATAAACCTCCATAACCCAGTAATTGAAAGAGCCAGGGTAAAAGCTAAGTGCCTGCAGCAGAATGGGTAAGGCACACGGGCAAGGTCATAACGCTGAGCAGACAAGCAGGAACTCAGATCATCTCAGCCCTCAATAGCAATAATCAGCAACTCTACAATCACACAATAACCTCCTCCCTGTCCAACAGCCTGGCCCTCTTAGATCTCACCCTGGTCATTTCAGGTATTTGCCTAATTCTGAACATCCTGGTGTGCCCGGATTTTCTCTGCTGTCTCATCCATATCTGTTGCCCCCGGCAATCTCTCAGGCTACTTCAAACTGCTGATGAACTGACAGGTATTTTGTTCCCAGGCTCTGCCATCTCCACATCTCAGCACACTTCTGCTGACACTTAACAAAAAGGCCATGAGCTGGAGAGGAACATAAAGACAGGAGATAACAACCACCTCCACAGAAGCTGCTAAGCCATTTCCAGGCAGATAGCTTCAGAAAGAGACACCAAACTCATCCAGTTCCTCAGAAGCAACAAGCTTTCAACTGCCAAGGTGGGAGATGGCAGCTTTTTCAAACCCATCAGTTTGCCTCTCTGACAGGAACACTAATTTACTTTTGATTTCACAGGCAGGAGGAATAGCACTGTAGAAACCTATCTCATTGCTGTGACTGTTTCTGCAAGCCACCCATACAGGCACCTTCTTCCCTAGGTCAGCACCTATTCTGAAATGCATTATGTAGCTTCGTACTTCAAAATAAGTTTCCCTTCTCTGAATTTTAAGCAGCTCAACTTCCTATAAAAAAAAAAAAAAAGTCTGCCATAAAGAGACTTTGGTGTAGTGGCTTATTAGCAAGCCCAACTCTCCCTACTGCTTCCCACATCTTTAGAATCACTGGAGAGAACAACTTTGATTAGAGGAAAAACCCCCCTCTCAGTTTCTGTCAGAGTGCCTGAAACCTGATGGCTGAATTTGGGAGGGGGACCTAGTACTTGTGCAAGACAAGCAATTGAGAGGTTCATATAGGATGGAGAAAAAGCAAAGACCAACTCCAAACTAAACTGGATTGACGGATGTCACTCAGCAACATTGCTCAGGGCAGTGCTTTCAAGCTCTCAATGGAAAGATGTTTTTCTGTGACCTTATAATTGATATAATTTCACTGGCTGTTTATCACTACTTCTCCCGCCCTCCCTATCCGGGGAGGCTGAAGGCACACAGGCCCTGGGCTCCCTTGCTTCCCTGTGGCCATTCGCTGGGCTGGAGCCCTCAAGAGGGATTTTGGATTTTCTTGGGATGCTTCAAGAATTAGTATTTATTACATGCCTAAGATAACAAAAGGGTTTACTATAGAAGATTTGTAAAATGAGAAGTACAATGCCTGTTTTTGATATGCTGAATGCAGGAGAACCTGTGAATGGGCTCGTGCACTTTTATCAGAGCAGTAAGCCAAGAGTCAGCATCAGCAGCAGGACTGTGAATTGTTTTGAACAAATGCACGGTTGGACAGGTCACCACCAAGGGAAAGGCTCCAATAGCCCAGACATGAGAAGAGGAGAGTTTTGACAAAATATTGGCATGTGGATAAAGAAGAAAGGTTAAACCTTGGAAACACTGTGCAAAAAGCAGTAAAGTTTAAAAGCATTAACCATACATGTACTGCAACACTGGAATAATCTGAATATACAACTAAAATTGTCTGTCTGGATGACAGCGAAAGCAAACCAGCAAAGACAGCTGAACTTGTACCTAGTGACTCTTATCACAGCAAACCTCCCTGAAGGCATCTTCCCAAGTAATCAATCAGTGTTTGTAATACAACAAAACAAGAACCTTAATACTAATTTTTTTTTATGGGTATGCCTTTGTTGGCAGCTTTTATGACATTGAAGTGTAAATGTATCAATGCAAAAGGTTTCATTTTGGAATTTTGACTTTAAAAAATCGTTTAAAAGTAGAGACAATTTGCACTACTAATAAAACTTATATTCTTATACAACTAGGATATTCCATTTCAGTCAGTAATCCTCAATCAGGAAGCGGCTGTAAACACTTTATAAGCTTGTGGTAAGAATAGAGGGTAGTTCAAATAATTGAAACAAATATTTAGCAAACACCTGTGTTCCTTTTCTTCAGACTGTAGTTTGTCCTAGCTACTGTCCCAGTGCAAGCCCATATTTAACAGCTCTGCTGAGGGCACAGCTACATCTTCACTCAGCACTGGAGGACAGAAGCTAATGGCCCTTTCTTTAGCCGACCAGTTTGAGCAGAAACATTTAGCCAATAATACCAGTAGCCAACACATAACAATATCTACTATGGTGACAGCTCTCCAATTTTTCTTAGATTATCTGTGACATCACGTGTTCTGGCAGATGAACACTTAAGGGCTTCTGTTGTAGAGCTAAGAATTTGCGATGAGCTGCTAGTCTCTCGAGCTACGCTAAGTTTCCTGACTGCTGTTCCTTTTCTGATGCCTGGCCTTGCATGTGCCTGCAGCACGGTGACATCGCTACAACACCCCAGGAATACATTCATGGCTGTCCCGCAGTGGTTAGAGCCCAGGACCCGTTTAAAGGCTTGCAAGTCTATTTCCTACCATGTTTTATAGGTCAAACTGTAACTACCATAAGCAATAACATTCCTTTTCTCTTTTTTGATAGAAACTTATGTTTAACATTCTGGAAGACCTGCAACACGTGTGTGAAATTCATAGCAAATTGATGCATCACTGGCATATATATTTTGAATAATAGGGACTTTTGAGGGTTACACGAGCGTACATAGACATGACCCGAGCCTCCCTGGCATCAGTGGAGAGCATTGATAACTTCAGCTGGTGTTGAGGCAGCTCATGCACAGGGACAGCAGCCCTCTGTGGGGCATTAGGGTTGCCCACTGTTTTCCACAGGCTGAAGCACAAAAGCACTCTAATGCAACAGCTCTTGGCATTACACTGAGCTGTGCATTGTCGCACACAGCCTGCCTTTCCAGCAGACCATCCCTGTCTCTACTTACATTCCTGAACTGGCATAGCGGTGCAATAAAACTATCCCAAATACACATGGCAACTTTCACTGGTTTGGAATTTACTCCTCTTCACACACCATTAATGCTAAAGGGTGCACAGGACAGACAGATTTAACATAGAAGAATTTTACAAGCCTTTAAAACTGTACCGTATTGAGTCTGTAGTAAAACGCACATTCTGTTACCAATATCTACCGATATTTCAAGTATTCTTTTTGAGTCTTCCAACCAGACTTAGCTCTAGCATATGTTACTGCTACTTATTTCAACATTAATTTTCTCCATCGTTTCACTATAGCTTAAATACTCTTATGTTACTTTCAATACAGTTTTAATTCCTACTGAAAAGTCAAACAATTTAAGAGAATGATAGGTCTGGAAGCCAACCAAACTTCGTATCACCCTGTTGGACAAATAGTAGGCAGTATACTTGTCTGGCTGTGAAAAGGTTTCAACATTTCATTTAGTCCCACCTCTCAAAAAAACAAACAAAAAAAACCCCCAAAAAAACACCAACCAAACCTCCACATTGTTTGAGAGTTTCGCTTAACACTTTTCCCAAATCAAAGCCTCACGAGCAGACTACCCCAAGGGTTTATTATAGCACTGCTGCTAGAACATGCATTTCCTGCAGTAGCTAACAATGAACGTAGAAGGGCTTGTTAATCTCGTTTATTTTTAAGTCATGAATTTGGTCTATACGGCCCTTTGGTCTTTTGCCCCCTCCTGAAATCATACACTGCAATCAGCATGGTATGAGGGGGGGGAAAAAAAATAGTCTTCATTCAAGCCTTTATCTCAAAATAGAAAAGCTGCATCGAGAAAAATACGCCATTTCCTACAGCTGCATATCACAACACACTGGTCTTAAGTGCTTCTCTTTGCAGCCTGTTCCAGTGTTCAAATAAATAGGTGTTTTCCTAACTTGAGTGTTTACAGCAGAATTCAAATATTTTCATTTCAAAGAGAAGTGTTTCTGTTTCTTTTCCTCCCCCCTCAAGCATCCACATTAGTTTTATGCAGGAAGAAATACTTCAGAGTTGAGTAAGTCCTATACCATGCTTAGTTTGCCATACTGTTAAAATATGAGTAATGACTGACTTCTTAAAGTCAAAGGAGTGGAGTATCTGCGGCCACACCTAGCTAAAGAAGTGACTCATAACTTGGTTGTGACAGGTTTATAACTTTTCTTCTCCAGTAGAAAATGCACAGGTTGCAATTAAAATCTGGGTGAGGCTGGACAAACCGAAAAATGTTTGGAATTATTTTGAAGTTTTAATTGAAGTTGCACAAAATGGAGCAGCTGCGGCTGGGTGGGAATGAGACTTTGACATTTAGCAAAGTGTCACAGAACAGAAATCTTGCTATCACAGATATGACTAATTCACTTCTGTGCCTGACATCCGTCTTTTCTGACTTGTGAAATCAAGACAATTTGTACTTTAATCCGAGAGAAGCAGAGGGATGAGCAACTCCATTCAAACCAAATAATACAAGTTCCCTTCAAAGGTAACTTGAAAGTGAATATTGTCGCAAGATATTCATAGTTCATCAGCTGCATAGGTCTTAAAATAGCATAAAGGGCCATCTCTGGATGGACAGCAAGTCACAGAGAAGTGACACCGCCTGTCCCCCAAACCAAGTCTATTTAGATAAGAGACCACCATGCGTTCAGGGAAGCTAGCTTCTAAACCACTAGTAGAAAACACAGCAAGTGACAAAACAGAGATTTATTTGGTTTTCATTACATTAACAAGATTGCAAATATTTGGTTCCCATTTTAAACTGAAAGACTATAACAACACACCCAGTTCCTTTTGATAGCTATTCCAGTTGAGAAAGAAATGGAGAGCACCTCTGCAATGCCGAGTGTCTCGAACTGTGATGAACAAGCCCTGAAGCAAAATGGCAGGGACTGGCTCTGGGCAGGACAAAGCAAAGAACCACTTATGTCAAAGGAAATAATAACCTTAAAGCTAACTGAGATGACTCTAATTTGAAACAAGATGGAATTCCTAGCTTTCATGCAAATAAATCACAGAACCCTCAGTAGCGCTGAGTAACAAGGAAAACTGTGCACGGGGAGGGAGGTCTTTTAAGGACTTTACCTGACAGCAGGGAAAAAAGCACACATAGGAAACAACATCTAGGGTTTGCTGGCACTTTTCTACCTTGACAGAAGAAAACTGAAATGCAGAAACAGATTTACATGTTCACAGAACATACTCAGAACTAAAAATTAAGGGCAGCTGTGATCGAAGCAATTACAACCTCATTACATTCAAACAGAGCATGTCCACAGCCATATTTCATGTCCTCTATGCTTTAAAATTATTTGTATGAGCCAAATCAACCAGAAGAAAGAGTGCAAACAGATGCAAAACCACATGGAATTGTTGTAAGAATATTTTGCTAAATGTCCAACGATCCACCACTGAGGAAGTAACCCACCTTCAGGGAGAATCGAAAGCAACTATTACCCACTACCATCAACCACATTACTTCTGTAAAGCAGTACTATGGGCAGGAGACAGGAAAGAGGCTCTAAAGGAAGGACTTCATTTTGGAAGAAAAAAGCTGAAAAATATGGCTTCTACAATAGCATTCTCTGAAGGGCCCCAGTAACCTGCCCTGGAGTGATCAGGGCAACAGGCAGAGTTTTGATTCCTGCTGACAGTGGTACCTGGAGAAACTGGGTCGTTCAGCTTTCAGACAACAGTTTCAGCCGCCTAGGCATAATCAGAGACTGCGGAATGAAGACAAACAGCAGAAGGCTTCAATGCAGGAGGAGAAACATGCTGGAAAGAGAGACTAGGGCATGCTGGTGGTGGCGTAGCGCTACAGCAAACACAGAATAAAATTAAATAAAGAAGCCAACTACCAACCATGAGTACACGTGGACTGAAATGACAAGCCAAAATACGAAGGTTATAGCATTGATCAAAATTACTGCCTGTCTGCCAGGATGGCAAAGCTGACTGCAATATGCTAAAGGGTACCTGAGAGGAGAAAAGGGCGGGAAAGGCAAAGGTAAAGTCACTCATAATTTTCCCAGTCAACATAGGCTGGGCCATAAAGGCCAAACTAGGCAATCTCAAAACTTAATCTTAGCTACTACTAACTACTATTTCATGGAATAGCGAGTTACTGCACAAAATGAAATGTAATCCCTGGCTTAGTCCTGAGTGAATGCAAAACTACTTTCAAATCCACACCAACACAATTTAGTAGAAAACTCTTGTGGCTCCTCAACCAGGCATACAAAGCAGCTGTTCCCAAGATCCTTTCCAAGTAGCCACATTTTTGACACTACTAAAAAAGTGTTTTATATAGAAGTGTTCAGAGTGCTGAGAAGCTGCCTGAAGTTTTTGTTTAGCTCAAGATCTTTCCTTATAATGCCAGAGAGCAATTACTGGATCACAGCATGAAAAACACAATAGAACAGACATTTTCTTCAGTCAGGAGGTGATTCAGCTATCGAAGAGTTTCTTTTGTTTCTATTTTGGGGAAAAAAATCACTGCCTAAAGCTGATGTTCCCAAGGTATATTCATCATGACTGTCAGCTGCAGCGAAAGTCTGCGGTTCTTCCCTTCTCCTCACATTCTTTCCTCTCTAAACAACCGTGTGAAATGCCTGACAATACTACTGGAAGTTAAGCAGGACAAGAAATTGTGGCTAACTAGGGCACAATTTGCCTTTGCAGCTGTAAACAGAGAGCAAAGCATACGCCATCATCCCTTCCGTTCCCTCATACAGAAGCTATCCATAACACACAAATGAAACGCGTGGCAGCAGCCAAACTAGCGCTAGGAAAAAAGGTTGTGCTGCTTCTTCCTGGAAGAGCTCCCCTCGCCGGTGCCGTGAATCAGCTGGGGCCAGGCTGGCAGAGGTGGCTGCAATGCATCACGCAGTCTGGTGGCAGCGGGAAAGGTGACGGTGCTGCCTGGAGGACTGGTGTTTCGGGAGAGCAGGAAGCCAAGAGAAAAGCTGAACCGCAAGTTTTAGGACATTAGGCTGGACACGAAGAAAGGGACTTACTTTACTGAGGAGCTTGGATACAAGGACTCTTTGGTGCAGAAAAAGGGAGAGTCTAAATAACAATATTCCAGAGAGAGCAGGGTCTGTAGCTCACGGCTTTGGGACAGGTCTGAGAGCAGGTATCCACATACGAGGGAGCGGGGGGCAAAGACAAGGGCAGCAAACTGCTGTAGTTAAACAAAGACAGTCTAAGGTTGAGGACTGAAGTCCAGAATATGTTTATATACCATATTGATAAACAGTGTAAAAAAATACAGGTAATAAGACTAAATACAGGGCTAATAACTTACCATACCAACTTCTAAACCACAGGTTTTCTCTGAAGTTTGGAACACTGACAAAAATTCCATGGGAAAAAAATCTGTTGCTCTTCTCACCTAAGAATAATCAGATGTTTTTATGTCAATTAGCATGTGATATGTATCTATTAGTGAAATCTGATTCTGTATGCCAAGCAGTTGTATTTCACTCTATGATAAACGCTATTTCTATGGCTTGCACTATGTTTTTTGAAAATACAAATACACTTTCAGCATGCTTTGTTTTCAAAGCAATAGTAGTGAAAGGCCACTCCCAAACCACCCGCAGAGTTCAGGGCTTTGTTTAATCATAAACAGATAATGGGAAATACGATGAGAAACAACTGCTGATGAGTTGGCAACAACATTTCACAGAGCATATGTCAGGGGGCACGAAGCAGCTGGCTGGGCAAGATACTATTTCGAGAGAACATTTGGAAACATCGCTGTCAGTAGCTTTTCTTGCTAAGTGTGGCAAGAGCAAAGCGTCACTTTCTTCCAAGTGCAACTCCTAAATACATGACACTAAACCATTAAACTGGGAACAGCCACCACAAACACTCTGTGCTTTAATTCTGAGAATTATACAAATGTATTACACCCACCCCCATCCCACTGCTTGTGCAACAGCCTCTCCCCCCAGGCTCCCCAGTCCATGGATACCTGAGCACGGGAAAACTTTCCCAGCAATCGGATACAAGTAACCAACACAAACTTCCAGGTAGAAGCAAGTGAGCAGAGTAATATTTTAAGAAAGTCCCACACAAGTGTCAGACAACTGTAAACAGGTTCATAAACTGCAAAACGCCCAATACATCACAGTGGGCTGAATTTTTCTCTATCAACACATTCTTTTGCATTTGAGGTCCAAACTTTAGGAAGCTTGTAAAAACTAACTAGTTCCTTCATTTTACTTAACCTTTCCAATATAATCAATGAGAACAGGTGCATTCGGCATGTGAATTTCTTTTTTTTAAAAAAGCAGCACTTCACGAGAATATAACACTTTAAAAAACATCCTGCTCATAAAATCGCATACATTAGAAAATGAACAAATGCATGCACCCATTTCAAGAGACTAACTTAATTAATAGCTATTTTAATTTCAGTTTTCCAATTAGCAGAATAGCCTCAAAACAATTTACCTACATCAACATTTGAATTCTCTCTCAGATTATACATACTCATTAATTTACAAAAGTTTATGGCACATAAAGGCATCTAGTTCACTCCAAAAGCACATTAGTGCACAGAAGAGTGAAAAAACCAACACACAGACATACAAAATTACTAAGGTAAGAAAGACTGAATGTGTATTATAGACTCCAACCATTTCGGTTGGGAGGGACCTCCAGAGGTCATCTGGCCCAAACCCCTGCTTAAAGCAGGGCCACTTTTAAAAGGTAGATCAGGCTGCTCACGGCCTCGACCAGTCAAGTCAAGACCTTCCCCAAGGATGGGACTTCCCCCACCTCTGGGCCGCTGGTTCCAGCGTTAGACCACCCTCCTGTGAAAAGCCCTTTCCTTACATCTAATCTGAATTTCCCTTGCTGCAGCTTGCATCGAGTGACTTTGGCTGTAAAGCACTGAGCAGCAGCTGTCCTCCACCTTCCCCAGTCACTCCCTAGATGGCTGAAGACATCCAAAACACAGACGCAAGAGATATCCAACAGTTTTATTTATTTTTGAAGTTTTACCATTACACATACAGCTCACCATCATAGCAACATGACACATGCAAAAAAGCTGGTAAGAATACTGGGTTTCCACTGATTTTTTATTTAACTTTTAAATTGATGTTTCTTGTTAAAAAATTCCTAGAAGCTCAGGTCATAGACCTGATTCATGACTAGTAGCTGTCATCAAGATTTAAGCAGACTCGGGCCAACAGTGTGACATAAAACCTCCCCTCTCGGTTCAGTAGCGGAACAAAGCCAGTGTTTACTTCAAGCTGAAGTAAGATTTCAAGGCACAAGGCCTAGCCTGCAGTTGAGCTATACCTATTCTGCTCATAGCATGCATAAATTTAATTTTTTTATTTAAATGTTTCTGTCGCTGATACAAAGCAATAAAAAACCCTTCAAATATAAAAAATTCAAGACTGAGTTCCTTTAAAAATAAAATTAATACCGTTTGGATTTCCATTAGTGAAATACTCTTCATTTCTCAATACAGAAGTTTCAGGTATCCATAAAATTATGACACACATATAACATTAATTTTATATATGGATATAGCTGGCTAATCACTATGGGCTGCATGTGCAAGTCAATCAAGAAATAAAATGGACAACTTTCAACAGACAAGTAGGAGTTTTGCTCAGCACAGAACTTGCTCCGTAAGTTCTCTCTGAAGAGCAGAGACTAGATAATAAATAAAATGCAACTAATACCCACTTGCCTTGAAAGATTACTTTCCTATACCTACAAAGGAGACACATGCAAAAGACTAAGCTGAAAATAATTTCATTTAAATTCTTAAATACATAATACACAGCATAATAAACACCACAAATCAAATAATGAATTAATAAATGGACACAGACATCATACCAAGAACTTTATAAAGAAAACTGAAGTCAAATGCATTTCTATATCTAAGGTATCAGGAAGAGGCTGCAAGCCTAGAGCAGAAATCATCTCTGAGAGGAACCTTACTGACATCATGCAAGTGTCAGACTAAGTCCTTCTGCAGAAAGATCCCAAGGCATCTACAGGTGAACATCAGTTCAGTAAGAGAGGAAGACTTGCTGCAGAGCACTTTATTTAGTATTATTTATCACTAACAAGACCCTTACTCCATAAGGAAGAGGATATACTTCTTTTCTCATTTGCATTCAAGATCACAACTAACCAGGCCTCTGTTCATCAATGACTTTGCTTGTATTTCCTACAACCAACGTGATTTAGGAAACATACCCAACATTTAAGACACGACAACATAGACCTGTTACCTTTCTAAGCACTTAGAAGTGATAAGCGCTTTAAAGCTTAAAGTAAAGTTCACTGTATACCACCTTCTGAAAGACATATAGGTCAAAAATACACTAAGGCAGGAGTTTTGGAAAAACACAAAGTTAATTTTGATTTCTTTCTGCTCTTTAGGATTTAGGGGCAAAAATTACATCTTCACAGTTTTCACTATCTATGCTGATTTAGAAAAAAAACAATCAGCATAAGAGGCCAAAACTGAACAGAACATCAGTAGTACTCACAGCTTACAAGACAGGAGCGTGCATCTCTACAGCACTCCAGAAATGCCAGGAAGGCACGCTACCTAAACACCAGAGCTTAAATGCTCTAAGGCACCAGGTGCACACAATTATACTCTATTTACAAGACACCAGCTGTATTTCCTGACACCATCACAGCTCTATCACCACCTGGGCTTCAAAACCCGACAGGGGACAGACCCCACGGGCTGCCTGCCTGAACAGGACCATCCCTCGCATACTTCTGGTCCCCAAACCGCTCTCAGACAAGCCCTGACCTTCCATAATCCCCCACTGCCCGGCAAGGCCTTCCGCAGCTCCTCGGGGAGGCTAGGCCAGGCCAGCTCCCCTCTGCTCGCCCCACGCCAGGCTGTACGTGGCGAGCCTTAGACTGCCCCCGGGTCTGGCACTCGGTTGAAAGAGCAAATAAGCAAGAAGCACGTTCGTATTTTTAAGAAACATCACAATTAAACAGCCGGGTGGAAAAAAAAGTAAAAATAAATCAGAAGGCATATCAAAAGGTTATTTCCACAGCGGTACCCAGCCGGGACCGAGGCCGTTATGGCAGTCCCGGCCCGCCGCGCCCCTTAACGTAAAGGTGCGTTTGTAACGGTGAGTTTGGAGCCCCTCGCTCCCTGCCGCCCGGAACGCGCCTCCGCGGCGCGGACCTCCTCCTCCTCCTCCTCCTCCTCCTCCTTCTCCACCTCCCCTGCCCGCCGCTTGCACGCCCCGCCGGGAGGGCCCCTCCCGACCCGGCGGCCGCCGCGGCCCGGCCGCCCGCGCTCGCCCCCTCCCTGAGGGGAGCCGCGGGCGATGACGTCACCGGATCAGGCCGACCGGCAATGGGCGCCATTTTGAAACCCCGAAACCTCCCGCGGCGGCAGCTCCGTGCGGCAGCTGCAACCCGCTCCCGGCCGGTGCCTCCCCCCGCGGCCCCCCGCCCCCGCCTCACCGGCACCGTGCGACATGGCAGGTGAGGCCGCGCGAACCGCGGGCCGGCTGCGCTACGGCTACGGCTCCGGCTCCGCTTCGCTCGCCGGGCGGAGGCTGCCGCGCGAGCCGGCGCGGCAGGCTGGGCCGCACCGCGCGGATCTGGGTGGCGGGAGGCAGCGCCCCGCCGGCGGGGGGGGGGACTGTGGGGAGCGGGGCTGCCCCGTGGGGCACCGGGTCAAGCCGCGGCGTGGGGCCGAGGCGGTGTGGCCTGGCCTGGTCTGGGCCGGGCCGTGCGGTGGCGGAGCGGGCCCCGCTGGGGAAGGGGCTGGGCCGGGGCCGGGCTCGGGGGCAGCGGGGGCCGAAGGGTTGGCGTGGGCTCCGCGGGGCGCCGGGCCGGGCGGGCGCCCCTCCCCTCACCGCCCTCTTTTCCCTCTTCAGGGGTGGCAGGAGGTGGAGGTGGTGGCGGCAGCAACGACTTCCAGTGGTGCTTTTCCCAGGTGAAGGGGGCTATCGACGAGGACGTGGCGGAAGGTAAGGGGAGGGCCGGGCCGGGCCTCGGCGGTCCGCGGTCGTGCAGCCTGCGCTGTGCCACAGGCTCCCGGAGCCGATGGCTCCCGTCCCGACTCGCGCTCCGCCGGAGCCATGGGCACCAACACCCTTTTTTCCTCTCTCAACATCTGTGTCACGCCCGCGCTGAAGGAGCCGAGACTGGGAATGGCTGAGCTGCAGCATCTCCCCAGTCCGTGCCCGAGGCTCGGAGGATGGGGTGTGTGTTGCAATGACTAAGCTAGTGCCTGTGCTTCCAGTGCGATGTGCTTTTTTTTCGGGAGAGCATAATAGAGAAGACACGGTGGCTTCCTCCTGTTCTTTAATTCTAATCGCTAGGGAGAAAAGGTAATGGCAGTGATAAAACACAGGGGAAAAAAAAAAACACAGGGGAAAAAAAAAAACACAAATGGAGTCTGTCAGGCTTGTCAAGTTTCACTCTGACGCAAAGAGAGCAACAGAGAGAGTGTGCAGGTCTGTCATTTGGGCTTAATTTAAAAAGTAGGGTTTAAAGGCTTTCTGCAGCTGTGAAGATATTTTATTCCTACTTGTTAACGTTTGGAAGCTATAAAGAGGGATCTTTAAGTAGGGAAAATGGGCACACCTTTACATCTCTATGAAACTTTCGAAGTGCAGCATGTTTTCGAATTAGTAGAAAATAAGAAATGTTTTAATTGGAAAAAGCATTTCTCTGTAGTATGTAGAAACGATGTGAAGCTTTGCTCGACTTTGATGAGAAAGTTCTTTTTTTCCTAAACTTTCTCTGTTCAGGCTGGTAATACTGTTTAGAGAAGAGGGTGTGAAGTATGTGTGCGAAACGTAATACTGTGCTGTTTATTTGATTTTTACTGCACTAACTGAAATAGCTGTATTTACTGTATTAAGTGAAACAACTTATACTGCCAGTGTGTGGTCGTCTTGGGTTTTGGATTTTTTTTTTACTGGATGCAGTAAATATTTTTTCTTACTGTCTACTACAGGGAAATTATGCTGGCAGTGTTTTCATTTTCATGCCACTTGTTTGGCATTCCATTTAAAATAATAGCTATGGGAGGAATAGACTTGAAAACTGCTCGAGAAACTAGTACTCGGACTTTAGTTGTTGTTTTCTTCCTTCCCCCCTCCCCCCCCCCAATATATTTTGTAACTTGTACTATTGTTCTGAAGTTCCCAGAATTCTTATGAAAATGTATTTAAGTAGCTTTTATGAGTTTCCCAAATGGTCCTTTTTTTCTTAGTAACTATCATCAGTGTCAGTTCTCCGTGTTGCAAAAAATATATTTCTATGAGCACCTTACTTCCCAGTCAATCACTGAGCAACATGAGTTTGTGTAGAGCTGGAAAGCTCCTTGGTTTTGAAACACCAATATGTCTTAAACCCAGTTAATTATTCAAGTGCGTAACAGGACTGTTCAAAGAGGAACCTACGTTACTGATGAGACACATCACCGAGGCAGAGTTCTTCAGTTAGAGAGGGGAAAAGCTCTCCATTTTGAGTAACTAGGAGTAGTAAGGGGAAATAGTGATGATAATGCTCAACACTTTTACCCTGGATTTTCCCAGATGTACTTTATTAACGTGACTTTTCCTGGAGTGAGGACTTCAGATGGTGCGTGATGCTACTACGTATGAGGAATTTAATTTTATTCGTAGGGCAATTAATATAAGTAATCATTCATCACCTGGCTTTGCAGAATTGGTACTAGAGTTCCATTTTCCTACTGGAGTACAAGAACTACTTACAGTTTTTGTGACTCACTGTCTTTATTTTGGTTTGTGGGCTCCCACCCCGCCCCCCGTTAGTTTCTGCCTTGAAATCAGAATTAAATAAAGAAAATATACAATTTATTTGCTAATAATTGCCTGAATTTGATTAAGCAGTATGCAATAACGGTGCAATTCCATTACTAGATTTTTGGCTCCAGTTTTGAAAATACTTACTCATCATCATTTTTTAAAACATCTTTTACCAAACTGCACATCTAAACTTATTTGATGGGCCACTGTTGCCTTGAAATAGCCTTGCTGCAAATATTACATAAAACTACTGTGAATTTCATGTAAATTTTTGTGATAGTGAAAACTTGCTATTTCTGTAATTTTTTTTTCTCTTTTCTGTTTTGTGAAAGATAAGGTCTATAGAGGAAATCTGAAAATGACAACATAAAGTAGCTGTCAAACTTATTAAATGCAGACTTTTTTTGCTAAATGTTCTTACAGGTGGTTCATTCAGTAGTTGAAATTACGAAGCCTGATAGTCAGGCAACTTAACCAAAAAGTCACTTCTTCTTGAATTGCAATTCTAGAATATGTTTTATATTCAATAGTTGTTTCTCACATGTGTTACTTTAATAAAAATATTAACATGGCTATGACAAATTGCTATAGTTAGATTTGCAACTGCTATCTCTATTCCCCGGATTTTTTCTAATTAGGTCATTAATATAGAAAATCACTTCATCTTTTCTGTGTATTCACTTTCTTCAGTGAGTAATCTTTGAAATCTGTACAATGCTCTCTTTAAATAAATAGAAGAGCAGTGTTTATATGACTAATCTGGCCATTTCAAAACTATCAGGAAAATATACTAGTTATTGAAATAAGTAGTTTTCTAAAGCAGAAAAGTTTAATTGGATTCAAAGAGGGAGGACTGGAGGATAAACCAGAATTGAATGAAGGAATTGATATTGAGGATGGCAACAAGCTTAATTTAAAAAGAAAAAGTAATTTAAAATTTTGTTGTAATTTTGTTGTTAGTGCAAAACCATGTGATTACTAAATCATACTGATTGCCTGTGCAACTTGTTATTCTTGGATTACTTTTTTTTGGTAGAAAGTAGCTTTCTAAATACAGGCTTTTTTTTTTTTTTTAATAATGCTGCCTGAGACCTAATCAGTTTTGTGATTTCAGTGTTTAATTTGTTTTGCATGTTCGAAAAGTTCTGTTTTGGGTTTTTTTGCAAGTAAAATGTGAAACAGTTTATTATAATGTACAGATATACCCAAATTCCCTTGGGCCACATGTTCTGCATATAATCCATGACCATTTCTGGATGTAATTAACAGAATATATTTTTATATATATGTAGTGGGCACTATAAATCTTCCTAACTGACTTGTGCTAGTGACAAGTTGGAAATACTGGGAAGAATGTTTAATCCTTGTCAGAATGTGAACCTGTATGCTGTGGAGATCGTGGGTTTCCCGTTATTGACATTGGGATTTCTTTGGATTTTTCAAAGCAGCCAGTATGGGGTTTTGGATTGTGATGAACTGTTCCCTTCTGTAAATGCTGTTTTAATTTGGCACCGGTTAGATGTATCTTCCTGTTTCAGCTACAACCAGCTTTAAGGGTATGGTTACTCCACTAAATGAAACAGGTACTGCTTTCCTCTTGGAGCTTCATCAGCTTCTTACACTGTTTTAAGTGTTATATTTGAAACCTTTTTTGAAGCAGCTGAGTGTAAAGCACTAATAAATGCACATCATAAATGCACTAATAAATGCACATAAATGCTGGATATGGTGCCCTTCGTAATAGACAAGAGCTCCTTGGAAGCTCCCATTCTTGAGGATGAACCTTTGTAAGGTATTTCACATGAGCAAAACTTTTGTTCTTCAAAAAAAGCTGTCATTGACTTTCAGAATACTTGTCTTGCTGTATTGGATTTTCCACTTGTTAAGAAATTTTGTATCTCCATTTAAAGATCAAAGAAAAATACTGGGTTTTTTAAATTCTACAATTCTTAATTGGTATTGACAGCACTGATAAACTAAACGATACCTTGTTATCATCAGTTCAACAAATTCTTTACTTCTCCTTTTCAAGCTTGTTACAGCACTAAGTCCATATCAGAAGTTTGTCAGAATGCAGAACACAAGTAGAGAAGAAAACCATGATCTAATAAAAATATATTGGACTATAATCCTGTAATTGTTCTCAAGTCCGGACACAAGAGATTTAAAAACACTCTTAGTGTTAAATCGTCTTTACAAATCAGTGGTTTAAAAATGTTCTCATGTGTTGTTCAGGAATTTAACTGGCCTATTCTCACTGTTTTTGAAATCATGCCAGAATTTGCTTTAGACTTTAAAAAAAAATATTCCAGAAGAAGTACAGCTATTTGACATCTGGTTAAAATTGCGTGGAAGAAATGACAGAACTGGTTGCTATCTTTAAGATTATTTTTTTTTCTGTAAGAACTGGAAAATACAGTAATAATGACTCTATTATTAAGCCATATGTATTGTTTCCTTTCATTGTAAATAATTGGTTATCCCTGAAGATGTTGCTGACTACTGGAATGGGGCAGAAGGTGGGCTTTTAAGCTGTGTTTTGTTTTGTTTTTTCCTCGACAGTGTTTTGCCATTAACAGGACTTTAGATGCCTGCTCTTTTGCCTTCCCTAAAACATTATGCACTTGTCCCCGGTTATGGTGATATGTAGTAGTGTGCTTTTGCCTTGATCCTTTAACAGTTTACCACATCTCTACTCCTCAAAGGACTGCTGTGAATATTCTGAAGAACCACCGTTTCTTGCAGGGACCAAAGATTTTGAAAGTTTTGTTGATCTTCCCTGCTTTGTGTGTGTTGTATATGGTGTTCTGTGTGATACATATGATGACGTAATACTGACTTCCGGAAATGTTTTGGTGTTTTTTAAGTGTGGGCAGAAATAATACTTTGCAAACAGTTTTGACCTGAGCACGTGTTCTGTAGTGGTTTCCTGTTGGAAAAAGTAGTCTTAATGTTTCAGGTAGGCCACTTTAATCTTGAGTCTTTGTACAACCCATGGACCAAGAATTTGTCTTCGCCCTTTGATCCACAATACTCTATTCCATAAAAATGTTGGTCTCAGCCAGTAGTATTTAATAATAAGTGTTCTTTTGAATTCAGTTCTGTCAGACAACAAAAAAACCAGGGTGTTACACCACTGGAAAGTAAATTGCACTATCTTACTGTATATTAATGTATAAGTTACTCTGGAGACTATTAAGACAAGGTGTTGTGTGTGAGAAATGCTATATTAGGAAATTTTTTGGAGTTTCTTTCTCTCCCATAATCTTTAGAGTATGACTGCTCATAGTGAGGAAGCCCAGATTTACAAGTGAATAGCTATGCTTTTTTTAAAAGCTCCAGGTGATCTTCAGGCTTCATAAAAGTGGTCATGTCAAATGATGTCTTCTCTGTTTTCTGTGGAGAAGAGAATCTGTCCTGCCAACTCACATACTTACAGTGAATTTAAATCTGTAATCTCTACCATGGTATCAAATTTTGATTCTTTTTTTTTTTTCTGGCATATGCGCATTATGGGTTAATGGAACTGCAGGGGCAGGAGGAGGAGCAGGAATATACAAAAATGTTTAGCATTCTGAGAATTGTGAAAATGATATTTATCTTTTTTGTAAAGGAAACTAGGAGATTTACGGCCTAGGTGGAGACCTTAAAGGCTGTCAGAAGTGGTTCATAAATGCCTTAGTTCGCTTGACCCATAACTTTTGTATCTAGCATCTTTTTCCTGACACAGATACATAAAAGAAAGTTAGGACAATCTTGTCAGAAAACTACAGAGGTTGTAGGTTTATGGGCATTAAGGGGAGAAAAAATTCTCAGTACCAGTGAAAGATGGCAAGTGGAATATTAAAGAATAGATGAGAAAATCCTTTAAAAGACTAAGCAATCACTAGGCTACAAGAGAGGACAAATTACTAGGTGTAGCTGGATGATATTTTGATTAAAATGTGAAGCTGCAGGAATGCATAACTCATGAATGAATGATAAACAGTTTGCGTAAGCATTGAGTATCAATTGCAGAGTTGTAAGGTGGGAATGCAAAATAAAACATTTTGCATAGTGGGAATACAGAAATTAGTACAAGTCTTTACATCTATACTGTTAATCTGTGAACAGTGAAAGCCGCTGCCATTTATCTCTCTCTCCTACCTCAGAATGGTAGGCTGTGATGACAGCAGGTTGTATTACCCAGTGACCCAGGAAATCTTTGATACGGTTCCCATGTGCACTCTCATTATTGTGCCATTTGTTGAGTATTTTAACATCTGCGGGAAAAGCTTAATAAAAAATGACAAAATCCACTTTATTAAAATTAAAAAAAAAAAAAAGAGAAGAAGGTGTGAAAGGTGTAACCAGGCAAAAAATTTTATTTACCCATCATGTTAAGACTTTTATTAACTCTTATTAAAAGTACAAGGAAAAGCATGACAATTAACTACTTAGAAAATACTTAACAGAATAACATGAATTAATTAAATATACTTCCAGTAGGAGAAAGGTTATTGGAATTACTATTCCAGAGGTTAAAAAAATAATACTGTGGCAATAGATTTGCATACAGAATACTGGCTTATGTCCTGAATATTATAAATAGACTCCATAAGTTCTCATTGCTTGTAAGAAAAGGCATGGCAAGCCTTGGCAAGCATGAAAGTAAAGTTTATTTCTGTCTTACTGAACTTCGGCTTCACTACTCTCTTTTTCTTGCTGCTGCTTTACCCTTTCTTTGTACTAACACATCCAGACAACTACATGCCCTTTAAACTGAGTGAAGACAGGGGGTTTTTAATGTGATTCAAAGGACTTGCAGCGTCAAATGACGATCTGGTTCCACTGAAAAGAAAATGCAAATTTAAATAAATGAGGGAATTGCACTAATTGTCTTTTATGAGATGTAGACTCTTAGGTGTCTGTTAAATCAGCTGGACAGGTGTTTGGTTTGGGGGAGTTTGCTGGGCAGCCAGGCCTTTGGAACAGGTCTTGGGAACAGTTTGACACCTTATGTTGTGTCTTTTCTACCAGTTTGTTACAGCGCTCTGAACAGAATGGCTTCTGCGCCCTTGCTTCTCAGAGAAGCCAAGTGGCTTAGCTCCAGACAGGGTCCAGAACACACAGAAGCTGGTAGTCTTTCTGAGAGAAATGCTCTTGTTTGTAGTTTGCCACAACCTGTCGGCGGCAGCGCTGACTTCAACCAGCTTCTGTTGCTTCTCGAGCTGTACTGTACTGGCCAAGCTGCTGCACTTCTGTTGAAGCAGCTCAGGTGCCCTGTTCATGCCCTTGGTTGACTTTAAATCTGTTCAGTGATTTAAATTAGTTCAAAAAGCAGAGTTATTTTGGACTAAGTTAAACTCTACCAGGTTACATAAAGGCAATTCAAGCCGTTTTGCAAGTTGTTTGAGTATTAGGGCATAAAAAATTGTTAGATCTAATGGATACTTTAGGTTGGCAGAGTGCTTAGCAGTGTAAGCTGGAAGAAATTTGGTCTGAGCAAAACTACATCACCTTTGGTTTATTCTCCTGACTTCTGATCCATCTCACTTCTGTGTTAACTCTTCCAATAAATCATAGCAGTGGAAATCTAAAAATTGAGTATATAAAGTGGCATATTCTGAAAAATAGGTGATTTTGAGTAACTTCAATGTATATGTATATTGTCAAGTGATTATTGATAGCTTTAAAGTTCAGCTCACCTTGCAGTACAATTCAGAGATAGAAATCTGATTTCTATCAAGTGTTAAATTAAGAAACAATATTTTAGGAAATACTTTAGGAGCAATAACAGCAATACCAATCTTAGTCCATCCTCATTGCAGAGTAATGCCACTCTTTTTCATTGAACGTTCTGGCAGCTATAGTATGGAGAATCCTCATTGACCCGGAAGCAAATCAGCAAAAGGTACAGAAATGAGAGAGAAGGGAGAGGTTGAAGACTGGAAATCAGTGCTGAAGTCAGAAACCTGCAGTAACTGAAATTCTGATAGTGTTTGCCTGCCCCAACGTGTAGAGGACGAGGGTAGGGTCTGGTTAGAAGCAGAGTGCCTGCCAGCAGCTCTCTGCTGTTGCCTGGTGTGATAACTGTAGTGATTCAAATTGAAGAACTGTCAAACTTTACACCAGCTGCTTCCCCTCTCCAGGGCAGACCAGGACACCACCCCAGAAGACTTTTAATGCAAATAGATACCACTGGTGATGTTTGGGGACTGTTCTCCTGCAATTATTGTAAATCAAGTAACAAGCAGTTCTAAGGCCCTGTGTGTCTGTAACTTGTTACGCTCAAATATGATTTTGTTTTTGAAAATATTTTTGTATTATTTACTGTTTAGCAGGTGTTTGCCTCTAAATTTCTTCAATCGCTTTGATAATCTGTTCCCTCTAATGGGTCTCTCTATCTTTTTCCTTTCACTAATCTTACTTGCTCCGTTTATATTTTTTTTTATTTGACTCTATTTGAATAATCTTCACTTAGTTGCTCTGAAACGATGGTTCCTTGCCGTTCTCTGTATAGGCCCTGACTGACCATGTTTTTCACCAGTCGTACCTCACAATGGTATGTTGTCACTGTCTGTTGCAAAAGAGAGTTCTGTTCTTTCTGATGTCATGTCTTACAGTTCAGCACGTCGTCACAGGGAGATCCCAACTTCTCATTTCCAAGTTGACTTAGGAGCACATAACCTGCACTTACCCCCTTCTACACTCTCTGCTTCATTCCCATCAACTGTAGGAGACCATCCAATGTCTCCTGCAGCTTCCTCCAGCTGTAGAATAAAATGCTCTGTAGAATAACAGTGTGTGTCAGAGGGAAAGGTGTGTCACCTTTGATCTTGATTGCAGGCACAGAAATATTCTTTCTATGTTTAGTTTCCACTGGCAATCTCCCTTACAGTTTATGCCAGCCATCTGGCTTTGGTCCAGATCCAGTCATTTCCTCTCGAAGTGTGAGCCTCTTCAGAGAGTTTCATAGTCCTTAAAGCAGTTCATTCTTTGGATCTCTAGAACAGATCATGGAAAAACGTGCTGTATATTAAAAATATTTTTCAAGGGGAGGGACAGAAGACAGGTCTGCTAACATGCTTTTTTTTTTTTTGTCAGTCTGTACTGAATGTGAAGCGGTGTGGTGTTCATTACATATTTGGAAAATTTTAAATTAAAATCCCCTAGAAGTTGGAGCAGCCCCCTTTTTAGATAATGTTCAAAAACAGTGACTGACTTCCTTGTTCATTAAATGTCTGAGGAGTGGGCTTTTGACAAAAGTCTTTGAATAGCTTGTAAGAATGAGAGAGAAGTTGATGCTGCTTGTGTCTAGTTAGTGTTAGTCCTAACCATGGACTACAGCTGCAAATTCATTGATCTACTGGGTGAGCTATGAAGTAATTATGTTTTTTCAGTTTTTAGATTTTAACTCAAGTAGCAATGTGCATGCAGCCAGCTTAGAGAGGAAAAGTTCATGGTAGCTAATTTTAGGCATCTAATTTAGATGTTCTGGATCTCTTTGCACTCTCCGTTACCTAAACAGAGAGCCCAGACGTTGATATCGGTGTCAGTTAGAAATACCCAGTATGAATCCTTTGTGGGATTAAATTAGTTTGCAGGTATAAGCTTGCTGTCATCTCAAAATCCTAACAAATGTTGGTCTCTTGTCATCCTGTCCGTCCCCCCCCCAATATAACTAGCCCAGGAGGCTTTGGAGGTTATAGAACTTCAACAGAATTGACAGGAGTTTTGTGGTATAGGGAGGTTAATATTCAGCAGTGATGTTAAAAGGCTTAGAGCACTTATACTGAATTTTGAAACATCTATCAAGGCTTACAGGACAGTCTCCTGAGTAACTGAGAATGGTTTCCACTACATTATTATAAAGATGGATATTTGTAGTCTTCTAATGTGTTGGGAGGGTGTTCACTACCCATGGAAGTGCTTAGCGCTTTTAAATTTGGGGATTCTACAGAATCATAATTTAGTTGCCAGCAATCCTTTTAATATACTAGCTTTGAAAACAGCTAAGAGTTTCCTACTCTGTATGTAGACTGTAACTAAGTTAGCACTCCTTTCCAAAAGTGCAGCTAAACATTAATTTTCATGTCTGGAAAGAAATATTGCCAGACTAATATCTTATTGTAAAGCCATAGATCTTGCTGCTTTTCATAGTTTACAGGAGGAAAGTTTACATAGCTACTTCCAGAACAGAGAGTCCTAGCCACACTGGAACAAAAATGGAGAGGAAGTTGGACAAACCTCTCTGTTTCTGGAAAATCATAATCACAAAGGTGTCTTGTATATGAAAAGAGTGCATTAGGATGCTGTACATGAGCAAATACCATGATAGTTTCTTTCCTCACCCTTTTGTACACTTCATTGTGAGTTATTTTGCTGGTATGGAGAAAAGGCTGAAATATTTTGCTGGGAAATAAGACTGGTCCTTGTACACATAAGAAAAAGATATGACATATAATAAAAAAGCTTTAAAAATTCCAAAGTTAATGTGATTAAGAACCTGCAAAGGCTTGTTTTGTTTTTTCTAAAAGTTTTAAGCTGACTTGGAAATAAGAGCGAATGTAGATGGGTAAAGTATGTTCAGCAGAACACAGAGTAATTGGTTTGGAATGAATTTTGTGATTCACCTCTAGTCTCGTTTTTTTATCTTACTTGCTTTGAGATAATATAGTGCTGGGGATACTGGATGGAATTATTTTAGGGATCGATATGCTTCAATTAAACATGCCTATAGGGAAAACTGATTTTAATTCATGCTTTTATATATAAAAAAGTATAGTGCTGTTAAAAAAAAAAAAAGTTGATTCCTCATATTCCAAATTTTTTAACTTAGAAAACATTTGAAGAAAGTTTCTATATTTTTGCCCTGATGTGCCCACTTGTCCTGGCTTCGACTGGGATAGAGTTAATTTTCTTCCTAGTAGCTGGTACAGTGCTGTGTTTTGGCTTTAGGATGAGAATAATGTTGATAACACACCGATGTTTTAGTTGTTGCTGAGTAGTGCTTACACTAGTCAAGGACTTTTCAGCTTCTCATGCCCTGCCAGCGAGAAGCTGGGAGGGGGCACAGCCAGGACAGCTGACCCAGACTGGCCAAAGGGCTATTCCATACCATACGACGTCATGCTCAGTATATAAACTGGGGGGAGTTGGCCGGGGGGCGGTGACCGCTGCTCGGGAACTGGCTGGGCATCGGTCGGCGGGTGGTGAGCAATTGCATTGTGCATCACTTGTTTTGTATATCCTTTTATCATTATAATAATAATTAATATTTTCCCTTCCTTCTCTGTCCTATTAAATTGTCTTTATCTCAACCCACAAATTTTACTTTTCCCAATTCTCTCCCCCATCCCACTGGGGGTGGGGGAGCGAGCAAATGGCTGTGTGGTGTTTAGCTGCCTGCCGGGTTAAACCACAACACCCTTCCACTTACCTACTTCCATATAGCATATTGGCAATAGATGTTGGTGACATACTATTTCAGTGCTGATTTAAAGTTTCAAGCTGCTTTTTCCAGTTGGTAGTCAATTGGGAAAGAGAGGCATTCTCCGTTGGCATGATCATTTTACCTATGCATGTTGTTTACCCTCTTCTCCCTGTACTCTTTGTGTAAAACCATAGAATTTGGGTAGTGTCTGTGTTTTAGCATGTTTCCACAGTTCTTAACATAAAGGAACCCAAGATTGTTTGGCTAGATAGCACTGCTAGTAAATAATAGCCATGTCAGACAAATGATGTTGTCTTTACATGTATGTTAAAGCAAAAATGGTGCACAATGTATTCTGAGCAACTAATAAATACTTTGATAGTGTACATCGGAGAAACTAATATCTTTTTCCCTTTCTGAAACTAACTGGAAAAGTGGGGTTTGGTATCTCTTGAAATGCCTGGGTTTTTCCCCTGTGTGTAATTGAGTGATAATGGGATGTAGGAATTTTTTTATTCTAGCACTATTGTCAGTCTTGGAGTAGAATTTAATTAAGATTACGTCTCCAGCTAGTTCACTAGCTTTCTCATTTTAGTAAAAAATTCTTTGCTTATGTCATAATATTTGGTATTTGTAACTATAAAACCTCTTAGCCAGCCAGCCATTTGTAATGGCTTATAATTTATATTTTCACACATTTTAGGCATGTATTGGGCACAAAGCAAACATCTAATTGTGGAAATAATTAGCATGGATCAGTATTAAAGCCCAACAGCAATATTAGCCACATACAGAGATTTCTTTTTTTTGACATTGAATCTCAATTCTCATATATCTTGTTTTCCCCATGATTGTCAGGCAGGAAGAATGAGTTGGCTTTAAAACATTTTCACGATTACAGTATACATATGTTATACAGATTGTTATGAAAGGGCCTCGTTTAAGTCTGTTTTCTTAAGAAAAAAAAAGTTCCAAATTAACAAAAAGCTTTACATGGACCAGCTCATACACTTTCTGTGTACGTAATAATTCTTTGCCTGTCTGAGGACCTAAGCAGGGTATGAGACATTACATCAGAGAAATGTGACAAGCTTTGGAAAAGTGACATAGTGTATCAGCATTACAGGTTGACAAATTTTTTCTTCTCTGTCATGGACAGTATATTTAAGAAATGGTTAAAATTACGTACAAGGTACCCTGTACATTCTTTTAACTTGCTTGGGATAAAAAGTGTGAAGAAGATTCGCTGGGAAATCAGTGAGCTAGAAACTGGTCTCTTTATAACCATCTAAACCATTTGTCCATTATCTCGAGTCCCATTTATTTACAGAATAGGAAGGACAGGTATTAATATTGATAATCTGGTTTTAGTGTATCAATAATCTTGAGTTTTCCTTAACCTTGCAAAGAGAGGAACAGAGGTCCCATTCACATGCAAGTTGAGAGATCTTGTGTCATTGTTTAAACTTAGGCATTTTGCTTCTTGTTTTAACACTGAGGTTCGGTGAAATGTTACTGCTGTGCTCAGTGTGTAGATAGAGTTTTGACAAAGTGGATCGTTATGGTAAGTGGAAATATATAGCTTTTCTATTTATAGTTCTTGATTGAACATACATTGTATCACTCTGTAGTCTAAGTTTTTTATTTACATATATGTGTGTATAAAAATACATATTAAAATACATATATTTAAGGATGTGTATGTATATATAAAGATTTTATCAGTGTTGTGTTACTAGAAGCTCATAATTCTAAGGCAATTTCTAAAGTAAGAGATCATTTAGTACTAGTGAAACCTTTATACCATATGCTATTTTCTGTAGGTAACTACTTACTGCTGTGAATTTTAGCAATTTGGAGAGGGGAAGGATTGTTGGGGGGGGGGGGGTGTTTTCAGTACTTTCTACATAGTCCATTACGGAGGCAAATGGCCACATACCAGAAATTGGCTACAAAATGCGGAATTGGTGTAAAGAGAATAGGGGGATTAATTTTTATTCTGACAGTGTTCATAGTGAAAAGCCAAAAGAGTTTGCTGCTTAATTATTTGGAAGGGGGTCAACAATGAAGGGTCAGGTGTGCAAAGAGCTCTGTGATTGATGACTTGAGACCTTGTGAGGTGGTGGTCGCTGTAGTTGGGTGGCATGATGGCAGGTGAGGATCACTGTGAACGGAGAGGGAGATGAGCTAGAGAGACTAGTTAGAAACTAGCAATGTGGTTAATTTTTTAAAAGTAGGTCAACTGAGGAAAGATTGGTGTTTTCAGTATGGAGTATGTGCAGCAAGGGTGTGGGTTTTGTTCTAATGTTTTGGGTCTGTTGAGGATTTGGGATTAGCCATCATCTTGTTCTTTACCAAAATTGAATCTTTTCATAACCTTTTAAAGAAAGGTGAATATAAAAATAGACATGTCCAGAAGCAGGTTAGTAATGTGATTTTGAAGCCTGGGATAAATCTGTAGAAAGATTTAGGTTTTTTTAATAATAATTTTTTTAATTAAAGAAGGTAAATCATGCTCTTTATACACTAGCAAAAAGGGCATCTGTTAATAAAAGATGAAATATCAATTATATATTGGGAAAACTGATTAGACTTCCTAATCACCTTCCTCATAAGAGTGGGGGATTATTAAAAGAAACTTAAAGATAGCACATCAAAATCAATACAGGAAAGTAGTTTTCATCTAGTGTCTAATTGCAAACTCTGAAACTAATTGATATCATATACTTCAAATCTTACAATTTTTATACCTGCATAATACAATGAAATATTTGCATGGCTAGCAAGCAACAGTATGGGTAAATGTTTACTTACAATTTTATGCTGAGTGGTTTGTTGGTTTTGTTACCATATGCCTAAAACCTGTGACAGACATTTATAGCCCCTTATCTCTCTGCCCCTTGGTTAGAGATTGTTTAATGGCAGTTATTTCTTCATTGCCACCTCCAAAGATTAATTGTGGCGTGCAGTGGTGAATAAATACTGGTTGTTTTCAAGGTTCAGTCCCAAGGGCACTTAAGACAGTTTAAACTGGAGGTGCTGCAATCTTTTCCTTTGCTCTCCTGTTCCTTCAGCTGCAAGCATCCTTGCCTCTTGTTTGTTATATACATGCTGATGCTTCTGCACAGAGTTGGTTCAGGAAGCTCAACTGGAAGAATTTTTTCTTTCTCCCCCCCGCCTCCCCTTTGGCAGAGGGGGGATGCCCAGTTCAGGTTCCTGAACTAACTACGTGAATACTCAGCTCAGGGGAAAGGCGGGTATGCCTCAACCTCACTTTGATCAGTGCAAGCTGCAGTGCTGCTCCAAAGCAATACCGCAGATGAACCACTTTTGATACAATTCTTACTTTCAGAAGCTCTGTGCAGGCGTATCTCCGTTACGTATTTCAGCATTTACTGTCAACAGGTAGAATACGCAGTTTGGATTCTTAAAATGGTATGCCTTCTCTTTCAGGATTGAAGGCCCTTGAAAGCTTAAAAAACTGAGAAATTAAGTGGTTTAGATTGTAAAAAAAATTTTGTTAGGCTTTGAAACATGACAATTTCTGGATACTGATGATGTAAATCAAGAAGTTGTGCTGTTGCATTAATACAAGTTGTAATTTTGTTTTGTGTTCAAGTCTTGAAACATCTTGATTTGCTTTACACATTACAGTGCTATTTTATTTCTGTTCTGTTTACAGCTGATATTATTTCAACAGTTGAATTTAATTACTCTGGTGATCTTCTTGCAACAGGAGACAAAGGTGGCAGAGTGGTTATATTTCAAAGGGAACAAGAGGTCAGTGACTTGAAAAACAAAAGTGCTGTTACTACACTGTTCTTGTGTTGCAGTCTCACTTCATCTCTTCATGCCATGGGGTTTATCTGAGATAGTTTTCTCAGAAAACCCTAAGTTAGCCAAATTTCTAAATATCTGCCTTGTGCTGAACTTGGTAGGTTAGTTTGGTGGTGGTTCCCCTCCCCGCCTTCAAAAAAAAAAAGAAGTCCAAAAAAATACGAGTTCTTTACATATGTACCTAGTATGCTCAGTATTATTTTGCAGAATTGCCTTTGGACTTTCTCATAAACTTTACACTTGGTCAGGTTGATCTAAGACAAATCATAACACTTTTGAAGATAAGGTAAGAAAAGTTTATAAAAAAGGATACATGTTAAGCTGCAAGGACAACAGGACAGGAGGGTTCAAAAATGGAAGAATTAAGCATCTGATGTGTTTTAGGATCCTATGAATCAAAAACAGTGGGAACATCTATTTTTCCAGAAACACTTGAGCATTTTCAGTTCAGAGGGTAGGAAGACTCCCCCTCCTACAGTTACACAGCTTTTCAGCTGGCTCTTTGCAATGGTATTCAGTTGTGTGATAATGCTATAACGTGTTCTGTCCATTCATTGATGCAGATACGTCACCGAGCTTTTTATATCCAGAGAAATAGGGTGTATTGGAAAAGTGCACTAAATGCTGAAAAATAGTTGTCATGCCTTGTCATGTCTAGGAGAAATCTGAAATTGTGTTCTTTAAAAAGTCAGTATTCCACATGGCAATTCTCACCCTCTCCCCCACCACCGAAGAGCATGTTCATCCTTTCCTTTGAAGAGCTGATGAGAATTTGAGCATTCTCCTGGCTCAGAAATACCAAAATTGCTCGTGGAATTTTAATTCAGCTTGTTTGTGCATGGAGTATACTAATCTTTAGGTGCTGTGGTTTTTTTCAGCTGTCTCACTTCTTTCGTTGTGTGGTTCAAATGATGCTCAGTTAATGAACAGCCGTCCAATATTTTGCATTTCATCCTCACTGTGATACTATTTGTAAAACATTTTACCAAAGGTGACCTATCGATTTTACTGTGAGGATTTTGAGAGGTAGTGAAATGAAAATACTATTGCTGAAAAAGCTGCTGAAATATTATACTACTACACCTAGACAGCTCATAGCTCATTTATCATTTAGTCTGCTGTATAGACTTAACTAAGGCACAGAGAGATCAAGGTCAAAAGTGTCCACCTGCTCAGGATCTCTGACTTTCTTGGTGCTTCTTTAGAGTGGAACTATTATTGGTTGGCTTTCAGCTGTTAGTGCTCAGTTGTTCTGTAAGTCAAAACCCAGCTGTCACATCATTTCCTCATAGTGGGGGGGTGGGAAGTTAGACTATTCACACAGGAATATTCAACTGTCTTCTTGGGAGCACATGCAAACTGTAGGGAAGAGTTTGGCATAAGGGTCATTTCTCTTGTCATGTGCAAAACTGCAGAATTTCTGGAGTGGAGGGAAAAATCTAAAATGAGTATATAATACTGGAACCTTAATAAAATCTTACAACCAATATTTCTAAACAGTGTGGATTTTAGACTAGGTTAACTAGGTTAATAACAACTTAGGATAGTTATAAAATTTCCCATACACTTTAATTCGGGAAGGCAGGCTGAAATGTTGTGCATCATGCCCTGAACTCATATGACATTATTGCAGTTCCAAGCAGCTGATTATTCCAGCCAAATGTGTGAGTAAAGAGTGAGAACGCTGCCTAGTGCCAGGCAAGGCAGCTTGCTCAAAATGCGGGTGGCTAGGTAAGTAATGTAGATAACTATACTGAAGAGTGTTAGTTGAGAGTCCAAAATGCTTAAAATTTAAATGACAAGAAGGGAGTAAAATAATGTAGAGTCTCGGAATTAACTAAAACGCCATACTTGTGAGAGATTGCAGGGAAAAAAACCTAGCTTGAAATAACCTTATCAAAGTTTCCAAGTCAAGCGTGGAAACGTAAGGAAGTGTCAGAACAAAGGTTGCCTTTGCAGCCTTATAGTTGGCCTAGCAGTCTTCAGTGATGTGAGTCACTACTGGTTGTTCCACGGTAACATAGCATTAATCAATGTGCAGGATAGGCTTTTCCTATCTTGCCTTTGCAAGTAAGTGATTTGCTGCTTCTCAAGTGAGTGATTTCCAATTGTGTTTTGGGGAGTTTGTTTTTTCAGAGGTTCTGGGCACTGCAGCTCTACAAGTGGGGCTGTTCTCCAAACATGAGTCACTATCTAATATTAACTTATCTGAAAAGCCTGATAACTAGTTGCCTCAAATCTGATAGTGCAGATCTGTGGATGCTTGTGACTTTGATCTCTGTTCCTTGCTACCACATCTACCAAATGACGATATACAAAGGGGTCTTCTAGTTGTGTGAGGGGAAAAGTTGTTAGTGTATTTGTAATAGTCTTTGGTACATCATGATGAGCACTATAGAATGGCTTAAATTAAAATGTGGTAATTCCAGCCTTCAAGTTTTAATAATAAAAAAGATTGTCAAAGCTTAATTATAAGCCTTGATACCTCTTCTGGACACAGCATGTTTTAAAATGAGTAGGAGAGGAGATAGAGCTAATGCTCATACTTGATCTTGCTGTCCCTTCAGCAGAATGACTTTGTGCAATCATGTTTTTATAAAAAAAATATTTAATTACTCCATGTCCTATGTCCTTCAACATTTATTTCCTAGTCTGGACACCCCGCATTATGACCATATTGTGGTGATTAGAGGAATGAGTTTTGGAAAAGGAGGGGAATGGAGATTAGGTGAAGCGCAGAAACTAATCACACGGAGTTGGTGGTTTAGGACTTGGGATGTAGCTAACTTTTCTGCTCCAATTCTGTTGAAACCGCTTGGGAGAGGTAGCGTAGCCTAGAACTCTTCCAAGCAAATGCTCCTTTGCGGGCAGCATGCCTCTTTAAAGTGCTTTGATATGTTATGTTCTGTGAGTACACGCATATTTATATGTAATGATACATTTTTAAAAAGGAAGTCTGTGTGCACTATCTTGATGCTAAACTAGATACAGTATCGTAAAAATGTAAAATTCATCAAGATCTGTTGTAAAAAGTTTACTTTCTAATTGACAATTTATAGTCATTAGTTTGTATGTACAATTTCTAATGAACCAAGTAACATCAGCTTCAAGAAATATTATGTTTCCTTGCAGAATAAAAGCCGTCCTCATTCTAGGGGAGAATATAATGTTTACAGTACCTTTCAGAGTCATGAACCTGAGTTTGACTACTTGAAAAGCCTAGAAATTGAGGAAAAAATTAATAAAATTAGGTGGTTACCACAACAGAATGCTGCTCATTTCCTGCTGTCTACAAATGGTAAGGACACTTTATATTTACACAATGAACTTTTTATGTCATTTGAATATTACCTGTGATCCACTGTGGGTTTTTTTCTGGAGTGTTTTGGGTTTATTTTAATGTCTTCTCTAATTATGTGCAAAATATGTTTTGATTGTAATACTCTGTAAATTACTGATTTATGAATGTAAAAATAATGAAGCAGCAACAGAATAGGCATAGTTACAGAGCTGCGTTCTGCAGATATACTGACCATGCTATCAATTTACATACCCTGTTACTCTGCTGTATAGTTTTTGTATAAACAGGTTCCCAGTATGCTGAACTGTAGAAGTCTGAATTTGACTTGATCACCCTACTTTTGAAATTGATTTTTTTTGTGATCCCAAATGAATTTTTAATAAAAGCATTTGAAATTGAAACACTGTGGTTATAATGCTCTTTTTGCTTTTCCTATACCAAAACATCATACGTGCTTTGAAAAGCAGCTGTGTAAAAGACAACAGTCACTCTAGGAGGAGTATATTTATACCATGTTCACTGTGTACCTTAGAATACATAAAAGCAGTGCAAAAATTACAAGTTGGAAATTACAGGTTTTCATGCACTTTTTTTTATTTCTTCCAGTATTTTAGTAGTGGTTATTAGGTATTAGGTCTGTGTGAGTATTAGGTCTGTTTCATTTTGATGCGTCATAGAGCAAGCTGTAAATGTAAATGCAGAACTGTGCATGGAAAAACTTGCTCTTTCTGTCAGAGGAATATGCTTGTTCCTAACAGTTTGGATCACTTTTTGTCTTGTACTTAAATGACTTTATGTAAGGGCTGTTATCCTACCTGCTATATAAAATTTTAAAAGTGGGAATGGCTTCTGTCTACTGGACTTTGAAATTCAAATAATCTTACTTTGATGTAAGTCTTACTAAACTTTAAGCAGTCTTTAAACTGTGTCATCTTAAATGCTTTAAAGATATGCAGTAGTTTGGGGAGGAGAGGTTTGTTTCCAATTAGCAAAGGATCTCACTCTTTGTGTATACTTACTTTCTGCACTTGGAAAGACTTACCCTAGTAAGACCTGGGGAGTACATGCCTTTGGACATGGAACCCTAAAATAATGGGTCCTGGTCTCACTTACTGCCTTTGGTTGTCTCTTAGCAGACACCTGGGACAAACTTGATTTTCCTTAAGGTAGTTAGTGTAAGTAATTCATGGGTTTGGGTTTTTTTCGCTAGCATTTATCTGTTTAAAAATAGTTTAGATAGTCATACAGAGCTTATTGGTGAATTTCAGTAATTGGTGTGTGAAACTTCCCTTGTGAAGGGTCATTTTGGTGAGTGCTAGGCATGGGGCCTTACTGTTCAGGCAGAAACTTGTATTTTATTCAAACTGAACATTACATTGGACTTAAAATGGAATCCATCTTTTTTTCCTCTCCATTTACTGATATTTTCATGCATTTCCCATCCGCATCCTGCAAGTGCATGTGTCTGGTATATTTTTTGTTTGTTTTTCATGTGTCAATTCTGCTAAACAATATAGCTGAAGGCAAAGTACTTCAAGTATATGTAGGGAGGGCTGTGCTCCATATTACATTGTTGTTTAAAGGACTCCAGCAGGGTGCTTTCTGTTGCAAGCAGTGGAAACCTAGAGAGATGAATAATATCCACTCTGCTGACTCCATTATTTAGTGGTTTTATTTTGAATCTAATTCATTCTCAAGCATGTGAATTTTTGTTGGTTTTAGATAAAACTATTAAATTATGGAAAATAAGTGAAAGGGATAAAAGAGCCGAAGGTTATAATTTAAAAGATGAAGACGGAAGACTTAGGGATCCTTTCAGAATCACAGCACTACGGGTATGTTTCTGCTCTTTGACTTTAAATATGTTTTTGCATGTACTTCTCTACCTTTGTATCACCAGAGTTGTCAACTGAAATGTGTAGATTAAAAATGATGCTGTGGTCAGGGTCACTGAAAACTTTCATAAAAAATGGAGACACTTCTTTATACATATGTAACTATTAAATAGGGTTCCTCTGGAAAACTTCAGGCAAAATTTCACGATTACAATATTATATTATTAGCTTCCCAATAGTTTGTTTGTGTTTTTTCCCTTGGAACATCTTAGCATATTTAAAATGGATTTTAAATTTAAACTGTTTTTTAAAATTAAAATATTTTGTTAGAGACAGCTTTCATCCACCTCAGTATCTTAAAATTGTAGAAAAAGATATATTGGTTTATTGACAAGAATAAAATATAACAAAATGTTGTTATTCAAGCCTGAAAAAACAGCATTTTGGAGTATCTCTGTCTGGGGCTGCACTACTCTGTACTCAGCTCATAGAAAGCATGGACTTGTCCTGCTGTGTTCTTAAAATAGTCTAATGTCTTAGTGCAACATGAAGAAAAGTGCAGGGAATACATTTATTTCAGAGGCCTGTAACATACTGACTTCTCTTCCTGGCCACAACTAGTCAGCAGAGGATAGTGCTGTAGTGTCTGTGCCAGTCACTAGTAAGGAGTAGTAGATACCCAGGTTAACCTTTATATCTTCCCGGCGTGCTGCTCTGTGAAACGGGCAGATAGGGTCCTTCTGTTTGGCTTAAAGCAGGTGCCATCGTGCATTTGGGAAGAATTTGGCTTTGATTGTAGTGATAATTTTTTCCCCCCTCAATATTGCTCATATTGAACTTGTTCGGTCTTTTTTCTAAGAACAAGACTCAAAAATTTAGTCAGGGTGCTGGGTATTCTGTGGTTAGGTAACAGGTGTTTTTGTTAGAGGCAAGTTCTGAACATTTGGAAAACCTAATGTATACTTGAATAGTCTTAACATTTTTCCACTTGCATAGTGAGGTAGTGGTAGGGCTAGTGCTCCAAACTTGGGGTCTTTTAAAGCAGGAGCTCAGGAAATGAAATC
Source organism: Aptenodytes patagonicus (assembly GCF_965638725.1). Lineage (NCBI taxonomy): Eukaryota > Metazoa > Chordata > Aves > Sphenisciformes > Spheniscidae > Aptenodytes > Aptenodytes patagonicus. The sequence continues at coordinate 32,830,569 of NC_134953.1, forward strand.
ATGTGGGGTTGGGGTGGTTCTTGTTGGTCTTTTATGTTGTTGTTGTTACCATAAATAGGAGTTGAACTGAGGCTCTCGCTACTTTCAAAGCCAATGCCACTCCTGACACTTGTAGGGACTATACAGTTGTGGGGTTTTGTTGGGGGGTTTTGCCTTGCTTTTGCTTAAATTGAATATTGAACTTGAAGCTTTAGGTATACGTGAAGCTAATGCATAATCATGTTGGGAAAGGATATCCGCTTCCTCTGTAAAGTGTCTTTCTAGTCAGCGTGTGGGAGCCAAGATCTGATTGAGTATTCTAATGAAAATATCTAAAAACAAGGAAATAAATTATGATACAGTGCCTTAGCCCAGTGGCTGGAAGTAGGTACAGATGAAATTTTGGGTTCTACACCCTTGCCCTTATGTAGGAGTAGACTACCCATCTGGGAACATGGAGAGTCCAGAATATGGCCTAATGGTTTTACATGGTACTGGCTATATCACTGAAGGAGTACATTAGCATCTACTTTAAACACTGTAATATATTTAGGAATGATCAAGCTGAATGGGGGAAAGCAACAAAAAGCAAGAACCTGTCTCTTAAAAGTTTGTCTTCTAAATTTGCTGCTTGTTTGTGGAAGGAAGGTTGGGCTGAGCTGCAGACCTTGCCAGGCACTACATCTTAGAAGGAGAGATGATGGAATGAACCAAGTCTGAGCAACAATTGGCAGAAGGGGGAAAAACCTTGCCTAGAGTTACCTCCATATATTAAAATGATCAGGTTTTGGAGATCTAGAGTATATGTACCTTGGGCTTTTATGGGCTTTGTTTGCATATTTTGTTACAGAAATATAATCCCCATTTGTTTATAAAGAAGTAGACATGGAGGAGATGCAGCACTTCAGAGCTGCATCCTTTGCATAGAGACCATGGCATTTCTAAGTACCATTCCTGATAATTCACATTTAATGCATTTTCAATTTCACCACCAGGCTAGGAACACTCATGTGGTGAGATAGGAAAATGGCCTAATAAAAAGTAATGGATTAATTTTAATCATTACAGTTTGATATAAACGGACTGTGAGTTACAAACATGGTGAAAGCAATTGCAGAGCTCTTGGATTAATTTGTTTCTTGTTCCAGGAAGACAGATTATCTTGGACACTGTCATAACTTTTTTCTTGGTTGGATGATGTAAGTTAGTGTTCTGTTGAATTGTATGTACTGGAACAGCATAGGACATCCTTGGGCAACCTTAAACTTTTCACTTGCTCATCAGTGAGAAGGAGCTAGAGGGAAGCTTAATCCACTTGACCCTGACAAACCATGTCACCCTTTAGATCAGCTAGTTGTGGAAATAGGGCATCCCTGTGTTCCTAAAATCATACTGACTGTTCAGTGAACAAATTGGGGATTTTTCTTTGCAAACTGTTCTTACCAATTTCACAAGTACCCCTCTAAGATATGGGGGGCATTTTTAAGCGCTTGTTTCAAATTAACATAATTTTCTAATATTATAAACATACACCATTTTCCTGTTGGAAGAGGTACAAAGCTGCTGTGTTTGATAGGTAACTTCTGCAGAAGTCAGTGGCTGAGGTTTTGTGTTGGTAGCATGCAAAGTCAGCATTCATAGGCTATTTTACTACTTTTCTTGCTCAGTGGATTTGAAAAGTGTTTAGTCACTAAATCAAAACGGAAATCTGTGGTGTGCAACTAATTAATATCTTCTGAATCAGAAATCAGTTTTATGCCAAAATTGACTGTTGTTCTTCATGTTTCAGGTGCCGATATTGAAACCCATGGACCTAATGGTAGAAGCAAGTCCCAGAAGGATATTTGCAAATGCACATACTTACCACATAAACTCTATTTCAGTAAATAGTGATCATGAAACATACCTTTCTGCAGATGACCTAAGAATTAACCTATGGCATTTAGAAATCACAGATAGAAGTTTTAGTATCCTTTTTTTTGTTCTCTGTGAACACTGGGACACATCTAAGTTTTGTATATTTAAGAGAATCACTTTAATTTTACTAATTAGAGTAGGTGTTTGAATCTGGGAATTAGAATGCAGGATTTTAAAATCTGGAGGTTTAATACAGTGAAAGCAGGCCTTAGGATGCTCTCATTTATTCTTGAGTGCAAGCATTCTTTCAGTGGAAAACTGCCAGTAGAAGTATCATAGATAGTTTGATTTCTAAAGAGAAATTGAGGAATTTTGGGAGCATCCTTTATTTGTGGAGTTCAGTCAATTTAAATAAGAGTTGAAAGACTTGAAAAGTAGATCCTTTGTTACTGTAGATATTTCTTTCCAAAGTTTAAATTCTCTTAACTAAGTGACACTCCTCTTAAAACAAATTTTAATTTTTTTCCATGTCAAATGATATCATTAACTGCAGAAATAATTTTCAAATCTTTTTGCAAGCTGTGTATCCAAAACTAATAGTATGTCCTACATTGACAAATTTGCAGTAAAATAAAAGTTGCAGAAATACTAAATATTAAATAGGTCATATGCAAGTTTTCTAAAGCTTTAGGTAAATAGATGAAGTATATTGAGTGTTCAATAGGAAGCATTAAGAAGGAGGCTTGAGAGGAGTCTGAAATTATCTCCAGCATCTGTTAAAGTTGACTTGTAAAATCTAGATTTATTTATTTATTTTTAAATCTACTCAGGTCACTTTACTTTGTGTAGATTGCACACGGTGGAAATCAACATCTTGCCCTGGTTTTCTACATTGTATCTTTAACATTTTTTTTTTAATAATTATCTGCTAGAAGCGATTTGAATGTGAAATGTTACATGTCTTTACAAAAACCTTCCCAGATATTGTAGATATTAAGCCTGCTAACATGGAGGAGCTGACAGAAGTGATTACTGCTGCAGAGTTCCACCCTCATCACTGTAATGTGTTTGTCTACAGTAGTAGCAAAGGAACTATTCGACTCTGTGACATGCGTTCTTCAGCCCTTTGTGATAGGCATTCAAAATGTAAGTTAGGATGCGTCTTTGGTTTATGGGTTTCTTGCTTTGTTTTCATGCAAGATAGAGTGTATAGGTGTTCTGCTTATAAATAAACATACCAAGTTCTGCTTATTGGTAAAGAGCATACAAGGTAAGGGGTGGTAGTTTTGTAGAATGGAACATTTTAATTGTCTTGTTCTAGGCCATCAACAAGCAGAAGTGTAGCATGAGACAATTGACGATCTGACTCTGCTCCTGTTTACCCATTTATGCATCATAAACTGATGGGAACAAGTGCTTTTGGCACCAGTGAGACCTGTCTTCTGTCCAGACTCAGTCTTGGTGCTTCTCAAAGGTATCTGCTTATCAAATGCCAGTTCAGGGCAGTTTATTCACCTTTGTGCATTAGAAACTGGGCTGATGCTGCCAGAATCCATTTACTTTGTGACCATTTGCAGCTCCTAGGATAGAATTAATTCTTAAGAATATGTGCTGCGTTTGTAGTGAGTTTTGAGGGGTGAAAGGTGAATGCTCTTTAGTCTGCTGAGCCACGTAAACTTACGTAGGTGAGGAAAGCTTTTCTATTGAAGTCATAAGGATAACTGCCTATGCCTTGCACACAGCCTCTTGTTTCTTGTTCGCTACTGTAATAGTTGTGGTTTATTAGTATTACTAGTCCTGTGGGGTGACCTACCGTACTGATACTTGCAGGTAAGCTTTCTATAGTGCAGATAAGGTTTTCTTGTTGGAAGAAAATATTTGTGCAATGGAAGTGTAGAATGCTAGGCCATTTCATCTACTTGACTTAGTGTTGTGTTAAATTACTTATAAGCACTTTATTTTTTAACTGCTTGTCACTGAATAACATCCTGTTAAAGGGGGTCTATTCAAAAATGAAATAAATAGTTCTGGGTAGTTTGTGTCATGAAATGTTGACTTCAAAGATTGACTCTTCAATTTAAATAATGTATTTCTTTATTTGCTTTCTAAAACCATACAAATTGCATTTCAAGTGTAGATACTAGTATTTCCTTTCAGTAGGTTGTGTTGTACGACTTTTGTTCAGATCTAAAGAAAAGTATGTTGTGCAGTAGTCTGAAAATGCATGGGTCATGCATTAAGATACTGCGTTTGCAATGCTGGTGTCTTCATCTGCTTTTGTTTGACATGATTTGTAGATCAGCTGTAATGTTTACTGTACCCATGTGCTGTTTTTTAACTTTTTTCTCTGATTCATCTCTAAGACCTGTGAACTGTAGTTTGCTGATGCTGTGCTCTGGTTGAGAATGTTGGAGATGGGCATCTAGCAATCTGATGACTAAGAGCATAGCATTGTATAAAAAGAGATTATTTTTAAAAAGTATTTAACAGCAACTTTCTTTAAAAAGAAACTAGTACATTGATTTAAAGTTTTCCAAGTACCAAAAAATGTTTGAAGCTGTAAAACTTGGTGTTGCTTTCATTTGTAATTGTGTCTTCTACCTACAGTTTTTGAAGAACCTGAAGATCCTAGCAGCAGATCATTTTTTTCAGAAATAATATCATCGATATCTGATGTAAAATTCAGTCACAGTGGTCGATACATGATGACAAGAGACTACCTTTCTGTTAAAGTGTGGGATCTCAATATGGAAAACAGGCCTGTAGAGACATATCAAGTATGGTGTTCAAGTTTTCTTAAATATCCCTTCCTTTCCCTTGTCTTCTTTTTCTTTGTCTAATACCAATTCAAATGTTCCAAAAGGTTCATGAGTATCTTCGAAGCAAGCTTTGTTCCCTTTACGAAAATGACTGCATCTTCGACAAATTTGAATGCTGCTGGAATGGTTCCGATAGGTAAGTTGGGGGGTTTGTTTTGTTTTGTTTTTTTGTTTTTCCCTCAGCATTAGGAATTTGGTTTCCAGTCTTGAAACCCATAAGCAGTACTTAACTTTAAGGATGTAATTAGTTACATTCAAGTCAACTGGGGTTTTTTTTGCACAAAGACTTCATTCTTCAGTCCTCCACCCTCCAGTTGCAGAAGTGGAGTAGACTTTTGTGTGTCAGTTTACTTCTAATATTAATTATTGTTGAAGTTTTATACAGTCAAGACTGGCCATTCCAAGCCATGGAAATGTGACTCAGTTTCATTCTTGAAGTGTATACAAGAACATGTATTCAGTGTCTTGCAAATTGAATCTTCTTTCCATGTTTTCTGTAGGCTAAAGAAGATAAAACTGCGTTAGATAATTACTCGTATTTGTTGCAAACAGTGGAAATACGTGTCTTGCCTGCAAGTTGTGGAAGCATTATAATCAGATAGCAAAGCCACTATACTGGCACACATGGTATATGTTTCCTGTCACTAGCTATGGTAATATTAGCTACCTGTTAAAATGCTTTCAGAACCCATGGATAAGATTGTGGCAGATCTGGATCTTATATCTGGATGCTTTGTGTTGGCTTGCCTCAGGGATTCTTCTTTTTTTTTTTTTGGTAGGAGTTTCATGAGTATATCTGAAATACCTAAAACAGTGACTTGTCTGCTACCAAATGCTTGCAAGCTGTTCGATGAAAAGATATCAGTTTTGATTTGACGGTAACAGGATCAGCCTGCAAAACAAGCTTTGGCCTAAATCTTATCAAATATTGAAGAACAAAAGATCCACCACATAGTTTAGATGGGGGCAGTGATCAAAGTCAAATCTCATCAGCTGTACACAGGAGTCAGCAAAGAAAGTGAAACCTACCTATGTTGCTATTGCAGTGATAGTTGAGATTGCATGTACTGCTACATGCCACTTACCTACTAATTTCTTAAGTAAACAATATTAAGGAAAACTGGTTACTGTAAATACCAGCTTGCAAGTGGCCGAGGTTGCAAGTGGCTTTGAGTTACTGAGGGGAGAAATATACTGTATCAGTCAGTTTACCAAAAAAAATTGCTAGCAGTATTTACAATATCTAACGTAAAATGCATAAAATAAGTGGTGTATGTGTTTCACTAAGCAAAAATGCAAGGAAACTGACCCTTATTTCTATGGTTTTTTTCAAGCAACTCCAGTCAATCTTTTTTGCAGGGTTAAAAAAAAAAAAGCAAGGTCATCTCATTTTAACATAAGAACATAATTTCTCATAGAAGTTGTGATGCTCACATCCCTTTGAAAAAGAAAAAAATATTTCACTCAGTGCATTCCCTAGTACAATCTGAGTGGTATATGTTGTGGTAATAGTATCTCATTCTGCTCCTAGTCATTAATTTTTAATGCCATGAAGACAATGTGTATCGGCAAATAAGATAAGGGTGAGGTGGTTGCGATTTTGATAATCTGTGGGACTTCTGCCATGTGGGAAATGGCTTTTCCAGTTTCAAGTGGTAGAGATAAGTGTTAAATAAAGAAAATAATGAACAGCTCGGCCTCAATTTCAAGCTTTTTTTTTTTTTTGAGAGCTACAAACAAGCTGTTCATTGGAAGTTAGATATATGAAAACATTTTCAGATGCAAATTTTTTTTCTGCCTCATTCAAAAGCAGATTTGATACTGTACAGAAACGGAATTGTTTCTGCAGGGCTGTATCGCACATTCACATAAGGGGTTTCTTTTACTGATTCAAGACAATTTTTCATAATTAATCCATTGGCGTGCTCATTGTCAACATGTGCACAGTGCCAAGGAAGGCACTTTCATTTGTGATAGTCTGCTGAAATTAAGCAGTTTACGTTGGCTTTGCTTCCACTGTAACTTTGTTGCCATGGGATAAAGGCATAGAGTAGCAACAGGAGAACCCGCTTTGCTCATGTTAAGATGAATAAAGCCTAAGACTGCTGCTGAGTGCTGGTGGTAGGAGGGGGGGGGACCAGGGGAAGACCTGAAAGAGAAAGTGGTGGAATGGAAGCAGTGCTGAAGTCCAAAAACGGGATTGAGCAAAGTTATACATCAGAGAGGAAAGGAGCATAATGCCACATGCTGGTCATGAACTTGGTCTGACAGTCACTTTGTGTGTAAGAAAGAGAAGATGGGGGTTGAATACTACTTCTGGAAACCTGGTAAGATTTGCCTTTCTTCTGCTTTTAAACAGTGCTATCATGACTGGATCTTACAACAATTTCTTTAGAATGTTTGACCGAAACACGCGACGGGATATCACTCTAGAAGCATCCAGGGAGAGCAGCAAACCTCGTGCCATCTTAAAGCCGCGTAAAGTGTGTACAGGTGGTAAAAGAAAGAAGGATGAAATAAGCGTTGACAGTCTGGACTTCAACAAGAAGATTCTTCATACGGCATGGCATCCCATGGAGAACATCATTGCTGTAGCTGCCACCAATAATTTGTATATATTCCAGGACAAAATTAACTAAAGATGACTTACTTGAGGACAGAGTCGTCGTCTTGCATAGTTAAGCTCAGTTGTTTATCTGTAAAAGAGAAGGCCTTGTTGTCCTACCAGTGAAGAACATTGATGCACTTACTTCCCTTTAGATAAAGGAGAGGATCTGGCCTGGTTTTTGAGTTCATGGTATAGTTCTGCCTTCGGTGGGGGTAGGGAGCGTCAGTCGCAGTTTTCTGGGAGAAACCCTCTAGAGGCAGAATTGATGGACAGTGCTCAATAAGGCCAATACTCAAAACAAATGTATTTATTTAAGTCTGAGCCTTCCTTTCCAGTTTATAGACCAAAAATTTAACACCCAAGAAGAAAAAATTGTCATAAAAATGTAATTTCTATCTCTCGCGCTCTTTCTCTGCTGTAATATTTGGGCCTTTCAAAACATATATTGTGCTTAATGCCTGTAAACATTCCTCCTCTGGCCTGTATCTAGGCTTAAGTGTTTTTACCTTTGAGCACTTAGGTAGGTCTTGAGTTGGGTTCGTAGACAGGTTTCCATGAATATTTACTCACCAACTGTATCTATAACCACACCTTCTGGTGTAAACCACTTAATAAAATAACAAACTATAAAAAGTGTTTTTAAATCTGAAGGTATGTATTCAGTCTTTTTATTTTTTTTTTTTAATTGCATGTACTGAGATTGTGCAAAATAATTCTGATGGGCAGATTTGACAATGTTTGCCCCAAAACATTGATTTCTGGCAGACTAATACAAACTTTTTTGTGTAGTATTTCAAATTCTAAATTTAGAGTTTCCATGAAATTGTCATTTAGTTTAAGTTGCACTGGTTTTCTTGTAAAATGCTATCTGTGTACCGAGTAGGAGATTGAAAAGGTCAGTTTAAAGACATCCACAGCCTTAATAGAAAGTGACCACCTTCCACAGAAGGGAAAACAACACATTTAACAAATTTTCTTCTTTGAAGAAAAAAATCCAGTTTATCTGATGCCTCTCAATGTTAGATAGAGACATACCTTATGTGCATTATGTTTTTTAACCTTTTTAGTATCTGTCATGAAGATATAGTTTATTTTAAATATTTGGCATAATATATTTTATTTCACGTTGCAGTTCAAGCCAGCAAAAAAAAAAAAATATCTTGATTATGCCAAGCAGCAGCGCAGCTTAATACATTTTAGCACGTTCCGACTTTAACACCAAGATGTCGGGAAAACACTGAGGCTACGAGCTGGTGTTAACTGCGTTTGTTGTAACTCTGTTCTTGCTAACCTTTTTTTTTTTTTTTAAGCCTTAGGTACTTCCCCCCCCCCCAAGAGGCCTAAAATGCATCAACCTTCTCTTCACCCTAGGCTAGCCTGGGTGAGAAGCTGTACCTGAAGCTGTTGCAGCACATTTTAGTATCATCGAGTAGCTAGACACTATATTCTATGAAATGTGCCTGCAAGTTGGAAATTCTTTCTGAAAAATGAGATTCCTTGAGCTTCCCAGAGGAAATACAGAAGTGTGGTTTACACTCCATTTTTCTTAAAATGAAGGTGTATTATGATTACTGAATCAGATCTGCGTATGCAAGAGCAAAATGTCTCCGTTCTTACCCTCCTGATTAATGTCCATAGAGTGCCACTCTTGTTCACAGTAAGCTAGTAAGTACAACTAACTTTGAGGTTCTACAAATAAAGTTTAAATTAAAAAAATCTTATACTGTATATTGGTTGTGACACTATTTGAAAATCTTGAAATGTGGAACTTCTGGGTCACTAAAGCATTAGATTTGACCTTGTTCCTAAAATACGTAATAGAGCTAATACAATGGGATTGTACATACTTGTTCAATTATTTTGACCAAAAAGTTTAATAAATTTTAAATGTTTACCTGGACTTGCTCTGTGTATTTTGACAACTTTTTCTTCCATTTGTGAGATAATTGGCCAAATGAGCCAACCTGGAGATTGTTTGTATTTCCATTTTAAATGGTTAGTTTTTGAATGGTCATACCTCTAACTCAGAAAGCTGTCTGTTCATACTCAGTGAATATATTAGTGCTGTCTATTTTTGATCTATTTTTTCAGCAAATGTAAGTGGAATATGAGTAAAAAGAAAAAGGATATGATGATATCTTCTATTATATAAAACATTATTTGCTTGTACCACTTTCAATTAAATAGTTTTTGATGATTCATGAAATTTTTATCATTTCATTCTATCTGAAAAGATATTTTCTTGTCAATTTGATAAAATTATTGTTCTTTCAGATATTTGCCCAAAATCACCCTTGACTTCTGGGACCAGTTCAAGAGCATTGCACTACTCGCACTTAGAATACCCCGAACGGTTAACTTCCAGGAGGTAGAACATCTTGTAGGTAAAGTGTGACAGGGGTGGTAGGGTTATTACGTTAGAGATACAGTGCTTGGCTTTAATGTGTGAAAAACCCCTACACACGCATTCTGATAGGTTGTAAGCTATGTGCAAAGTACAGATCCACTGTTTCGCAAATATTTCCTAATAGTGAGGTAACTTCAGGCCTCAGTTGTTTTTGAGGAAGTAACTGGAAGAGCAGAAGGTGTCTGTACTAGAAATTAGAGGTAAGGTTTTTGAAACTTGTTTCAAACAGTCACTTATTTTGGTATGATGAATCCTTAATGCCCAGTTAACTAGGGCTTAAGTGAACATTGCATATCGAAGACAGTTTCTGTAAACCCGAGAAAGTGTTTTGTAGATAATCCTCACTTCACAAGACCTGTGCACGTGTTCTTAAATTGTCAGCGTAATTGTTCTTTAATGAGCAGAAAGTAGGCATCTGTGATAACTGTAATCACTGGTTACGTGATGAAAAAGTATTGGGAGAAGGTGAACCACCCTCTGAAAGGTCTTCTGCTTCCTCTCGGCGATGGGTTTGGAAATTGCAGGAACGGGATTTAAGATTAAACTCTGAATTCCATTGTCATTTTACACTGAGCACAAACACACACAGACTGGGAATCAGACTTCTTCATGGAAGTGCCGAGTGGCTCCAGAAAAAACACGTTGGTAAGGTGAAGTAAGAAACGTGGGTGTGTGTATAAATACAGCCCTGGGGGCTCTGCTGAGGGCTGGGGGATTTCAGCGTTGATGCACAGCGGTTTCTGAAAAGCAGGACCTGGAATCAGCATCCGGGGATCAGCTTCTGCCCCTGCGCTGGTGGCTGTGCTCCTTTGGACACTGACCTGCTGCGCTGGGGGGGGCCGGGGGTGCACAGACTGTGTTCGTGCTCGGTGAGTGGGTGGTGAGGGGTGCTGCATGTGGCTGAAGGACAACTGAAACACATTTTACAACCTGATGAAATAAAATGTGCTTCCTAAGAGTTCAGGCACTTAAATTGTACTTTTAATTTCCTGGGGAAAGGAAATCGGGAGGGGGTTGAGAGAAGACATCGTCGGGGGAGGAGCAGAGTCACAGCTGGGAGCGGGCATGCTCCAGCCCTGACCCAGACTCACCCTGGTTGAAGAACAGGGGCGTTCGTGAACACAAGCTACGCAGGGCACTGTTCTGTGCGGTCTGTGATTTCTCCTGTGAGATGGCCATCCTTCAGACTAATCTGATGCTTCGTGTGTTATGTGCTGTAACACTATTTTTAGGCTCAAAAGTCAGTGAAATTGTTTCTGTCAAGCTTTTAACCAAAGTTCATCGTTTTGTACCCTGCCCAAAGGCTGTATCTAGAAATGAAGTAACCTTCCAGGCTCCCTTGGCAGGCGTGCAAGGACTTTCCCATGGAACTGCTCTGTCCTAGAATTACAGAAGGGAGGTGAGCAATATTTTCCTATGCCCACGATTATTCCTGCATCACCAAATAAACCCTAGTGTTAGGTGGGTTGAGTTTTTTTCTCTCTCTAAGGGTTTCCGTCTCCTGGCTGTTCGAGCGGCTCTGGCGGCAGCTCTCTGGAGGCGGGTGTTCAGGTTGGGGGACAATCCCCTGTCTCCACGGGTGGGACCTGGGAAGACGAGCAAGCGTTGGCTTGTGAGCAGGAATTCATAACCCAGTAGCTGCCAGGTATCCAGCTGTGCTGATGGCCTGCAGTCAGGAGCAGGAATCCCAGCTGTCCGAATTCACAACTTGTACTTCAGGTGAACATTTAGGGAATTAAAATGCAGTGAGAAGGCTGCTGCCGGATCCCTCCTCTCACAGACGGTGCGGGAGCCAGCAAGGGGCTTACGCTGGAGGGGCGAGGGGAAAAGGGAGGGCCAGTCATCGGACTTCTCAGCATGATGCAAATTTGTTCATCAGCTGTAGATAAAATACTTGGGGTTTTGTTGTCCCATTCTTTGCGTCCCGGGTTTTTAATAGGCAGAATAGAGCCCTGTGCTGATCAGGTTGGGTAAGAGGAACCAGCCTGACACTTCCCTGGTCCGAGTGATAGTTACCTGGTGTCTGAGCTGCCCCAAAGAGCGAGCTGTGACTCGGAGCAAACACATGTGTGGCTCTCCCTTGATGCTCAGCGCTGGGTGGTATGTGGACACACGAGTGTTGTGCCCAAGCATGCCTGGGAGCTGAGCACGGCCCCACATGCCGAGCGGGGAGCAGGCCAGCACCGGCCCTTCCCACCCCTGCGGTCCGCCTGGCTGCAGCCATCGCTGTCCCGTTTAACTCGCTTTTGACACCAAGTTTGATCCAAACTCCTGTGGTGCTTACAAAACTGGTGCCAAGAAGCTATGTTAAGCCTTGATGAGTGTGAATTTCACAGGCATATTTGAGCAGACAAGCATCTGCATTTGGCTGAGCTTCTAGCAGGGAAACAGCTGAGGAGTCCCCTGTGGTCTGGCTGCAGCAGGGACATTGCGGGAGGAGGCAGCTCTTGAGCTGTGGAGTTCTCCCTGGGCTGGGAGTCTGTGCCACTTCAGGTGGTGTTAATAAGTGGCTCCTGGAAGTAAACCTCCTCCTCCATGCAAAGTGTGGGGTGTGAGGAGTCTGCAGAGAGAACTGGTTTTGCAGCAAATCCCCTCTGCTGTAGCATCCTTGTAAGCTTCAGTCTTAGAGGCAGCTTCTGTCTCTACCTTTGCCAACTCCTGATGGTGGCCCTTGTATGTTGAACTTGCCCAGATGCTGGCCATCCTCACGGTGTCCTCTGTGGTTTAAATAGGATTTGCAATGCATTCCACGTGCCCCAGAGCCATCAGCTTAGCCTCTGACCCTGCCCGTTGCTGCTGAGGATTACTTTCCACCAGTTAAAGCAAAGCATGCTGAAATGCGAAGCTTTAAACCCAGGTAGAAAAAAATACTTTAAGACTGCAAGGAACTGATTGCTGCTCTGGAGCAAGAACAGGCTTCTGGTGCGTGCCTTGGGAGCCTTTGGTGACAGCTTGCACGGGACTTTCGAAAATGCCTGGATCCATAACAATTCTTTCATTACTTCCTTTTAATATTTGGTAAGTTTTTAATACCACAACTTCACTGAATGTATTTCTTGTGCAAAAGTATGGAAGCCTTCAGTGTGCCCTGCGCCGGCTGCCACTGGCATGAGCTTGCCAAGCCTGAAGGCACTAAAGCAGACCATGACAAGCTCTGCTTTGAACAGGACTGGCTGCCTCCTGCAAGCCTGTGCTCTGGCTGAAGCTCTGCACGGCCCCAACAGCATCTGTGTGCTTAGGAAGTATTTCACCTTCCCGACCTCTGTCTTACGTGAACCATCTTTCCACAGTGAGATTCCCTGCTGCCCCTTTCCCAGTCCCTGTGGCCATGAGGGCTGGTGGCAGCTGAGGTGGCACAAGCCCCGGCAGCCACAGGTCACACCAGCTCAGCGCATCAGAGGTGCAGCCAAGCCGTTGCCCAAGCGAGCTGGAGAAGTGGCTCTGTGGCTGCCATTGTCACTGGAGAGCAACGGAGCTTCTCAGCCTTTTAAAACTCTGGTGAATCAAGGTTCCAAAAGCCAGGTACTCCAACACTTACTTCCCAAGAGTGCTTGATTTCCATGTCCCACCCAGGCCAGTTCCCAGCAGACAGCTCCTGCTGACAAAGGGAGCGTCGCAGACCTGCAGGTGCCATGGTGGTGCCCGAGGAGCGATGCTGTGCGCAGCCTACCCTGTGCCTGCGGCTGGCGTCCTCCAGTCTGTCCTTCATGCTGGGTCCACCTGCAGAGGGGTGACCCCGGCGGAGGGCACCCTCCCCAGCCCCCAGCTGAGCCCAGGGGAGGCGGAGGGAGCGGCGCCAGGGCCTTAGGTCTGTGGCTGGAAGCACAACTGGGAATGCGGTTTGTTAAACAAGTTATAACGAGATGTACTCATTCTTGTCTCTCTAAAGAAGTAAAGCTCCTTGGACTGGAAGTGTGTTGTACTTAAAATGCTACTTATTTATGTTGTGACCATTTTTTTTTTTTTAAAGTAAGTTTAGTTGCAAAATTGACTGAATTTTCCATTTCCTCTGGTATTAAGTGTGAGGGTCAAATGGCTTGAAGTCTTCAGTGCAAATTTTGTCAATATCTAGCATGTTAAGGCAGTTCTAGGTCATTTCTTTTAGTATTTATATTTCTTTTGGACTACTTGTCCACTGGTTCCATGGCTTTAGAGAAGCCTGTGCACTTTAAAGCTGTTTTAAAAAATTGATAACTGTGAAATTTGTATGAGGTATCTATTAGAGAAATCGGTGTTGAAAACGCAAAGGCAAAAGGCCAACATTTGACCGTATAAACTTGATGTAGCTCTCTAAGAATGCCTTGACCAGTGATTGGATAATGTCAAATATTTTGCTAGTTTAATGGCACCATGATGACTAGTTTTTGTTTTAACTTTACTTCTTTCAATCACATTAAAAACAATTATTACGTATACAGCAGTTCAGCTTGGATCAGGGCAGCCTAAGAAGTTGCTGCTATAAACACAAACCTCTGATACAGAAGTTGCCCATCTGATGATTTTCTTTTAGGTGTTTTTTCTGCAATGGGTAATCGTCACCTTGGGCATATCATATAAATATGGTGGATAGTGGGTTGAATATGAGGTTTTCTGAATGATGATCCTAAAAATGTGGGTAAATGGAGTGATACTGTCTCTAATGATACTTGTGTAAGTCAGCGCTCCAGTACCTGAGTACAGCATTAGCGTCCCCCAACTATCTACAAAACAAGTATTTATTACCTTCTGTTTGCTGTAATAACTGAAAAATGGATAAAATATTTTTGTTTGATAGCTTTAGGAAAACTAGCGCACACCTGCACATGCACACCGAAAAAGCTCTGTTGAAACTATACTCATCCGCTGCAAGATCAAGGACATAGGCTCAGATCCTCAGAGATAATTATGCATGTAATTCTAATTAAAATCTATGTAAATTAAGAATGAATAAGAATTAAATGTATAACTACCTCTAAAATCCTCATTCGTTGTGCCTAATCTGAAAAAAAAGTTGACCGTCTGCGAATGTTTGTGGAACAAGAGACTGAGATGACTGTTCTGCCGCCCGCCTTCTCCCTGGTCCTGTCTGGATCTGTTTGCTTTCGCTTGCTCACTCGCTCCAGTTTGACCACAACAATTTTAGTGAACGTTCAGCAGTGGGCAAGGGGTTTTCCGGGCTGCGATGACCTGCTGGGCAGGGTACCACACTGCGTGAGACTGACATTGTAAAGGCTGACATACCCCTCCGCCTGTTGCCCGCGGGTGTGATCCCGAGGTATGGTGGAGCTGGTGGAATAATAATGAAGAAAAAAAAAAAAGGACACTATAACATAAACCACTTCTCATTTCAAACCAAAGTAGCAATGTAAATTAGAAATGTTTTCTCAGCAGCCGTGACAGGTAATAGGTATGCCACTTGTCAAGGTGCTGGTAATGATAAATATGCAAATAACATGGTTTAAATATACAGAACACTTTTTTTCATTTTACTACTATCATCTGTGGTAACAGTTCCATAGGACATGAAAGTGTAACAAGAAAGTTCACGCAGGTAGGACTGTGTTAGGGTGTTTCAGCTTGCCAATGTGACGATACGCCCTGGCTGCTTCTGATCCCACCTTTGCTTTTAGCATTCAGGCTCCAGCCTCGCATCGAAGATTCCCGGCTGCCGCAGGAATGTTAACAAACATCTACTTTGCAAGTCTGTCAGGGTGGTAATGCTGTTCCTGTCCATACAGGATCTCTCTGTTTACGAAGAGAAAGGAGAAAAAAACAACGAACCGATGTAGTTCCTTTATTCACAATCGATACCTTCATACCACTACATTTTGCAATACACAATAGGAGTATTCAAGTGAGTGTTGCTCGAGTGTAATTCTAAGATACCCTTAACAGTTTCTGTGAATCGTTCAAAATACCAGTCGCGATAAGAGTATGGACCTGGGGAACTTCCAATGCAGTCAGTGTATCTTCACTTTCAGTGAAAACAAGACAGACCCAACACAAATGAAAAAGGACAAGGGTAAGGACCTTGGTTACGTAAAACGTGAACATGTGCACGCGCTGGAGCTCGCAGAATACCCCACTCTACCTGCTGTAATTCAAGGAACGTTGGGTGTGAAGTGTTGGGTAAGTTGTTGGGGTTTTAGCAGTATTTATAAGGAATCTTTTATTTAAATTTGGATGCAATGGTATAAAAAAAAAAAAACTTGCTTTTTCAAAGGGAGAGAAGCAGTTGCTCTAATAGCAATTCCGATATCAATGTTTTTAATACTATTTTGGTGGAACACTGAGGTTCAACTCCAACTGTAGTCAGATTAAAAAAAAAAAAAAAAGACTGTGTCTGATTTCACATATGGGAAATACTATTCAGAAATTAAGGTAATTCTATAAATCCACTTTTTATTGCACATACAGACATACAGTAAAAAACCCCAAACAGATCCTGGTCCTCCTGTAAAAGGTGTGTGATTAAATGCATACGAACGAGAACAAGTGATTTACTCCCATGGAAAATGAAACATGTGTGCTGGCCTGCACAGCAGCATCTAGTCCCACAGCTGTGGTGACAGCGTGTGATGGCAGGACATGGACTCCGTACAGTATTACAAGGTGCCCACTAACCACATTTTCACAGGTTCCATTTCAAGCACAGAAGAAAAAATCAGTACTGCTAAATAAGGACAAAAATAAAGTAGAAAGCAAACTTATTTTTAAATGATGATGACAGTGCAAAGTAGAATAAGTATTAGCAAGTTCAGTGAGTTTCTCTTTACTGAGTGACTTCTACTGGCAGCTTAGCCATATTCAAGTTTAAGAATAAGCAATGAAGTTGTTTTCTACAGAAACTTCTTACTTATTTGTCAGTTATGCAAGTAAACAGTGTGAAACTCTTGTTTAAAGACAAGGAGCCTTGTCAGCCACTTTCAACAATTATTAGACAAAAAAGAATGAGAAAACTTTGAATCCACGAGGAACCTTTTTATTTAAATATATAAAACATGATATTTTGGCAAACATTTATTTTCTCATTAAATAAGGTAAAATCACTGAATGAAAAGGCATTCCATTAGTAAAAACAAATAAGCAAGCAACCCTTTTTTAAATCTATACAAGGATGAGATGCAAATTTATTATTTTACAGCTAAAAAGACTGAGAAGCAATAGTCTGCAAGTACATACAACAGAAGGAACTTCTATTAATCGGGGAGTTAAATAAATGCCTTTGCAAAAGAAGCTATTTATTAGGCACTGAAGTCCAAATTTTAATTCGGGCTGTTGTGCATCACACTCTGAACTAGTAAAAACTGACAGAAGTTTCACTCATATGCTAATTTCTTCCAGCTGACTTCCAGTGTCTCTCAACATTTCACATCTCACACAAACGTGAGAGCGAGCTAAGCAAAATCTACGTACGGAAGAAACTGCCTCGAGTGAGGTAAAAGCTTCTCTGACTTCCCATATATGATACATAAGGCCACACACTGTTTTGGGCTAATCCCTTAGTGTCATGATTACAGCAGCAGTGACAAATATTCACATCTATGAAGTATAAAGAAACAGCAGTTTAGATGAATACCTAGCTGAATCACAATTGCTATATTAAAGCTAGGATTGTTTTTAAACATCAAGTTCTAATTTTCAAAGATACTTCACCACAAAGCAATATAACAGATGTTAATGCATCCGAAACAAGCTCTACGAATTGATCCAGAAGACTATATATGATATATTAGCTTTAGTGTCTCTTTTCCCATTCTTACTAAACTAGGAACACAACATTTACAGAACAAGTACACACTGATCACGTAGTCATCGCAAGCTCAGACGTTTCTGCTGTTCACCTCCTGTATTCCCAGATGAGTATTTTCTTTGCTTTGAAACTACATTTCAGACGCCTTTAAAATGTACTGCTTGAAGCTGTGGTCGTAAGGCGTCTTCCAATGTAGATCCTGAGGATCAAGAACATATGGTCAGTGAGTGTTGCATTTCATTTCAAAGAGAATGTACAGCATGTAAGGAACACTTTTTTCTCATCAGGTTACTAGTTACATAATTTCCAGCAGGAGCAGCAGTGCCAGCTATAATTAAGTGGGCAAATCAAGTGACTACTATGAAACTCAGTTTTCAGTTGCTAGTGACTTTGTGCATACCCTTGTCTAATAACACTCCCTGAGTTCTAAGACTGAATAATTCTGTGTAAGCTGTTCAGTTTCAGGAACACGAGAGTCAGAGGTAAGTATGGGGTTAGCAAGAACACGCTGCTTCAGGAGGTCTCTAAGTCGGATGTTTTATTACCTTTTTCCTTTTGTTATCTTAAGTTTTTCCATTTGCTAAATACCTCTGAAATTCATAAACCTCTCATTTTACTGTCATCTTCATGTACTTCTTACTGTTTCTCTGGTCATTATTTTCCAGCTTGGTATGCTTTCACAGCTGCCCTACATTGCGTCTTCTATTCGTGTACTTCTTGTAGCTTAAAGAAATTATTATTTTGAAGTGTAACTATTTTATTGATACTGTATTAAGCACTTTCTGAAGATGTGACTTTGTTACTCGCTCATTACTGAACTGGAATGATGCAAATTTGCAGCAGTGGTGGAAGCGACCAGGAAGAAAGTAAGTACTTACATCACCAAACGTGTGTTTATTTTGAAAGGAAAATTCCATTATGCTTTTATCCTATCTTGTGCAGTTACTCATTTTAACTTTGAAAGGAGTTAAATTAGTTTCATGTTACTTTTACAGTATTATATGGCTAAGATCTTGATTTTGTACAGGAAGATAACCCGTGCCTTCATCCACGCAAAATGATGCATACCCCAGGGACCACAGAAGATTTGGGCTGTCCCTCCTTCCAGTTACTGCAGCTGTGCAGAGTCCTCCTCTTCCCCTCAATCTCCTGCATCCCCTCGCTCTCAACTTTCGTAGCCTTGATAAGGTTCAGGATTTTTGCAAGGGAGTGAGCAGAGAAAGAGCAGGACCAGAGCTAATGGAAGGTTCCTTGGAAAACAGGTGTCACCCCAGAACTCGTTTGACTTCTCCCCTAAGCCCTCCCATGTGGCACAGCATACTCTGATGGGAGAGCGGCCAGACGTGCCTGGATTCCCAGCATTCTTTGCTGATATCAAGGAATCCGTCATGCTTAGGCACAGGCAAACTCTGATCCTGACTAAAAGGCATTTAATCTCTTCCCTTTAGTCTGTGTCCTGTACCTGTTTTTAAAGAAGGATCATTTAGCCCCTAAATCATCTAAAGAAAGCCAATTCCTGTTTTGTTTGGTGTCCCCTGTCTCTCCCAGGTGTGAGCGCAATTTTAAAATATATTAAATAGTATCTTTTTCCTTTGCAATTAGTTGTGAGATTAAAAGTCATATCTCCAAAGGAACCAAGTATTGTGTAAGTATAACTATAGTTCATATATATAACTCCTAATTTCACTGCCTCTTAATTATTTTGAAAAATTCTCAACTAGTGAGAAAAGCAGAAAAGGAAATCTTGATACATTCAGCAATACCACAAGCAGACAAGTAGAAAGCACTTCCTGAATAACTATCTGTCCCCCTTCTATGGAGACAAGTGTATTACTCATCTTTTAGACAAAGAGGGAATCGGGAGTCAGAATTAGGCCTCAGAGAAAACAGGTAAAAAAAAAAAATCTCCTTTTTAAATTTAAACTTACCCTAGTCCAATGGCAAGCAAATGAGAAAGAAGCAGAGATGGAAGAAAAACCTTCAAAAATTCTGCTGAGAATATCCCCCCTTTCTTCATTACACTGGTATTTCTCATGCTGAGAGTAGCTGTGCGCCTGGGATGTTTAAAAAGGAATTCCCTAGTTTTGAGGAAGAAAACACAGTCACAGCGTTAACAGATACGTAGTTAGACTTGTGGAAGTAAAAGCTGCATCCAACTTCATCCAGAAACACTGACAGCACTCACTTCGGTGGGATGTTCTCTGGCCTGCTGGACCAATCCCATATCCAATCTGCATTCTTCTTCAGGAGCCTTTCTACTTCTTTCCTCCTTTCAAGAAAATCTTCTTCAGACTAAAACAAAGAGCCATTATCAAACAGTACTCAGAACTATGATAGGCAGGAAGTTAGCACTGCAAAACAAAGCTCCTGTTCTGCATCTAAGACCATATGCTAGACTACCTCTGAAGCTCACTTCTCCCATCTCTTCCCACTGTGGACTCTCCATATCACTTCTATTGAAGTATTTAGATCCTAGATAAAGACAGGGGGAGGAGGGAGATCTGTCTTCGGAGCAGGATGTGAATGGAAAAGACCATAGCCCATATTTGCTTAAGTAAAGACTACCCTGGAAATAAAATGCCAGAGCCCTGCATTTAATCCTTACATATAGGATCTGAAAACATCTCCAGTTCGCACATCTGACTGACGTTTGGCAGAAGAAACTTTTTGCCTGCATTCAAAACTGGATGGATGTCACACTTATCTGAAGATCCTTGATCAAGCTAATACAAGCCAAGTGAAACTAATTCTAGTCTCATAAAGCTACCTGGCTTTTGGGCCAGTATTGGGAATACAGGTGAAGTGAGCCCAGGTCTATCTGCACAGATCTGTGCAGAAAAAACACACCCAAACAAACAGTGGCTTTGTTTTCAAGTGAATTACAGCGTAAGTGCTGAATAAGAATATAGTTTCTTGCTTAACACGTGCATTAAATGGAGCCAAGGTCTCATGATAAAAATAGTATCTGATCATAGAATTTTATATGCACACATACCCACTTAAGAATGGAAATAAAATTGTCCAGGCTACTTTAATTCTGATGGTTTTCTAACTTTTGATTATTTGTTCTCAAAGTCTAAATAATGATCTTAAAACATATGAAGGGTTTTCTGGAAATATAAAATAAAAATAATTTCCAGTAATGTATTTAGCTAACCTACAGGTGGTAATTCATTCAGCTAGATTCCTATAGGAGTTGTAGAGATGATGGGAAGAGTTTCAGATAAAGGAAGAGGCAATGGGACCAAGCACATTTCATGTAATTTTGAGAACTGATTAAATCTATGTATTACTGATACAGCTGTGTAATTTAGAAACTGTATGAAGTTGAAACCCCACAAGGTTAAATATTGTACAAACAGTGAACACATAGACTTTGTTTTAAAAAGTTCGTAACACTGGGTAGGAAAAGATAATCCATGAACTAATACAGCCAGCCAAGGAAATCAAGGAGACCCCGAGATGGTAATACCCAGCGCGCACTCCGCTACAGATAATAAACAATAGTAACTGAAAAAGGGAAGTGATGGAAGAAATCAGGTTTTTTTAAAGTAAAATGCAAGGGTCCTGAGTTCTTACTAGAATTAAAGAAATAACATTGCACATTGGAGCATGAGTAACTGTTAGTGCTGGTAACTTTTGCCAGTTCATCATACGTTGCTATTTTTTTTCATGCTGAGGCCCCAAGTGAAATATAATCTTGATTTCTAATTGCTAACTGCTAACCCTGTAAGAATTAGTCACAGGCACGGAATATACTTCAATTTAATGAGAAAATAGTATCTCTTTGTACGTAAACAGTGCAGGGAGAGCGATTTACCCAAGATAATACAGCAAGTCTTTGTAAGAGCAGAGAAATTTACCTAATCACTTTCAATACTTCACTCCTCAAAACGTTTTATAAGTAAATTTATTCATATTAAAGCTAGTATCTAATTACAGTGAAGACAAGATTTTAGCCTGTCATCATGCAATAAGCTGTATATTGATAAAACATGGCTAATATACAGTATCCTTTTTCCCCACTCTTTTCTCAAATGTATTTACTAATTTCCTTTGCAAGTATGTAAACAAATGTACAAAATGAAATGAGAAATAACAGTTTTTCAAAGCAGCATGTAGAAATGCTAAGTACTAGTTGTTAAAATGAAATGGAATTATAAAGCTATGGCAGTGCTTTGACAATGTATGTTATTGGCTGTCACGTTTAAGTGACTAGAAATTCTTGCTGCTGTCAAATTCACTTTTTAAATTTGTAATGCACCAGTGGTAGTGCATTAAACAAAATTTCACTGTGGGGGGGATGCATGAAATGTATCAAGTTGACAGTCAAAGGGAGAAGAGGAAACTTCTGCATGCTAAGTTGTCCACAGAACATTAATGTTTACCTATATAGCCATGTATATGTCCACCCTATTGATGCGTTTCCTATACATCTTAACGTAAAATCCGATGTCTAACACAATCTGTTAGACTTACATCACAATCGACCTATTGAGTAGAGAGGAATAACGCTCCCTTCACAGGACAAGAGAAACCATGATAGAGAATACGTCTCAGGATCACCAGAGGTTGGAGGCTCAGCAAGGTGCTGACTCCAGCTCTCTTGAATTCTAGACCAGCAGTTATCTTCTGGATTATCTTTTTTCCTAAAAGCTACTTGTAGGATCTGAAGGTTGGCCTTTTCAACTTGTGGCTAGAAAGAGGCATTTGAGAACGCAGCCATTTTAAAAGACAATAGATTAGGGCTCTTAAATCCTTCTGAAAAATCTCAGGTTACAGATTTAAAAAAAAAAAAAAAAAGAAAAAAAAAATCCATGCAAGTCAGATACAAATACACAAAGCCTGATTCTGCAAAGATTATTCTAAGTTACCGAGTTATTTAAGTCTCTACATTAGCAGCTTCACCTCTTATTTCCTAATGCTGGTTTTCAAACAATGAGAGTAAGACATTCTTTCTCCCAAAGCAAGATAAGATTTTTACCTGAAAGCTATTCTTTTCTCCACTGCTGTGACTCTCTATTTCCAAAGCTCTGTGACTGTCCTGAGGTGTCTGGGAACGAGGAGGGCTTGATAAAGAGAGAAACACAAGTAAGAAAGAACTTATTAAATTTTTTATGACATTGTTTACGGTATGAACTAAAAGCTAGTCAACAAAGCTTACATGCACAGTTCTCCCGAAGAGCTATAGCACCCTGACCAGAATTTAAGAGATTAATCTGCCAATGGGTGATATAATCCAGCCATCACATTCAATTAATCTTTGATTTTCTAACAATCTGCCAAGAAGCTTGCTGCGCAGAGCTGTTTTTCAGCAGTGCAGAGAAATGCCTGTGAGGCTGTATGATTTGGCCCATGTTACTTACTAAATAACAATGGGCAGCAGATGATGAATACAAGTGGGGTTTGGTTTGAATTCAAAGTAGCCAGATAAGGCTACAAGTTCTGTATCCTACTGTCTATTTTGAGTCCTGGAGTTTCTTTTTTTTTTTTTTTTTTTTAAATAAACTTTAGGCTGCAGACTGCACAGCCCATCAAAAATCAAATAAATGAATTAATAACACTGACTGACAATTTGCATCAGATGTAAGTTGTTTTGTTGTGTTATACTCCTAGAAATATGTTATGTTTTGTAAACTAGATATAGGACAATTCTTTAGCAATTACCTAAAAACTATTAACTGATGTACCTCATTACAAAACACAAGCTGCTTTTTATCATTTTTCTCTGACATTCCTGTTCCAGGCAGCAGCGTTAGTAGCGCTATATGCTCTTAAAATCAGCACTGACATTGTTTGCACAAGGACTGATCCTTTGGAATGACAGCCACACATGGCTCCGGAGTATTTTATTTACTAGAACAAGGCTCCTGCCTGTACACAAGCAGCACACCCGTGGGAAGTTCAGCTGCTGCTGCTGCTGGACTTCTTTATCGGGATACACCAAAACCCCAAGATGGCATCTTCATGAGATACGAGAACTCTTCTAGAGTCCTCTCCCCTGTAACTTCCTTCTGGTTTCAGGACAGACTTCTACCCAAGTGCTACTCTAGTATTTAAGTACCAGTCTTTTAAATATGAAATTTTCCTCTCTCTTCCTCTCTGCATGTGTGTATATGCATGTGCATATGTATGTACACACACGTATGTAAGCATTTCTGTACTTGTCTTTGCCTCGTGCATAAAAATGGCTTTGTGTAATAGCGACCTTTACTTTGCTTACAATAAGGCATTTTGTTTACCTGTCGCAATGTGAACTTTCTCTTGAACTGCTTCTTCCAGATTCATGTTGAGCGTCGAGGAGTATTTTCTCCATGTCACCATTGTGAATGGAAATAGAGGCAGGTACTTGTTCTTGGCTTGTTGGAGTGACAGTGTTTCCACTGCCACTTCCATTACTGCTGAAGTGGAGTTCTACCCAGGAACCTGCTTGGCATAATTGAAAACAGAACCAGAATAAACCAAGTGGTTTTGCGTAAAAGGCATGTAAAATATGAGACTGCTGATCCTCCCCAGCGTGACATTACAGTATGACATGCAGAATTACGAGCATTGACATCTCCGCTAATAAACATGATGAAATGCCAAAATGTGGGGGCGCTTTTGTTAGTGAGCTGGAAAGTCTCACAGAACTGAAGAGAAGCTGGTCAGTACGTTGTGCCTCTTTCTGCAGCTGAAGATCTTTTATTTTGGGATATGTTTAATTTTTATTGTTCAACATAGGTGGTAGCCAAATAAAATAATCTCAATGACTTTCTCTGCCAAAGTTTATTTATTCATTTATTGAAAATATTTTAGGCTCAAGAATCCAATAACTGTGTTTTGTTTAGCCTTTTTCAGTAAGCATTTTTAGGTGTTACTGTTAAGCAATAGAGAATATGTGGCAACGACTAGATCATGTGTTTGCTACTCGCAGTATATTTAACACGGACAGTCACATGTTGCTTTGTTTTTTTAAGAGTGTGCTGAATAACAACTCTCTTCTGGGCTAGCAGTAAAACCAATGTACAAAAGGACCTGTATCTACTGTCTCATTTATAAATCAGTTCAAGGGACAGATAATATTTGAATTATATAAATGTCAGTGGGATTTACCTATGTAACATGTTCATATGTGTAAACAACAGCAGAAGTATATAGATATATTGTGCCCATCCTAGAACAGTTTACAGGAAATATAACAGTAAGTACAGGAGAAAGAGGGCAGGTGAAACTCCCTGAATTCTGGTGAGCACAGCAGAAAGGATGTCTAAGGCATAAGCAAGGAAAGGGAGAGACACAGACGGCGTTTGGACCGTTCCTGCTCTAGAGGAAGAGAAGCTGGGGCAGAGCTCAGGAAGGAAGCCACATTCAAGAGAACAGCAGAAGGGATAAAGGAGCAGTTTTAAAGGTATGCAGAAGGGGAGAAGCCAATGCAGAGATTTAGTGTGAAATAAAAACATCAAATGAAGAAAGATATTCCAGTTGTGAGGAGGTTGAAGGTTCATGAATGGAATGAAAACAGCAAAAAGCCAAACTGCTTAATCTGCATTAATAACATTACTCTCTCTTCTGAAAAGCCAGATGACTACAAAATCTTTTGAATGGAAACATACTGGGTTACCAAGTTTTGAAGCAACATTTTTCTGGATAACCTCTTTTACTTCACAACTGTTTTGTTGTTTTGGTTGGTTTGTGGGTTTTTTCCCCTCCGTGTATTTATACCCAGACAAACTTTTCCCTACTCTGTCACCACAAATTTATGAAAGCCCAAGTTGTTACCCAAGAATGATCACAACCACTGAAGTTTAAATTAAGATAGTGTCCAAATGGAGCTCTGGCTGCAGCTACCTTGAGAGTATCAGCTAGCTCCTAGTCTACCTGTCCTTGCTCCTCAGCACATCCCACCTCAGCTTCTGCTCCTCCTCTTATAAAAACAGAACAACTTCATGCTGCGTGGACTGCACTACAATGATTTGTATACATGGTCATAAGCTATTTTCTTCTGTGAAGACACGTACTGTTTGAGGCACGCTCACATTTCAACAATCACCACCACCAAACATAACTGCTTCATACAGCAAACTAACACTACCTACTGAAATCTTACTGGATACAGCACAGTAAATGTGTGATAAAACATGGAGAAGATTAAAATTATAACAGAATAATCACAGTACATGTGTTTTACACATTTCCTTTCTTTTTTTTTTCCTTTTAGACACTCTTGAGAGTAAGGTTGTGCTAGTGCACTAGGAATGTGTTGTTATATTACCATTTAAAGATAAAAGAGCCTGTATTTTTATGAAGTTGGAAATATAAACAGATAAGAGCATGTGTAACGTGGCAATGCAAACTGAACAGACTGAGTCGTGGGGAAGGATTTTTGAAGACAGTGATCTTGTATGATGTTCCAGCCCAGGATACATACTGTGGGAGTACAGATTAGCATTAAAAAACTTACTCAATCAGCTCTGGAAATCTTAATTTCTTAATATATGGTTTTCAAAACTGGAAACAAAAAAGAAAAATTCCACAGAAAGATGAGAACATCTCCTTAAGTTGCTAAAATCACCATGTAAATCACACAAGTTAATATGTAGTTGCACACATATCTTTTCACTCGTAAGGTAAATTTGCTTCTGACTTTTGCTAAACGCTCGATACAAGCAACTGACCCTGATCTCTCCTCAAAGGCATATCCCAAACTGTCCATAGATGGTTTCTTTTGACAAGGAAGGATTTATATTTACCACAGCACAAAACCTCATGAGGATCTTTATTAATCTAGCCGTACTTGGTAGTTCAGCTACACAACCGAGTATCATGGCTTTTAAAATTTGACCTGTTCTTCCACCGAGTCTTAATTTCTCTGCGTTATTATGAAGCTCTGTGGACGGTTTAATGAGGAATTACCGCCAGGTTGCTGTACGGTCACAGACTAACGGAGGGGAAACCCGTCACACACACGGGCTGACCGGGCACACCGCGGCAGAGGTACCCGGGGGCAGCAGCACGTCAGGTCTCACCTGCCCGCTCCGGGCAGGGACCGGCAGCTGAGCGTCCCCCAGGCCCGTCCCTGCCGACGGACGCACCGCCCGAGGAGTAAGCCCCTCGGGGATGTTCACACATACGAAGGCAAGCGCGCTTCTGGCGCCTTAAGGGCTGCAAGACGCTGCCCCGCGGTTTCGCCCTCCGCAAAGCGCCCGGGCGGAGGCCGGGGCCGGGCCGCCAGGTGAAACCCGACCGCCCCGAAGCGCCCGTGCCCCAGCAGCGGCGGCAGAGGCACCGCCCGGCCTCGCCTCTGCGCCCGGCCTCCAGACAGGCCCAAGGCGGCGGCGGCCCGCCGGCCCGCCTCAGCGCCGCGCCGCCCCCGAGGACAGCGTCGCCCGCAGCCGCGCAGGCCGGCAGGCACCGAGTGAGGGAGGCCGGACACCGCCACGGCCACCGCCCGCGCCGCCCCCAGGCCCGGCCTCCCCTGGAAGCGCCCGCCAGCCTTTACCCTGCA
Organism: Aptenodytes patagonicus; assembly: GCF_965638725.1. NCBI lineage: Eukaryota > Metazoa > Chordata > Aves > Sphenisciformes > Spheniscidae > Aptenodytes > Aptenodytes patagonicus. The sequence continues at coordinate 32,857,458 of NC_134953.1, forward strand.
AGTTCTCCTCCTGCGGGCTGAGCCGCGACATGGCGCGACCTCCGCTCCTCTGCCGCCGCGGCGGAGCGACACGCCGAGACCCGGTGCTGCGGCAGCGACAGGACACGCACTGACCGCCGCCCCCCGCCGCTCCTGCGGACGGAGCCGCCGTGACGTCAGCGGCCGCCCCTTTCGCATTGGCCGCTACCGCGGGGCGGGGGGCGGAGGGGGCGGAGTCGGGCGGGTCGGGCGCTCCCTCAGGGTCTCTCAGGGTCCTTCGCGGGAGCCGTTGGGGAAGGATAGCTGCGGATCGGAGGATCCCCCAAGCCTCCAGGAGCAACGGGAGAGGTCCCGTGCTGGCCTCCAACCACAGCCGGGAAAGCCCGAGCTGAAGAACAGGGTAACTTCCCCAGAGAATTCCTCATTTTCCCGCTCCATACCCACTCATCGCTGTACACGACCTGTACGCTACGTACCCACCTGTGTCCTGCAGCATGCTTCCCGCTCGCATTTGGTAACTAAGTATGGTGCTTCTTACATAAAGTTATGCAGAGCAAACAGAAAACTGTACTTGGATTTCAAGGGAAACCATATCTGATTGCAAAAGCACAAATACTGGCCTCTAAACCAGTCTCTGACAGCTCTCAAACTAATGGCACAGGGCCTTGAAATAGGTAATAATGAATTTCTTCTCTTTTTTAATGTTGACTAAGTCTGTAATGCCATCTGAGTAGACAGCAAGGGCTCTCCAGATAGGAAACCACTTAGTAAAGACTAGTGTTGCCATTTGAAAGCAGATACCGATTTACTGCTGGGAATTTATGAAGACAAATACATAAAATTTTATTTTATTTAGCCAGAGGATGGGTGAAGTGTTGTTTACTTAATTAGAGGATGCAGGCATTTTCTCTAGGTTGAAGTTGTTTTCATTTGTGCCTTTCTGCAGTAGGCAGTCACGAAGCCCAAGTAAAATAAATCTGGTAAATTTTCAGTGAGTTACTATAATAGCAAGGAGTATTAACCTACAACCTCCCCAGAAAGACAAGGTCAGAATTTTATTAATATGTGCATTATACTCAGTACAGCCAATGGATTATTGGACAAAGTGGAGTAATGGTTTGGCCAATGAAGACATTTTCAGGGTCATTTCTCCAGCTTTTAGTTCATCCTTAGCACACCATTTTTCCACGCCTCAGTCCTAGGCCTCCTGGAACTAACACAGAGCTTTAAGTAGGACCTTATCTGTACTTCTTCCTTAGAAGTAGTAATAACGTAACCCCAAGGCAGCTCTCCAGACTAGTCCACGACTCATGTGCTGTGCACACAGGTAGAGGTGCAGAGGCCTGTCCTGGCAACTGCACATCTGGGCACAGCTGGAGGGCTGCTGTACTGCCATGCTCCTCCCAGGCAGGCAGGCAGCAGTGAGAGGTGGGACATGGCGTGCATACAGCCCCTTCAGAGATCGGCTTTTCCAAGCATGCCAATGCCTAAATTATCTTCTGTTATGCCTGACCACAGGAAATCTGCTGAGAAATGTGTATTTAATATGCATGATTAAAAATCAGGTTTGTTCTGCTATGGAACTTAGGGCAAATTTGTCCTTGGCAGAACAAAATACAATTTTTAATTTAATAACTGTTCAAGAAGCAAGTTCTTTATGTCCATGCATTTATTTATTATGTCCTCGTGCCAGGCTGAATAGATGGGCACAGACGTGGCTCTGAAAGCTGGAGGCTGCCTTGGGTTTGGTGCTCATCCTGCAGCTCTCTGCTGCTCTCTGCTGACCAGCAATCCTTCCTTTGCACCTCGCTCTAAAAAGGAAATCCAGGCAGCCTTGAACACCAAAAAGAAGAACAAGTTCATCATTCCAGGAATGTGTTAGTCTTTGCCATGTGAATACTACACTTGCATGCCTCAGGGACTGCGGCAGTGTTTAAGGAACAGAAAGCTCAACGCTGTATTGACACGAATATGTGCTGACTGGCTGAAGAGGGAGGAGGGTGTCACCAAAGCAACTGTGATCCGGTTGACACAACCACCTTTTCAGTCTTCTCCCACGAAAAAAAAGTCTACGTGGAGGAGATTTACAGCCACAGGATATCCCCCAATCAGCAGGCCTGAACAGCGCTTTCCTCCGCTCTAGGAACCAGCAGTAACTCCACGATACTCATTGCAGGTGGAAATGTGCTCTGACAATGTCTCCTACTAGCACAAAAAGCCCTGACAAGTATTTTGTCTTCTGGTGCTGCGCTTATACTATGTGAAGCAGTGTATTTGCCATGGGCTGTTGCTGTTTCGGCAGCACAAATATCACATTGTCTCTGAACTGGCTTCCTCTGTTACCGGTTTTCAGCAGCAACAGGCTCTTCCCTAGGAGGAATTTGGGAAAAAATAGAGCTCTGTTAGGGTTTCCTGATGAAGTCGCTCCCCTGTTGTTCTCCTGGGAAGAAGAGAGGAGCTGAGCCCACCTTTTCCCCTCTGCAGGATGCGCTGTATAATTAGGCAACTGTATGAGAAGGTAAGAAAGACAAGGCATCGTAGTTTCAAGCCCACTGTTTTTCTGGCATGGTGGAAATATCTAGCTGGTATCCAGTGTAATGAAATTGCCTATGTGCTGGGTGAAGCAAAAGGGCAAGGTATAAAAGGGAACTTGGAGCAATGCTCTACATGCTTCCATTAACACACAGAGATTTTGTTAAGGGATGTCCAGCAATATTCTGGAAGGAGAATGTGCATCTTGTGGGGCAACTCTTCTGAAGTGGGAACTTTGTTCATTCATAGTAAAACTACATTTAATATTTGTACCAATACTTGACAGTGCTCCCTCGTCCTCTGCATTGCTGCAAGGAGTTCTGGCCAGACCACCAGGACACATGCCTGTGTGCCTACACGCTGGGCAGACTGGGGGCGCACGGCTGGGTGCTTGCAAGTGCACCCCGGTGAGCGTGTCAGTCAAACTTGGTTTGTTTCAAAATAAAATCACTTTCTCCACTTTATAGGAGGGGAAATTGATTTTATTTTGAAACAAAAGGAACAGCATTGTTACAATGTTGCAAACTTATTTCCCAATAAGGAAACACCAGGCAAAGTTCACTATGTTTAACCCCTGAATGTGCATTTATGATTTTACAGTATTCATTACCCTAAACATCACAGACAAGGGATTTGAATTTAAAAAAATTAATTACATTAAGAGAAAAAATGTCATAAATTGCTGGGAAAGGTATCATTTGGGTAGTAAACACTGAAGTGTTAAAACTAAATTTTCACTGTCAACACTTCTCTGACTTTGAAAAATAATTAATATTGCAAACCATGGGTCAGAGTCTGCTCTGACTTTGGTCATCTTAAGTTAATGGGAAAAATTTACTGCTGTAGGTGTAATTACAGGTGTAGCAGGTATAATTATATAGGTAGTTATGATAAATATATATAAGTGCCTAAAATGTGATAGCTGTGCCCAAGAGCTGGAATAAAGTCTTCAGAGACCCTGCCAGGACCCTGAGTGCACTGGTGGCCCCCCCACCCTGAGCAGCCGCCCCTGGACCCCAAGTCTGGGTCAAGCCCATCCCTGGGCCTTTGCTCCTGTTCAGAGCAGTGCTGCAGGTGCTGTGCCTGCTCCCAGCCCTGCTCCTAGATTATTTGGATCTTCTGACCTGGTTTATGGACATGTCTTTGCCTGATGATCACTGGATGGGGCATGTTGCTTCTTGTCACAACCCTGCCCTGCTCACCTGGCGCGGGGGAAGAGAAGAGGCAAGAGAGACCGGTCATCCAGTCAAGTCAAGGGGGACTTGAACAAGCTCAGAAAAGCTTCAGACCTTGACAAAAAGAAGTGACAGCCCCTTTCTTCAGTGCTAGCCCTTAAAAAGGAAGATCAGAATAATTTGAAAATCCTTTGATGGCAGGCAGCCAAAGGTGCAGTGTGGGTTGTGCAGATGTCAGCTGTCAGTGCTGCTTGCCAGGGCTCTGCCAGGTAGCCTTTGCAAACAGCTTTGTGCTTCCACTGCCACCCAGCACTGAAATGTCCCCACCACACAACACATCTCTGATGGTCACTTTCTCTTTGTCCTGTTTTCTGTTGACTGATCTTCCCTTCAGGAAATCGATTTACCAGAAGCCTTTTCTGCTGTAAGGCAGGTATAAAACAGGGTCAAGTTAATCTTCTTCTATACTAGTAGATAACACAATACGGCTGTGACAGCTTACCTCTGGGATCTTTCATTAGTAATTGGATGACTGCATTTATTTTCATATAAATCTTTATGGCAAAAGTTTTTTGGTTATTGCTAGAAAAGCACTCCGCTGTGATCAAGGAAAATTGTAAATTGTATTGGATGAAATCTTTAAAAGCTTATCGATTTGTTAAGCTGCGATCCTCTTTCAGGTTGGAACCCACTTTAATTTTGTTTACTTGCATGTCAACAGAACAATCGTGTATTGATTAGTTCCTTTTAAATGAGAGACAGTGACCCACCTCCTCCATTGACTAAAGGCAGCAATATTTTAGATAGTTATGAAGCCACGCTTGCTGGTCAGACAACTTCAACTTTGTGTTTAGTTTAACCATTTGTTTTTGTACTGATGTGGCAGCTTGCAACAGTTGTGAGGAACAATTATTTTAGACATTACACAAAAACTCTTTGTAATCCCAAACTGACTATAAACTTAAATTAGTTTAAAAATGGATAATATTGATTTAAGTTTCTTTGGTTTCTTATTGATATAAATCAAAGTCATCTCTACCAACTTTATGATGGATACAGTGCAAGATAGGTGCAACCAGAGGGCAGTCTCAGGACTGATTTGGGAGAACGTGCCTATATCGCTTCAGATGGTGACATCACTCCGCACAACACAAGAGATGAAGCTCACTGCTTTCATCCTCTCCGGTGGCATGGTACTGCCATCTTGCTCACCTGTGCAAAACACAGGTCCTTAAAAGCTGATGAAATCTGAAAACTACCTGGTTTTGTCTTTTTTTTTTTCACATCAATGGCTTAGTTATTAACCTTCCTGGCTGCCTCTGGAAACCAAACCAGTATGTATATTTTTATGCTGTGCATTTCTGGGAATGTTCATCATCAACTACCAAACTGTTCTCAGATACTCGTTTCTGAGCTGCTCATGCTTATCCAGGCTGTTGACATGAGGAGATCTAACAGATACACATAGTCTATTGGTTTGACTTCTTTATATCTGAGATTTAAAAATCAAAACAATCTTGACACAGTGAATTTAATGATCTGATTTAATATACAGTCAAAAGAAAGGGAGGAATTAGGGGTTAGGTCTACACATGATAATCATACCACTTTAAGCAAATGTATTTCTAAACTGATTTAAATGGGAAGAGTCTTATGTAGACACTCTTAAATTGGCTTATATTAGCTTAGAAGCAGATAAGATTGATCAAACTGTTGGGCGCAAGCCGTTAGGTGCTTCTGGGGAGCCCCTGAGCTGCCTCTGGGATGGCATGACCTGAGCCAGAGCCTGCCTCCGCACCTCAGCCCTGCTCCCCGCCACCCCTGAAGCCCCCAACAATATGGCAGCCACAAATGTCACCAGTTCTGAAAGCTGCTGGTGAGGACCCTAATTTTGTGCATTTCTTCTGGCAGCCCTAGAGTCGGCTGAGCTCGTGGGATCAGGCAGGGAGACTGTGAATGGGACATACACCTTATGAGTAATGAAGGAAGCAGAGAGGAGTAAAATAACATCTCCCCAGTCCATCAGGATTTGGGAGAAACTAAATGAACACAGAAGTTTCCTTTTGTATAATTTTTAATGTTCAGTTTTAAAAGGCATTTGCACTACAGAGGTAGAGGACAGAGGAAATGAGATCCTCTTACAGGTAAAATAAAACCAAGACTTGGGTGCAAAAGAGCCCGAGTCTTCTATTTGGGCCAATCTTGTTACTTTTTTGTGAGATTCAATTTCTTCAAGTTTAATTTATGAGCATGCATCACTGTTTCTTGCATATGCTGGTCTCTTTTCTATGTGTTATTTCTTTCTTACAGCAATTTCTGATGGCCCAGTGACAAAAATCTGATCATTAGTATCATTCATTCCTTACAGAATCATCAGTTGGCTTTGCAGCCTGGACAGGTGCAGGAAACAGGACACACTGACTGTAAGTAAGATTTAATTTATTTTAGATATTCAAATGGATACTCTACCATTAAGACTCAGAAATATCCTCTTATTTCTAAAAGATGGTCATAGAACCAGGTTTGACATTAGAAACACAGATCGAAGCTTTCCTGAAAGACAAGCAAAGAAGGTCTCTCTCAGGACATCTTTTATCTGGCTGTAGCCCTGAGGTGTCGTTATTCTGCTCCAGAGGATGAGGTGCAAAGCAATCTCCTGCAGAACAGGATCTGGAGCGAATGTGGCCGTCTATTGCTCCTGCCATCTGCGTATTCTTCAGCAGAGCATTGTCCCTGGTCATCAAAGCATTGCTTAATACCCTTTACCTCAAGATCTCATCGCAGTATTTTCTTGACTAAGAATGTTTCATTTCGTTCCATCTGAAGAGTTAAAAAAAAAAAAAGCTGCCTCTGGCATAACTACCGCAACCCCAGGGCTCTGCTGTGTGTTTTGTACAGTGTCTTTCACATTTGTCTCTAGCAATTACTAAGAGGCTGATGAAAAGATTCATGCCCAGTTTCTGTAGATAGCTGCACAGAGTGCTACGTGTAAAATCATCTGGCTGACCTGCTGATCTGTATTACAGATAAGTTGTAAACTGTGTGCTGAGATAGCTGAAAAAGACAGAAATCAGAATGTTTAAAACAAAAAACAGACTTCTGTCGGCTTGCTTTTCAAACTCAGAAAAGTGGAGCACAAAATTTTTTTCAGCTTTTATTTACTTCAGGTTTTTAAAGATCATTAACATTTTTGTTCTGCGTGATAGAGCACTGTGCAGTGGAGTGCTTTGGACAAGCCTGCGGTGGATACAGCTCAGTAAATGGAAATTGCTAGAAGAATGCTTTTTCCCTAGCACTTGCCAGCTGAAAAACAAAAACCGATTCTTTGAGTGATGTAAACTAACGATGGCCTCTTGTTTTATATCACTTACAACACTGCATTCAATGTTATTTGTTTTACTTACAAACTCCCACAAAATGTTGCAATTCAACTCTAAAAATAGCAAATCGTTTTATTTATCCAACGGTTCAAAAGCTATTGTTTGCACAGCTCTTGTCAGAGCCACAGCCAATCCTTGCATCTTGAGGGAGATGGTTCCTTGGTTAAACTGGGGAACTGGCTGGAACGTGTGTGTTTTGGTGGTCTGCTCATCGTGGAGTGGACTGAGCTGTAGCGAGGTGATCTAATTTTAAAAAGTATTTGTGTGATAAAGGAGCAAGAAAAAGTGCTGAGTTTTTGTCAAAGCTGAAGACAGATTTCTGGAGTTGGTAGTGCACCTTTGCCTGTGTTTGACACTAAATTGAGTAGCTCTGTGTTTGTAGATTGAGGCACTGATCCTGCAATGTCTCTTGCAGACTGGCGTTGTATTCCCACAGAGACTTACTGACTTCAGTGGGACGCCAAAGAGGCAGAAAGTTTCAGATAAGCAGCCAAGACTGGGGCTTAGGAAAAACCACCCCTGTAAATGAGGAGTCCGTGTCTGTGAGTAGTATTACTGTTTCACATCATGCAGCACAGTATGGATGGACAGAAAAAAGGAAAATTTTGAGTCTGACTTTGATAGCAAAAACCAAAGAGATTCTGTCCTTGCAGCTTCCTATCACTAGAAATTTTGTCATATTTTTGTTTTTCTAGGTGTTCCTGTGAAGTAAACAAATTTTGTTCTAAAGGTTTTCTCAAAGTGCCACTACATGTACCTTTGTCAGAGGATAATTAAACTGCAGAACAGGGGGAGAGGGCATGAGAAATACAGCAGTGGTTAACCACAAAAATAGGAACAAGTTTGTAGGAATCTAGTTAGAAGTTGCACACATTTCTTGGCTTTACATTCAGGTGCTGCACAGAGTCAGGGGCTTTGGACTTGGGGAAAACCAGGTTTTTAAATTGAAAGTTCCAGATAGCTAGGTATTCTTTAAGGGGGAAAAAAAACATACCCTCCTTTCTAAAAACTGAGAATATACTTCAGGGTAGGTTTCTGCTTTCCAGTCCTGTGCTCAGATCACTCTGTCATGCCTGTCAGCAGTTCACTGACATTCACTGGGAATGGTTCCCAGTCTTCACTGTCAGGAAGATATGAAAAATAAATAGGCCCCATATCCTCTTTACTTCTAGATAATTTTGCAGTGTGGGGCTGTTATAAGTATCTTGTAACCAAATACATTCATTTTATCTGTATTTGTTATTCAGTTCTGACGTAAAGGGGAATTTTCAGTGTGGTGAGTTTGAATATTGAAAATGAATAATTTTCCAGTTATGAAAAGTAGTGAGAGACAGCAAGCTAGGGTATTAAAGATACGCTTTTCCTATCTGCAGTGCTTCAATTCTCAAATCATACCTTATAGGAGTTTGTAAAGACACCTGCCTTTTTTCCACCATATTACCGTTTCCACATAATTTCAGAGTAGGGGGTTATTCAGTAATGACATTCCTGTAAGAGATAAGCTCCAATGCCTGGCCCTGCACTTACACATGTAAGGATTTCCATATAACTTGGTTCCACCTCCTTTGCTAGGAGCAAGTGCAAAGGCTGCTAGCTATTTTTAAACCCAAATATCCTTCAAATCTTCTCTGCCCTTTTCAGTAATTTAGCCCCTGCTTCAGGAGGAGTTCAGTTCAGATTCAGTCTGTGCTGGATGGAAATCTTTGGCTTAATAATTAAGTTGAAAATGCAAGTCCTTCCAGCAGCATCCAGGTACAAGGGGACCTCAGTCTGTGTTGGAGGTGAGCTGGTTTTATACCACCATGCTTGACTTAGATTTCTGAAAGGGAGGGCTTTCAGTTTTCAGGGAGCTCGTGTGATGACGTGCCTGCACTCAGCTGCAAGCTGCAGTGACACTGCAATGGCTGAGGGGCGGCTGCTGGATCTTCGCAATGAGCTCATTCTCCCTGGAGGGAGCAGGATTTACAGTGCATCACCCAGCAACTGCAGCCTTCTTGTGAAATTCATCTTTAGCTTCTCCTCAGTTAGGCTGGTCTGATTCTTCACTTTGGGGGTGTGTACATGGTGAGCAGATTTTACTGTATGGTTGATTTTTTTTTTCTTTTTCTTCTCTGCCCTCTAAATGCTTCCCCGGACTGATTGATGAATCATTTCTCATCTGATTCCACTATTCAGAGGATAGAGATGGAAAATATAATCTTATGCAGCAGGGATGGATATTTTTTTTTTTAGCCTTTTGCAGCGTGAATCGTAAAAATCCTTTTAAATCTGTCTGCTAGGAACAGCCTACAGGTTTTAAAATGAAGTGCACTGCATACAAGGAATGGTACTATCCTCAGGTAAAGCAGACAAGCAGTGTGCATCATGATGGAGCATGCCTGTGAGGTTAGTTCCTGTATGTGTTTATGCATATATAAATATGTACATAATGTGTGCTATATATATCTCTCTATGTTACATATGAATCATCTACTACCTAAAGGCTTTGTATAATCCATTTTCAATGTCCTGTTTTGCATTCTAGGTTTGGGATTTTTTTTCCCCCTTAATACCTAGTTTCTCTTTGGTGTGACTAATAAACATAGCTCTGATTTTCAACAGCTTTGCTTTAGGATGCCAGCAAGCCCTTCGAAGATAATGTCTCTGCCTTTCATTGGTCAAGTGGGCTGCACCTTCCTGTTCCATTTATTTGTCAGGATCTTCATAGAGTCTCTGTCATATATCATTGAGTTGAAATGTCAGGGCCTGTAATTGTTGATAAATGTCCTCTGCAGCTGTGAATGTTGGTGTTTCAGGGTAACACAAGTTATGATGGATTACTGTAACAAAGTAATCTAGTTTCTGTGCGCACTGAGTAACTGATTTGGACATTTCCTATTTTCTGAACTCCAATGCATATACTGCGTATCTTGAGAACTGCTTCCTATTCTGTGCTGTTTAACCTGTTAGATTAAAAAAAGAAAGTTCATTTTTTTCCAGCTGTTTGCTCCCTTGGTGGTTTTAAATGTCATTTATCTCATCAAGATTTCTTTTCCTTTCAGTAAATGTGGCTGCACCTCTACTGACACTGTCTAAAATGCAGACAGAAATTAGAAAACAAATACATTGGAATCAGATTGACTTTTGTCTGTTATTTCTCACATCATGATACTTCCAGAGAAATGTGTGTAGTATAAAATAATAATTTACTGGCAGGAGACATTCACTGCTGTCAGTCTAGACTTGCAGCTCTCAGCTGACATACAGCATTCTTAAACTACCACCTATTCTACACTGTTTCTCTTCTCTGTATGTTTAAGTGCATGGTAGGTGCTTAAAGTATGCTCAGAAATGGAAAGTTTGGTGTAGGGGCTGTCTTAATACTTTACTTTTGCAGTGGACTTTCTGTCTATTTTGTATTGGCTCTTGTCGGCTTTCTGACTAGTAACTGCTTGTTCTTCACCTGGGAATATCAGACTGGTAGAAAGTTTAACTTTTGTAGTGGTGAATTAAAAGGCAAAAGACACTGGTATGAGGATACAAGAACACCTTGACTAGAGAAAGTTGTATTTCTCACTAGGGCCCTGATAGAAAAAATAGCACCCCATTTTAAGATGACTTTTAAGAATGTGCTCAAGGCCCATTGGTTGTCTTGAAAAATTCTAGTCTTGAATATATTTGTGGAACTGTGTGCCTATAAATCTTCCCCTTATTATATGCTCTGAAAGTGACAATTGTCAACACCTCCTACTTGGTAAAGTTTCAGAAAGTTTCCAAGTGCACTGACAATTTATATGAAGAATAAAACTTCACTTTTTTCCCCAAAATGCATCTCTGAAATATTACCTTTTATTGCAGATAACTCAAATTCAAAATAGTGTCAGCAAATGAATGTTAACAAGTGAAGGCCTTTTAACACTTTCCTTTAAAACATGTCTTCTAAGTTTATTACCTTCTCCAGTGCAGCTCTCCATGTATAATCAACAGCAGAGGTTCAGTTTAAATGCAAAAATTAAAAAAAAAAGGTTCTAAAAATTTTACACAAACCAATTGACTGGGGTGCAGGATTTGAACATAAAGCTATTCCATCCAACTACTCTGGTTGTGAGACTCTAACAGGACCGAGTAATTTTAAGACAGATAACAGCATTTGTACTAATATATGTTATGGCAAAAGCAGCCAAATATTAGCCAATACTTCAGACTTCCAAATTAAATCATTCCTGTAATCCTATCTTTATTTGACCACAACTGGCTAGTAGCATCTATCTGCACGCGAAGGAAAAGGGGAGCTTACTTGTCCCTAGAGCATCAAGTGTTGGCTATTATCAGTGGCAAAATACTAAGCAATTTCTACCAGCCATCTAACCAAGACAGGTAATTCCCTGATTTTCCTTTGGCACTTACAGCCAAGTGCTTTGTAGTCAAATAGACCTAAAACCCCAAAAGATCTCAGGAATTTAATATAGTTCTGTAGAAACTATTCTAATGGAGAATGATATCCTTGTAGACTTTTAAAAAACTATTCAGTTCAATGCAAATCCATGAATCATTATTTCCAGGAACACGTGATTAGGGATTTGTTATTCACTGATGATGCAGAATCAAGATGTAGGTTCAATAAATTCTATCTGTGTAGCTTCCTATATCCTCCAGCGTGACCCTCCCTTTTGTACTCCGTAAAAGCAGAGGTAGTGTCTGAGGAGAAATAGTTCGGAAAGGCTTGAGAAAATGTCTGGAGGACAAAATTTGTTTCCTCAAACACACACACAAGTGGCAGGGTGTGGAGTGTTGTCTTTCTTTAAGCCTAATAGATATCCTGTTGTGTGGCTTTTTTGAGTTATTCCACTGGTGCCACGGTCATTTGACCTTGACAAGGTCATGTACAAATGGGGACCTTATTTTTCATGGAGCTCGGGTGAAAAAAAGAGGCAGTTTAACATGCAGAATGTGTATTTTCTATCCTTTTAACTAATGTTTCTGGGTTCTCATTTTCTCCTCTTGTTGGTTCCAGGCTCAGCTGCCATTTCATAACACAGCTGGGATGCCTGGCTGCTTGGTGATGCTGGCTGCGGGTCTGAGATTCAAAGGAGGGCGATGCCCCCTGAGCTTTCCCAGACTAACTGGGATGAGGTGTCCCAGGATTAAGTGAAACCTGCATCTGGTCTGCAAAACTGCTGCCCAAATGATGTCAGATATTGCACAAGGCTGATTTTGTCATAGTTCATAGCCAGAATTTACTCTTCTGGAAGTAGGTTGGTATTGATTGCAAAGCAAACTGTTAGCTGTGCAAGACTGCTGTGGTGTGAGATGCTGTTCAGACTGGCCATCAGTCTGCGGCAATCCTGATTCCTCTATTTCAACCCTTTGAAAATCAGATAGATGGAATTGATTCACCTTGGGCTTTTAATACCAAAAAGACTTCTCATCTTTTTGCTGACTGCTCTGTTTTGTCTTGCATGACCCTTCGTTGCATAATACATGTGTCCCCTGGCACATACTGTAGGTAAAGAACAGCATTAATGAACTCCAGATGGCACTTACTATATTTTAATGGGATGTAAATCTGAAACAAACTCCGTATTAACGGTGTTTAATTAAAAAAGACATTGCACACAAAAGGCCTGATTCTGATGCCACCAAGTCAATGTCAGAAATCTTACTGACTTCAGGGACTCAGGATATGCCCAGAGGAAGAACCTTGCTAAATGACTCAAGTTTCTGAAGATTTACTGATTTGCGCTAACTTCTAGTAGGACTCTTACACTAATATTCCCATGGGCCTCCTGAAAAGTTTTTGCTACATTTTTCATTTTAAGTAACTCTACACTAAAAGAATTATTTCATTCATTTGCTATTGGATTACTTTTCTGGCTGCCTCCATAACAAATGAATTCTAGCCATGGTTTATTATAAGAATAGTTTGGATGAGGACAGTGCTTTTAAAGCAAATCTCTTGATGATACCCATTTGCACTTTGGTTTGCATGATGGTATGGTCTCAGCATCCACAATCTGGATTCCTTTTGGATAAAACTAAATCAAAAGGTGTTTTCCAACCAGTAACTGGTGCTCACGCCATAGAATAACACTAGATTTTGATGTTCCATCAAAATGTTCCATAATGTTGGCTTTTTATAGATACAGGGTTCATTCTTGTATGTGATATTTGCTTACTCTATCTGAAAAGAAATATCAGCAAAAAAAGTTAATGAGAAACTTGAAGGCATAGTAGAAATCTAATATAACCATCCAAAGCACGGATTTTTCTTTGCCTCAAAGGCTAAGTTTCAGATTTTCACATAAATAGGAAAAAAAGTTCCCTAAATACAGTTGATATGGTCATGTTTGTATGTTGAAGTAGACAGTAATTTATAGTCACAGCCTTTGTCACTTGGGAGAATTGCAGGAATTTGTGTACCACAATGTGATATCTGAATTTTGCCCTGGTTCAAAGACAGGAGGTAGCAAGTACCAAGTATTTGGTCCATAGCAGTAAATATCCATAGTGATTTATGAGATGCTTGTTGGCATTTTTATCTTTACATGTTGCTTGTGTTGTTAGCAAAATAAAATGATTAATCACAACTTATTATTTCATTATTGTCTAATTACTTCTTGCATGCTAGGAAAGGCCAGATTATCCTGACGGTATTTCTTGGGAAATGCTTTTTGTGTTGGATGGGAAGGCAGATTATATGTATGGTTCAGTTCAACAAAAAATGTCTAAGGGAGAATGTGGCAGAGTGTGGAGTACGTGGTTGTGAACACGCAGGTGCCAGGAGTGTAAGCAACCTCACTCATTGCTCAGCTCTTCCACCCACTTTCCACAAAGCCTTGCCCTGTCTGGAAAATGGGGGTGATACACTGAGCACGTTGAAGCTTGCTGACAGTAAACGTTATATGAGAGTGAGTCAGGTCTTGCTGCTGTGACTTGTGTGATGATCACTGGAAGTTTCAAGACCTCTAGTTTGCATTCAAAGAAAAGTCAGAGGAAGCTACAGGCAAAGGAAATATTTGCATGGAGTTAGCAAAGTAAAAATGCAAAGGGTCTTAAAGGAAAATTTATTAGCTTGATCTGTAATAATAATAATAAGTAAAAGGAAAACACACTGACTTAACAGTCAATATTAATCCATTTTATCTCAGATAATGCTTGCAGTTGTTAAAAGCCTTTTCTCTCCAATCAAAGCAGTATTGGGATTTCTAGTGTTTTGAATGGCTCCTTAAAAACGTACTTTACTGGTGGATCACAACTTTTTACTACATAAGCTATCTATTTTACCAGTTGTCCTTGAAGGCAACATTATTAATTTTGTTTGTGTAAACAAACATCTGATATTTCCACAAAGATGTTGGCTCGCAATGGCCATAACTCAGAGCGCTGCCAGGAGCCGCGGGAGACTTCCCTTTGCTCTAGTGGGTGCCTGCAGGTTCTGGACCTGGAGCGCTAAGGCAGTCTTGTCATGCCGGAGTGAATGATTTATTATTTATGTTCCTTGCAGAAGGATTCGTTATACATTTTGACACTTTCAGCTTTTACTTGTGTCTTCCTTTTTCTCAGTATTTTATGCAAGGCTTTATCAGGCGCTGTTTGGGTTTGCCCACAGAGGTTGTGAAGGGGGCAGGGAGAGGCTCGCTGTGCTTATTACCCCATCAGACACTGGGCTGTTCTGCTTCTGTACTTTTCACCTGCTGGCTTATTTTTTTCCTGCTCCAAAATATAGACTGTAAATTCATTTAGCACTTGTTGTTGAACAGCTTAAATAACCATGGGTTAGGTATTGAGAAAGACTCGTTCACTTTAAAAAGTATAGTAAAGGCTGGTTTTTATCTCCTGAGATCACAGATAGCAACATTTAGCAGCACAATTAGAGAAAAAACAAAACAAGTTCTTGAAACAAAGGGAGGTATTTTGGTTTAGTTGTCTCTCCTTTTCCCAAGCTTTCCTGAACACGTGGCTGGTTCCTGGATTTGCACATGCAGAAATTCCAATGCCACATACTGCACGTACCTGTTTATGAGATTCATAGGGACAAAACCATCATGGCCAAAGCTTTGGACTTTGCTGGTTTGCAAGCTTGTAGTGGAAGGGAAATCTCATTATGCTTAACTGCCTGTAGGATACATTCAGTCTTAGCAGGAGTTAAAAAACTAGTTCTTTGCTCACAGGTGCCCCTCATTACACTGTCAATTAGCCCAGCAGGCAGAGAAGTGCTGACCTGGTTTTAGGTAGAGCCTGGCAGGGGTGTCTGAGGGAGCTCTGCTAGGTAGCTCTTCCTAAACAGAGGCAATTTTGTTGCTTTCTTTGGTTTGGGATTCCTCCCCCCCACACTTACTAAAATATCTGTGTGTTGCTTAAGTCTGGCTTATGGTTTTGGCCTGATAAGATTTTATAATCACAAATTAAACAAAAATGTAGTGGAGAAGCAAGCAACCCAGAAAATGGGAATTACCACAGATTTGAAGAGGGATGGAAAAGAGAGGAATGCTTGATATGCTCCTGGAGTTGTGCTGTGTGAAGTAAGTGGTGGGTAAGGATGTCTGAACTGGCTGAGACAGGCAAAGCAGACAGTGCAGAGGATGGGGAGAGTAACTGAGTTTGTGTGTCAGGTTCATTGTCAAGAGTAGGAGCAGAAAAATATAACTATGCTCTTTTTCCCTCAAAGTTTTGTGTTTTGTTTTTTTTTTTAATTCTTATTTTGTTTGTTCAAAGGGAAAATCTGAAATAGGGAAGTGTGTGAAATTACTTTCTTCAGAAGTGCTGGGTTACCAGCAGGATGGCAGTAGATGGCCAGAATCAATTTGGTATTGACAGACATGGCACATCCAAACCCACAGGAGAGCAGGAAGATGAATAAAATCCTCAGAACACCCACAGGCAGCTGGAGCGAGCTCTGCTGCTGTGTAATGTGCCGCTCGGTAAACGACTTGTAAAAATTTGGGAAAAAGCTCTTAGCATAAAACTTTTTTCGCTCCCTTACTTGTAAAATACATACCATTGTGAGAATTTTTCTTTCTGCCAAAAGTTAAGCTGAGGTGGAGGAATCCCTATTGCCCTTCTATTAATGGCCTATGTTGTGAATACTGCTTTACCATGTGAAAGCCCCAGGACCACCTTGGGGATGGCAGAATGAGTTAATGCTGTACCTGGTGCACTGGTCAATGCAGGTGTGAGCAGCTATTGCTGGGCTGGTGTCTTCTTTGGGTAGAGCCTCTGCCATTGACAGCCTGGGAGAGCTGAGACTCCATAATCTTGACGGAAAGTCTGGATTTTGCTTGGGAGAAGGAAACTATAGGTGTTGTGCTTTTTCTTCTGTTTTCTCTCCATTATCACCATCTATATCTGGCACTAGAGAGAGGCACATATAGCAAGGGTATGAAGCAGGCCTTGGGGACAGGGGCTGGCCTTACAGCATGGCTTGTATTTGCTCTCCAATGTCTCTAGCAACCTCTCATAAGGAACATCAGGAGTGGAAAGCAAATTATCTTCATGGCCCACAGTGCATTCCCTTTCCTAGATAAGAAGTTGGGCATTTTCTGTGTGTCCAGAGTTCATGTGGAAGAAAAAGATGTAAGAAATTTATTCCATCAGCTAAAGCTAGAGGCTGGAGAGCCAAGATACTCAACAGGAGCAGACTTACACCAGCACTGCATGCTTTTGAAAAATCTGAAATGGCCCTGAACAAGGAAGACGCCTATTTATTGGTATTGGCAAGGGGCTGGGCATCAGCAACAGGTCCGGTTTAGTCGTCCATCTCAACATAATAATTGCTTTCCATGCCCCTGATGCTGTCAGAAATGTTTGGATCTATTTTACTGTAAGAGCAGTAACAGTTATGTGAGGGGGAAAAAGTTGCTGATTAACTCAGTGTTGTGAATAAACATGTGAAACTAAAGAAAAACAGGTGCTTCTACTAAAAATATCATTACTGTCATTTAAAAATAAGTCACTCAACTGCGTTTGACACTGAAGGATATTATACAGACATGAATATTTTTCTTCTGCTTATATTTCTGTGTCAATCAACAGTGGTATCAAGTAGTATCAGTCAGCTCAAGAGTAGATGTACCTCCTGGGAAGGAATGTCTACATAGAAATAGATGTACGCATAAATCTCCAAATCATGAGTGAAAGATAGGGAGCAAAAGATGCAAGGATTTGTTAAAACAACAGATGCATCTTTGGAACAGAGTTTGAAGGTATTACTGTATACCAGCACTAAATGAAACCAGGTAATTCAGTTACTAATAAAAACTGTCCTGGAAATTGTGAAATACATTGCTCCTGCCTCCAGCCAACCCTCGGGCTTAACACCTCATCTTTTTGTTTGCCTTAGCATCCATTATCTCTTTATCACTTCTTTAAATACCGTCTTTCTAGGAATGTATAGAGTAACTCTGGGTGTGATTTAAGAGCATTGGAAGTATCTTCTGTCTATCATCATTTTGACGCCTGTGTTGCAGTCCCCGTGTCTGTACTCTCAGCTCCAGGCACATCCTGTCAGGTATGGACATAACAGTTTCAAGGTGGGGCAGGCATTTTCAGTAGCACTTTCTTGAATAACTCAGGTTATGTAAGCATATGCCGAAATGGCCACCTCTGTGTGCCCCCAAATAGGTAACTCCAGCCGCCCCCAGTGTTGGGCTTTGCCTGTTTCAGCGGTGGCACGAACTTACTGACTGACTTGGCGCTGAAGCTGCTGATGGCCTCTCAGCTCTTGTTTATCGCCTCTTACTGTTAGTGACTTGCAGCATGAAGCCTGCTGCTGCGTTGCTGAGCTGCTGAGCATATGCCTGCATTGCATGTTTAACACAGTTACCAGCAGGATGAGCCATCGACTGATTATTGGGTTGTCTAAGTTTTACTGTCTCAGGCTTGCCTTGGTGCTGCAGTCATCCAACGCTGCTCTTCGAGCTGCGTGGGCTGAGCACATAACTAATTAATTAAAGAGTTAATTTTGAACAAAGCAACTGGATATTTAAAATTGTAGATCAGAACCCACTTCTAGGCGCGTAAACAAATGTAGAAGTAGCCTCAAGGCATAATTCGCTGGGGTTCCTGGGATAATTTTGTCTTTTGACCTTCTTGTAAAAATAATCTTTAGTGCTTGGATAATATGCTAAGGTGTTTAGTACTGGGTATGACCTGTATGCTTCCGATTGCTGTGATTGATTTATTAAGTAATGCCATACCAAAACCCAATTATTTTAATATATATTTATATATGCATACACACATATAGATATATATGAGTTTATATCTATATGAGCTCTCTATAAAAAGTATAAACTCTTTAGGAAAAGGGAAGTCAAACTGTACAAAAGAGAAACTAATTTTTTCTCACAAAGATTCCCACCCCCCTGCCCCCACTATGATCAACATTGAGGACCTGAAGTATTTTATCTTGTTAAGAGCAATAATTACTATTTTGCCCAAAGGACCTAGACATACACATCAGTTACATTCACTGATGTAAATGGGGACATTTCCTCACATGGAAAATAGGCAACAGACCCCTTTCCCCAGGTGAGCTCTTCAGGTGCAATAGGTGATAGCGTGCAGAAACTTGGATGCTATTTTAAAAAAATGCAACTTTTGTTTATTGGTGACTTTTCATAAAACTTAGCTTTGGTTCGCTCGCTCAAGGTTGTGATTATGAACATCACTTCATGCATGCTTATTTCGTGTCAATGTGACTCATCTACTTAAAGCAACATAAGTGCAAGCTTAGGTCCCTCAAGTTTCCTTAGAGTTTTGGATTCCAAACACTAGCTTGACTCACTTTGAGTCAAAATTTTGAGGCATTATTTCATGTTATTTACAGCCAAAATCAGTTTTATTACATCTAAATTTAGGCCATCAGTCATGCAGGTGGGATTAGTAGCAGTATTTGTTACAAAAATATAGTTATCTCATTACTGTTGTGTTTTGATATAGAAGTTCAAACCGGTTTCTGGATTTGGATTGTGTCCTGCCTACCACCTGTCTATAAAGTCTGTATTAAACGTCAGAAATCTGAAGGAAGTGGAAACCTGAATGGCCCCAACTTGCCTCTGGAGATTAGAATATTGCTTAATTTCCTTTACAACCTATAATGGTTTTAGGTTATTGTTTTCCAAAAATGCCTTTGTGCAGTAAATCATAAGCACTTTATGTTAGACTGCTTTTCAGAAATCTGTGACTATTTTAATTGCTGTCTCATTCACGAGAAGAGGACTAGAAAGGAGCTTTTAGAGCCAAAGCTGTATGTAAAATATGACGTTTGGCAGGCTTACAGTACCTCTTCATAAAGTTTAATTTGGATTCTAAAATATTTGTAAAATCCTCTCTGGGATATAGGTTTTGGGTTTGTTTGGGGTTTGTTTTGTTTTTTTTTAAAGCATTGTACCACATCTACTTTGAAGATGAAGCATGGAAATTTATTTTTAGCATTTGCTGCTAAGTCATCAGAGATGATAAAGGACAGAGAAGAACAAAATTTATAGGTCCCTTCTCTTTGGGAATAGCAGGAAAAAAACCCATCCTGCTTCCTGGTTGAGTAAGAAGCTTTCCTCTCCAAATCCCTCTTGAATTAGTTTGTTGGAGCTGACTAGGTTAGAGCAGGAAGAGATCCATTCCTCGTCCTGCCTGGGCTTTAGGCAACTGTTGGGTTTTTTGTGTTTCTTTTAAAAAAGAAATAAAGTGCAAATTGCATGTAGACTGTTCTGTGCTTTGTGGATTTGATCCTAACCTTGAGCTCCTCAGATGCAAGCTACTGCCACGCAGGATGATGGCATCATTCATGTGGTGGTGTGCCTGTGCCTCTGCTGCTCTGTGTCAGCTGCAGCATCAGGATCCAGCTGGTCTTGTAGACTTGCTGGGATCAGGTTGGATTTTTGTCTAGATTCTTTTGAGATTTTGGTTTTCCATAGAGGGATAGCCTATACTAACACATGACAATGAAAACTATTCGCTTAGTTAATGTACTGGCCCAACTGAAACATCTCAGAAATGTTTTTCCTTATTGGGAAACTTCTTTCTTCCTTTAAGCCCCTCCCAGGTAGAATGAAAACTTACCACCTGACACAAATGCATTCTTCTTGGAAGAAAATGTTTTAAAATAGGGCTTTTAAACTCTTGTTTTTAATTAAATGTAAGCAATTCTAAAAATTCAAATGTCATTCTAAAACATTTCATTTTTGACATCATCATTACAATTTTTTAATCTTAATATTTTGACTCAAATATTGAGAAATAAATCCATCATAAAAATTCTTCAGTCAGCAAAGTTCATCACAGTAGCTGTGTGCTCCAGATATTGCTTTTTGCGTATGGCCCTTTGAGATCTTACTGTAAATATAATTTACTGATCTGCAACAGAGTTACGGCCCTTCTGTTAAAAAAAAAATATAAATATGAAAAGAGAAAGCACAGGGCAGGGATGCAGTAGCAGTCTGCTACAAGACAGGCAGAAGACGGTCTGAAATAAAGCAAAGCACATCAAGGGCACGGCTGCGCGGGCAGCCCAGGCTCCATAGCAACTGCAGCTGCTCCCATCAGGAGGGATTCAAGTGTTCTGCTGGGCTTGGGGTTTTTTAAAGCTGCTGCGTGGGTAAGTTGTTCCTGAGCATGTATTTGTTTTCAAAATCTTGTTGGCTACAAGCCCATTTGCCAGCGAAGAAAGTAATCTTTTCTTTAAATCCAGTTAGCAACAGTGATGATATCACTGCAAATGGATTGAGCGAGTCTTGCTCAGCCTTCGCAGATCATGTCGGCTGGGCTGTGTCTTCCAAATAATTCCACTGGGGAGGAACACGGCGCGTGCAGCGGCTTCTCGTCCAGTGGGGAAGGATGGGGTCTATTTGAGTCTGGGGATTTGAAGTATGAGGTGGGGAAAGAAGGAATAGAAATTCCCCACTGGCAGTAAGGCACAAATACTTGTGTTTTCAAAGGCCTGTGGTAAAACTTATTTTCTTTTTCCTTTCATATGGCTGTATGCTAAAAAGTTGTCAGTGTGGGTCAAACAAAAAAAATTTTTTTTCACCTTAACCTGTGCTATAAAGAGAAGCAGGAAGAGAAGAAGGGTGAGACAAGGCAAACTTTGATCACAGAAAATGTCTATTTAGCTCAAAACAAGATATTTTCTTTCAGATATTATACCAAAAACAAAGCAGTGGAAATCAGGAGCCAGACTGCATACAAAATCAACGAGGAAGAAATAG
Organism: Aptenodytes patagonicus; assembly: GCF_965638725.1. Taxonomy (NCBI): domain Eukaryota; kingdom Metazoa; phylum Chordata; class Aves; order Sphenisciformes; family Spheniscidae; genus Aptenodytes; species Aptenodytes patagonicus. Next base: position 32,878,707 of record NC_134953.1, read on the forward strand.
AGATGTTACAGCCTTTCCTCCTTTTCTCCCCCCCTTTCAGAGACATTGCCGTAGTTAGTGTATAATTAGGGTGAATCTGGTGGGATTCTCTACATGTGGGAAGATTCAGACAGGTGCCTCCCAGTGCTTTGAAGGAAGGCCAGTGTGTTGACCAGCTGTGATCAGAAACTTTTGCAGCAGGAGGACAGCCAAGTGGGCAGAACAGGCTGCCCAGAGAGCTTGTGCGGTGTCTTTGGGGGTCTCAAGTCTTGCTATTTTAAATTGTGATTCTGTAGCACTTCAGGCTGATATTGATTTTTTTTTTAATTTTTTTTTTTTTAATTCAAATACTCACCTTATGGTCTCCTGCATGCCATGAAAATTTTATTTTTCTGTTTTCTTACTCATTCACCCATTTAATCCATTCTAAAGCTTTCAATTATACCTTTTATTTCTCATTTTACACCGGTGACTGAATCAGCTCTGGGCCAGTGTTTCTATCTGCACAGTTGTTTAGATCTATAGATGTTGGTGACGGAACCAGTGGAAGATTTACTGTAGCACAGCGCTCCCAGCCAGCACTTCTCCTCCCAGTAAGGTCCCATCATCACCAACAGGCACCTCTTGTTTTTCTTATTGCAAAATGACACTCATAAGTACGAGACCTGTGGCAGTGCACCTGTACGTGGCTTTTGGAATGTTCTCCATGATAGTGTGCTGGTGTGGACAGATGCTCCTCAAAGGCTTCCTGCTACCCCCCTTTTGTGGTGGTCTTCGTGCCCTGTGGCACTGGTGTGTCATCTCTGACACAGTGTTGGATGTGGGTCACGGGGAGAAAGGGCCAACTTTGGAAATACTCACTCCCAGCGGTGGGCAGGACCCAGCCCCAGGGCAGCAGCAGAAGGCTTGGAAATCCACGGGTCTCGGGGGGGTTGTGAAATTGTCCTTGTTGCTTTTTACCCCACATCCCTCAACCATGGGCTATCCCATGGTACCTACGGAGTCAAGGCCCTTTAATAGAAGAAATATTTGAAGTTCTTACTGGTAAACACCTCCCAAACTATAGCTGATGATCTTTTAATGGTTTAAACAGATTTATGGCTGTGGATAGATGTAAAAATTGTATACTTATCTTTTCTGCACCAATTTTTGACTGCTGCTGGAGTACTCTGTATCTCAAAAGCCTGATGGTCAGAAGTTTTGTAACCCTGAAGACTTTATTAAATCCATGGAGATTTGCAGGGTGTGATTGGGATTCAGTTGTACTAGCAGTGGAAGAAAAACAAGAAAATCCTTGTACGTAAATGACATCCACATTCTTGCTTCTAATTAAAAATTGAAGGGAAAGACTTTATGTAGTTAAAGTACATGTTTGCTAATTTGTCACAGGCTGAACTTTCAAACACTTCTTGGTTAGATGCTTCTGGAAGTAAACTTTCAGCTTTCATTCTCCATAGTAACAGGCTAATCATTCATCTGAACAATTACACTTACTCATGGTTTTAAATTCCAAGGGCCAGGTCTCAGGGAGTGGACAGGGCTCCCCCCCTGGTAGTGGTGGAAGCAGGGCTTAGGCTGCGGGCACCCCTGCCCCACAGGCACTTCCCAATCTCCCTGCACTGAGCATCATCCGCAAAACCTGGCAGTGATCCCCTGCCTGCAGCACCCAGAGCTGAACGGGGCTGGACCTGAAGCCTTTGCTTTCTGTCTTGCACTTGCTTTTGTGAGTTATTAGCAAATAGAGTTTATAGTGGCAGTGACAACATCTTGCTTATCTTTGTTTTAAAGTGAGATAGTAAAAAAAAATGTTGGAAAATAACCCTGGGGAAGAAAAAAAAGTCAGTCAGTTCTCAATTATCTGGTGTAATGGGGAACTGGGACATTTTGGGTAAGGAAAAGAAGTTTGTAGGATCAATACAGTGGTGCTGGGAGCACCCCAGATCCTGCCCGGGAGCTGCCATGGGTTCATGGGGCTCAGAGGAGCCCTATGCGTCCCATACAGCAGCATCCTGTTGGCAGGGACCATAGAGGGAGAGGAAAACAAATATGAGATGGATGGTTATTGGGTTTGTGTCTCAGACCTGATGAATGGCTGGCACTGGAGCTGGCCTGGAGCTGTGGATGTTCAGCATTTCTGGAGACAGTTCATCGTACCAGAATGCATGTTGCCATATGTTGCCTAATGACAAGCTAGGCTGCTTAGGTTAGTGTAAGAGATGGGATTTTACATAGGAAAAGGCTTAGGATTTTAAAAAGTTGATTACCTTTTTTGTTCCTGAGCTGTTGGAGTTCACAGTTTCTTAACAGAGAGCACCACAGGTTGCACAGCTGGGGCAATACACCCTGTACCTGCAGCACTGCCAAGGTACTGCCACCTTACGTAGGCTCAGCCTAATGGAGAGCAATCTCAGTCTGCACAGTCGCCCCAAATCCTACACGGAGATTTCCATGCATAGTTTCTCCGTGGTTTCGGCAGTGCAGAGCAGAGGGAGGCAGCGGGGTCTGGCCTGTGAGCAGGGGCTGTGGTTGGGGTGAAGAGCTCTTTGCCCACGCACCCTGTTGCCCTGCCACGTGCCAGGGCTTGTGCCCAGCCCACCCACGGGTACGAGGTGACCACCGACCCTCCAGCTGATCTGTATCTGTGGATGGGCCAGAGGGATGCTTTCAGTGGGCAGAGATGACAGTGCAGGAACGGAGGCAGCTGCCTTGCTCCCAGGGTGCTTCCCACCTCTGCCAGCCTGCCTCGGGGCTCCTTGGGCAAGAGGCTGTTCTGCCGAGCTTCAGCTGCATCGCAGATGCTCGCAGATCTAAGGATGTCTGACTAGGAGCAGCATAACTCCTAGGCTAATAATAAGACGCCACCTTTTTTTTTAAATACAGTGTAGATAGAGGTTGGGAATTTTTTCTTTCTCGCTCAGCCTGATTCCCATGCAGGCTTGCAATTGATTTTTCCCCAAAGATACTGTTTCCTGTTGTCATAATGTAACCCGATGGGGAAGGTTCAGTGGAAATATCTCAGGAGAGACTGGCAGAGAAGTGGATCCAGGAAGCAGATCCTCCCCGTAATACTGGCACGGTTTGGTAAGTTCCATCTGAAAAATAAAAAGCTGCTCCCTTTGCTGAGTCACAGCCCCCTCGGAGCTGGAGCTGTGACAAGCTGGGAGACACACACTGCTGGAGTTGAAGCAAAGGTGAGGAAAGGCTGTCCAGAATCCTTATCGAGTGCATTTCTTGTCTGAAATTATTTCTTCAACCTCATTAAAGTATATTGTAAGTTTAATTCAGTCTGTAGAATTGTACAGTTACATTCCTGTCTTGCAGGACGTTGGGTTGCATGGCTCTTCTAAGGCAAATGCTGGGCAAATCACGGTGGTAGCTCCTTCCCTCTCTGAAGGCAGAGTGCAGTCCTGCATCAGGAAACGGGCTGTGGCTGTCACTGCTCTTGAGGGACTTGTTCTGGATGCAGCACTGCATCTTCCCATATCCCTTGGCATGGGCGTTAGCGCTGCAGGTCAGGGAAGCCCGTACCTGCCAGGGTGGGGAACAGGAGGGGCAGTGGCACACAGAGTGGATCTGCTGGGAAGGAGGTGGCCAGCATGACTGGAAAGCTTTCTTCTTGATGGAAAGGGAAATTCTGCTTGTTTTCCTCCCACAGATTGAATGGTGAGGTGGTGGGTAGCCAGGTGCATTGCTTCCTCCACTGCTTATATATACCTTGCGGTAAAGCAGCTAACGATTTTCTGTTTGAGCGGCCTCTCTTAGTGTCCCGAGTCTATTCTGCTTTCCTCATGTTTATAAACCTCTCTGTAGCCAAAGCCTGGTACTTTTCCAGGCTTTGCACTGTTGTTGATTTGCTGGAGTTGTAACAGCTTTATTTATACGTGCTTCTATACCATGGTTCAGATGCACAATCAAAGATTGTTTGCTTTCTGAAGCTTTTCATCTTCTTAACTCTACAAAGCTGGTGTCAAATAGAGAGAACAAGTCTATATGGGGAGGAGGGAGTTACGGTTGTTGGAGGAAGGTTTTCTTACAACGGAGAAGCTGCAGGTAGTACAGGGACACAAGAGCACTCACTGATCACCATTAAAATGTAGTATTTGACATTTGTAAGTAATTCTGGTTTTGTTGAAATGCTGCTAAAGTATATATTATCTAGGCAAAAAAAAATCTTTGGCTATTATTTCAAATATATACATGGACATTTAATTCGTGGTCACTTTACTTGTAAATTACAGGTTTGTATTTTAAGAATATTTCAAAAGCAAATATTAAACTTAAGATGCTACGACTGAATATATGTTTTCCATGTACTTTTTAATAGGTTTTTAAAAAGTAAACAAAAAGCTCAGCAATATATTTAGGGGTTGTGATTTTGCTGCTGCATGGGTAATCAGCCAAGTTCAAACTTCCTATCCGCTGCACAGGATGCTGTAGCGTGAGCTGATGTCCCCCCAGGGCAGGACCAGAAGTTGCCATCCTGTGTGTGCATCAGCACAGGAGGTGGCAGAGACATGTTGGGCTTCTGCATTTTGCAGGCAGAAGAGTAGCAAGGCTGTAACCCATCCAGGCCCAGAGCGAGTGTTTGGAAAAGCAAACAAACTTTGCTGTGGCTACTGCACCGTGGAAACCTGCACCTCTACTCTTTCTTCCAGATCTTGTAGATTATAATCTGCAGTTTTGTCCCACCAGCTCCACTTGTATTCCCCAGACAGGTCTCTGCCTGGCCTCCAAGACTGGTCATGGTGGAATGCAGTGCATCTCCTGTGCCTGCCCATCAGCATTGCTGGGCTCTTGTGCTTGGCCTGTGCCTGCTCCCCTCTGCCAAGCTGGTGCTGCCCCGCTGCTGATGCCTCTGCTCCTGGCCCCCTTTCCCTCATCCTTGAGCCCCTGGGCTCCTTTTCCTCTCCTCCTTGCCCAGGTGGGTCTACTCCTAGGCTGTCTCACCAGGATATCTGTCCTGTTCCGCTGGCTTTTACACAAAGCAAGATGAAAGAAGAAACTGTGATTTCAATACAGAAATTAAAAAATAGTAAACCAGAAGGGCAAATATTCTCATTACATGGAAAGGCCAAGACACATTGTTGTTTCAGACTTAACACCTGGCCTCACCCTGCCTGATGCAGTTTGTGCAAGGAAAGTCTGAATCTAAACAGGGAGTATGGTGCTGCTGCATGGGGCAGAGGTCACACACTGCTTTGTACTGGGAACCATGACCTTCTCTGAAAGTTCATTGAAGACAAGTAGTTCATTGGTATTATTTCCTAGCGGGGTTTGTTGTTGGTTTGTTGTATTTTTTTTTTTAAAACAGCTGATCAATTTTAGCAAAAGCAAAGGCAGAGCAGTGTGTAGGGACTGACCTGAAGCTACCCACTGTTGGAGCAGCTGGGAATGGTATTGTGGAAAGGGCGTGTGGAGCTTGCAGTGGAAAGGGTGTATGGAGCTTGGGGTGGACAGGTCCGCATGGCCTGACAGCGTCTGTGTCATGGGGGTGCACTCTCCTTCCCATTCTGTGGGGCTGTTATGTTCATAATATGACATTTTTTATTTTATTGTGCCCACTGACAGGGAGGGGATTTTGTCACTGACTTCAGTAGGAACAGGATCATAATTTTAATTATACTGCAATAGCAAACAGTTGTCAAGGAAAAAATAGTGTCTTGGATGTAGTGTACATATTCTTTATAGCCATGTAAATATTTTAATTCTTTCCTAATTATAGCCTGATTCAGGACAATATTGAGGTAAACTTCTGAGCTTGATTCTGTGCACATGGTGCTCCTTTCTGTCAGCCTGTCAAAACAAAATGGGCTTAAAATACATGTAAACTGTGTTCATATTCACATTCTCCCCTCCATCATGGAGCTCCATGGCCCAAAAGTGAAATGTGCATCCAGCCTATACTTGGGCCCAACATTTGAGATTTTAGTACTGTTGTGGTTTAACCTGGCAGGCTTAAAGTACAAACATTTTTAAATGCTGTGCTGAGTGTCAACACTTGTTTGAATCTGGATGGGGAACTCTGAGGTGATGTCGGTGCCAGTTGGAGGCCAGAAAAGCAAGCAGTCCAACCCAACTGCAGCTGGAATGCTCCTGTGCTGCTGGACAACACAAAGAAGATGTAATGTAATGTTTCTTCTGTTGGGTGATTTAATTGAATACAAGTTTAAAAACAGATGTAGAGACATGTTAGCTCTGTAATGCGTGCTTGATGCGAGCTAGGATTAAGGTGAGACATTACCAGAAATTAGGACAATCTCACTGTACTCCTCATTGCACTGTGGTTAGACTGTCAAGCTCCACAGTCCTATTTACAGGCTGTAATAAAGCAGAATATTACCCTGCACGGGCTCCGCAGACTGAGAGTCAACTTGGGTCAGAGGGGCCATCGTCCATCCACGCACATTGGAGCTGAACGGGGGGTGATCGTGCTTCACCCGTGATGGGTGAGAAGTAGAATTAAGAGTGAAATGATAATCCTGATTGAAACAATGAGGGAGGCTGCAGATGGAGCACCTTGATGAGCTTTGCGTTCAGAATTATTTTCTGGAGAACTCTTGGTTATGTAGGGAGAATGCTTTAAAGAAGTGAAGCAATGTGGAAGTTCGTGGTGTGCGATATGAAATGGAAGATTCATCTTTCCACTGGGAAAATCATGTGACTAGCTTCTGTCAATGCCCCGCAGGGTGGCTTCTTGCTCTTGCATTAGTGTGAAAAAGTAAATGAAACATCCTTTTCGCCTACACAATATCAATCATTTTATAACTCTGTTTAATATCGCTTAAAAAAAAAAATCACAGATCCTGATTCTTTTATTACCTGGTTGTACCTATTATGTTTCTTTTAGATGAATATGAGTGTAATAATGAGTACCTACCACTTACCTTTCTGCAACATTATAATGCTTTTCATCTTATTGCCCATCTCCTGCTATTACAATCTAATATCTTATTTAGCTAGCTGTGTACACAACAGATGTCCTCAATGATGACTTGATCTTTCCTTCTAAATCTCTGTGTGCAGGATATGTCAAATTGTATTTTTAAATATAGATTATCTTGTACTTTCCCATATTGAGTTTCATGTTGCTTAGCTACCTAATTTTCTAGTTTGAGGTTATTATTTTATTTTTTCTTCCTTTTTCTTATTTTATATTCCTCTCTCACTTTGATTGACCTAAATAATCCTCTATTACCAGCAGACTTTGATATCCTACCCTTTACTCTTTTTTACAGGTCACTAGCAGAATATCAAACACTGCCAGCCCCAGCTCTGGTCCTTGGAGCTCGCAGCTGTGAATCTCCCCATTTTAGTAGTAATTCCTCCTTTGTTTCTATCCCCCATCCGTGACTAGACTTTCTTACGCACCACGTTACTAAATCTTCTTAAGCAGTTAATTAGATAAGCGTCCAACCCTTAAGTGTAAACTGTGAAACTGAGATTCAGATTTACATTCTCACATCCTTTACACATTTACATGCAAGGTTTCATTGCTAGCCTTCATTGGTCTGCTAGCCCAAATGCAGCTCACATTTCAGGCTGTGAAACACTTTTGCCTGCTGGTGAGTAGCTATCTGTGCAGGTGGTCACAGGAGCATCAGCATGTCTGCTTGGGCATGGACTTCTCTTATGGCTTTAATGATCTATGTGTATTTGCACAGTTCTTACATATTTTTTGCCAAAACTTTAACAAACTCAGGTTACCCTGGAGCAGAGCAGCCACAGCCATTGCTGTACGTTATGTTGCATATCTCCAGTCTCCCGGAGCTTGGCAGATGCATAGTTCCACCCTTTGCCGCTGCTGGAGAACTTGCCTGGCTGCAATGCCAGTAGTTGGTAGGAACACAGACCCCAGCAGGCAGCATTTCTTGTGCCCTCAGGCACACCAACTGGCTTCTTGCAGGCAGAATCCAGTATCTCCGCTCCCAGTGCTGGCTGCTCCCTGCTTTTAAGAGCAATGATCAGCTAGAAAGTGAGAAGCCAGATGGACACATCCTCTTAGCTAAAGATCAGTATAGTGCAACCCATGTGAGAAGCAACTTTCTGTGAAGGAGTAAGTGCAGAAGGCTAAATGATTGGAAATTCCTGAATTCAAATCCCAGATTACCCAGATGCCACACTAAACAAATAGCTAGGAGAGAGCTCCTCTGTAGCTGTTTCCCATCTGTAAATGGAGATGTTTGAAAGAATGTTTTCCCAGTTCTTTTATGTAGCACTTTTCCAAATCATCTGAATAAGTCTGAGAGGGAGATATCTGCACAGGAGGAAGTTCTCCTGAGATAAGACATCAGCAGGCACTGCTGCCACAAGATGCTACTTGGGAATGAGTGACTTGGCCACAGGAGTGAATTCCAGCAAGTAAATTTTAGTGACACAATAGAGAGCATGAGCAGAAGCAGCTGCTGAGGTTTCCCTTTTTCCCTCCCCCACCCCCCACCCCCCAATTGAGAAATGATAGACTTTTCCATACACTTACGTATCCTGAGATTGCCCCCGCTTTGTCCCTTAGTAGAACCAACAAACTGACCCAAACTTCAGCTCTGCAGGTGCCAGCTGATATTGGTGCCAGTGTGCTGCACAAGATGGGAGTGTCTTGTCCTTGTAATTTCACAGCTGGTGAGCAGCAAAGATCAGGAGAGCTTTCAAAGTTACTGTTCAGTTTTAGACAGTCACATGAAACTCTTATGACAGCAGTTATGCGGTTGCTGTTGTGATAGGGGTTTGTGTGGTTTTGTTTTTTTTTAAATAATTTGTATATTGGTCCCTGGATGTCTTTTGTAGGCAGGTAGAGGCCACAGGAGCCATGTGGTGCTACTGGAGATTTAATCTTCTGTGTACATTTGTCATTCTTGGTCCTGGTAGCAGGAGGCTCTGTAACAAGGTATAACTTCTGTTAACTTTCTCATCGCATACACACACACACTTGGTTTGGATTGTTCACATTCCGAGTTGCTCATTCCAATTATTTTTACATTTTAAAAAAAATTCCAGTTATATTTATAGTCAATGTAATACTTATTACATTTAGTGTAGCACTAGAGGGATCAATTTATGTTATGCTTGTTACTAACTGAAATTATATCTTGAGTATGATAATGTATACAAACTGTGGTTTTCCATGAAAGTCAGCCTGTCTTCTGGTTGTTAGTCTTGGTTTAAAAAAACCAATAGAACTCTGTGTTGAAAGTAAGATTTTCCCAGAGGAATGGATCCTTTGACTTCAAATGTTGAAGTTAGGTTGAAACAACCCTTACCCTTTTATCCCCCTTAAAAGCCTGAAATATTTAAGAATGGATCTGGTTTTGCCATGCTAAAAGGAAGGCTTAAAACCCCCTTACTAATCTGTTCTGTGAAACTACAGAGAAATGGGATATCTGCATGCCAAGCAAATTGACTAGAAAGGTTGATGCAGCATCTCAAATCAAATCGGCTTTAAAAAATCAGATTATAGCTTAAAAATTCTCAGCCATGTACGTTGGGTTAATGCACAGGCACCTACTAACAGAAATCACCTTGACAAGGTCAGCAGCGGTGAAACACCACCACATCTGATATCCTCAGCATGGCAGTGACTCGGTTATCAGCCTTACAGACAAGAAGGTTTGTTTCATGTCATACCCAGCATTTCTTGCTCTTCAGTGTGTTATTCCCTACATGTCTTCAGCATTTTGCTTCCTACTTGTTGCTTTGCCTGTCCTTTGAGAAACATGAGCCTTGTTACTGCAAGGTTTTTTAGTATTTCTGTTTTGTTATCTGGGAGGGCATTTTGCCCTTAGGGTTTTATTCAATCATCTTCCATGGGCTGAGTTGTTTTTTTGTTTATTTGTTTTGTTTTTAAAATCTTTTTAAAAGTGGATCTTTTCTTTATAGTTGGAAATATGTACTTAACCAGATAAAATTGGAGTACTTGTCCCTCTCTTTATAAATACTGAGTACTTCGATACTTGTCATGGATTAGAGTTTGCTTCATAGCACAAGTGTCAATAGCATCCTTCTCTATGCACCTCAGCGCCTGGGTTAGACTGTGATTTACAAAAGTGTGTCTGAGTTCTGCTCTCCAAGCTGACAATTTATTTGCCAAAAAATGGTTAATCAGAACGGGCCCTGTATGTACCAGCAGCAAATACAAAAAACATTATCGAAGGGAGGTTAACTTATTTGTATTTGGTACAGCCACGGCTAAATATGAATTTGCTTCTACATGTAGAATTCTTTCAAGGTGGCGATATTTTTCATGGTCATCTGGAAAAAAACTCATTCAGTGTTATAAGGATTGAGTATTGTGCTTAAAACTTTATATAGTGCTTTTCTTCAAAGCACTCAACGAACTCTGCTGTCCTCATTCTCCTTGACTACTTCTCTGTTTTTTCCTAACATTTCAGCTGTACTTTCCCTGGGGATGAGCAGGCAGGGGGTGGCCCCTCTGACTTGTGTCCATGTGCAGCTCAGGGGTGTCTAAAAACTGCCCCTAAAAACTGGAAGTGATTCTTAGGAAAAGAGCAGCAACCTCGGGATGGCTGCCTCCAGTGAATCATCCTATTTCCAGCTCTGAGGATAAATAATAACTTATTTTCTAGCATTTATCCTGACACAGCTGTCTCTTGTTCCTTTCCCTCTCCGTGGCACAAGGAGGGCACAGGTATGAAGGAGGACCGGCAAGCATTCTCAGGAGCTGGCTGTGTGCCATCAGTGGGACAAGCTGCCCAGCCTCCGGGCAAGACCACTTCTTGCCTTGCCTGGCCAAGGCTCTGCTGCTGCCCTTCCCTGTCCAGAGGAGAGCTGCCGAGGACGGTCCCACTCCTGCGCTGGGGTCAGCATGGCAGCACATCGCCTCCCCCACTCCTGTGCCTCACTGGCACCTCCTCCTCTCCAGCATTTTACACCGTTGAGGGTTTGGTCCATCTCGGAAGAGAGAATCTTTCGCTTTTAAATTGAAGCTCTGGAGAAGTGGCTTTTAGGCACTTATTTTTGACTTCTGAGTATATTAATGACTGGATCATTACAGTGGATGGAAAGTTTCCTGCTGACTTAAGTGAAACTTGGCTTAAGTCCCTCATTCGTAACCCAGTGGAACAGATGGAAACAGTCTGGTTTCAATGGGCCGTGGGTGAGGCTGCAAGGGAATACGGCAGTTCCCAACAGCATCGTTCTTCTCTAGCATCCTTATTCCTTGCAGAGATGCATTCTTTCTAAAGATGTATTGGAGCTCTTGTATGAAGTTGGCTAACACTTTTTCCTTTTTTACAAATCCTTTTCTGTTTGCTAAATATTTCTATATTTTCTCTTAACATGTATTTTATTCAGAGCATAACTTAAAACGTGCAGTATCAGTGAGCTGGGTATTTTGTCTTCGTTTCTTCATAATGTTTATTAGCTGTGAAAAGACACTGCTCACATGCAGTGGGTGAATTGTGAAATCTGTGAAAACTTACAAAATAATTAGATATGCATCAGTTCATATTAACAATGATCTGGTATCCCTAAGGGTACTAGTGGTAAATTCAAAATTAAAAAAAAAGAAAAAGATTTTTGATATTTTGTAGCCAAGTGTATAAGCTAAATACGGCAGTTCTACTCTCTGAGCAAGATTTACAAATAAGTGAAGGTTTGGTTTGTTTCTTTTTCTTAGTGTCTCCGTTAGTGATTTTTAACAGACAATTTGCCCAGAACACACGGGTGAGACACAAATGTGCTGTGGAGGGAAGCCTTGTCTGGTTGGGCTGCTGACTTATAGCTGGGATGCTCAGGAGGTGTTTCTAGCTGTCATCAAATCTCTGCCTGACTTCAGGTGTGACACCTGGCCCATCCCATGCCTAAGATTATTTTCAGTGGGAACCAAGCTATTCATATAACTTTACACTCAGTAAATTCGCCTGCTGTAGCTGCCACAGGGCAGTGGGAAGCCCCAGTTCTACAGGAGAACAGTGATGACTTGCTGTTGCTGAAGTTAGTGCTACTCCAGCTTAGTACTGCTGTTCTGACTTGTGAAAACCTTGGCTTTTTAACTAAAACTGACAGTAGTAACACTCTCGTTTTGTCTTTTGTATCTGTGTATAACTTAGACCTCTTATGTGTGTGTGTGTCTGCAGCTCTTTCCTTTAAGAAGACAAAATCTGTCTCACAATTTGTTATGAGAGATTGTACAAGTACATGGATGAACACCAATAATTAAATTCAGCTCTCGCTGAATCCTGCAGAGCTTTGGTATATTGAATTGCCAGCTTCCTTCAGGAAGGAATATAAGGCTGAGTTAATAACCCTCAGAGCACATAATAATTTCCAGAACTGTTTTTTGTTTCCCTTCCACATGCTATGATGTTATCAGGTGATAGAAATCTGTGTACCTAAAATAATTCCAGCTAATTGAAGGGGGCTTATAAAAAAGATGGCGGCAAACTTTTTAGCAGGGCCTGTTGCGACAGGACAAGGGGGAATGGCTTTCAACTAAAGGGGGGTAGATATAGACTAGCTATAAGGAAGAAATTTTTTACGCTGAGGGTGGTGAAACGCTGGCACAGGTTGCCCAGAGAGGTGGTGGATGCCCCATCCCTGGAAATATTCCAGGTCAGGTTGGACGGGGCTCTGAGCAACCTGATCTAGTTGAAGATGTCCCTGCCCACGGCAGGGGGGTTGGACTAGATGACCTTGAGAGGTCCCTTCCAACCCAAACTATTCTATGATTCTATGATTGTGTGACAATACATATAAATGACCGTTATGTTCATTACAGTTTTCCCATCCTAGTTCCAGTTCTCACACCGAGTATTCATTTAGTGCTGCCCACTTCAAATGTTAAGAAGCCCCATTGTGTGATACTGAGCACCAAATCTTAAGTGATGGTAATGTGACATTTGAACAACTTCTCTTTTCTGAACTCGTTTGTCATCTCTAAATTGGATATCTCTCTCAGCTTTATCTTCTCTAGCAATGTTCTTGCCAGAAACTTGCCCAGTGTGAAAAGCAGCACGTTGTCTCTTTGGTTACTATAATGCAAAAGATCTCCCTTTCACCAGAATTTACCTAAAGTTCTCTTGGTCTTTCCCAGGGACCATCTTCCCGTCTGAGATCATGCTGGAAGGCTCACACTTGATTCCATGAGATTTTGGACCTCCGGCCCCCACCAGGACTGCCCTGGTCAAGCAGATGTTTGTGGGAGAGGAATGGTATTAATCCCCAGCGCTGTCACCTTTGGTGGGTACCGCAGCCCATCTCCCTAAAGCATCATCACAATAAATCTCCAACAAGTCTGTCAGTTTGATCATATTTTTGCTTTCTTTCTAAATCAGTTTATGGGCCAAGGGACGTGCTCACTATTAAATAAATGGGCAGAGATGGGCTGAAATTAAGGAGGGGAGTCTCAGCAACTGTCAAGAAAAGGTTATTTAAACTAGGATATTTAGTAGTGAAAAATCAGGTTTGAAATAATCTGATCCTCTTTTTTTTTCAGGCTGAAGGAGCAGTTTTTCATTAGAGCTTGATGGGCATCTAACAACTTGCAACTGTTTTCACTTGGGAGATTAATCGACTTTCCATTCAAATTCTTGTCTGTTGCTGCTAAATATAAATTTTTATCTTAGTTTAGAACTGGGCACACATCTACTGAGAAACAAAACAAACTCAAATAGAAATACCCTTTTTTGGATAACCATGGTCAGCCTAAAGAAAGGTTCCTCCTCCTGTGTCCTTCCAGGCTGCCCAGTTCCTCAAAGCTGAGTTTGATGAGGATGTCATTCTGGAAATTAGTCTTAATTCTGAAATCTAAACCACCATGTTTTTGTTGCCACAGTAGAGTCTGTTATTTTCAAGCTCATTTATAAATTGAATAAATCCAAGAACTGAAAATCTTTTATAACAGTGTTGCAGTTAAATACTGCCTTTTCCACTCTCAAATCCAGCTGTGTTGTGTGTTCATGCAGAAGAGGGTTGGAGAGGTAGTGTTAAATAGTTATTTAGGGATGTTAATAACATGCTTAAAACGTTTCCATAAAGTGCTTTTGGATCATACGATGCCATCTGTGTTACAGTTGATTGTAGTTAATTATACAGGCATGAATTCCTTGGGAAAATGGATGGCATTACTCAAACAGTTTGTTTGTGATTGAGATAATGGAATGACACAATATTAAACTGACGGAATTAAGTCTGAAATGCATTCCTCACTAATAATCCTCCACAAATCAGTGGAATTATTCTGAGTTGCTCCAGTTTAACCGAGAATTTGGCTAGGTGTACTATTGTAATATTATTGCAATAACTCCAATGTATTTGTTTACGTTAAGTCTTGTGGAGTATCTGAGAAAAAAGAAAAATTAGCTTCCTACATAATAGCCACTGTTTCTTATTTATTATTTCACTTTCTGCAATTTAGCCATAAAAGATGTAGAAGTTAAACAGGTGGCGTGCTTAGGTGACAATAAACTTGTGTTAAAATATACATGTTGATATTTAGCAGCAATTATGTCTTCCAGAACAGAAATTCTATTAATCTCTTCTGTTTTACTATAAACCATTTACTAGTCACATAATTGACACCCAGCTATGTTTTTCATTTAAAAAAACCCCAACAAACTGTGTAAAACTTATGATGAAAAATCAGTGGATGTGATTTAGTTATGTATGTGTGTGATGCAAACAGGTAACTATACACACAAGTCTGCATATAGGAATCTATGTAAACTACATATGTATAGCTTACAAGGCGCAGGATTTGCTTGGGTTTTGTAAACATGGTCCACCCATCAATGAGTTAAAGCTAACTATGGTTGAAGGATTAATCTTTGAGGAAAAAATCAGGTCAGTCAGGATTTGACATGTGTCTGTTAAAGCTGTTGTTGGAATTGGTCTAATCCTAAGCAAAACATTGGCTAGACTTCCATCTGCAGAGACTCATTACTGTATGGTGGGGTTTGGGGGGAGGGGGTGTTTGTTATTTTTAATTGAAATCAGATATTATTTCATCAAAGATAAGTTTCAGAACTTATTTCACACTGGGAAACATGGGTTTGTTGGGGTTTTTTTCCCTTATGGAAACTGAGATTTGCTCTAAACCAGCCAACTGTTGGTAAAGGAGTACATTAACTTTGCAATATGGGTAGCCCACGAGGGATTTGCTAGCATATGGTAGTGTGTGGTAGTTCTGTTTAGAGTAGAAATCTTCAAGACAAGACACTGTTTCCCAGTGAGCATGGCACTGGATTAAAAGCAGGGCCCTGAACACAAGTGTCTCTCATTCTGAATTAGTGTCCTGTGTACTTGGGCTTTGCTTACACTGGTGTCTTCTGCTAGTTTTGATGAGAAGTTTTGTTCTGAACCTGAAAATTTCTCAGCAAACGCGTGGTCAAGACAGATATGCTCCTTTGGAAGTTTGGGTTGAGTTAACCACATTTGGTTGTATTTTACAAAAAAAAAAAAAAAAAAGTGTTTTATCAAACTAGTCTCAATTTAACCATTATCTAAACAGCACAGAGAAAAAAGTCCTCATGGGGTGTATACAGGAAACATGCAACATAACCATATATACATGACAATACATGTCTTGCCAATTATTTCTTGATCTTGGCACTTTCAAGACTTTCTACCTGCTTACTGTATTTTCCATGTAATTTCCAACAGATTTTCCTCTCCTCACGTTGCAGCTGAGTGAATAATATACTATTTGTGACAAATGTTTGTACAGGAAAAAAAAAAAAACAAACCACAAAAAAAAAAAAAAAAAAAAACCACAAAACCAGCACATGATGTGATTACATTGGCAGAGCACTTTGGCTTAGCATGAAATACCTTTTCAGAGGAAAACTCATTTTCTTGCATTCAGATCTATAGACTGCTGAAATCCTAAATGAAAAGTTGAGATTACTCAAGAAGAACTTCCCCATATGAGGAAATGGAAATTCAGCCATAGACAATATTGTATTTTCTTTCTATTAGAATATTTTGAGATGCACCAGAGACTCAAAAAGGTTTGTCTAAACTAATTAATTATAATAATTTGTCAAAAATAGAAAAAAACAGTGTTCACAAGGCTGTATCATCATACATTTGAAACTTTCAGTATTTGTAAGAATAGTGTTTTGCTTAAGCTATGTTTTGCTTAAAATATTGGTACTCTGGGTAGGGATTTATTCATTTATTTTTAAGTGCAGTGAAACACTGATTTCAGAAACTACTCTCTAGAAAACATGTTTTCCAATTAGCCTTGGTGTCTGAATTGCAAGTCAGGAGGCAAAAAGAATGATGAGCCCTGCTAAAGGCAGCTTATGATGCATTATTAATGCTATTTTCAATATCAAACGTGCCAGGAATCATATGCATAATATATTCTCCCAGAATCAAAAATATGAAGACCTTTCTGTTCTATTAAGATGATGTGTCTTGTAGATGTCCCACTCTACATAACTCACCGCACACAAAAAAAAAAGGTAAAAATAGTATGAAAAGATTAAAACAGCATGAGCAACGTAACTGGTTTTATAGGAAATGGCTTCTGTGCCCACTACTGCCCAGCACTCCAATGATGGTGTCCCACTGAGCTGGTCTGTTAGCTGTAGGGGCCTGGACTTTTTAAGGGTCTATGGTCAGTTTTGGCACCTCAGCATTAGCCTCCTGGGCTTACCGCATGTTAGCTTACTGTCAGAGCAGAGCACTGAGCAACCTGGGAATGGCAGGTTTGCATTCCCTTGCCAGCATGACAAACCATCTCTTTGCTGCGTTCTGTATCAGCACAATGATGTTGGCTTGGAAACATTTTTTGTGGAAAGTTTTTCTCCCAGTATTTGGGAGAAATGTTCTTTTAAGACTGGCATTTGTCCACCAGTCCCCAGATGGCTTTTCTGTGCACAGGCATGCACCAGCAGACACTGCTGTCTCTGTATTACAAGACCGGCACTTTTATTAATACAGATAACTACTTTCATAGTTCCCAACAATGATGCTTGTCCCATTGCATACACAGAAGCTCATGATTGTCACTAGAAAGCTGTCTTACTCTGTCGAGTCTGATTTCCCATTATTATCCCTGAAAATAACAACCCAGCATACACCAAATGGACCGATGACTCAAAACTGTAAATCCCTTTATGGTCTGCAGGGCAACGAATATGGGAGGGGGCCTCTGTGTGTATCATTAGTTCTTGAAAATAAAACCATTGCTTTCGGGTTTTCCCCTTCAATCTGTACAGCAACCTGGCTGTTTGAGAAATTTTGGTTGGGAGCCCTGGCCCAAAACGATTCTGCAGTTATTTCCCCATGCAGTCTGCTGCAGCCCACGTCGGTGAGATGTATACCTGCAGCCAGAGGCACATCTGTGGGTGGGAGAAGGGAGCTGGGATTCCCTTCTCTCTTGTTTGTGCCCATTCTTGGCAGTATTTTCATCCTCTGTGATGCCCAGCTCTGAGAGAGATGGGCCATTTAAGGATGAGGAAGCCACAGCCCTCTGGGTTGTGCGGGAATGCCAGGGGAGAAAGGGCTCGTGTGCCCCCATGTCCCCTTGCACCCATCCTGCTACTTCCTGCACCAGCGTCTTACCCCCAAACAAGAAACTAGTGCTGCCTGGTAGGAGCTGGGCAGGAGGACAGGAGGCAAAGTGCTTGGTGCAGAGGGCTGAGACCTCCCAAGGAAAGGAAGAGCGGCAGAGGAATTATCTCACCAGAAACAGTCTGCTTCCAGGGAGTAAATCACAGGTCATGTGTCAGACCGCAAGTGTGTGCGTACCTGTCTGCTACCTGCTTTTCTTTTATTTATCCTTCCTGCAGCTTTCTTCAGTGTGAAAAAAACAGTGATAAGTGAATGGTGTATGTAATATGTTTATTGAAGCTTTTATTCTCTGACATGAAGTCTCTGTTGTAAATACCAATAATGGTTGCTTTTTGATGGTTTTGCCTTCAAAATCAATGTCCTTGCAGGTGAACAGCAAGTCTGATTATATTTCTTGGTTTACCAGAGATAAATCAACCTGGTCAATAATCATATATACTGCTCACACTGTTTTAATCTTTCCATACTTAAAAGTTCAAGAGCCTGTAGGCCTCATTAGTTTAAGGTTTCATAATGTCTTTGAAACCGATGGAGTTTCATGAATGTAGATTATCTAAAGATCTTTGTATTATTACTAATAATTCATTAATTTACATAGAATAAAGTAAAATTACAGGTAAACCATTGAAGTGAGCATTTGGTAACACTGAAGCTCCTCAGTCCTAGGCTGACTTTCCTTCCCTCTCATCCCCCAGGAAGGACAGAGTTGAGTCTGTAAGCTCAGAGGCATTTGGTCCCTGTCTTGCTGGGAGGGAAAGTGGGAGCCTCCTGGGCCTCAGCCGGCACCCTAGCGAGGGTGGGGACATCCCCTTTTCTGTCATTCTCAAGCATGTGCCTTTTCCGCTTCAGGAGGGATGTGCAGGGCATCTCTGCTAGCTGGGACAGCTGCCAGCAGGGCCTGAGCTTTGATGTATCCAGGAACAAACCCAGCTGTAGCATCACTGATGGGTGCTGCCACTTCTTGACCAGCACTTCCATCCCCCACTGGTTTCTAAGTGCATGTGGAAAGGCTGCCACCACCTCCGCAGGCTCCTTCCCACTCCATATAAGCAAATCTACAACTAACATAGCTCGTTTTTGCCTTGAGAAAGGGGAAATATACTTGTTTCTTGCAGGTCTTCCTCTGAGAAACCTTCCCTGCCTCCCCCACGGGTTTTTGGAAACGTGGCATGCAGAGTAGTTTTCCATTGTTCTGCAGATCTCGTTGCTGTTAGTATGGTTGTGCAGACCGACCATTACCAAGGCTGATCAAATTCCTATTATCTGGATCTCTTAATCCTTGGATGTTATTCTTGGCTACATTCAAGTTTTATCATTATGTCCCTTTTCATCCTTAAAGATTTAAATGAAAGAGTCCTCAGCTAATTTCTGCGTAGTTCTTTTTGAAGCAGTCTTATTACTTTAAGTACTGGCAAAGGACATGATTTTTCTCTGGGAAAATCTCATTAAGGCTTCAGCATTCCAGTCTGGAAGATGTTTCTGATGTCGGCTCCTTCACCCATGCTGCGCTGATGGGAGCCTGTAGGGTCTGAAAGTCAGTGCTGTCCCCTTTGTCACCTCAAACTTACCATGGGACATGTAGACATGAGCCATAGCTGAGCTTGCAGAGGAGAAAGTCTCCTGGCATTGATGTCTGGGTGGATGGATGCCAGATACAGGCAGTGACTTTGGCTAGTGAAGCCTTAGCAAAGCTTGGCTGAGGGTGGGCAACTGCAGCCTCTGGCAGATATTCAGCTTACTGCACTTGGGCTGCTTTCATGGGACAACAGGGAACACCTTGCTGATAATATTTCAGATCATCTTTAAAGGTTTTGTAGACCCATCCAGAGCAAACGTTGCAATACAAGCCTTTCTTTCTTGAAATAAGCTAACCAATTTTAAATTTTATTTTTTAGTATTTAGGCAGTTGCTTGGCATGAAATGTGTCAACTCATACAATTAAACCCTGATAACATTTTAAACAAAATTTAAAAGCTTAAACACTGAAAGTATGAGGACAGGTAGTTCTAGAAATAGAGCTCAGACAGAATTCCCACCAAGCGAACTGTGCTTAGAAACCATTAGGTCCCCAGCTCTGCAGGGGAGGTGCCAGGATGGTGTGCTCCTCTGCGTGATGCTCCTGAGGGGCTCTCTGAGACAGTACCAGCATGTGGTAGCGAAATGGTCGATCTTCTGCTACTTGGATTCACAGGGACGCCCAGGGAGTGTGTGCGCAGGGTACCTGACTACTCTGAGCTATTTTCTGCCTCCCAGAAAATCAGCTGCTGGGCTTGCACTCCTCCTGGCATGCCTCTAATACCATTTTTGCCTTTCAGTTTACTTGTATCAGTTCCTTAGTTTTATTTTCTGTAAGCAAACAAACAAAAATTCTTGTAGCCCTTGTCTGTCAAAAATAATCCTTCTGATTTGAATTATTTTCACAAATCCCTGTATCGTTCAAATTATTTGTCTGACATTCAAATGCAAGCAGTTAAAAGCTTGTATTATGCAGGAATAGGGAAGCGATCATCCCCCTATACTTGGCACTGGTGAGGCCGCACCTCAAATACTGTGTTCAGTTTTGGGCCCCTCACTACAGGAAAGACATTGAGGTGCTGGAGCGTGTCCAGAGAAGGGCAACGAGGCTGGTGAGGGGTCTGGAGAACAAGTCCTGTGAGGAGCAGCTAAGGGAACTGGGGTTGTTTAGCCTGGAGAAAAGGAGGCTGAGGGGAGACCTCATCGCTCTCTACAACTACCTGAAAGGAGGTTGTAGCGAGGTGGGTGTCGGTCTCTTCTCCCAAGTAACAAGCGATAGGACAAGAGGAAATGGCCTCAAGTTGCACCAGGGGAGGTTTAGATTGGATATTAGGAAAAAATTTCTTCACCGAAAGGGTTGTCAAGCATTGGAACAGGCTGCCCAGGGAAGTGGTTGAGTCTCCATCCCTGGAGGTGTTTAAAAGACGTGTAGATGTGGCGCTTAGGGACATGGTTTAGTGGTGGACTTGGCAGTGTTAGGTTAATGGTTGGACTTGATGATCTTAAAGGTCTTTTCCAACTTAAACGATTCTATGATTCTCATTTCCTCAGGTTGTGAAATAACCTGACTCCACCTACTGCATCTATCATTATAACATACCATTTAAGAAAATAATTGTAATATGCACAAATGCTTTATTCATCACAGTAGGTAGAATTCAGTGCCTGTGGCTACAGACTGCCCCATTTTTTTATCTATAAAGAAAGAGGGTTTTCTTAAGACCTCCGTTGTAGAACAATCACTGATGGATTGCATTTTCTTACACAAAGAAACAAGAATCTTAAATGCTAAGAACATCTACTCCTTTTTATAGGTTTTTCAGGCAATATCTGTAATATGTTATTTATTTCTATTTCTTTGACCAGCCAAACACACTTTTTTAATAGAAACTTCAAGGCTACAAAGCCAAGCCTGACTGAGAAACAACAGAATTAAGACTGTTTGTACTACCTTGGTTTGGTCAACTAATATCAGGAATTTCACACACACACACACTTTTTTCTCTAAGTCTCAGCCTTCCCACTCTTACTCTGACCCAGTGGCTGCTTGTCCTACTTGATTTCCTTGACTCTCAGCAGCTTTGCCTGGTTGCTCCCAAACTCCAGCCACTTCTCCCGGATGCTCTCAGCCCTCTCCCAGCTTCATACCCCATTTATATATCCCCTGAGGCGGCTGCCTCCCTCTGCTCTTTTCTCCCTAATGGATGCAGGTTTTTGCTTTTAGAATTCAAATCGGGCTGTTCTAGGATTATTATTAATTATTATTATATTATTATTATTATATTGTTATTTTACTATTATTATTTCTTGTTATTTTATTATTACAGCTGCCCTGAACTGGTAAGCCTCTTTACTCGTGCTTGGACAGGGAATAGTGCTGCTCTGTTGTGCTTTTGACTATGAGTCAGGATGAATAAACCAATGCATTGATGGTCATAATCCAAAAAGATTATCCACATTAATAAGGTTAGTATTAACAAGGTTGGAAATATTTTCCCAAATTTGAGCTTTTTTGTGTATTTTTATAGTATAACTTAAACAGATCTTCAAAACAAGGGTTTACTTCAAACTAGAAATGTAGTGACAGCTAAAAATTAATCCAAATAAATTTTTGAACTGAGAAATACATGTAATCTGTTCAGGATATAGTTTTATCTAAGCAAGTCAAAGTTTTCCAGTGTGAAACATTTTTTCATTAGATTTTACATTCTTCTGTAAATTTACATGTTGTTGTAAAAATCCTGATCTGTTCTGCTGTTTGCTCTGAAACAACGAAAGCATGTTGTCCTCGTCCTTGGGTCAGAAGTTGGCCCAAGTCTTGTCTGAGAACTTTGTTGAAAGACAGAGCCTTTACACCACTGGATTTCACACCTCGTCTCTCACTACAGTCTTTAGGATCATCCAGTTCTCTGAATATTAATTTGATCCTTCTCTTTGCTGATGATGTTTCCCTATTTTGCATTACCATGAGTGTGTATCTTTTGTGTGAGCTTGTTAGCTGGTCCTCTAGGTGTTTCATTCATGATTTCACTCCCATTAATTTTTTTCGTAGACAATTATAAAATAAACTTTGATAGTGAGTCTGAGCTTTGTCTAAAGAAGCAGAGGCAACTGTTTCTTTGCCTGTGTTGCTGTTTATCTTTTAAATAGGAATGAACTGGGTTTTCACAGCTGTAGTCTATATCCACAGATTGAAAAATTGCATGGGATGATTACCAAGGAGCCTCTGCATCAGCGTGGGGATTCTCCTTCCACAGTGCTTTGACAAAGTAGCATTGTTATAAGAGAAGATCCTTCAGAAAGTATACAAAATGTGAAAGAAACATTGGGGAAACATCCATATTTTGGGATAGAGCAGACAGTACCTACGTTCCACTGCTCCAGAGCTAAACAAAGCCTCCAGGACACAGCGTTTTGCCCAGAATTTCTTGCTATCCTCAGGTTTCTATTAAATTAAATCTGTTCATGCTATTGATGAGCACTGAGTTAAATACCGATCAGAGGAAGAATTGACAGCAACCTGAACACCCTCCTACTGACTTGTTCAGCACAGAGTGATCAAGTGCATAATATTAATGGGACTGTCTGTCTGCATCAACAGCTCTAAGAAATGAATCAAATTAAGTAAGGACAAACTGTGATACCTTCAGTCAAGTTCACCTCTGTACAGACAACTCACAGATCACAGGGATTCAATTTGATTTGATGAATAGTTTAATTATTTATTTTTACATAGAACTCTGATAGAGTTTTCTGAACCATGGGATGGATGCAGCATAAAAATGGCATTAACAGATAGAAAATACCATCTTTCTCCCTACTTTTATCTGTCTTTGTCTCAGATTTTAAATTCTTCGGAGTGAGTTGGTGTCTTGCTCTTAGGCTCCTTATGCCTGACAGTTATACTAAGCTAGAATATGTTTTTTGCAAGGATATGAGGTTTTCAATAACTCTTGTACTCTTTCCTTAATAGTATTGATTATAAAGGACCTTTGAGTTGCATTGATAATATGATCTTCTAAGTTTGGCACAGTCTCTACAGACTTTAATAATGCTTACCCATTCCAGAATATTGCTGTTTATTCTTGGGCAATGTCTCTGCTGGAGAATTTTGAAATAAAAATCAACAAATGCATGTAGCTTTTAGCACTGTACTTGGTATTATATGTTTTGTTGACAAATCTGAAGTTATCACTATAAATTGTGTATGTTGTATAGTTTATGAATGTGTTGGGATTAATGGGTAGACATAGAGTGCAAACTATATTAATATATGAATTCTGTGAAGCGGGGTCCACTTTTGCCTGGTTCTCCACTGTTTAATAGAATGAAATTGCTTGTCTCAGTTTCATTTGCTTAGATTTGACTCAAAACCTCTTAGTGCGAATAGAACTCCTACATTGTTACCAGACTTAGATAAACCTATATAGAACTTAATTGTTGTTTTGATGATACACAGCACACTCTTGTATAGAAAGCTTCTGTTGCCTTTGGGTAATCTCTGCTTGCTTCTGTAGCTTCTTCCTTTTTTTTAACTTTTATTATTTACATCATGAATATCTGAAAAGTATTTGTAGGAAACCAAACACCCTTTTTCTTAAGACTTTTTTTTTAAAGAACATAAAAGTATTCTGCCTATACTGAAAATAGTTGTCCCAGCTGTTGCTGTCTCAAAGCTGTGACAGTGCCAGGGGATGGTGCTTGAACGTCCCTCCCGAACATCCACATCCTCTGCACTGTATGAATTCCGGTGCAAATGAAGTGACAGAAAATGTTTATAGTTAAATGTTTTTCTCTATACAGGTGTAATACAAAATATTATTACACCTGACAGTGTGTTTAGCTCTTGCTTAATCCAGGAAAGAGCCACTTTAGCTGGCTGACATGGACCTCATGCTTTCTAGAAATGTCTTGTGTCTCACTGTGCATTTGGTGGATATCGCATCGCCTACCCACCTCCGGCACTCTGACAGTAGTTACGTGATTTCCCTCCTTCCAGGCAAGTAAGAAAATGTAGTGGGACGGAGAAAAGGACGAGAAGCCCCGAGCGAGTGCTGGGACGAAGGCCTCCGGGCGGGACTCCCCTCCCTGCCACGTGGCCTCACCATGTCCAAGAAGGGCACCAGCAGCCGAGCTAGGGGGGAGAAGCTGGACGCCTTGGCTGCCTTGCAGGCTGCCAATGAAGAGCTCAGGGCCAAGCTCACCGACATCCAGATAGAGCTCCAGCAAGAAAAGAGTAAGGTGTGCATCTTTTCCTTTCCTTCCCCCATTAATTAAAATAAAGATAGTCTGTTGTTTCTGACTGCTAACCATTCTTTGACCCACTTGTAGCTGACTTGTACATGACCTCAATAATAAATCATCAGAGTGCGTGCACCAGGAACTAGCCTTCTGTGGGAAATGAGGCAACCCCTTTATTGCAGATTTTTAAATTGTTCTTGTATTTATAATGTGCATATGGGACAAAAGATCTCTGAAAGAGAGGATGCTTCAGCAGTATAGCTCTTGGTGGGAAAGCCGAGCAGTGAGGATGGCCAGTCCCTGGGCAGGCAGGACTCAGCTGTGGGCAGCACGCTTGCTCCCACCAACCAGGAAGAAATGAAGTTGAAAAATTGCATAGCTAAATGCCAGCAAAAGATCTGGAAAAACAAACATCTGCTCAAAAGAGATGACATACTTGTAGTGGTGGGCTGAAAGCTGTCCATGTCCTTTGTTTCTCTTGCTAGAACTTTTTCTAGTCAATATTTACCTATTTACAAGGATGTCTGCATTGAGGGGTTTGAATGCTATTTTCTGTTATTCAGAAGTTCTCTTTGCTTATTATTCTCTTTCACATTTACTCTAATTTCATTTGGATTTTATGCCTAAAGTCCTTCAAACTGGCTGCATACAATTTTCAGATGTGTGGTAATAGGCCTTAGCTCTGTCTCCGCCTCTGATTGCCAAAGTTTAAGGAGCCGCAATTTCACCCTGAGCCTTGGAGAGAGTGGCAGCCAGTGCAGCTTGAGCCTCAACTTTAAGAGCTTTTACCCATAGCCTTCAGACCACTTCTCAGTGAGGGCATAAAAAATTTATTTGCTTTTCCATAATCCCCCAAATTAGTTTCCGCTGATAAACTTTGGGGGTTTTTGGTTCCAGAATGCTAATAGAGACATGCATTATCATGCTAGGGACAGAATGATAATCTGCATTTTTCCATTAATTTGCATCATTATCAGGCATTGTAGACTATGAATCTAATTTTTAAGGAAGCTTCTAAGGGGGTGTGTGTGTATATATATTTAAATAGAACAGCTTTTAATCCTTTTGTTGTGAAGCAGCTTTTGCAGTTTTAAGACTGAGGACCCTGTTTTCCTTGCCCCTGTCCTCCCCAGTCTTTTTGATACAACGCATCTCATCATGGCTCCTCTTGAGTTCATGGTATGGTTTTAAATTGAAATATCATTTGACCCTTCTGTGGTCAGATACAGTTAGTTATCTGTAATGCATAATTCATTGCTGAAAAAGCATCTGATAAAATGCAATTGTTTGGGGCTTCACAGTACCTTGCACAGAGCTTTTTCTGTCTTGCATATGCATGTGCGCACAGCACAGTTTGGATCTGCATGCCAAAATACTGGCTTAGCAACTGGTTTCTCACGTATTCTTTCGGGGATGCAGTGTGACAGCTTCTGCAGATATCCAGCTGAAAAATGAAGAATGGACTCAGACTTACTCCACAAGATACTGGCTAATTCCTAAATGTCTATTATCTTAAACATTACTTTGTTTCTAGCAACTATTACACACACATTAGGCTAGTTTCTGAGCATACACTTCCTGTAGTGTTTGGATATTGATGGCTAGTTCAGTTGGGTTTTGTGCTTCTTGCATAACTTTATGATACTTATTTATATTGTGTTAACCCGTGCTTTTTAGGGCACTGAATTGGGCAAATTAAAGAATCAATATGATTGCAAGGCATTATTATTTAATTAGAAAAATAGAATATGATGCTAAAATCAGCATTGGTGCCTAGACTTTTATCCTCAATATCAATAATTTGCAAATGACAATGATACATTTTTGTTTTTCTTTTTCTAAATATGCAGGTATTTCTGCTTATGCTGATCTCCAGTGAAAGAAAACTCTTTTCTACAAATTTGTCAGGGTTCTTCTTCTGATTTTCACAAATTACTTTGTCCTTAGAAGACTTCTCGAAGTTCTCTGTAATGTCACAGTTTTTTCTTTACACCTGCATGGTTTGGTTCTGCAGTGTTCTCATTTGTGAGGCAGGCTTAGGCATATTCTTAGCAAGGAAACCTTGTAGTGTCAACTGGGGAAGAAAAATGCATCTTTAGTAAAGAGAATTGACCTGAACATTTTTTCCCAATAAACACTTCAGTAATTAATTACAATGTAGTGAATATCCACTTCTTAATTTTAGCATTTAAATATGTGCATAGGCTATTCTGATAAACATTACAAGACAGAACAGACAGAGCAAACAGACGTGCACTCCCTGCCTTGGAATAAACCTGCCCAAAGGAGAGGGTCAGCTATGCAAACACTGCAAATGCTACTGCAAATGCTACTGCAAATACATGCTGGGAATATCTTCTAGTGCAATACCTGCCATTATGCAGCAACCACTTCAATAAAAAGCTGAGGTGGTCATATTTTCCCCTAAGACACATGATTCTCATTTGTACCCCAGAAAATCGCTGATGACCCAACTCTGTTGTCTCTTCTGGTGTGTATCCACAAATGTAACCTCCCAAGCAGGGATGTATAGTCACTAGTGCAATGGACAGAATCATAGACAGTAAGCTGTACATCAGTGCCTAAGTGCAGTGTTTCATAGCCACAGCCACCCAGAGGACAGGTTGTATCTCAAGGGTTTTAGTCATTGTCACTGTTGATTTTGATTCTGTGGAGCTGCAGTGGCTACATCAATGACAAGGTGAACACTCACTGGTGCTTCTGGAGGGAGGATGGGTCTGTCAGGGCTAAGACAGAGTTGTGCCCAGAGTATTTGTGGTAGATTTAGAATCACTTTTACAACCTCACGTTCTCCTGACTGCATTGCTAGATTAGCTGTGTTACTAAAGATCCCCACAAGTACCTGCCAAACCTCAAGTCCAATGACAACTGTGACAGTGCATTGAAAGTATTTGCCACAAATAGTAAAAAAACTTTTCCCTGTGAAAATGTTTTACAGGGTTTTGTAATGTGTATTTTCTTCACACAAATTGTGTCAAGAGAGGAAACTGCTCTTTCCGAAGTCTGCAGCATGAAGGCTGTGCAGCAGAGCACAGTGACCCTAGTTTTACCTGGAACCTCCTTAAAAAAGGGATGCTTAGTATATAATAAAGAATTAGATCATAAAGAATGAACAAAATGCCAAATGTGTAGGTCTGCGTGTGGTAATATTAACTCACCAGGTTGGGCGGGCTTTCACTCTAAGGCACAGACGTGCAACCTTAAGGTCTAATATGGTAAAGTGAGCCATACCATTTTTAGATAATATCATAATTTGTATTAATCATTGTTGATTAAAAATACTTTTTTTATTTTCCTTGTAGGTCAGCAAGTTAGAAAGAGAGAAAAATCAGGAAGTTAAGCAGATCAAAGAGCACGAACAGCATAAAAGTACAGTGGTGGTAACAGAGCTCAAAGTCAAACTTCATGAAGAGAAAATGAAGGAGCTCCAAGCTGTTCGAGAAGCACTTTTGAGACAGCATGAAGCTGAACTACTTAGAGTAATAAAAATTAAAGATAATGAAATCCAGAGACTACAGACCCTTCTCAGTGCTGTACGTGATGGGGCTCCTGACAAAGTGAAAACAGTGCTGCTCACAGAGGCAAAGGAGGAGGCCAAGAAGGGGTTTGAAGTTGAGAAAATAAAAATGCAGCAAGAAATTTCAGAGCTGAAGGGGGCTAAGAAACAAGTGGAAGAGGCTTTAACTATGGTCATCCAAGCTGACAAAATTAAAGCAGCGGAGATAAGGAGTGTGTATCACCTGCATCAAGAGGAAATCAGCAGAATTAAGAGGGAGTGTGAGAGAGAAATTCGTAGACTGGTACGTGTTGCTATCTGCATCTGTTTTTAATAACACTTATGTTATTGATAGTAAGTAAATGAAAGTTCAGTGCTGGACTCAGATTAATGGATAAGGACGGGCATTCAAACTTCTGGAGCTTGCTTCAAATCTGTTTTACATTTACTAGTAGAAATGTCAAATATTTTTAAAAAATGATTAGGATGTTTTATAAGGAACTTCTTTATCCATGTCAGTGCTTATTAATATTGTTCACATTTCAGATATCAGGAAGATGCCTTGGGTTACTAGCTGATTAGGGGAATTCTACAAAACAGTGATATTTATTGGCCCATGCCTCTATTTTCCCACCATTTGTTCCTTGCTGATCCACCTTGGTCCCCCCCTTTCCCTGCCTTTGCTAGTTCCCCTAAACATCACATCATGAGCTTTACACAGTCCCAAAATGCTCTTTCTTCTGCATCCCATAGTGAGTCCTATACCCTGTAGGCAATGACCCCCTTCACTCTGCACGGAATTCAGGAAGGGGTTCCTCTCTGTGACCCACCTTGGTGGCTTTCCCCCAGGAGAGGCGCTGGTGCTCCTCCTTTGGTGGCCCCGTGAGCAGTGACTCAGCAGGCTCCCAACTTCAGTAGGTTACTGGGGTTCCTCACCCGTCATTGCTCATCTGATCCTCACTGGGTCTTTGTGTATGCTGATCAGCCTTCAATCACCTAATCAGACCATTTGAGTCTCAGGTGCAATAGTGTGATTCTCAAAGGCAATAGCTACATGCTTCAGAGCATTCCTCCAGTGTGTTTGGAAACTTGTTGGAGAGATTAAATTGGATCACGTTGCTTGGAAAAGGGGAGAACTTCCTGCGGGAGGGAGCTCCCTCCAAGAGGGAAGTCTTTGCATGAGAGCCTGGCAGGCCACCAACACTTTCTGTGTTTTAGGACTATTTCTTCTCCACTGCCATCTCAGACACCTGCGTTATGATTCACACAGTCTTGTGAGTGCACAGCTGATTTGCAGGACTGTATCCCTTACCTGTTGCTGCCATTCCCAAGGACATGGGAACAAATGTAACACCCATACTCTCGTGATGCATATTTTGGGTCTTGTCTCAGTATTTATTTGAAGTGACCATCTTTTTGTGTTTGCCATGCTTTTTTACAGCATTCAGTGTCTCAGTATAAACTCATCCATGTCTCTTCTAAGTCATTATCCCTTGACTATTATCCAAATCTAAAAAAAAATTAAAAATGCACAATCAGCTTGCAGAATGTCCTCAAGTCAAAGCATGGCAGCGCAGACATGCTTCAGCAAATGCCCTGCAGAACCTACCCACCACAGAGTTGGTACAGCATCATCTGTGTCCTAATGAACCAAAGTGACTGACAGCGACTGACACACTGTGCGCTGCTCCATTAGTCAGTGGAGCATTATGTACCCTTTATTTAGCCACCTGTTCTCTCAGACTTTAGACTGTTAAGTTTTTTTTCCCCTCATAGATTATTTTATTTTTATGAAGAGGATATTAAAATAATTTATAATCAACTGATCTATTGATACTGTTCAAATATCCTGCAGTGTGAGTACTTTCTTCTCTAAACATAATTACTAGATGCATTGATTTTATACATCAGAATGAAAGGATGGCTAATGTACATCCTAAATAAACTTGCTGCATTACATGAAAAGTCCACACTAATGGCCTCTAATGTAGAAGCTATAAAATAAATATGTTCTTAGTTATAAGGAGTAGAGTGGTTTGTGGTTATGGTTTCTAAATTGCCTTTGAAAATCAAACTTTTTTTTAGTTTCTGCTTGAAAGAATCAGATTATCTAACTGTACTAATTAAACTACATGATGCCATCATTTTACCAAGCCCTGAGTGCTTCCTGAATGACTTTAAGTACTCTCAGCTCCATTGACTCGACTGTAATTGATTTCACTGGGAGCTGTTGGCTCCTGGCACCTTGCAGGGGAGGGCCCTGCCATTTCAGGGGGGAAAGACTGGTGCCACATCATATGATAAAAGTTCTCCTCTCTATGAAAATGAGGCAATTCTCAAAACACTTAAACTATAACTGAAAACCAGTGTTTTTTTCTGTTTTCAAGATGGACCATCAATAAAGTACACTCATTGAGCCTCACTGGGGTTGCACTGAGATAGAGAGACACACAGAATAGCCCAATGTGAGCGGGTCCGGCCATCCAGCAGAGCAATGGGATTGCACCTTCATGTAACAGCTGTGGCAGACATCCAGCCCTGAATTGTTAATGGATTCACATCAGGATTTTAAAAGCTCTGTGATTCATGTACAATGCATTGTTTAGCCATTTTAACCAAGGGGGGAAGTAACCTTTGAGCAAATTTTTATTTCACGCCTAGAAAAATACTGCTTTTTTTGTTTAGTCAGAATAGAGAAAGACAAGTTGTACTCATTCATGTTTAGTTTTGTAATGATGTGAAGTCCTTTAACATAAAGTAATTTTTTGAAGTTATTTATCTCTGATAGGTACAGTTTTTCATTTCCAAGTCAAGTACATCTATGCAGGCTTAGCTTATGGAAAATACTTCCATACATAGTCAGACAAAGATTGTTTTAAAAAGGTGAGTTAGTACTAATCCATTATTCTCCTTTCAAATTAAAACTAGATTTTTTTCTTTATTGGACAGACAGGAATACATTTGTTGATATCTCACTTTAGACTTTTGGAAAAATGTTAGATGGTCTTTAAAGTAACAGATGTGGTAGGAAGATACAGCATTATGCAAAAAGGAACTGTACAGCCGTCAAATTTACTTCAAGCAAATTGGAGTTTATTTTGGTCTTCAACATCATCCTCTTTTGCCAAGGGAGATGCAGGGTATATATGCTCAGGCTTTCAAAATAACCAGCTCTAATATGAACTTTTCCGTTTTGTTGACTTACAACTTTGAATGCAGTTAAATTGTTGCATCAAGCCAAACCCAGTGCCAGTGAATGAACTTTGTCCTTGCCAGGTTTCTAAGGGGAATCCCTGCATTTTCGCCCTCTTCCAGAAGAGATCTTGGAGAAGGCACAGCTGCACTGCAGCCTGTCAAACCAGCTGTGCCTGCCTGTGCGCTGTACTCATCTCCAGCAGCAAAACTAAATCCAAAATACTCTTGTGGTCAAAAGGAGACTTCCAAATGCAACTGCAAGCTGGCTCCTCCTCAGCTTGCACTCTCGTGCCAGGACATGTTTTCAGCAGACCCTACATACACATCAAACAGGCTGTTACAGTAGAGGGGCAATATTTGCAAGTGGTAATTTTGGTAGTTTTGCACTACAGGCACACAGAGGCTTGCAGATTGTAACATCTAACAAGGTGTAATCTCTCATTAGGAACAGTTCCCGCTTAGTTTTTACCAAATAAAAATTCTAGCTATTTATTCTAGTTATTTTTCAGGTGCCAGGGTAACTATTACTCGTTGATGCCGATGGCTTTGGACTAATCCCATACAGCAGAGTTGAGTGTCTTTCAGTTCTGTGAACAGCATAGGAAAGGAAATAACGTGTTTTGCAAAAGTGTATGTTAAAATTATTCTGGCCTTGTGGTTTCTGTTTGCACATATGGTTTGTGCTGTTTGTGTCTGTAAAGTCTGAGTGTGACGCTCTCCAGAGAAGTACAACTAACCCAGTTAAGCTATCCCTGGCTCAGAAGCTTAAGAAATGTTAGTGTAAAAGATGAAAGTACCTTGCAGATGGTAACAAGTAAGTATGGCAACGACCTTCTTTCTAACGAATTTCTAATTTTAGTAAACTTTTTTTAAGTTTTAATTTGTGCATTTTAAAACAGCTTAAAATACTACACAAATGTATGTAATTACATTCGTATGGTCTCCCACTAATAACAGCACACCCTGTGTTAGTGTGTACACGACCAGGAAAAACAGCCCTTCAGTCAGGAGAATTCCCTGAGCTTAACTGGCCTCGAATTTTGCTTAATGGGGACTAAAATTCAATGTGGTAAAGAGCATTTAAATTTTACTTAAATGTAGATTGGTCAGAAAGGAGAAGTGCTGAACAGCAATGGGCACTGCAGCCTCCCTTCCTCCTGTCTTGTTTATAAGGGGACTAAAACAGAAATCAGAAAAACTGAAGAAATGAGATTTGTTAGAGACTGGAAAGTGTTTATTTTCAGTTTAAGAAACTTTAGTTGATGATGACTACCAAAAGGTTTAATAACCTGCTCTGATACCTCATGTAAGACCATTGTACATTGAGACCTTTATGGCTTCCTTATGGCAATCCAACACCACAAAGAGGAGATCAATCTTTTCAGTATCACTCTGAACCTCTTTGTTTACAGGCACTTCCCTCAGATTTCTCTGTTAGGCAGTGGTAAATTAGTGAAGATGTGTGATTTAAAGGACAGTATCAGATGAAAAGTGTAGGAAGCTGACTTTTTAAATATTAATTTCACTGGTGATTGATTTAGTCTTTATCTTCTACTTTTTGTTCCCTTATGTGGTGAAAAATTACCATATTTGGTATTATAAAGGTATCTCAGCAGTCATCCTATACTGAAAGGTAGATAAATTATTCAAGGTGAATAATTCCTTCTTGCAAATGTGGATTTTTTTCACCATTTGCAGTTTGAACCTCATTTACAACAGTATTTATTCCAACTAAACCTGGACTACTGAAAGATTTTGTTGTATATTAAAAACTATACAACATTACTCCTACATTTTGGAGGGCCAATATACCTCCTAGTTCCGAGTTGTTCCTTTTGAGTCTTACAGTCCAGTTTTTAAAAACATTTTTCTCTACAGTCCTAAACAAGAAGTCTACTCTCTTCTGTGCTGTAACCGCGTTGTTGTTGTGCTACAACACACCTAACACGAGGCTTGGAGCTCCTGTACGTCTTGGAAGTGCTTTGAAACTGTTGGCGGTGGATGTGAGGTTTCTGCTTTCAGCAGTGTACGTCTGAGACACCACACACTTCATTTTATGGCATTTACCAGTGGCACTGAATAGTTACAGTGTCCTGAGCGTGTCCTGAGTGTGAGGAAAGTATGATGTATGTTTGAAGGTAGAGCAAAAAAGGGGAATGCAAAACAGGACAAGTGTGGGAAAAGTCTTTGAATCTTTCTTTATGCATGATTATTTCTCTCATCCAATGTACTTTACTCTTCAAATATAGTATTACATTTAATTCTGTTAGAATTTTTGTTACAAACTGTGTAAGTTATTTGTTGAAAAATCTACTGATCTACTGATCAGATTTTTTCAATATATCTTAACAAAAATCCAGAAGTACCTGGCAATTTGATATGAGTAGCTTTACATATAACACTACCAATGCTGTGTACTGCAATTCACACCTCACACTCCAAAAGGAACCAGTTTTCAGAAACAAAAGCCTTTAGTCACCTAGCAAAGGAAATTTTTTGGTTATTTATAGCCTGAGTGGGGCAGCAAATTATGATTTTACCTGCACCATTTAACCTTTCTATGCTTAACAGCCTAACACTGAATCTCTCTCAACATCGTTCCAGTGATTTCAGTGGAATTATGGTGATTTGCAGGACGGTAATAAGGGTCCAAACCCTGCCCATCAGTGTCAGTCGTTTCAGCCGGTAAAGCTGCCGGCGAGGCAGCCACAGCATTCAAGTCCAAGAGGCTGTTCACAGGGAAGCAGTGGCAGCCCGTGCGATCCCAGGGGAGCCACGCCATCGGCCCCGTGCCATGGACTGCTCTGCTAGAGGAGCAGTTTGCCGTGTTGCCAGGTCCTGGGTAGTACTTGACTGTGTGTAACAGTTGCTGTAGCATGTTAACTGTCTGGAAATGGGCATATTACATTTACTGGGCGTGTTATAAACATTTTCTGTTTGGTTAAGTGTAACTGGGATTCAGTCAGTCTGAAATAGAATCGTTCTTTGGCCAAAGTTGTAGCGGAATCACATTGCAGAATTAAGTTTTTGGTAATAGATATCGCACGTGTCCTTGTGTAACTGAAAATAGATGATATATCGCCTCCTCTCATGCCTGACGATTTGGCAAGGTTACTGGAACAATGGTCATGCACTGCTGACAGTGATCACCTTTTTATGAGGATTAATTCTGGAAGGAGACGTGAGAGGAGAAGTTTCCTGGGTGATCCTGGGAGGTACCGCTGCACGGCTGATGAACTGCTGTCCTGCGGGACAGTGGTGCTAGGGCGATGCCAGACAGCTTCCAGGCACAGGTGATGGCTGCCAGTGTGTGAGGGTTGCTTACTTGCTTCAGAAGAAGCAATGGGGTAGCTACAGGTTTTTTTCTAATGTCGTCTAATGATGACTTTTAAAAACCCATGCAACCTGGGAGATTCAGGAAATTCAGAGACTAGAGAGTGTGTTTTCACCTTACAGTTGGGCTAAGCTGAGCACACAAGGCTACCAAAGCCCCCGGCCATGCGCCCCCCCCAGCGTCATGCCCACCCCACCTCTCCTGCACTGGGCTATGGATGCACAGAGTGAGCCAGTCCAGTGAGCTGTCCTGGCAGAAAATTAACCATGAAAGTGAAAAAGAACAGTTTTCCCATGGACCGACATGATGAGCCAACTTCTCCTATTGTATGACCTAGCACTGGCATAGGGTTTGGGAGGGAAAGGCAGGGTGTAGGACCACCTTTTCTGGTGGGGGTTTGCTCTTGTGTCATAGTTTAACTGCAATGAGGAATTATCCCCTTGAGGAGCTGCCGCTTGTTGTAATGCCTCTAGAGCATGAAACGCTCTCAGCTTTCATCTCCTCCCTCAATGATAAGGGACATGCATCAGTTTCTGGCCCCACTCTGCCAGGAGGATCAGTAAAATGGGCTGGGGTGTTCCTGGGAGCCACAGCATGGGTGTGGGAATGACACAAGTGGCTGTAAGGAGCATTTTGCTCTTCTAAAAATACATCATGTACTTTGCAATGTGCAGTTTATTATTGCAATATATGTTGTAAAGTATATTGTAACAAGATGTTACAATAGCGTGAGAGGTGATTACCCTTTGCATTTTGTTTTTCGTCTGTACTGAAACAGGGAGAATTTTCCTTGGTCAAAAAAAAAAAAGAAATCTCAGCTCGCTCCTGTATTGTATCGGCTGTGTTCCCATCATTTACAGTGGTGGCAATCAATGTGGATTTGGTGCTGCAGCATTGTATGACAGCCTGACTTAGATGTGTAAGCATGTTAGCAGAGTTTAAACGCCTTGAGTTAAGAACATTAACAAGTCAGCAGTATCACTCTGCAGGTATGCTACCACCACCCCTCCAAGCTATCTGTAAAACATAAATCATAGTAGTTGATATAAATGTGCGGTATCAGAACACCGGCTTGAGTAATTCTTGTAGAGTATTTGGCAAAAAACGGTTAACTTAATTTAGCTGGCTGTTGCTGGTGAGTGACATATATCACCAGGACAAAGGGGCAATTGCATTTATTTCTTTGAGAGCCTTAAGGAAAATGATAGGAAAATGGAGAGGCAAGGTGAACGTGAGCACCACTGCACATCGGGCAGACATCCCCTTCTGCCAGCCTGTGTATGTGAACCCTGTCTCTTGGGGTTCATGCTGGAGGGGAACCCCAACTCCTCTCATCTGGGCCTTCTGTTGTCAGCCAGGGTGATGGGGGCCTGGCAGTTCAGTCCCCTCTGCTCCTGAGGACCGAGGCCTGGGGCAGGTCTCCTCGCGTGTCCTAATTGCTGGCTCTGACACCATGCCCATGGGAAATGCATTTGTCATGTAACAGCTCCAGCTGGAAAGGGGCCTCTCGTTTGCATTTAAAACCGCTGCCTACGAATGACTGGCTTTTATCCACCAGGCACTGGTGACTTCAAAGGTGGATTTCTGGGGTGTGCGGCTGTGCTCCTGATGGTGTCTGTGAATTTGCAGAGCAGCAAAGGCCCCGGGAACATTGCAAGGAGAAATTTCCCGACCAGGGAACCTACATGTTGATTTTACAATCATGATGGAAATAATACATTTAAAAAGAATCACACGGCTTAAAAGCAGCTGCATGTCAGACCATGATAGGCATTGCACTGGGTAGCACAAGGAGGGAATAACAAATTTAACTCTGCATGGGATTATGTTTGCATAATTGGCATCAGCTGTGCTCATGGGCTGGTTATTAATTAGCACCCCCACATAAATATTCATCCCAAGTCAAGGCAGCCTGCTAGAACTAAAGTGGGAATATCCACAGCGCAGCGCAGGGCATCCTCTCAGGTGGTTGGATGCTGCGCTCCTACGCGCACTGACGCCCTTTCACAAGCGTGGCTGGTGTCGGAAGCCATCAGACACACAGGTGGGGAGGAGGAGTCCCGCTGGTCCCGCACCCACTGGTCCCGCACCCATTGCAGAATGAGGCCGGCGTGTGTGACAGCCTGGTGGGGTGCGCACCTGGGGACCAGCGCATCTTCCAGTGAGTTGCAAGTTGTTTCTTGTCTTTATGTTTTCTTAGTGTTACTAATGCTAGGAAGAAATGTGCTAAATAATATTTTTCAGTGAAATGCTTCCTTCAATTTGTACTATTTCTACAACATTGCTATTTAATAATGGGCTGCAAACATCAAACTGTTATGCATATTTCATGAATGTGAATTTAATCATATGAGGGGAAATGTGAATGTTGATGTTTCCTTTGTTGTTTATGAAGATTATGTTTAGGGGGTTTTCTGGAAAACAAACCGTTAGTTGAAATACTGTGAAATCTTTCGTATTTTCTCCAGTTTCTTTGTTCCTCCTGATTTAAAGTGTTGCCTATGGGGTAACATGTCTTTGTTTTCATATAAATTGGGATCAACTACCCAATATTCTGCTTATTTTAAACAGATAATCATTTGATGATGTGTTACCTTTTCATCTATACAACCATTTAGATTTCTACCTGATTAGGTATTCAGCAGAAGGACCTCAGGGTACCTCTCTTTGTTTCATTCGAAGTTAGTAGACTGTTGCCTTAAGGTAAATTGTTGAAAGCACCTTTAATAAAATGGCACCCAAAGTACCATTTAATTTGCTCCATTTTACTAAAGGAATCAAAATTTTGCGTAACCTTGAAACACAGCTTCCACGCAGCTACTTTTGAGTTGTCCTACGTTGTCTTTTGGCAAAGGCTGGCTCTTCCCCCGGGGATGATGCGGGATCTCTCTGGGTTTCTAGCTCGGTTCTTCCTTCCTGCAGCTACCGAAGGGCAGTGCCACCCTGAGCAGTGCGGCCCCTCAGGGAGCACCTTGGCTCTCGCCTACGGCTGGAGCTGGAACCACGGAGCTTCCCCAGTGCATGAGGGCGATGGGGTGACAGTGTACCTCGCCTGGCCTGGGTCCGGACGCAGCCTCCACACTGTGCAACAGAGGGACATTGTGCCCCAACCTGCTGTGTCCTCTCCCGCGTAATTTATTTCACAGCTGTAAGGTGTAATCAACCCCTCCACCCAAACACACCTAATGGAAGTAATTTCCCGATACCATTGCTGGGTGTGCGTAAACTGCCATCACTTGCTTTTTCTCTCGGTGGGCCATTTTTGCAGTTATTGGAAACAAAGTACTTTGAGTGATCTGTTAATTCACAATGTCATTTTTTTCCAGGTTTACAGACAAAGCTATCAAAGATAAAAGTATCAAACGCAGTTCTCACAAGGCAAAATGTTCTTATTTCAAGCAGGCCACATTTTAAAAATCGATCATTTAAATTAAATGTGTAAAGTCTCAAAAACTTACGCCAAAAATCTTATGCATGTATGGTGTCTGAAACCAGATCAACAGACATTTTAGGGGATGTATATGATTTCTTTCTTTCCATAGAATCATTATCTGTAAGCCCATTTGGCAACCCTGTGGCGTGTGAGTGTAATTAATACTTTATATTCATGTATAATGTATATGTATGCAATCCAGCTGGGAAGAGCCTGGGATTCTGTTGCAGTGTTGTACATCATCACAGACACAGAAGAAGATTTTGGGCTGTGCTCAGTAATTTTTCATTATTAGGCAGGGCACAGGCCATCCTTGTCTGAACTCTCTAAACAGACTCTAAGGGTCTGATC
Source organism: Aptenodytes patagonicus (assembly GCF_965638725.1). Lineage (NCBI taxonomy): Eukaryota > Metazoa > Chordata > Aves > Sphenisciformes > Spheniscidae > Aptenodytes > Aptenodytes patagonicus. The sequence goes on from NC_134953.1 coordinate 32,916,804, forward strand.
CTGGCGTAAGCCATGGCATGTGCACCCAGCCTGCAGTGCGAGCCACCCCTCTGGCCGGCACACCTCCGAGCACAGCAGTCCACACAGGTGAACATGGCTCAGCTCCGTAGAGAGGGAGGCTTTAATTCCACATTAGCATTCAGAGAAAATATCCAGAAAATATTCCTTGAGCACCTGCAAATTCAACATGCCCGATCCAACGGCGATGAGCATGGCGCTCTGAACTCAGCAAGAACAGTGCAGGCAAATAAGAAAGAAGAGAATTAGAGATATCTGGACATTAGTCATTTAAGCACTTAATGATTTTGCATAATGTTTATTATGCACAAGCAAAACCTTTAATGGAAGGGGGATAATTAAACAAATTGCTCTCATGGGAGACTTTTGGAAAAAGAATTTAAAAAATTCACATTCCTTCTATATTTTGAAAATTAAAAGGATATTCAGGTTTTAATATTTTTCTTTTAAAATTATGAATCCTAATTTTCAAAAGGTGATGTCCAAACAAAATGCTGCAGAATCATTGAAATGTTTGAGTGAACTAATTCAAATTGTGATATGAATATTAGGGTTTATTTTTTTTAAGATATTCTGAAATGGTACTAAGAATATGGGTTATTTCCCAACCATTTTAATGAAAAAATTCCTGCTGAAAAGAAAGATTTTATTCTGGGTGGCCTCCAAAAGAAGAGTAATATTCATGAGTTGGTTAAGCGATTCAGTTCATATGTTCACTGTCAAATATTCGTTGATTTCCAAGAGAGTGTTGTTGTATTTTCCATGTTGAGGGGTGTCAGCTCTGTGCCACTGTTCTTTGGCCACGTTTGGGGTCATAAGATGCTCTGTTGTTGTCAAGCTGCTGCCTGCCTGTGTGATTGTGTTCTGTTCTCCTTGTAGATGGAGGAGATTAAATTTAAAGACAGAGCAGTCTACGTGCTGGAGAGAGAGTTAGGGGTTCAAGCCGGGCATGCTCAGAGACTGCAGCTCCAAAAGGAGGCTTTAGATGAACAACTTTCCCAGATCAAAGAGTCTGATCGGCATCTGAGCAGCCCCAAGCGGGAACTTCCTTATGCAAGTGGTGCAGGAGACGCTTCAGATCATTCGGGAAGCCCCGTAAGCACTTTCACGTGGTTTCACCTACACAAAGGAGCAGAGTGACAAAATGGCACAAAGTGACAGAATCTTGATGAGTGCACCCTCAAGCAACAGCTTTCCCATAGCCGTGCAGGGGAAACCCCGAGGCACCAATTTCTTGCTCTCGTTCGTTAGCCAAATCTTTAAGACTTAAAATCAAACCTTGTTATGGGAGAGCTTTTGCTTTTTTGTTGTTTTGTTTTCTGGTTTGTTTGGTTTGGTTTTGTTAGCAGGGTGAAATTTTTCTGTTCTTTTTCTCTTCCTTTTCCTCACTGTACCATACTTCTGCCACCTGCCTTAATTTGACAGTTCGACACAATTTTGCCAACAAATGATGCAAATGCATTTCTAACCAAGTAATGTATGTGTGCTAGCTTTCGAAACTGCTAACAATGGATTTTGTGAGCAGATGTACAAGGCCAGTTTACAAAGGGAAATGGGGGAAGGTAATTGGTGCATGAAAGTGTGGGAAGTCCCGCGGTCCTCCTGGAACACCGCTGCTAGCTCGGGTTTTTGTGCTGCTAAGTGCTCTCGCTTTCAGTGGACCAGAAAGTGAATTAAACACCTGTTAACCTATTCTCTCCTATTTCTTTCCTATAATGCAATATCCAGAATTTTAGTCACCCTTTCACAATGGCTTTTTTAATATAACTATGGCACCCTTCTGCTTTTGCCTTAATTTGCTAATATTAAAAAACCCTTAGTTAACTGACCTCCTATATCTGACATATGCAAATTTTCTTCATTGCTGATTCTCATCAAGATTTCTTTTGCAACAGCCTTAATTTTCTCAGTAGAAATGTAAATACTTGTACATGAGCAAACCAATCTATTTTATTCTTTGTCCCAAGCCTCTCCTGCACCTGTTGAATGAGGAACCCTAGACCTCCCAAAAGTGCCACCAGCACTACGGACACTAATTTGCTTGTTTCGATTTGTACTCAACTTCTGCCAAACATCAGAACAAGTCCTAGAGAAGGGGAAAAAGTCTGTCACATTTGTAAATAGATGTAACTTCTCTGATTCTGAACGAGAACATGTCTACCTATATTTCTAGTCATTTATAATTTGATTTAAGCATTTTCACTCAGATAAAGTGCTACCCCTTTGGCTTTACGAGTGACCCTTTAGAACCCAATAAGGGCCACAGCTTTATGGAAGAAGAGCTTATGCAATGGTATAATTGCATGGATTTTCCCCATTTGTACTTCAGTATTTTTAATATCATTTTCTTATATCAAAGTCCTCAGAGTGGGTGATGTGTCTGAAGCACTCAGTTCAACAGTGGCATACATTGGAAACATTGCCTTAATTTTTGATATTTTCTTTTCTATTTCCAAGTTTACCATTTGTGACTTTGTATTTGCATATACATACTTCTGCATTTGCATACTTTGTTACATTTTCACTCCTAACTTTCCGTTGGTCTCATCCTGCAGCTTTCAGTGGTCAGTTAGGTTACATATGTTACACTCTGCTGTATAATGTTTCGAAATGTTTGGATTTGGGGTAAGAAAAAGTTTGAGCTTTGAAAAATACTGATATTGCGTGTATACTTAGGAACAGTTATTTGCAGTTGATCTTTGTTTTAGGAACAGCAGTTGGATGAAAAGGATGCCCGGCGTTTCCAACTTAAAATCGCTGAGCTGAGCGCCATCATCAGGAAGCTGGAGGACCGGAACGCGCTGCTGTCAGAGGAGAGAAATGAGCTGGTGAGTGCAGCTGCAAAGCGCGGCAATGACTGCCTGAGAATGTGCTGCTGTGGCTGTGCCTTATCGCCAAAATATCGAGATATTTTCCCCTGTGCCATTTTGAAATCATTGCAGGAGTAGCAGGCTCCTCCTTACGCTCTGTATTTGGTGGTATGCCACATTACACTCATCTTCGCTTATATAACAACAACTTTTTAAGATGGCATTAGCTGGAATTATTTTTATTTATTTTTTAAAATAAATACATTCCCCACATGGTATGCTTGTTGCACAGACTGAATACCTCACGAAGAAGGAACGATCTGTTTCCCAATGGAAAGTACCAAGAATTTTTGATCAATTCTGCTTTGCATTAGGAGAAAATACTGCTAATATGGCAGTTAAAGAAAATGATTAATGTATTTGATGAAAAAGAACAGCTCTGGAGGTGTTAATTATCTCTTTATCTTTCAGTTAAAACGTCTTAGAGAAGCTGAAAGTCAGTATAAGCCCATTTTGGACAAAAATAAACGCCTTAGTAGGAAGAATGAAGAATTGTCACATGCCTTACGTCGAATGGAAAATAAATTAAAATTTGTAACACAAGAAAATATAGCAATGGTAAGTCTCTGTATGCTCCAGGAAGAACATGTAATTTAGTACTCACAGGGCTGATGAAGTCAGGCATCATCCCAAACTTGCAAGTTCGATAGGAAACTTTCCCCTTTCCGGTGCTTGCTGAGATGTTCTACGGTGCGCTACTGAGTGGTTTGTGGCTCAAACATGTTTTGTTTTACATAAAATGTTTTATTTTAGCTTTAAAAACAAATAGTTCTGAAGAAAAGAAATTTGTGTGAGCTTTGCACATTTTGATCAGACTGCTCAGTCACTGGCTGCTCAGCTTCCACATGAGCACAAATCATCCCACTTCACCTTTGACTTTTGTACCAGAATCACCTCATAATCCCTAGGAAATCTGCACTTGTGACTCTCTTCCCTTTTTTTCAGTTGAGTATTGTTAGGGGGCGATAGCTGATAGCAAGTAGCTGTGGCATTGCATGAATGTAGGAGGGCTGGGGTCATCCCTATGGCTGCTGCAGCTCCGGGACTGCTGCAGATCAAAACTAGTGAGAGGGACCTGGAGAGAAGCAACATTGGTCCCAGCTCTCTGAATTCCTTCTCCACACAGCTCTTGGCAGAACTAAAGAGCAGGTGCAGCTGAGCAGCTGCTAGCCCCCATCTTTGGCAGACTAACAGGCAGGGTGTGATGGCCTCCCATGCCCGCTGTCCTCCCCAGTGACCGCGAGCTTCACGTGGCAGTCTGAGGAGCAGGAACACCTGGTGTGTTTGCAGTCTAGCTGTATCGCCCAGCAAAAGGGGAGCAGGATAGCTGCCAGAACAGCCATTAGATTAGATGCATCACTAGCTGTAAAGGGAAGGGTTGTGTACTGTCCTTTGGCAAAGCCTTCTGATCATTTCCTCTTCTGCCGTGTGGGTTTCTTTTAGAGGCAAAGAGCTGGAACAATAAGGAGACCGAGCTCTTTAAATGACCTTGACCATAGCCAGGAAGAAAGAGAAGTTGATTTCCTGAGACTACAAGTTATTGAACAGCAAAATATCATTGATGAACTCTCCAAGGTATGATGTAATACTGCCACTCTCATGCAAGGTCGACTAAGGCCATAGCAGAAGAACAGGAGGCCTAAGAAAGGGGTGCTTGGGATTCTGTGAGCTAATGGGCATAGCTTGCATCAGTGGAACGTGGTAGGCATTTCTATGATTACTAGTAATTGAACTGAATATAAGTTATCTGTGGCATAGTATTTGGAAAAATCCTTTCAATCTACATTGCACTTGCATGACAGAAGCATTGCAGCACGTCCAGTAGATATGCTGATGGCCGGATCCTGCACCTGCAAGAGAAAATGTCAGAACTCCTTTAGCTGGAGACAGCATCAGGGCTAAAGATTGCTGTGTACAAGGCAGGTGTTCTGCAATGTTGTGTTTGGGGTTTTGCTTCTTTGTTAATATGTTCTCAGTCTTTAGAAAGAGAAAATACTGAAATCATAGTACTCCTCAAGAAAATACCTTTTTTTTTTTTAAGTCTGTACACTTACTGACATTATTTCATTCTTTTTCATTAGACACTGGAAACTGCTGGCTATGTGAAGAGTGTCATGGTAAGAATGACATTAACTTCATCCTCATCTTTGTATGCTTTAAATCGCTGTTCATGAAAAGCATGCAGGGTATAATAATATTTATTATCACTTACATCTCCATTCAGGCAGCAAGCTAACACAGCGTTTTTCTCAGTGTAGATGTTGTCAAAGGCCATATCAGCAGAAGTTGTTCACCAGAGAAAAATGTAGTGATAGTGGAAAGGAAAGCTCTGTTGAGAGAGGAAAGCTTTTTTCCACCACTAGGATGACCTTAGAGGCAAAGGTCAGTGTGGTCCCCCTGTCCTGATGGCCGATAGCGAGTGTCCTCCATCTCCAGGACAGCTCTGCCATGTTAGAATGGCATTTTTTTTAGAGTCTGATTACCACTAGCTTTGTCTCACCCCTACTGGCATGTTCTCAGTCACTGCCCTTGCCCGACTCATCACTTTGTTATTATCGGTAAAAATTTTGTGAAGTTAAGCCACTAATATATATTGATAAAATGTGGACTGTTTTGTTCTTCTTTGCCAAGTGTACAGCAAAGCTTTTGTTGTCAAGCAAAACAAGTATTTGATTTTCTTCTGTCACTGCTGCTGATGTTAGGATTTGCCATTGGGCTGATGGTGTTGGGACATTATCAATATCCCACAATGTCATCGCATCCTTTTACCAAATGGTTAAAATGAAAGATTATAGGGGTTTTCCCTTTAGAACTTTACTCTCTGCAATCCTGGAGTTTGCTGGTATTTGCAATCCAGAATAAAGAATTTTTTTTCAGGACTATAAAAAATTGACATGACTCTATGAAGAGTGTCATCATTTCCACTGAACAGAAAAAATTGCTGGCAGCAATAAATGCTCAAACCCTTTTTCAGAAGCACTGGGAACCTGCAGATCCTTAGAGAAGTCAGCTGAGACTGAAAGTGCTGAGTTCAAACAGTCTCTGAATTTTGGGTAGTTGGGCTGTTACATGTGTGCACCTTCCAGAGGGCACTAACAGCCACAGCACCAAGACCCAAGGGAAGTAGTCGGTCTTTGCTTATCACCCCTGGACAGAGAGCCCATCTACCGGAGACGAGCCATAGCACGGGCTTGAATGCGCATGCTTGCTCACGGAGCAGCTCTGAAATGAGGCCTAAGCTGTCAGTGTGTTGTGTTGGTTATAATGAGCTTTCTTTTGCTATTTTGATTTTCATGAATATAAAGAGCAATTGATACTTGTATATGGCAAACTTGGAAGATGTTGGAGTAAAACTAACATTTGACTGATGAAAACATGGTTATTTCATTTTGAGGCAGTGGCCAGCACTGACATCACTATTTCTTGATTGCCTAATGACTACTAGTACTGACATAGTTAATTTAAGTAACAGCTCTTTGAAAACAGCTAACGTATGTATCTGATTCTTTCAGGAACGTGATAAGCTGTTAAGGTATAGGAAGCAAAGGAAAAAAATGACAAGAATTCCTAAGGTAAAAAAACTTGTATCGTGACATGCTGATGGGCATGCTGGTTTCCCGGGGTGCTCCAAGCGGGGGGACACTCTCCTCAAGGGTCTAGAAACGGGTCCTAATCTTAAATTTGGGTTCAAGGACATTCATAGACAGTATTAGGATAATTCAGACAAGATCTGGTAGGGGTAGGGGAACAGTTTGCATTGTGCATTGCAAGCATTTGCATGCTCTGCGGTTACCCTGCGCAGTTTCGGTGTCCTGAGGGACTTCCATGGTATGTGGTTGTCTTAAGATGAGACAGATTTTGTGAATTAACATATCTCAAAATGATCTTTTAATGGCACTGCCTGAAAACATATGTAGGTTGTAAATAATTCATTATGGAGTTTAGTAACATGCAAAAATTGCTGGTTACAAGGTTACAAGGAGCAATGGTTAGAGCTCAGGGAGAAAGAAAATGTTAGTTAATGAATACTTGGCAGGATGTTAATATAAATATTAACACTGTAACATCGTAAGGTATAATGTCAGGGACCTGAGAGTAAGCTGTGCTCTACATATGAAGAATTAAGGCAGTGATGGAGCTAATGAATCTATAAACAATGAATTGCAGTCAATGCGAGATAACTCCTTAACTTCTGTCATCCTGCAAATGGCAACCAGGCCTTTGAAGGAGAGTCACATTTTGTCTCCTTCAAAAGTTATCCACTTCAAATAAAAAAAAAAATCTCCAAAATCTAGAAATGTTTTTTGTAAATCAACAATTAAAAATATCTTTAAAACTGTGTTTGAAATGTCGTCTTTGACTTTCAAGCATTTAACAGTAAATCTTTTTTTACCAGCACTACCCTCATTCTTTTAAACAGAAAGCAGATTTGAGTGGAAAAACTGATTTCTTCAAACTGTAAAAACATCGCTATGGTGATTAACTTCAAATTTTCAAGTAGAATATTTCTTGAAAATCTAACTTTTCATGTGACAGTTGTGGTAATGACAGGAGGGATATCGTGGTGATGACGATGGATTAACAAAGAAATTTCAATGCATAACTCCCACCTTACGCTGAGATGAACACACAAAGAAGTAAAAAGGGTGGTCTGCCTTAGCTAGAGAAATCGGGAGGAAAATACATTAAAAAAAGGCGGGGGCTTTGAGGTTGCATACCATTATACCTAATAACAAACACGACAATTCCATGATTTGAATAGGTTTAGCTATTGTAAAGCGCTACCATTGGGGTGAAAAAGCTTTACAGAATACATGTAAAGAACTGGGTGGTTTTTCAAAAACCAATAGGGTGAAAATTACCAATAAGCTGGAATTCAAGTTCCTCCAAAGGTGTATATGTTCAAATCCTACAAAGGCGCAGGGTTTAGCCATGTGTCCAAAGTTGTTGCTGCCCCCCTGATGCTGTCAGGCTGGCGCAGCCGATGGCACCACTGCCGCGCGACACGGCTGCACTCACTGACACCTTGTCTCTGTCAGAAGCCGGTTGTGGAGACGTTTTTCGGCTACGATGAAGAAGCTTCCTTGGAGTCTGATGGTTCCTCTATCTCATATCAAACTGACCGGACAGATCAAACCCCTTGCACTCCTGAAGATGACTTGGAAGAGGTATTCATCAAAAATATGTGTTATTTTGTTTTGAAACCTCGCTACTAATTTTTAATGAAATTCCTGGTCTGTTATATCATTCATTTGTCACTTCTGACCAGAAAATTAAAAATTTATGTTAAATTCCATACTGTGCATTTCGGTTAATATCTCTGGATCTCAAGTCTTCAGTAATTTCACAACTTTTAGCCAAGCTGGAAATATTATATTCTAAGAACATTATATTTATAATGGGTTTTTAAGTTAGAGGTCTAAAAAGACAGAGAAGTTGGATAACCCTAGGAAGATCTGTTCACACTGAGATTTACTGCAGGTTTGTGCATGTGTAGTTTGGTTCAGGTCCTTCTATTTGTCATTTTAACCCCGGCACAGAGTGCAGCCTTAAGCGATAAGGTTTGTGTACTTCTGGAGAAGTAAGCAGTCACATAAAGCACCAACCTCCAGAGGAGAGGCTGTCTCCTCACCAGTATATTGAGGTCGTGACTTTTCTGGAGGCTCTGAACACAGAGTACACAAAGGTAGCTGGTAATACAAATACAAGTGATTATTCCTGGTGTTTTGTAGGGCTTCCCTACAAATGCTTTCCCGAGTGTGTGTCAGATCACTGTACATGTTTCTGGGTTTAACAAGGATAAACAAAAAATTGCTAATAATGACTTGCAGCCTTTTTCATCTGCCATTTCACCTGTTTCATGGGTTGTAATTAGATCTGTTAAAAGGGAACCTGAAGAATTCCTATCTCCATCATAAAAGATACATGACCGGTTACCAGCTGTGTGCTGCACTGCAGGGAATCTGAATGTATTTGTATACGTATAAGCTTATTTATTTTTCATTCCTGTATTGACATTTTTTTCCCTATTCAGATAGTATGAAGTTTATGCATGCAACCAGCAGTATAATTTCATTTCATGTTGAATGAAATATTCCAGTCAACCTGACATGAAAGCATTCAATGCTGAATATTGTAAGGAGAGTGAAGAAGATGAAGGGGTCTTTTCATGTTGATGTCACCATTTCTACAAGTATTAACTCTAGATTAGTGTTTTAATAATTGAGTGAGACTGTCAGGGTTGGCTTATTCGCCAGGTTGGAAACCTTTTGTTGTTTCAAGAAAGTTGTATTTTCACCTTTAAATGTGATGACTTTGCCTGTTACAGTAATAAAGGGCGATTCAGTCATTAGTATGTTATATGGATGGCGAGTTTTTATCTTTCCAAGGCGGGGCAAATTCTCTTTTTTTTTTTCTTTTTTTCCTATATTGCATTTTCTTGAAGTAAGTGTACAGAAGAGATGCTTAAGGGACAAAAGAGAAATAGTCTGAGGGTACATAAACAAGATCCTTAGTACTGTGCTTCCCAAATTGCATTTTGAAAGTAATAATTTTTGCACTTTTTAGAGAAAGCAAACGTAACCCACTCTTATAATATTTTTTACTTTCATTGCAGAAAAAAAGCAACTGGTGCAATGCATATTTGTTTTTAATTCCAGGGCATGGCCAAGGAAGAGACAGAACTGCGGTTTCGGCAGCTGACAATGGAGTACCAGGCTCTGCAACGAGCATACGCCCTATTGCAAGAACAGGTCGGAGGAACATTGGATGCAGAACGAGAAGTTAAGGTCTAAATGGCTTATATTACATGAAAATAAAGGATTGTAATTGTATGGGGGTTTCCAACTGTACTTGCTCAGGTTGTTTTCAAGCTAAACTGGGGTCAGCCAGCTCCTCCAGCACGCTGCTGGCTGAGAGTGCAGGGCAGGGGACTCGGCTGGGCTGGCTGCCAAGGTGGGCTCCAGGGTCTCTAACTCCAGCCAGGTTGTCCGGCATCCCCTGTGAAGTGCTGGTTGGCTGGAGGAACCACCATTACTACGGTTTAGTCTTTTCACCTCTGATCAGTTTAAGAGAAATTCAGAGAGAATTTTTATGGGAAATCCTTAAAATTAAGCTCTTTTTCTATAAAAATCTAAGACAAATAGCCTTAAATATATAATGCTTGGTATTTAATTCTTTCTGGATTCTGTGAGATTACATGATTCCTCATAAAATGTTTAGAAGGCTTATAGCTGAGATTCTTTTTCTTAATTAAATTGCAAAGTGTCCTATGCTATTCTGCCTGCCTATCTGCCTCACACAGCCCATGTGGCTTCAAACATCTGGCATAAAATGTTACATTTATTATGAGTATGGTGTATATTACAAGGACTTGACAGGAATTATCATACACAGAATGCAAGGGTGAATACAGTAAATGAAGGGGAAAATTCTGTTCTGAGCTAACAGGTTGAAGTTTAATAGGAGAAATATAACTGCAAAGTCTTAATTTGGCTTTATATCTATTGTGTGAGCGTGTTATCCAGGAACACTTACAGGAGCTCAAGGTAAGGGTGACAATGTTGGGAGATAGATACCCATATCATCCAACCTGGTCCCGCTGGGGACACCTCCGGCAGCTGCAGCCCAGCACCACGTACCACTGAGCTGTGACTGTCCCAACCGCGAGCAGTTCCCTGGCCCCAATTAGACATAAAACAAATGGCCAAATTCCTCTAGCTGAAGTCCATCATTACACTAATATTTTGGCTTTCCTAGCTATGTAACTAATCTGGTTTTCTTCCACTGAATAATTCAAAGAATTAACTTCTAATTTCTCCACTGTCTCCACTGTTGAGTACCTCTCAGACACCCAGATTTAGCAGCATCCCTTGTCTCCCAGCGACTTCCCTGTTTGGCAATCATAGATCATATCTCACTCTCTCTGAATGCTCAAACTGCGTTAAAACTAACATTCCCAGAAGCATGCACTCTGCTCTGAATTGTTAGGGATTGCACATGTAAAGAAAATCATAATGAAACAAGACATGCCCAACTTGAAAAGTGACTTGATTTTACTTTTTCCATAGTAAGACAAAAAGAGAGAACAATGCAGGTAATGCAAACAAATAAGATCATTTTCATTGTAAATAACAAGATAAATAGCAGATAAATGGTTTGAGGAAAGAAAATGTTCTATAAAGCAATATTTCATGAACAAAACAGCTAATAATAATTACATTTATTCTCCAGAAAACCCGTGTAGGAAGATGGTGTATATTTAAATAAGCATGAAGCTACAAGTATAGTAAAAAATTACACGCAATACAGTACGACCATAAGATAGGGTACTAAATGCATAAGGAGGAATGCAGTTTGCCAGTTTGTAACGTTACATATGTAGGGTTTGTTCTGAGCTTTTTAACTCATCAAAAATTTAAAGGAATCAGGTGTGCCCAGAATTGTCGCATAACAATTTTCATTCGTCCTCATGGAGAAATGAATCTTTGCATTACACTGGCTTTTTTAAACACCTTGTTCTAGAATAGGGAATGCTGCTCACTGCAGACTGTCATAACCAGCTGTAAGAAGCCATTTATATTTTGCTGTCCTACTGTCTACCTAATGGGATGCTTTTTATGGTAATCTTGACTTAAGTCTCAAAATTATTATCCTGTCTTACAGACTTCTTTTTATGATTAATGACTAATGTTATGTGCTTAGTTGCAAATTTAGTCTGCCAAAGAACTTTAAAAATTATTTGTTAGAAGTATTTGATGTTTTAATTATTTTCTGTACCTGTGTTAGCTTTTGTCTTTTAGAGAAAGTTTGATTTATTATTTTTTTCTTCTTCCCTTGTATCCTACAGACACGTGAGCAGCTCCAAGCAGAAATACACCGATCTCAGGCTCAGATAGAAGACTTGGAGAAGGCCCTTGCTGAGCAGGGGCAGGTAATGCATGCAGCCAAACACTGGCCCTTTCTCCAGCCTTCGTGCTGGGGGTGGGAGGGGGCTCTAGAAACATGCCTGTTCATATTACCATATAATACTGCAGATGCTAGTGAGCGTTTATGTATGTATAGAATAATCCTGATGCGACTTTTCAATAGCTGTTTCATTTCATACAAAGCAGACATACTAGGGAAGCAATTATTGTCCCTGTCAATGTGCACTGTAGTGACCTACCCTGCACAACCTCCATCACCGCTGCACCTCTGATTTAGGCGACATTAATGTAATCTGCCAAGTACTTTTTCAATAAATGTGTCAATTAATTGAAAATAAAACACTCAATACATGTGGTCTAGTTGGTTTCAAGGAGAGTCAGGCATGCAAGGGCTTTTGAAAACCCCACTCGCCACGTTTACATGTGTTAATATCTCAAACATCAGTCCCCAAAGCCCTGAGTCCCCGTCAGTGCTTACATGCTAACTCCTGAAATCAACACCCATTAAAGCCCCATATATCTTTGCTGATCTCAGCCTTAATGCCTCACTTGCTCCAGCGTAATGGAGAGAACAGCAGGCGATGCCTGTGTGAAAGGATCTGTGATGCGCAGATGTTACAGTAAGGGAAAGCAAAAGTCAGCTGGTAAAGGAGTGCCTGAATTTGGTACACGTACAGCTTTGAAGTCAAAACGGGTGCGATATATCTATAGGACACTGAGAATTTCTCTGCACAGCCAGAGAGGAAGTGAATTCCCATGCTTATTGTCACTGCTTGAAGCCCCAAAGCACAGGGTCTGTTTGGCACCCAGCTGACAGCCATGCCCATTAGTCCTCCTCTATCCCTTTACTTGTCCCTAGCTTAAAATTGCTCTCTGTTGTTTTATTATGCATCTCCTGAAAATTAAATCGGTGAATAACAGGTCAGTTCCCTTATCAATTTGAAGACGAATATAAATACTGAGAAAGTATTATGTAAAGAGAGGGAACAATTGTGTTTGGCAAGAAGATGGTCTACTTTAAAATCTCACAGACTACCAGTATTTTTGATACCTAGGAGAAAATTGGGAAGGTAAAATAAAGGAAGAATATTTATTTTCTAATGAAATGTTTATTTAGTCAATGTAGAAGTAAGCTTTCCTTGCCAGCAGCTTTCCTTGTAGCTCCACAAGATTTTGCTTTCTTAAAAGGAGAAAAGCAGGTGTTAAATTAGAAAGTGGTTAAACATTTCAAGGGAAGGAAGAAGTGCAGAGCACAGGCTGTGTATTTTCAGCAAAAACAAAGTGGTTCTTATCATGTGAAAAACTTTGCTGTGAATGCTTTCTTTAAATACAGAGTAAATTTGTGTATTAGGGCTATTTGAAGTGTCCAGTTCAGCTGTTTGTGTAGTTCACCGTGCAGCCTGTTCATGCAATAGCTTGTCAAATCATCTCAGTCATTCTTTCAAAAAGGATTAATTTGAAATACAATTGAATAATCTACGAAACTGCACTCTAGGAAACTTAGTCTAAATGATTAACATGAAGCATATCACATTCAACCAAACATCTATTGAGCTCTACCTTTTTCATCCCATCAGGCATTATTAAGATGTCTTATTTTTGCTTTGATGTGTTAAGGCTTACACTTGGTAATTTTCATTTCTGAATTCACTGCAAGGTGTCTGCTTTTGCATGACTGGCTCATTCAAGGCTGGCTCAGTAGTCTGTCACCCTGGTCTGACCTTGAGATTTCATTCAGCAAAGCCAGCCCCACTCAAGTTCTTGGCAGGTTTGCATGCCACTGCAGCTTTTGGTGGGTGACATTCAGCCCCTCGCAGAGACCACATTATACTCCTAGCTGTTGCATGCCATTTGGATCCTTTTGGACTGTAGTGCTGCATCCAAATATTTGCCATTTGCATACGTCCTTGCCTAGCTAGTGTTAGAAAATTCTCCCTTGTAATGTTCCCCAAACAGAAAAGGCAGCATGGTGTTGGGAGTTTCTGATTCCCTGCCTGCAGAGCCGAGTGGCTCTCAATGCTCACAGCGCAGTTGTGCGGTCCCTTGGACGCAGGAGGATCCTGCGCCCACATCCACACCACCGAAATCAGGGAGCATCCTGGCAGCGGGGTGGCAACTCAAGCCAAGCACCTCTACTCCACCACGCAACACCCTCCTCCTCATGGCTCAGGTGAACTAGTCAATCCTGGCACTGAGCTTACACAGTCCAGAGATGTGGATAAAGTAGCATAACACAGGAAAAGTTAAAAGGAGAATGCACCTTAAATTGGAAGAGTACAGAGTTTAAAACCACCTCACACACTGGCATCCAAAGGTGATAAAGAAACAGGCACACCTCTAGCCTTGGGATAGCCTTGAGAATGAAATATTGCAGACTGCAAATACCCAAGCCCCAGCTGGAAATACAAGAAATGTTCCCAGGCTGTTTCTAGCTTGTGTCTTACTTTTCCAGCCAAAAAAAACCAACCAAAAAAAAAAACCCAAACTCAGAAACATAAAATGTTTTTTGAGAACATTAAAATAATACTAAATCATTTGATCATTACCTTTCCAGCTTAGCCTCTTATTATTGTTAATAATGTTCTGGGTTTTGTGGCTTTTATATATACATCAAACTAAGAAATTAGTTTCAAAATAAGGTTTATTTTTCCTAGTGTTCAGAAATATGTAATTTGTGTTCAGTATAATTGAAATTTAATAGTAACTGCATAGCTAGAAATATCCCTTTTAATGCAAACCAATCTTTTATCTGAAAGTGTTTTTTTAATCATTGGAGTGTTTCTATTCCATTTGTATACTACAGACTGTTAAAATAAGACGGAAAGGGTGAGCTTTCATATCATAGGAAATAATGGAATTACAATTTCATATGCAATATTATTCTGTCCCTCTTCTCTAGATGTGTGATTTAATGAAATACTTGCTACTGTGTTTGTGCTAAACATTGCCAGCTTCACCTACAATATTGGTCATTTCGTTTTCAAGGATATGAAGTGGATTGAGGAGAAGCAAGCATTGTATAGAAGAAATCAAGAACTGGTAGAAAAGGTGTTCAATGTTTCTATTTGTATTATTCAAATAATATTTGTAGCTTAAGGAATGCAGAAGGTGCAATATTTTAATCTGTATCACACAGCTCTACTGGAAATAATTCACATGTAATAACAAGATCCGTATAAACCTGCCAGAAAAAGTGGTTTTCTGGCATTCCCTATTGCCCCATAAAATGTCCTGGTGTGAGGTCATGTGAGGACGTGGTTGTGGGGGAAGGCCCCATGCTCCCCCAGCGCTGGTGCTGCAGTCCCTACTCGTGTTGACCCCAGGGTGTGGGCTCGGACCCTTGGCGCTCATGCTGACCCCAGCATTTCCCCGGCACAGTCAAAGCGCAGCGGATCTTGAGTGACACTCTGAAAACGGTGCTAACACATGTTGCTTTATTTTGCAGATAAAACAAATGGAAGCTGAGGAAGCTCGCTTAAAACATGATGTCCAGGATGTTAAGGATCAAAACGAGCTCCTGGAGTTCAGGATCTTGGAGCTTGAAGTGAGCACGTGTTGCAGCCATGGTCCTGCCCACCTGCCCTGGGCTGCGCAAGCCATGGCCGGGGGCATTGCAGCTTTGGGAACTCGCCCATGTTTACTCTAAAGAGCTGCATTGCACTGAACGAGACCAAAGGGTTTAGTACAAAGTGCTAATAAAAGAGAAAAAAAAAAAACTCAAACAAACGCCCAGGGATCAATACTGGTATTCTTGATAGGTTGTTCTGGCAGTCTTACTATTTAAATAATTTTAAGATCCAGAAGATTGGCTCATGATGTAGATACACATTTTACTATACTCCATCTGTTCTGAAATGCAAAGAGATAAAACCAGAACAGATCATATGTGGGAAAGAAAAAGAAGAAGGAACTTTTTTCCATTGCCAAAAATCATTGCTGTGTTTCACCTCTTGCTAAACCTGCAGAGAAGGAATCACATGGCCTGTAGACTGCTCTGTTTACTCCACTGAGCCTTCTGTTTTCTGTATGGTTACCTGTATAAACAGAATCTATAAGCTCTTGGAAGCCGTTTTCCACGTTCTCCAAAGAGAGAGTAACAAAGCAGCCACTTACAAGAAAAATTTAAATGCTATTTATATTATACTATCTGTAAGTGTATAGTTTTGTTCAAATATATTGTGTAGTCAAAATAATAGATAAGTGGTCATGATCACTGCCCAGTGAAGAAGCATAGTGGGAAAATATTAGCGCTGTTAATATGTACGTCTACCCTGCTTTGCAGTGAGGTGGAGGTCTTCCCTGTCAGCCCTGAGTACCCTCACAAAAGCACATGGTCTGGCCAGAGAAATGGCTCTTGCTCCTGGCTGTTAGTGTCAATAGCTACAGGGTGTAGGAGGAAGGGTTTCCGTGCTCTGTTCACCCAAAATAAAGCCACTCTGTGACAGCATTGCTTTGCAATGTGTTCAGTTAGAGTGAGCCTTTTTGAAACCATAATTATCAAGTTCTTGGTGAAGCTACCATTTGTGACATACCGTAGTGGGTAACCAAGCAATTATTGTCATTTCAGGAGAGAGAAAGACGATCGCCTGCCATCAACTTCCATCACGGTCCTTTTACAGAGGGGAAAAGCCCTCTCCAAGTCTACTGCGAGGCAGAAGGTGTAACAGTAAGGGATTCTTGCTTCATACTTTCCTTTCCCTAAATAAAATCAGACACACTGTTCTGACTGCTGGTTTTCCATTTCTCTCTTGTTAGGACATAGTAGTAGCAGAGCTGATGAAAAAATTGGACATTTTAGGGGATAACGCCGTAAGTGTATGTTCCTTTAATAAATTGTGCATGCTTTGGTAAATATTTGTCCTCATGTTAAGTTAGCAAAGCCTTCTTGGTTTGCTACTGTACAACCTGTCCTCCCTGCGGTCAAAGTACTGGGTTATGAGCTAAGCATTTTCTCGCTTTTTAAGATTTTGTTAATAGCCTTCTGACCAGTGCCATGTGGGATCTTGGTGTCACAGTATTGCTTCTAAATTTTCAATGATTTGGAAAATATTTTGAAACTTTGGTGGGGGTTTTTTTCTGGTCACTGTTCACACATGGTTTGTTTATTTGCTTACTCTGCATTTGCCTTGCTTTTGCATTTTAGCAGCTGTGTATTTTAATTTTGTCTAATAACCCATAAACCTTCGACAGTAACCAGGATATTAAACAAAAAGTTACAACAGCAGCATGAAAAGAAGAAACAAATAATACGAAATTTGAAAGCATTTCTCCTTTAGCAAATGGAAGTGATTAATTATACCTATAGTTATGTATATAGAAGATACAGATGCCCTTGTATATTTTTTCCTGTACTCTCATCTATCAGCAGAGCCACAGAGCCCCCGTAGCTGTGAGGGGCAGAGGAGAGCAGAGGGTCTCGCAGAGCCCTCGGCCGCTGCGGGACTTCTCCCTGGGACAACCCCGCTGCAGATGTTGGGTCTGCAGAAAGGTCCCCACCATTCTCATAGCTCCTCACCTGAGCTGCCCCAGCTCTCCCCTGTGCCTCTGTCAAAAACACCGTCCCCAGGGCCATGGGGGCAGCCTGGAAGTACCTCTTGTCCACCTCTCCAGTTAGACCAGTTGGGTCATCATATCTCCACCGTCCCCAGTCTCTGATATCTACAAGCTCTGCCCCACAAAATCAAGCCAGGAGTTAGTGGAGGAGCTGAAACATATTGAAGCAATTAATAATCTTCACCACTGCTGCAGTTAATGATATTCACACTGGCAGAAATATGAAGAATCCTAAAATCTTTTGTGTGCAAAGAATAAAAAAAAAATACATATAACCTTAATCACCAACGAGCTAAGACTGACCCTACTAATGTGTAGAAAGATAATACCCCTTAATCTGTTAATGCCTGTGCTAACATTGTCTTCAATGGCATTATTAATGTCAGGTTAGTCCTGTGCAGACTGTTTTGAGACAGCGTCCCAAACAGGCAACTTGGAGACAAACAGGAACAGAAAAAGTGATAGCTTTTCTCAAGTTTTCTATTCCCTTTCTTTTCCTTTTGGCTTCTTTACTTACATTAATAGTCTATAATGTTATTTCCTCTTGATTTTTTTTTTTTCCTATTACATACAACAAGTTAACTCCAGATGCAACACAAGGGGGAGTTCTCAGTTCTCACCTCAGATAGCTTTAAGATAACTGTAGACTGTTACCACTTGTTTTTTTCTTGTTTTCACATGTTTAACATCAGACTTAGCCACCAATGGCAGACTCCGCCCTGCAGGTGCATGTTGTCATGTCTGGCTGTTAGGGAGTCTGGGAAAGTGAACCTGTGTCCTGCCTGTGTGCAAGTGATTCCATTCTTTTCTGCACATTTTCTCACCTGCATTTCTGTAAAGCCTCCTGGCAGCTTCCAGCTGCTTCCTGCTGAACTGTCGTGAGTTAAATACGGCTTTGAGTAAGGCAAACCCTTGAGAGAGTACCTCTAGGAGTAGAGCATAAGCAAAGGTCAGAGGAGTGCAATACATCCCCTGCAGCCTATGGGTTCACTGGGGATAGGCACAGAGGAGGGGGGCTGAGGAACACAGATGCCCTCCTCTTCCCCACAGACAGGAGAGTCAGGTCAGGGGATAACTCACAGAACAGGAAAGAACACCATTAATGTTCTGTGTGGATGTTTTCATTTTTAATGTAACATAACTTGTTTTAAAAAAAAATTACATTTATGGAAGAGAGAATTTTCAGGGGTCCTCAGGACAGGTCTCCTCCCATCCCTGCCAGATAGCACTTCCACTGTCGCCAGCTTTGTGCATTAAATTGAAGTTCACCATAGTCACCCTTCTTACCACTTCCTAATTACCCTGTGGGAATGATAACACACGGAGACTGGCCCATCCTCCTGTACCTGACAGCAGTGGGTCAGACTCGGCTCTCTGGATCTGAGCAAACATGGGTCCCAAACTAGAAGGATTCAGTTCTGCTACTGTACATGTGGTCAGAGTAAGACTGGTTTGGGATGAATGCAAAACATAGTTTCAGTATTTTCTTTTTAAAAAAAAAAAAACACAACCAAAACAAACCCCAAAATATTAACTGAAAAACTAACATCTTAACAAGCGTTTTCCAAAATCGTGACTTTTGGCTGTGCAGAATAAGGATTGTGTATTAACCTACTGCGCATATAATGGAACACAGAGGACTTAAGATTGCATCTCTTTTCTTAATGGCACATTGTGCTAAGCTTGATTCTGTCTTGTGTAACTGTGTGTTTATTCCCTGTTGGGAAAAAGTAGATCCAGTCTCAATGTCTTTTTTTTTTTGGTAAATGTGGGAATTTTAGAAGAATTAACTATATGTATGATAACAATTCAACATGAATAGTTACAATCATTTTTACAATGTTGCATTACAATACTAATTTTCTTTGCCTTAGTTTATTTTTCCTCAAACATATTTAATTTCATATTTATTTAAAACAGCAGTAGCCCAAGTAGTGGATTAATAACAAGACACTGGGATTTGTTGTAATTATATTCCTCTTTTGGTGCAGAATCTGACCAACGAAGAGCAAGTAGTTGTCATACAAGCAAGGACAGTTCTCACGTTGGCTGAAAAGGTAATAACTGCATCACTCGTCAGTAAACGCATGTCATGAAAGCATCTGACCCTCTCAGAATAGCTCACTTGAAGACGCTGGTGATGTAAATGATAGTTTCATCACAAAATGCCCTGATTCTTTATCTGGAATTACACTTAACACTAGTTTTTGTCAAAATAAAGGTAGCATTCAGACAATACAGACAGACATTGCTTATTTTAAAATGTTACTTAATTAACAAAATGATGTTAGAAGGTAAATGGCTAGGCTTTGAAATAATGCTTTTTTCCATCACCAATATATATAAAAGAAAAGATGTAATAATAAAGTTAATTTTTCCTCTTTTATTTAGTGAGTTTAAGTAAGTACTTGCAGTGTGTGCTGACACACCTTAAAGTCACAGTGAAAGCTGAATACGCAGGCGTGCTTGCCTCTGCTCTTTACGCTTAAGCACCTGATCTCTGTTTTTGTGCACAGTGGCTACAGCAGATAGAAGTGACAGAGTCTGCGCTGCAGCAGAAGATGCTGGATCTTGAGAATGAAAAGGTACTGAGAGACGAGGGGAACAAACCGTCGGGAGAGGCAGCAGGAAGAGCAGTCATGTTAGGGCCGCAGCCGTTGCACTGACTGCCTCTTCCTTGTGTCCCCAGGAGCTGTTCAGCAAGCAAAAGGGCTACCTGGATGATGAGCTCGACTTCAGGAAACAGTCCTTGGACCAAGCTCACAAGGTGAGGAAAACCAGTCTTGACTGAGTTATGCCATCTTGATTAACTTACCTCGTGTAATATGTGTAGTCTGTCCTCTATAGAAAAATTCTCTGCTAATGCAGAGACCTGAGGACTAAATAGGCTGAATCTTAAACAAACCCTCTATACCCTGAGCTAACAGTGAGTTCCTTATGAACCAAGTTCCTTGTGTTTGCAAGGTCCTTGCAGGATTAGGACCTTAATACTGATTTATTAAACACAAATTGTAATTTAGCAGAGGTTTTGGTAAATGACTGATAAGAAAATGATGTCTTCAGTAATTTCTCTTTTCCTTTCAAAATAAAGATTTTGACCTAGACATTTCCTTTGATCTTAGATTACAGCCTCTGTAACCAAAACAGCTGGAGGTATTATGTGATTCTGTAAATTTGAAATGAAACTGCTTTTAGGTCAGGTTCATCATTAGCTGATCCTAACCCGTTTCAACCATCTCTTCAGTCATCAGCTGTCTTGTTTCCTTCAGTTAGAGAAAAGTTCAATGTATACTCATGAAAGACATAAATGCATAGATTTTCATATCGATTTATCTCATTCTTTCAGTTCCATTTAAATCTTGAGCACAGTTACACTTCCTGAGCAGCAATGAGTATTTATGCCTCTTTTTCTGGATACCTATTACCTATTTGTACTTCAAACCATTTGGGGGAAGCTTTTATTCACTACACTTTCTGTTCCTGTAAGGGTGATTTTTAAGACTGATTTTGCCAAATGCTGAGCTATATCTGGAACCAATGTCTTCACAATGGAAACCCTGGAATGTACACAAGCCCCTTTTACCTGTGGTCTCAGCCCTAACGCCAGATTATCTCCTGCAGCCTTGAGCTGTTCTGAGAAGCAGTTTGGTGCAGCTGAAGACTGAGCCTGTAGGATTCATCTTCAAAGATAAGCCCTGGGAGAGGTGATCCTCTGGGTCTTGGGCGAGTTCTGAAACAGATCCATAAATCTGAGTATGCAGAAACTTGCAACAGCAGCAGAGTGGGAAAAATTGTATGGCATCACTTGAAACTCCTGGTGACGTCATGGAGTCTGCAGGAGAGCTCAGACATGAAGCCGTGGCTGTCGATTAGGGCGTTACTCGGTATCCCTGTGGCTCATGGCCAGCCACTCGCTCTCCATCCATGAGATGGATCTCCAGTTCCAGGATGCCAAATTTACCAAAGGGTCCAACAACAACTACCTGCTCCTTGGCTCTGCCGCTTGTGGAGAAGGAATGGGTGTAATGAATGTGCTGCAGCCCATGCAGAAGTAGCTGAGGGTTATTTGCATTTTCCTGTATTCTTTGAATGCATCACGCGAGTGTCCCCAGGCAAAGTGATGGGCTTTACTCCCAGGCACAAATGCAGTCTGAAAGCAGCAAGAAAGCTTTGTTCTGCCCCAAAATTTGAGTGGCAAAAGCTCTTTTGATTTCTATAATTTGTTTCACTTCTGTGTTTCCTTTGTGCCCCTTGAGATGAGGAGCCGCTAATCTTCCCCCGCTAACTGCAGCCAACAAGATTACCAGCTGTAACCACTAAGCTTTTTGCACGGTTTTCACTCCCTTTGGTTGCTGGCAGGGGATTTTGCTCCAAGAAGCACTTGGCTCACACAGAGATTTCTGACACAGCTGCTGCTCTGGAGATCGTGAATTTCCCCACGTTCTTCTTTCTTTAGAAGTCAATATAATCAGAGAGGGATAATGGTTGTATAATTGAGGTTCGGGACCCAACAGAAATCCATGTCTCAAATAACAGCATTTTGTTGAGACAGTTACGGTTAGCAAGGATGTTGGCATTATTTTTAAAAGTCAAACCAGAATCTTCTTCTGAGATCTGATCTAATCTTCCTCATAGAGATACCACGGTTGCTGTCTTTCAGTTACCATCAGTATCCATAACTCCTGCCATGATGTTGTTATTCTTGTAAATGCTTGTATTCTTCTGTCCTGACTCTGCTAAGACATAGTAAGAAAACACCACCAGCAGCCTCAGGTGGAAAAACTTGTCAATTTTGAATTGAGCTGAATTATCACAACAGACATCTACAGCATTTTCAAACAGCCTGTCTAGAGGTTCAAGCTGCACTATGGCAGCAGTCCTGTTCTGAAGCCACGGAGAGCTCTGCAAGGTTCAAACCACACTATTGCAGTCATGTTCTCCTGAAGCCACGGAGAGCTCTGCAAGATGCCACCAGCTTTGGAGACGGTGTGCAAAGATGCCATCATTTGCTGCTTTGTCTCTTGCTCTATGTCAAACTTGCTGAAAAAGATTTTGTCTTGGTTTTGGCTTGCCTGAAGGAATAGCATTAATCTTGGACTTTGAAGCAGAAGACGTTGTCTGGCAAGGTCACCTGCCCTAGGAGGGTACCAGGCTCAGTGACCCTGGGGAAACGTTGCCACTCCGTTTCCTACACACTTCTATATCTCAATAAATCTGGAGGGTACATCCGTCTTTGTGCAAGAGACATTTTCTGATGCAGTGAAGTAAAGGCTCTGCAGCCTGAGACTGCAGGAAGAGAGCCTAGCTACCAGATATATTTTTCTTGAGCATAAAGCCTCTTGGAGCTGACCACTCTGCCAGAGAAAGTGCTGGAAACACCTTTCGGTGGGGCATTTTAAGCAAGTTGTTACAAAATGCTGCAAGCACACAACAGGGAATCATTCCTTTCTGGCAGGAGTATGAACTGGTGCTGCCGTGCCCTCTGCTGCTGTGAACAGAATAGCTGGGAAAGGTGAACTGAGAGACTGAACATTACATTTAAAAAATATCTGTAACTCACAAAATGAGTCTTTTATGAACCTCTTTCCCTTTTCCCTTTTCCCTTTTTTTCCCTTTTCCCTTTTTTTCCCTTTTCCCTTTTTTTCCCTTTTCCCTTTTCTTTTTTTTCTTTTTGCCTTTTCTCCCCACGGCCATCTCCCATCTCCAGAAAGGAGAAGTTGACACCCATATATTTTTTGAGAGGCAGACTAGGCTAGGCCCAGGGGCAGTCCCAGTTCCAGTGCTGCTCAGAGCCCCACAGGATAAAAGCAGCCTAAAGTATTTTCCCCCTGGACTGAGTTTTCTGCACTGTCCTGTGCGGGAGGCTCAGCACACAACCCTTCTACCACTCCCGTTGCCTCACCGGGGTAGGATTTTCAGTTCCTCACAAAATCCTCATCTGACCAGAGACAAGGTCAAGCTGACAGCCTTATATTGTTTTTGATTAGCAAATTCTGGAATTAGAAGCCATGCTCTATGATGCCCTGCAGCAAGAAGCTGGAGCCAAAATTTCCGAACTTCTTTCAGAAGAGGAGAAAGAGAAACTGAAGAGTGCCGTAGAGCAATGGAAGCGGCAGGTGATGAGTGAGCTCCGGGAGAGGGACGCCCAAATCCTGAGAGAAAGGATGGAGCTCATTCAACATGCACAGCAGGTAGGCGCCGGTGCACAGGCATGGCGAGATTTGGGGTGGGACGGTCCCTCAGATGGAAACGTAATGAACTTGTGAGCACCAGCCTCTCCTCATAGAGCTGTACCAGAAATGGCTGGTCCTGCGGCCAGATTTTGATTTGCCTTGGATAATCCCTGCAAACAGGGCATTTTGATTTTCATTAATTTCTCACGCATAGTGACATTCACGGAGGACTCATCTACAGCTTAGCACCCAATTTATTTTTTTAGAAGCACAGCACATACAATTTATATCTCCAAAAATAATGCATCTTCTGGGTACATCTGTATTTGGTTGGTTAATAAATATTTTTTTATTTGACATCTGACAGAGAATTAAAGAGCTAGAAGAAAGAATTGAAGGCCAAAAAAGACAAATAAAAGAGTTAGAGGAAAAGGTAAGGTAATGCAGATGAAACAGTTATTGTATGTGCACATGACCGTATATTCATTTCACCTTGGCTAAGAAAACAATCTTATAAAAAGTTTGTGTTTGTTAGTGCAGTGAGTTAATGTGAAAGTGCTCCAGGAAACCATTTTGCATTTGCATTAGTCCCTCTGAGAAGGAAAGTTTGCCAGCTTAAATTGAACTTTTCCTTCTGTTATCCTTCAGAAAAGTTTGAAACACAGGACCTGGCAAGGATGGAGAGGTCCATCTGCCCTGGGAAGGGAGTGATGGAGAGCTGCTGGATGGCAGAGGGATGAGGTCTCACACGTGCTCCGGGGAAGGAGCCAGAGATCTTTTCTCCCTCCCCTCTCCAGCATTTGCATGTGCAGCTGCACTGACCTGCCTTCCCCAGAGGGAATGAGGAGGCTCCCTCTCCTGTCCTCACCTGCAGCCACAGCAGTCACTGCCATCGTGGTTAATGTCATCGAGCTTTCTCTGGTCAAGCCATAACTGTTGAATTTTACCCTAAAATTGCCCTCATCTGAAACCATCTATTTCTAGTGAAATTGCCATGGGAGAACCTGTTCAGGTACAACAGGGACTGAGCTGGACTTCCACCTGAAACTAAACCCAAACCTTAGCACTGTGGGGTTTTTTGAGGTATCAGAACAATTCAGCTCATTTTTTTCCTCCCCGTTTTTCCTGAGCCCTTGGCTGCGACTGGGCTGGGCTCCGCTGGGGCAGGAGACAACTCTCATCAGTCCAAGGGTTGCTGGGCTCTGGCTGAGCTGAGCCAAGCCCTGAGCCCTCAAAGCTTACTTCACACTTTATATTTCCTTTCAACTGAGAGTTTTGTTGCACTCTGTCTGTAACCATGGCTTATTTCTCAGCTAAACACACTGTAAACTCTTGTTCTCTTTCTTCTCTTCCATTTTTTCCTCTCCTCCCTCCCCTTTTCAGTTTTTATTTTTGTTTTTATTTTTCTCTTTAGCTTTCATTCTTTGGTCATAGTCCTTCAGGCCACACACAAAAGGTAAGCCCTCGGATCACCTCTGGTCTCCCCTCTTCTTCCTGTAAAGCCTTCCCCTTGCTGCTCAGGCTTCAGCAGTATTGGAGGCGGTCTCCTGGGTGCCCAGATAACCCAAAAATGGAAATCTCTAAAGGCACTACTCCTCCCCACACAGCTGGGCTGTCTGACACGCTTGTCCTGTCTTCAGACTAAAAAACCAGAATGGTTTGGGGGGTACATGTCATTTATAAATGTGTGTTTCTCCCAGCATCATGCCTTAGGGCCCTAGTTATTGCCCAACCCTGCCTTTTTTCCCATGTAAATAGGAGATAAAAAGCCAATCTGTTTGTGCTTCCAGAGATGGTAGAAATTACCACATCATGCATGGCACTGAGGGGAACATTCCCTATTAGTCATCAAAGTCAATAGAATACAACACAAATCCTTTTTTATCAGTTGTACAATTCAAACAGATAGTTATAAATATAAACCTTAGAGAAATTTCATGCGTGTTATTTTTGCCCAGATATACTTTTTTTTGATCCATGTTTTTATATCTTTTTCTTGTTTCAGCCCACTGAGGAAGCTAGAATTGCTTCTACTGTTATTAACAAGAAGACAGCACTGATTACCAAGACAGAAAAAGAGACATTGCCATTTCAAAAACTCCAAATATCTCTCATATTTTGCTACTGGCGATGGAAGATGCAATCTTTCTGACCATTTCAGACTGAAGCTGAACTAGGGTATGTGGAAATTTCTGCACAGGTGGCGTCTGCACCACTGAAACCTCTGACTGAGCATTTTGAAAAGCTAGAACTAAGCCGACAAAGAAGAAAGCCAAAAACCCCCTCCCTCCCCTACAGCCACAGGCTCCTTCCCGGAGTCTTGGCTCTGCTGCTTGAACTTTCAGTGGAAGTCCTGGCTCTGCTGCTTGAAATAGCTCTCAGTTTTACGTAAGGAGCAGTATACTAATTCAGATAAAC
This sequence comes from Aptenodytes patagonicus, assembly GCF_965638725.1. Classification (NCBI taxonomy): domain Eukaryota; kingdom Metazoa; phylum Chordata; class Aves; order Sphenisciformes; family Spheniscidae; genus Aptenodytes; species Aptenodytes patagonicus. The sequence goes on from NC_134953.1 coordinate 32,942,763, forward strand.
TGAATATATTTTTGTTCCCTGCTAAGCAGGTAGTAAATTGCTTCTCTGTAGAAGTGACCGTGTCCTGTTTTATATGTCACACATTTATATTTATTATTCATAGTTATTTAAAAATCTGTCTTGAAAGAAGATTTTAGGAAGAGTTCCAGAGGAGTCACTCACGAAAAGATAAATGTGAATGAAAATGAAGTGTTTTGTTCCAAGGTATTTCTTCATAACAGAGGGTATGTCCAATAGTTATCCCGCAAGCCTAGTTTTAGGGAAAAACATGAAGCTATGTTCGAACCCTTCAAGAAAGCAAGTTCTAATTTTGGGGGGAGTTTTCAGTAGACCATGGCCCACAGCACGATGAGAAAAATGGCACAATAATTTATAAATTGCTGTCCCTAAATGATGACAAAAGACTTAACATTGTCCCAACAAAAAGTTCAACCTGGAAAAGAGTGAATGGAAAACACGTTGTCCCTGATCCGCACGCTCTGGGCTGGGGGAGGCGGCAAAAAGGAACAGAAGATTTTATCACCTTGAGGCAAGGGAGCACAAGTACCACAGAGCCCGAGCCCAGGAGGCTGGCACAGGAGCCAGGAAGGAAAAATGGATCGTCTAGAAAAACAAGTGAAGGAGGGAAAATCTGGAAGAAATCCCACCGGTGTGAGTCACCAAATGGGAACTGCAGCCGAGCGCACAAACCTGGGACTGTCAAGGAACAGCAAGAACAAGCTCCTGTCTGCAGCTTTCCACGGCTGCAGTGTCACGAAGGTCCCCGAGGATGTGGGTGGGAACTGCCTGTCCCATGAAAGCACGAGGCAGGAAGCAAAATCAGAGCTCCTGACAGGTAAGACCAATTAACTGGAAACCAATTTATTATATAATTATATATACTATATAACTTCCTTTACATGGCTGTTAGTCCCTCTTGCTCAAGTTAAAATGTTTCTGATGATAATGCAGAGAAAATTTTGAAATGACCAAAGACTTTATGTAAACATTATTTATATTTCTATCTCTATTTTACTTTAGTAATTTAGGTACTGAATTTCAGTATGATATAATCACAAATGCTTATAACTTTATTTCTTTAGATCAGTGGTCACTCTTAACAAAAAAGGACTAGGTAGGTAATGAAATGCACTGTCAAACTTCTTGTATAAACAGCAAGCAGTCATGCTACTTTAAAAATGTATATTTTAAATGCAATAGATGAAAATAATTTTCATTTTGGATTGAAAAGACAAATAGTATTCGGAAAAGTATTTTAATTCACAATTTCTCTTACTTTTTTTCTAATTTATGCTGGTAATGAGTTACTTGGCTGGTAAATATGATGGGGACAGTAGCAGCGGTCACCCTAGCACTGCCTGAAGCTGTCTTTTTTCAAGAATATTTAAGAATACAGGGACATTAAATGGGGGACCGGAACCTCGCTAGACAGTTGACAAGAAATCGCTGCTGCCACAGCCTGGGGGAGTTTGTCATACCCAGAAAGACTAGTGCTCGCTGGACTCCGTTCTCTCTCTCCCCAAATGAGGGAAAATACTCAAATCTCAAAAAAATAACAACCTGGAATAGAACTCTTGTTTTCCAATCACGCCTGTGGATAATGCTCAGGATAACTCAGTCAACAGGCAAACCAACAGGCAAATCAGAGCACTCATGATAGTGCTTGGAGGCCATTTCTTTTTTCGGTGTTGTTGGGGCTGTCCCAGTACTTGTTAATGTTATACTTCTTACATCTAGTACTTCTCACATGACTTGTTTCTGCTTTAAAGGAGGAATTGTCTCTCTGTACTTCATCCCATCTGTTTTCTTCTTTTTCTTTTTTTCCCAAATAGTTTTTCTAAGCAGAATGTCTATCAAATCTGAGTTTGAACATCTCTCAGATCTTAAGGTGTTTGACGGCAGGTTATTGATTTGCTGCTCTAGATAGGATTGCTGCTTTTAAAATCAATCAGACATAGGATGTCTACATATAGAGGGATGCATACAGGGAGTCTTAGAAATTATTTGTTTTACACGGTGCTCGCTGAGGTACTCTGTGCTCAGGGTTAGATTCGACGATGCCCACTCTTCTTCAAAACTTGCAGTTGCACATCTCAGCCCTGCTAGTTTTTAGAGAGGGGTCCAAATTCTTCATGTCTGTCAGTGTCATGCCAGTCTCCAAGGGGCTGGTGTTTCCTGGGCAGTAAGATCAATGAGATCTATGCATTTAGTAACCCGAAAAAGAAATCTTAATGCAGTCAAAGGAGGGAAATAATTTAAATCAGGAAATGGTTGAGATGGGTATATGACCATGGGAGGGCTTTTTAAAAACAAGAACAGATTTACAAAGATGGCAAACTGAAACCAAGAAGAAAGACTTACCCAAGTCTGTCTTTTATGTGAGACGTAGCATGAGCCTTTCTGGGAGCATTGGCAGGAGGGTGGTTAACCTCTAGGTCTCAGACTGCTCTCTGCCTTGCTACGTGGAGTCATTTCAGACACTTGCTAAAACAAAAATTAAGTGCTCGCACATGGGGTTGGCAAACCTATAGACTCTGAGTTGATATATCTTAATGTGTGCTTATTATTAGAGGCTTTCAGGGTAATACTGTTATTATGCCCTTAACACACCTACACGCCCATGTTTCAGCAGTGCTCACATGCAGCGGGAATCAAACCACGGTGCAATCTCCTGGTTATGGCGAACGGCTGAAGCGGTGGGTGGGAGCTGGTGTGGAGGAGGCTGGGGGGGGCTGCGCCCCAGCCTTTCCCAACAGGGTGCAGCCTGGGATGTGCTGGAACATGCCCCGGAGAAATGGGAAAGGAAGGGAGAAGTATTGAATAGGGATCACAGGCTGCGAGCGACATAAGGTGCTGGGGGCAACACAGGACAGTGGCATCAGAGGCGGCACCAGCACAGGAGGACAGTCCAAGTCCAACGAGTGCCTTTTTCTGGCTTTTCTTAGTTTATGACTGCTTAACTTCTCAGCATACTTTTAATAACATTTTGATATGGGGGGGGGGGGGTGTATAAATACATATATGTGTTGTAAGCACAGGGAAAGTTGCAGTTTCAAGTATTTTATAAAAATGTTATTTATGCACCAAATGTATGCATTAATTATGCACCAAATTTAAATTTCACTACAAGATTAAGCACTCCTGTTGGGTTGAACTTAACTGTAGCCGGAGCGGGCGGTGAGGCGGCGGGGGGAGCCGAGGGGTGCCAAATTGTAGAGCAACCCATCAGCTGGATCAGCCACTGGAGGGTGCTGCAGGCAAAAGGAAACTGGAAATAGTGTGTACTGTAGGGTAATAAACTGCTGCCTTATCAGATGTTTTGTTGTTTTAAGCAGTTTTAGGAAGTTGCTTTAGGCAGTTATCTTAGTCATTTTTCAGTGTACGTTTAAGTCATACTGGAGATTGGAGACTCCCAGGGATAGGTAGCACTCTCATATTTCCAAATAAGTAAGTTGTCAGTTAAGCTAAGAGAAACTTTTCTTGATAGAAGGGCTTGAGCATCCCAAATTTTTTTTTTTCAATTATCTTAGTTTAATTAAAAAAAAAACATTTATTATAACTCTAATATTTGTTTATTCAAAAGAAATAACATCTGAAACATGCTGAAGCCCAGGTTTCCGTAAGGGAAATCTGTACTTGATGCACAAGCTTGTATTTGAATGTACATGCTTTAGGAATTCAGCAGCATGTGTCTAAGCATGTACTCAATCAAATCCAAAATGAACGCTGGGAGTTACATCCCAGCATTAGACTCATATTTTATATATCTGGCCAAGAGGCTTTCTGGTTTCAGGTGCAAACCCCTAAGACCCTGCATATGATCAGAAGGAAACCTGTCCCTCAGGTTGGAATTGCTCAGGACATGATGCTATTGGGTTTCAGAAGATAATTTTCCCTGTCCCCTTTTTTTGCTGTCTACAAGCTTCTTGTCCTACTCCCCTTGCCCTCACAAAGTATGTACACCCCTCCGGTCTGTGGCCCCATCCACCACTCTGCAGGAGGTGGCTACTGACCATGCCATTCCCACGGGGAACCCCCATGGTCCCAAAGGCTTCTGGGGCCACTGGTGCAGCGGGAGGGGGGACCCCAAGGACCCAAACAGCATGGGAGGTCAATGGGGATGTGTCCCACTTCCTCAACCCGGCAGGGAGCCATGCCTCTGGATGAGGACGTTTCAGTCCTTCCCTACCCCTCCCACATTGCCTTTGCTTCGGGGGGACGGAGAGACAAACAGACGCAAAGTCAGGTTCACCCCCAGGCCCTGACTGGGACTTAAATAAACACAAAGAAAGAGCTCCAGCATGATGCCGTTGCCCGCAGCCAGCTCTGCCGAACGGGGTGTGGTCACAGACCGAATTTCTCCATGGTCGGGGTGGGCAGCGCTTTGTAGCAGAAATTATGGGGGTTTGTACAGTGTGGGCAATAATCCCTCTGCTCTTGCTGGCACTAGCTGTTCGAGTAAGAAAAATTGTCCCAAACACAGTGTAGGCTGTTAGGTTGTGGTTTCCAGTGTATTGATGTAATTATTCCCTTTATAGCTAAAAACTTTTACCTAATATCATACTCTGCGTCTGTGTGTGTGTGTGTGTACACGTATGTAAAATGGAGAGCTGTGAGACTGGTCCTTGAAGGAGTCCATAAATGTGTGCGTTTGAGGAAAAGGAGTAGTTGCCCATCACAACCGCACAGTATCTTTTGTATTCCAATAAATATATTCAAGGCGTTAGGTCATGTTAACCTGAACTGAAGACTGACACAGGTAAGATTGGAATGACAAAAAATAGGTTCTGTGCTCACCCTTACAAAGAAGTATTCCCTCCGTGAAGAAGGATCACATCTGGGCAGTGATCCAGTTTGATTCATGACTGTAAGGTTTCCTGTTGGTAATAGAAGATATTACTGTAATTACAATCTTAATTATTTTACTCTTAATTAAAACATTGAAAATACTAATATTAAAAGAAGATTATTTACATTTTTTCGATGATAGAAGGATAGAGAGAAGACCTCAGTCTAAAAGAGGGTTGCCATGTTTAATTGGCGCATGTGGAACAGCGCATGCTTCAGGAGCATGGGGAGATGCCTCTCCCCCAAAAATCATCAGTGATGTTGACCAGCAGTGAACCAGCTTTAGGCTCATCATGGACAAAGACCTCAGACAGTAACCCATCTATTTTCAGATCCTCTAGCCCTTGTGTTTCTTACATCAGTATAAATTCTTTTTAGAAGTGGTCTTAAGATTTTTAAGAAAGAATATACAACATACTTCCTACAGTAGGCAGCAATTAGAAATACCAACTTCAACTCCTGAGAATCTGATCTTTTTATTTAACTGTGGGTAGTACGTGCAAGCGTGTGCTGCGGTAGGGCGGGTGGCGTTTCTCCCAGCGAACGCCTACAGAGCTCCCGCTGGGGTCACCTTCTTCTCCGCCAGTGCTGGATCTGTCCACGTGAACCTGTTTGGTTTGTACATAATTACTTTTCTTTAAATTACTTTATGCATTGATCCCATAATCAAATTGCTTTTTTATTGGTGTGCTCTAGTTGTCAGAAGAGGTTGGGTTTTTTTAAGGTCAGCAGCACATTTTTCCAGAAATGATCCACAGGGGAGATGATGAGCTACTGGAGCTTAAATTTTCCTGTAATGTTCTATCAGCTGCCTTCTGTATATATATATTTTCATGCATTTTGAAAGGGGTTGTAAATGGCTTTCTTCATGGGGGTACGGAGATAAGGTTAATGAGCTACATTATTAGAATATTAATTGGCAAGTCTTTGCTGTGCAGGATGACCCAAAACATCTTTGTTTAAAGTGAACTGTGTAGGGGAAATTCAAGCCTTCAAGAAGCCTCCAATTGAGCAAATAGCATTCAGGGGAAGATATAAAGGAAATGACTCAAAGGCTGCTCATTTTTACTGCACTATAATTCTTGTGAAACTTTCTTGATATCAGCAAAGAGCAGAATTTGGCTCAATAATAATAAAGTGATTTCCGGCACATTAATAATCATCAATTTATATAAAAGCATAGGGTGTCTCGTTGCACAGTATTTCTGCTTTAATGTTTCAGGGGTTGTTACAAACTGAAATGCAGAGAAATGACAATGTCAGTCTGAATTTACAGATGAGATGAGATGGAGGTCCTCAGGCAGGAATAACGACATCGCTGGTGCTTAAGGATAGCTTCAGCACAGTGCAGAGTTGAGGCACATCTGGGAAAGCTCTTTGATCATGGAGAGGTCTCAGTTTATAAAGAGGCTGCTATTTACTGTTTTACTAACTCCCACAGGAAAACAATTTGAAGCAGACCTGCTGAGATCTTCCTTCCAAGCAGAGCATCTGTGTTATGGCAGTAACTTTCCGTTGTGCTTCCTGGACAGGTTAAGAAAGGGCAGTACCTGGGACAATTCTTTACGTTATCCTCTCTACGATCAAGAAGCCCACATTCCTATTTTGTTGTAGGGGTATCTGATATACAGCATAATTAATAAAGGTGTTCTTATATCTGGGAGGAGTAGCGAAGAGCTTTCTCAGAGTGTAAACATCCTGTAAATTTGTGCACAGCAGCAGCAATTCTGTGTCATGTCTGCTTCCCCCTCAAAACCGTAGGAGCTTGTATCCCGTATCTTTCTCTCAGAAAGAAAATTGCAGACATGCAGAGCCCGGAGCTTGGAATAAATCGCCACAGAGGCATTTCTGCATAAACTGACCATTTCCTGGCGTGCCTCGTGGACTAGACACGCTCCACAGTGACTATTTGTTTCACATCTGTATCATATCAGCAATGTAGGGTTTTGTTAGGGAAAAACAACAAATGAGTAATTATCATTGAAATACACATTCAGCATAATTCGGTACAGAACTGAGATTTGCATTGTAAAAGCCTGGTCCACGGAGCTGCTTTTAAAGATAATCGTTCATTTAATCCTGCATTTTCCAGGCATAGAAGATTCAGTTGTCATTAAGTCTGAAGTGTTCTTCCCCTTAATTTTGTTCTTGCTGAGTTCTTGAAAATAACAAGGACACAGATTTTTATGATGTACCAAACTCAGTATTAGCCTGAAGAATTAATTAGCTGGAAAATCTATTACAAAGTGAACTTTTTTTTAGAAAATGCATTATATTTGTAAATTAATATGTTTGTGTACACACACCTCCTGCATATATATAGAAATACATTTATATATGCATAGCATTAATTTGCAAGGCTTGCAGCAGTCAAAACTTTTGGAGAAGTTGTTATACTGATACGTAATAGCAAAGGAAGAAAAAAGATATATTTTTAAGCATACTCTAGCATAAATTAGCAGGAACCTTTTCTTGGTTCCTGTCAGGGACCTCATCCTTTCACTTCTGATAGAGAGCCAAGGCGCACAACAAAACACTTAAATATTATCTGGAGAATCAAATTTTAAGCATAAATGCAAATTAGCTAGATGAAACTTAATTTTTTATGACTAGTTCACAGTGCTGTTAGGCACAACTTTCTGTGAATTCATGCTCTTCATTCATAAAGATTTCACATAATAGGCCTGAAAAAGTGGTACAACTGTTTGGTAGTATCATATCATGAACATTATGTATCCCTTCCAATGCTATTATAATATGCATATATAGAAGCATAAAAATGATTGTGAAGATTTTGTTCTGAGATGTGTTGGGAAGAGTCAAAATTCTGAAGATATTTGGTTAGATAATTAGGTGAGAAAAATGAATATTTGACTTACTATTTAGCATTATTAGCTATTAGGATGCTGTGTTATCGAGTCTTAAACTTCTAGTTTTCTGGTTTTAGTCTAGTTTCTAGTTCTAGAAACATTGTGTGTCTGCCTGCCCAGCTAATCCCGCTGCATGCAGATTTGGGGTTTGAGGGGTGCTGGCCTGACAGCAGAGAGGGGACAGCCTGGCCAGGGGGTGGATCGGACGTGGGACGGCTCCAGACTGACTGCGCCGGAGAGGTTAATGTAAGGGTGGCTGCGTGCACATGGGATGGTGCTCTGTTTCCTCCGTAAAACTCTGCTGCTTATAGGGTTTGGGTGTTACTGTACTCCACTAAAATGAAACAGAATTTTTCTGCTGAATCCAGGGAGCAGGATGTCTCCTTACACCTCTCATCTGCTCCACAGTGGCACAAATGTGAGGGCTTCCCTCAAATGTGTGTTGTATCCAGCTTGCGAGGTCAGCCCCTAATCCACCTACATGTGTGCCTCCAGTCCTGCACATCCCAAGCCCACCACATCTGCTCCATGCAGTGGGGTTGATACGCAAAGTGGATGTTTCTGCACTTCTGGGTCGTTAGAAATCCCAGATAAACCTCGCCCAGGAAAGGAGAATATGTCCAAGAAACTAAGACGTGTAACGGCCTTACGCAGATCTGTAGAGGCAGATGCAGGAAATTTTGTTCTGTCAATGGCTTTTTCTAGACAGATTTCCCCAATGGCCCATTTCCTTCCTGTTATAAACAAGAACACACCCTAGGGATACAACAAATTGATGAAATGAGTGTCAGAATGGCTGTCAAGGAGATACCAGCATGCGTTAGCAATGCTGTGATGGTCATGAAGGTAAGAGGACTGTAAAATATTCACACATCGTCAAATCAAAGCAACCTTTTCAACCTACGCTAATGGTACCAAGAAAGTGACTGTAGAATCCTAAAGGCTGTAAATTTATAATTTAGCAGATTTCTGAGAGTGTTAATTGTAGCTATGTTTCCTAAAAACTGCTGTGAAAAGGTCATCTAGGAAAGAGAGCTATGTTTCAGTAAGATTAAGAAGCTGCCTTCAACCCAGAAGACCCAGGACTTCCTCATCAGGGCTGAGATTGGGGCTGACGTCTTGCCCTGAACTCTCGCCCTTGGGCTGCCTTTCCCCCAGGAGCAGCCTGAGTTACGGTCGGGGTGTCAGTCTGCATTTTCTGCATTAGCTCCGCATTTACGGCTTGACTAGGTTCCCCACTGCTTTGAAACCCTTCCTTTTTAAATGTCATGTATTAATGCTGCAGCTGATCTCGTATCTGTGACCTGGTGATCTGTAATAAGAAATAATGCTTGTGAGCAAGCAGCTTCTTGACAGATTGTCATGTTTTTATTATTTATCTATCTTTCAGAGCTCTTTCAATTATTTGTTTCCGTTGCCCTTCAGAGCTGATGTAGTATAGAATAGGTGAACCAGGGGGATGTTTTTATTCCCTGCTATGTTGTGTAATTATGATTTTCAGACAGTACGGAAGACTTAGCCATAAATTTAGCAGCGGAGCACATGTTCTCCTAACGCAGCAGAAGGGACCATCGCAATACCTGCTTGTGAACGGGTCCGGACAGGGATGGGTGCTGGAGCCTAGCCCCAGGCCTGGGCAGTGGCAGGTGCCAACCTGCCTCCCCCAACTGCCAGGGCAGGTGTACTTAGCTCTGGCATTGCCTGTTGCTGCCATCAAAAGGCTCCATTTTCTACAGATTAATTTTGAAAGTACAAAAAATCCATTACTAACTATTTGACTAGGCTGAGTGGAGCTGAATGGCTTCTTTGTCTGCAGTTTTCACAGGAGTCCCCCAAATATGAAATTCCTGATCCCCAGCTGCCCGTAGAGACACTCCCAGCTAAAGGCTTTATTTCCTCATGGGCCTCTTCAGCCCTTCCAGCCACGGCAGCAGATGGATGCATATGCTACATAAGGGACTCCAGCCATAAACTTACTGCTTATACATTACAAATAGAGACTTCTGTAAGGGTTAAGTGCTAATAAAGTTTTTAAAATCCACATTATTGCAAATATAGAAGACACTTTAAATTCTTTTCTTTAGTTGGAAAACAAATTGATGCTATTTATGTTTTCTGGGTATGTAACAAATAGTGATACTATCTAATATTTTATATATAACACAACATGTAAATATATTTTATAGCTATTGTACCATATTTTCCAATGCCATAATGACTGTCTTCTAATAGATTTGTCTTTTTAAAAAGCATTCTAACACCATTTACCAATTACATGAAAAGTATATGCAAATGTATTACGAATTCACTCATAAGCACCGTTTACCCAAATGAAATACCCCCAATAATTAGGGGATGATACCAGCAATTAATGTAACCCAGGTTTCTAAAGGGCAAAACAAATAGTTTTCAGTGCAGAATCAGCCATTATTCTAAAAAACAATGCACGATTAAAACAGATAAATTTAACCTGTTCTAGTGGGAGTACGAGAACCAAGGCCATGCTGTCATGTGCTGCTTTTTGGATAGTACAGCAGTCATCAAATAGTTTTAATTATAAATCTTCTTCTCATTCTCTGTTCCACACTGCTTCAAAATCCAACATGAAAAGAAAATGCTATAGACTTCTTCTATGCACATATATATATATGTGTGTATATATATGTATATGTGTGTGTGTAAAGTGAATAGTATCCAGTTTAATTCCAAAAGATTTTATCACAAATAAATCATTTGTAATGGAAGGAAACAACTTTTAAAAACCCTGCTATTAAGCATCAAAGGATCAACACTATTTTGTTCTGTAGCAGAAGTAGTTTATAGCGTATCTGTGTCAGATTTCCTCCTATCTCCATTAAAGAAAGATGGGTAAGCCTAGTTGGGCTGCGAGAGCCCCTGGCATTCTGCACTTACACTTCATGAGTGTGCTGCTGATGCCAGAAATGCAGCTTTTCCCTACATGTGGGTCTGCTTATGGCATAAAATTGTGAAGAAAAGTGAACAGAAATGGTTAAAAATCAGACGTGCTGGTTGTTACCCTCGTTAGTCACAATCTCAGCAGAGCTCCAGTGATGGGAGGTGAAGGGTGGAGGCTCCGCGCTCCAATCTAGGTCAGGGCTTGGTGCAGGCAGCTCGTATTAGAGAGGCGATGCCTGAAATCCCCAACCCGCCCTGACGGCAGTGCTGGCTCCAGGCTCACCTCAATCCTGTGAGGATGCTGAAAGGCTTCAGGGGGGCCCAGGGCCCCAGGGACAGTGTTTCAGATTCCAGTCCTATAAATATTTATGAACTGAAATGCTTTTATACTCATGAATGGTTCTTTTGCATATGCTCACAAGGTTTATCAACATAAATGGATAAAGTCGGGTAATTTTCCTTCAGTTGGTGTATTTGACTATTTTAAGGGGGGAAAAAACCCAGAATTTTCCAAATCAGCATGGTCAGGAACAAAATACACCATAGATATATTCACTGGAATGTCCTGCAAAAAATTGCTCTTAATTCTTAAATGCTGAAATCAAAGTAAAAATTAAGACTTTAGTAACAAATTAAGTGGGCAGTAAAAGACTGCTGATTACTGAGATTCTTGGAGCTAGTCACTGATACTCGTGCCACAAAAGCCATTTGAATGTGGCCTTAAATGCAGTCAGTCCTGCTGCCTGGTAATCATTGCTGTCTTGACAGCTGGCAGGGTGAGCAAACGGCCAGGGAAAGGCAAGGCAGGGACTGCGGGAAGCTGGGGCTCCCAGGCCGTAGCAGCAGGCGAGCGGGGCAGGTTGCAGCAGGTGAGGATTGGGCTCGCTCTTGCACCACAGGAATTGGGCAACATCAGATCAAGCTTTCACATAAAGGGAGAACGTGGAAGTTGACTGCGAGCCCTGGTTGCTCACGGGAGCTGCTGCGCCCACAGGTGAGCACTGTGGGCAAAAAGTACAATGAAGTTTTTATAGTCAAACTAGCTTTGCCCACAGCACTTTTTTTTTTTTCTTTTTTTTTTTTAAGCTTTAGGCAGGATTATGCTCCTGTAGAAGCCTCTGAATTTTTGCAGAGATTTATTTTCGCTCAGTAGAGAATTAAACTAGGGAAATTGCATGAGTGGTCTTCAACCACTCATCTGGCTCACACAGTCAGGTTATTAGCAAAAAATGATGTCTTAAAAAATAAGGTGCACTTTTTTCAAGCTGTTATTGCAGCTGTAATTTGTGTAAGTATTGAAAGATCCGTAACTATTATTAGCCTGATCTTTAGCTACTGTAAATCACCATAACTTCATTGGAACTAGCAGTTTCCTCTTTCTCACCAGGAAAAAAAGAAAAAAAAAAAAAGGAAAAAAAAAAAAGGAAAAGAAAAAAAAGAGGTTGTCCCCTCTTCCTCATCAGGGACCTGCCCTGTCATCTTTCCTGCCATAAAACATTCACCATTCTGTGGAACCTATTTGAACTAAATGGCCACTTTTTTTTTCTATTTGAAATGGTTAAATAAACCCCCTCAATATTTAATTCTGCTCATGATTTCTTAATCTTCCTGTTTTCTATGACCTCCTCCCTCCCATGCAGTAGATACCAATAGGTTATCTGCATTTATAAAAAGAGAGGTTGAATATGCCATAAATTCACTCATGCACGTGGATCTAGTAGGAGAGGAAGGGGAAAATAAAGAGGAAGCCAAGCCTAGCCCATTTTTCCTAACATGAAAATGAAATTCCACCTTTTTCTTCTCAGCATGGATGATAAGTGGGAAGACAGTAGAGAATTTGCATTCACATGTACAAGTGACAAAGCTTGTGGTTTCCCAGGTGAGGGTGAGATCCAGCCCCCAACGCCCGCAGTGTTTGTGTGAGGGCTCTCTGAAGCCATGGTTTCTCATAGCGTATGGTAAGGGTCCCAGGAGACTGATTTATTGGCCCACCTAAATCTCACAGAGGGCAGCTGGGTTCCAGACGTGTTCAAGTTTCGCAGATGATAAAGAGCCTCAGGCTCGTACCCGCAGGCTCTCCATCGGGAGAGAGGGGTGATCCACTTTAGAAAGGCCTCCAGCATCTCTTGCCCTCCCTGCAGTGCCCAGGGTGCCCGAAGTGGGCAATGGGCAATGGGCAATGCCGCTGCAGGGCACCAGGCTGGGACGAGGACCAGTACGAGTCCAGGCTCATGAAAGGCATTCAGCTGACAGGTGCTGGGGACTGAAGCCACTGATTCAGGTTCGTTCTAATTCCTGGCAATTCGGCTCTAAGCAGAACGCCTCCAGGCTAGAAAGGACTATTTTAGTCCCCAAATTCACTGTGTCTTTGGCCTTTTCAGCAAGACAGCTGCCGAGGTTACTCGCTGTGACACTGGGCACACCATGAAGCACACCTCCCAGTGACATTCACTGCACATCGTCAGGGTGCTCAAGCAAATATTATTTCACGTTTTCAGCCAATTTAAACCTGCACCCATGTTTCAACTGATTATTAACTCTGCTTAACGTAAGCAGAGTAAGATGTTGTAAAGTATTAAGTTAGCAAGTTGAATTACTGCCTCTGTGGTTTAGTTGCCTTTTTGTTGTTCCCTGAACGTTTCTTATATTTTCCCCAGCGATTGTAAGAGATGCACGTCCAATGCTCACGGTGTCTGCTTCTCTCAGCCATATGGTCGCTCGTGCTGCTAATGCACGGGTCGGTGTTGGCTGTGAGGGCAGATCGCCCATCTGCTGAGCATCACTGGGGATGGTCTCATCCATAACCGCCAGCCTCCTCGCTTCCTACCAGCAGCATACAACAGGCAAGAGCATGCGAAATGGGATTTACAGCTCAGGGTGGTGTGTTTAAACAAACTCCCAGCAAATCCCCTTAGTACCGTTTATAAATAAAGGAACATATATATCTCTCTCCTTCCATTGCAGTCGTGGTAAGAGGCTGTGCGTAATAACAACAGGCTAATGAAGTCAATCATTCCTTTTCCATATGACATTTTATCCATAATCTTTGACGAATTGCCTTTCTGGATTGCTCTATTTCAGTGAAGCTGCATTTTTTCACAAGCAGTGAATGATCAGGTGCACAAATATTAGAGTTCCATCCATTACCATTTTTGAAATGCTTCTTTTGTCCCATTTTTACAGCTGTCTGAAAAAAAATCTCTTTGGTGGAAGATTGCATGGTGAAAGAATGATAACTGTGTTCCTTTTAAAATAAGCAAACATCAGCCCTCCAGACAGTGCCCCAGACAGCATTTAAGTGACATTTGAAATGGCAGCGGACGTGATCTTCAGTGAGCGCACAGCACCGTTGTTTGCCTTACATAAACTTGTTGTGACTTCCTTACCCTGCCCCAGCGCTGCGTACCTGGTTGCTGTTTGGAGCGACATACCAATGCATAAAACAAAGTGGCACCTTTAAAATTCAATGTTATTTACTCTTGATTTCTCAAGTTTCTCAAAAAGACAAGTTCCATGTCTTTTTAGGAATTGCTTATTAAAATTCTTGAGGTTTTATTTTCCACATGTGAGCAGTGTAGCCCTGTCTCGAGGCCACTGGGGAAGGGCTCACTGCTGAGGGAAGGAAGAGCCACCCAACCTGCAGGACCTGCAGGCTGGGCAGCGGGGCGGGCTGGGAAGGGTTAATTCATTTCCCCGCACAGTGCAAGAGGGCTGTGGTGGGGAGGGGAGGTATTCAGTGTACCTACTGGTGAGGTTTGGGGGGAGAAGGGATAGGGAATGGCGGTTTCTCTTCCTTTCTAGTCATTGGCTGAGTTACTCAGCTTTCCACGTGTTTGCCCTAGAAATTCCCCTTCTGTCTGATGTTGGTCTTGTAGCTAAGTGTAAAATAGAAAACGATGAAGAACGGTCCAAGAACGGAGGGCACGAAGGGCTAGAGCAGCTGGAAAGCCGCCACCCTTTCCACCTAAGGGCATGGTGTCCTTTTGTGCCATCTCTCCTCACTTGAGGAGGTTGAATTTGGCTCCGTGGGTTATTAACTTGTCCTCTCCACCACACAACTCCTTTCCCTGTCCATTATACTGACGTAAAACTATCGGTAGGAATCAACTATCTCTGAAGTAGCTCATACTGCTGCATTGTCTCTTTGATGTCCCCCATGCCTGGCAGTAGAATTTAGCATCTATCGCTATCCTGGCGACATATGGAGACGTATATCCATACAGGATGGCCATTGAATCCCGGGTTTAGATATGGAGGGAGGGAATCGTTTCTGCTTGGAGGGCATGTTCTGCCACCGAATTAGGCAGCCTTTACCAGCTCTTTACTAGCTCTTCATCAGCTCAGAAATTTAGCTAGACTTGTCTTAGCCTTTCTTTCCTTTAATTTCTGACAGGAGAATAATCTGTACCCCTCCTTGTAAATAATAATTATCAAACAAATCATCTGATTGCTATTTACTGACTGTAATGCAGAAGAGGCAGTGTCTCAGCATGTTGCAGGTCGCTGCTCATGCACTCACTCTCTTTCGGGGTCCCGATCCGCAGCACTTCCCACGTCCCAGGAATTCACTTGCACCAGTGGGATGCTCCGAAGGGGAGGGATGTGGGCGCTGCGGGAGGTGGCGTTCGGGAAAGGCGGCCTCAGAAGTTGCGTGAAGCTAGACGTGGCAAATTTTAAATTCATCATTCATCATTATCATCATTATGTTCTGAGTGTTACCTGAAACCTATTAGGGGAATATCGCTTAAGAAAAATGAATAATACAATATATGGTACAGCCTTTAGAAAATAGTACATTTAACATTTAATAAATTATCTCTTTTTTTCAGAGAACAACTGGCAATTGGATAAGCCTACTCCAACTGTAACTTAATTGAGCGCTACTTAACACAATCTAGCAAACCCCATGAAATGGAAACGTTGCAGTGCTTGGGACTAAAAATCGCGTGCTGGAGAGAGAATCCCAGTCGTAGTTAATCCTTATATTTATTTTATTCTGTAGGTACCTGCACCGCTTCCAAAACTTGTGTTGAGTTTATAAAGCTACGAAGAAAATCCCTTGATACTGAAATTCTAAAAACTCTTATCAATCGCCTGTTTTAAACCGGACAGTGTAAACAGCAAAGGGAGCTAAACTACAAAAATGTAAGAAAATCAATTGTTCAGAAAAGTGGTATATTTGTACTGAAGTAATGTGACATTTTAAGTCAAAGGTTATGGATTTTGATATCAGCATATGATTATATTATAAAAGTAATTTAACAAATTCCAATTCTACCAAATAGAAATACCAATACTGGGAATTACATTGATGAGCTACATTTTTACTTCTGCATTTCATGCTTAAAACACGTGTCCATTTTGAGTTCTGCTTAAATACTTAATGTCTTAAAATATTTTACTTACTTGGAAGAACTGCAAACAATAGTTGAGGCCACTGCCTGCAGTCTAAGGCGTTATTGAACTCTCGCTGGAAATCTGCAGGAATGTGCTATGCTGGCATCTCTGAAAATGCCTTAACTGAAAGGCCTGAAGATGCAGCCCTGCCGTCCCGGGGGAGGACGGGAATTCGGGAGCTGCTGGGGGGGGGGGATGTGCACGATAGCCAGTGCACTGCTGGGGACTGGGAACGGTGACGACGCGTGCGTTTGGAAGTGGCTTGGATACATTTCATCGCTGTTTACTCAGGCCATGCTTTTGCACGTTGTGTGTATGCGTCCAGAATTTCAGTTCCGTTTTCCCATTAATTAGACTTTCTTAATCTTTTTTTTTTAATTAAAAAGCTAACTGTACAGGACAGGTACATGTGTAAATAAGGGATTATGCTTATGTATATGTTAATATTTATATGTAAAAAGATATGTACATAGGAAAGAAAAAAAAAATGGCTCAAAGAAGGTTTTCAAAACTGTTTCTTTCTTACAAATGCACAAACAGGAAATTTACATAAATGTGCTCCTTAATGTCAACGTAAGGGTTTTCGCTCAACTTTCAGTCACTTTGAGTTTGATCCCACTGGGGTTTTGTACGATGAGTTTGTATGATGAGTCCTTGACCATAGCATGGAGCCATTCTGGAGACGGTGCCACCCTTCATCCGTGAGATGAGTTGTGTCGGATCTCGTTTGCTGTCTTCTCGCCTCTGGGTCTTGCGCATCTTTTAAAAACACGGTCTCAAAGCCACAGGACTGCGGCGGGGGGGGGGGGGGGGGGGGATGGCATTACCCTAATCTGGGGCTTTTTCCTGCAGACCCTCCGTCCCTCGGTGCAGGTGTAAAACAGCGGAGGAAAGGTGGGGTTTCCATCCTGGGGAGGGACCCCCAGCCATTCTCAGGCTGGCGAGCGCCTGCTCCTCGGGCAAGCAGCCCTAAGTCAGGGGCTGCCAACCGCTCTAGTTTCTCACCTGTAAGCATCTTTTATAAATTCCCCAGATGTCCTTCAAATAACGACAAGACAGGGGGGGCAGATAAACCAAGTGCATCACTAGGTGCGTTACTGATACAGTGCGATCGCTACGTTTTGCCCAAGAGAATTCGAGCAGTTCGCCTGACATGCCGAGTTTCTGAAGGAGCACTGAAGCGGTCAGAGACGCTCCCGGCCCGGGTCCCGCGGGCGTGGTACGGGCCAGCTGCCGCATCCGCAGAGCAACACGTCTAAACTGAAATCCATTGGAATTGCAGCTTACTCTGTCAACAACCGTGCGTTGTGTATTTCAGGCCTGCACTTCTTGTTCAAGCTGTCGGAGGACTGTGGCTCTTATTTACAGCATTCTGCTCTAGTAATATCTGTAGCCTTCAGCGTATCCTTGAGTGCCTTACACAGCTTGTGAACAACAGTCCCGACCGTGAAGAGAAAATGCACCCGAGAGTCCCTCTGGGGGGACCGGTGCCAACTCCCTTTGCATCCCGAATGCCACCACCACCACCTCGCGATGGGCCGCGTGCGTCAGCACAGAAATGGATTTAGTTTAGACTCAGGAAATCGTATTGTGAATATGTGTATTAAGCCCTGTACTTATGTATTGTACATTTTATAAAAAAGAACTATTGTAAATTTATGCAAAATGTAAACCAGAGAAAATGTTTTTTTTTTCCAATGGCCAGTGTGTTCTCTAATATAATCTCCTACTAACCATATCCTAAATACGTAATATTTGGTTCAGTGCTGAAACAGTAATTGACAGGCCTAAAATAGGGCGGGATTGATCAATTACAGAATTTTACACATATTTTTGTATTGTGATTCATATGATATATATCAAGAGACTTTCTATTCATTTGTAAAATACATAAAGTATTGTAAACTTTTAATAAAAAGATCTGTTTTAAACCTTCAAATTAGCTAAACTGTTTTGGTTCTTTTCCCAGGTTGCACAAAGGAAGCCTTTGATTAGTTACCGTGACTTTGCTGATTTTTGTTTTATAATGCAAGAATTTTTTAACCACTTTTTAAGTTCCACCTGAAAATTTGATTAAATCGTGAATAAAAAATATCCTGGCAAGCTCACAGCGATGTAACTTACCTCCTACCGAGCTGAATACCAGCTTTTCTCATTTTCTCATCGCTTAATTGCCGGTGGGATCAAGCCCATCTAGCACCGACTGAGGTGAACGGGAAGCCGATGTCTGAAGCGAGTGCCGGGCGAGATGTGACAGCGTCAGACTGTGACACTTCGCCTCGGGCCAGCCCTGCGGGAGAACCCTCCGTCAGAAGCCGGAGCCGACCCCCAAGCCCCGCGCCGGGGGCTGGCAGGCGGGGCGAGCGGGAGGAGCGGCCAGCCCAGCGCCGTCCGTGCCATCACTGGGGTTGGGAGATGTAACCCTCATCGGTCTGGACTGCTCTCCCGGCCGGGAACCTGCCGGCCGTAAGCGGGGCCGTGCCACGGGTGGACGGTCACGGCCAGCCGGGCGGGGCGGGCGAGGGGGCGGCGGTTGGTCCCTGCGCTGCTTTTAACGCGCTTTGCTCTTCTCCCCGAAGAGGCCGAGCCGGCTGCAGGAGCGCGGCGGGAGCGGAGCGGCGGGAGCGGCGGGGCCGTCGGCGGAGGGGGCTCCCCGGGCCTGCGCCCCGGAGCCCATGTCGGGGCGGCGGGAGGAGGCGCTGCCCGACTGCTTCGCGGGGCTGGGCGCGGGCAGCCCGCGGCCGCGGCAGAAGCGCGGCGGCATGTTCTGCAGCGTGGAGGACGCCTTCGACAACAAGACGCTGGACTTCGCCTCGCTCGGCGCCCCCGGCCCCGGGACCGCCTCCGGCGGGCACCGCCGCGCCCCTGCCCCCGGCCCCGCCGCGGCCGCGCCGCCCCCGGGGGCCGCCGCCCCGGGAGAGCTGCCCGACGGCTGCCCGCAGGTAAGGGGTGGCTGCGCCGGGGCAGGGGCTGGGCCCGCATCCCCACCCTCCCCTCCCGCTGGCCCGGCCCGGGGGCAGGCATGGAGCCAGCCGGCAGGCGGGGGGAGCCGCCAGCCCCGGCCCGGCGCCCTGAGCCCCCCGTGGGGTAGCAGCGGCCCTCGCCCCTTCTCCGCCCGCGGGTTGCGGAACGCCGAGCGGAGCGCGGAGCCACCCTGGCCGATACCCCGCCGGGAGGGCGAGCGGGGGCCCCGTCCCATCTCTTCCCGCCCCGTCCCGCCCCGTCCCAGCCCCGCCGGCCCGCGGGAGCCCCGCGCCCGGGAAGGGGGCCCGGAACAGGCCGGCGGACCGGCTGCTTGCAGGGGACGGTCCCAGGGGCGGCGAGCGGCCGCTTCTCCTTCGGGGGACACAGCTTTCACCGGCCCCCACGACCCCCGGCCCCTGTCCGCGGCTGCAGGGACGCTCCGGGCGGCAGCGGGACCGGGCAAGGGCTGCGCGCCCCGTCCCGCCGCCGGGCCCGCGGGGCGGTTGGGGCTGCGGGACCGACCCGGGCTGCTGCGCTCCGCTCCTTTCCCCGCCGGGACGGCTTTGTCTGCAGCGCCGGGAGCGCGGCCCCGGGCCGGCGGCGGGCGGGGGGAGCCGGCGGCAGCGGCGGGGGGCGCGCACGCACGCAGGGACGTGCACACACAGGCACAGGCACACACACAAGACACACAACACGCACACGCAGGCGGAGCGCGGCGGGAAGATGTCGCACCAGGGCAAGAAGAGCATCCCCCGCATCACGGTGAGGGGCTCCCTTGCGCGGCGCGGGGGCGCGGGCGGGCGGGACCCCCGGGGGCTGCGGGCCCGGCCCGACCCGGTGACGGTCCGGCGGGGCCGGGGGCGCGGGTCCCTCCCAGCCGGCGGTGATGGAGCGGGGCGGTCCCCGCCGCCCGCGGGGCCGGACACCCGGGGAGCGCTGCTGGGGTTTCGCCCGCTAATGGGGGTCGGGAGCCCGCCGGCCTCGGCGCCCGGCGCCCGGCGCTGCCGAAGCGGCCATCCCTCCCAAGCGGGGGGGTGCGGGCGGCGCAGCCCTCCGCCCCGCGGGCTCCGCCGCTCCCTTTGTTGGCCGCGGCCCGGCCTGAGCCCGGCGGCCCCGGCGCTTTGTCTGCCGCTGGCTGGGGCGCAGCCGGGGTCTCGCCGACAAATCCCGCCCGGCTGCCGGGGGACAAAGGCAGGCGCGACCCTCTGCGGGGCTGCCCCGCCGCCGCCCTAACTTTCGTTTGGGCGCTGGGGCGGAAAACGTGTTTCGGAAACGCTTTTTTCGCGGAATGGGCTCGGCGGGGGGGGGAAGCGTCTGCCTGCCTTGTTCCCTGTCCCCCCGCCCGGCATCTGGTCGCCTCCGAGCCCGGGTCGTTACAGATCACACCGCCCGAGTCCGCCTTCGCGCGGTGTTTTGCTGGCAGAGCTGGCGGCAGCGGCTCTCCTTTCCCCGGGGTTGCTGTGCTGATCGGGAGCAGCGTGCGCTCCTCCAGCCGGGCTGGTGTAGGAGGGGATTCCCTCCTCCTGGTGCCAGGGCTTCTCAGCAGGAGTAAGGGAAGATCTCTACATAGCGGTGTTGGTTTTTTCCCCTCGTTTTGCTGGCTCATGGCTGAGTTCCCTTGAAAACACCCCGGTGGCCGCCTGGCGCGGCGTGAGCCGGTGAGGAGCTGCGTTACTGTGCTGGGGAGCGGATCTCTGGGCGTGCGGGGCTGGAGCTGGTGTGGCACAGCTGGGATGGGGATGGGGTGAGGATAGGGATGGGGATGGGGATGGGGATGGGGATGGGGTTGGGGTTGGGGTGAGGATGGGCCCCGCAAGGGGAGGGGCTGGAGGGCTCTCCCGTGGGGCAGCCAACGCAGAAGCTTCTTTTGATTGATTTTATGGGGCGAGGGAAAACAATAGTGATGCAATAAAAGCCTTGATAGTTTTAAAAACACAATGCAATTCTTTAATAGTTTTTTTAATATACCAGTGATGCTCTTTAAAACAAGACCCAAAAATGTTTTCCAGGCTGTTTTGCATCAGCACACGTTGCTCTGCTGTAAGTCATCTCCTGGGCTGTATTGCCACGTGCTCTTGCATCCCTCAGGTTTTTTTGTGCTAAGGCCATGCTCTTTGTGTTACCCATTTTAGCCTTGTTAATAATTTCTCTAGCAAGACCAGGGAGTGGGAAAGGAATCCTCTTAAATTAGGCTGCAGTTCCACATTTACATAATTTCATATTTACAATGTGAAATTCACATTACAATTCCACATTTACAAATGCCACTGCTTTCTAATTTTTCTGGTTAAAGATTCTGCAAATCCGACAACTGTGCCACTGTCTTGCTTTGAAATGAGGAAAGTCCTTGAGGCGTTATCTGCCTCACAAGACCGTGAAAGCTAAGGAATGTCAATAAATTGCCAGGTTAATAAGATGCACTTAAAGGTCTCCGTAACCGGAGCTGATGGAGGAGGCAGATACAGGGCTGAGCTGTAGGATGTTATCTTGCAAACCTTTTAAAACTGCAGAGAACTTCGGTCAGTCTCTGAACCTGCTCTGAAGGAGCTCTTGGTGGGCCTTTGGGGTGGTGGTGTGCTTCCTGTAAGGCAGGTCAGGAGCAGCGAAGGCTGGAGCATGCTCCCTTCGGCTGGCTCTGCTCAGAGGTGTGCGTCTCAGACCTCTGAAATGCGGGGCATTCTGGTACCCAGAGCTGTCGGGCTCGGCTGAGCTGCCTGTACATGCCCAGGCTGGTACCGCGCTTCATAGGAGAACATAAGTTCCTCTCAAACGACAATTTTATACAATTTCCTTTGCAAAATACAGTTGGGCTTTGGTGTAGCATAGTTTGGATATTCGACTAAACTTGTATGATTGAAGGGCAAATATTAAGCCCTAGACTTAATGAAAGCTCATAATGAGTAAAGTAGCATCTAAATAAAGTAATCGTTAGAAAAAGTGTGGTTTTTTTTCCATTAGAGTGACCGGCTTCTAATCAAAGGAGGAAAAATTGTCAACGATGATCAGTCATTTTATGCAGACATTTATGTGGAAGATGGTTTAATAAAGTAAGTTAAAAATTTGTATTTTATAATGTAATTTCCAAGCATGATACAGTGCCATGGAATTTGAACAAGGTTCCTTTCCGTCATTTTTCTCTTGGAAATATGTTCCCTTTTTGAATAACAAGGACAGCTTTTTAGAATATTGTCAAGACAGAACTACATTAGTGTACTTGGGTGGCTGGAAAGACGTATAAAGTGCTGACAGTTTGTGCTCTGTTGTAAGTCGTGCAGGAGACGAGTGAGGAGCCAGGTTAAGCTCTGCAAAGGAGCACGTCAGAAGTAGCATACAGAGTCCGGCACTGAGACCTCAGCAGCTCCTCTGTTCTGAGCAGGGTCCCTCAGGTGATGGCCTCATGTGTCCCAATGCTGCTAAGCCAGTGCCGGAGCCGGGAGGGGTGGGATGGGTGCTGCTGGGCTGGCAGGGTGGGACCCGCGGGGTTCTCCAGCAGACCCCAGCTCCGCTCCCAGCGCCGACCGAGCACGCCACGTTCCCTACATGCAGCTTCTTCTCCTCCCGGGGGAGAACCAGGCCCCGCGGTGTGAGGAGGCCGAGGCAGTGCACGCCTGCATGCCACAAGCAGTACTTAGAAGTTGTTTTTGCATCTTCACTTAAAAGTTGTTGCCAATTAACAGGAGATCTTAATATCGTTTTCAGACAAATTGGAGAAAACCTGGTTGTTCCCGGTGGTATAAAGACAATTGATGCCTACAGCCAGATTGTGATGCCAGGGGGGATAGACGTCCATACCAGACTGCAGATGCCCGTCATGGGGATGACCTCTGCTGATGACTTCTACCAAGGCACGAAAGCAGCCCTGGCGGGAGGAACCACAATGATCAGTAAGATGGAGCAGCATGTGAACGGACTTTTAAGTAGAACATTGTTTAGCAAAATACATTGGGCCTTTTACCCTTGCAGAGATTATTTACCCTCATAGCGGAGAAATGTTAATTTTTGCTGTAGAAATCAAAGCATTACAGAGCATTTGGGGCCGGTCTTGTTCAATATCTTTATCGATGATCTGGATGAGGGGATCAAGTGCACCCTCAGTAAGTTTGCAGACGACACCAAGTTGGGCAGGAGCGCTGATCTGCTCGAGGGTAGGAAGGCTCTGCAGAGGGACCTGGACAGGCTGGATCGATGGGCCCAGGCCAACTGTATGAGGTTCAACAAGGCCAAGTGCCGGGTCCTGCACTTTGGCCACAACAACCCCATGCAGCGCTACAGGCTTGGGGAAGAGTGGCTGGAAAGCTGCCTGGCGGAAAAGGACCTGGGGGTGCTGGTTGACAGCCGGCTGAACATGAGCCAGCAGTGTGCCCAGGTGGCCAAGAAGGCCAATGGCATCCTGGCCTGTATCAGAAATAGGGGTGGCCAGCAGGAGTAGGGAAGGGATCGTGCCCCTGTTCTTGGCACTGGTGAGGCCACACCTCGAATACTGTGTTCAGTTTTGGGCCCCTCACTACAAGAAGGACGTCGAGGTGCTGGCACGTGTCCAGAGAAGGGCAACGAAGCTGGTGAAGGGTCTGGAGAACAAGTCTTAGGAGGAGCGGCTGAGGGAACTGGGGCTGTTTAGCCTGGAGAAAAGGAGGCTGAGGGGAGACCTCATCGCTCTCTACAACTACCTGAAAGGAGGTTGTAGCGAGGTGGGTGTCGGTCTCTTCTCCCAAGTAACAAGCGATAGGACGAGAGGAAATGGCCTCAAGTTGTGCCAGGGGAGGTTTAGATTGGATGTAAGGAAAAATTTACTGAAAGAGTGGTGAAACATTGGAACAGGCTGCCCAGGGAAGTGGTTGAGTCCCCATCCCTGGAGGTATTTAAAAGACAAGTAGATGAGGCGCTTAGGGACATGGCTTAGTGGACATGGTGGTGTTGGGTTGACGGTTGGACTCGATGATCTTGGAGGTCTTTTCCAACCTCAATGATTCTATGATTCTATTCTATGATTCTAATTAATATGCATTATATGCCTTTCAGAACCTCCTTCTGTTGCTACACACATATATTTAAAATATATAGTTGCTCCCGCTTCACCTCATAAGAGAACAAAATAGAAGAAAACTTTAAACACCTTTTAATATGTTTTTAATAGCTTTGCAAGTGTGTTTTTATACGAGTTTTTCAGCTCTGTGAGCATGGGTTCCATTTTTGTGTTAATGTAAAATAATTTTGATTTCTGTTTTGTTCTTGTTCTGGTCCCAAGGCCCACTGTAGTATGTGACTGAAGGACCAGTCTCAACAAGTCCTGGCGTAGCTCTGTACCGATCTCGTAGCCAATACTGTAGGGAATAGGAACAAAGATAAGTGCAGTAACTGATGGGCTGTGGGTGACTGCACAGGGAAAATGCCCAAGGGAGCTGTGCAAAAGTGCGCAAGGACATGCTTTGGTCACCAGCCTCTCTCAGATGCTGTGCTAGGTAGGCTGTGTGAAAAAAAGGCATAATAATAGTCGTAACTTGGAGTTCGTTTGTTCCATTCATTTCACTTTATCTGGGAAATTTATTATCCTTCATCTTTAATCAATGCTATAAAAATGAATTAGTATTAAAATGTCTCCTTTTCACAGCAGTAAAGTCTTGCACAAGAATATTGGTGGCTGCTGCACTCTCCAGGTATTTCTCTAGCCCTTTCCCTGGCACGCGTGCTAACGCTGTGCAGTGTTTCCTCAGTTGACCACGTCTGTCCGGACGCTGGGACGAGCCTCCTGGCTGCCTACGAGCAGTGGCGCGGGAGCGCCGACAGCCAGGCCTGCTGCGATTACTCGCTGCACATCGACATCCCTCGCTGGCACGAAAGTCTGAAGGAGGAACTGGAAGCCCTGGTGAAGGACAAGGGTAAGGACAGAAAGAGCGGTATTCTGGCAATAACCCCACAAAAAAATCCCACATCATACTTACTGCAGTATGGGCACATAAGCAAGTCGCCATAGGGTAAGCTATGGTAGTTATTGCTGCTCTGCCGTACTCCTCTTACCCAGTGATAAATGGGGTACGTGGAGGGGACCATGCTCCTTCGCTATTGAGGTGTGAACTGCCCATCCTTTGCCATCGAGGAGAAAGGTGTGAACAGGGGTATTGACAGCGGGTTCATACCATAACACCTTGTTCATGTGTTCTCACCTTTGGGCAATTTACAGCCCAGTCATGAAAACTGATTTTGGAAACTAAAGGAATGGTGTCAGGCACCCTGATTTCGGCTGCTTGATGTACAGAAAAGTATGTAAACAAAAAGATTCAAGACGGGGCTTATAGAATAAAACTAAGCTTTAGGCTTTCCATAGAGATTTCGTTTGTGCCTGTAATTCCTGCCCATCCTGAAGTACCCGCTGGACATGGCTTACTGGAAAGCAGGCCATACGGCAGGAATTCATGCATTTCATTAATACTTATTTCCATATTTGGAAGTACATTTTGATTTCAGATATGCTAATGTAGAGCTAAATGACTTCAGTGTAATTTGCAGTCTTGCAAGCAAGGGCTTAATTGGTCAATTAACATAGAAATTTGCAGTGAATTTCCTATTAAAATGTGGAGTGGCTGAAGTAATGTAGCTATTCCAAGCTTATAACGGGTATTTTTCATATGTACGTTCACATGAAATACAATTTATTTGTAATTTTATCGTAGTTTGGGATTAGTTGTTGCCTCTATCCATATAAAATACAGTAGCAATTCTCCAGCTTTGACTCAGTGCTTCATGAATCATCCTTTATGTTAGATGGAAATGATAGCAGTGAGGATTGCGTGCAATGCTGTATGCAAAGTACTGCCCATCTATTTCTCTAGCTAAATAGCAGTGCACTAAATAACAGCGCTCTAATACTAGAGAGTCTCATCTTTTGCTGTAATTTAGTCTTAGCACTAATACACTGATTCAAAGACAGTTACCAGAAAGAAGTTGAGGATAAACCATAAATTGAAACCACCACTGGAGAGAAAACTCAGATTGGGAGCAATGCGTTTGATTCTGTGCATTCGGACCAAGTTACAGAGAGTACCTAAAATCAGAAATAGGCTATGGGTTGGGGTTTTTTTGGTTCAGGTGCCTCCAAAGACAGGGGTGTATTGTCTTTCCTGGCTCCCAAGCTTTGGGGTTCAGTTCTTGTGGGGACAGTTCCCGTTTCAGCCCTTCGCCTTGCTTTGTTTTCAGTCTAACCCTAGCCAGCACAAACCCCTCCCCGGTTTGAACGCCCCCTGCTCAGCCCATACTGGGTCACTGAGTTCTCAGCCGTGACAATACACGCATGTCATTTTCTTTTCTCAAGGTGTGAACTCCTTCCTGGTTTTTATGGCCTACAAAGACAAACTTCAGTGCACCGATGCCCAGGTAATAGAGCCAGCCAGCGTCCAGTGAACGTCATCACCCACGCTCTGAGCGTGGACTGTGATTTGTCTGATGTTGGGCAACCCACTGTCTCTTGGCAGATGTATGAAATATTTTGCATTATTCGAGACCTGGGGGCCATTGCCCAAGTGCATGCTGAAAATGGAGACATCATCGATGAGGTACAGTACTTACATTCATTTAAATTAAAGGTTGACCAGAGTATTTTGATTTAAGGCAAAGTGCTGTAGTGTCTAGGGGAAGGTGGAGCGGTGCCAGCACGCTTTTAGCCTTCAGTTGGTGCTGCAAATTCAGTAGGGATCGGTCCAGATGAGAGAAGAAGGAGCAGCCTGCTGTGACACCTGGTTGCTTTGGGGAGAGGACCAGCGAGCACTTTTCAGTGGTGTCTGCTGTTAGCAGGGCATCACCCCGGTTGCTCACCTCTGAGATCTCCGGCAGCAGCCGAGCCGAGTTGAGCTCGTGGCCTTGCAGCAGAGCAGCCTTGGTTGGTCCGTGCATGTGGGCCCCGAGCCTTGCAGCAGCCAGGGGAATGGAGAAACGGTGCTCCCGCATCCTGCCCCTGCGCCTCCACCCACGCGCTGGCAGGGGATCTGCTCTCCGGTGTAAGGGGATTACCCAAGCCTTGGAGGGAAAGGGCTGACAGGAGACCCTGTGGTGGCAGCATGTGCAGACAGAAGAATGTGCAGGGGGATTGGGGGCACCTCCTAAAATCAGCAGCATCCTCCCAATTCCTTGCACGCACTTGGGTGTCGTCACAGAAATCTTTACAAGGACTGTTCAGTGGTTCCCAACAAGTACATTTTGGGGCTTCTTAAAGGATGACTGACTGCCTTAAGTGACACTTTATCACATTATCTATCTTGTTTAGAAGTCTTGAGTACTTGAGAAAATAAAGAGGTTTGGATCTTTTGAAATAATGTACATTACACTTGGCCATATTTACCTCCAAAAACGGTACTCAGGAACTTCCTTGGTATTGCACACTTGGCTCATGTTCATTATTTTTCCTTTTTACCTTTAGAAAAGAAAATCTTAGATACATACTGCAATGAGATGATACGAGGCAGAACTAGACTTGCAGTTCCTTTTAGCTTATGGTCATGCAAGTGTTCAGTGTGGTGTGGGAGGAGAGTTTAAAATGAAAGCAGGATCCCAATCCTTCAAATGGGCTTATTTGAGCAAACAGGATAAAAGCTAATTCCCCCCTCCCCAGGATTTTAGCTGAGAAGCCTTTTCTTCAGCTGGCTGTGAAACATAATGTGATCCCAAGCAGTTCAGTATCTTCAGAAGTATTTTGTTAAGCTGCCAGCGTGATGACACTCAAGCCCTGGGGACAAACTTGGAGGATATCTGCAACAGAAGTACAGTGGATGGAAAAATAACCATCCTGTAAGAGCAGGATCCTTTAAAGCCTGCGAGATCTGGTCTGTAATGTTGAATAATGTCCTTGCATCTAATGCCTGCTAAGTGGGAGCATTACATGATACAGAACATCACAGAAAGGAAACTGGACGAGGTGTGTGCTAGACATCTGCTTTCAAAGACAACGTGAGTAACCTTGGTGCAACCCAGCGTTCCTTCCAGCTTCTGTCACTGTGGGGTCCCGGCTAACAGGGAGTCCCTGCGGGGACTTGATTCATGCCCAACGTGACGTGAGGCTGTGGCAGCAGGGACTGAGTGCGTTGCTCTTCGGGGGAGCTGGTGCTGCCGGAGCAGTGGAGCCGGGTGGGGGAGGACGTGGGCACAGCCAGGTGAGGCTGCTCAGCTTCAGCCCATGTGCTGGGGCACATGGCTGTGCCAGTGGCCGTGCAAAACCTCCCCTCCCGCTGCTGCCTGCCCCCAAAACTGCGAGGGGGCAAGCAGCAGCAGCCTTTCATCTGAGCCGCCTCCCTGCTGCTGCATGGCGAAGTGCACTGGGGCCGGGGAGCGCACGTGGCTGTGGCTGCGTGACTTACCGGGCGAAGCTCTGGACAGTCCCACGTGCCTTGCACCCATCTCTGCTTCCTCTGTGGGCTTCTCGGAGCAGCTTCAGGCAGCCTCGGGTCCAGGGGAAACGTGTTCCTTTCCTGTAGCCGTGTATCATATCTAGCACAGCCTTAGAGTAATTGGTGACAGGTTTAAAATCCCACATCCTCCAGAAATATTTGAAGAGTGGTTTGAAGGGTGGGGAAGGTCCAAAGGTACCACTGGGACACAGCAGTTCCCAGTCCAGAAATGCTTCCCAGCATGAGGTGGGTCTACTAGGAATTAGCTGCAGCGGTTTATGGAGTGTCACAGGTATAAATGGTATCTCCTAGTCGTATTCATGAATTTCCATCATCCTTCAGGTACTTCTGAAAAGGTGCTTTGTGTCCCGCATTGCTTCAGACAGGCTGTTCATATCACTGACTGCTCTTTCATTCATCTTTGTCCACCTAGGAGCAAAAGAGGCTGCTGGAACTCGGGATTACCGGGCCAGAAGGGCACGTCCTCAGCCGCCCCGAGGAGGTAATGTCTCCAGTCCTTCAGCAGAACTACCCAGGGGTTTAGAACAGCTGCTGCGGCTGTAGCAGAGGTGCCCTGAGACGTTTTCTGCCTGTGTTCTGGTGTCTGCAGGTGGAAGCGGAGGCAGTGTACCGTGCAATTACCATCGCAAAACAAGCCAACTGCCCCTTGTACATCACCAAAATAATGAGCAGAGGTGCAGCAGATGTGTTAGCTCAAGCAAAGAGAAAAGGTAAAGCGTTGTTTCATATTCGCACACTAATTGAGCCTATTTAAATATGTCCAGGAATATCATTCTAGCTGCAAGGTTTAAGAACTCGTTATCACCCAAGTTCTCTCACGTTTTAAGGGTGCTAAAACCTGGTGTTGGGTTCTCTTCGCAGAGTGTGCCAGAGCTAATTGGTCTGAGCTGTAAATATTTAAGGAGATGTGCTTGAAACTTTTGACAACTGAATCTCAGTAGACGCAGCTGAAAAAAAGGAAATAATTCACTTGCAATAATTTGTCATGAACTAAATGAAAAATGGATCTGGAGCAAGCTCCGAATTCAAACTGGGGGTAGAGTGAGAAGAGCTGGAAGCAGGCCTGTGGGGTGCAAGACAGAAGGCCATGCCCAGGGACAGGCGGGGGTCCACAGCCACCTCTGTCCCCAACCAGGAGACTCTGCTTTGATTTAGAGGAAGGCGTGATGGTTTGTAGATACGAATGTATGTTTGGTCTAAGGAGAAAATAGATGGGTTCAAAACTGGTTTTGACAGCATTTCCCAGTCGCATGAGATAATCTGAGGGATTAATGTGAATTTAAAAAGCTGAAATACTGAGAACACTGAAGAAAAGTGAAACTGTCTTGTATTGTTAACCGCGGTATTTGTCAGCACTGTGTGAAAAGAGGCTGCAGGACATGCGGCGCGTTTGCACTCATTAATTGATTGCTTTATAGGCACGGTTGTGTATGGAGAGCCCATTACCGCCAGCCTGGGCACCGACGGGTCGCACTACTGGAGTAAAAACTGGGCCAAAGCTGCAGCCTTCGTCACGTCTCCCCCCATCAGCCCAGACCCCACCACGCCGGATCATCTCACCTCCCTCTTGTCCTGGTGAGTTCCGTGTCGGCACGGATGCCTGAGCGCATCTGTCGTGTTTGCATCCCACCTGCATTTGTTCGAACGCCATTCACAGCGACAGCATCACCTGCAGAGCGGGGACTGGCCGGGGGTCACAGCCCCTGACCTCCCCGGCGTGGCCCCCCCACCTTTTGCCGGTGGGTAACAGCCACCCTGTTCCTGGGGGCACCCCCAGTCTTCTCCCATACCTGGGCACTGTAGGATGCAGCAGCACAGCAAAGACTAGCACGCAATTCAGCCTTCCCCTTGATATTGTCATCAGAGTAGGAAAAATAATCTATCAATTGTTGCACTTTTCCATATCAAAAAAGTAAATCTTTGGGTTTTTGAGCAAGGAGCCAGGTGACTCTTTCAAAAAGAGTCTAAATTATGCTTTGATGAAGCCAGGTAATAGTTACCAGATTTTCTGTGTAAAAATCAGGCTCATGCTGCCCAGTTCCTCCTTCAGAACTGGAGGCGGGGAAGGCTCAGTGTCCCACGGGATGGCCAGGACACCCCAGCTGTCCCCAGGAGGGACAGCAGTCGCTGCTGCTCTGCCTTGCTGTGTCCTAGGGATAGCCGCCTGCGCTGCTTTAGCATTAAAGCCAAAAGAAGGATTTTATCAGAAGCAGTGTTGGGCATTTGCAAGATTTTAAAATGTGTGAAAAATAAGCTTTTAGGGCACGTCACCGTGCGGAGTTGTTTCGATGTATTGAGTTACGCAGCAAAGCCCCAGGGGTCGGCAGGAGCGTCTCTGGAGCCGTGCACGGACCGAGCGGGTGCTGGCAGCCCAGACCGGGCAGGGAAATACAAACGGGCGGGGAAATACAGACACCCATGTGCTGGGGCTGTATCCAGGACGCAGCCGCCAAGCTGTTAATCGCGGTTGGAGCTTTGCCACGGGCCAGGGTTTCACATTTCACAGCAAATACGCGCCAAATTTGTCACCGCTGCCTTGCAGAAAGCAATCCATAGAAGCGGGGATTCATTCACAGCGGAGGGTTTGCATTCAGGTGCCTACAGCTCGGCCCTAGCATCTTCACAGCCCGCTGAGTGGCACCAGTCAGTAAAGCTCTCTGCATTAACTGCAGTTTGGTATGGGTGGAGTTAGAAAAATCAGGTCCAGAAGTAATGCATGAAGAATTTTTGAAATGGGATGAGAGATGTTTATGGATCCAGATAATTGTAAAAAAATTGCATTCGTATATATTTTAAAGAAGAAATAAACATTTCTTCGAATTCCCTGAAATGTGATTTTTTTTCCTTAGAAGGATAAACAGTTGTTAACAAGAGAAGAGTGTTTCATGTTACTATATCTTACATGGTATATAAAGATATCTCAATACATTTAATATTTTCTTAAAAGAGGCAGTAAAATACAAACATAGTTCAGTCTAGCACAGCTTTGACATAAGTGTGGAGGCACGCTCCCAGGCTCGTCAAGCTACACATGCTCAGTTCTTTTCTTGCCCTGCCGTGCCCTGCCTGCCACCATGGATCCAGTTCCTCCCACTGTAGTATATGATAGTACATAACATTTGGGTTTATCCAGGATCTCGTTTTATTTAACCATATCCTTGCTTTAAAAGAACCTTGCTTGGAGAACCATTTCCTAAAATAATCTGAGGTTCAAAAGGAAGGTACAAAGATTAAAATGTTGGCTTAAATAGTAAAAATAATGGGCAGTTCAGGAGAGGATGTAAATAGTGCTTATGAGGCTGCTGTTTACATCTTTTACATTATTCCAGTGTTTAATTCCTGTATAAATTAGTAGAGTGACGTGCCTCTGTGTACCTGTAAAAATTGCCTTTTAACTTGACTTCCCTTGGGATTTATGGATCAGAAGTCGCCTGCCTTTACAGTCTTTGTTGGTGAAACCAATCTGTACCAAACAGATGGAGCGTGAAGCCCACAAGCCATTAGTGCCACACGCAGTCTTCCAGGCGAGGGGTGGTGTCACAGGGCAGGGGAGGTGGTGTTAGTGCCGAGAAGGCTGTTTGCGCCGTCGGGTGCCTCCTCTGACCTCCTCTGCTGTGCTTTGCCTAGCGGGGACCTGCAGGTTGCAGGCAGCGCTCACTGCACCTTCACCACCGCGCAGAAGGCAGTGGGGAAAGACAACTTCACCCTCATCCCCGAGGGAACCAACGGCATCGAGGAGCGGATGTCGATAATTTGGGAAAAGTGTGTGGTAGGTACTAAAATAACGCTGATCCCTTACGAAGCTGTGGAGGCAAGCGCACGTGAGCAGTGCTTGTGCTAGGTGATGTCAGCATCCTCGTTAATTCAAATGAGCCAGGAGGTGTGACATTGTCTAGACTGCTACTTCAGAGGAGCTTGCTAATGAGAGAAAACGTCACACTCAAATGCCTTCAAAGTGTCTTCAAAGGCTTCAGTACGGGGATCATCCACCCCACTCTCACTTGCAGTCACAAGAGAAAGTCTCTCCACCACATTTTCCTAAGGGTAAGATGCAACATTCCTCTTCCCTGGTGCTTGCAGGAAGCCTGGGGAGGTGGATGGGGACAGGGCATCTTTCCCTTGGTGGCCGTGGACGTGGACGTGCCTGCCAGCTGCCCGGTTGCCCCAGGCCCCGTTGGTGGGGTTGGGTTCCCGTGGCGCCTCTGTGTCTGCCGGGCAGAGGAGCTCTGCTGCCGAGGGAGAGCCGTGGTGCACGAGTGTCTGGCTGGTGGAATTGAGTCCCGTGTCCCTGCACACTGGTGCACCCTGCCCTCCCAAGGAGCATCCCTGGGAGGCTCTAGGCTGCATCCCACAGAGCAGATACCTCTGGGCAGACTTCCAGGAGCTTGGGAACCAAGCCACCCTGAAGTCTCTGTCTTAGGTAGGCTTTGAACAAAGATAAATAGAATTTATCTTAAGAAAGAAAGATGATAAATGGCACTATTTGTGTTCACTTCCAGTCTTTACTGAGATATCCTTAACCATCTTTAGTGAACGTGAGACACCTGTACAGGGAGTTGGAGCCTACCAGTGAAAGTCTTGTTTTTCAGAGATCTTAAATTTCACAGAGTCCAGGAAAAATAAAACCCATCTATTGTTTTATTTAACCCACAGGGACAAGGCTCAGCCCCCCACGTCTCCCTTTTCCCCGTAATTGCAGCCCTGTCGCAGTGTGGATCCTCACTGCACGGTCATGCGGCTGGATCCTGTGATTTCTTCTCCTGGCGCCTCATTCCTGCTGGTGGGAGAGGACGGGTCTGGCCACGGGGATGGGGCTGCTGCCCGCTTCTGGGAGCAGGGCGCGTCTCCGGTGATGGTCCTTCCTTCCTTCTGTTCCCCAGGTCTCCGGGAAGATGGACGAGAACCATTTTGTAGCGGTGACCAGTACCAATGCTGCCAAGATCTTCAACTGCTACCCCAGGAAGGGGCGTGTCGCTGTGGGCGCTGACGCGGACTTGGTTTTGTGGAACCCCAAGGCTACTAAAATCATCTCAGCAAAAACCCACAATCTGGTAAAATATTTTAAAAATTATTTTCTTGAGCTGGTTTTAGTGTCAGAAAAGAGCAGTAAAGCAATGTATTTCTTCAGATCAGAAAGATCAGATCATTCAGCAAGGGAGGAGCTGTTTATGTGGATGAAGTGATGAAGGACCTTGCATTTGCTTTTAAAAATAAAAGCAAATGAAAATATCCTTCGGTTACTGTAAAGGGTAGGATTGTAACTGACTAGCAGTGACTACTCTGAGGAAGTCTGCATCTGGTACAGAAATTTTAAGATCAATGTATTCGCTGTGTACTAGAGAAATGTAAGTGCTGAACTTGTTTTATATCAGCTTTATATCAGTTTAATATATCAGCATCCTTCCCGAAGAGCCAGACCCATTCCTGCGCGGGCTGCGCGGATGCTGCCTGTCCGTAGGGGTCACTCAGTCAGGAGAGATTTGGGTGCATCTTAATGGCATTTTAGCCAGGGTTTTCCAGGGCATGGACATCCCCAAACTAATTTCCAACATGAGCCTCGGACAGAAAGCTGCAGTTGAAAGACAGGGGAGAGTGAGGTGTTGTGAGGAATGTTGGCGACAGAGCTGGCTGAAGTTAATGTAGAAACATTTTGACCCATGGGGTTTTTTTCACCAAAATGTTTTTTATTGAAGAAAATTATCATCATGATTGAAATATTCAGGTCTTTTCTTTAAAAAAGAGGAACAGGTTATTTTTTGGTCCAGAAAATTCACTTTTGCTTTTTTATAATGCCACATTTTTTCACTGTAAAGTTTTTTTTTTTGATAGTTTGTTAGTGATAGTGATGGGAGTATTTGAAGAAAGCGGCACAATTTTGCATTTCCCACAAAACAGACCTGACTTTCCATGTCTGTTTTGGTAGAAGACTTGCAGTGACTTGGAAGAAATGTCAAGAACTTCTGTCCCCACACGGAGAACTTGTGCTCTTCTGGGCCTTAGAGAGAATTAGTTGTTTGCGTATAGTAAAAGTCTAGTTTGCTCCAGGAATGCTGCATATCTTCTGGGCAAGTACTGAGTGTTTTGAGGATTTAGTTTCTCCATTCCAGTTTGCTTTAGTTCATCCAATTAGAACTTTATTATTTGAAATGTAAAGGGTTAGTTAAGTACAATTGTGCATGAGGAGCAATGTACAAAAACGGGGAGAGGGGGGTGTATAGTTGGCTAGACTGTCACCTTCTCTTCTTAAATCTTAAACGTATTGAATATCTTGGTTTGTTCTTTCCAGAACGTGGAGTACAACATATTTGAAGGCACAGAGTGCCACGGGGTTCCTACTGTGGTCATAAGTCAAGGAAGAGTTGTTCTTGAAGATGGAAACCTGTTTGTCACCCAGGGGTCAGGTCGCTTCATTCCTAGAAAGACATTCCCTGATTTTGTTTATAAAAGGATAAAGGCAAGAAACAGGGTAAGGAGAATTTTATTTGCAATAATCCCATATTTTCATTGCAATCTCTCTGCATTATTGTATTGCAGTCGCTGTTATAGTAAGCTTCCCGATGGAATAGGCAACAGAAACAAGAATATTATTAATATTTCTTCTTAGGCCTTGGAAATTTGTAATGTTGTCATGTAACTGCTTTGGTGTGTGGCTTGGCACATTAATCAATAGTGCCTATTTTAGTATTATAACTAATAATACTAGTATTATTAGTATTACTTGCCTATTATAAAGTTATAAAGCAAAAATATGACTTCTAGCAAATCTGGTTTTCTTTGGTTTGCATTGAGGTAGAAGGGAGGAATTCCTCTCCTACCTGTATTAGAAAAGTTTATGTTATTGTATTACCAGTATCTGCTTTGCATGTGTCAAAGACTAATGGATGAAGCGTTCGGTAGTTACTGGAAATACAACAAGATAAATCCTTCAGTGTGCTAGCAGAGCGTTGTGGTTTAAGCCGGCAGGCAGCTAAACACCACACAGCCGTTCGTTCACTCCCCCCCCACCCCCAGTGGGATGGGGGAAAGAATCAGAGAAAAAAAAGTAAAATATGTGGGTTGAGATAAAGACAGTTTAATAGGAAAGAAAAGGAAGGAATAATAATAATAATAATAATAATAATAATAATAATGATAAAAGAATATACAAAATAAGTGATGCACAATGCAATTGCTCACCACCCGCCGACCGATGCCCAGCCAGTTCCCGAGCAGCGGTCACCACCCCCCAGCCAACTCCCCCCAGTTTATATACTGAGCATGACATCGTATGGTATGGAATAGCTCTTTGGCCAGTCTGGGTCAGCTGTCCTGGCTGTGCCCCCTCCCAGCTTCTCTCTGGCAGGGCATGAGAAGCTGAAAAGTCCTTGACTAGTGTAAGCACCACTTAGCAACAACTAAAACATCGGTGTGTTATCAACATTATTCTCATACTAAATCCAAAACACAGCACTGTACCAGCTACTTGGAAGAAAATGAACTCTATCCCAGCCAAAACCAGGACACACGACTTTTTTAGGAGATACGAAGACATGCAAATATATAAAAAGCTTCTTAACAACTCTGCCCTCCTTCCTTTTTCTGTGTGTTGTTTTAGACATTTTCATTATGCATTGTAGATGAAGGTAGAGCAGAAATCATTAACCCCAAATTACCTGCAGACGCACCAGTGGTGCTGGCAGCAGTAACCCCCAGCTCCTGGGCTGCCTCCTGGGGTGCCTCCTGGGGTGCCTCGGGAGTCAGGGTGGGATGGGGATGGGACCCTGCCAGGTCCCTGCGGGATGGATGGCAGCCTGCCAGGTCCCTGTGGGAGGCTGGGTCTCCCCCATGGCACTGTCCGGCGGTGGGCAGCCATCTCCGCTCCACCTGGCAGCACCAATGGTGGCCTGGACGTGCCATTTCCCTGGCACGTCCCACATCCCCCTTCATGCACAGAGAAGCAGCGGGGCGGGCTGGCCCATACCGTCGGCTGGGGCAGAGGGTCCCTGGGCTCCTTGTCAGTGATCAAGCTGCATCTCTCTCCGCTGTGGAAGCAGACACCCTGTGCCATATTTTTTATCATAAAGGACGGAGTTTGCTAAACAAACCTTGACGCACAGTGATCTGCTCTGGCAGGATGATAATGGTGTCAGCCCAGGCGGTGAGGGGTTTGTTTGTTCAGTTAATGCGTTCAGGCAGGCACGTTCAGCACTTTGGAAACAACCTGGGGGCCTGCTCGTGCCAGCTCTCCATCCTTGATTTAACCAGAGCTTTTGACAAAAGCTACGGTCAGAAAGAGCACTGGGAAACACTGAGCAGGGTATTTTCTTTACAAGTTATTCAGTATGATGAAGACAAAGGTCATGTAAGAGAAACATTGCTACAGAAAATGCTATATACTTCTTGATAACCTATTGTCCGTGCCTTTTTAATTTGAAACCCAGCAATTTTCATCTTCAAAACAAGTCTCTTCTGACCCTGTGGTTGTCAAAGGGCTGTCGCTGCTTTGAAGAGAAACAGCCTTAAGGAAATCCCTAATGAAACACTGGTAACAAAGTTGTTATGGCTTTGGCTCCCCTAACAGCCTTGAGTGCCCAGGGCTGAGCTCATCCTCCCTGCAGGAGGACACGATCGTCACACTGGGTGACACCGGCTAGGGCACGTTGCCCTCAGGGGGGCTCAGCCCCTTGCACGGTGGGCATCCCCTGGCCACCTCTTGGAGCTCCTTTTCCTGGGGGGACAGGACTTCTGCCCATGGGGTCCGTTCAGTATCCTCTGCTTGGCTTTGAGGGTGGGAAGTGCCGCCGGCTGCCCCGTCCTGCCTGGGCTGCCCTCTCCCTGGGGAGGCATTTGCTCTGGTCCGTTTGGGGGTGCAGTCTCCCCAAAAACCCTCAGTAAGGGGTTAAGCACAGACAGCAGGACAACGAGTCATTACCCATATGTTGGGCCTGGTTCTTGTTCACCTGAGCTTAAATACGCACATTACGTGTCTCTTACTCCCCACCTCGTAGCTGGCTGAAGTCCACGGTGTCCCCAGAGGGCTGTACGACGGACCGGTCCACGACGTCCTCACGAGCGCCAAAGCCGTGGCCCCCACCCCGACGTCCAGGATTGTGCCCTGTGCGGGCAAAGCCCAGGCTCCTCCCGTGCGCAACCTCCACCAGTCGGGGTTCAGCTTGTCTGGTAGGGCCTGGGGCCCCCCAAAAGTCGGGGGCTGTAGGCGGCAGGGGGCTGGTTTGCGCGGGTGTCACAAAGTCCTGGGCTTGTGTGAGCAGCAGGGCAAAGCTGAGGAATAGAAACAATTTTTGCTCGGTAAAAAGCAATTCTTACTGTTGCATCAGCCTAGGGACTAAATGCAGCACAGAAATCTCTAGAATGTTTTACAGTATCTATGTAAATGCACTGATGAACATATATCGCAAAGCCTGGTGGGGGGCTGCAAGGCGGCTGTGAGTACAGGCTCCACGGAGGGTGGAGGCTGCAGCCGCGGGGAGCAGGAGGATGAGGCTGAAGGTGAGGGTGTCACCATGGCCCTGCCCGGGTCAGTGGGGACGCTGCCATGGCTGTCGGGGGGTCACGACTTCAGCCCCAGCTGCGTCCCCTGCGAGTCAGGGATTAGAAGTGGTTGGGTTTGTAGAGATTAGTCAAATAACTCCATTTTCAGGAACCAAAAAGATAATTTCATCAGTCTTTCTGCGTAAGCAGGCAGCGATTCAGCATCGCTCAGCCCAGCATCCTGCAGAAATCTGCCCGGCAGCTTTAGGGACCTTGGAAAGCCAATGCTCTGCCATAAAACGACTTTCATAATTTTGTTTTCTTAGCTGGTTGAAATCAGATAGATCATATATTGTTTAATAAATGTAGAAGGTCCCACATTTTATTATATAGAAACTGTTTATTTACAGGAAAGCAACTTACAATGTTTTCCAGAAAGAAGCAATAAAAAATAAAGACATTCAGGCAAATAAAGCCATTCCAAACTGTACTATGATAATACAGCATCCAAAATTATATATAATGAAAACACTAGTATTTCCCACAAAGGGAACGTTTTATGATTTGTGCATTTAAAGCAGCGGGACTCTCACACCATGCCAACACTGAACCCCATGCCTGTCCTCTTCCCTAGGGTCGCAGGCAGACGACCACATTGCCAGACGCACGGCTCAGAAAATCATCGCCCCGCCGGGTGGACGGTCCAACATCACCTCGTTGTCCTGACGGCCCCCGCGCCGGTAGGGCAGCGTGGGGGCTGTGCTCTCCCTCCGCGCCGCTGGCGTGCCGGTGTGGCTGTCCCCGCCGCAGCTGCCGCCGGGGCGTGCTTGGGTCCTGCCAGGGCCAGGTCCAGCTGGGAAGGGGACGGTGGGTTGCCCTCAAGCTCAGGATGAAAATAGAGCACTCGTCAGCTGCCCCAGACCCTTCTTTTCGTAGGTAGAAAATAGAGTAACCCTCCCAAGAGGTAGCGCTCCCATCTGGA
This sequence comes from Aptenodytes patagonicus, assembly GCF_965638725.1. Lineage (NCBI taxonomy): Eukaryota > Metazoa > Chordata > Aves > Sphenisciformes > Spheniscidae > Aptenodytes > Aptenodytes patagonicus. The sequence goes on from NC_134953.1 coordinate 32,981,603, forward strand.
TTTCTCCCAGTCTGTATTTCTTCACTAGCTACTCGGAAAGCCCTTACCTTGTGCATGCGGGCACCTAGATGTACACTTGGCAGCGTGCTCAGCCATGCTGCTGGCTGGTTTGTGGCCAGGATGAAAATGAAGGTGCATTTTGGCTGGAATACGCTCCTTTCTAGTAGCATTGACTGCCCTTTGTAGTCGAAGGACTTTTAACCGATAAACACTTCTGAATCTGTATGGTTTTAATACAGTGAGTTGCATCTCATCTGTTTGCAGCACCCCCGAGCAGATCTCTACACCATCTCACTGCACAGCCCTGGCCGTGCTCCGGGAGTCACCATCACTGCTCCTGTGAGCCAGTGCAGCTGTGCGGGACGGCAGCGCGTCCGTCTGTCCCCACACATCATCAGTGGGGTGGGAGCAGGCACCCCGTGTCCTGGGGCGGGGTGGATGCTGGCTGCTCCTGGGACCCCGAGCCGTGGCAGATGTGCCGGTGGGCTGTAGTCTTTCTGTTAGGCTTGTTTTTTAAAGATTATTTATACAGTTTTTCAAGAACCAAGTGTAAGTCTTAATAACAAGGCTCGTTTGAAGGCCAGTTGCATATGACACACTCTTTTATAAAGGTTATTATAGCCCGTTTATTCTATTTAAAGGTATGTACAGTAAAGGTGAACCTCTATGCCACAAAGCTATGCATGTACCTCTAACAGAATGGCTCGCCATTCCTTTTCTGTTCCTTGCTTTGAATAAAGTTTGTTGGAAATCATAAAATGATAGAAGTGGTTCATCCAGCTTAGTCAATTTTTGTGTTTTCTTCCTTTGGGTTTTTATGCATGGAGGTTTGTAACATCAGTTCGTGACTTGCAGGGTACTGTGCTCCCCTTTGACCAGAGGCTTATTATTAGCTGTGTAGGAATAACGGAGAATCCCACCCTTCTGCTTAGGCCTGGCACACCTGCCAAGAGCTGCTCGATCAGATTTGGTGTCACACAGCCAGCCTGCCCGCCAAAAGCCTTTGGTTTGCAAATAAAGCTGTAATACCATGAGGGTGGTCTGGTTTTTCCCACTAGGTCAACAACGCTTCCAATGCCTGTGAGATGCAGATGCAGTAAGAGATGCTGTAACGTGTCTGTGAGATGCAGATTCTCCTCAGGCAATGTCATACTGTGGATTCCAGCTCTGTCTGAAAGCAGGGAGCAAGAAAGAGAACAAGAGTTGTGGAAACATGAGCAACCATCTGCTCCATAGATGAAAGGTGAAATCATACCGTTCTGCAGCTCTGGACACATAACTTTGATGAAAATAAATGTCCAGTACTGTCATAAATGCCCAGGATGTCTGTAATGGTTATAACCCTTTTCTCTGGAGGGGCTGAGGCAGCCCACGAGGTAGGCAGGTAATACCAGTAAAGGAAAGGGGACGGGGGGGGCGGCTGCAGAAAGCGCCGGGGCCATCCGCGTGCCGAGCCGTGGCGGGGATGGGCTGTCCTGCAGACCTCGGGGTGGAAGGTGGCGGGGCAATGGTGACCCACCACCCGCCCAGAGCTGCGTCCCACAGCAGGGGCCTGGGTGGGGCTGATCGGAGATGGCACGAAGCCTGATGGGCATGAAACCTCGTCACAGGCACTCATAGGCAACCCACGAGTTAAATATGTATGAATGCATTATTATCTGAATTCACACATTTAAACAAGGAAGGGATTTTTTCTATGTTTTTTTTATTATCTGATCTGACCTACATCTCATAGCTTAATGCAATGAACTGTAGTAATTCCTGCGTCAAACATATATGGAAATGCATTTTTTCATATACTTTAATTTTAAACAAACTATTTAATTTCATGTGTTGGTTTTCTGTTTTTTCCTGCAATTGCACCAAGACTATTGAACATCTATTTATTTTCTTTCTAAATAGAGTTTTAGAGTTTTAAAGTGGTGGCAGTGGAAACTGCATTAGGAATGGGAAAGGTAAAAGCTACAGTCTGCTGGCAGTGACCTCTCCCAACTGCCCAGACATCCATGGGGTGACAGGGATACCCCCAGCACCCCCAGCTCGGTAGCACTTAGCAAGGGAAGTTCTGTGATCTCTGCCCTGGAAATATCCGTGTCTCCCACAGCCAGGCTCGTTAGTGAAAGGCCCCTTGGGACAGCGGGGACCCTGGCAGGAGCTGGAGATGCTGTCCCCTCTCCCAGCATCACCCTGCAGAAGTGGTTTGGGCTGGTCCCTCCATTCACCTCGCCAGCTGAGGGCTGAAATCTGTCTGCCCCTTCCCCTTTGAAGGGAGGGTTTACATTTATCTCCTCCATCAGGGAGCCAATTCCCAAAGATGGAGCTGGCACTGCTGTCCGGTCACCCCAGCCTCCTAACACACCTAACGGGGCTGAGACCGTTTCTGCAGCTCTCCCAGTGCCAGGAGATGCTGAGCAGAGTCCCGGCAGAGCCAGCCGCCTGCTAACGCGGCTAGAGCCTATGGGAAATGAAACCAGTGGGGCACGAACACGGTCTCTGTTTGGCCCTAATTTCTTTGGACAGCTTTCCTGCAGGCTCTGGGTCAGGCACACACAGGCAAAGGGGACCAGGGAGGTGCTTCATGCCCTTGACCGAGGGCCCGTGCCTGGCTTGGCAGCTGCCAGCTGGCTCTGCGGCAGCGGCAGTGAGGGACCGCAGCTGCACTGGAGGATGCCCAAGCCCCCACGCCCTGAGTTTGGAACGGGGATGAACCTCTCACTTCCTAGCAGAATGGCAGTACTGTTTAAAAAACAGTAGAATTCAAAGACAACGATTGCCCAGTCCAAAACAAAACAGAATATGCATTGCATCATACTGGTCTTAAATGCATGCACATTTACAGGCAGCAGAAAATCACACGGTGCTAAAATCAAGAGCGAGGGCACCCCACAGCCAAGCAGCCCGGCTGAGGGCTGCCGGGAGGTGCCCGGCCAAAGGTGCCCGAGGGCTGCAGGGACACAGCTGCCTGAATGTCATCGTCTCACCAGCCACAGCGGAGGAAAGCGGGGAGAGGGATGCCGCAGGGCTCATGCTTGCTGTGTGGAAACAGTCCTGACACTTCCCTAAGCGTGCAAATCAGCTGGCAGACAGACAAAATTATCACTGCGTTTCCATGTTTGCTGCTTTTTTCCCAGCTCATGGCAAACCTTGCATTGACCGGCTCTGCTGGGTAACCGGGCTCCTCCCTGACCCACCCTGCGCAGGCATCAGCAGCTGGCACCCACCTTTCCTTCAGGTCCAGCCATCTGAAACAGTGGCACAATAAACCTCAGCAGGTAAGAAAGGCAGTCGGGTGATGAGCATGGGGAGGGCCGGTCCCTGCTCGTCCCACCTCAAGGGCGAGTGCCGGCAGATGCAAACTGTTTGCAGCAGTTTAGGCACAGCGATAACAGGCACAGGGCAGGCCTCCAGCTACAGAGCTGCCTTCCACCCCCTGTACAAGGGGTGAGCGACCCGGCTTGCCGGGTGCCCCGCGTGCCCTCGGCCCCTCAGGGACTCCCAGGGATGCCGCGAGAGGTCACACCAGAGGCATCAAATTGGTGGCCGGGCACAGCCCTGCTGAGGCCGGGGCATGGGCCTGCCAACCGCCAGCGAAGGGCTCTGCAGAGAGAGCCAAGTTAAGGTGCATATATTGATTTGTCTCGTTCCTTTACCACTTCTTTTGAAGTCAGGAAGAGCCTTTGTAGATGCTTTCTACACTGAAATAAGGCAAGCCAGCACATGGCACCAACAACCATAACAAATAATTCCAAGTACTGATGAGGGATGAAAGAGAAAAAAACGGAGACCTCCTGAAGTTCCCTGAGCCGTTTTTATTGAGTTTAAGATACAAAATCCAGGGTTCTGCAGTGAAATACTAAAACGCAGCGAGCCATAGCTGTCGCGCCCTCCCCGCCGCAGCAGGGTCAGGGTCTCCTGCCGCCAGCCCCCCACCACCCTCCCCCTCCCACATACACCCTGCCCCATCCTGGTGTTTCCAAACCACCCGCCAGCCCCAGCGCCAATGGGAGCACAGCCGCGGCTGCCGGCGCCTTGATGGTGATGATGATGACCCTGCCCCGGCCCCTGCGCGAGTGCAACCCGGCACACACTGCCCTGCTCTCCTGTCTCATTCCCAGGCACCAGCCCAGTACAAGCCCGTTACGAACTGAGTGACTCAGAGTCGTGCAGTGCAGGTCCCCCCCGGGCAGGGGCTGGTGTGGACAGAGGCGACCCAGGACGGTGGCCATGCCCAGGGCTCTCCTCATCCTCACCGAGACCCCAAACCCACCACCAAAAGGGCCCTCAGCCCTTTATCTGTAAAGATAAACTCTCCCTAAGGAATGATAAATACCCTCTAACTGACACTGGAAAGTGAGACGCTCTAAAATGCCTGGGTTCAGCTGTTCCCCTTTTCATGCCTGTTTTGCAGTTGCTAAGGAGGCTCATGGCCACGTTCTGCAGCTCATGTCCCACCCCTGGCTCTGCGCTAGCAGGGAGCATCCCACCGGCTCTGGGGGTACGGCTGGGCTTCAGAAAACTTCCAGCATTTTGGTGCTTTCGTGCTTCATGCATTCACACAGCCACATAACCATCAGCTGCAACCACCCGGCTTTGCCAGGCACTGCGCCATGCCACGCGATTTGCAGCAAATGAAAAATACTTGGCCTGTTGACCTGCTCGCTACACGGCTGTGAAGTACTGCTGGCCAGCCAGGGAGCTGCCGGCAGTAGCAGGCAGTGCACACACAGCAGGCTGGTGGTATGTTCTGGCTGTTACACCAACTGGTGTAATTTGGATGCTAAACAGCTCCAGTCTGTGATATGTAAACAAGAAATGTAATTATAACATCCACTTTTGATAAGATTCAATGTTTTTTTTCTGCAGATTGATAACCTAGAAATGACAACAAATACCTGGCAATGTTAAAAATACACATTTATTACTCCACATACGCAATGGCTTCTCGCAGTATCTGCAAAAACACAAACGTCATAACTTAAATATTCTGTGACATGGTAGAATTTTCATGCAGTAAAATTACAGAGATGTATTAACATAAAATACAAAGATATACTTTACATATATTTCCACTGAAATAATTTTAAAAAATACCCTACCAAGGCATCAGGATTTCAGCACTGTCCAATATCAAGTTCATATTATTGGCCTTTTTGCTATTATTTTATTACTCTTATTCTCTTTTTGGCAAGGTATAGAGAAATAAAGAATTGGCAACAGAAGAAACATCAGGACCTGATCTGGCATTTGTTTTCTATGCAAAATTCCCAGTGAAGTCTGTGGAATTCAATGGAAACACTTAAAAATATGCAACTTTGCAAAACTTCTTAATACAACGGAGATAAGAAAACAATCTTATGACAAGGAATTTAAGGAGAATAATTTACAGGCGATGTAGACTTTTCACAGCGAATAATGCACACCCTGTATAAATCTGTCATACAAAAAAATACATGTATTTAAATATTTATATACAGAAAATTATTGTATTCTGGTTGTAGTGGAGATGTAAACCAGAGCTGCTATTGACTTCTTTCAAGCTCTGCATGATGTGGTTTGGTACCAGGAGTATTTCATGACTTCACTGTGAGTTTTGCTCACATCTGGAGCTGCGTCAGGCTCTAACGCAACAGAGAGAGTAACAGGAGAGGAGCGGTTCACAGAATTTCAAAGCCATGTGTTTTTCACAGGAACCAGCCCTTTCGCAGAGAATAACCCTTCGCACCAGCCCGGCGTCCTCAGCGGCACGCATCACGCCCCGCATCGCTAGCTCAGCTCTCGCTGCGGGAGGCAGGTGGCAGGGCTGGCAGCTGCCGGTTCATCTGCCGGCCCCGGTGAGCTGCCCCCCAACACCTCGTGCACCGCCCCGCCAAGGACTCGGGCAGATGGCCCTCCACAGACGGTCACACAGACAGCAGCAGCACAGGACTCATTCCACACCGACGGCTACAAACGACACCGGCGCACCCCCAGACATGAACTCCCTATCCCCACCCCAGTCCGTGCCAGCCAGCCGGTGACAGCAAATCACCGCTGGGGCGGTGCGGGGAGGAAGGAGGCTCCCATTGCCTGCAGGACTTCAGCGCAGATGGGGTTAGCTTTACACAGGACGTCCCTGGAAGGAGCCATGGGTATGTGCGGTGCTGACAGGCTCAATCAGCACAGGCTCGTTACGGGGACACAGAGATGGGGACACGACACAAAAGGGGCCCAGAGAGTAGCGGCACAGCGGGGACGGAAGGGCCCGGTGTATTGAAACCCGTCATGGGGATTTTGACAATGAAGCAAACAAGTATCTGTTTCTTATCATTTTTCCATTTTCCAATTACTCTTTTCTTGTAATTTCTTCTCCAGGGACTAGGCATAAACAGGCATCAGTAAAACCTGGTCCCCAATGGGCACTAGCGAAGTTATGCCCATGCATTATTTAAGATCAAAAAGGAGTACTTCAGTTATATTGTACTCGCTGTGTCTCTACTACTCAGCACAATGATCCTACAGGTCTGTGTCCTGTCACTTTTCTCAGCGATTAAGGTTTAGAAATAGATTGAGGCAGAAAGCAGAGTTTCCCCTGGCGCGTCCCTGGGAGATGCGTTGCTGGATTTCAGTGGTGCTTCCCGGGCAGCCAGAATCTGCCCCAAATTATTTCACCTGGGAAGGAGCAATTACCCGGTGTCTCCCCAGAGGCTTTCCCAGTTTCTGCTGAGTGCTGCTGAGGATATTTTGCACGAGTTACCCAGGAAGAGCAGTGCTGAAGAGGGAACATAAATGACCGACACGGAGAGGGTTTGGGGTGAGAAACATCCGTTTCAGAAGTGAGCCAGCTCCTCCCTACACACACCAACCTCGACCTCAAGGGCAGTTTGCAACTTGTCCTAAAGAAAGCGATGAAAACATCTGATTAGACACGTCCTACCAAACTGCCAACATCTGTCCCGGCCCGAGAGCTTTTGGTTGCATAGGATCTATCTGCATCTCATAGATGGGATGTTTTGGTCCAAAAGTAAGTTACGCTCCTTGTCCTTCTGGTAGTCCAAACTTTTGTCATTATTTACAGAAAGATGATAAACAGTGAGATGGAGTTTACTGAAAAAAACCCTATCCATACCAGTGGAGTAAATAATCTGTAATTTATAATTCCTGAATAAATACTTGGTTTTGACCTTCATTCTGCTTCTCTTGCCCCAACTGAGCCCTGGCAGGCCAAGCAGCGGGTTTCTCGCCCCTCATGGCAGCAGGGATATCAGACTGCTCTGATCAGAAGTAAATCAGAGCCCATCCTGATGTGGTTTTGTGACTTGAGATTAAAGTGTTACTACTACGTTGCAAAGTACCCTGGCCATCACTAGCGGCCATTGCTGACAGGCACCGTTCCCATGCAGTGGGAGCCGAGCCCACCGAGGCACGCAGCAGGCAGCAGAGCTGGCAGCCAAGGCGCACCGCACTGCACCGGGACAGACCCGGCTGCTCAGGCTGGGGGACAGGGGAAACAAGGCGTGCGTAGGGAGCGCAGGGCTGAGGACCAGGCTGCCCACGCAGAGAGCAGGGGCTGCTCACGGGCAGCAAACGGGGCCAGAGCACATGGCCCAGCCAGACGCACACAGGTGTGCTCTGGTGTGCGGGTGAAGGTAATTAGGTCGTTAGGGTAATGAGGTTACCCTGGTACCCAGTAATCAGACTGGAAGTTTGGCAGGCAGAGAGGGCAGGTCCCTCCCAGCACAGCCCAGGATCAGAGCCGGGGTATAGGTGCCCTCCTGTAGATGGGGAAAAGGTGCAGGGGAAAGGATTTATTTCAGACCTCACTCACTGAGCGGCTGCAGCTCCCCTTCAGCCCATCATTAATGCAGCTCCTAACGAGGCGTGGGCCGTGCCTGTGCAAGGACCCGCGGCCGATGCTGAGGCCCCGCGGTGCGGCCCTGGTCCCTCACCGGGCACGGCCGAGGCGCTGGATGCTCACCACCCCGTGAGAGCTGCCGTGTCTGACAGCGTTTACCTGGCTCTGTCCTGAAAATAACTGTGCAACTGGCATCAAAGCCTTGGCTTCCCTCCCCGGCCCCGCACAAGTTGTGCCTACGCACCTGAACGCTTCTTTTAAAGACTTCTATGAAAATTTGGTTCTGCACAATTTTAGCCACGTACTAATTTCCACATAGAACTGTGGAAAACAAATGTGTTGTGTCATTTTTCATGTAAAATTGTTTCATACCAGTTACACCTTTCTGCTTCATTCGCAGAAACTGAAAACGCAGCAAATTTTGTCCTGAAAGAGTCTGAATCTGTTAAAAACATTTTCTATCCATTTTTGCGTTACAAATATACAGTAAGAATGCAAACCCTGCAACCTCTTAATGTCTGGCAGCAAACAGATGTTGATAGTTTGAAGGTGAATGCATTTCTAACGAAACCCCTGTGTATCACAACAGCCGTACGTTGCAGCTGAACCCATGGCCCATTTTTAGCAATAGTAACCAAAAGCCACTCTACAGCAGATTAAGCAACTAATATAGTGAAGACTTCTGAAACAAGAAGAAAGGCGATATCCACAGCTGGAACACGTTAAGGAGATCTCCCATCTTATTAAGAAGTTAAAACAGGTATCGGTAAATTATATACAGTACTTTTACTTTACACTGAAAATAAAGTAACTCGAAGGGTGAAATAAGATATTCCCCTCTTTCATAACCAAGCAGCATTGCAAGGCCACCCACTTTGTCTCCAATAAAATCTGAACCTGTGATAAACTGTGTCCTCCGAACCTGGACAAACAGAACCAAACCCTCCGATCTGTTTGCACGGCTCCTTGCCACTCGCAGCAACTATGTGAAGAAAGCAAATATTTTAAATACATTCTGCATCTCAATTACATGTTTAATCATTACCCAGCCGCAGAAGAATCCATGGAGTGCACAAAAAACATTTATTTGCCCCGAGTCGGGAAGGAAACTCTGACAGGTGACGAGAGGACAAGGACGTGCCTGGGGTGTCCTTACACTGCAGGACCCAAACAGCTCGAGGCTCCCAGGAGGCTGGTGCCACCCGCCACAGCCCGGAGAAGCCCCGGGGCTGCTCCAATTTACACAGGGATTGCTTGTCCCTGCAGCAGCCTTTATGAACAGGGAACACCAAAGTAAAATTTAAACCACCTATTCAGCCTTCCTCCCTCTCCACACCTGCTCGGTGTCTTCCCTTGTTGTACCCAAGGACATAACTTCTTTTCTTGCCATCTTACTGTATTAAAAACATGTGCAGATCAGCAATCTGACATTAAAAAAGAACAAGTAAATAAGTTGATCTATCTCCTCCGACAAGTTGCATAGCAAGTATCTTTACCCATGACAGGCAACCAGCGTGCTGAACTGGCACTCCGTTAAATCCAGAATGCAATTCTGTAAGAACTCTCTCTTTTGCTACAGCTTTTGCAAGACTAGTTGTCAGTGCTCTCCGGTGGTATCGGAGGACGGCCTGTGGTGCTCAGCGCAACCTGAGAACGGGTTATTGGCGCGGCGCGGGCCGGCGACCCTCGCCTGGTGGCTGCAGCCTAGCTGCTGCCTGCGGAGGAGCAGACGGAGCTGCACATGTTCAAGTTGGAGGTCTCAGACTCGGCCTCCGTCTCGGCTTCGTCGGTGGTCTCGGGGGGCGACACAGACTCGCTCATCTGCTCTTGGCTCTTCTTTAGCCTGTGAGGAGCAGAGGAACCAGGTGTTACACAGTCATCCCCAGATCAGACACCCCGCAGAAGGAGTGGTGTGAAGGTGGCCTACAACAGCCAGCGTGCCCCAGGCTGCCCACGCACCACTCTTCGTGAGGTGCCTTACAGCAGACCCGTGGTAAACACGTGCTTTCCAGAGCACACACAGAGCACATAAAAGGTCGTGACAGGGACCGACATATCAGCAAAACACACCAAAACACTCTGAAATACTCTGCAGTGACCTGCAAGGCTTCAGCTTTCAGGAGCACTGCCCACCCAGACCTTGTCCACAAGCGCCCTGTGCCGTGGCCAGGGCAGCAGGCTCTCTGCCACGCACCACCTCCTCCACGGAGGCTGTCTCCTGTTTAACTTACAAACCAAATGTTCCCATGTCAGCATGCTCAAACATGGGGGAAAGCAGCTGCTTTAACTCCAGTGCTTTCACTGCCCGCTCATGCCCTGCAGAGATTTTAGCACCTTCGTTGCCTTCATTTTCCAAAACATCATCCTCCAAAAGCAGGATGGATGAGAAGATGCAGTGGGGGAACTGAAGCAGTGTCACATAAGTATGTTAAATCCCAGAAGTCTCTCTGCAGCATATTTTATTTAATGGCAGTGATTAATAATCCCTGATCTTGTCTCCCTTTTTGGTGAGAACTGCTTCTCATACAGAGGCAGCACCTAAGCTGCTCAGCTGATGTCAGTCACTAAGGGCTAAGCCCGCAGCGAGATGCTCCCAGCCGTCAGGCACTGGCACTCTGATTCCTAAGGGAAGTCAAGAAAAAGAGTATTTTTTCTTTCAAAAAAAATACCCCCGCACACTCACTTCTCTCTGTTAAAGATGACAAAATCTTGCTGGATAGCTTCAAGGCATTCTTGGAGATAGTCATTTTCCTGTTGAAGAAAAACAATACATGCATAAGCAGTCCCATTCACATCTCATTGCTGCCTGCAGCATCGCAGTGCTTCCAGCTGTATGCATAGAGCCTCCCAGCCACCAGAAACTTCAACCGAAACAGATGATGGAAACAGCATAGCTGACTGCCTTCATGGCTTTCACCAGTGGCTTGTTTCATCTGCGGCAAGCAGAGTTTTCCATAAAACACAGATAGCACACAGTTTTTCAGATAAACACAACACGTTTATCTGTGTGTTCTGGTTCTGGGAGTGCTATCTGCCCATAGGAAGGAAAGCCAGCGCAGGGGAGAGATCACCACAAAGCCTGCGCCTGTGAGTCCTTGCAAGAACAAGGCATAAACCTGCAACCTTGTCCCACAGACGGCTGCTCCCCCGTGGCCAGCTGGCCCAGCCCAGGGGCTGTGCAGGTACGCTGGCTGCATGCGTGCCGGGAAGCTGGCAGCACCCACAGGGCAGGAGGGAAACGCAGGTGTGCAGACAGCCCACACTTCCCAATTTCTGCCTTTATTTTACCTCCTGCATCACCTCTGTCTAGGTGCAGAGACCTCCTCTGAAGCTGGATGCTGCTGCTCCACTCCACCTCCAACCGAAGCAGGGATGCCCACCTCCTGCCCAGGCAAAGTCTCGCCCAGCTCTCGCGCTGCCCGTGCACCCCCAGCCACAGGCCATGGCCACAGTGAGGGACGGGCTCCTGTCCAACACCTGCGTGGGCGGCTGGCAATCAGCCGTGGGTCCTGGCAGGCAAAGTGCCCTTAACTGTCTTGGCAGCAAAACCTTAGAAAGGTATTTGCAAATTTGCTTATTCTGTTTTTTCCTCCCTCGCTTCCCGATTTATTCTTCAGCATTTACAGTAAGTCTCACTGATCGCAGCATGAACTCCCGCTGAAGAGGGAAGCGATCCATTGCAGTTAACTGGCGCAGACAATGAGACAGGCAAAATCCTGCCCGGCGCTCCCTGCTGCTCTCAGACAGCGAGGTTAGGCCTCGCTGCGGGGAGCAATGTTTATTCCCTTAGTCTGGGATTTGCGCAGCTCAGATGCACTGCGCAGGGGAAGCAGGGACAGTGGGTGATGCACGTTTGCTCTCACAGGCCTCCCCAGCACACCACCCTACCTGCAAACACCCCTTACAAAACCCTGGTTTCTGCAGGACCGAGTGCCTGCTCTGCTGCGTAAGGAGCTGGGACGTGTCTGCTCTATAAAACCGAGATTCTTGTATTTATCTACCCAGTGATATAAAAGCACCGTGACTCCCACAGTGAAAAGAAGAAACAAATGCATCTCATCTCTAGCTTAATTTCCTGGCTAATGGATTCCTCTCTGCAGAAAGCACTCATGGGCACACTGGCACACTTCTCCCACGCTCACGTGCCAGCCTCCCCAGCTGGCACAGCCAGAGTTTGCCCCAGCGCAGGAGCCCGGCAGAGCCGCGGGGCTTACCCAGCTGCACAGCTCACGCAGTGAGAGAAAACACAGGATAGCTACCCAAAAATGGGAGTGACTGGCCAGATGTTTCTGCGTGGCCATCATCAGTGCTTGGATAAACTACCACTGTGTAACCCCATCGGCCAGCTGCCGCAGACACTGGGCAGCGCCTCTTGGAAAGGTGAAGATCATATGGACGTGTATTTTTTTTCAGTTTTTCTCGACTGGTGTGCCCAGACCTCTGTTTCTCATTTCATTTTCCAAAGTACAGATTACTATGAAAGAGTTTTATCAAACTTACGTAAGAGGAACATATGGCAGTCGGGAAGACTCCATTGGGCAAATGTTTTTATCAAAATAAATCTGCAGTTACTGCATTGTCTCAGTAATTGCTGCTATACATCCCCAAATTCAGCAGCTCAGCCTTTTTTCCCAGCTGGCTGTTACCCCAGAAAGCACTTACGGACTGTGAGCTGTCTTTGCTGTTATCCCTCGACTTGTTCTTTGCAAGCCTCTTCTTCTTCTTGTGCAAGGGCCTCGACTCCAGAATCATCTCCTCCAGCTCAAAGGTGGGGTCACAGTGCAGACGGCCCTTCTGCCGGGACACACGACATGACACCACGCGCATTAGCCACAGCAGAGACTCTCTCGCAGCAAATACACTCAGAAACTACTTCTCCGTCAGAAAGCCTCTGCTGAATGCAGCGGTTCCTCTAGTGATGAGAACCGACCCTGCTCAGGGCCGGGACACAGATCGCTCCTACTCACGTTGGGGACGAAGCCCGGCTCCACCCGCTTCTCGCAGACGTCACTCCAGACCACGCCGGACAAGTACGCCGAGGCCTGAACATCAGCTAGGCAGGAAAAGCGATGCTCAGGGTTCACCGTCAGTAGCTGGGGAAAGAAAAGCATTCCCGTCAGAAGAGAAAGAAAAAGAGCCCAGCATCATCCTGCCTTTTGGATGCACTCAGACGGTTCAGCCACACAGCAACCTTTCTGTCATGGGAAATATGTAACAGACTATAGAAAAAAAACACATTAGAAAAATGTTCTGGAGGTTATGAAACCAGATGGCCAAAAATTCGGCACCGTGAGCACTCGGACCAGCGCGGGTTTGCTTCTCCCATGCCTACCTACAACGCACGACCCTTCACCACAGCACCTGGGTGCTGCCGCCCTGGTGCAGTCCTCCCCATGCCGGGGACAGACCTTGCTCCCCTGTAAAGACGTTGATGCCCCCAGAGGTTCATCGGTTCAGTTTCAATGTCCACATGTCCTATTTTCACACCACTTCTGTGACACCAGGGGATACTACTCCGTTTATCACACACATGGATTACTATGCATAGAGAAAAAAAAAAAGATTGCTTGATCCACTGAGACACCAGTCTGAGGACAGATCTGATTTTTCAAAGAATTCAGCACTGTGCACCATGCTGTACACTCAGCTGACTTGAGTTACAGCTTCCAGGACTGCTAGAGGTATGCCTAACGTACAGATATGTCTGATGTGGAGGTATGTATGTCTAACATGGAGGTACATCTAACGTGGAGGTACGTCTAACATGGATCTGGGTAGGGCTTCCAGAAAATTCTGTGCCTGGTCTCACCCTGTGAAACTCTTCACTGAAGCTCAGTTGATGCCACCTTTGCAGTGCATCCTCAGAGCCCCGTGTGCATCCCTCCTCTCCCAAGCGCGGGATGCTCGTGGTGGGTGACTTGCACCCACCCTCGCCCCTCTCTAGGAGCTGGCCCCCCTGTCTGCCTGTGCCACTGCCACAGGCGCTGGAGCCGCACCCCACCTTTGGACCAGTTCTTGCCATTCTTCCAGAGCACTTAGAATTTGAGTCCTGACCTCCAAGCTCGCCCCAGCTCGGTTTTGGGCATCCGCAAACTGAGCGCGTACAGTCTCCCGACTGATGGACACCTACGGTAGGACCTCTACAAAATTCCCATCTAGGACTGTTTCCTTCAAAAAAAGGCAGCATAATTCTAGGCACACTAATTATAGGTGTCTACAGCCTTTTTGCAGGAAATAAAGTCAGCACTGAGTATTTTTCCAATGCCAAAGGTAACTATGCAAGAAGCAGGTAATGGTGACTGTACTTACAGCCTGCCAAGCATCCAAGCATGGGATGCTTGTGAAGGGCACAGGGTAAAAGACCGCCTTGACCAGCAACTGCCACCTGGAGAACTTTTCAGGCACTTTTTCACGGCATAAAATCATCTTCATCTTTAAAGTGAAAAGGGAGGAATTCCCCATTCCTGAGTAAGGCTGCTGCGAGGGCACCAGCCCAGCGGGAAGGAGATGCGGGGCATCGATGCTGGGAGCGGGGAGCGGGAGCTGGCCCCGGCAGGTGGGTGGGTGGGCAGCGCAGCACCCGACATCACCCCTGGGCATCAGCAGAGCCCCCCGGACTGCCCCAGCGGGCAGGACTACAGAAACCCCAGCGCTTTGGGGGGACATAGGGGGTCCTTCCAGGCTGAGGTGGCTGCTGACATTTCCCTGGTGAGACATGTAATTCCCGCCCGGTCTCTAGAAGCCCGACTGCCGGCAGCCCAGCAGATGGCAATGTGAACTTGCTGAATGCTCCGCTGCAGTCATAACTAACAACGCTGCTTCTCATTAAAACAAAATCTAATTATGTAAATTGTCCACCCAACATTAACTTACATCGGAGTCACTTATTTGCTGTCAGCACCGTGTATATCTTTTTCATAGCACACTCATCAGCTACTTTTCTGAGTTCTCAAGCAAGCAGAACCTAAAACTACAGCCTCCACACCAAATCAACAACTTTCTCGTGTAGCAGTACAAAGAAAGCAGCAGACCATCCCACAGATATGGAAACCCCCCCCCAGACAGTTCTCACAATCAAACACACCAAATCAGACCCTTCAGTCTGGCAGAACTGTCCAGAGAGAGCAGCTAACGCAGCAGGGGCAGCACACGCTTTTCCATCTCACACAGCCGTCTCAGCCACAATCGCTGCCTTTTTAGGTTACGACAATCATGCAGGGGGATG
Organism: Aptenodytes patagonicus; assembly: GCF_965638725.1. Classification (NCBI taxonomy): domain Eukaryota; kingdom Metazoa; phylum Chordata; class Aves; order Sphenisciformes; family Spheniscidae; genus Aptenodytes; species Aptenodytes patagonicus. The sequence goes on from NC_134953.1 coordinate 32,996,659, forward strand.
CTGGAAGGGCACAGTTCTAGCCCAGGTAGGATTTGATTGTCCCACCAAAACCAGCCTTTTTCTTCCCTTGCTATCAAAAATAATGCATCTTATTACAGGGATAATAAACAAACAAAACACAAGATTAATCTGTGCTTAAGCCTGAACAAAGTCATAAAAGTTAGTCTTATTTCAATTTTACATTATTTCTTAATATGCTAAAAATTTTCCAGCTAGTCTCACACGCACTGAGGCTAAGGTACAATGTAAACCATGCCAGCAGGACTATTTACCTTTCTTAATAGAGCAACCATTTCTTTTGACCATGCAGACGAGTACTGAACGCTTACAGTACTGAACAGCTGAATTAAAGACTCCACGGGGTTGTTGGAGTGGATGTCATACGGTCTCTGGGGGAAAAAAGCAGAAAGATGAGAAGAAATTCCCTCTCCTCTCTGCAGTCAAGCAGAAAGCACGTTCTTAGGCCTCGGACCGTCCGGGAGCCCTACCCAGCCCCGCAGCAGTTCGTAAGCCATGATTCCCAGCGACCACCAATCAACCTCGAAAGAGTAGCCCGTCCCGCCGTTCAGGAAGGAATGGAAAATCTCCGGGGCTGAACAGAAAGGGCAAAATGCAACAGGTTATTCGCTGACTTCAGTTTGTTTCTATTTCAGTATTTCATGTAAGTCAGTATGTAAACCTTATGGTTATTTTTACGCACTACTGCCTGAGGGGAGGCTTTGCAAGCCAGTGTGAGCAGTAGCAGCAGCAGCAGCAGCAGCAGCAGCAGCAGCAGCAGCAGGCCTGCCCTCGCTGGGCAGCTGGGTTATCCGGTGCACACGAGGAGAGCCCTCCCAACCGAGCAAGTGAGAGATGGCAGAAACCCAGCACCTGCCGGGACACACCAAGTCCCAGCCTGGGGCCAGCGGGGAGGGCAGGGCGGGATGGGGAGGGTGTGCTGACAGCGATTCATTCACTCTGGGAATCTCACTTTTCAAATGATCAGGCTCCACTGAATGACCTGGGCGCATGCATTAATGTGCTAAACTAATTCAGTGCCTTTCTCACAGACAGGGACTGTCAGGCGGCATGCGGTGAGCACGCTGAAATGTAAAATACAGACGTAAGGAACAGCTATTATTTCTTACCCATGTATGGCTTTGTTCCAGCTAATGCAGTTGCTCTTTCACCGTCCCTAATTATTGTTGCAATATTAAAATCTGTTAAATGTGCATGACCTTAAATAAAGACATATTTTAAGAAGGAATTAATCGCAGCGCAGAACACTGGCAATGTAGAGTCAGAATACATTCCTTTTCATAAGCTTCTGCCCTCGGACAGTGTAGCATGGGCACAGGCAGGTCAGGGTTAGACCCCACCAAATGGCCATAACAGATTCTGAAGCTTTCCCAGGATCCCAGGCCAGGTGATTAAATGGTAGCTAGCTTTGGGTCTGGATTTTAAATCGCACTTGGAGCGAACTAGTAACCTACACCAGCTCCAGCACTCCGTCAAATTGCTCTAGCCAGAAACTACAGCCAGTGAAGAAGACAACAGGGAAACACTATACTAAGATATTGCCTCGGTTGCATTGATTAAAACACTAGATCCATTTTTGATGAAAGCCATTGAACCATGACTACCCCAAAGTCCCAGAGCTAAAACACTCCACTGCCACTCTGTACCAGACCACAGCAAATTTGGACATCAGTTGAATAAAATCGTAACAATGCTTCCCAAACCCTAAGCCTGTATGAAGAAAACATTAAGATATTTCAAAAAGTGCTGGAACACCTTCTCTCTGTTTCTACTTCCTCTGTCATCACAACTGAAAGTTAAAATTGTGAAAAGGCCATTATTTTCAAGCCAGCCTGGTACAGAGAATACCCACCCACTTCCCCTTCTGGAGGCTACTTTCTGCTCTCTTATCTACAAGGCAGCTATGAAAATGGTGTGTAAATCACAGGCTGCCTTGTCCTATGAAGTCTTCCCTTACATCTCCTTTTTCCCATTTGTGTTTGGGCTTTATACCCTTCGCTGTTTTCTAATGAACTTCCATGCAAGTGCAAGCTTTGGGTTTTATGAGGCTTTATGATAAAACTCAGATGGTTTGGAGCCTGAGAGATTGCGTCTTCATTTTATAAGATCTACTACTGGAATAGAGGTCATTATAGGATCTCCTATGGTATTTCTTCTGTGTAGGCCACTGAGAGAATATTACCAATAGATGCTCTCATTAAAGAGAGTTATTCAGATAGTCATTAAAGTTCCTGAGCTCTCTCTACCTGGCTCAGCCCAGATCCATCCCCCCAGGAAGACATCAAAACTACCCTAAAAGTAGATGTGCAGATCACTCACTCTAAAACTCAACAAAGGCAGTTCTTGTGCTTTGTGCCCTCCCACGATGCCAGGTACCGCATCTCTGGCATGGGTGACCTGTGCACTGGGGCACTAGCGAGAAAGGAGGCAGAGTGTGGGCGAAGCAAGATGGGGGTAACGAGGAGAGGGGCTGCCCTTGGTGGATCTTCCCTGGCATTACAATGCACAGGTAGGTCTGGCCAAACACGGATCAATTAGAAGGAGTGGTGCCTTTTCCACACTTTTCCCAGATAAAAAGATGCAGAGTATTCAAGACTGTAAAGAATCTGTCCCTCGAATGAAGGAGGCAGACAAAGCAAGGCAGAGATATCCTACCTTGCTCATCGAGGAGGATGTTGTCTGGTTTTACATCTCTGGGAAAAGAAGCAAGGTTACAGCAAGATGAAATCTCAGTCAGATCAAGGATGCAACTCAACAACAAAAAACCTGCAACTTTTTTATCTATCAAAAGTTAGAAACAAATAAAACAAAAATACCCTAACATGAGACAAGTCCCTTTATGATGGACTAGAAATGCTTTTCCCGGGCAACTGTGCAAAAAAGTGGGAGCATCTGACTTGTTCGGGCATCATTTCTAAGGAAAATTAATAACACAAGACTGGGCCTATTTCTGTGAGATCTTTTTGAAACCCACCCCAGAAGGTGCTTTCAGCCTCCCAGCGAAGTGTGAGGCTTCCTCTGAGTGACGGGGAGCAGGACCAGCAGCTGGAGGGCACCCAGGACTGGCACTGCTGGTGCGGTTTAATGCCGGCAGTTCCCCGACTTGGAGGTACCGATGGGGTTAAGGGCCTCACTGCAGCAGAGGCAGCATCACCCACCCCAAACCAGCCATGGGCAGCGTGGTGCACGGGCAGCTCCCACTGGCTACCGACTGCGAGGAAGAGACTGTGTGGTTACCTGTGGATAATATGCTGACTTCGTAGGTAGTCGAGAGCCAGCGCCATCTCACAGATGTAAAGTTTGACCATTTCTTCCGTAAACTGAACGTTTTGCTGCAGGTGATAGCGCAGGTCGCCACCGAGAAGCAAGTCCACCACCATGAACATGTCCTCCTCGTCCTGGAAGGAGTACCTGCGGGACCGGCGGTGCGTGAGCGAGCAGGTTGAGTCTCACAGGAGTCACAAAGCCAAGTCAGGCTTTTTCCCTCTCCTAATTACACAGCTCCTGTGAAAACTACAAACAGTCCCACTACGAACATATGCCCGCTTCGGTGTTTACACCTTTCTAATTAAGCAAGCGCAACTCAGGATGCTGTCTTGTTTTTTAACCTATTACTACACTAAGCAACGCTTCCTTTGAAGAGGTAAGTATCCTAATTAACTTCCCCCCACTCGCCCTGCCACCGTCACCTCCTGAGTGCTGCTGTGTAACCCCACCAGCAGGCAGAGCTGCAGGCAGAGTTGCAGGCAGAGTTGCAGGCAGAGCTCAGGGCTTTGCTAGCAGTCGCTCAGAGAAACTTCGCATTTTCAATTGTGAACAATCTGATAAACATATACTTAAAATATCTCTGCCTATCCTGAAAAAGAATTGGAAAACACAAGTGCTAATTTAACCATAAAACCCAGAAAAAGAGATTTAAATTTACTGTAGAGTAAAACGCCTCTCTAAATCTGCAGTGGATCCCACAGGAGACTGACAGCAGTGAGGATACACTACAAAACAACGTTCAATTGTTATATTTGGCGACAGTTTTTCTAAGGAAAGAGCATGTGGGATTGTATAATACTTATGAATCACACGCTTCAGCTCTCATCTTAAATGCAGGCTTATTCTAAAAGTATGAGCTGAAAGGGAAAAATTTGCTAAGAGAGCAAGTTTTCTTAAGAATTTCATTATATGTTGGAAAAAAATATTTGCAATTGCTAAAATGCTGAAAAAATAAATATTAACTTATTTGGCTATTCTGGAGTAATGGATCAACAAAATGAATGTAAAGTATTACCGACTTTCACCACTTTGAGTATAAAAATTTCTGCATTTTTTAAAATCTTCCCACCCACCAGCCTGCTGCGCATCTGACGTGGCCGGAGAGGGAGGGGACGCCCGCGGCCAGTGGGCTGCCCAAGGCTCAGCCTGTCTGGCCATCCGAGGCGTGCAGCTTCCGCGGGAAAAACTGCTGCTTCTGCCCCTCTTCCGCCTCTATGAAATCAGGGAGACATTCACGAGGCACTGATTCTAGCCTTAAAAACACATTTCAATAGTAACATAACCCTTGCAATATCTGAAGGAGATTACTGTGCACCGTGCATTGCAGATGCACTTCCTTGCATTTTTTACATAATATATCATTTTTGCTAACCCATTATTTTTCAAGTAAGCATGGCCTTTATTCTACATTTACTATTTTCTCCTTGTGGTTGTGGTTGCACAAATTCTTAGGCAACCTCAAAAACAGCTGGGTTGGAAATACTGCCTACCTGCCTTGATGACATTCTAAGGCACAGCTGCAGATGCCTGCCTTTACAAAAAGCCATGCTATCATTTGAAAGAATGCATTTCAAACCATGCCAAAGGTGTGCAAGACACTTGGGGAATAAATCCTAGGCAAAATTTTGAGCAACCCAGGTCACATATACAGTAAGAGAAGGGACCACTCTTATTCTCCCTTCTCAGTCTGTCATCCTGCACTCAATGGGATATCATAAATACCTCTCATAAACGTCACTCTTCTTGTGGTCTGGGAATATAAGCCATGAACTCCTTATTTCTATCACCCTGCAACACGTCCTGTATTTGCTCTTGCCCCAGCTCCCTCCTAGCAGTGATCAGAGATGCTTGTTGGCACAGGATCAGTTTGTGGCGTGCTGGTCGACCGTGGGTGAAGACGATGGTTCTTCTGATCCCTGCCCCACGTCAGGCGCTCCTTCACAGGGCAGGGAAAGGAGTTAGAGGATGGACCACCCGGCAGCAGGAACCAGGAGAGGGTCATGGGGCTGACTGCTAAGGACTCATTCCAAACTAACCAACGATCTTAGGATATAATGCACTATTTTCTAAAACTTGTAAATTAATGTTGTGTAAAATTTGATAATGATACATCTGAGCTCTAAAGGAATGTATTTTATTTGGCCAGTGAACGTGTTGCAAAGCACTTTTTGCCCTTAGTCATTCTCCAGCAAAAGGCCGCGCATCTGATAATTTGAAGAGATCTCATAACTTTTTTTCAGCAACAGATCACTAAAAACAGTTACATTTCAACTTGCTCAATGCTAACTTGATTGTGTGTGCACTGGCAAAAACTAGACTCATTACTGGGTAATGTTTTAGTGTCTAATTAAAAAAAAAATCTCCTCAAATCAGGCTGAAATCTAACAAATAGCTTCAGTCTGTAATGCTTTTGAAAAGCATCCTGTCTAGATACAGTAAAAAATGATATGCAGTGTATCTCCTTGGCTTCCCTACCACCATATTAATCCCCCCACCCCACCAGCATCCCTCGGGGTACATCTATGGAGCCGCCTTTGCAGTACCTGCACAGACCCAAACACGGTGAGGACAGCTTTAAACCACCCGCTAAAACCTCTTGAGTTAGGACCTATCATCTCAGTAACACTCTACCGAACACACTGGCTATGGCTGAGAACAGTTCTGTTTATTTAAACCACTAGACAATCTCTGCGAGATTGTGTCTTTTAGAGGGACCAAATACTTACTGTGTGAAACACTATATATTTTGTATAATTTTTCTACTAATAAAAGTCATAAATCGTCATCTCTAAAAATGCTAGTTTCTTTGACTTTTCAAGCTGTTATTTGCTACAAAAATTGGCCCCACACAGTATCCAATTCACTACAGACTGTCACAGTTCTCAGTACCTACACATCTCATGTACCTACATGTACCTACATGAGATGGACTATTTCTTTAACGGCAATCAGCGGGAGCATTGTACTGCCCCAAGACACCTTAGTCTAACTGCACACATCAACACACTATAGTACAAAAATATTTTACGGTTAAATTGGCAGGGGGTCCCTTAGGAGGGACCTGATAGTGGTATTTGCAAGACGGCTGCGAAAAACACCCAACAAACACACAAAGGTTTTTGATGGAAAAAGAGAAGCTAAGCTGTTTTAAAATGTTTGATGTCATAACATTTGGCTATCTTCTGTGTAAAGCAAGCTATGTTTCCCGAACGCATTTCACGTTATCACCGACTTCCATCGTAGGAGCTCACTGGGTTTCTCCCATGGATGTCTGTGACCCTGAGAGGACAGGGAGAACGTGGCTCTGCGAGCACCTGAGGGCAGGTGGCCCCAGAAGGCAAAGGGGAGGAGACGCTCACCAGAGATTCACCAGGAACATGTGCTCGATCTCCTGCAGGATTTCCAGCTCTCTGAACACATTGCGAACCTCATCTCTTTCGATGCACTGCTGTTTGTTCATGTACTTCATGGCATACATCTTCTCGGTGTCTCTCTTCTGCACAATACACACCTAAAGTACCACAGAAGGGGAGGGGAAAAAGAGATTTAGTAAAACGTTCCATGTCCTCATTTGCTGCTTTACCTGGCTGAGACCCACACCGCTCACTACTTCTACCCCACTATCAATATTCCTGATCCCTGGGCTGTCACTTGGGACCTAGGAATATAAGCATCCCTGCTCCAAGGGCAGTGCCCATGCACTCCCGTTTTGGGTGCTGCACCACCCCACCCGGGATGTCTTTAATTGTGCAGCCACACAAGAGCTTCTTCTAGGATGTGACAGCCAGCTCCGGGGAGAGCTTTCCAGCAGGGAATGGTGTCTGGGAGCTCTGGGAGAGAGCTTTGTGCTCACTGCCTCCGAATAGAGACTGGCTTCGGGCAACCGCAGGTCTTCTCTCCCAGCCTTGACTCCATTCTGCTCACATCCGTTGCCTGCCAACCTCCAGCAGATTGGTTTTAATCTATTGTGTACATAGCTGTGCTCTGAAAGGTCAAAATAATCCAATTTGTTTTAGCAGAAAGCGATTAAAATGTAAATTTGTTAAAAACAACAACAAACACCATGCCCCTAGGAACACAGCAGTACTGTCCTTGCAAGACACAGACCCTCCCTGCTCGGGGTTTCACGACCCCAGTGCCCCTCCTGCGCACCCAGCCCAGGCTCCCAGCCTCCAGGAGTACCAAGCCATCGCGAACGGGGACGCATCCTTCCCTGGGCGCGGGCCATGCTGCGGACCAAGCTGCCTGCCGCTGGCTGGGTCCCTCCCGCCTCCCACCACTGCCCGGTCTGCTCCCCGGGTTCGGACAGCCTGTTCTCACGGCTGGGCAAGCAGGAGGCCACAGCAGATCCCACACACGAAACGTCAGCTTCCCACCGGCTGCTCGCAGCCGTCCCCCTCCCGGCATGCAGAGCCAGGCGGCCCAGCAGCCGTCGGTCCCTGGCACCGGCGGGATAAGCCGGCACCTGGACCCGGCACCTGCTCTGCTGACAGGCGTGAAGCCCACTGGGCTGACACAGGTTTCCAACCAATATTGCCTTTGGTGTGCCTCCCTCGGTTCTTCTGAGTAATAACGACACCTTAATTACCAAGGTAACTATACTTAAAAGAGCTAATTAGTTATCAAGGTAACTATTTTTAAATGAACTAATGAAATTTCTACATCTGGTATAATTACATCTGTCTTCTTTTAATTATCAGACATGCCCATGATTACAATGCGCTGGATGTATTTTCTTTTAAAAAGAAATAATTTGGCATTTTGGTCATGCAGCCTTCATCTGGAGTGGCGCAGGGAGGCTGACCCGGGGGTGGCTTCAGGCAGCTCGTTAGAGAGCAGGTCACATTTACACAGCACGGGAGCAAGTAAAGGGAGTTTCTGTGGACAGCAGAAAACATCGCAGACAGATGGGAGCCACCAAACTCTTCCGCACTTCTAAAATACTGCCATTAATAACCATTTGCAAGTGCTAATGGCACACAAAATAATATCATCAAGGACACATTACAGCAAGAAGGTGACAAAATAATAGGTGGTTATCATTAGCCTGATAAAAACATCCCAATTAGTGATGCACACTGAAATTACGGGGACTATTTTGCAGTCATCATTACAATTACGGTAAGGACGGAAAATCATGTATTGAAATAACTCCAGGCTCACCTCAGACCTCATATTAAAGGCTCACTTCTCGGGCAGCTTGACCTGAGCAATTTTCTCCGGGTCAAACTCACACTTTGCCCAGAGGCAGGCATGGCTGGCAGAGCCCGACCGCAGCTGGTGCGGGAGCGGGCTCGGCCAGCACGGCGGGCAGGCAGCCTGGCCCTGCGGCCACTGCAGGGTGCATCTCAGGCCGCTGGGTCACCGGACCCCAGCTCAGTCCCCAACCGAACCGCCGCTGCCGGCTGCCCATCCCTCGCCTGTGGCGGCACCAGCAAGCCCGACGCCTGCACACAGTGCTCACTCCTGAGAGCCGTGCCCTGCGCTGGCTGCTACACCGAGGCAGGAGAGCCCGTGCCCCTGCGCGCCTCTGAGCTATCGGGTGAGAACAGGTGTCCCCAGCCCCGTCTCCTGGTTGGCATGGTCCCCTCCGCCACCTGTGGGCGTGCAAAAGTCCATCGGCTACAGGTGCCAGGGACTGTTCATAATACAAAAACATACGGTAAAATCCCCGCTTTGTGCAAACGTAATAATAATAATGAACTACCTAGCGCAATGCAAAGCACCAGCAGGATCCAATCCCTGCCTAAAGCAGACTAAACTGGTTGTACATTTAATAAACCAGGCAAAAACAACTTTGTATTTTATAAACTCTTCGAGCAGAAAAGACCTAACAATATCCCTTTAAAACATGGTCATTGCTATACAACTTCTCTAACAACAAACCTTTGAAAAACAGCCATCCAGGCACTGAGCAACATTCTTTCCTGATGTCAGTTTATTTCACATTATGGCTAGAAGCTCATTAATTTCTAAATTTTTTTTTTTTTTTTTTGGATTGTGACTTGCAATATCTTAACAGGTATTGCATTTTACATTTATGTCATTTGCTTCTCACTTCTCTGCAGGGAAACCTAGTATAATAAATGAGAAAATGATGAAAACTTCTTGTACTCTGTAATCATAATAAATAGTTTTCTGAAATGGAACAGCATCACCTACATACAAAATAATGCCAGTTTCAGGTGTTCTGGAAATTTTTGTTCTCTGTTTTCTGGAAAAAATCACCAGCGTGGGCTTCAATGGAAATGCCCTTCTTCCAGCCAAGCCTCCCAAAACGCCAGGGTGGCAGGGGCAGCCACGTGGGACGAGCTGGAGGTGGCTGACCTGCACCCGTGGGCAGCGCGAGGTGGCCTGGGGTGAGTGCCCATGGGTGGTGCACGCTTCTCACTGCGGTGCTGACCAACGGCACGGCTCCCGGGGCAGCGCACCCCACTGCCAATGGATGGCCGAGGCGAGAGGGCACTTCTCCTGTGCGCCAGGTATGCTCTGTTTGTACCGCTATAATTACCACAGCCATTAATAGTTAATGATCATGTTAATACAGCTCTTGACAGGGATCTAGCGTGAGTCGAACCAACATCAGGACCAGTGTTCGGTGCTGCCCCGGCCAGGCCCAGCTGCTTAGGTTCGCTGCCATAGGCAGGAATCCTTCGTAAAATGCGCCTTGTTACAGAAATGTGCGCCCCCCAGCCCTGAAACGTCAGTGCCCCAAACACGTATCTTTTCTTTTTTGTGCTTCTCCATTCATGCATCTGTTCCTGGGGAAGGAATAAACATCTACTTGGTAACAAGTCAGAGTGGTTTTTTAAATTAATCTCAATCCATTTTCAAGCAGATCTACAATGTGAAGCAATGCAAGAAAGCAGAAAGAAGAGACTACTTTGTCCTCATTCTGCATAATGCAGTCCCTCGCCGCACAAAGGAAATTTTCAGTGGTTAAATACAGCCATTAGAAAAAATTGTATGTAATGCTGCCAGATTTGCGAAGCAGAAGGCAGGCATCAGCTGGTAGTATATTGCTCAAGACATGGCACATAAAAGATTTAATAGAGCCCCACATACCCTGAACATTCAGCTGCTGCCAAATGGTTTGTATACAGCTGCCTTTGCTTTTATTGCATTAAAGGCATAAAGGGTTTGGAGCTTGCATGTGCAATCCAGGACATGAGATGTGCATTTAACATCTCCCAGTTCAATCTCACTTTATGCGACCCCAGACAATGACAACGCCTGTATTGTCACCATAGCTGGCAGCTTCTTCTCATCTGAATCTGGGACAATCTCGGTCTTCAGTCAACAGCCCCAGCTATCTCATGAATTTAGAGGGGACTAATAAGGACCATTGACCTAGGTGATATTAAAAAAGTAACGGGCAGGGAAAACTGACTTTTGGCTTTGAAATACTGACCTTTCTTTAAGGTAAGAGTTATCATTAAAAAACACAGCACACGAACAGAAGTGTTCAGAGCTGCCTCTCCGCTTTGTGCACAAAGTTTGTTTTTATCAGCAAAAGCAGTCAAGGAGTTAGCCTGACTTCGTTTGACTTTCATGAGCACCCAGGAGATTCTCGCCGCTGCCTCTCCCAAGGGCAGATGCGCAGTGCTGCTCCCTGCCAGCCCTGCTGTCACGCAGCACTGCCCAGATAATGTCCCCAATCTCGTTCGCTGCAAAGCTGTCCCTGCAGCTTCCCAGTGCCAAAACATCTCACCCTCTGTTGAGCGGACAGTAAGTCCATCCATTTAAACTGTCCCGATAATTAATGAGAGGGAGTGAGGTGCAAGAACAACTGAAAAGTCAAGGGATGGGAAGCCAAGAGGAATCCCTGTGGCAGGAGCCGGGCATCCCGCAGGGCATTGGGCAGCAGGGCTGCATCCTTCCGCCATGGCAGCGCCGGGCACCTGGAAGACTGCTCTGTGCCGTGCCGTGCTGTGCCATGCCGTGCTGTGCTGAGCTGTGGCAATGCTCCCACAGGGCAAACAGACACCGCACGGAACAGAGCACCCAAAGCTCACCTGATTTTCCCATAGCGTCTGAAAATCAAAGGGGGGGGACAAAGCGACCAGCTTTAATTTGAGAAGAATGAATGAGCAGCAGCCTCTGGAGCGGGAACAGCTGGCATGGCTATGAACCCGCTGTCCTGGAGTCAGCTTGGTGGTGGCTGTTTTCACCAGCTTCCAACTGATCCAGGGAAAACATTAAGAAATTCAAATTTCAGACCACAATTTAATGTTTAGAAACCAAAACAAACAAAAAAATTAATACTAGGACTAAATAAGTGGAACGTATCTGAAGGACTTAACAGTTTTGACCGGTTCGTCTTCTACTACCACCCACACCAGGACTGTAATTTGCAGGGATGAACCTTGATCTTTCAGTAGGAAGCATACGCACCATTTACACCCTCACAGAAACCTGACCTTAGGATAAAGCCTCAGGATAAACCTTATTCTGTAGGATCAAAGCACTCTCCATCACACCATGGATTAAGCACCAAAAGCAGAAACATAGTCCATAACCTGCCAGTAATTATTTGGCTTCTTATTCCCCTGCATCACTCATTGAGCTGTTGCTTACAAGATTTATTTCTATTTTCCACCCAACCAGGGTGTAAGTTGGCATGGAATAGAGAGCTGGGATTTGGGTCCAGGAAACTCAGACATTCTGTCCTTTTTGGAAGTTTTTTTTGTTCTTGTTAATTTAGAATACTTTCCCCCAAATTTTTGCTGCTCTGTACATTTTTCATTCCAACTTGCTCTCTCTTAGGCAGGTTTTGCCTTTTCTCCTTTAGAAATCCAGTAACTTTTTTCCTGCTGATTCTGAAGGAATCCAAAGGGCTGAAATCCCCACTCAGATGAAAGGTCATCTAATCATTTAATAGCATGTCCTGACTTATCTCAAACTAATTATAAAGGGGCAGCACAATTTGTCTGGGCTCAAACAAAAGCAAGTAGTTTGCATTCTGGGCAGGATCTGTGGAGCTGATAAATACTTGAGATTGCTTGATCTTGGCTGCACAAAGATTATTTTTTCCTTCTGCAAATGCAGATGTCATCTTAAAATAAGGCACCCATGACCCTGTCCTCTGCAGGATGTTACCGTCACACTGGATGCAAATACCTACAGCTGGGTTCACGAGATCTTCCTTTTGCTTCTGAACTGCGAACAGTAGGTTTTCTTCTTGAATCTCTCCGTGACTTCTGCCTTTGAAAGACGAGACAAATGCGCTGTAATCCTTACATACATAGACACTTCATTGATTTTGGCTGAGAGCCATCAGGAAGTTTCAGTGTACAAAGCTGGATTTCACTTATTTTGTTTTTAGAGTAGAGTCAAGGCTTAGCATTAGCGAGCACTACGCACCAACATCAAACACCTTAATCCTACATGATAGTGAACCACAGCCAAACACTGCTCTAGCTTATAAAAATGCTTATTTGGGGTGGTTGCACTTTGCCCACATATATTGATTTTTCCTCCAGCTTCTGCTGACTTCCCTTGGGTATTTATGTCTGGACTCCCAATGTGGAAAACCTACAAAACTCCAGTTAGATATTGAAATGGTTAAAAAAGTCTCCCTATTTCCCATTCTCCAGAGACGAAAAGTAGTGCAGTTGTAAGTGGTCATTCTGGAAATGGCTGTGACTCTGGGATGATGCACTGATCCCTCCGGCAGAGCTTATTTGAACCCAGCAGCACTCTCCAACCATTAATCACCCAGAGCAGCAGTTTTCAGCTCTCAAAAATAAGCCAACCCCGATGAAGTCATGAGGAATTATCATGAGCAAAAGCACAACCAGAATCTGGCCCTAAGCTTTTACCCAGCAAAGGAAATATCAGTCACCTCCGACACCACCTAGATGCTGGTGGCCTAGGACCAGGCACTGCCTCCGTCTGAGAACAGCAGTGCAGAAGACATGAAATATTGGGCAAAACCCGGTCCAGCCTTCAGTGTTTCTGCTGCACAAGCTCAATGAGACCTAGCAGTCGCCAGGCCTGCCGGGGCTACCAGCATGATGTCCCAGCACTGGGTCCCACCAAGACACAGGCTGGAGCAGGGGAGGACCTGGCTGGACCACCAACGGGGTGATTCTCCCTTCTCGGGCTGCTGGGGCCAAATTCCCCCCCATTTTCCCCAATATCTATATAGCTGCCATTTTACTTTCAAGGTTGAAACTGGAAATGTGAGGCATAAACATAAAATTGTGTGTGGCACCCAAAAGCATCAGTAGGCTCTGGGACTGCCTGGGGAAAACAGTCCCCGGCTACAGGGGAAGGATGTTGAGGAAATGGGAGATTTGCAGCCTCTGTAGCAGGAAGAGCTAAGTTCTTCGTTCTGAAGGACCAGAAGCAGTAAGAAGGCACTTACTATGATGTACAAACAGCCCGAGCCTTTTTGGAGAACTGACTTCAGTTTTGATCACTAAATGTTACAGCAGAAATGGGGAGAAAAGAGAAAGAACTGGTAATTTGTGATAGAGCCATGTAAGCACATGCTTACTGCACCCCTGCTGAGACCACCCCGACCGCTGGGCTCACGGGGAGTGTCTGGGTTAAATATCAGTCACTCCAGTACGGCTGGAAACCACCCGCAGGTGCTCAGTGAGGGCTTGAGACTTCGAAGGCAGACTGCAAAACCAGCAACAGTCAGTTCTTCCTTGCAGAGAAGAGCAAAAAGATTGTGATTACTGGTTTCGTGCAAACTAGAGTGAGTTTGTTGAGCAAATAGAGACAGTAAAGCAGTTAAGAAAGGGTTTATTGTAAACTATGCATTGCTGTTCTGTTGCTGAAAGAATAATTTCCAATATTGATTTTTAACAAGTTCATCTCCTTTAGACAGGCTTTCCTCTAACAGCTCACCTGTTAAACCAAGACAATAAACTGTTCACTTCTCTGAGTGTTTTCATTCTTTAGAAAGTGGCTATGTCTGATCAGCTGGAGGGAAATTACTGCCACACAGCCTTTAAAGAAGAGTCGGAGAGGGCTTGTATTTGGCAATTAACACTGCAATGGGCAGAGCGATGCCCACGTCGGAGGACAGCGGGCACAGCCGCAGTGTCGGCAGCAGTGGGTAGGACAGGGCTGGCAGGCATTGCAGGCTGCACCCCCACTGTCCCTCCCGGTGCTGCCCCAGGGCTTCCAGGGACCAGCGCCTCTGGGACCCCCTCTGCTTTGCTGTTTGAGAGCGCTTCTGTACCAAGAGCTGCAGATAGAATCTTGGCAATTATTTAAAAAAAAATTAAAATAAATTCTCAGCTGCTATCAGGAAAGTAACAAATGGGGATCGTGCTATTCTGAAGAGAAACCGAAGGCATTTGACATAGCCACAGCATCATGGTTGCACAGGACACAGTATCAGTTACCCTGTCATTTAAAAGCAATCTTTGTATCCATTTTGTATTATCATGGCACTGATGATAATTGAAATACAATCTTTGCCTAGTAATTAACATCTGTGTAACACTTGTAATTAAAAAGATAATATTAACTTGTTCTACAATTTTCATAAACATTGAGGATAAAACCAGCTAATCAATTTTTTTTTTTCTAGGCATAGCCAAGATAGCAAAGCTTAAAGCTGCCTCCTAGGTGTATTTGCAGTGATATAATTAAAATATCAGGGATTCATTAAGCACATGAACCATGGTGAGCAGCTGGATGAAGCTCTGCTGGAAGCATCTACCTCCTTTTCACGAGCCCGTCCATAACTTTTGTGTCTGACCGGGAAGGACCCCCGGACCAAGGTCATCCCCTGCGGCACTCCACACAAGCCCAGGCATGGGTGGACACGAAGGGGATGGCGACTCTGCCAGGGCCATGGCTGTGAACCAGCAGCACGGCCCTGCGCTCCCTGGCTCAGGCTGCCCCAGCTGCTCATCTGTTGCTGCCAGGTACCGGCTGCCAGCTGCCAGCGTGGTGAAGGGGGCTCAGCTTGGTCTGCAAATGATGGGCTCCGCCTGGAATCAGGAAGGGTTGATTCCCAAGTCCTCCCTGTCTGGCCAGGGGCATGGTCTCATCAGGGCCACCAGCAACTGGAGGTGGCCTGTGCCAAAAAAGTCTTCTGCCTTCCCTTGGGGACACTCCCTTGGTCAAAAACTCCTTTGATCCCCGTAATTACCGTGCTGGCTCCCAGCTACTGCTTTGTGACAACCCACGGAAAACAGCACCTCCTACAAAGCCACAAAAGCACGTGAGTTATGGGTAGTATCAGGTGTGAACCACTGACAACCTCCACTGAAAATCACCTCAAATTTATCAACTCAGATTTGTCTAATCAAAAGCGTTCTCAAAAAGGCAACAGTCGTGTTGACTCTGACAAAAGCAATGACCTGGCAGCTGGGTTCTGGGCATCTGACAACACTGCCAGGCTCTGCAGACGTTCTCCTCTCCCAACACCCAGAAATAAGAAAACGAGGAAGGACAGACAGACAGACAGATGTGCCCTCTTGTGCTATGGGCAGCACAAAGCTGCGTGCCTTGAACAAAAAGTAAACTGATAATTACCTGATACACAGGATAGTAAAATCAGCTGATCTAAGGGGAAAGGGTTGGGGCTGAAGACCACATGTACCCCCACCCAGGAACAGCTCCCCTACAAGAACAGGCCCAGAAGAGTCACTCAACATCTCAAGGATGCTGGTCCCTCAAAGGTGTTCCCTCTCTGCGGTTGCTGACCCAGAGCTTGGCTCAATGAGCATAACAGGCTGGAAAAGCTGAAGACGGCCAGCACCGCAGGAGCCTGTGCAGCTCTCACCGTCCCATCAGGGCTGGTCCTGTTGGAGGGCCTTCTGGGCAAGATGGAAAATTTCAGACCCGTCCCTAGAAGAGCTCCTCTGATGATGCTGGTGGCCCAGTGGACAGTGGGTCTGGTGCAGTTCAGAGGGACCTCACGGCACCCTGCTGTGAGCCCACAGCTGCGGTGAGAGCCCTGCAGCCCCAGCAGCCAAGACATCCTGGGGAGGCTGCGCCACCGCGGCTGGAGGCAAAGTCCTGTGAGCAGGACTGCAGAGTTACACACAACTTACCCGTGACGCTTACCCCACACTCAGCGGGGACACGTTACTATAATACTGTCTGATCTTGAATAAAAACATACTTTGAAACAATCAAAAACCTTCATTGCTTGATTATGCAGCTTATTTAACCAGAACTTTGTTCTAGGAACAGTTTTGACAGCAGTGTCTCTGGCAGTGTTTTTCCCAACTATTATCTCCAGCACACAAAGACCCATTTAAAAGAATGGGACATCTGCAGCTCTGGTCCCAGCGCCAATCTGCACAGCAATCTTCCGTATTATGCCATGTTGATGAACCAGGCTTGGTGACACAAACAGGCGGGTGGCTGCTGGCCGTGACGACAGTGCTCCTCTGCCTTTCCACATCTCTCCAGCTTTCGGCCATGCCTCTGGACTGGATCAGGCCAAAGGCACTGCTCAGGGCCAGGCCTGCACGGCAGAGCCTCCCTGCATTTGGGTGCTCACCTGTGTGGTTGTGGTCCTCCAAACAACAGACACTTCCAGGTGTAATGCTCACATTGCTGCTCCTACCTGCTTCTACAACCGGCCCAGGTGAGATACCAATGCTCACAGACTGGGGACACATGGCACAAACAGGTACCTACTGCTGCTACTCTGCTGTTCTTTGCAAATACCCCCACATCTTTGGGCTCCCGATGGGCACAGCAGTGGGCACACCAACTCCGTATGGCCGATCTCCAGCCTTCACGGAGGGGTCCATGCTGCACGCATGTGCAGGGCTGCACCCAGGCATGGGCACCTAGCCTCCAGAGACACCTGGTACTGTAGCAGCTTTTCTGCAATTAATGGTTTCAGCCAGTTGGGACCACTTTATAGCTACATCTCTAAGAATAACAACAAGTATTTTAATAACAGAGTCTCCCCTTCAGATGCAAAGGTCAAAACCAGAACCTATCTACTCAGGTATAAAGCAAATTAAAAGGTGTAAAGTTGCAGTGAATGGAAAATGACTGTGATCCTCAGGAGCCATGCTCTAAGCACAAGGTTACCAGCTCAACAAATCTGCTTTCCCATCTTCAAGAGCTGATTTTGTTTTCTATTCCAAACACCTCGCCACGTTTCACTCCTTAAGATATTTTTCATGGAGTCTTACAACTTTACTTTTTCCCTGCTGAAAAGTTGTGCGTTATCACAAGATTGATGAAGGACTGGTTTGTCAGAACACCATAAATCATTAAAATCTCTTTAATTCAGTACTGCTGTTTGCTACAGCCAAGTTGTAACAGTAGCTAATAAAACTTTTATTCATAGCAAGCCTGTTGGTGTTTTCAGGTCATGTCAACACTTCCATTAAAAATCTCTTTCTCAGTTGCTTATGCTAGAGATGAAAACCTCTTCTGACCCAAAATAAAACCTGCTGTTCAAGATCACAACTCAGTGTGCCATACATCGATAACTTCAACTCTGTAGTCTTAAGAATGTGTTCATATTCTCATCTTGTGCAAATCTGCAGACCTCCTTGAAGCTCAACAGACCCGTACGGATTTATATCATCTACAAACATGGCCAGCCCTCCATGTAACGGGAAAGTAAAACACATGTCATAGGTATAGCTGGGAGCGTGCTCAAAACACACACAAAACTAGGCTTGCCCATTTTTTTTTTTCTTTTTTTCCAGAATGAACCTTATTTCTGCCTTGCTGTTGACATAAATGGCACACAACCAGCACGCTGAAACTACGTCAGGAAAAGCTCTCCTTATTGGCACCTGCACACAGCAAACAGGGAGCCGAGTTCTTCTAGTTGGTGTCTATCATGGAATATTTCCCCATTTTCCTGCAAGAATTCATGAGAGGGGGATGCAGAATGTTATCTACATGCTCTGAATCTTATGATTTAAAGCAATTTTACGTGGTTCAGATTAAGCACTTCCTTTTAATGTCACGCTGAGAAAATAACGTCTCGTCAGACATTAAGCAGATGTTTCTATAATCGAGTTCTGGATATGGGTGATTATTTGACTTGCAGCTCCAAAAAACGTGTAGATTTCTATACCTCATGAGAGACATTAATCCAAATAAACAAGGAAAAACTAAAGAAGTGACAGCATATAAATCCAAGAAGCAAAAAAGAAAAAGGAGCATTTTTCTTCACTTCTGTTTGTCCTCGTTCTCCACCCTCTCCCCTCTTGCACGCCAGCTATATAGTTTCATCATTTGATAGAAATTATAGTCAGTCAGATATCTCAAAATCTGATGTCTTTACTAAATTTGAAATCAAAAAACGTAGGCATTTTGGATCATCCTTTGGTCATAGCCTTGAGCACATGTCTTCGATGTGGCATGGCCCGGATTTGCTGACCTTAAGGACATAGAGTAGCAGACCCTCACTGGGGAGGTTTCAAAGTGGACGGGAACTGTGTTTCCCACTGTACGGATGGCTCTGCTGAGAGCGGGAGGAGGACAAACAGGGAGATGTGTTCTGGAACTGTCATGCTTCCTACGGAAAGGCTGTTAGGCATCTAAATTTTTGTGTAGCTTTAATCACATGCTCATATCTCTGCTGGGCTTTTCTGGCTTTATTATTTGAAGAAGAATGATGAAATATCAGACCAACCTGCAGAAATCCCTGAAGACACCATGACCCATCTTCTTTCTGCCTTTTGGATGGATCCAAACCTGGATCCACCATTTACTCCAGCTCAGCAGCACTCCACGGATTTACATGAGGATCTGGACCCCTGTATACAACTACAGTTAACAGGTCTTTTCTGAATAAAATGTGGAAAGTACGACTTCCTATGGTTGACATAGATTTTGAGTTAAGTCTTGTATTTGGAGTCATCTTTCATTACAGCCATGATTACATTCTGTGATGTTTTATATGCTGGTGGAAGAGGCAGACAAAATGATTTTTTTAGTTACATATTTGATAAAACTTGGAAACAGAGAGAAATCTAATTATTTCCAATGAAGAATGGAAGGCTTTATTTAATCTCTGAACGTAAATTAATGTTGAAGCTTTTCCTGATCCCAAGGCAAGAACACTCACTGTGCTATTTTGAAAAACCTCATCACTCATCTTGAAACGGCGCTGCCAGGCAATGGCATTGAGAGTGATGTGGCCTAACGTCTTCGTTTGTGCTGCTGCCGCAACGTGCCTCCCAGGCACCAAAGTTTCCAATCTGCGCCAAAGTAAATAAATATAGGTATAACTTTTCAACTAAGAAAGAAGGGGACACTTGTGTTTCACAGTGCAAAACCCTCAGGAGGAATTTAATGCCACTTGCAGCCAAATGCTTAAGTTTTCATTGGCAGAAGCTTGCTTCATTGTGCTGATGTGTTTACCCCCAAATTGCTACAAAGGGATCTGCCCTGGTAGACATATCCTCTAGTGAAGGTCCTCTGTGGTGAAAAACCTTGTTTTTCAGCACCAGGCCCAAAGTATTGCAAAGTAACCATAAGAGCTATCACACCGCAGATGCTTGTACCTAAGATGCCACCAAATCGTGAAGTGACTCCCAACATGAAGGTAAGCAAAGCTCACTTCAGTTCATTAAAAACAGCTAATATGCCAGAGCTATGAAAACCTCCCAAACTTTAATATCAGCTGTTGGGTCTGCCAACTGGCAGTCAGAAATCAGAATAACTGTAAACAATTGTTACTTGACAGCAAATACGTCTGTGCACATACTGTCCTTGTTGCACATAGCATTAATTCCTCCATCAACTGCAGCACCCCTCTCCAGGTTTAAAGTCAGTAACTTGACTGGATGGAAGTTTGGCTAGATTGTAGTCCCATCTGTTCACATTTGCTTTTCGATACTGCATTAAAATCCCTAGTATCTTTCTCTTGGGAAAAAGGGCAGTTCAAACCTAGACCTTGTAGGACCTGACCAAACATAGCTTTATTTTCCCTTTGCCCTACACGCCCAACACTCAACACAAAGCATTTGAAGGGACACCAACAGAGACCATACTAAGGAACTATCACAGTATACAAACAGCAAAAGTCAGTGAGAAAGTATCATCTTGGAAGGGAGAGGATTAATGATAATTTGTGGTTAAGACCAATTTAGCATGCCTAGCACAACTCTATTAACTGCTGATGATTTTCATTATGAAATGAAATTGTGATTGACCCTTCACAACACAACCCCATTGTGTTGACCCTTTAAAAAAAGCAAGAAAGTGAATGTTACGGCAGCTCCTCAAGGAGATGTCTCCTCCAACTCCAGCATCGACCTCCACACATGCAGGAACTCAATATACAAAATATACCAAGTCCCTTCTCCATGAGGAATCTCTTGCAATTCTTCTAATGATCAATTTCTGTCATGGCTGGCTGGAGAGAGCCTTGTCTCCTGGAAGAGACAGCTGTAGAGGCCAGGGAGATGGAGTTCCCTTCCAGATGGGGGGCACAGGGGCTGTGCACGAGCCTGGACATGGACAAACCCCCCGCTCCTCCTGACTGGTCTCCTTCCTCCATCACTGTGTCCACCCCACCGCCTAAGCCCGAGCAGATGGGTCACCAGCAGATAAGGGGCTGCCTCCACCCTGTTCCCAAGGAGCCACAGCATTGCTTCACAAGTCTTTCTATCAAACCTACCAAACAGTACTCAATTATATTGTATTACCAAAATGAAATATGCTTCAAGCGTTCAACAGCAGAGAAGAGGATCTTCCTACTGCGGCTCTCCTATTAGGCATCTATGGAGCTTTTACACTTCCACTCATTAATGCTGCTGAGTTATTCACCATCCCTCAAGCGATCCATCATCATGCACGTCTCCATGAACATCAGACAGCACTTACTGAGCTGAGTCATCGCTGTGACTTCAGCCTGGCCGCCCAGAGGAGCCAGCAGCTACCCAATCCAGCCCTGCAGGCCCAATGGCAAGCAGATCGATTTCGTAGCAAACTGTGCTCGATGGATTAATGGCACGGGGCATCGGGAAGGGGCAGATCAATACCTGAGCTCATCGCTGCCACCAAGCAGCAGTGCTTGACTATGGCTTAAATTCTGCCTCAATCCTAGAGGCATAGCCCAGAAGAGGAGCTGCTGCCGAGAAAGGTCTCCAATTGGAGTACTCTGCCCAGGAACAACCCTGTGTATCTTATTCTCTTTGATAAGCCAAAAGATAATAGCAGGGGGCTAAAATCTAATTTTCTCATCTTACGCGAGTGTTCTCCTTTAAGTCAGCATTTGAGTGTGTTTCCCTACCGAGGAAAAAAGGTAGAGCAGAGCAGAGCTGAGAGCCTCAGGATGCAGCACGACATATGGACCTCTGCAATGAGCACACGTAGGGCAGTATTTCATAACAAGATGAGTGGCGGCCAAACAAAGCTCCTACATCCTTGCTAAATGGCGCTTGTCAAAACGGCAGCTGTGAAGAATGGGTTGGTTGTTATTTAATCTTCAGTATGGTTTGGTTTAACTGCACCATTTGCTGAATATGAACAGATATATATTTTATACTGCATTGCCCTTTATTTAAAGGAATTTTTAGCACTTACTTTTAAAAAGAATTTTTAGATCAAAAGTAATAATATAGCACAACAATCTTACTGCAACTCTGTGAGTGAAAAACACAAACAGAAGGATTCTTGATGGATTTTGTACATAAATAGTAACTAAACAGGAGGTGAGAGTGAAAAGCAGAGACACAAAAGACTTCTCTTTAATAAATACTGTTACTTTCCTTTCTTTTCTTTCTTTAAAAAAATCTCATGTGTTTACAGTCCAGAGTGTTTTCCTGAGGGAGGTAGAATTCCTGATCATACAGAAAAAATACAGTTTATCGCAACTGTGACAGGTCAATAAGAATAAAAAGAGTATAAAACATTAGAAAAGCATCTTTGCAATTGTCAAAGCGATACTATAGTGAAGGTTTTATTTCAGAGAACAAAACCTCCAGTTTGTATGAAAATGGAAAGCACTAAATTTAGAGTTCATCAATGTTTTCATTCCTAATCTTTTAATTTTATGAGACTATTGAAACAGCTAGTAGTTTTGCTATCCACACTATATAAACAAACATGTCTAGAACTTTTCAGCAGGTGACCCTTGCTAGGTTGTATCTGATGGCCCCTCGCCGCCCTGACAGCACCTGCACCACCACAGAGCAGTCACATCGCACCCTGGGGTTGGCCAACAGTGTTATTAATGGAAAGACAGACGGAGGAAAGCACCACTCAGGGACTCAAATCCACCGAAAATCACAACCTATTACTTATGCTGCTCACAAAAGTTGTTCTTCATTTCGTAGCCATTTTCTCAGAAGCTCTTCGCTCGTGACAGGCTGAGCAGCTTGACCTTTCACTCTGCCTGTTCTTCGCTTCCCTGTTTCCCCAATGCTGAAAGCAGTATTTAACAGAAAGACATAGCAATAGAGACAAAAAAAGAGCAGGTACCTAAATGACAGAACAGAATACAGCTGAGGCATGAGAATTAGTCATTTCTGTCTCTTCCCCCCCAAATCCATCAATCTTGGGCAGAGAATGAAATGAGAAGCGGAGAAGTCCCAGTGCACAACTTCTGATAGTGTGCTTGGACACGTTAGGAAGAAGGTTTTCTGTTTCTGAAGAGCAGCGGGGTCTCTAGGACGCTGGGCAGCACATGCCCTGCTCCACTCTGAAACAAGGTATGTTCACACGCGTGGCCGAGCCCTGCACTCGTGCATGCTGGGTGCTCCGTGCAAGGGACTCAGCCAGCTCATCTGCTGCAACAGAGCGAGGTTTTCTGTGTCTGTACAAACATTTGTACTGCACTTGGCTGAATTAATTAATTGTCAGAGAGCAGCCAGACAAATATCAAGCTTCTGAGAAACCGGAGACAGCAGCAGCTCTCCGCCACTTGCTATTGGCAAAATGTCACCCACTGTGCAACAAATATGCATTCCTGGTTTCCTTAAATGTTTCCTAATAAAGTAGGTATTCTATACAATGTAGGTCAATTTTTCAGGAAGCTTTTTCCAGGCAGTCAGAGAATGAAAATACTCATGAAAATATCCAATATGTTGCACTTTGACAATTCCGGCTATTTTCTAACCACAGCCTCAGATGTCACGGTGTTCACGCACCATCCAGCTGAACAAACAGCAGCACTGTGCCGATGTAAAGGACTCGGTAGCACGCTTGGACATGAGCATAAAAAGGAAAGGTGTATCAGAAACGCTTTTACCTGTAGTTACACCAAATGACTCCAGGATCCCTAGATTTTGTAAGGAAAATGGTCAGACATAATGATTTTAAGCAACACCATAGATAACCATGACTGAGGCTAACCTGGCTAGATTTGTAAGACAAATTGTATAGCTTTTACAATACAATTAGGTAGTGAGACTGTAAGGCTCATTTGCTGCCCAGGGAAAAAGAGTTATAAATAAAGCCTGCCTAGAAAACCACAGACCTTTTGCAAAAGGACATCTAATGTCAGCAACATGTCCTGCCACTTTTGAAGGACAGATACCCATACAGGGGAACCTGGCTCATTACACAGTTTAAGAAATAGCACGTAGTTCAAATCCATAATGTTGGTGCTTCCTCCCTTGGGGGCTAATGACCCACAAAAGGAAGGCAGCACCTAATAACCATCATAAGCTCTGTGTGTTTGTGTAGGTATGTATACATATACATATGCACGTATCTATCTATCCACTATCATTGCTCTCCCAGTAGACCCAGTTCCACAGGTCAGGGTAATACAAATAAAAATCCTGTTTTACTTTTCAGATTCAGTTCCACAACAGTAAAGCAGCATCTCTTGACTGCATTACTACTGAGTTACCACTTGGGACGTGCTCGCCAGCGTGGGGACAGGGACCGAAGGCCAAGGTGCACAGGAACACGGGAAAAGGCACTCAGAGGCTGATGCAGAGGGTCACCAAACTCTGCAGCCATGTAAAATAGAAACGGTACATAAATAGAAATGAAATAGCAATGGTACATAAAACCAACACAGAGGTCTCTGCAGCTCAGGGCAGCCAAATGCTGGGCCATATAGCGGTCGTGGGAGGGAGGAGACATCATCCCAAGCAGAAGCAACAAGAAATGCACTCTCATGGTCTCCCCAGCCTTGTCACATGAAATACTCAACCCTCCACACAACCCTTCTGATCCACCTCTAAAGGTCTATTCCACAACAACAACTTTTTCCACATCCTCTTTTGACTGTCTCCAGAATCCATCACCACGGTTCATCTGGGAAATAAGGCAAACCACTACCTAATCCTTAAAAGACTGGAAAAGAGGCAGTTTCAAAGGAGAAAGGCAGGCAGGAAAATTGGGAGGAATAAAAGCATGTCATGTGCTCATCAATGGTGTCATGGTTTAACCTCAGCCGGCAACTGAGCACCACACAGCCGCTCGCTCACTCCCCCCCTGCCGGTAGGATGGGGGAGAGAATCGGAAGAGTAAAAGTGAGAAAACTCATGGGTTGAGGTAAAGACAGTTTAATAATTGAAATAAAATAATAACAACAACAACAACAATAATAATAATATACAAAGCAAGTGATGCACAATGCAATTGCTCACCACCCGCCGACTGATGCCCAGCCAGTCCCCGAGCAGCGGCCCCCCCGGCCAGCTTTCCCCAGTTTATGTACTGAGCATGACGTCACATGGCATGGAATGTCCCTTTGGCCAGTTTGGGTCAGCTGTCCTGGCTGTGCCCCCTCCCCGCTTCTTGTGCACCCCCAGCCTTCTCAGTCGGTAGAGCATGGGAAGCTGAAAAGTCCTTGACTAGTGTAAGCACCACTTAGCAACAACTAAAACATCGGTGTGTTATCAACATTATTCTCAACCTAAATCCAAAATACAGCACTATACCAGCTACTAGGAAGGAAATTAACTCTATTCCAGCTGAAACTGGGACAAATGGGAAAGTCATGTCCTAGTAAATCTGGCTCATAAGAAGTTTCTGTCCCGTGGCAGGTCTAGCCTAGGTGCTGCAGCTGACTTGAGGTGCACAACACAGGTGGGAAGTCTCTCTGACTGTGTGTGCTGGTTTTGGCTGGGACAGAGTTAATTTTCTTCAGAGTAGCTAGTATGGGGCTATGTTTTGGATTTGTGCTGGAAACAGTGTTGATAACACAGGGATGTTTTCCTTACTGCTGAGCAGTGCTTACACACAGTCAAGGCCTTTTCTGCCTCTCACCCCACCCCACCAGCGAGTAGGCTGGGGGTGCACAAGAAGCTGGGAGGGGACACAGCCAGGACAGCTGACCCCAGCTGACCAAAGGGATATTCCACACCATATGACGTCATGCTCAGCATATAAAGCTGGGGGAAGAAGAAGGAAGGGGGGACGTTCGGAGTGATGGCGTTTGTCTTCCCAAGTAACCGTTATGCGTGATGGAAGCCTGCTTCCCTGGAGATGGCTGAACACCTGCCTGCCGATGGGAAGTAGTGAATGAATTCCTGGTTTTGCTTTGCTTGCGTGCGCGGCTTTTGCTTTACCTATTAAACTGTCTTTATCTCAACCCACGAGTTTTCTCACTTTTACTCTTCCGATTCTCTCCCCCATCCCACTGGTGGGGGGGAGTGAGCAAGTGGCTGTGTGGTGCTTAGTTGCTGGCTGGGGTTAAACCACAACAGTCCTTTTTGGCGCCCAACGTGGGGCTCGAAGGGTTTGAGATAACAACAGATTTGACTGGAATGTGCTAGATCGAATTTATAGCTGTTATTGCTGTTTAGCTATTAATTGGCAGGCTCCTGTCCTTGCCATGGGGCTTGCTTGCCTTACTGTATATTAGAGTCTAGTGCTCATTACTGGCTGCTTTTTGCTTTTGCTGCACTGCTGCACTGTTTATCATCTTACTCCACCGTGCCTGAGAACATTTTGATAACAGCAATGGCCATGCGCCTGGGCTGGCAGATGGCCAGGGCATTGCTGCTGTTTCTGTGTTTCTGTGCTACTGTACTGGACAGGTTGGAACTCCAGTGTGACTCGAGTCAAAGGGACTGTGACCTGTGGATGAGTCCACGTGGGAGCAGGACACCCCGAAGCGTCTGTGGCCGTGGATAAGCCCATGCCAGAGCAGGTACTTCTCGAAGCGTCTGTGGCCGTGGTTACGTCTGTGCCGCAGCAGGTATACCTGTGAAGGGATTGTGGCCTAAGGATAAGTCCACGCTGGAGAAGGTACACCTCGAAACATCTGTGGCTGTGGGTAAGTCCATGCTGCAACAGGTACACCCTGAAGCATCAGTGGCTGTGCATGAGGTCACGCTGGAGCACCTCAAAGCGTGTGACCATGGATAAGCCCACAACAGAGCAGGTACTCCCTTGGAGGGACTGCAGCCATGGGTAAAGCCATGTTGGGGCAGGTCTACTTCTGAAGGGACTGTGGCTGTGGGTAAGGCCACACTGGAGCAGGTATATCTCTGAAGGCATTGTGGCCCATAGAGGAGGCCATGATGGAACAGGTGCACCTCAAAGTGACTGTGGCTGTGGATAAGTCTATGCCACAGCAGGCATGCCCCTGGAGAGACTGTGGCTCATAGATAAGGCTCCACTCGGAGCAGGTACAACCCTAAGGGACTGCAGTCTGTGGATAAGTCCAAGCCGGAGCAGGGGCAAGGGGAGGTCATTGCAATGTTAAACCCTATGGTCTGGTCCAAAGGGACCAGGGGTAGAGATTGTAATGGAAATACCTTAAAATTGTTGTAACCTGGGATTTGAGTTGCATGTTATGAGAATTACTATAGCAGGAATCCCTTGTTGCTAGCCAGGCTAGGAGCAAGGGGAGGAGTTCATTGTGATGTTAAACTCTATAACCTGGCCCAAAGGGACCAAGGGTGGAGATTGTAATGGAAATACCTTTAAATTGTTGTAACCCATGATTTGAGTTGTATGTTATATGAATTACTATAGCAGGAACCACCTGAACCAATGGAAGACAAGCCTTACAAGAAGCAGTGCAAGTGCAGCAGTGACCCGACCTGAGCTGGCTTTGGTGTGCAGTAACTCCATGCAACACACTACCTCTCCTGTCCTGAGTGACCACCATAACAGATGGAGCCCAAAGTCATGGACTAAATGAACTCCATGGACATTTTGTGAATGTTTATGGATATTTTACAGACATTTCACAGGGGTGGTCCATAGACTAAGGGAATGATATCTGTGTATTGTATCAAAGGATGGGAAGGGTGGTGGTGGGTAATGACAATGTATTGGATAGTGTGTGACCTGAGCATGATGTAAATGGTACGGAGTAAGGGGTGGAGAATGTGCTGGTTTTGGCTGGCATAGAGTTAATTTTCTTCAGAGTAGCTAGTATGGGGCTATGTTTTGCATTCGTGCTGAAAAGAGTGTTGATAACACAGGGATGTTTTCCTTACTGCTGAGCAGTGCTTACACACAGTCAAGGCCTTTTCTGCCTCTCACCCCACCCCACCAGCGAGTAGGCTGGGGGTGCACAAGACGTTGGGAGGGGACACAGCCGGGACAGCTGACCCCAACTGACCAAAGGGATATTCCACGCCATATGACGTCATGCTCAGCATATAAAGCTGGGGGAAGAAGAAGGAAGGGGGGGATGTTTGGAGTGATGGCGTTTGTCTTCCCAAGTAACCGTTATGCGTGACGGAGCCCTGCTTTCCTGGAGATGGCTGAACACCTGCCTGCCGATGGGAAGCAGTGAATGAATTCCTGGTTTTGCTTTGCTTGCGTGTGCGGCTTTTGCTTTACCTATTAAACTGTCTTTATCTCAACCCACGCGTTTTCTCACTTTTACTCTCCTGATTCTCTCCCCCATCCCACTGTGGGGGGGAGTGAGCGAGCGGCTGTGTGGTGCTTAGTTGCTGGCTGCGGTTAAACCACAACACTGTGGTGGAATTATATCAAATCTATCATTACA
This sequence comes from Aptenodytes patagonicus, assembly GCF_965638725.1. NCBI lineage: Eukaryota > Metazoa > Chordata > Aves > Sphenisciformes > Spheniscidae > Aptenodytes > Aptenodytes patagonicus. The sequence goes on from NC_134953.1 coordinate 33,024,782, forward strand.
ACAACAGTTTCTATTGTTAATTGCATACCAGCTGAATCAGTTTCTGTTTATATTTCTCATGTTCCATTTTTTCTTCATTGCTAAGACACAGAAAATCTCCATTGCCTGTTACTGGCTTGTGGGCAGCTCCTGTATTCACCATAGAAAAACCAGAAGAATAGAACTGTACCCAGTACAGTTTCTCTGAATTTGTATCTGTACAATTACTATGAGATACAGATTTGTTTTTAAGCAGTGTACAGACACTTAAATAGGAAGTCATGATCTTCAGACTTCTTTGAATGCTGATCCAATCCACAAGAAGAAATACATCATGTGAAGAAAAGGAGAAAGTCTCCTTCTGCAAACATCATTGAATTATGGTGCTGCCTAGAGTAACAAAACGGATACATCCCATAATGCTCTTGGTAAATCCAGACAATATTTACTTTAATAAACTATTATAAAAGTGCTTAGGGAATATCTGCTGTATCATGCCGATATAGTCATAATTTCATAAGAACAGAGGACATTGTTCCTTATCATTTATGACATTAAGTGCTTTGTAATTGGATTGTCCAATCATGAGCATTAATAGAACATCCCAAACTCATAAGCTGCAGCTTCTAAGGACCTGTAGATGATTTTGATGTCCAATGTAGCTTCAATTTTATTGTTGCCAAATCCTGCATCTGATGCTGAAACATCCCATGCTCCTGGTTCAATTAACCAGCTTGTGGGGGTGTGCTGTCTGATGGCTTGTCAGAACAAAAAAAAGATCCAAATGCTGGTCATATTTAAGCCACTGAGAAATTTATAATTAACGTTAGTAAAGCAGGGCACATCTTTTTACTTTAAAAATAGGACACTTTTATGTTGGCCATGTTAGCCCATCAGTCCACGCATTGGCTGCACAGCTGCACAGAGGGCAGGTAAAGACACCACCGCTGCCAAAGACAAGGCACAGCCTCTTGGGTAGCTTACAGCTGAGCACAGCTGAACTGGGGTTTCCCTTAAGAGTAATGCTAGAAGAACATGACCTCCAGAGTTTTCACTCTTCTGTGTCTGCTGCCTTCAATGCGATGGGCAAGCGTGGGTGATCAGATCAGGAATGTCTCAGGACTACTGTAACACAGCTCTGTGCCTCGCATCCACACATCCCAGAAGTTTGAATAAATAAATGGATGGATGCTGTGCTGGAGTGAGAGTGCAGGACTATGAGCATGCACAGGCTGCTGGCAGCGAGATGGCCCACTCATTGCTACGTGCCACGGCAAGCACAGAGGGCTGGGGCCGGAGGAGATCCCCTACACCAGAGTTACCCTCCTCCTTCCCCAGTGCAGCAAAAAATGAAGACATGCAAAGGGAGAAGAGCGACAATAATCAGATTTCCAGATACTAATCCAATTAAGTGCCAAAATATTCTGCTCTTTGTCCTCACAGATGGATGGTAGTTTATGAAATTCAGTAAGGCATTTAGGTTGGGTTTCTTCGTAGCCACGCCACATAACTCAGCTCTGCCCTTTCCTACTCTCACTGTTTTTCTTGTGAGAGTCCATGAAACTCCTGCAGAATCTGGAGATCTCCCATGCTGCAACATCTTCTCCTCCCCTCAAGGACCTTTAGTTCTCTGTCTCCTTACCCCGTAATTAGGTTGGCCCTTCTGAACACAGTGTTTGATTCAGAGACATCTACCACTCAACAGACAGAAGATGTTAATCCATACAAAGGTCTCCTTTATCAAAGACCTAGAAATGAGATTGCATTTGTTGCTTAGGCCGGGGGGTGGGGTGGGGTGGTGGATTTTGTTGTTAGAACTTAATATTGAAAAAAGTCACATGTAAGAGCTAGGAAGAATTTGAGCAGGAAATAGCTAGTTAGCCTTGATATATACACAGTAAAATATGGGAGAAAAAAATTTTGCTGACACAAGCCATGGCAAGCTTTCATTGCATCGATGGGCAGCAGCAGCCTTGTGGTTAACCTTGGGATGTTGCTTCTGCTTCCAGACTAAGAGGAGCCCCTGCAGTGATGCTGAGAATGCACACCCCGCAAAGCCAGCCACCATGTGTCTATTGATCATGTCTGCTATGAGGACCACCTGCTTCTCCATCCAAGTGCTCTGAGCACTAACAGAGGGTTTGTCAGCCTCCAAGGCTTCTCGTGTAGCACCCCTTGCAATGCCTCCTCTGGTATTTACAAGTTGTGCAAATAGTGAAACAGCAGTGATAGCAGGGAATGAAGAACAAAAGCTGTGCTACCTTCAGACCCAGGACACACACCATGGGTTTTGTCTGGCAGAAGGAGACCACAAACAAGAGCTAAAGGTCCAACCAAGTCCAGGCAGAGATAATGTTGTAAAGGAAAATCAGGCAAAGAATTGGCAGAGAGATGTCCTAGATGGTCCAGCCTGTGGTCCTAAATTGTCAGAGAGATAGCTTGGGTTAATAACAACAATAACTAAACATACATCTGCAATAGTCACAAGTAATTGGAAAAACTTGTTTTTCCAAGGGGCAATTTTTCCAAGGGCACATGAGAACATGCTGGACATTCCCATCTATAGGGACTTCACTGCCACTCTCATTTTGGGCAGCTGGAGACAACTGTGGGACTCTGATAGGGGATTTTGTGGAGGAAAGAGAAAATGCCCCTAAGAAAGCTTGGCTTCGTGCCTCCAGCTTACAGGACTGTGCTGTAGTCTCCTGGGAGTTATTTCTTTTGCCTACGTTGTAACGGCTCTGCATCATTTTACTCTTTACAGCAAACAAGAACTTCATAGTCTTTACACAAACATGTCATGTGGAAGATGTATTATGGATTTGCTGTCTAGGCTTCCTCCCACTAACGACCTTTTTGGAAAACTGCAGTAGGAAAGCAGTATGTATGCCTATCACTGGGTGACTTCAGGGCTGAGAAAGGCTGCAGGGCCTGAGGAAGGCTGGGTTGCCTCAGAAGCAGCATCATCTTTGTCTCCTTTACTATTTTCAGGAATTACCTGATCCACAGATCCTTGCTTTGCAGAGCAGAGCAGGTGAAAAGCAGATTCTTCAAATGGCAGTGTGATTACGAGTGCAACGCACCTCCTCTGGCACAAGGCAACTCTAAGTCTATAAAGGCACCGGTCACGGCTGCGAGCAGGCATGTCCCCCAGGCACGTGGTGGCACGGCCACGCAGCCGGCAGAGCCTGCGCGGTGGCTCCAGCCTCCCCTCGCTAGCTGCGCCTGTTTGCACCTCTGCTTCCCCAGCCAGAGCGGTGCTTGGAGCTAGGATGTCACTGCAGGGCCCTCCAGCTGGCTCCGGTATCGGAGATTGTATATAATCCTGCTGCCATGGCAATGAGGGTGGTTTATCTCGCTGTGCTCAAGCAGGTGTGCAAGTTGTGGGTGCGTACACCTGCCCTGCCGCATCATAGGGCTGCTCCAGACACAGGTGCCACCTTCCCACCCCCCTGTGCCTTACAGACTCGATTAGCTACATCCCAATTAAACAGGCTGGTTTGTGCCAGGGAATGGCGTTTGTTGCTGCAGGGAGGCTCTCGCCACATGGATGCGTCGCCCTGGGCTACACACTTTTTTGGAGAGGGATGACGCTGGCTCGGAGCAGGTGTCGGTAGGCAGAGGGGTGCACGTGGCCAGCGGTGCTGAGCCATGTCCACCAGGCCCAGGAAACCCAGCTAGCTATCACCGCACCGCGCCTCAGCAGGACTGCCTGGCTGCCAACTGTTGGACTACAGAGGTCAGGTTTAATGTTGCACTTACAAACACAGACATTCTTTTTCCTTTTCATTTCATGCTAGCTTTTTTAAAAATTAAAAAATCATTTATATAAAATTATGTAAAACTTAAAAACATTTTATATTTCATGTTTCCTTTTTTCTTCATTTTGTACAGTTCAGAGGCTGTAAGGGAAGGAAAAAACACAGGAAAAAACCAAAACCAGCTTGGAAGTGGATACCAGAGGCAGGCACTAGTGACACCCCGGGGCCAACAACATTAAAGAATGAGAGCGAGGGTAGAATGAGGAAACGGGGGACAGGATCATTCAGCACCCTTTGTTCTTCCCTTTTCCATCACTTATCACCGTTACAAATGCTAGTGACAGTTTATCACTCCACCAACACACGATACACAAATAGCACTGGCACACCGGCGCCAGCACATCCCGAGGCGTCACCACTAGCGCTGTGACATTTTGAATCAGCACATTCTATGGGGAAGTCGGGACCGGTGCTCCCCGTGGCAGCAGCCTGCCCCGAGCGCCACGTCCGTGCACAGCCTGCCCCGCTGCCAGTGACGCCAGCCCCAGCAGAGGCGGAAGGGGGACAATGGCGCAGCGTCACACCCAGACCTGCTCCTCCTGGCAGCCCAGGGCTCCCATTTTCCCAAAGAGGAGCTCTGCTGCATTATAATGCAGGCTTATGCCAGGAGGGATCCAGTCTGCTGGACTTGCTTACGGCTTCATGAATTAAACATTTGTGTCTGCTTTCCTAAGAAAATGAGGTTATGGGATTTTTTTTTTTCACACTCACCCCTACCAACTTTTAGGATTCTTGGCCGGTTTCAGCCAGATTTTACAGATGGATGGACATCTCAAAGATATAAAAGTTCCTCTCAGCTTTATGAAAACCAGACAACACAAAAGACAGAGATCCAGAAGGAGGGAAGGGCTCCATCGTTAATTAAACTGCGTTATTAGACACCAGGGAATCCTCATGAATTCATCACACCAAATCAGGCTTCGCCGCTACGCATGAGTTAGCAGAGACAAGCTTTGTTCTGGCAACAAGGCACTAGATCTTCTCAGTGTTGGTGCACTTTGATGGCAAAAGATGACTTGACAAGAGAAAATGACAGAACTTCAGGCGAGGAGTAAAGAGGCTCTGCAAGCATGAGGTGGAGCGTGTCTACAAAGTGTGGGAAAGCAAACCAAATGAAAACATCTTCTGGGTTGTTTTTTAGTGGATAAAGGAGAGAGATTGGCTCACACACAAATTTTATTCTTGGTTGTGTATAAGACCTGCAGTGCATTTCTCTATTCTCAATGTGCAGCTAGCACAACCAGTGTGCTCTGCCTGTCCCCCACAGCCCAGGAAGGGAAGCGTAAGAGGAAGGAGCTGTATGAGCAGGGATGTGTCTTTGTGACTCAACAGAGGGTGTCACATACTGCACCAGAAAAGCCATCCTTACTCCATGAAGAAGCTTCAGCAAAATACACAGGAGACTTCCCCTGACATAAGATGCAATGAATCAGTGGACAGACTAGAGTGAGCTCAGGGTTAGCGCCCGTTTGAGAATAAGCGTCACATTCAAATGCCACAATTTGCAACCGGCATCCCCTTTTCCTCCAAGCCTCCTGACGACTAGGAATCAGCAGGTTTCAGGACTCGGGAGGGACAGAGGCTGCCTGAGCGGCAAACTGAGAAACTGTATGAGTAAAGGGAGAACCTGGCACACAAAGCAAAGCTATCCCGCTCAACAGCCAGCTCCTGGGAGCTGCAGCTCGTGCATGCCCCTCTGCAGCGGACAGTACCCCTCTATGCACACTCGCACAAGGGGACTGCCTGAGACAGGGGATGCAGCAGCCGCGCAGCCCCAGGGGAGGTGATGCCACCCCACCATGGTGCTCTGCTCTGGGGCAAGTCCCCACTCGCTCATGGAAACCTGCAGAGGTGGCCCAGGGGCCATCAGCAGGTTTTTGGGTGGAGGAGGGTGCTTCCACCCTCCGCTCTCTTACGCCGCTTTCCTGTCCACAGCCTCCCAGTTGCTGGCAGGAACATCGATCCCACCTCCCGTCCCACGCCAGCGTGACTCATCCACAGGGAATGACGGGGGCTGAAATAAACCCCAGGCAGTTTCTAATGCAAATGTTAATAAGGCACTGGGTATATAATAGTAACAAAAGTGGGCAGCTTTTACTATAAATCACTGTCTTATGAAGTCTGATCCTTCAGAAACCCCAAACAGGTCCCCAGCGGGGGTGCGCAGTATCATGTCCCAGGCCTCCTTCCCAGCTGAAGTCACTGCTCATTCCATCACTTGAGATCATTCAGCAGCATTTTCTGCTCTGCAATTGTACTGCTGCTGCCCCTACAACCCGAGATCTGGACAGTAAGGTAGTGTTGGACCACACTGTCACTTCAGCTTTTCATTCTTTGCAATTCTCTCCCCCGCGGCTTTTACTGGTGACGCATTTACAGCTTAGCAATATCCAAGAAAGAAAAAAAAATCACTAAATACTACCTAGGAGGTTGTATCAGAGGGAGGATCACCCCCTGTGTGCTCCGTGCTTTCTCACGCACCCACTCATGGTCACTGCCAGATGAGGGATTTGGGCAGATGTGCGCCCCCAGCCAGGGGAGCTGCTCCTGTGACAGATGCCACGGTGAAGCGCATCCTTCACATCACTACTCCTGCAATTGCATATCTCCTGCCTGGAAGACCTGCTATGTCCTGCACCACACCTGTGTAGCTCTGGGGGTCAAGCAGGATGGTGCCTGAATGGTGCTAGTGCAGCAAGCAAGGCCTTTCCCTCCTCCAGGGCTGGGGCCACCCAGTGAAACCTCAGCCAGGCAGGGCTGGGTGGTCGAACACCAGAGGCTCTTGGTGCCCCGGGACTCATGGACACCCATCGTCTGGCTGTCCCCTCTCAGCTAACCACACTGCCCCTTTAAAAAGCAAACAAATTTTCAACTCCAGAGCCTCCTGACAACGTGGCAGGTCCTCCCGATGCCCACCGACCAGGGCCGTCACCAGCATGCGAACGAGTGGCGGGGCCGACGTCCAGCAGGGACACACGTCTTGAGACCCTGCCTGCAGCTCTGACAAACCCTTGGCCTCACGCAAGCTCCAGTACAGCAAAGGAAAAAACAAGGGCAAAAAATATCCATGGTAATTTAGTATCAAAGGATTGTGTTTGTAGCCTTTCTTTTGGGGGAAAAAATCCAACATTTATAAAGCCGGGAAAAAAAGACAAAGGATCAAGCTTGTGTTGATATGAAAGAGGGATTCAGTTGAGAATAGACTTTAAGGGAATTTTACTTATGGTATATCTACTGGGTGGGCATTTATGACCTTTAGAAAATGGATTAAAGCTTTTCTATGCCCAGCTTCAGGCTGCGTGAATTATTAAAGCAACAAAATCATGAATTTACAGTACTTTTGCAAAGCAGACCACGTTGCAAGAGAGCTCTCTTTGGAAGGGTCAGCGAGAAGCCATCCTCAGGGAGCAGGGTCCCCTCAGCAGCCTCCTGAGCAGCGAAGGCCACGCCATGCCCCGGCCCAAGGAGGCAGCCAGCCGGGGAAGGCGGACACCTCTGCCCACAGCCGTCATGCTCCACACCCGCCCCACCGTGCTGAGGACTGCTGTCCCTCACGGATGTCTCTCACCCCGTCCTCTGCGGTGGTTCCTGCCCGATCCCAACCCGCAGCCGCGCACGCCTCCCGTCTCCGCACCGCGGGCACCAGTGGGCCAGGGGGTTGTCTGGGGTCTGTGTTCTCCAGGCCCTCACTGTACAGCCTGCCAAGTATAAAAAACTCTTTACTACCAAATGGGTTCCCCCGAACCTTTGCAGGTCCCAATAAAAATTCATAAATTACTCAAAATAAAGAAAAAAAAGAAAAAGAAGAAAAATTAAAGCAACGCCCCCCAGGCCCCTGCGGGCTGCCTGCACGGGCCCACCCACCCTGAGACGTAGTTGCTCTCTCTGGAAAATTTCATTTCACGTTGCTGCTCATTCTAGCCCCTATCCCCTGGTTTAATCCCCTATTTCCAACAGCAGACAAAGACATAAATCCATGCCGAAGAACTTCAGATATGTTTTTATTTCTTCACAGCAGTAAAGTGAAAATAATGAATTCCCATAACCCTATCCAGTTCTTTATCCTTTGGAAAAGGTGACGGTGGCTGATTCGAGGGAGATTTGAGAGGGAAGCCCAGGTGGGAGGAGGAATACAGGGGCAAACACTCCCTCGGCTGCCTCCCTGTTCGAACAGACAAAGATTTAAGCCACGAGAGGTCAATTTTTAAGAAGGGAGACGTCAGGATACCTGCAATGCAACCAACGCCTTATGAGATTTCCAGGTCTCATCATGTCTCTTGTGAAGCGTAATGAAACTTGCAGCGTGTTTCCCATTAAAACAGGGGGTCACAAATTGCATCACATTCTGGAAATCCTCTCCCGGCTACTGCTCCTTGGGTAACGGCAATGGACCAGCTAAAACCTGAGCAACTGTTGCTGCTCAAGAAAGGAATCTGTGCTACAGGAGAAGCATAACGCTCCTATTAAAATACTGAAAATCAAATAATATTACCTCTAATACGTATGGAAAATATTACACATTTGTGAATTTGAGTAAACATGGAATGGAGCATGACCTTCATTTGATTAACAGTTTCTTAAAGATGATTAAACCCATCTCTAGGAAACAGAAATTGGCAGGTTTTTGCAGATATGCCAGAGCCACAGCTCAGTGGCTCTCCAGTCTCTTCAAAAGCGATTTCTGAGTTCCTTTTACCTTCATTTGGTATGGTTCCTGTACCGAGGACCACAAGTCTGTCCTGAGAGGTGCACAAAATAAGAGTGGAAAGCAAATGCCTTGCCCAAAGCTACCCAGCAGGTTGCTGCCTCCTAGGTCCCATCACTATGAGATCACACGGCGTCACAGATTTCACAGGTCACTCGTTGCACACTGAGGGTCCACACACCATTTTGAGATGGACGGGACACTGGCTCCTAAATGCCTTCCTGAATGTGGGCAGATAAGTGCTTAAATCAACCAAAGCAACTAAATTACTCATAAATTTCAAATAAGAGTTTTCAGGTAGGTAGTTCTATATTTTCTGTAATTAAATGCGAGCTGTAAATGACTTTGTAAATGTAAAAGGCTTTTCTCAGTATCAAAGGAAATTTAGCATATTGACATAATTATCCAGAAAGATGACAGATGAATCATTTCAGCATTTTGTTGAAAGTGTATATACAATTCCGATGCTTGATAGACTGCTACGTGCTAGACTTAACCTTTCTTTAACATAAACAGAAAAGGAAGCAGCTATGAGGAGCAGCTCTCTTCAAAGCCAAAAAGTTCCTTCCCTGGGACAAGAATCTTTTTTCTCCTTTTCATGTTCTGAGCAGAATCAATTTTCCAGCACCAAGTGCTGCTGCTCAACAGAATAAAACCTCTTTTCTCTGGAAAGTTTACATTTGGAAGTATGAGTCTTCTCCTATGAGCTTGAAAAAAATGTTAGCTGCTATTTTTCAGTAAGATTTTGAGCTAGGTTTTGGTCTTTGATGATGAGCAGGAGTCATAAGACCCTGAGAGTTCCCGTTCTCGCCAGGAACATCTGGGGAGACTTTCCTCTGCTATTTGCTTTACCTTCACAGTGCTACCCTAAGGAAGGACCTGAGCTTGTATTTAATCATTCTCCATCATCTGATATAACCTCAGAAATCTGACACAGCTCTGCTGCCAGCTTTCACCTCTTCTTGCTCGAGAGACATGGCTCCAAATAGGGGTGACTACTTAAAACCACCCTCTCCCTGACTTGCCCACTACTCAGCATTACATTTTCATAAGCCCTGATCCCATGCGGACTTACAACAAAGCCAGGCGGGAATTCACATGGGTAGATTGTGCCCCAAGCATGCCAGAACAGTGTAATAGATACCTCAGCATTCATCAGTTAACTGAGACTGCGACGAAACGTCTTCATTAGCAAGCAGTGCTAATGACAGCACTATGACTAATAGTGTCCATTCTCTTGACTCTAAGAAGAGCTGGACTCTACCGCATCAAGACTGCGGTTGGAGTTTGTACTGCTACTGTTTCTCAAGACTGAAGCTACTTAATACATTTTAAGTATTTAAAAAGAGATTTTCAGTAATCGGTAAAAATTTGGACTCTTCTGCCCAAACAGGTCTCAGATCTCCTGAGAAATTTCTGCTTTTGCAAAGTTTCCAAGCATCCGAACAAAGTTTCTGAGCATCAAATGCAGCAGGTCAGGCTGCTCACATGGCCATTGCCCGGTGTGACATGCCTCGTTAGGGCTGTAACGGGCAGAGCGAAAAAGCAAAGGACAGTATGGTTCATCTCCTGGGCCAGATTCAGATTTTCTTACCCTCACAGTATGAGCTTTTGATCAAAGTAAGGTGGGAGAAACCGGCCAAGATGAGCAGAGCAGAAAGAAATGAGAGAAGATATGGCTTTCCTCTGATCGCTCAGCTTGTCTTCAGTTTATTTTAGCAGTGTGTGGAGATACAGAGGCGCTTGCGCCATCCTCTGAACTAGTCTCTGCTATTTCACAAGTTCAATATTGCACATTTTTGCACAATTTCAAAGGCCCAATTCCCTGCCCCGCCCTAACACCCAGTCCTGGCACAAAGCCTCACACCACGCGACCGTCACGTGACAAGATTACAACAACCAAATTCAGCAATTTTCATGAATCATCACCAGGGTTATCACTCTTACAGCTCCTGTCCATCAGGTGCAGACACCTCAGCTAAACAGAGGGGCACAAATACTGTTGGGGCACAGTAAAATGCAGGTGACAAAATAACTACATAACAGTACCAATGCAATGAATTCCCGTGCATGTGCAAGGACATACACACATGCACGCACACATACACACCTTACTTTGTGCCTGCAGTGCAAACAAATGGTGTAAAATGCCACGACAGAAGCAGCAAAAAGTTATCTACACAGGGACTGAGTGAGAGTCAGTGAAAAAGGGAATGAAAAAGGAATAAAACTAGGAAATCAACCAGTAACTGATTTCCAGAGCTATCCAGCTTTTTGATCATCACCTCCCACCTTCTCCCACATGCTTGGCAAAAAAAAACTTGTTAAAAATAAACAACAAAAACTCTTCAGCATAACTCATTTCTGAGTGGGAAAACAGCCCAGAGCTTCAGAGAACCCTCTTGAGCACATCGTGCCAGCTCAGTCAATCACCCAGAACAACTTCCAACACCTTCATGACTTACTGTCCCCTCTCACAACCTGTAAACTCTCTCAGGAAACAGAAAACGTAATGAATATTTGCCACGAAATGGTCACAATTGTGGTGGGAGTTTAAAATACACCTGTTTCACCAAGATGCCAAGAATTAAAGCAATGCCAAATGGCAACAAGGTATTTTCCTGAACACATTTTTCCTGTGTTTACTTAGCAGCCATCATCTGACAATAAAAATAGCCTATTTCAGCACCGTTACTGTTTCAATAAACCATAACTACGTGACAACAGGCACCTGATAAAACATAATATGCAAACTCAAGACCAAGCCTTCAAGCCTACCTTGCCAAAGCTTCCCTTCCCAATCGCCCGGAGGATCTGGAAGTGGTCGAAGTTCACTACAAGGTAAAGAAAAAAGAATTTAAATTTTTAAATGCTTTACTGCAAAGATCTTACATTTAAAAAGAAGACAAGGAGACAACTAAAGAGCATTGGTCAAGCTTTTATTAAAAGTCACCACCTCCCAGGGAAGATGCAGGGCAGCAGTTGTTTTTCTTTCAACAGTCTCTTTTTGCCTGCTTTAAGTAACTAGCAAACAGGTTGAATTAGGTTACTAAATAAGTGGTTTAGCACCAGCTAAAATACAGCTTTGACCTGTGTCAATACAAGAGTGGTCTCAGAGAGATGCCGTAAGCGCGTGAGCAAACTCAGAGCGCGGCAGAGCAGAGAATGCCGGTGAGCCGCATGCCCCACACCACGGGCGGCCGCTGCTCTCCACACGCCTGGCTCCATATTGCTTGTGCACATTCAACAGCCAGTTGGTCTGGTATTTGTGCTTTCCAAAGGACGACATTTAGAGGACAGCGACTGACTTCCACTCTCTTCATGTGCAAACCCATCTGTACCAGATCTGTTATTTTTTCCAGAGCCAGTGAGGAGTAATGACAAGAAAGGACAGTACAGCTATAACACTTCAGCTACTGCTTTGATCAGCAGCCACTGCAAACAAAATTATTTTTTCTAAACTATTGCTGTGATCTAATCTAATATCAGTCTTAAAGAAATAAAAAAGACAGGTCTGTTTATACTAATAATGAGATAATCCCCATTGCCACATAGTTGGAGTGCCTCACAGACAAACAAATAAATACTGTCACAAAAGCCAATGTAAAGGACACAGCATTACTCCCATTTCACAAATTGCCTCTTTATACCTCAGTTCCTTAATGTCCTCACAGCTCAGTAAGCTGCAGGGCTGCAAACGAAGCCCATGGTGCGCACACACCCTGCACATAAGTGCTGGCTGCCACACAAGCACATGCTTTAACTTTTGGTCAGCCCTGAAGTGGTCTGGCCATTGGACTAGGTGACCATTGTAGGTCCCTTCCAGCTGAACTATTCTGTTCTATTCTAAGCCCAGTGTGCTCTCGAAGCAGCTGGACGTGTTTAGGAGGAGCTCACCAGTGGACTGAGCTGCACCCTGCTCAGCTCCACACGTCAGCCCTTGACATTTCTACCATGAGACCCTGATTGTGCAAAGGGACCCTCAACATTTCCTCCCTAGAAAGCTCTGAAGGCCGGACAAAAAGAAATGCTTGGCATGGGCTTGGGGATTTGCAGCGTGAATGATGCATGAGGTGGTCAACAGAGTGCACTGAACCTGTGTTTGACTGACAGTGGAGACCAAAATCACACAGGAAGAGTGGGAGCAAAGAATTCACTATAAATACTCCGAGTCCCACTCCCAGATCTTAAATAAATGCACATCTGTCATCTCTGAGGATGAATCAAAAGCCCACGCATGCCCGTGGAGTTCCTATTACCCTTTTGTGCTAGGCTTATATCCAAAATATTGTTATTGTCACTTTTGTGGGACATTTTCTGCAGGAGAACTTGGAAAACTTTGCCAAATGAAATTGAAAACAGAGTCTGGGCCAGCTTCTACTATGTATCTCCCCCCCACTCCATAAGCAACACTGAAGGGCAGATGCACCGTCTCCTCCCTTGGGATACTCCAGGAGATTCCATGAAAGACCACATGGGGAAACCAGTGACGCCCCATCCTTCTGACGGCCTCCCACGCCTCCGGAGGAAAGGCTCAGCTACACGGGTGGTGTGTCATCTCCTTATCACTCCCCTTCTCCGTGGGTGAACAACTTTCTTTTAGCAGGACTTGATGGGTCTTGGACTGAGAAGCCATGAGACACTGGAAGGACACGGGTAACGCCTGGAGCCAGTGACCAGCTCATCCGAGACGCTGCAGGAGCTGCAAACTGGTCACCTGCTCCCTCCCGTCTGACAAAACCCAGCCCTGGAAGGAGCAACCTGCAGCCACAGGCAGCATTTTAGTGAGGTTTTTCCTACCACCCCTATCAGAAACTGTAGTGAGTAATGTGTAACTGCAGCTACATCTTGTTCATAAATATTCTTTCTGAAATCCAAAACGTTAACACACACAATGCTGAAGCATTTGGGGCAATGGATCCAATTTTTTTCACATGCAAGCACATCCATTAATTGAATTTTGGTCACTAGGAAATACTCAAAGAGGAAACCCAGCTACAGAGAGCACCTTTAAAGCACAGCATTTTCTTGGCAATTAAACCATGTGCAAGTGCTCATGATCTTGATCACTCCAGGAGGACAGTTTTTGACAATTCTTTATTACAATGTTTGGAATGTTGTGTAAAAAATCATTGCCGCTGAGAAAACAAAACCAAAAGTGTCATTTCCATGTATCCATGACTACAGCTGATCTAGAAAGCATACTCTAGTCAGCAGTCAAGAAACAAATCTAGATATGAATATTCACCAGGCCCTTGAACCTATCAGCAAAGATGTCACTTTTAATAAATTAAATACACAGTTCTGCTGATTTGAAGTTCAGATGATGTTAGATGAACAGGCACTGACTGTTTTTTCAGTTTCATTATTTTCTTCAGGAATTAGTAAGCAATCCTGTTAAAGAAAAAGCAAATCTCAACATTTGAGGAAGAAAATCATAGTAGCAGCATGTTGCTTTTTGTGCGCAATACACTCGATTTTTACAAATGATAACATATCACTACAGAATATGTGATTATCCCTAAAATAGAAGTCCTGAATCTGCCTGGAACAATTACGTATGCTCCAGAGACTCTACTTTCTGTGAGCTGACAAGAGAAAGCTGTCTTTCACCAGCAACTAGAAGAGCTGATTATTTGGGGGTGACTGGTACGACCCTGAGTCATAGATGCCAGTGGAGGATTTCATGACATACGCTCCCAGACAGCAGGAGATGACAGCTGTTGCCTATTAACAGGACCATACTCACCCACTACTTTGACTTAAGCGTGGCACAGTTTTGACAGTCACAATCTGTAAGTACAGAAATGGTTTTGGTTTGAGGTTGAACTGGAGGAACCCATGAGAGGGGAAGAGGGACCTGAAAACCTGGGATGCTTTAGGAAGCATTTCTTTACCAAGAGGGTGTTCAAACACTGGAACAGGCTTCCTAGGGAGGTGGTTGATGCCCCAAGCCTGTCAGTGTTTAAGAGGCATTCGGACAATGCCCTTAATGACATGCTTTAACTTCTGGTCAGCCCTGAATTGCTCAGGCAGTTGGACTAGATGATTGTTGTAGGTCCCTTCCCACTGAAGTAGTCTATTGTATTGTATTGTATTCTATTCTATTCTATTCTATTCTACTCTATAATGATCTGCAATGTACAAATGCAAGGGAGTGTGGCACTGCGGTGCAAGGATGCTGACTTGGTCGCACCACAGTCCAATGCCATCTGTTGCATTGAAATGCCCCAATGGGTATTTTGTTAGCTCCTCATGAAAACACTACGCCAATTATTCCTATTGACTCCTCTAACAGTTCATTATCAATATAGCACCTTCACACATAAGTGGAACTGTTGGACATGAGACGCTGGTATTTGCCGCGAGAGAGACATGCCTCTTCCTGACTCTCAAGTGACAAACCATGAATCACAAATAAAGATAAATACCATGACCTGGATTTGCTTAGTTCAGCGTGGTTTTGTTCTCAGTCTCCAGTAATGCATGAAAAGCAGGATGGCAGGGTTTCACGCGCCTGTTGGACCTCACCAAACCTCACGCAGCCCAGTCCAGCCCACTTCACAAGAGAGTGCCAGGTGCTGCAGTGACATCTCTATAATTAAGATTTCATTGTAGTCACAAAATGTACTGTGTGATAAAGCAGACTGGATGCACAGCTTTTATTTTCCAGTGAAATAAACAGAATAAAGAATATGTTTCTCTGCAAAAATTCTTTATACAGAAGGACAAGTATGCCTCAATGTAAGATGCAAAAAAATGAAGGTTTTTTCTTTACTATGTTAAAATTAGGAATGTTTTCATTATTTTGGCTGTTTATTCTGCATTTATTTACAAGTTATCTAGAAGTATGGCAAGATAAATCTACCATAAAACTTCAGATACACAGTGGACACCCTGTGAGGGTTCAACATCAGGACCTGGTATTAATGTCCAATAGTAGGAAAACAATGGATGCAGTTAGTAAACCCGGTATCCAATATCCTCAAATCTGGGGAAAACAGAAAATTAAAAATCACATTTTAAGGATCAAGTCAACCTTTCACTAATTATCTGCATGTTTTCCAGCTTCATCAACAAAAACAGGGAAGTTTTAACTACAAGAATGATTCTCTACAGTGCTAAAGACCTAAGAAATTATTTTTTGAGTCTTGTAACAGCAAATTTGTAGGGCTCGTATGGCATGATCAACTTTCTCTTTCTATCAATGTATTTCTATATGTCGGCATAATTAATAGTATTTGTCTATCTATTATATTACTGCAATCTAGCTTTGGAAGAAAGCACCACGGTAATTGATGTAGAAACATCAGTATGTGGCCACAGTAACCACAAGCTTGCTGCCACAAAATGCCAAGAGTTTCAGCTCACAGAAGAGGGAGTTACAACTTAGACTTAAAAGTCATCACACACATCGATTCCAGCCAGAAAGGAAAGGCCACGTCTGCAAACCACGAGGCAGTGGATGGACAGAGAGGGCAGCCAGCCAGGCCTTGCCAGGAGGGGGACAGCCTGTGGGGAACATGGGGCACAGGGGCACTGCAATGGGGGAAAATGGTCGTGAAAGTCAGCGGATGATGAAAAGGAACCACAGCAGGATTAAGAGATGTTGGGATTAGGAGCAGCTTTTAGGGTGATGGGGAGGGCCTGAGCAAGGGGATCAGGCAGACCAGGGAAATGTAGGCATGGAAACCCCAGAAAATTTCCAAAGAAGCAGTGAGCCTGCTAAAAACAGTGGGGGGGAGAGAGAGAGAGGCAAGACAACAGGAGGGACAGGGAGGACTCGGTATGAAAAGCTTTCGAATTGGAGGATGAACCTGAGTGAATTGGGAAGATCGGGAAGATCGGGGAGATCAAAACTGAGATTTGTGATTAGAGATGAGGTAAAGCAACATGGGGGAAAAAGCAGAGGTATTTGATGGAGAGAGGGAGCAAAGGTCAATGGGGAATGCTATCAGCAGTCCTCCCCAAGCCTGAAACCCTTTGAACGCAAAGCATCCATTTTTCTCTAACTAACTGGAAGGCTCCATACAGCGCAAGAAACCACTGCTTTCCTTTCTATCACTGGGAAAAGCACAAGCAATATGTTTGGTCTCCAACATCTCGGGCTGATCTGGTTTGCCTATTCATATCCACAGAGAAGATTACATGGGTGAGAAAAATGGAAATACAGTATAATGTGACTGACAGGAAACTCAAGTGAGCATTAACTACCCAGGAATTCAGGGAATGCTGGTAGATAATGAAAGAAATTAAAGGTATAATACAAGCCCAGTACTATAAATGAACCCCTTTAGAAACTAACGATTCAAACATACTATTAGGAAGCAACTCGGAAGTAGTGTAAAAACAGTGAGTTATTATATGATTAAAAATTAATCTCTGCGACTCCGTACAGAATCAAATATACCATGCAAAGCAACTGCAAAGTCATTTTAGGAAGACTGGGTTATTGATATTGAGTACAATCATGTTTGCATTGGCCAGAAACCATTCCTAATTAGCGCAAAAATACTGCTTGCACTGGCCAGGAATCCTTCCAAACAAGTGGAAGCGTATTACATTCATCTGCTTCTCCATCAACGAGCTCAGGAGGCACTAGAGATTGCAGAGAAAAACACAGCACCTTGTCCCTTTTGTTCTGTGTGCTTTACAAATGCTATTTCTGTTAGAAAAAACTATGTTACTTTGTAATAACAACCCAGGGAGGCAAATGGGCTATTCATTAACCACCCAGCTGAGCTCTCCATAGGTGCAGATTAGCGAGCGCTAAATGAGTTCACAGTGGTCTTGGCCAAAAGCACAGGAGACAAGCGTGTGCTTTACATATGCAGGCTGATGGGCAAATAAGGCTGTTTACATACGCTGCACAGCTTTCACAGCAATTAGCCTCCCTTAGCTCCAGGGTGAGACATGCTTTCAGAGGCTGGCTGCAGAAGGGCAGCACGCACGTAATGCTCACCAGAGCCCTCCGATGAAACCAGTAACTGATGCCCTGAGGCCAATGCCGAAGACGGTTTTGCTCCTCCGTGCTCCCACATGTCCAGCTAGTATTTCTAGAAGGGTACTGCCTCTCAGCAAAACTCTCTGGTAAATGGCCTGTTTTATGCAGGTATCGCTTGTTAAACAGCTTCCAAGCAAATTACAGAGTGGTGGTATTGAAAAATACCAAATGTTATATAGGGATTCACCCCACTACCCATGTAAATGCTCCAGGCAGAGCACTGGGGCTCGGCCGGCCTTGGAGCCGTCCCCACACAGGCCGGGTGGGAGTGGGAGGCTCCAGGCTGGCAGCACCTCGCTCCCTTGTCCCTGGGGGTTTGCTGGGCCCCAGCGGGGTCACTCCTTCCCAGCCCCTGAGGCCTTCCCGCAGCACTCCCAAGCGATCCGCTGGGCAGCGTGGGGCCGCCCACGGAGGTAAAGGTCTCATTACACGGCAGCACGGCCTCCAGACCGCCGCAGTGCTGAGGGGAAGCGGCAACAGCCTGCAAACCTTTAGGCACATCTCTACAGCTGGCATCTACAGTATTATTGTCTCCATTGGACACCACTGAAAGTATGCATTTGTCTGTGTGTAAAATACACTATTTTAAGCCTATGTATGGAGATGTTATTCCTAAAGATGATGATTGTTACAGCAAAGCCAAGGCTTTTTCATCAGCCTGTGGCAGACAGAGCACCTCATGGCTCCCAGGCCTGGGAACCTTGGCCACTGACCACCAGCCAGGCTGGGGGCAGGTGCCAACAGCCCAGCGTGGGGTCTCTGGGGGAGGTGGCCATGCGGCTCTGCCAAGGACGAAGCACACGGACTACCCCATCGTCCTCCCATGACCGCTCAGATGAGGAGTAGGCAGGTGCTGTGCTGGCAGGCAGCAGAGACACCCACCAAAAGCAAACCTTCCTGCACCAGGGGCTCTGCCTGCAGAAAAGCTCAAGGAGCTGCTGCCCGGAATACAAGCTGCTATACTCCACCATGGACACAAGTTCATCTGTTCTGAAGAACAGCGACTGCAGGCTTTCTGGGGCAGAACCATCATGTTACATTTGTAAGGGAAAACTTTATATGCAGCTGGAATAAAATCTCCCTGGCAAATAAACAAACTCTTCCAGCACACCGAGTCTAAAGTAGAGCAGAGCTGAAGCCATTTGATCACAGTATCGTCTTATCTGGGCTGAAAGGACTGCTAATTAAAGCCCTACCAGGAACGACAGGAACAGACCGTTTTTATCCCAGTTCCTTGGATGTGTCACTGTTACAAACCCGAGACTTGTTTCCTGGGGCAGACACACATTTCAGAAGCCAACACTGAGGTGCAGGTTTAGACGCAGGAGGACCCTGCAAGGAAAGGCTGATGTGGCAGAGAAAATAAGTCTCTGCCCTCACAGCGGCAATCCCAGTGCCTCTCCCACCTGCCAGGTGAAAAATTCCTCCTTGGGGGGAAGAGTGAGGAAGGACTGGTGCTCTTGGAGGGACCCCTTGCTGCCCGGCCTCGGACCTAGGCCCTCTGCCCAGGCTACACGCACACGGATGAGCAGAGAGCTGAGAGCTCTAGTAGGTATTTGAGCATTGCTGATAGTCTAGATTACCTTTGCTGATTACGTAGTGAAGGAAAGATGAGATTTTTCCCATTTTCATACCTTCTATTATTATTTTTGACCATGGATGGAAAAAAACCAAGGGGAAAAAAGCAACCCTGGGTGGAGGAAGAGTAAAGCTGATAACACAAACTCTTCAGGAATGGCATATAAATTAATTATTAAATATGACATTAAATCCATGAGGCCATGATGATCCGAGCACTGCCCCTCCAGACATGAGCAGCAGGGTGTCCTCTGCCACCTCCCCAGCACTCCCCATCTTCACACCAGCCCGGTCTCCTGGGCCAGCCTGACCCCCAGCTCCACCTCTCCACGTACCAGCAGAGGAGGCTTCATGGGGCACAGCAAAAGGCGCCGAGCTAATTTTCCATGCCAAATAATTTAAGCTTAGCCTAAAGTGCCTGCGATCACACATGCTGGCACTACACAAAGGTAAGCTCATCTATGACATTCCACCCAACTTGCCCAGTCTCTGGGGGTACACGGGATGGAGCAAACAGGAGTTGCAGGGACAGGACCCTACTCAGAGGCATTCCACTGGGGCCCCCCCACCAACACTGCCACATACCGTGGAAATATACAGTCACGCTGGTGGTGAAAGAGGAAAAACGGGAGGAGGACTGGACCGAACGAGGCTGAGCTACGGCTCTGTGTCATTTCTTCCTTTATCGCCTCTGCCAGCTCAGGCACGCCGCTGCCCGGCTGGCTTTACAGGAAAATCACCACTTCTCGCACCACAGCACTAGTAATTATTTTTCTTCATCTCTCCCTGCTCTTTATCCCAGAATAGAACAAGAGGATCAGGAAGGTCATTTGAGCCATTTAATTCTGAGACGGTTCCATCATAATTACAAAGTTTGATTTTTCCAGTGGCATGGGGAAAAAAAGAGGGAACCAAACCTCCCCTCAGTCACCTCCTCGCTTCTCAAGGCCAGCTCCGTTCCCCCCCGCACCGCCCGCTGCCAGCCTTCCTCCTGAGCCCAGGCTAGCTGCCACGCTGGGCTTTCACATGCCAGGAATTGGGGTCATCCACTCAGTTGGCAGAAATAAAGGGCACAGTGCTGCTCAGTTATAGTCTGCATCAGAGCAGGATCATGCCTTGAGAACAATGCACCCAACACTTGCACTAACTAATGGGCTTTATATTTTCAATATAAAATGCTTGCAGAAAAGGCTTCTATAGAAGTATATATACACACACACCATATACATATATGTGTGTGTATATATATATGCCTGAAGGGACTGATAAGGCAGTAGACAGAAAGACTCCTCATTGTTCACGTTTCCCCTTTCTTCTCTTTAACTGAGAATGAAGTGTGATCTCGCCACTGAAGACAGGCAGGGCCACGTCTAGGGGCACAAGCAACCTGCAAAATAAGCTGGTGCTGGAGGAGGAGACGCTGCTCTGAAGGAAACCCAGCTCCCAGCCACTGGGCACTGCAGCAGCACACGCCATGCACAGCGTCGGGGGGTTAGCTACGCCGACCGACCTTGCTGCAGGCAGCCCCAGGCTTCGTCCCTGAGGAGTGCCCACAGACCATGCTCTCCTTCCCCACACCACCGTCCCAGCCCCTGGCCAAGGGCTTCCCCGCATGGTGCACTGGGGAGAGGAGGAGATGGCAGAGGCCAGGTTAAAGCCACCAGAAGGAAAGTGGGGAGCGTGGGGCGGGCCGGCAAGCATGGGAAAGGTGCGAGTGGCCCCAGGGACGGTGGAGGTGTCAGTGGCGCAGGCAGAAAGCTCAGGCAAGGCGTCCTGCTTTTCAGTGTCAGTCCTCTTCTCTAGGAATCCAAAACCAGACAACCAGTTTCTAATGGGCCAAGCAGGTAAACGTTTTACCCATTAAATTACCATTAAAATGTACTACAACGTTCCTTCCTTGAAGGTATGGCATTTTGCGTTAGAAAATAAATCTAATTAAATACCAAATTCAGCTTCCACCTTTTATCAAGCTGACAGATTGGATGTGTACTCTAGCCTTTAGTTGTTTTGTTGCTTTTTTCCCCCACTTCTACAGCTTAGAAAATTTTATTTCAAGTAACTAAAATTGATTTACCAAAAAAAAAAAAGTCTTTACAGCACATGTTTATAGTAGCATAACATTAGCAACAAACATCTGCTAAATGTTACTTAATGTTTTTGCAACATATGTCATAAATGATAAATGCATGACTTCAGGTGCCTTATAAAATATTTAGGTTGTATTGTGTTCAGGGCTACGCCGTGACTGCTAAAAACCCTAAAGTGAACAGAAAGCACCTTAGTGAAGCGAAACCATTTTAGACAAATTTATTCCAACAAAAATTGTAAAGCTGGCTATACCAAAATATTTCATTCATTTCCTCAGCTTAATTTATTTTTTTACAGTGTGTAGGGAGGTGGGAAAGTCTCTCTTCTTCTGGAATGTTTTCAAAACTGACCTTGACAGTACTTTTCTGTACAATAAGACCTCCTTTGCATTTTAATTTTAAAAGTTAAAAAGAATAAATAATTACACAAAATGAAATGTTTGACCCAAAATGAAGTTTTGCTATCTCTGCTGAAAAATGTGGATTTCAGGTAAAATACCCAAATATTTACTCTGAAATGCTGCTGAATCTACAGCCCCCATTCTCTCCACTCCTCGCACAGCTCCACGCATCAACCACACAAGAGGTGAACTCCCCAGCCATGATCACCGCACACCCGCCCCGGCGCGCTGGGCTGCAACCCCTCCGAGTGCCAGAGCACCCAGCTTCAGCAACCACCCTCGCAAAGCAGATTTGCCGTGACTCTCCAGGACACAACCCATCGCAAACCACAGCCACGTCCGCCACACTGCCTGACAGTTTTTCCTTCAATACTTCACACTGGATGACGACTCCTCAGCGCTTCTCCACCCCTGCTTACTAGAAGGCTTATTTGATGCTTGCATTACTGGGTCTATCAGAAAAGTGAGCCGCGCCAGAACCCTCGCAGTGCTGCAGAGGGAACGCTTTGCTTTTCACTACAGCTCAGAGACAGCTTTCTGTTGAAACTGGTTTTGATAGAAAACACTCTCAAAAAGAAAAATCATCTTAAAAAATGTTCCAAGTTTTCTCAAAAACTAGTCTGAACATAAAGTTTGGGGCAACTTTGCCATCTCCATTTCAAACTGAAAGCTGACGATCTATTTTGCTCAGCACAAGAGGAAAGTTTGAGTGTTGTCAGCCTCAGTTCACTTCCATCCATGGGAAAAATGTTTATGTCTTATGAACATACCATATGTTTTGGCTCTGCAGTGGTAAGGTTTGCTGAGCAATGCCAGTTTAAATACAATTAAGGAATTCTCATAGGAGGATGCAGAAACCTTTAGTAATGAGAAATAAAACCCAGCCAGTGAAGAAATACACTGTTTCCAGGAAGGACTTATTACTAGTATAGTAAGCCAGCTTCAATCCTCCAAGTTTTATGAGAAGGCAGCTACTAACTTCAGATGAACCAGAAGTGCACAAGGGACTCTTGTGATGAAGCAGAAAGCACGGCGAAGAAGAAAAGAAGGAAATGTTTAAAAAGTTTGTAAGAAAATTGGGGATGTAGAAGTTCAAGAACCATCTCCAAAATTAAATTAAAAGATATATGAAAGAGATGGATCTTTTAAAAGTCTAAGAAAGTAATTTAATTAGGAATTCCTTTGATGCAGGATTTTTTTTCCCCTTTATGGGGTTGTGTGCCTAGCCTCATGGGATGCCAGTTCATCATTTCATGTCCTTAAACATAACTCCAGATAAATGCTTTTTAGGCAGCCAGCGAGAGAGTTTTTGTTACCGCAGCCCATTCAGAGAAATGCTCCCTTAACTATTTTCTTCTAAAAGTCACCTTAGTACAGCAGCCACACCAGTCACCCATCTTAAATTTCATACCAACATGTCAGGATGTTGCTGCCCGTGCCACCACCTCTCTGCTCTCAGACTGGCCGCCACCAACAGAAAATTAAAACCCAGGGGGCTGGGGCTGCGACCCGGGGCTCCCCACTCCCGGGAGTGCTGCTGGCTGGAGCAGGCACACACCCAGGGTGAGGGCAGCCCCCAAGAGCCTGGCCTCAGCGCTCCATACAGAGCATCACATGCGTGCCAATTTAGCTGAACTTATCTCTTGGGTAGAAGAGAGTCCTCATTAGGATTATTAGAGAAAGGAAACTAAGAATTAAAAATACACTAATCCAAGCTTTGTTATGCAAGGACATCTTTGTATTTTAATATTAGCCATAACACCAGGAACACACAACACGTGGAAATGAAAAATGCCCAAGTCCTTGGCTTTTCCCCTCCCCAAAAGGGACGGGGGTGCTGAGCTGGGCAGAGAAGGGCCAGCTCTCCGTAGGAGGCAGCAGCGGTGCAGCAGGGTTGGCCACACTCTGCAGAACCTGTCATCTGCTGCAGACGTTGAAACGGCACTGTGGCTTGCTACTTCAGTACAACCTTCCTCATCAGACCTGCCACCTCATAAAAAATGGATATTGCAGCATTCCTCAGCCTCCACACTTGTGAAGAAAACCTGCACTGCACCCTCAAGCTGTATCTGAACTGTGAAATATTTAAGCCCATCCAGCGATGCTTGATGAATTCTGAAAACATGGGAATGCCAGTAGGGTTTGCAGCTAAGCTTATGCAAAACTGTATTTAAGTGGAAGGAGAATATGTCTTAAGACCTGCCAGAGAGCAGGTGTTTGCTGTGAGTTCTGTCCTGAGGACACCACCGACACCCTTCTGCTGACACACGAGAGAGGTCCTACCAGCCAGTAGGACCAGAACCAGTTGTTCTTATGGCAACTTCTTCAACAGCAATTTTCCTGTTCATTTTTTTCTTGGCAGCCACTCCAGCAGGACCTGGGATGGATAAGGCTCCAAGAGAGAAGGAGGAAGACCAACATCACGCAGCCAATGGTGCATGGGCAAAAATTATCACACCTGCAAGCTAGTGTGTTTTTCCTTACCCCTGGGTATATATAGCAGGGGGGTTCTCTTATAAAGACAACTAGGAAAATAATTGACACCAGTTTTTACTGCTCTGTGGGGAAGCAATTCTGTCAACCAAACTTAATTGCCTTATTTGAAATTTCTAGAAAGCATGGCAATCAAAGACAGCGGTGCAGGCTCCTTAGTCTGCACTGAACTGTTAGGCTCAGTGTTGCATGAGTGCAGTTAAAGCTTTGCTCTGTATATGCCAATAAAACATATATTAAATGTATTAAGAGCAAGATGAGCTGTGGCTTTCTGGCACAGTTTTTAAAGCATTAAGAATTTTTCAGTCCTGTCTAATATAACAAGGACAGAATTTTTCACATTTATGCCACAGTAATAGTTTCATTTAGTGTCCCAAACTTGCAGTGTAATAAATATATGTTTTATATCAGAGATAAAGTCTGCTTATTTTCATGAACTTAGCTCACACTGTGGTTCTGACTGTACAAGGGAAACCATGAAATGAGAAGTCAATTCTTTAAATCACTGCAAACCACAATTTAAACAAAAGTTGAACAGCGACAAAGCCACCTTTGAGGGTCTGACACTACAAACTGCTTCAGATCCTCAGATCTTTAAATCACTCTTGTCTTGAGGATAAGCATAAGCCTAAACCTCGTATCTTCTTTCAATAGGAACCTTCTTCGACTGAATTCACAGAATTTAAAGGATGCAAAGGATTCATGCTGCCCTCCTGCACAGGAACGTATTTTGCTCAGAAAGCACGCTACCTTTCATGTTATAGCTTCTTCTCTATGTTAATCACTTCAAAGTTGCTAAATTATTCACCATTCAGAAAATACATTTTCATTGCCTAGAGTTGGCAATCGAAAATGACTTACAGAAATAGGTCATCCTCATCCCATAGAAGAATTAACATACACTTCATGTGCTTCCCCCCCACAGTTTCCATTTTTAAGCTCTGCTCCACGTGAGAATGGGCCAAATTTAAACCGTCTGCATTTTTCATGCTGCTCCATCACGCTAAACCCACAGTCTTCACAATGTGCCCTGACTTTACATTTTTAATAAACCGCACCCAGCAACAAAATTAATAGACCAACTTTTGCCAGGTATTCCCACAGACAGTGAGCAAAGCTTTAACGATAATTGAAGAGGATATGACCCGAGTTTTCCAACATCGCTACCTCTGCCTGAGAAAACTCCCTCCTGCCTGCAGCCCAACCATCACCATGAGGTTTTTTCATCTGCCTTGGAGGGGGGAGCAGGTGGTGGTTTTCTTTCTTTTCTTTTTCTTTACCTACATACCTCCAAAATAAACAGATTTTAACATGACATTTAAAAAAAAAAATAAATGCTGGCACATTTAATTTGCTGTTTTTACACATTTCCAAATTAAATGCAATTTGCTAAGGACTGTTCCCCAGCAAGCTGTTAGCCATAATATGCCCAGGCTGCTGTCTATTGGGTCCACATAAATTTTTCCTCGCTGGGAACCACAGAACAAGGGCTCTGTTCAAGCTTTCTGTTCCTTCTATGCTTTGCACAGGCGGAGGTGGCACTTGCCAGCATTTGATTACATGGAAATCATACTGGTATCTCCAGCCTCCGGGAAACGGGATTCAACTAAGAGGAAACAAACGGCACATGAAACCAAAGTACAAAGCAAGAAATCTTTAACATACCATCACCGGAATTGATGATAAAGAGCAAAATCGAGATCTAAGCACAGCGTGCTGTCAGGGGAGTAAAGGAAACCTAGTTTGGCAGGTGCAAAGAAGGATGGAGGGGGACCACAGCACCACGCAGGTGTTACTGAGGACACCAACAGCCACCAGCCCTGTGCTCTATTCCTGGCTCCGTCTCTGATCCAAAGTGAATTGAACTGACTCTCTTTGTGTTCCTTGTTGAAAAGCCTATTCTGCAGTGCAAAGCATGCCTTGCACTGTGTGTCATACACACAGGACCTAGCACAGAGGGGTCTTATTCTCAACAGAAACCGTGCAAAGGTGTCGGAGCAGAATTATACACAGACTGGACAGCTTGCTGCTTGCAGGTCAGTGCTTGCAGCTCCCAGATGAATAAAGAGCAGAAATAACAAGAAGAGGTCCATGAACCATTGTTTGGGAATCCTAAGGTCCAAATTCAGCTCTATTCACAATGGCAGTGGTAGAGCTCGGGGATGATATTTTGGCCCAGCAGAATCAACAGAAGGCTTTCCGAATGACTTCAATGAGACAACGATTTTCCTGGTAAAGCTCTGGAAGGTGCCCATCTCACTGCATCAAAAAACACAAGCTGTGTGTTCAATTTTGTTAAGCGCCAGGGATCTGCCGTAAGCCAGACTCACAGTTACACAACTTAACACTGGCTGCTTTCAGCAGGGTCCACAGATGCGAGACCGGCAGAGAATCCATGGCAAAACGAGGTCCTTCAGGCGTAACACTTTGTAATGGGATCCTATTTGTTTGTGATTCATACCAAGTAAGAGAGATGTTGATCACGGAATGAAACCTGCCCTGCCATAGGCAGTGGATTAATTACCGCATCATTTTGATCCCGTAGCAGGTCGAAGCGATCATTACCTACTCAGGAAAACGAGTGCTAATAATAGTATTGCTCACAATCTTATTCCAGCATTCAATTCAAACCAATTGTTCAGCTCAACAGCAAACAGCTTACACTAATTCCTACTAACTTTTAATACTTGTGTATCAAGAAATACAGAGTTCACACTGAAATGGCACAAATTCTAATACACAGCAGGATTAACTCTTCATGCTTTAAACTTAATTATGTGCAGTCAGGTGGCAGTTGATATTCCTTCTTCCTTAGCTACACCCAACAACACACTTTTAATTATTTCAGTGCACATACGCTGATGGAGCTAATTAGGACTCCTGTAGGGCTGAGCTCAACTTTTTCAGTGTTGTCTAAACTGAAAACAAAATGTTCTAGAAGCCATACTGCGCAGCACAGACTCTGTGCAGACAACTTACTCCTGTGAATCTACAACAACCCAATAACATTTGCTGCGAGAAATGAATATATCTCAAAAGATAAATAATGAACACTCCATTTCCTGGGCTTTCAAAGTGTTTCACCGCTGACTCCAGCTTCAAGAGGATCAAGCTGGGAACCAAATCGAAACCTCGCTTATATACTTTGAAATGGATTATGCTAAAGGCTAAATAAAATAAAAGCTTAATTTAAAAATACAAGCAAAAACCAAAATAAATTCCTCCATCTGTGACTTGATATTGAACATGAGAAGGGCACACTGCTCAATCAGGTTAGACATTAGCTGATCTATCATTAACCTAATCGTCCTGTATCTCACCATGCTGTTTAAACCCAGGAAGGTAAGTTTTGGCACATTAGCTGGACGTGCTATGGTGTAAGCTTTCTAATATAAGCCAAGGGAACAGAAGTCAGCCAAGGAAGAACATCAGGCCAGCACCTAAGATAAAGTCCTTGCCAAGGCACGCCTGGGCATCCCAGCCATTTGTCTGAGATCTCCCCAGGGCTATCCATCCATGGCATCTACCAGCAGCCCCACGCACAGGGTGGCCGGCAGCCATGCTGGCTCCTGGCCGCAGCAGGGAACTGCCTGTCAGGAAGGCAGGAGGATTTAATCATCTTCTCCTAGATGGTGATTTCAGGCTGCTGACCCGAAGCAAGCTCCGTGATGCTAGTCCGTGCACCAACACATGGAAGGGAAGTTTGTGCCTTTCCTGGCACAGAGGTGGGATTATAGGGATGAAAGTTCTGTCCCACTCCTGTCTGTGCCCTCGAGGTGGGAGAGGGGACACGGGGGAAAGGCTGGACCACATCTTACTCTGGAGGCTGTGGTCCTACATATCCTTTTCTCAGCAGCACCATGGGTGTCAAGTTGCCACCTGCTCGTTTCCCTTCACTTCTTTGCAGGCAGGTGTTTTTAACCCAGATCAGTTCCCTGAACCAGTTCAGACAGCTTTCCCACAAATATCACAGGCTGCCCAGGAAGGTGGTGGAGTCTCCATCCTTGGGAATATTCAAAAACTGGACATGTCCTGGACAACGGGCTCTAGGCGACCTTGCTTGAGCAGGAGGTTGGACCAGATGACCTCTGGAGGTCCCTTCCAACCTCAACCAGTCCATGATTCTGTGGTCACCAACACAGAAAGCTAATGGGAAAGTACAGCAGGAATCACCACACAGATGAAGTCATTGGATATGGGTTTAAGGAAAGAGAGACTGAAACAACCAGCTCCTGCTTCCACCACATCCCTACACAATTACTCCACAGTGTCCCAGCATGCTCCTGTACCAACTGCTTAAGACCCCCATCCAGAAAAGTGCTGCTCCTCTTCGTACTGATGTTAACGCTCCACGCAGTGTTTCCATGGGCGCTCTTAGACCTTACGTGGGCTCTTCTGCCCACCCAGCGTATGCAGGGGCATGGCACTGAGCACCCTGTGTAGGTCTGCACTGGCACGCTGCCGATGCGCTGATGGCTTCATCCCACACAGGCATACGGGACAGCAGATGAGCATACAGCACACGGACGCTGGCCGTCTGCTCCTGTGGGCAGGAGCTGCAGTGCCTGCAGAGCCGACTTCACTCCTGAAAGCTCACCAGACACTTCTGCACAAGCTGATGGGCCTGCCTGACCAAGGAACTACAGCTCACATGAACAAACATCTGCAAGACTGAAGCCACTAAGAAAGGCAAGGCAGAATATTTGCATATTCTCAAGAGCCGGTGAAGTTATTTGTTACAACATTGGGCTATATGATTATGGTACTAAAAATGCACATTTGGGAACGACATTAGGAGATCCTGCTTTCTGAGAAACTGCTAATCTGTTTTAAGACTCTGAAAAGAAATACTGTAAACCATTACATTTGTATCAAGGTATTACTGATTAAAGGTATGAATCCAAACTCAGGGTTTCCTTCTGTCATTTCCAAAAAGAGTGGCAATATTCAGCAATACAGTGCAAATACTTTTCTGTAACTGTTTTTTAAATCACATCAACTTATTTAATAACATCTTTGTTCAGTCTGCTCATTACTGGTATTTTAGTACTCTCTGATTTCTCAAAGCCAAAAAAGAAACTGGAAGAAAATTGCTAGTATCAGAAAAGCCCAAGTTTCAGAGTATTTTTCTTCAAACAATAACATTTTTATACTACCACCATCCACTCACCACTTAGAGAGGCTTGGTAAAGAGCCACACAAGGGCCAGTCCTTTAGACTAGTTCCTAATTAGAGTGCCATTTTCCAAGCTTTTAGAAACAACTGCAAGCCTAATGAAAGCTGACACCTGAGAAGTTCTGGGGAGAGGGCCCACCATTCACAGAACTGCTGCACGTGCACAGTGAGCAGTGTTGCATTTAAGGCCCACGCCTGCAGCACATCACCTTTGGGTGATGGGGGCAGAACCAGAAACATGTTTTGCAGCAGGTAACCCGCAGCTCTGTTTCTAACGAGCTTTGCTGCATGCAGTGCACATGGACATGCATGGACTGACCCACCACCAGGACAAAGCCCAGTGATGAAAGAGGCAAACGGCGCAGGCGAGGAGGCTCCTACGGCTGCTGCATGGCCTGGGGAGCCCGCGGGGACGCCTGTGCAGGTTGAGCAGCGCTGCTGAACAGAGGGCATGATGAGACGGATGTGCAGGAGGAGCAGAGGAGGGACCCCTCTCCCACCCTGCTCCTGCCGAAGGTGATGAGTTTTGGCACAGGCAGCAGAGCGTGCAGGGACTGCTCAAGCAGCTGTACAGAGTCATCTGGATCCTGGTCACGGTTCCAGCTCCCTACTTCTTGTGCAGGGGTGGGAAGAGCAGCAGACTTCTGTGCTGTTCTTCAGCCAGCCATGCCTGCTTCTCCTTCTGGCAGCTGACCTGCTTTCTAGCACTTGTGCCAACGGGATTTTATTTTTTTCCCCAAAATTTTACCACCTACAAAAAATTTCTTTTGATAGCACTTAAGAGAAAGAAAAAAACCCCTCCTACTAACGTGGCCTCTAATTCTGGAGTATAAATCCCAGA
This sequence comes from Aptenodytes patagonicus, assembly GCF_965638725.1. NCBI lineage: Eukaryota > Metazoa > Chordata > Aves > Sphenisciformes > Spheniscidae > Aptenodytes > Aptenodytes patagonicus. Next base: position 33,054,866 of record NC_134953.1, read on the forward strand.
AGCCGATTTGAATAACTCAGCAGTGCCATCTTACAGGATGCCCAGACCCTGGTGAGTTCGCACATACCTGTTCAACGCCGGGGTGCCCCATAGAGTCTACCTCCCCAAATGCGTACATTTGTGTATGAGTGTGCATGCACATCCTCACGGAGTGGGACAGCAGCAGATTCTCTTGAGGTCAGAGTAAAGGATTTGTTGCTCAAATTCCAATTTTTTAAAATCTTGGCTGGTCTTTTCTTCAGCAAAGGTTCAGGAACTGGGGATATGTATTGTTTTGGAAACACTGGAAACGTTTGGAAACGTCCAGCTGGCAGCTCTGCCCAGTGCAGAGAAACCCTCTCGCGGAGATCCTGTACCTTCTGAATCGGCCTGTCAGGTTCCCTTCTGCTCTTCCCCACCACAGAGCTATTTCTGAAAGAGCAGGCAGATATGAACAGCAGAAGGCTCTTACCAGCAGAAAGCATCGTGCTGCCTACCAGCCAGGCCACCTCCCTCCCTTCGCACTCCTCTCCCTCCCCACGGTGGGGCACGAGCATCCCCGCAGCCCCAACACTGCAGGAAAGATGAGGACCTGTGGGGTTGGAAACCCCAGGAGGGGCAATAGCACTACACTGCTCACGTCTGATGGAGATCCCTCTCCGTTCAGAAAACACAGACGCTATTTTTGGATCTCCAGACTCCCACTTCACATGTCAGTAAATCTACATCTCAAAAATACATCCACTCTTTTCCTCACACGCATCGAGTGTTCTGGGCAGCTGGGAAGGAAATTGTGCTTATTCACTGCAGCACTCAGCTAGCAGACTGCTAATGGCATGGTTTTAACTTGAGCAGAGGCTCCACAAGCCCCGGTGCCTGGGGTGAGCAGCGGGGACACCGAGCATCTCCCCAGAAGTAGGTCACCACAGACCTTCTTCTGCCCCGCTGTCAGCACCAAGTCTCTCAGCTACCTTCTGCTCCAGCTACAGACTTTGCTGCCTGGATAACAGCAAGCCTTCCACCGAGTGGCAAACATGAATCAGGTTCCCCAAAAGATGGTGCCTCCTGCCAATACAGAGGCATTTCCATCATCTCCCACGCAGGCACAAAAAGAGCTTCAAAATCAAATCCTTTTAACAAGCAACTCATTTGTAATTATTTCTACATTATTGCTAAAGGACTGACTGCAAATCCTCTAGGTCAGTCTCATTAAGTATTACCCAGAACATGACTTCAGACTGCAAAAATTCATGCCTGTTAAGAAGACACCAGCCTTCTCTTTCTGGAAAACCTAAGTTCTGTGTTTCTGTCATTTCTCAAAGCAGAGAATTCACGTCATGTGAAACCATCAGATGACGTGACCACAGAATCATACACAAAAGGAAAATATAGGTTTAGCCGGATCCCTACGTTAAACTGTCCTCTCTCGTCTTCCCCATTCCCCTACCTGTACTTTATTCCCCCTCTCCTGTTCTATTTCACTTACAAATTCACATTTCTTTCCTCCCACCCAAATACTGTGACAAACTGGTACTCAGCTCCTGCTGGAAACACACTGATCAAGATGTATTAATTCATGTAAAATCCTTTCCACTTTTCTACACCAGCAACAGAGAGTTGGAAAAGATAATTTTGAAGTTTGAGATAAGTAACTATGGTGCTCTTACAGAAATGGCTCTCTATCACAGTAGGTGACACGTATTTCCAACATTACTGCAAAGAGAGCTAGTCAAACTATTCATTATTAAATTAGCCCCTTTCTTGTCTAATAATCATTCCTGCTTACCACAAAGGTATTCGCCCTGCTAGCGATGGCTGGCCTGCGAGTTGAATGTGTCTAGAGCTGCCGCAAGCAAAGCTCGGTGAGTTTGCAGGAGACAAAAGCAGATCTTGGGACAGTGGAAGAACATCTTTTTCCTGGAGAACAAAGTCTTGGTGTGGGTACTTCATGACAGAGATCTGCTCCAAATGGCAGGTATTACTCCACCTCATTACAGCACATCAACCCATGAGCCACCCCACACATTTTAAGACCTACCAGAGCAATGCAGAGATACAGCAGTGCTGACCAACCTCGAGTCTCTCTCTGGACGAGACTCAGGCAGAGACAAAGGCCATGGCATGTCTGCTCCCCTGCATAGTGCCTGCTCGCAAGAGCAGGAAAGCCATCACTGCTATTGGTTACCAGTAAAACCAAGTTGGGGGTATCCAAGCTTCTCAGACCAAGTCTAGTACAATGAAACATCCTGCGACTACCAATCAACTGGAAATACGGATGCTCTTAATGCTCAGAATGTATATGTGAATATATATTATTACTTAATATAGATATGAATATTAACATGAAAGTATCACTGGCTATTCTGAAACTGTGGCTCCAATAAATGTAAGGATACCCACTATATCTGACTTATACCTCACGTAATAGAATCATAAAATCCAAGTATTCAATACAGCTTTTCAGCCAAATAAATACTGGTGCAATGATGCCGGACCATTTTTGAGGCCTGAGGAAATGTACCTGTCTACCAGTGGACATCCATATATTCTTGATTAAAATTGATCCAACAAATCATAGTAAATAGAGTTTTGCAATTTTTTTCCCCAGAGGGGAAAAAAAGAATGAAGTACTTCTGTTGCAAACCAAAGTGACCTTTTAATAAAGAACATGAGGTATACAGCAACTTTGTATATGAGTGCAGAAAGGCAATAGCTTTGTAACTCTTACCTAGCGATGGCCTTACACGGGAGAGATCATGAACTGCAGAGGGTTCCTGGGCCACTTCACGCTGGTCTTCAAGAGCGCAGTACGGAGGACTCTGCCCATACAGATCACACCCTGCAACACACTTCTTTCAGATGGTGTCTACAGGGTTTCTGACTGCAAGTTTTTAAGAGAGGTCATCTCACTCATAAATTTCATATGAACTCTTAATAATTGGAGAACACTAGAAAGACTCTTCAAAGTGGAATTGATTTTCTACCGCGTGGCTAGCATTTGATGATTTTTCTCTACTTTCACTCTTTAATATGGCAGCACAATTGCTTAGAGGTGGAAGAAGTCATTAATGCAAAGCGTCAGGAAGTTCCCCCTGTGCCTCTGCACTGGCTCTGCCTTCCTGCGAGGCTGGGAATGGGAGCAGGGACGTGTCTGGCCCTTGCACAGCCTGTATAGGGATGACCGAGTGCTGATCTCCAGGTACCCACAGCCCCTGGTCCCAGGAGCATCTTTAAATGGAAGAGAGCGATGGAAGCACAGATGGGTCTCGTCAGATCATTTTCAGTCCTTGGGAAGTGCTGTCCTTCGCAGGACAGTTCAGACAAGACGACCCACTCCTGTCCTCACTGCCTGCAGTTCACTTCAGCAGCTCCTTGACAGAAACACACCCACATCGAGACGTGCCCATCCCCTCCCTGCCCTCTCTGCACATCTCCACTTAACTAAGAGATTTTCAGCCGACCCTCTCTGTTCCCCATTCAGAACGTGACTCAAACCAGCGGGTCTCATAACCATCCACAGCAGGGGGAAATTGAAATCCTCAGTGTCCAGAAAAATGCTGCCCTGTGTGCCAGGCAGAGAAGACCTCTGCTAATGAGAGATTAGGCTGACAAAAGGGGAGCACACCTCTCCATTCGGGAGCTGAAAACAAGCCCATTCCCCAAGTGTTGAAACCCATGACAACCCCCCCGTGCAGCGGGCTGGGGCGGCAGAGGGGACGGTTATCTACCAGGGTGCTGCATGAAGGGACAAGTAATGCCGAGATTGTGGCTGGCAGCATCCCGGAGTGCAGCAGAACAGTGCAAACCGTGAAGCTACGTAAGCTGCCTCGACAACCCCAGGGCTGTGTGTGAAGGAGGAGATGCTCAGGATTGCCGTGACCGGGCAGGAGCACTGCCACCAGCCACTGCGTGCAGGGGGAGAGGAGCTGCCCCGACACTGCGGGGCTTGGCGCTGGCAGAGCGCAGCGGGGAGGCTCTCGCCCACCGGGACCCCCTCTCCCCTGCCTCAGCCCAGCCCTCCCACAGCGCCCTGGGAGCCCGCATGGCAGAGAGGAAACGGCAAGCTGAAATGAAGATGTATCAGGAAAAAAACACGATCACCATAACGATAACAAACAAGATAAAATCGTACCATCTGGAGCTGATGGGCTTCCCGGTTATATGTCACCGCAATTTATCTTCCAGATAATCTATCTGCTGATGCACCGGATTTAAAGCAATTCCTCCTTAAATTAGGATGTTGTTCTTATGTAGCAGCTACACACTAACAACCTGTACGTTTTGATTTAAAAATATTCACAGAAACGAGCAAACAAAGATGGGAAAGGTAAACCATAGAACTGCGGATTGCTCAGGGCCATGCTTCAGTGGCTGAAGTCCCTGTCCTCATCAGCCGTGTGGCTGGAGCAGGCTGCCTGACTCTCATTATAAGCAGATCAAACTGATTAAACACAACAACACTGTGAATTCATGGATTTTCACCGCCACCCCAGCAGCCTCTTCAACCCTTGTCACAGGAGGCAGGAACTCTGTTTGCCTGCCAGGAGAGCGCACGGCACAGCCACACCAAGACTCACACTCGAAAATATGAAAAAAACCCAAACCCAGCGTAAAACTGACGCCAAGAGCACCCAAGTAAATATATGAAGTAATAATCCCCTCTGAAGTGTCCTAAACATAACCTTGAAATATACAGTCAAAGTGCCAATGAAGTCCTGCCTTCGCTGAAACTAGTGCAAATTCCCCCCAAGAAAAAGGGGGTGGGTTTCATCCCTAAAAAAGACAATCTGAACAAGCGGGTGGGGGCAACACTGCGAGCTATTTCCACTATTAAAATCTTCTCCACCGAGGGAAGGTGATGCACTGTCTGGTCCTCTCACCTGCTTGTACCACTGCCACAAAATCCCTCCACATCTCCAAGGTACTCCGCCTTGTTTCCCTGCGGCTGGACCACGTCTTCTGTTGTGAGTCTCATGCAACCACTGCACTATGAACAGCATTGAGAATAGATTATTTAGATTTTTCCTTAATTATCAAATTTTAAAAAATTCTGATAAATTATAGTGTCAATTGAATAAAATCAAAACCTTTCCCTTCTCTCAGCCTCCGTTTTCATACCTGACATCTTGAGCACTTTCCAGTTAGATTTAATGAACGGAAAGTGTTCTCTCCTTATTCCCTAAAGGCAAATACTACTTTCCTACCTCCTGGGGAAAAAAAATTGCTCAAAATCTGCTTCTTTTCAATTAAGAAATAGAGAGAGAAAGACTAAATGTTTCCTAAATTAGCTTAATAGTATCCAGATACATTAAAATGGATATCTGTATCTCCATATAATGGAGAAAAAAAAAAAATATATATATTCACACCATAATTGATCACTGGGAGGAAAGAATTTGTTGCCAGAGGAGGGGCCAAGTCTCCTGCTTGTGCTATGAATGGAGTGCCACTGTCTGACAGAGCCTACATATATATATATGCTTACTGGAAAAGCTGCAAGAACACAACCTGGTTTGTCCCTTCCAGCTTCAAAATCATTGTCTTAACCACAGCCCCATTTCAGCACAAAAGATACCCACGGGGCCATGGGGAAAAAAAAATGTGGGGAAAAAAAAGTTCTGCATTTCCAAAAATTCCAGATTTTTTCTTGCCTTTTACCTCCTCTTAGTGTGCTGCTTTTTCATGAGGTATTTTAAGATGTTAGCTCTCGAGCTAGTACCGCACTTATCCAAGCACAGAATGAAACCTGTCATGCGACTTGCACTGGTAATCACAACAAACCGCGCAAGTCTGAATGAATCGTGCTTTTCCCCTTCTCTTCATCACTCACTACACTTCACCATTCACGATCCATCTGCATAATTAAAAATTTCAAAAAAGTGAGAAGAAATTCTAAAAGAAACAGAAACATTACATTAAATCAGATTTTGATCTCAGCATTCCTCCGAACATAGGAGAAAGTTATTGCCATGAATGTTTTCTTCCCTTTTACGGTAAGACAAAACACTGTGCAGGTAAACGTCCAGCCTGTTTGGTAATGCTGAAATTGTACACGTTTGCTCTTGAATGCACATCTGCCCAGCAAAAGAGTCTGTCTCACCCAGACCAGAGAAGTACAGACATCATCCAGCATCCCAGCAAAGCAACATTTAAGCATTTTTTTTTAAACAATACGGATGTCTTAGCTACCTGCTTGGAATTTATATAAAGCATCTCTAAGGGTAACAGAACTACGTACCGACACTGAATCATCTCCAGACAGGCAACTCTCCCCAAAAAAGGCAGTTCCCAGCCACTTTAAGTAAACGAAGGCTAACTTTGCATATCCGTAGGCATTTTTTTTTCTTTCTAAAACTGCCATGTTAATTGCTGACTGACTGAGCTCCGGTAAGAGTGGGGGAGCCGAGACGCAGCTGCTCCCGCATCCCTGGTGTGGGAGGCGGCGCTGGTCCAGCCGGTGCCCGGGGTGGGGGAGGCAGCACCCAGCTAACACCCACCAGCCGACTCTCCTCAGCGTACCCCCATCCACAGATTCAGCGCATACCTGCTCATTTTGAACTTTCTTTTAGAGAAGGGTTATCAGCATGTACCCACATATGCATCCAAAGACCCAAATGCTCTCCAAATTCCTGGGGACTCAGGTTTAGCAGCTTTACGCAGCTCTGTATCTGCCCGTTTTATTTTTTTTAATAAGTATGTAATTTACAATATTGAACAAAATATGGAATAAATACCACTTGTCACTATCCAATGCTACAATTTGCCTTAAGTCTGTAATTACTTACAAAAGCCTTTTACTACTCTACAGATCTCCCACAGATTTCTCCCTAAGTAAGTTCAGGCTGAATCTGAAGACTGTCGTCTGAGCAGACGTGAATTTATTACAACTTATTTATTCCTCCAGTTTGATCTATCCCAAGGATGAGGAGAGGAGAAGAAATATGTGCTACTTATGTTTATTGGAAGTCCTCAAAAAGTTCAAGACAAGACTCTGTGTGGCTGTGCAGGTCTCAGCTCTACGCTGCTCACCAATGCCTCACCGACACACGCGGTCCCCTCCAGCAACAAGCTCTGGAGGAGATGCCGGAGGTTAACAAAGGAGGAGGGGATGAAAAGGGTATGGCTAATTTGGGTTCTTCTCCCTGCAGGGCAGCACAAGTGAAAAATGGGGAATGGTATCCGAGCCAGGTGCGAGCCCCCAGCGCTCCCCAGCTCTTTCCTGCCTGAGCTCCCCGGGACGTCCGCAATGTCCCGTCCTGCCCAGCCCCTGGGGAGCCTGTCCTCCAGGGTCCTCGAGGGTCCCCGAGTGTCCTCAGCCAAACACACCTTACAGTGTCCAGGAATCTCCGCTTTGGTGGTCCAGTCAATGTTCGTCTAAATACACAAGATACATTTTTCAAGATTACTGTCCAACAAGGTTTGCAAAGCGTAGACCACATCAGGGGGATTTTCAACACTTTTCTAGCTGTGCACACCTACGTCCTGCATGCTAACAAGAACAGAGCCGTGGGGATGTGACGTCCGCTGCCTACTTCTTGTAATGGCTTTGAGTTTGTATCTTTAAACATAAGGCATTTTTTCATGTCTTTTGGGCAAGAAGTACTCAAAATGCATTAATGTCTTGCTCTATTAACAAAGAAACTATGGCAACACACACATAGTTGCCAAGAGAATTACTGAAACAAGGTTTCATAGTTAATAAGCAGCCAGATGATGTCAGACTCATCTATTAAGACCAGTTTATATCTGCCTATGAGAACTTAATGTCCCAGAAAGTTCGGTTGGCCAGGATTAAATAGTCTTCCTTTTAGCCCAATTACCAGTCATAAAACCAATTTTCTAAAGAATAAGGTAGAGTTACCCAAAATGTGGCCAGACCATGCCTATATTTCATAGCACAACTATTATGCTCCTTTTGTTAAGGAGCAATTTTCTAGATGTCAGAGATGTGAATCAAAATTTAATGTAATGTCTGTGTTAGAAAAATGGAAATTGCAGAAGTTGCTCACAGAACACCCTGACGGCCAGGCAGCCTGCATCACGCCTGAAAGAAATCAAAGGCTTTGCTAAATTAATATTTGTGCCAATGCATTTTTCTGAAATGTGCTGAAATTATTTTTCTTTTTTTTAACTGAGGTGATCAAGAATTCTTAAGAAACAATTTTCAGTGAAAATTAGTTTCTAAAGCACAATAGTAATTATTCTACGGAGAAAAGCATTAAACTGGCAGATATACTTGTAAAGCGTTTCGTTTTCCTAGCTGGAGATGTCTGCCACAAGGAGACCCTGCGATCCTCACGGCTCCTCATGGCAGGTAGGGGGGACCACATCCAGCAACACTATTAATTGCAAATCAGGAGTCGTTAGGGACTGCTGGTTATGTGGCCTCCCAAGTCCAAAGGGAAACATGCTGACACAGTGAGTCTGTAATCCAACACTACAGAAGACCTGGAGATGTAAAGCAACATACGTCTCGCCATCAACTTAATCCAATGGCTTTGGCCAGCATCACCTCAAAAAGAGTAAAGAAAATGTTTGTATGGAAAGAATGTGGTAGACATTAGCCACTAAATAATTTTTAAAATGTTAACAGATTACCAGTCAATGCAAACTCAAAAATGCCATAATTCTGTGTCAGTGAATCACTGACTCTCTGTTTCTGAGCTATTGAAATAATGATTATTGGAGTTTCAAAATCAGACAAGGTTTCTTCTAAGCTACAAGTTTTGCAAATACAGTAACGGATGACACTTGCACTGAAATAGTTGGGTTTCTGGTTAGGCAGGGTAGAAAAACATCCCGAATAAAGATAAAGTGAAACGGAGATGAAAGGGGCCAAGGCTACGGAGCAAATCTGGACCCAACCCGAGTGCGGCCATTACACCACGTCTTCTTTGGCTCGGCATGGCTCCGCTCCAGCAGGTCGGCACCGCACCCTCCAGAGAGATCACCCTAGTCCCCCAGACGAAAAACAAGACTTTACTGGAGTACTGTGAGATTAATTAATGTTACCAAGAAATCCACTTTCTTAGCTGGTGATCCTGGCAAGCTCTACAGAAGGAGAAGCCAGACTTTAAGCAGGTTTCCAGCTGCATGGATGTGTTTTCCACATAGGAGATTTCCTAGGACAACAGAACATCGTCTAGAAGCCAGCTGCTGTCCCAGGCTCCCACAGCGGTGCCATGCACGAACCACCCTTGGTGGCACTGCTCTCTGCACCCGCAGAAACCGCAGCATCCCAGGAAGCCTGCCCCACAGAGCCAGCTGTCCATGCCATTGGGAAGTCTTCCACAACGTCCAACAACTATTTCCTTCCTGTTTATTAAATCAGCTATCGCTTGTTCTGCTGACGACAAAAATGGAGAAAAAGGCATCCCGTCCCTCCCTCTGGCACTGTCCTCCTGTCCCAGACCAAAGGCCGAGTCCCTCACCCGTTCTTCATAGGTCGGAGGTCCTGGTCACTGACTCCAGTCCCTCCCCAAGCAGCTGCAACGCCCTGGGGAGCGGTTCTGAGCGCACCCAGCCAAGGCTTCACAATTGCTCAAGCCCCCACCAGTTCCAGGCACAACTTCTTTTCTTGCAGAGCTGCTCTCTAACCAATTTCTTCCAAATCACTCATCACTTCACTGCTGCTGTCATCACCGGAGACACCGCATCTGCATGAGCATCCCATCAGAGTATCTGACACTTCACTTTGTCTCTGGCGTGCTCTATTCTTAGCAACTCTCAGCTCACTGATCCTTTAAGTCATCTCATCTTTGACCTACTGCATCTTCCACAACTTACTTTCATTTTAGTCTCCAGTGCTGTTTCCCCTGAAATCAATCATAAAACTCTTAATACTTTCAAAGGGAAAGACAGTACGTTATCTCTGGACTATTTCTAGCTCTCTCTTGATTACATCTGACTCCGCTCCCCTTATGCTCAATGCAAAATTAAAGTCCTCTGGCAACAAACTCCTCCTCCACTTCTTAAAGCTTTTTGTACCATCCATCTCTATAATCATGTCGCAAGCCAGAAACCTCCATTCAGCGTTCAAACTTCAGCCCAGCCGACAGCAGCTGCAAGGCAGTTCAGAGTGCAGCACGATCAGCTGAGGAGACACTGGGGGGAACAAGCGCTGGTTTCCCTGACACCCCCTGGGATCAGGCATTGCCTTCTCAGGCAGCTGTTTGGAGCAGAGCCGGCACCCACGAGCAGCTGCCTCCTGCAAAGCCCTCCCTGAGCCCAGACGCGCTCGCAACAAGATGGCTCTGCCTGATTTTGCCTGATTTCAACGCATCTGTCAACTTCACACTACAACATTGGTAGCCAGAAAAGAGAGGTGTAAAACTGGTGCCTCCTGCCAGAGCTGGCTGATCCACGAGCACTTAGGAGAGGTCACCGTGAGCCGCGACGATGCACAGAACAGACAGCACATGCAGCTACACATGAGACCAGGCCAGACTTCATTACCACTGACGTGTGTTGGCAGCCCTGGTGTTTCGGGAACACGAAGTGCGAGATTTCGTGGAATTTCTCACATGTTAGCATCCACTCCATAAAGAAAAACATTAAACAGCTTTAAAACACCCAGCTCTTCATGTGAACTTCACAGGAGAAATGCGGAAACGTTCTCTTCTCTATGAAGTGAACAGCTTAATAACACATAACAGATGGACCATATTTGGATCCATCTACCATAAATATAATATTCACCATTTGGAATAAAACGAGCAGAGCAGCTGTCCATTGTCCCCACTTGGAGGGGTTTTGTTCATTAAATAAGCAGAAACCAAGTGGCTGTGGAAGGAGAGCAGAAGATTATATGATTCCATGAAGATGACAACACATCTTGCCAATGATACCAAACTGAGTGGACACTTCAGAAGGGAGAGCCACCCTGCAGGAAGACCTGGATAGGCTGGAAGAGTGGGCTAACAAAAGTTCAACAAAGACAAATGTAAGGTCTTGCACCTGGGAAAACATAAAAGAAGCGTGGCCAGCAGGTCGAGGGAGGGGATTCTGCCCCTCTACTCTGCTCTGGTGAGACCCCACCTGGAGTACTGCGTCCAGCTCTGGAGCCCTCAGCACAAGAAAGACACGGACCTGTTGGAGCGGGTCCAGAAGAGGGCCATGAAAATGATCAGGGGGACGGAACACCTCTCCTATGAAGAAAGGCTGAGAGAGTTGGGGTTGTTCAGCCTAGAGAAGAGGAGGCTTCCGGGAGACCTTATTGCAGCCAATCAGTAATTAAAGGGGGCTTCTAAAAAAGATGGCGGCAGACATTTTAGCAGGGCCTGTTGCGACAGGACAAGGGGGAATGGCTTTAAACTAAAAGGGGGTAGATTTAGACTAGATATAAGGAACAAACTTTTTATGCTGAGGGTGGTGAAACACTGGCACAGGTTGCCCAGAGAGGTGGTGGATGCCCCATCCCTGGAAACATTCCAGGTCAGGTTGGATGGGGCTCTGAGCAACCCGATCTAGTTGAAGATGTCCCTGCCCATGGCAGGGGGGGTTGGACTAGATGACCTTTAGAGGTCCCTTCCAACCCAAACTATTCTATGATTCTATGATAATCCAGGAATGCACCACACGCTGGGATCTACCCGGCTGGGGAGCAGCTCTGTAGAAAGGGACCTGGGGGTTCTGCTGGACAGCAAGCTCAATATAAGTGAACAGCGTGCTGCTGCGGCAAAGAAAGCCAACAGGATGCTGGGTTGCATCAACAAGGACACCACCAGCAGAGATAAAGAAGTCATTATCCCACTCTACTCAGCGCTTGTCAGGCCACACCTAGAATACTGTGTTCAGTTTTGGTCCCCGCTATACAAAAAAGATGTAGACAGGCTGGAGAGGGTCCAGAGAAGGACCACAAAGATGATCAAAGGACTGGGAAGCCTGCCACGTGACGAAAGGCTGAGAGAACTGGGTTTGTTCAGCCTTGAGAGAAGGAGGCTTAGGGGAGACCTTATCACCATGTTCTAGTATTTAAAGGGTGGCTACAAAGAAGATGGAGACTCCCTTTTTACAAGGAGTCACATGGAAAATACAAGGAGTAATGGGTACAAGTTACTCCTGGGGAGATTCCTATTGGACACAAGAGGAAAATTTTTCACAATGGGAACCATCAGCCATTGGAATTATCTCCCCAGGGAAGTGGTGGATTCCCCAACATTGGACACATTTAAGATTCAGCCGGACACTTTTACGATTCGGATGGCTGCTGGGCCATCTTGTCTAGACCATGCTTTTGCCAAGAAAGGTTGGACCAGGTGATCCTTAAGGTCCCTTCCAACCTGGTATTCTATGATTCTATGATCTTATGCAACGACAGAGTGACTCTCGTAACAGCTTTGCAAGGGCCTCACGCCATTCATGCACACAAAAATCAAAACATGGTCCTGCAAACCCTCCAAAGACATTTTCTCCTGTGGGCAGCACCACTGAACAGAGTAAGACTGTTCACCTAATTCACTGCTCAAAGAAAGGGCTGTAATTTAGGAAGGGTTGCTTTTCCTGTATATATTTTGCTACACAAACCCCACAACAGCTACAAAAATAAGCAATAATTAAATTGCAACCTAATCTGTTGTCTTTATTTATGATAAATTATGAATTACTGTATTATGGACACTCATTACATTCAGAAGGCTGCTAAATAAAATATATCAATATTCGTAACTCTCCGATCCAATGCCCACATAATTTAATAATAACAGTCTTGCATGACTTCAGCGAGGCCAGCAGCAGGCTGTACTTGGTGGATTCAGGTCCTGTTGGGAGTAGGCGCAGAAAGGAGTATAAATCTAAACTAGGGATGAGATGACTCAGACAAGACCGTTAGAATGAGGCAGACGATAAAAATACCCGAAAGACGTAAGGCAAATCTTAAAAACACTAATTTGGTTCTAAACCAGAAGGTTGGGCCCATTTTTTCTTGCTTGTTGCCTAACCAAACTCTGCAATGAGATGTGAATAAGGTCAGGGGCGAGCCGTGAGCGGCTGGCAAGGACTCAAACCCACACGGCTCCCCGAGCTCAGGGGGCTCTTCACACCAGCCTCCCCCATGCAAGGGGCTGTCGCAACACCGCGGGAGGGACAGAGATAGCACCATGGCTGCGCCCCCTCCCTCGGCTCTGCATCCTCCCACCATCACCCGCATCTCACCTCTTTGCTGACACAGCTTGTTTCAAGGCTGATAGGAAAATGTTGGGAAATTTTCTGAATGGTAGGGGAAGAACAGCAAACCCATAGAAAGGTCTGGTGCGTTGATACCCCCAGAAAGCACAGACTGATTAATCAGCTTCGCACCAAGCTGGGAACAAGCCACTACGGCTCGCTCTGCGGCTGTGACTTCTTCCACAGCAAATGCGTGCAGAAAGCTAACGCAAACATTTTTCACTTTCCAAATTAAATCCCTCCAAGGACAGACATTAATTTCTTTTAAGCTTCAGTTCTGGAGCAGAATTAGCTGTTTTTATCTTATTATTTTGAAAAGCAAATTTTTGTTAGGAAACTGGAGATTTGCCTCTTTCAGAAGTAAGGATTTTCTCTCCGTAATTACCATTAAGTAATGGACACTCATTTAATTAAAGACTCTCTATAATTTGACAAGAAACTCTAGAAATAATTTCTCCCTCGAATTACCTCCTTGAGAGGTTTTTTGACAAGACGTAATTGAGAGATCGACCTTCACCAGGAATGGGGGGAGTTCACAGAGCCCCGGCCAGGAGGTTCTGTGGGAAGAGCTTCTCCTGCCCTGGGGATGAAGACTGCTCCTCCCAGTGCCAACCAGGGGATATTTCAAACACGGTCAGTGGGCTATTAAGCCCCCCTTAATCACCTTGGAGTCCCAAAGTATTTTTCAGAAAGAAATTGAAACACTTGGTTTAATTTGTCCTCATCTCTGTCAATGGCCCAGAGGAGAAAGGGAAACTGTTGCCTGAGAGCTTTTGAAAATCCTGTTTTTAATTAATAGTGTGTCAAACATGTGCTGCACATTTCAATGATATTTTGAAAGACGCGTACATTGTAAGTGATTCCTTGTTAACTAATTATGAAATGCAAAGTCATTGCCAATTTACCATCACAAGACAATGTTACAGCTGCTTTCATATCGACACAATAGGCTCAGACTTTAAAACAGATCCTTCAAAGGCAGTAAGTGATTAGCAGGAAAATCAGGCCCTTTTCATGGTAAGTGACATTTGAAGATACCCACTGTTTTGAACAGAGAACTCACTCCGAGACTTAAATATTGTATTTCTGCTGTAATATCTGAAGCTGCTAAGTCAAAATAAATGAAGACACAGAAGTGGTTTTCTCTCTTCTGTTTTTTCCTTATCTTTCAGTTTCCCTAGCTCATGTCCCAAAGGTTCACCCAGTCGCTCTCAGTGACGTCTCTGCACAGCATCTGCTTCTTCCTTGCACGCAGGCTGCAAAAAATGAACACGACAATATACATACTGGAAGTTCAGCTCCAGCTGACTTCCATTTCAGTGACTAGGCTTCAGCGTGACAGTGTATCTTTAATAACCGTATCTCACATTAGTAGAACATCTTTGTTTACGCCAAACATACCGCATAACATTCAGCAGTATAGGAAGAAGAAGGATCGTAATTAAATCTGTACTGTAATTGTCAAAACAAACAAGCAATATTTATTTTGCTCATTTGCTGATATAGATTCGCAGTGGAAACAGAAAAATGAACGTGTTAGGTGGTGGATGAAAGAAGAGGTTGCAAGGTTGAGCGACGGATGGACATCAGGACGCAGGCAGCCGTCGACGGGCAGGGGAGCAGGCTGCCCGCTCGCCAAAGGAAGCGCCTCTTGCAAGACGCGAGTTACCTCTGAGATGGAAGAGCCCCAGCGCGGAGCCGCGTGTGGTTACAACCAGAAAACGCAGGGAGAACAGAGCAAGCCATCCCACACCCTCGCTCGAGTCCCTGAAAGAGCTTTACTCTTACTTGCTTTTTAATTAACCGCCAGTAATTAGCATCACCCAAGCAGCGTCAGCAGTGCCTCTTAATGGCTTTTCGCTACCCTCCAAATGCAGTGTGTTTTAATTACACTCCTGGCCAGGCCGGCAGGTCTGCGTGTCTCCAGCACCAAACCCCCCTCCATGGCGCTGACCTGCTGGTGAGACACAGGCATGCGTCTCCCACCCAGCGCAGGGGCTGCGGAAGGTAGAGGTGACAGGCGGGGACTGCAATGCAGTGCAGCCACTGGGCACAGAGAGAGGAAAAAAAAAAAAAGAAGGATTTGTGTGTGTCACCCTGCTCAGGGTGTACTGATCCCCATAATGCCGCCTAAGGCAACTCAAATTGCAAAGGCTGGACACAAACAGGCATGGGTTTGACGTCTAGCGGACAGCCACTGCACTGGTGAAGAGAGCCTCGGTGTCAGAGGGACTAACAGAGAGGGATGAGTTTAAAATAATAATAAGTGGCTAAGTCTAAAAGAAACAGAAGCTCCAGACAGCAGAAGAATTACGTACCATTTTCCCATTCATTCCCCTAGTTTATTTCTCCAGTTTCCCAGTACACCGGCTGCACAGTCCCACTGTGCACCCACAATGTGCTCCCGGTGCTGAGTGCGGCAAGCACAAGTCCAACATGGGGACAAAGCCTGGCCTGGGAGGTCCAAACCAAATTCAGTGGGTGCTTCCTGCACGGTCTAACAGGTCACTTCTTCTTGGACCCCATCTCATTAATCAAACTGGCCGACTGTAACACCCGGACACTTGCACACCTACAGAGAGGGAAACTTTGTGACCCAAAGGGGCACTCACGGCCAAGGACAAACTGACACATCCTAAACAAGGGGCTCACCCTGCACAGCATCGCTGCAGGACTGGCTGGGATGCGGGTGCTGGTGTCACCTGGGCAAACGTTTCTGTGTGATCAGAGCCAACAAAAATAATTAGAGTTCATCTGTGGGTAGGTGCATCCCCCGCATCCCAATGTATCAAATATCAGCTCTCCGAAGCACTTGTAGGAAAGAATTTATGTATGTGGGACATATATTTGACAATACTGTAAAGGCTTTACTTGAGCTGAAAGCCTACCCAATGTCGTTGTATCAAGACCTACTTCTGCAATAAACCTTATGTAAAATTTGCAACATGTTAGTACACAAAGAACTTGCAAGCACTGGGGCTTCCCAAAAAGGTTAAAAAAACAAACTGGGGTAACGGAGCTTCCACTTATGTTAGAGATGGGAAATCTGATCTTGGATCTATCAGAACAACCCCAATTGCACTCCCGACAGCGGGTCGATACGAGGAACACCAGAGTAAGACAAACTGAGAGATACCTGAGGGCCAGAAGGAGATGTTGTCCAGATAGGTTACATTCATATCCTAGTGAGAAGAATTACTTGGGTTTTTTTTTTCAAATGTACCTATATTTACGGTAACATAAGTAATTTCTTATGTTTAATGATTATTCTTGACTTCAGTTACAGATCTGACCTTTCCCCTGTCCAGTGAGAAGGTTATTGCTGCTGGCAGAGAAGAGGCAAGAGCACTCTGACGGTGCTGGTCAGACAGACAACTCCGGGCGGTACGACGTCTGTACCCAGATTTTGCCAAGGTTTGCAAACTGCTTACATGAGACTGACAACAGCCTGGACGCTAATGAAACCCCTGGGGTGGCCTCCCCAAAGCCTGGAAGGTGCTTTCAGCTCCTGCCCTGGCTCCCATCCCCTGCGTGCCCTCCCCTTGGCACTTGCTGGCACTGCCATGGGCATGTGGCTCTGCTCCCTTCTGCCCGTGGGAAGGCAACAGCCCCATGACCGTCCCACAACCGACTGCAAACTCAGTGTGCCGCTTTGCTCCCCTTTTTGTTTCTTCAAAAATTTTGACAGTGTCTGGATTTCGCTTATAATCAGAGTCAATTATTCAGCACACAGAGGAGTAATGTCTGAAGTGCAAAAAGCCATATATGCAGATGACTTTCCAGGCTTGAGTAATTAAACAGAAAGAGGAACAAACATTCAAAGAGCACCCAACCAGACGGGTACGGCCGCAACTGGCCTGTGCCCTGCATCACTCCCTGCCATAAATGTCAATTTATTCTTGCTATTTTTCTTTATGCTCTGTGACATTAACAGAGCAAATTTAGAAACAACAGACTATTTCTTTATATAGCAACAGTCAACCTGTGGAAAGCAGGGCCCTGAGACTGCAGGAGAACAGATTCTCCAGTCATCTTTTTTTTAAGGGTTGTCAGGTCATATTACCACTAACAGGCTGACAAGCTAAAAGAGCAATAGGGACGCTCACACTTCTTTGTCAAGATGTAAACTGAAGGGCAGGAGATATTCCTGCCCGGCTGCACCAGGCCACCTGGCTCCCCTCCTTGGCTGCTGGTACGACCACGCGTGGAGATGGGGTGTTTGGATGGCTCAGAGGTCTGATTCGGAGTAGGGACCATATGGAAAGTTAAGGAGTGATGCTATCTGGTTAAGAAAAATGAGGAAAAAATGTTTCAGTAGCTTTTTACAAGATGGGAAGAGTTCTGATGGAGCTCTGCTGAACAGAGAGACAAAGCCCTGCTTACAGTGCTGAGCGGCGCCGATACCCGATCGGTGAGGAGTATGGGCTGAAATGGCACAGGGGATCCTGCCTTCACCTCCTGCGCTTCTCCAGCACCACGCACAGCAGCAGTGGGTCCATGACCAGACCGTCTAGTTGCTATGGAAATACAGAAAATAATGAGCAGCAAGAGTAATTGTAGAGATGCACCAGTTGCTAACGTGAAATCCAATGCACTTTATCATGCTGTAACAATGCCCCAACTCCTGACGTGCAATCACACAAGTGCATCTTAGAGAGATGGAGCCATTTTGGAGAAGAAAAAAAAACCCGATGCTTTGTATTAAAAGATCAGGGAAATGGCTTACAAGAATATTCAAAGTAGACAGACCATCGCTAATCTTAGTACCGTAACACTTGGAAAGGCCCTGACACCATATTTGGAAGATTTTAAACATTAATTAATAGGAAAATTAGCAATATTAATAATTAACAATGCTTTTCCAATAAAGAGTGAGCCACGTTAAATCCAGTAACCATAGGCAATTGAAGTCCTCAGACTTGGCATATTTTTTCTGTGTACCTAAAGAAAGCAACAAAGGCTGCTCAAAGCAGAAAAGAAAAGGAGCTACCTACTTCTTGTTTAACTTCATGTTTTATGCAGAAACAAACACTGAGGTATTGTGAAAAAATTATTAGGCTCACAGCAGCAACTGGTGTGTGATTGATCATACACAAGCAGGAAAAGTCCCCTGTATTTTTAGGATAAATAGCCCTGCAGCTGTTTGTACCGTGGGAGTTGATCCTCCCTGAAAGCCCTGTGCTATGTGCACACAAGGCCAGGCAAAGAGCAGAAAAATCCCCGGCTCCCTGCAGAGCACCCCAGGGCTTCACACTCCAACAGAGTGCTGGCCCAGCCTCCGGCCCCACGCTCGGGCACACGGCAAGTGCCCGGATCTACACCCTGACCTCAGCGCAGCTCTCAGAGGCAGGCGAGCATCCCGCTCTGCGTGGAGCATCCTGTGCTCCCCCAGCCGGCGTCCGCGCTGCCGTCAAACAGGTGGTTATCCCCTGCTCCCCAGCTGCCAGCCAGCGAGAGGCCTCCGCTCTCCTCCTGCCCACCTGCACCACCAGCCCGTGCCTGCCGAGCCTCCCTCCGTGCCACTGAGCCACAGTGACACCGGAGCACCGTGGACCACAAGCCCAAGAGATGCTCTCTCCAATCCTCTGGCGATACACATTCTATCCACCAATTTCACCAAAACAGCATCTGTCTCTTCTACTCCCTCACATCTATTTAACTATAACTTCTTTCCTGCAGGAACTGCCTCTCTTTGCACAATTCTCTCCGATTTCACGGAAGGCTTCCATGGCATTACCGTAACACAGCTACGCTAGTAAAGTTGTATTGGTAGCTTTTCAGTCACCCTTCAAGTCTTTCGTCCAACACTCCCTCATTCTCCCACCCTTTATTACACTCCTGATGAAGGCAGCGAGCATTTGGGTTTCAAGTGAGAACTTAAAACTGGCTGAGAACAAGGCAGAATTCCGCATTACATTTCTTTCTAAATTACAAGAGAGCCTTTAAGAGGTCTGATACAGAAAAAATGGGTCTTTTGGGGAACAACTATCATTATTCTATTCAACATCATATATTCTATCATTTATGCTATGTTTCCTGATTATCATTGTTTTTTCCAAATAAATCCAGAAATTTTAGTTTCTTGCGGACTCAGGGTGTCCGCGTGTAACAGCCCTGAGACAAGAACTCTTTGTAACAAAGAGTCTCCAAGAATATTTTCTACGATCAGCTGCTTCTGGTTTTTAATCAAAAGAGGCTTTTACTACTTGCCACACCAGCAAATTCATTGTGGGACATGAAAGACAGTCTTGTTCCTCCTGCTACTTCACTGTGGCTGGTAATGACTATCAGAACATTGGGAAAATAAACCAAAAAAAGTTGTTTATACACCGGCCAGATCAGTCTGCCTACTTTTCTATGCAAGTAGTGAATCTATAGGGTTAAGAGCACAAACCATTTGGCTTTTACGTGAAGGTAAGCAGACACTAACTCAGCAGTAGCTCAGTTAACAGATACACTTCTATCATTGCTTATCATCTGTGGGTGTCTAAGAAGCATTTCATCTGCAAGAGCTGCAATGGAGGATACACTTAAAAATGCAATGCAGTTTTCTTGCTTTTTAACACATACATACTGTAACTCTAGTACTGCTGCATATACTGCAATTACAGTGTTTAGGGGTGGTCTCTGCTACAGCATTTCATTCCACTTGAGTACCATAAAGAAAATTGAAAAGGAAAAAAAAAAATCTCATGAAAAAGGGCTGGAGTTGTCAGTTATATTCATTTCTTGGCAGCTGGATGGATTAGCACCATGGAAATACAGTTGATGTCTGGTTTGGGGTTGTTGGTTTGTTTTTTTTTTTTAACATATGCATATTAATGAATGCACTGGCATCAACCATTAATTTCTCCATGGCTCAGGAGCAGACCGGCGGGGCTCTGCTTCGCAGGAAGGGTCACCTCGGCACGGCAGGTGCAGCGCAGCCCTGAGCGGTGTCTGCTGCCGTTCGGGGCATATCACCACTACAATGCCCTCACAGCACGGGGGCCCAAAGGAGCTCACTCGACAGACAGCTTTAGAGGAGAACGTGCACTGAACTACAACAATAACTTTTCTTCTTCAACAGGCAGGCAACTATATATATATATTTAAAAGCTAACGAGTCCTTTATTTACTTGCATTGCAATGTGAGCAGTGTGCGGTATCTGCATGTGTGTACATCGTACTTGGAGTTAATTTATACATTCCCAGTTGAGATAGCTTTCCCTGCGACAGCCCTGTCAACACAGCGATGATGACTTGAAAACAAACTCTGGATTTTCTTCCCAAGAGCAGCCACCGGTGGGGTTTGCACCGCACGCCTGGCTCCAGGGTGCTATTTTAGGCGCACAGTCCTATCTTTGTCCTGGAGGCTCGCGAGCAGCAGACGTGCTCCCAAAATACCTTCTGCTGGGATCAGTGGACATGCTGCTTGTCAGACCTGCCGCAGCATTTTAATGCCTGTGAGAAATGCTGCTACTCAACTGACCTACACTCTTTTGACAAATACAACTGAAGGGAGGATACACACCGTGGGTCAGCAGCACTGGCGGCTCACCGAGGGTTTGGAAGGAAACCAAACCACCCCGAGCAGGCTGCTGCACCAACGCCACGACGAGCCTGACGGCAGCGCCCAGCACCAGGAGCCGTCAGCTCCGAGGCTGGCAAACACCAACACCAGGGCAGGACAAAGCACACTCCCGAGGCTGGGGGGGGGTTCAGTCTCCCTGAGACTGCCAATGTGCCCACATGTGGTTCTGTGTTCTGCCACACATCAAGTCAGCCAAGGTATTTCACACAGCTCTGGCAATGGAAGGGATTCTTTTTTGCAAAGAAGGTAAAATTAGGACCAAGACAGTATAAATGAGTGGCTGTTAGTCACACATGCTTGCGATGTAGATAAAAATGGAAAGGCAAAAAAGAGCCACAAGAGATTCATGAATACTTGAAGATATTTTTGCCGGGGTAGGCTTGACCCCAGGTAGGAGCAGTGATCCCCTTTGGTGCTCCCTGAAGTGAACAACAAATCTGTTCTTTATTTTGGAGGTGTCAGAACAGATTTACTCAGTGGACAGAGTACACTGATGCATCTGAGTGTGCCGAGCATCGTGGGGACTGAGCCTGCCCGCCCGGTACCCGCCAGAGCGCGAGATGGATGACCATAACTGCTCAGGATTCATTTCAACTCAACAACAAGAGAGCAGACCCAAATTCACAGACAGTGGGGATGTCAAACAGAATTATTCACCAAGTTTAACTTCTCTGGGGAAAGCAGACATCCTATTTCTGTGATAAGACATTCTCTTGAACACGGTTAGGTACCAACTCACTCTGGAAAGACAACATCTCCTGAAAAAGACTTTGAACACAAGAGGGAAACCTTGTCTCTATTGCAGCGGCATGCAGAGCAGAGGGCATTGCCCTCTCCTCCAGCTGCGGCAGTCACCACTATGGGCTGCAGCCCTCGCCCCATTACAAACTGCAGCAGTGCGTGTGTGAGGAGCAGAGATGACCGTCGGGAGAGCCCCCCTCCTCACATGGCATGGCACAGCAGCTCAGGGCGCTGGTACCCGAGCACGGACGGCTTGCAGGGCCCGAGCACATCCCCCAGGGCTCTGCATTCACCCAGCGTCCCCACCACCAACGTCCAGCACCACCGGGCTCCAGGGCCGCCCATCTGCCTGCTTTCCACCTGTGCTGGTTTACCCCTGGGAATAAACCCCCGTGCAGCCTGGGTGAGAGAGTAAGAGAAGAGCCAGCAACGGAAAACTCTCACTTCACCACAGGGAGGAGGACAGAGGCGTCCCAGAGAGAGGAGGGGGCGAGGTGGGAGTACCTTTGGAGATGCCAAACTAGGTGCATAGAAAAATCCAAACCAAGGCCAGAGGAAACACTAACTAAAATTATTTCCAAAGTAGTATTGATTCAGCGATTGAATTGTTTGTTGATGTTACTCAACATTTTCATAAACAGAAGCAATTTGTTCTAGTTAAAAGAAACCTGTTATTTTTTAAATAATTTCACACATTGATCTTTATATCAGAAAGCCACGTAGAAAAATATACAACATGCTGAAAACATTCATTAATCAATCCCTAAGTTCGCCTCATCACAACTGTGCTTGTTTTGACACCTGCTTGCAATTTTCCTGCTGTGGCATTTAACATGCAATAAAAACCAATTGAACAAAATGAACAGTGATTGCAGGTGCCCCCAGCACCCTGTACGCGCCCCGTACTGCACATACCATACCAGAGCTGATGACAGAGCTTTTGTGCTGATGCTGGTTTTTAAGGAGTTACCGAGGGACTAACACAAATCCCTGATACATTAGTGCCCTAGCAGTAACCAACAACTTAAGGCAGCTTCCAGATTGGCAGTGGGTCTAACTCACGAATTAGCCACAGCTGGAAGATGGAGCCATGGCCAGCTGGGATGTCTGAGCAGAGCAGCATGGTACCACCATCAGCACCCCGATGTGAGCATCTCTTTGCCCATCAGCTCTACCCAGAACACCTGGCTGTGTCATCTGTACAGCTGTGCCTAAACCTCAGGACTTTCAAGTTACTCCAAAAATCCCAGTATTAAGCTGACAGGCAGTACTTGTGTTGGAGGGGTAAGCCAAGCACACCTGCATACTGGGGGAGAAAACTCAAGCCAACCGCCTGCTCACCAGCTCCCTGTTATTGCCCACCATGTCCTGCTTTATCTTCATCTCTTCCCACAACATGGGTTCATTTCTTGCACAGGCATCATTTGCCATTTGGGGAACTCGAAGCGTTATGCTGAGCTCATAGCAACAGCTCACAAACCCACGCTGACTTTCCTGGTAGTGTTTATTACCGGTTAAAGGTGCAATGATGTATGAAAGCAAATGAAAACATGTCAAGGTCAGACCCAGGAGGTACTCAAGTCGCCAAGCTCTGGACTCTGTTGGAGCGACTGGCGAGTCCACCCAAGCGGGGACGATGGGGAAGGCTCCCAGCCCTTACAGAGACGTGCCACCGGCACCGGCTGAAGAGGTTATCATTTCATCCCTGCACTGAAGACCTTGCCAAGCGGCTTTCTGTGCTGGAGGAGCCACTAATCGATGGCAGTTCAGAGTTTTGAGCAAATCTAGAATCAGGCTTGAATATGAAATTATGGGGACTGCTTGAATGCGTACGAATTATTCACGTGATTACCACATGCGGCATCGAGCCTTCAAAGTGCAAATTATTTGGGACCAAGCTTTAGCCCTATTTTCTGTAAAGCATAAAGCATGTTTTCCAACGGTGCAAACAATCCAAGTCTAATGTATATAATTTTCTGTGTTTCCTACTTTCTGGTCTTGCCTGCCAGTTTCCATTAAGACTGGGGAACCAGTAAAATACAAAGCAAATGTGCAGTATATAGCTTTCCAGTGGATTATGAGATATTTGTTTTACAAGGTAGTTTAGCATGCTACATACCACAGTTTAAAAAAAGGTCTTCCACAAGAGATGTAATATCCTTCTGACAGCGAAAACACACTGAGTCATGGAGGTAATGTTGTGTCCAGCCAACATCAGCAGCAGCGATGGCAAGAAGAGATTTAGCCGCCGACAGTCTTGACTCGGGAGGTGGCTGAGCTTCCACAGCCAGCGAGAGGGAAGGCTGCAGCCGGCACAGCCAGCTGCACCGCAGCCGACACAGCCCAGCCGCACCGCCATGGATGCACAGCCCAGCCACGCAGCCACGGTGCACTCTAGCAGGTTTCATTTCTCATGGAAGTGGCTTGTGGGTGCACTGCATGCACTGATGGGGAGCGTCACACCTCGGCAGCACGCTTGCCATCCAGTGCTTCTAAAGCGCTCTTTTTATACCTGAAATAGCGCAGAAACGGTAGTAGCAATAAAAAGCTATTTGCGAGGAAAAGAAAAAATGTGTTTCACCCAAAATCCAGAGACTCCTGAGCTGTCTACATGTACCACGCTACTCGTACGGTCAGTGGAAAACAGATTTGGAAGGATCTTGACTGACCCTGATGGTCCTGGATGATTAACTGACATCTAATGCAGGAGACTTTCCAACTATATAATTTATTCCAGTTTTTGGATAATTGTAATTAGCATTCATTGCAGCCTGCACCTCCGTAAGTGTTTCACCTAATCCTCAGAGAACTGCTTGCTCAGAGGAGGAACCTAAGCTTCAGTCCAAGCCCTTCCAAGGCCCTTCCTTCTAACCTTTGTCAGTATACTCAGGCACTAGAATTAAAATCACATGGGAATTCTTCACATGACCATAAAAGGGGACCTAAGTAAATACTTCTCCACATGCCCTTACACTGAATACCCTGCCTATATGCCAATAACATTAAAGTCCAATGCTAGGAAGTGTCTTGGCTGTTAAGTTCCTAAATACTGCAACAGTTTCTTTTCAATGGAAGTTTCTTCCCAGTTACTACTGAGTTTCCCTGTTCCCTTCCTTCCCTGCGCCACCCCCCCCTCCCCTGGGTATCTGAAATATATGTATGATGGCCTTTTGTTATCACCAGGTAATCCCTCTAAATTCACAGGACATAAATCATATGCCAGTATTTTAAGCCGTGATGCCAACTTTTGTTTAGTTGTGGATTTTGTTTGGGTTGTTTATTTGTTTGTTTGTTGGAGGGTGGGGGGTGGTTTTTTGGTCAGGGAGTTAACCTGAAACGAAGAAAGGAAGAAAGAAATATTTTTTTCCTCAGCAAAGGCAGCTTTATTTTCCCCTTGTACAGACCATGCAGAAATGAGAGACCCAAAGCAATGCACCAGTACCTACAGTGCCATGCTTTTACATCTTTACTCTTACCCTCACCGCTTTGCTTCAGAGCTACTCAGTGCACTTTCTCCAGTGCTCCAATATGCTGTAACCAGCATATTACCCAAATGAATATGAAAGACCACTTAGTTCTTTGGATGGCTAGGCTGTAACGAAACTAAAACCTTGGACAATAAGGTAACTTTCTATGCTGGAACAGCCTTTTGCAGGTTAACCTGAAAGCTACTTGGAACACCATCAGCCTCAGAAGCCCACCAGCTCTCTGCTGATGCCACTAGAACCAAATAAGTGCATTTTTTTGAATAATAAATGAAAATTATCAGCTTCCAGAACTGTCAGTTGAGCTGTAAATACATTACATTGCTGTTTAATTTAATTACACAGCACAGCTAACCGTCAGCCTATAAGGTTTCAGTGTGCACAGTCAAATCAGCAAGCCGCTGAACTCAGAACATCATTCAGTGCCTGCATCTCTTCACTAGTCCCAGGTATTGGAAAAGTCCCTGAACAACAGACTAGATGTAAATTAGCACATAAACATTCACACACTGTCATATCTCATTGCTTAGCAGTATTCAGAGCCGTCTGTTCCCACACATTCTAAGCACTTCTAATTTTCCATAACTGTCACCTAAAGCAATTTAATTCCTGAAGAACAGTGCAAGAAGGAAAGAGGACATGGACATTCATCTTCTCTTGTTAGGAGAAGCTGAGCCGCTCACGAGCTATCCCACCTCTCTTCACTTAGGGAGATAAATGCCAAGACAGAGCTTAGCCATCGTTGCTCTTCTCCCTGCTGCACACCTATCTATACACCAGCACACACAGCATCTCGGATTTACACACCATCCGCCATCCCTCTGTTACTGCCACCTCGCCCTGTGTTACTTCTCTACAACTTTTAGCCACATCACACAACAGGAAGTTATTATTCATGATTCACGTAGGTGCCTTGTTACAGGATCCTAGGATAAGGTGGTAGAAACCGCACGTTAACAAAAACACAGCTATGAAACGTTTCATAGACACTGCTGAATGACAAAGCATTTGAAACTGTGGCTGGAGAGCAGGTGCCTGGAAAAGAATGGGAAAAATCGTACCTGCTTTTACATCTCTCAGGCTGACCATGAACAACAGGCTCAGCAACTTCCCCTGCCAGAGTACGTCCAGATGGGACACACTCACAGAGACTCAGTCATGGCCACGGCGAGCAGAAAGCCCAAGTCCTGACCCCAGGGCAGAGGAAGACCGCTGCAAGCGAGCATCTTAGCTCCACGCAAATGTTTCCCACCACACTCAATTTCAGACATTCCCACAAGAAATGAATGGATATTTAAAAGGAAACACGTTACCCCCCGACCTGAGTGGACTCGTGAGCATGCACCACGCTACGCTCCCCTCCTCCAGCCAATGCACGTGACACCCCATCAGGCAAGAACTGAACCGGCTGTAGGTATTTTAACCTGCTTACCACTTCAGAACCCGAGTTTCATATGATAAAAGTACCAAACTGCAAAAAGAGCAACTTTTTTCATTTCCAGGAAGGTTCTACTTGTGAAGTGACACACACTGACGTTCTGCCAGCCACAGCATGAGATGATCTTGTGAGTGCCCTCACAGCCGGGCAATGACGGTGCAGGCTCTCCTGGCCGGCAGCTGCCGGTGCTGGTGTCTACGAGCAACCTGGCACCATTAGCTCCACCTCGTTGTACTTGTACCCCCGGAAAGCTGCAGGCAATAGTGGGAATGCCAGCAGAGCTGGGAAGGTCACCACGCCAGCACCGGGAACATGGTTAGTAAGGTATTTAGATCCCTAGCAGCGTGCTCCTGCATGTTATTCTGAATTCACAGAAAGCCCGTTTCAAACTGATTCTGAGGACTGTGGCCTTTACAGAATAGACCAAGTATTAATTTGGTCTAACATTTTACCTGAACTGTATTTCCAATCACTTTTTCTTGATTCCCCTTTTCCCTCCCTATCAGTCAAGCGTCCTGTGAATTGCTGTTGGGTTTGTTAATTTTTTCTTACTTAGCTTCATGCAAACAGCGTCAGCTGCCCTCAGGGTTTGTTTTACCCCCATCTCCTCTCTTTAGACCTCCCATAGATGCATGAGCCCCTCGAGGCCTCGCAGGACCTTTCCTCCCTCACCTCCAGAAGATGCCTGGGCTGTTCCTACAGGAGGGAGGACATGAAATCCCCATCCAGCGCCACTCGGCACCAAGGGGCAGACCATGCTCAGCGGGTCCTGCAGGGCAGAGTGTCTCCCTCAGGCTGCATGCTGGGGGAGCCAGACTGAAGCGTTCAGGATCTGGCAGCCAGGGAGGAGGAGGAGGGTCCCACCGACCTGGAGAGCCCGTGTCTGCCTGAGAGCGAATGAGCGCCCAAAGGGAGCCGCCTCTGCGCTGAGCTGCCGCGGCCCTCGCCTCCCTTCTGCCTCCCGGCAGCACTGCCGCATGCTGCCAGGACCAGGGTGGGTAGGCTGAGAGCCAGCACCTCTGCAGGCAGAGAGCTGGCAGAAAGCTGGCAGGCTCAGCACGGGCACACTGCACGCATCGGTCCCTCGCAGGCACCAGCTGAAGGGTGCAGTGACACCAACAGTGCTCAAACACCCAGCCCTCGGGAACCCCCTGCCTGGGAGCATCACCAGCGCCAGCCGCGGCTCCTCCCAGACAGAGGACACCGCAGCCCCGCTCCCCAAAGCAGAACGCCCACATAGATGCTGGATTCAGATTCGGAGAAACGACACTTGTGGCTGTCTTGGCCAGGTCTGTTGTGTGTGCTGGACCTCCATGAAATGCAAAAGTAGGAAAATTTGCACCCTGCTTACCCTATCGCTGGGTCGACCAGCAGAGACCACCTCAACGTCCACACTGGGCAAACGTACGGGAGCTTCCCCAGGAGGGAAGAAGCCAAGCGAGAGGAGGGCAGAGGAGCGGGAGTGTACACAGCCCCACACAGCTTGTGCTCTGCCCAGGCAGCGATTCAGCCACAGACCCCATCTGCACCTCTGTTAACAGTGAAATTGTAAAATGGGAAATGGCAAAGGAAATGTGAAAACACTACAAAGATTTGAAAGAACAAGATACATAATGAAATGCAGGAAACATTAAATTTCCAGTCTCTATGCATACTGTATTCTCTCCATGAAAGGCAGTTTAGTTTTGTAAACAGTCGTCAATTAAAAGATTTTAAAAAATATATATGTTCTTAAGGCAACACAAGTGAAAGATAATGCATGGTCTTAGCTGAGCAATAGCAACAGTTTTCCATAACTGCAATTTTCAGTGTTCAAAGGGAGACGTTTTGTCCCCTTTCAGCAGTGCAAATCCACAATGTTTTTTCTTCAGATTTCTTCCAGCGCTATTAAGAATGGACCATTGCTGTCACTCTCCACACTGAAGGCCAAGTTATTAATTATTTCTGAAGGAGAAAGCGAGACAGTAACCCAAACGTTGTGCTTATTACCACACACTTCCATGACTTGCAGTTACCGAGTTCTCTGGATTTAACCTATTTCTGTGTTACACGGCACACTGAAAAGCTTCACGCACAGAAAGGTTTTCAATCCTCAGACTGAACAAGGAGCATCGGCTCTGCTGGGGAGGCTGGGGGACAGCAAGCGTGTGGCAAGAGCTTGTCTCTGGGCAAAGCACACACAAAAAGCCTCGTATCCTGGGGAAGCAAGATTTAAACCAAAAACAAAGCAAGGCTAACAATACTAAACACAGCTTTTCTGACACCTCTTTGTAAGTCCCACTCCCTCCTCCCCCCACTTACTTACTTAGTCCATAAAGGCTTTTTTCTCTTGTTTTTAAATAACAGGGAAAGGCATCTGTGCTCTCAACCCACAGCCACATAAGAGTCACGCTATGAAAAAACTCTGCCTTGCAATCTGATCAGTGATTACGTTAATAAGTAATTTGCAGAGCATGGAAGCTTAACATATCTGTATCTGACCCTAAATAAATAGGATTTGGGATTTTATAACCACCTTACTGGGCGTTAGTCCATAGTTTTCCAATCTAATGTTGTTCCAATGGGCAACATTTCCTCCCCAGGGCTTGAAACCCCTGCCCAGCTGAAACAATGAAGCTGGGTGGCAGAACCAGTGCCAGGTGCCTGGCTGCAAGAGAAGCCAGCCCCCAGGCTGCTTCGCCCCTCCGGCGAGCCTGCCACGGCAGGAGGAGCATGATTGGCAGTGGCTGGAGCAGGGATGATGCTTTGGGGCAGCCCCAGCCCCCAGGGACCAAGGGACCTGGCCAGGCTATGCTGGCCACCCTGTGGGAGGGGGCCAAAAGAGCAGCACGTGGTTTATGATACTTATCACCTTAGGAGAGGGCAAGAAACTTCTCCTGGTCCCTGGGTCAGGGCTGGGAGTGTCCCGTCTCCCAGGGTCCTTCTCCTGGCAGCGCAGTGGGATGCCCCCAGACCTGGGGCAAACCTGGCGGGAGGGGTCTGGGTCACCGCAGAGGTACAGGATGCATGATGAGGTCAGGCTTTGCTCCCCGTCCTCTCCACATCTCTGTCACTCTGACACCCCCGACAGCCTTGCAGCATGCCCTTGTTTCCCTGAAGGTCCCAACCCCTGGAACAAACAATTATGGGGGAGAACTCTAATCTGAAAAACTAATGCCTAGCGCTGTGGAAAACGCTGGACATCTTGCTCCCAGCGGATCAGAAAATAGGAAGTAAAAGGAGGAATGTAAACAGCTTGCCGATCTGCGACAACTGAACCCTTGACTTCAAAGTGATGTAAGTTGATGAGACACATGGGTCTGGGAGTCCTCCCCAAAGCTGCAGCTGGAGGCAGCCAGCACCCAGCCAGCACCCAGCCAGCACAGGCTCAGCAGAAGGCAGCTGCAGGATGACAGGTCGGAGCAAGAGGCAGGTTCGGCACCAGCACCCATGGTTTGTTCTCTGTACGTCAAACAGCTCCACAAATCAAGCACTCCAGTTTTCGATCACCAGATCACGAGGGTGAGGCAGGAGGGATGCATACTCTGGTGTACGTGTAACCCTACAGCCTGCCAACACATGGTTTGAAATTAAAATGGGGATTATTTTAAGCATGTTCCCCCAGGTTTTGCAGCTTCTTGCCCGTTTCCATGGGGATGGGCGCCGTGCTGCGCAGCTGCTGAGGCTCTCCAGCCTCCCGCAGTCCCCGAGGACGAGGACAGCGGGGAGGCAGAGTGGGGACCGTGTCTCAAGCGCTCCTCCGGCTTCAAGAGCCCCCCGGGCCCAGCACGTCCCTAAAGCTGGAGCACTTCAGCAAACTGAGCGGCTAGGAAACAGCTTCAAGACGTGTAACAGTTTTCTTGTTTTACCACGGAAACACATTTTTACAGACTAGTATTTCTCAGCTTGGAAACTCATAGCAGGCATTCGCAGAGCAGCTCTTTTATAAGTTTTAGACCCACGTCTACCAACATGCGCAGGCCACGAGGGAGAGCAACCACCACAGACACAGGGCGTTGCTGGCCTGCGCTCAGGATGGTGCCCCACGGCTGATGGAAGCCAACCCAGAGCTGTAGAGGCAGCCTGGCCCTGAGCGAGGAGGGGGCATTCACCCTCCCCACAGCCCCAAAACCCCACACCCTCCCAGGACAGGGCTTCCCCTCCTCCCCAGCGCCCCTCGCCCTGCATGTCCTCCTGAATGCTGTCAGCTGCCCTTGCAGTTGGGTTTGTTTCCTCCCCCAAACTCCAGTCTGGTGCCTCCTCCCGGTATTACCCGAGCCAAAGAATTTCAAACAGAGATTGTTCCCTGAGAGGGGAAACAAAAACACCCACAGTCATTTCACCTGACCCAAAGGCTAACCCTGAGTACACACTTCTTTAAGTCAGACTGGTTTACTGGAAAAGCTGTACCTGTGGGCTGTAAAACTGGGAACTTGTTCTAAAAAGTTGACTTTTATGCAAGTAGGATAAACGCAGGAGATTGCACTTGACCCCCTTACAAAAAGCCATCTGCACTCCAGTAGAGAGAGTCAAATAAGGGATGGGCAAACAAGTGATCAAGACAAAATCACGATGAAAATAACTGGGCTGCAGCATTAAAACCTTGTAAACCAGCTGGAAATCTAACTCAGTGTCAGGAAAGAGGCAGAAAGCCCTCGGACCACTCACCTCGGTGTAAGCGAAGGAAGGAACAGCTCAGCAGAAAGCACCAGATGGCTTTACATATTCTCATGTATATTTACATACACTCTTTTAGTAAGCCACTTTGATTCAGGAGAAGCCACAACCAAAACACACTCTTGAAATTCCTCTTTAGATATAGCTGCATATAAAGATCCATCACGCTGTTTTTTCCCCTTCTCTCACATAACACAACTGTGGGCAACGCTAATAGCACTAAGTGTAAGAGTGCTTTCTATTTCCTATTACTCAGTCCTGTTTCCCAAGTCCTAGCAACTCTGCTAAACGCTTTTTTTAATGTTTGGGTTGAAACATTCCTGTTGTCTTCACAATTAAGGGTTTTCGCCATTTAGTATAAA
This sequence comes from Aptenodytes patagonicus, assembly GCF_965638725.1. NCBI lineage: Eukaryota > Metazoa > Chordata > Aves > Sphenisciformes > Spheniscidae > Aptenodytes > Aptenodytes patagonicus. Next base: position 33,086,264 of record NC_134953.1, read on the forward strand.
AAATAAAATTAAATAAACAAATAAATAAGGGGGGGGGGGTGTCAATGAAACTTGCTTGGCCATTTCCCAGAACAACAACAGAAAATACTTTCTGCCCATGTGAAAAACAAGCCTTGCGACTGTGGGCTGAGACATTCCAGTGCCCCGTGCCCTGTCACAGAGAGCCGATGGCTCACAACAGGCAGAGAGGCAGCTGGTACCCGGACTGGGCCTTCTTTGGTGCTAGGGAACAAATTCACTGACCAAGTAAGAAGTTTTTAAAAGGTTTTTACGAGTATAAATAAAAAACCCTAAAAAGCCCGACAAAGGCCTATTTTTCCTGATGGAAAATGGACAATTCACTGCAGCTTAGTGAGGCCACCTTATTCCAGCACACCGTAACTCTGCGAGTGCTCAACCTTGCAGCCCTGCTATTCTTTTGCCTTATATTCTTCTTCCTACCCTTTTTATATTCTTTTTCCCTTTCCCCCGCACTTCATTAACTTTCTCTGTTCAGAAACAGGGTACAATGTACCTCGCCAAAAAGTAGCTGTCAAAAAGACATCACTAGGTAGCATCTCTAGTTGGACAGGCTGGAGCTTGTACCCAACTGATGTGTATGCAGCAGCTACTGTACACGCCAAGTTTTCTGTGTAAATGGAACCAGCTGAAGCCGACATTCACAAAGCGAGGGGAACCGACCTCTCGCGTAACAGTGCTTTCTGGAAGCACACACAAAACACACAGACACTCTCCTTTCAAAGTCAACTTTTCTATTAGTTGAATCCCAAGTCTGAAATGCTCAGAAATATTTCAAAGGTTGTATGCACAAACATGAAACAGCAAAACGCGCACGCCGCAGCCAAGCTCAGTACCAAAAGCGTGTCAGAAAGATGCAGATGCACTGTGCCCCCCACTGCAGCTCAGATGAAACGCAAAGGACCGGTCGCACTTGGCCTGCACCTGGCTTCACAGTCAAGAGACATTACCTGAACTGGGGGAAAACTGGGGGGCAGGGGACAACACATCACCCAGGAAGGGAAGCGAGGAGGAAGCAGGATAGTTGTTCTTTGGACGTGACTCTCCATAGCACAGCTCCACACCATCCTGTCCCTGGATGGATGACAAGCCAGTGCTGCACACAGGCTGCATCAGCACCGACCTGCCCCAGGCTCGATCCCTGATGAAGCAACGAGTTCAGTCCCAGCATTAACAAAAATGATGCTGCAAAAAATGGAGAGGGTTGAGAGAAGATCCATGGGACAGACTCAGGAATATGAAGTTTACCCACAGAGTCATGGACTCAGAGAGCTCAATCCATGCATCCCACTGAAGAGGGCACCGGGCAGCCATGATCCCAGCCTGCCGCTACACCGAGACAGGGGCATGACAACAGAAGCTCCTCCGGTTTATCTAGGTGAGATCCAACAGCAGGAAGCTGAGGTTGGACAAACGCAGACTGGAGAGAAAGGACGATTTCTAACTGTGAGGTTAAGAGCAGATAATCCTCCAGGGCTGGGCATTTTACACCGAGAGCGAACACATTACTACCCACCCCCAGGAAACCCCACTACGCTCTGGCTTAGCCACACCAGTTTGACTTGAGGCAGTAATTCAGTAAAGTTTTGAAACTGGTCCCAAGGAAGTCAGGCAAGAGGACTGTAAGGGTTTTCTTGCCTCAAAAAACTACACATTCAGAGTTTGATTTATCTGAGAGTAAATACTGGGCCATGTGTTACTACTCACTAGAATAAACGTTAACCTTCTATTTACATACACCCTATCATAATTAAAAGGGATTAACCATTGGATTTAGACAGTCAGGCTCATTCTTGTATATCCATCACTGGGAACCACCTAGGGGTAAAATTTCATATACTAACCTATCTTTTTCCTTTTTTTTTTCCTAATTTATTTCACTTTAAATTGTCATTACTAGTAATTCTTCCACATTATGTCACACACAAAACCAAAGTATTAACTGGCTTCTTCATGTAAGGAAGTTATTGGAATGTCTTAAGATATCTCCATAGCAACCATGCCGTGCCAGTAAATATGAGTTCACCAGAACAACACTGTAATTGCCCTGAACACACACTAACAAGCAATGATGAAAAAGCAGGCAATACTAAGAAAGTAATGTCCTAATAAGTCTCCACTATTGCAAAAGCGCTGTTTGAAAATGCCTTATGAGATATCAGGTTTTTGTCAATGGTCATTCACCTGCAAAGCTCAATTTCCCCATATTGGCTGTGTACAGGCTCAGTTCAGAATGAAATGCTTTCTGAATTATGTAGCAAAGCCTCCAATTTAAGCATTTTTACTTGGCTTGCTTGCTGGTCCTGCTGACCCACCACATCCAAGAAGAAACACGTTTTCCACTTTGAGCACAAAATTCTGGTAGAGCCCACCAGAGCGGCACACACCCAGCAGCCACATCGACCCAATCTCATGCACACCGTTAGTATAAAGGGACGGGGCGGGGTTGGATGGATTTTGCAGTTCTCCTTCCAACAGCAATTTTGTTGTGCATTTCAGTCACACCACAGCACACCCCTTGGGCGGTGAGGTGTCATTCTAACAGATGTCTTCTCTACACTTCTGTAGTAAGAGATGCAAGGGTTAACAATTCAATGTCATACTCTGAATTGCTAATAAATACTTGTTGGTGATATCAACTAGCTACTTCTCCAGTAAAAGTTCACCCGATTTAACGTCCCTTCAGCTGTCAGAAGCTGCACAGACAGCCTTAGGTTTGATCACCCTCACCGAGGGGATGCCGGCAGACCCTGTGCTCATGTAAACTAGAACATCACCATGCCTTGAAGACCCAAATTAACACATATATTTAACTCCAAGTTTATCTAGTGTACAATTCGAGTGCCCTGAGCACCCGGGGATTTTTGCCAGTGCTCGGTTGGTGTCCTAGGGCCAACGCAGCATTCTTTGTATGTCGGGAGAGCTCCTAGCCACCCAGCACCCCGTCTGCTGGCCTGACGCCTCTCCCGAGTCTCCCCCCACGCACAGTAAAAGTTTCCTTCCTTTGGTCCTCTGAAATTTCACCCTGCATCTGAGAAGTCTAATGCAACTGTGGTTATTTCATGGTGTATTTCTACAAAATTTTGGGAAAAAATCCCAAAGCAGCCTTTTTGCAATGACAGGTAGTTTTTATAAGTTTGATGGCCAGCTGCACTTGATCTTTACTTGTTAAAACCTGACATTTCCTTGCACAGATAGAAACTTCATTGCTAAACTGTCCCCGCACTGCCCACTTCCAAATTACCTGTTATCTTAATGACGGCCGCCCTGTTTCTGCGGAGCTGCCCACCGGGCAGCGCGCTGCCGGGGGCTCCGCGATCCCTGCGCCCCGCGGGGGGGCAAGACCCGGCCCGCAAACCCGCACCCGGGGCACGGTCCCGCTGCCCGCAGCGCGCCCCAGCCGCCGCCCACTCCCCCCGGGCACGCACCGCGCAGCCCGCGGGTAGGCAGCCCCGCCGGGGCGGGACGGGACCCGCCGTGCCGAGCGGAGCGGGGCTCAACAGGTGCAGGGCAGGGCTTCCCGGCGCAGGGCACGGCATCCCGGGGCACACCGGCCCCGCACTCACCGTCCTCCCGCTCGTCGAAGACGGGTCTCTTGGAGGAGGAGGCGCTCGCTCCCATCCTCTTCTTCCACTTGCCCCAGTGAAACATCGGGGCGAGGCGGATGGCATGCCCTGCGCGACGCTCCCCGCCGGCCCGGCGGCTCCCGCAGACGGGACCAGGCGCTGCGAGCCGCCGCCAGCCCCCGCCGCCGCCGCCGCCGCCCTCACCCGCCCCGCGCCCCGGCGCCGCCCGCCCGCATGGCAGCGCCCGGCGCCGCCGCCTCCCGTCCTCCTGCCCGCGGCGGCTGCCGCAGCGCGGCGCGGCGGAGCGGAGCGGAGTCGAGCGGGGCGGAGGGAAGCCGAGCCGATCCGGGCGGAGCGGCGGGGAGCCGGGCGGCCGCAACGCCGGGAGGCGGGAGCGGAGCGGCGGTGGGGCGGGGCGGGCCGGGCCGGGCCGGGCCGGGCCGCACCGCCCCCAGCGCAGCGCCCCCGGCGGCGGCGGGAAGGCAGCGGCGCCGCCCGCAGGTGCGGCCGGGCCGGTCTGGGGACCGGGGCCCGCCTCCTGCTCCTCCTCCTCCCGCCCCCTGCCCAGCCCGCCCTGACGCCCGGCCGGAGTGGCTGTGAAGCGGGGCGTCCTCCGGGGAGGGCCCGTCCCTGCTCCCCTCCGGGGCCTCCAGCTCCGCTCACCACAGACGGGTCTCTCGAGGGGCCGTGCCGGCGGCGGTGCCACAGGACGGGGCCGCGGGGTGTGATCGCGGCACGGCAGCTCCCCGCCGTGCCGCGGGACCGCGCTGAGCCCTGAGTCGCCCGGTTCCCTGCGCCCGGCTTGGCCTCGCAGCTAGCGGTGCTGTCCAGCCCGGCCCCGGGGGACCGGTCCTGCCCCGGCACCTACCGCTCCCGCTCCCTCAAGGGCATCTTCACTCTCAGCAGCTATCTCACACAGTTTAGTTATTTTTAAACTCACACGTAAACATCACGACCAATACAAAAGGCAATCAGATTATATTATGGCCAAGTCTTTTACCAGTATTCAGCTGTTATTTATGAAAACGCAAATAGCTCATCTTAAATTAGTCACTAGTACTCGCTACTGATTTTTAACCTTATCAATGTGAAGACAGCCGCATTGATTTTTATTCAGCTATTGTAATAAAATAAGGATTTAAATTAGTGGGTAGCTTGGGAAATCAATGTTTTTCTTGCATAGAGATTCCACAGCGTTTCAGAAGCTCCCTCACAATGGAGATCTTTATTGCACTGAGTCTGAAGTTATTATATGGGAAGTTTCGATACAGAGAAGAAAAACAAGCCTGAGGTTGGTAGTTTAGGCCTCAAATGATGGTTCTCACTGATCACCGCAACAGGTGCAATGCAAGAAACCAAACAAAAGTTAGAAAAATAACTAGTGCCTGAACCTCCATCTTTTCCCCTGGTAGAACGTGAGCCCTTAACACAGATGCACACTGAAATCCCCAGGTTTCTTCCGTACATGTTAGAAGACATCACCGCTCCATCCAGTGCCGCCGCCTGGGCCAGTACAGCCTGCAGGCAGGCGATGCTCAGCCAGCGCGGCGTGGGCTGGTCTCTGCGGATAACCTCTGCAGGTGGCGGGGAAGCCCAGCTTGGAGGAGAGCTCAGGGACCCACAGCCGCCGGGCTCCGTGGCTGCCGGGGAGCGGCACACGCGGGCAGCCCCGAGGAGGAGCAGAGGCCCAGAACCAGATGTTCCACCGCCTCTCAGAAACTGCACCTCCCTGCCACGCTGCCGAGTCCCTCGCTCGACTGGGTGAAGCCTCCAAGACTTGCTTCAGAGCTTTAAAACAGGCAGTAACTCAGATGCCTTGTTTTCCCAGAAGTATGTCCAGAAGATCTCTATTTTCCTCCATAAACCCCTGGGCCTGCGACTTTACCTTCAAGTAGTCAGCAGAAAAGTGTGGCCCACAGCCACTATCACGAACAGCCTGCCAACACACGAATAGCAGAGTATGCAACTGTTCCATGCTGCTGCATGAACTGTTAACGCATATGGAGGGCAAGCTCTGATGAGGAGCCTTATGCTGCATTTTTGTTCTGTGCAGCACTACGTAATGGAAAAGCCGCATTGCCTAAATAATCAGTGTTTGTATCTCACTAGCTCTAGAGAGTTCCTGCTCTTTTGTCGGTGGTAAAACTCGGGATTGCTGCAGAGCTCCTCAGAAAAAGAATTCATCCCAAGTCACTACAGACTTTGCAGAATGCTGAGCTGTAACATGCTCGTGACGCCGTTTTTTATGGCTTGTTGAATTGAAACGTCTCATGGAATGTCTAATTAAATGCATTTCTCAGAAATAACTTACAATGTTAACAGACCACATCAGAAATCTCAAGGCGAGTGACAGCTCTTTAGCCATTAGATTGTATCTGTTATACCACCAGTAAGTACTTTCATAATTGCTGAGATGCTGCTTCCTAACTTTTAATTTAAAATTTATGCTGTTTTCTTTCATAGCATGTTTTGAAATGGATATGTTAGTTATTGTACTCTTTACAGAAAATTTGCTAGGAGTTAGTCATTATTTAAAAGAGCCTGAAAGTTGTAAAAGGATTACAGTTGAAGGGTGTAATTTAAGAACAGTTTTCCGAAGGCAAAGAATAGTTCTTAAAGAATATTTCCTTGCGAAATCAGAAAGAATTGCTCTCAAATAAAAAGATAGAACACTTTTATACAAGACGGTAATTTTTGCTTTGTTTAGGGATAGGTTTGTTTTTAAATATACTGCAAATCTCTGAGCTATCGGCTTTCACTCCTTCCTTTCTCTTTCCTTTACATTCTGTAGGAAAAGTATGAAAGATGCCATTAAACGGCTTCAGTCTGTCTGCCATTCAGTTGTCATTTCTCTCTCATTCTCCACTAATATTTGGACAATCAAATCCATAGCATAGAATCATAGTCTTTTTCCGAGAAGTTTGTAAGATGTAGTGTAGGAAAAAAGAGTGGGGAATAAGGATGTGATGGTCCTAATACCAGAGGAGCGTTTCATTCCGCCGCATTTCTTGATTCCTTTTCCTGCGAAATGGAAGAAGGTGCAGCATGGGGCTTTGTTTAATTTTTGCTTCATTAGAAGTGTAATAAGTAGTCTTACCTTCACAAAGATAAGTCAAATAGGAGAGAAATGAAAGGCCTTGTAAGTTGTTTGTTTGGGTTTTTTTAGTGCTATTCAAAGGACTATTGACTAAGTGCTGCTCAAAATTCTTGATAGTAATACAGGCTAATTAAAACTAGGTCCTCTCGTTTACTTCTGCTTTCTAGGAAGTCAACCATAGGCATACATACGTGTCCTAACAACCCCCAAGAAAATTATCATCTTGTTATCATCCTCATGATGAGGTCTCTCTGTTCACGAGGCCTGTCTATTGCATAGCCAGCTCAATCAGAATTTTAGTCTTGTTTTTTAAGGGAAGAATTATCAGGTATCTAAACCCATCCATAATTACAGAGGCTTTTCTCCACTCAGAATGAAACAGCAGGAGCTGCCCTGACAGCTACCAGGAGTTTGGTCCTGAGCTCATCGCTCAGCACAACAGCCATGGACTTCTCCTTGGGGTTCTATGGGAAGAAGGTGCTGTGTTTGAAAACTAAGCCCCATTTCAATCTCAATTATAATACTGAAATTGTCAGGGAGAATGTTACCTTGAATAGAAAACTGGGTGAGGTTTATCATGAATTGAATTGAACAGTTCTTGTCAGGTGCAAATTCATCTCATTTTTGCCTTCTGCTTTGATTTGGGAGAGACTATTCTTACTCTAAATACCAAAACTGGTATTTGGAGACTGTTGTGCTATGCTGGCGCCTTTTGAACTGCCATCAACAAAGATGATAGAACCAAGAGATAAGAGTTTAGAAAAGTTCCTCCAGACTTCTGGGCCACTAACAATGGTATTGGGCTGTATTTTGCCCTTGGAAACAATGTTTTGGTTATCTAAATTGTTCGTGATGTTGCAGTTTGAAAAACAGTATTTTTGCTTGTGATTTTAAGTCATATCTGACAACATCTGAATGACGAGAAGGAGAATGTGTTGGAGGGGAAATAAGAGACATATGAACATGGACTTTGGAGAGTGCATGGAAAGAGAAGGGGAGAAAAACAACACTGTCATTAAACATGGTGTTTGTTATACAGGTTCTAAATCATGTAGTGGTGGCCTTTCCTTTGCACAAAACTGCCACAGCTGCTCACTTCATTAGGAAAAGTGATTTTTTTATTTAATTTGCAAATATTTAGTACAAATGGTGTTATATAAGCTTTTCCATTTTCAATATTTTAACACCGCTGCAAATAAGTTCCAGTTTATTTAGAATTCTAACTCTCCGTCTACTCTTGAGTAATTCAGACGGAGCTCTGTTGTTGTCTCCTCCAACAGAAATTGAGAGAAGGGTGAAATGCTCACCGTCTCGGATCAGTCTGTGAACCACGGAATGCTGGGTCATGATTGCCCATGCAGAGTCATTTACAATGGTGCAAAATTAGTGCCAAAAATACTAAACGTAGCCCTCCTGTTTTCTCTCAGACAACAGTATTTGCTCTCACCCACAGTGCAAGTGTGCTGGAGGTTCAAGCAGACAGGTCTGCGTTATTTCTGTAGCAGAATCTTATCCATGTTCTAGTTCTAAAACCTGAAAACAGGGTTCCTTTTCTGTTTCCTGTGTCTGATACCACTATTCAAAACCAGTGTAGTAACGTGCAGTGGAAGATGTTGATCCCCTCAGTGAACAACTGCACATCAAGATTATCAGTGCAGATTACCCACCACAGTGACACAATTACAGGCTTCTTATGAAAACGTCCATTCAGTAATTAATACTAATCCTGCGGGATAAAAAAGTAAGATACATAAACTGCTCTATAGTGGTCCAACACAGGAAAGGGAAATGGAGAGAAAATTCTGCCTTCTTACATATCCTGGTCTCCAGGGAAACAGAGATCCACTTTGTTTTTGAAATGAGGAAGTTTAATTAAAAGCTGACTTTTGCGATAGTATATTCTTCAAGACATTTTTAGATGTAACTCTAACTACATCTCTAAGGGGGGAAATGTGCGAGCAGGGTGACCAAAGAGGTTGTTATGAACAGACTGTTCTTGAAACCACTAAGAATTCATTACTCCTCTTTTTTTATTTTTTTATTTTTTCCTCTTCCGTTTTCCATTCTTCTTTTTGTGTTTTATATTTTACCAAGAGACAATTAGGCATTTTACTAGTGAAAGTCTTGGGGATACTATATGCATGTCTGTCCCTGGAAACTGTTAATATACAACAGATCTGATGATGATTCCCTTAACTTCGAAAAGAAAGAAAAGCTGCAAGAAGGTTCTATTCTTTCTAGGGAAGGCAGGAGAAAAACCTTAGGCAAACCAGAACTACTGTGGTCCGTAGCGTGTACAAAGCCCATCTAGTCCACCATCCTGCCTGATGATAGCTAGCTAATGCCAGATACTGCAGGGAGGGGATGGTACAACACCTGCAAAGTAGACAGAGATACAGTAATCTGCACTCCAAACTGGGCGTCATCCTGGTCTCTTATTGTGGAAATGGATTCAAGCCTGAAGCACATCCATATATATATTGCACTTTAAGGCATATGACGGTGGAAAATCAGCTGATCAAAGCATATGTGACTACTGATTAGAGTATAGATAAGATGCTACGTAATAGCCCTATTGCAGTCTTAGAAAGACGAGGCTTGCACGACTGTTTTACCTGGGTGTAAGCAGAGACTTGCGAAAGGCAAGGGGAGACTTGCAAAAGGCAGAGCAACCACTCTCATGTTCGGAAGAGTTTGTCTTCTCCCATCTGTGTTTACTTTTGCACATTCTCTCTTTTCTCATGGATTCCAAGAGATTGGAGTTTTCTTTCATTTCACCAGCCATGAAATCATCTCTAACTTTACAGAATTACATATGCTGAACCAAACTCGTCAGGTTTTCGTATAGTCAGTACCACCTATGTTGCGTCTCATCAAAACCTCACTGACATTCAACAGGCAAAGCCAACGTGCATTCATTTAATTGGGAGGTGTGATACCTGTTCTAATCTAGGACAGGCCAAATAAATTCTTGATGAAAATCCAGGATTATTCTTTTAATCAAAGGATTTATATCAGGAATTATTTCATCCAATTGTTCTCAAATGCCTCAGTTCTGCAAGTGAATGAGTATCCTTCGAGAAATGACTGATCGTTCTCATGCCCAAGCATCATGAGCTGTATGTTTTATATCATGTCAAAATTAGTGTGAGGGAAACTGAAGACAATATTTCAATTTTTGTTTCTTAATCTCACACTTCAATTAAGCAGTATGGATCCTGCAGTTTACCTCTTTATGTTATCCTCTACTGGTAGCTATTACTTATGGTTCCCTTTCTGTCTTTTTACTGGTTGCATGGAAAGGTGATCGTTTTCTTCTTTCATCAGTGGAAATCAGGATCAAGTTCCCTGGTATCAGTGAAGTTATCCCAAATTAAACCAGTACAAATAAAAATAGAACTGCCTGAAGTAGCATTACATTCTTTATGGTTATCTGTTCTCAGTGAGCTGATGAAAATGGTTTCTAAACAAAAATGCTACCAATGATCATAAAACTGCAAAAGAGGCAAATAATATAAGACACTCCTAATTTAGGCATAGAAACAAGGGGGGCAATATACCATGATGTCACATTCCTATTAAAAGCCTTTACTGAATACAATGGCTATAATTGCAACATGTTTAAGATGATGAAAGGAATATTACTGTGATTCTTAAAATTCACATGCCTTCTTCATCAAGAAGAAAGCCTACAGAGAAAAACCTATGTTTATTTTAAAAAAAGTTCCTCTAAAAGAACACATAATTCTTTCAATAAGCATTACATAAGAGGAAAATTTCACACATTTTTCTGTCAGTAGTGTTTCTGTAAATAGTGCCAATTCTATTTTTAAAGATGCTAATAGTAATCACTCTGATCCAGCTGTTTCAAAGTCTTTTAACACCACCACAGTTAACTAATAATGTTCTCTTATTAGGATCACCTGCAGTGGCCTGCAGTAAGCGTGAACAGGCAGAACAGCTGTCATGCAACCTTAAAACTAAAACCTTGTCGAGACTGGTAGAAAAAGGGTTACACCTTTCATTGCCGTGCAGGGTTCCTGCTGATTCCACAGGTGCTAGCTGTAGTGCAGATGGATTACATGCCTTTTACCAGCAGGTGCTCAAACCCATAGAGTGATACAAGTGCCTCCCTCCCTCCCTACCAAACTTCTTCCTCTTAAGCTGCTGAGCTAAGTGTATACTAGTTCCGTTGCTTGTTTTGATTTAGGTTTTTGCAGTGTAAAATACATATCCTGCTTAATTTTCTGTATACTGTAATGCTTTCTCTTGCGTAATCCTGTGAAAGAGTGATTTTATTTCTAGTACTGTTTGAGCAATTCAGCCCTTTAAATTTTTGGTGACTTCTGCCTCCTTTCATTTTTTTTTGTGTTTCATTTGTGTGTCTGTTCATTTTTCTGGTTATGTTATCTATTTATTTAGGTTAACTAAATGTTTCACTAAGACATTAAGAACATATGTTACTATATTTTAGTAAGACTCATTCTTAAAATTCACTCATCTAGTTCTTTCACTTATGGGAGTATTAAAAAAAAATCTATATAAAGCTATAGAGAGTAGTCTTATATAGAAAGCAATGACTTTTCTTGTATTATTAAATGTCTCTTAGTTTAAAAAGATGAGAAAAAACTTTGCTTCCTAACTTATCTGAAGTCAAATGCAAGTAAAACTTGTGTAACGTAAGTGCCTGCCACTGTGAACAAGTAGCTGGGCAGAAAAGCTGAGCACTTCTCTCTGAAGCTTGGTTATCGCTTGCAAGTTTGTAAGATGATGCAGGACCCTTAAAGTCCATAATTGAACAATTCATCTGCATGAGAATCTCTCTGGCACCATTCATTCTGTCACCCACATCAATCTATGACACTGTAAAGAAGTGTCGGTGGTATCAACATATGCAATAGTCAATAGTGACAAAGCACTGTAAAGACCTCAGTTTTGCTTCACGGTGCCCCGGGGAGGCTCTAATACACGTGAAGAGGAGCCCACTCAGGCTATCACTGAGTTGTAGGAGACAACTGGCTGCTATGCTTTAGTGCCAGGGCAATGCGTGATGATGTGTGGGGGCAGCTTCCCTCTGTTCCATGGGTACTGGTGCATTTGAAGTGCAGCATCTTTGAAACCAGGACTAGGGAGGAAGAAGGGCTGCGGTTCAGGGTCTGCCCCAGAATATTTGATTCTGAGCCCTCTGTATGAAGACTCAACAGCTTAGGTCCTGACAAGAGATCAGTGCCCAGGCTTGGTGTTCTCAGAGATTGGCATCCTTTAAAAGAAGAGAAAAACCAACTTGTGATTCAATCAAATGAAACGCGTGGCACTTCCTTTCTTGCCTAGCAAAACAGATGAGTCCGAAAGTAGAAACCTATACATCTTTGGAGATAATCTGGCAATTGCTGTGGTCCATCATAAATTATGTTAGTGTTATTGCAGCTGAAGGATTAAAAAACACACCCTAACACCTATGGGAAATTCTTCTTTCAATGTCCAAACAGGTTCTATGTTTGTCAAAAGATACAAATGTAGGTCTTCAGCAATCCCATCCAAGCTCTTGGCCGTCGCTGTTCCTCCTTGTTCTGACATCGCTTCTCTGTGAAATGCTATCACTAGGATGACTGTTTCAGATGGAGGCCTGACTGCATTTCAACATGCGGGGTCAAGATCCCCCCAGGTCTGGACAAGGCTGTTACCGCAGCCTGCCCTTGGGATATTTCTGTCTGCACAGCAATTGCATCGTTTTCTCTTTGTACATTCAATCCCTGCGTGGATTTTGCTTCTAGGAGGGAACTCCCAACACAAAAAGCTGAAACCCTCAGTTATCCCCAAAGATCAGAAATAATCTATACAGAATATTGCTCATTTGCCATCTCACGTGCAAACTTCAATGATATTTCTGTTGCTGTGATTGTATTTGTAAAGGAGTTCCTCAGATATTGAAACTGGATGGCCCAAAGAGCTCAGAGTCCAAAGACTCGGGAGGGTAAGCCTTTAATGTAAAACTCAAAAGCAGCTCAGCAACCTGAAAATGCAGTGACCAGCCTGACAGTGATTTGTGCAGTGAAATATGCATTTGCGACTAAGGCTTGTAACTCTGGCTTGCTAAAAGTAAAATGAACCTATTGAGGGATATATTGAGTGACTTTTGATCTATTATTTCTTTTTGCCTTCTCATTAGGATAAAACCTTCCTAGATACTGTCATGTTAAAGAAATGGTATTATGTTACTGTGCTGATACTGCACAGAGAACTCAAGTGAGGGGGCCGAATTGGACAACTAGATTTGAAAAAGGAACATTGAAAGTCCTGTTTTAAGATTATTTACCTAAGTTGGGTATCTTTCCGGATTCACTTTCTCTCCCTGAAATGCCCATGAAAATGTTTCTCCATTACTATTGTGTTATAGAATTCTAAACAGATTGCTGAGATCAAAGCTACCTGAAATAATCACTGCTTTAATTAATGGAATGATGTCATTGGTTTCAATCCTAATGTTTTTCTTATGTCATCTTAAATAAAATTATCCTAAAATATTTGTGGTTTTGCATAAACAAATGCAAAGCAATACTTCTTTCAGTACAGCTTTGCCGTTGATCCATTTTTAATTTTCATAAATTTTGCCCTCTGATTTATAAATATTAGGATTTAATCACCTAAGTAGCCTCAAAGAAAATCTATTCTAGGAAAAGCATAATGAAATTACTAGTCATACCTGCTTTTCTTAAAATCAGCAGTAATAGCCTAATTAGTAGCATCTTTATTTTCAAAGTGGAGATGCATTCAAGCTGAGGAGTAGGTGTTTTGTCTTATCCAGCCCAGGTAATGGTGTATTTTTCAGAAGCTTGTGGTCCTGTCACAAAACAAATGTGAAGATTTAGGCCTATTTAGTTATGCATTTAAGCCAACTGTTCCCATGAAAACAGCAGTGTTGTAGGACAACAGTTTTTTCTTTCAGAATCTAGAGGTTTCCTATAAAATGGAAGTTTTCAAGGTTCAACATGCTCTACTACAAAACAGGCTCCAGTCCAGATAGTCTTTGGAGGTCAGAAGTTCTTAAATGAAGGGATTGTTTGAGTGAGCCAAGGTAAGGCAATTCTAAATTTAAGGGAATCAAAGCTTTACACTAATGCAGTATCTCTGGCAGTTTGAGATGTTCCAGTCTCCAGCTGTACTCGCTACAAAGACATTGTATATGTATGGGATCTAACAAGAAGTTTACCTGTTTGCCTCAAAATATTATTGCCAAGGGTCTGTATTTTGCCATGTGATAGTTCTTACAGTTAGCAAGAGTTCCCTACAGTGTGCAATATGCATTTGAGGTTACAGACTATAACAAAATGTGTCAGGTTCTCATCTACGAATTAAAAAAAAAAAAGCTTCTGTAAGGAAATAGCTTCTAAAGGAATCCCATTAAAATAGCTTTGTTTTCTCAGTTTAATAAGCACAGTATAAGTCAGAAAAAAAAATCACGTATCTAAACTCTGAAATTAATTTCCTGTTTTTAAACCCTACTAGTGCTACTGATCAAACTTGGTCAGGTCACTGGGAACATAATTATCTGGATTTGTAAGATTAAGTACTCTTCATGTCCCAGTAATGGATTTCTACCATCATGCTAATTAAGAACGTATTTTATTTCAGACCAATGCAACCCCTGGTTAATCTTTGTGGTGTTCACCCCACTGTGCAGAGGCTCTGCAGGGACACTGCCACTTAAACAGCCCAGTGACTGCCCCTGATGGGGCTCTGTTAGCAGGAAGGTTTTGGGGGGGGGGAGGGGGGGGTGTGTGTGTCTTTCCATGGCTCGTGCTTTTACTCTGGATGTCCAGATGCGCCCATCCTGTGACTTCCCCAAAGAGGGAAACCTGTGTACAGAACTGCTTAATTGGGGTGAGGGATGTGGCAGACATGGGCCCTGGAAGACAAATAAATTAGTAATAATGGGAAACAGAGGAAAAAATGTTTTAAAAGCAGTCTGTGAGAGAAGCAGAGGAATGCTGTACTTGTGAGGCTGACCCAGGCACGGGCACCTTCTACCAGCGAGGAGATGACCACCAACACCAAACCCAGCTAACAAGGCGCGTGGGTGCTGGGGAGTGCAGTGTGAGGATTCTGGAAGGCTTGGGCAGATGCTTGATGAATGCAGGTATTTCTGTTTAGTCACTGAAAAATGACCGAGCGTGCATTTAATTGTTTGGACTGGAGATACTTCGCCGCCCTTTCGGGTAGTGCGAGAGTTTCCATTCGAGTCAATGGAAATGAAGGCCCCCTCCGGAGCAGAAGGTGCCCTGTATTCCTCCGAGCCCACCACGCTCAGAGGCCGCAGTTACCCGTTCCCCTGACAGTCCGTCCCCGCCCCAGTTGCTCTCCCCAGACACCCCGCCGGCTGGGGTAGCTGGGGCCGACCTCAGATGGGCGCGGGAGCGCTGGAAACCCGCTCTCGGCGGCAGCTGTGTCCGTACCCCGCGCTGGGAGGCCGCCTGCCCGTTGCCGCGGAGACGCGGGCCCGGCGACGCGGCGGCCGAGCGGCG
This sequence comes from Aptenodytes patagonicus, assembly GCF_965638725.1. Taxonomy (NCBI): domain Eukaryota; kingdom Metazoa; phylum Chordata; class Aves; order Sphenisciformes; family Spheniscidae; genus Aptenodytes; species Aptenodytes patagonicus. The sequence goes on from NC_134953.1 coordinate 33,101,467, forward strand.
CCTCCAACCGCTCGCACCCCCGCGGCGGCCCGGCCTCGTCCGAAGAGCCGATCGCGGCCCTCCTGCGGGCAGGCGGCGGTGCGGAGCCGGCCTTGGCGGGCTGTGAGGGGGGCCGGGGCTGCGCCTGCGTGCGGTGCGGTGCCCGCGGCGGGGCATCACGGGGCCGTGGAAAACCCACAGGCAGCGCGGCGGCCGCCTTAGCCTGGAGGAGGCGCCTCCGCAGGCCTGCCACAGCCGGGGCGTCCCCCACTGCCGCCGGGGGATCCCTGCGTCTCGGGGCGAGGGCCCGCGGCCACTCCTGCCTCACGTCTGGAGACCCGAAGCGTAGGGAGCCCTCGGGCGAGGTTCACCGGAGCGGTGTGTGTCAGGCAGGCAGAGCGCGGGCCTGGAGGTAAAAAGGAGTACAGCTAAGCACCTTATTACGACCCTAGCACCTGCTAAAATCAGTAGAAATTAGAAAGACTGCAACAAAGAGAACGTTTTCTTTGCATTGATTTGTAGCATGGATAGGGTCGCATGCCGGCGCTTGGGTCGCGAGGGCCAGTGAGACCCTCCTGGGAGTACAGGCGGGCACGGGTCGAGGAGCTGTAGGTTTGCTGTTCGCTGCAGAACAGGGCAGCAGTTGTTCCCCATGAGCAAGTGCCGTAAAGCAGCCGCCTGCCAGCAGCTCTGTGCTGAGCTCTGGGGAAAGGAGGGCAGGGAACGCTGCAGCGCTTGGGGAGGTCTGTGCTCCAGTGCAGGCGAAGCAGCGGAGGCTCTTAAGGCACCCTTGTCCTTCGAGATGAGCTGGGAAAGCCCCCCCAAAGCCTCGCTTACACTCTACCTCCAACGAGGTACAGCAGTAACGTGCGAGTGCCTGTATAAGACCTAGTAGAAAGGGGAAAAGGAGAGATTGATGAGACCAAGAGGGCAGCCAGGAGACTTGGCAAGACAGTATGTTGTCAGAAGGGAGATTATTTACTGCATATATGTGCGTCAGTGTTTCTGCCAAGCCTACACATGACATGGTGTGGGGGGAAAATAGCCACAAGGGCCAATCGGTGATTTTTCTTATTTACTATACCTTTAAATATGTATTATGATAAATGCAATCATTATTATAAGTGTGTATATATATAAAGAACAATTTGACTGTTTTGTATCATACAAAGAACATGTAGCACTGGGGATAATCTGCAAATCAGTAATATAAAAAAGAAACTTGCTTTGCATATGTTCTCTTTCCGAAATACATTGTTGTTTTTCTCAGCTCATGACTTGCCTTCAGCTGATCAGTTTGAATTACTGAGTCGGTATTCCAGGCTTGCTGACAAATGGATGACAACTATTCTAAAGAGTTTAATGGCAGCGGTGATAATTTTGGAGATGAACATCTCAAAAAGAGAAATTTGTCTGGTTCTGATTCATCAAAAGAGATCAGGAAAGCTGTTGAACAGTGTCTGTTGTCATCTTCAAGTACTCTTGATGTCAGCAGAAAAAATATTAAGCATCTTACTGAGGAAATATATAGACTGCCCAGCATAAAGGTGAGTAAATGGTTATGGGTAGTTCTGATACCCTTGTCTTGAGTATAGCACAGAGCAGTTAAGGGCTGGTTGCTTTGTCAGATGAGTGGAAAAGCTACAGATTCTTAGCTATGATCTTTAATCACTTTTTTTTAAGAAAAAGTCCTTAAATAAATCACTTCCATGTGTAATTTATAGTTGTGTATCCTTTAATCCCTTTTAACAGTGTTCTTTCCATAAAAGCGTAGAGCAGTTTACAGTTTTCACATTCGACATCTTGCATGCCAAGGAATGGCCCCTCTCTTTCTGGATTTAAAACATGTTTGTGTTTTTCTCTGGTAGTACTTTCATCTGGAAGGAAATGTCATATCAACGATTCCCGAGGATTTATTTCAAAAGCTGCCATATCTTGTTTGGCTGGATCTCCGGTATAACAAGATTAAAGCTCTTCCCCCTGGAATCGGTTACCACAGGTAAGATCATTGGTCATACAGATAATTTAATAGCAATCGTATTTGTCTTCTGTTTGCCTTACTGTAATTTCATTGTAACAGTCAGATTTTTATATGCTTTTGTTTGGCATTGACCTCAGTGCAGGAGAGCAGTAAATAAGCTTAATTTTGTTTACTAAAACTCAGATGAACTGAAAGGTCCAATTAATATTACGTAGTGAATTTCTAAACTCTTTCAACTTTAGAAATGTAAGACCTGTTAGTCTTTTCACGTAGGTTTTGCACCATTTTAATTTTATTGACTGTAGGTGACAATTTTTACAGTGTTGAAGGTGAGGTGAAAATAGGGACCCACGGTTAACAAACCTCTTGTCACTCCTCAGTGACAATGAAAGACAGTTTAGTCAAAGAACATTACTCATTAATCTGGTTTTGGTAGTTGTCTGACATGGTGTTAACTGTTGGAAGGATTAATTGGCTGTCACTAATTCAGATGGAGTGTGCGAGGAAGAAAGTACACCATATTGCTGTGACCCTGAAAAGTGCACTTGCTTTCGCGATCACCAAAACTAACTTCTCACCAGTGTTTTTGTTTTTTTTTTTTAAACATTCTTGGACGGTTCCTTGCTTCTCACTCCAGAAATGGAAGACCACAAATCACAATGTATGGTAGTAATTAACAGGATCAAAGAAATGGTTTTGTTACTGGAAGGAAAAAAAAAAAGACGACCAGCAGAGGACAGTTTGCTTGTGGTTGTAGTTCTAAAAGAAACCTTTCTGTAAAGAGTGAGTAAGGAGGAAAAGGGGGCAACCCTTGAACAGTATCTGCTACAGAATTTAAAAACCAAACCAAACCAAACAAAACCCCCCAAAAACCCCAACAATTTCATGGTATCTTGTGATTGAAACATGGTGCTTAAAGGTATTTTAAGATCACTTGTTTGTGAATCATTATATATTCAACTTGTGATTAGGAAAATACAGTAAATGAAGGTTATGCCTCTAAAATAGCTGAAAAATGTCAAGTTTAATGATGTTTTCAAATCTTTTAAATACAGCTGTCATAAATTATTTTTAAATTGGACAGGACTGATAGTATTTTAATATGGTTTGTAAATTATATGATCATCATTGCGTGAGTGGTTGAAATCCTTTGAGATTAAGACATTCTCTGTGTCCATCTTCCTCGAAAATAATGTCAGTCATTAGTCCCTGCATGGATTATGCTCTATCTTGTTTGTATTTTTTCACTGACTTCAAACAGCAGCTCAGATTTTAGAAAATGCCCATTAGGAATATTACTTAGCTTTCTCAACATTATTATAGTTTCATTTTATCCTTATTACATGTTGGAGCATAAGATATATTGTAAGATGTTTGGAGATTCTCTGGGTATCCTTTTCTAGAAGCAGCCGAAAGTGTTGTTTCCATCAAAAGCAGAGACTCATGGAAACATTGTGCTAGTTTGGGGCCCGATTGGTTGACCATTCAAGTTGTTCATGAATCTTTTCACTGATTTTAATAGATATTCTGATAAAAGTTTCTCCAGGTCAAACAAAAATATCACCTCAGTTGTGGAAATGGCGTCTAGCCCAGCATGCAGGGAGGGAAAGTACCAGTCTAACACTTTTCTCTCTAGAAATCTCTGCGAGATCTGGATGTACAGCTGGGCAGGGATCACCCAAGGGCATGTTCCACATCATCGTTGCCGCAGAGGTTGCATTCAGGCAAGAGCTGGCAAGAACAAGCATTTACTGTGGTGCAGGGCCTTAGCTCTCCATGCACAGGGCCTTAAACACTGGGGGTTCTGAGGCAGTGGGATCGCCCCGGCGTACCGTGGTGCTTCAAACTGCAGGGGAATTCGGGTTTTGGAGTCTGGAATCTCCTGTCACTTTCACTTTTAAATGGAATTCAGTACTCCCGCTTCAAAAATGCGAGCATGAATATGGTGCTTTCATTTTTTGACTGAATTGAAATGTCTTAAAATATCGCCACAAATGTTAATCCGGTGTTGAGCAGCTGCCAAAATGTTTGGTTTGTTTTTCTTTCCTAGACGTAAAGAAATATTATGACAGAAACTACCAAGCTTTCTTCTTGTTTGTTTTATTGAATTTTAACAGTAAACAAGTCAAATTGCAACACTAGTAAATAAAAACCCATTAACTTTTCTGTGAGGATGATATTTCACTTATGGTATGGACAACACCTTGTCTATAGAATATCATTTGATCTGATATGTTGCTGGATATTAAAAGCTATTTAAAAGAATGCTATTAAAATGGCAAAATGAAGCAGTCAAAAATTAGGAAATAGTTAAAGTATGGTTTCTGTATAGTCTCAGTTTCATAGCTGCCTGGGTGTCAGCGGCTGTGCGCTACAAGGGGAAAAAGAGACAACCTCCCTGCATTTGGATGAAGTGTCCCTGTATCCTAAACACACAGTAGCCCAGAGGTTCCCATTAGAGATGCTCCAAACATGCGTATAGCGACTCTGGGCATTTTACTTGCTAAACAATACCAATTGTTTTCTGAGCAGAGTCATACTGACTTTTTTTTTTTTTTTTCCAGAAGCTTAGGATTTGTCTAAAAGCACATTTTCAGATGTATCAAAAAAATATTGTATGTGACAAAAATGCCATAAATGTTGTATGTGACCCATGCCAAGCTTCTAGGCTGCTTCCAAGAATAGGAACGCTAGAGCTTTTCAGAAAAAGAAGTTGACGAAATTAAATACAAATAGGGCATATTTCTTTCTAATTTCATTATCAAAAAAGGCTGAGCAATTTTAGCTCAAATTTAGCCTGAGGAACACACTCAACCCAGACAGTTGAAGCTCAGCAAAACTATAAACAACTGAAAATGTTGTGTTTATAATTGGAACAGTCAGTATCAGACTTTAAAGTGATAAGCAGGCTTTGCAAAGAAAGAACAAATACTGAATACTGAAGTAGTATATAGTAGATGGGCATAAATGCAAACTTCAGATTGTCATACCAGAAAGGTTTGGGGTGTGTTATTTTCCAGCACTGATGTTAGCGATGGAGAAGTGTGGATTTACCTTGTGGAGTCCTTTCTGTAGCAGGAAACAAAAGCAAGAAAAAAATTGAGGAAAAATATTCTTGTGTTTCTATTTAATTAAATGAACTTTGCTCTTACAGTTGCTACTATTTTCTGTTTTATTGAAAAGGCAATTGAAAACTCTGCTTTTAGAAAGGAATCCTATAAAAGAGCTACCTGCAGAGCTTGGTAAGTACTCATTTCTTTTTTTGAAGATACCATAGACATTTTTTGGCTCTTAGTGTTTAGTTCTGTGGTTAGACTTTAAAATACTTCATTTATCTAAAGAATGGTTTTAATTTACCACGAACATGTGCTATGAGAGGGGGGAAAATTACTTATTTATAATTATTGCCTTCATTGATAAGAGGGGAAAATCTGTAGTGTTCTAGTCAGAAATGTTCATATTATTTCTCTTACTAAGGCTGAAATAAAAAACATGTATGTCAGACATCTCGGGCATCTGCATAGTAAGACATAAATAACTAAATGTGATTAGAGCTGAGAACTTCTGCAGCAGTTTCTTACACTTAAGGATGTCTTTACAGTTTAACTTCATTTTACTAACTCTTTTTGCAATAGCAGTTACTACTTTGGAATAACAAATATTTCCAAATCAAATGTTCCTAAGGAAAATAGAGCAGGTTGCATGGATTCCTGGGGTGGTCCAGCTGGGAGTCCTTGGGCTCTTGGAGTACTCACAGCATAAGGTTGGGGGGCGGGTTTTATCCCTATTTGATGATGTCTGAGCTGTAAGGCTCCTTGCTGTAGTACTGGGAGACTAACCTCCAAAGCTGCATCTGGGAGTCTGGGCTTGTGTCACCAAAACAAATGGCTTGAACTGAAGATGGCCACACAGTTAGGCCTGTGCTGGCTCCTGTGCTTCACTGGACTTCATTGTATTGTTTTCACTTTCCAGTACGCTCTACATACAGTATCTTACCTGCCTCTGTCCCTGAGATGATGTCTCTGCTAGTAAATAAAATGTGCCCAGGAATATCCCCAAGTACTGACGCCAGCTGGCACAAAATGACCTGTTCCTATACAATTACATTGTCTTGGCCCCAAACAGGGTGGCAGCATGCAGAACTCTCTTGGGATTGGATCTGGAGCATCTTAGTTTCCTGGCCACATGCAGGAATTGCCTGGGAGAGGCCTGGCTGGTTCAGGCAGACGTGTATCAAGGACCGGTCCAACCCTTTAGTGATACAGACAGTCGTAGTCTAAGGCCCAAGAATGTTCCCAAGTGCTATTAAGTTTTCTGTTATTTTAACAAAGCTTTGCTATTCATGCTTAATGCTGTGTAAGTGTGGTCCCTCCTGCTCCTTGGGCAACGCATTAAGAAAGCAACCAGACTCAGCAGTAAATACCCTTACATCACAGCCATTCTAGCCCTGTGCCTCTGCTCAGATTTTGGCAGAAAATGTTGCTTATGCAATACTGACCCTCTTGCTTTCCACCTAGTGGTTATTCTGGGGCAGTCTGGACTGGTCCCTTTTTGAGGCTTCCAGCACCAGGGTCTTCCACGCAGACCTGGCACTCTTCAGCTCTCTTGGGCCCTGCATTCTTCAGGCCTGCTACCCACGGGCTTCGGGCCAGCTCATCCTCCCAAGTCAGGCCAGAATCCCCTCTGGCCTTTCCGAACTCTGTGCTGAAATCATTCACAACCAACATGCTGCAGGGTGCAAGCGTGCTGTGCACTGGCTGACCTGATGGTGTCTTCATATATGCATAGGGAAGGAAAAAACAACTGACCCCTGTGGTTCAGATGCTGTTTACTCAGACACAATTCACACGCGCTACCAACTCTACTGTACTAATTAGCTTTTAGTTGCATCCTGAAGAAGGGCTCATTCCTGTGGAGTCTATCTCCTCAAAGACTTATTTGAAGGAGAGCTTTGAACAGGTGATCAAAGCATGCAAGAGTACAGGGAAGTGGCCTCAAACTGGAGTTGGACTTGGGTGACCTCTGCAGTCCTGCTGTTGCCCATCTGGCTGCTGGAGAGGAATGGCTGGTAGCCCAGGCAGGGGAAGAACAGGGGGCGTCAGTTGTTCCATTCCTGCTTCACGTGAGGTGGCCTGTTCCTGGAAGAACTCTGATCTTTCTACCCTGAGCTGAGCAGTGACTGAATCAAAAAAATATTATTAGCTGATTTAAACATCCTTGTGTCTCTCAAAGTAGAATGAGCCACTGGTATGCTGGCCTTTCTGCAGTAAACTTGTTTTATGTGATGTGGTTTTCTGGACAGATCCTAGATCAGGACTCTCTTCTGCTGTAATACTTCAATTGTTACAGGTTTCCCAGATTGGTATAGAGGTGAGGGAACTCCTACCATATGTGACACTTACCCGTTTCCCTTGGCTCTGTGGATGAGAGGTACCAAAAAAAGGATGCCAGCTATTCCTGCTGTGTCGGAGGTTTTGTTCAAGCCACAGCAATTGGAAAAGAGCGCTGCAGGATTTTCAGGGCAGGTTTTGTTGGGCAGCAGTGCAGTGATGACAGATGGCTGGAGGTATTTGTAGAGGCTGGCTGCAGCCAGGCTTCCCAAAGTTGTGTATGTGCTCATTAGTGAGTGGTGCAGTGATAACCCTGACTGAGTAGGGGTGGCCCAAGCCAGGCCGGTCTGCTCTGCCAGCTCTGCTAGCAGGACTTTCAGCATCATTTGCCTTAATCGCTTGCACACATCCACTTCAGTATTTTTAATGGTTGCGAGTATGCTGGATAAGGCTGGCAGGACTGTTGTGCTGGGGTGATGCTGTCCTACCATATGCCTTATTTTGGATGATCTGTTCCCTTGGCAGAGCCTGTATGTCCATGGCATTGCTGCCTGGCAGTCGTATATACCACAATTGCCACCATGTAATATATACAGATATATGTGTGTGTTTGTGTATATATGCACACAAAATTTGCAGAACCGAGCCTCCCTCTGCCCCACAGCAGCTGAGCTGCTTCAGACTTGACTCCTTACGTAGTGGACAATGTGAGACTTGGACCGGCACAGTGATTTGAACCTTAGCTAGAGGATGGTAGATGTAATGCAAGGATTCGCCTTAATCCAGGTTACTAAAGGCTTCTCGTTTCCCTGTGGTGGAGCTGTGCTTGTCAGGACTTCCAAGTCCCCTGCACATCCCAGGCAGCTTGCATCGCAGGCTCCTCCAGTCACGGGGACCTGAGGAGATTACCAAGCAGTCCACCTGGTAAGCTGGGAGAAAACCTAGGAATTGTGCCCGTGACATAGTGAGGGGTTGTCAAAATCTAGTATATTTTACAAAATGCTCACGTTTTGATGTTGTGGTTTAACCCCAGCCGGCAACTAAGCACCACACAGCCACTTGCTCACTCCCCCCTGGTGGGATGGGGGAGACAATTGGAAGAGTAAAAGTGAGAAAACGCGTGGGTTGAGATAAAGACAGTTTAATAGGTAAAGCAAAAGCCACGCACGCAAGCAAAGCAAAACCAGGAATTCATTCACTACTTCCCATCGGCAGGCAGGTGTTCAGCCATCGCCAGGAAAGCAGGGCTCCATCACGCATAACGGTTACTTGGGAAGACAAACGCCATCACTCCGAACATCCCCCCCTTCCTTCTTCTTCCCCCAGCTTTATATGCTGAGCATGACGTCATATGGCGTGGAATATCCCTTTGGTCAGTTGGGGTCAGCTGTCCCGGCTGTGTCCCCTCCCAGCTTCTTGTGCACCCCCAGCCTACTCGCTGGTGGGGTGGGGTGGGGTGAGAGGCAGAAAAGGCCCTGACTCTGTCAGCGCTGCTCAGCAGTAAGGAAAACATCCCTGTGTTATCAACACTGTTTTCAGCACGAATCCAAAACATAGCCCCATACTAGCTACTATGAAGAAAATTAACTCTATCCCAGCTGAAACCAGGACATTTGACAAGACATCTTTTTCTGACAAAATCGTATTTCATGAGCTAATTCCTAGCCCACTCTTCCTCCTACCCTTACCTATCGCGCTCTTGTCTGTACACTTGCCATCATAACCACCTATATCAAGAAACAGAGTAGGAGCTAATGCTGACAGTGTCAGCACTAACTTAAATTTAAGTTACTGTCCTGCAGTGGCTGTTCTGTGGTTCTTTGTCTTCTCTTTTTTATAGTAAGTAGAACACCAGTTTCACGATGCTGGTATCATCAATACCAAACAAAAAGTTTGTAATGTAAACTGAGATGAGTTTGGAGGGGAATCGGTAACTCTATCTCAGCTGTTCATCTTCATTTCTTGGGTGTGTTTTTCTTCCTGGAGTGAATTTGCAATGTTTGCCTTCATTCATTGAACTTTTTAGTTTGTTTGTTTTGTTGAAAGCTACCCGTTCAATGAATGAAAAATCTTTGGAAGGGGAGCGGAGTCTGAATGGTAACAAAACAGTTTTGTTATTCACCTGTGGCTGTTCCTAGAATGTTTATACTGGTTCACCTGATTTGTGTAGAATTGTCATGTGTTCTGAATTTAATTAGCAAAGATGAAAAATTCATTGCCAGCCAACATGTTTCAAAAAATGATCTCAAACTCCAGCGTACTGTGCGCTAGGTGGGCAGTGTTGTGGGGAACTTGGGATACATTTCTTCTGTTTCCAGGACTACCAGTGGCTTGCTGGAGAAGTCAGGAGAGTTACCTGGCTTTGGATAAGTCACCAGACTACCCACACCTCAGTTTCCTCTGCTGTAAAATGGGGATAACAATACTGTTACAGAACTCTTCAAGCCTGCTAAAGAAAGCATTTCATAGGAGTTAAATAATAATTATTGCTGCATCTACCTAAATGTTCTTTAGAATGATTTAAGAACAATTCTAAAGCATGAAGAATCTCAGTAGGTGATGCAGTTTAAGATTTAAGTAAATTATTTTGAAAAGGATGCTGAAAGGTAGAGCGCCAGTTTGCCATCCTCCCAGGCATGGAAGTGAAGTCAGTGCACACTGCCGCATCATGCAGCATGAGCTGTAGCTGCATGTCCTGTGTAACTCCCCCACTACATTCAAACCATGTTCAAACCCGAGTGGTTTTCAGCAAGGTAAAAAAGAGATTTCATTTTTCCAATACTGAAGTCATCTGTGTGATTCATTTTGATCATTTCTGTTTAAAAGTAGATTAAATTTCTTCATACTAAATGATTTTAAATCTAATTGTATTCCCAAGTAGTTCTTTACAAGGTGCATTTTCCAAGCCATTTCTTTTTCTTAATAATGTAGCTGCGTTTGTATTTTATGATTATTTGAAGTAATTCTCTAATTTGTGAATCGTGACTGTATGAAAAGGCATTCTGGTAATTGTAGCTCACTTGGCAAACTTTTGGGTTTAGATTGTTAGAATACAGTAAATTTAATAAACCTCCAAACCTCAGCATTCCTTATCATCAATGCCATATTGACAACAATCAGTATGATTGTTTAGAGCATTGGGAATGCTTGCTTGTTTGACAGAGGTACATTCATATATGAGCTCTGTGGATATATTTCTTCACAAAACCAACAGCAATAATCACACAACAGCATATTTAGTCTCTGCAATAAACACGGATTTTCAATTTTATGCTCTGTTGTTATTCTGTAACATAATTATGTATACAGCACTGCTGGTCTGTTGTATTTTTAGTTTGTAGTCGAGTAATTCTTCCTTTGGGCCCCCCTTTCCCCCCCCCCCCCTAGTTTTTCTGGGATATTTCCCTTGATCTGTGGTACCAGGTAATTCCTCTTTTCTGACCTCTCCTCAGAACTTTTCTCCTTCTGCAAGATGTTGTCAGGCTGATTCCACATTGTTCTCTTATAAAGTTAACTTACAATAAAGCAATGGTATGTCTGTTTTGTAGCCAGCATGTGGTACACATGTGGTGCAGTTAAATTTTCATCTAAATGTTTCCCCAGGGATTTCAACAAATAATTTTTTCAGTCCCATTCCTGTTCGGTTTCTCTAAATCACCCCAGTTGGAATTGAGTGCAATTTCAGAATAATGATTCAGACAGTTCTGGTTTTCATTGGTTCTCAGTTTGAGTTCAACTTTAGCAGACTTCAAAGTAATAGTTCTGATTAAAATTTGAGAGTTCTAGTTCTAGCTATGGTCTGTGGGGAAAAAAAAAAAGTTTTGAATGTTTCTGAGATTTGAGCTAAATTTTCCTTAACCCTGAAGTAACTTCGTTGGTGTTGGGATGGCAAAACTCAATTTTTCTTACACTACTGATAAGTTACCAGTCAGTTCTGACCCTGTGGCTGATCAAAAAAACCCAGATAAACAATGAAAAATTGGAATGTAGTTGAAAAGAAATAAGTTTTAGGTGCATTTGTTCTCCATTTCAGTGAAATGGGAACAAATCTGCATTCCATGGCGGCAACAGGATGTCGCAGTAAATTCTCTGTGTAGCTGTGGTATAGTTTTACATGTAGCAGGTTGTACGTACCATCTCCTTGATGTGAAGAATCCATTTGCTCTTGGGTCTCAAGTCTCTCTTTCAAGAGAACGGACCCAGAAGGATCCAGCAGTTGTCTCCATCGTGATGCTTGGAAGAACTCCTTTGCACTCCCCAGCTTCCCGGAGAACCCTAGTACCTACTGCAGCTGCTCATTGCCTTCAGTTGCTCTCATGCTGGTTTTTATTTTTTCTTTTTAAGTGTACTTTGTCAATAGTGCTGTAGTTGACATTTCTAGAGAAGTAATGGAGTTGTTAATCACACTGTAAAATTTGTTTTGCAACATTCCTTTCAGCTTTAATTACTGGTAATTTAAAATCAAATAGCTGTGCTATTAGTAATGTATTTGTCATTTCTGCAAATAAGGTTTTACAAAAACATTTTAAAAGAGCAAATACACTATTTTATACTGTAATGAGTAAAGCAGATAGACACAGTCAGAATTTTAAGCAGCCAACCTGTAGAAAGTGAGGCAGATTAGACTGTACAGTCAAGCTGTGAATGGAGATTTAAAGTGTGACTCCAATAATACAGTATGAAAAATACATTCTGGTTGACTAGATTGAGATTGTCTATGTTGTTTTCAATGCTGCACTTCCTAAATACATTGTTATTATAAACCATATGTCAATCTAAAATAAATGTCAGGACGAAATACGATATTACCTTTCTTTTAGAGACTTGGTACATTTATATTTTGAAAGACTTAACAGATTTCAACTGTTGTGGTTTTGTTTGGATCAAAACTGACTGAAAGTAGTATTTAATTCTGCAAATCTAGTTAGGAAGGCAAAATTGCTAATTTTATTTTACTTCTATGAAACATAATGTATAAGTATTTATAAATAATCAGCATAAATCTGATTTTTGAAATTGATTGTGCATATTTTGCACTTTGTTCCCATTTCACCAGACAGTAAGCAGAACGTGACAGATGACTTCCACCCTGCTAGTCATCTTCTCTTTACATGTGTAACCTGCGCTGCATATACTTTTGCTTATGAGATGAGTAGGAGGCTGCGGCAGGCCTGAGAGACACATGAACTCATTAGCCTTTGGGAGGCTGAAGATTTATGTCACTTTGTTGTGGAGGGATGGTGGCTTTTAGCTATTCTTGCCCAAGAAAACAAAAGGTGAGGCTAGGAGTGAGAAGCAATATAGACCCAATGATTTCAGAAGTAGAAAATCGGAACAACGCACTAGAAAGAAAAGAAGGAAAACTTCAATTAAAATCTTTAATTCCTTTCATATTAAAAATAAATACAGGGTAAAAAACTGGTTTATCAACACCACAAATTCCATTCATTTATGAGTAAAAGCATAAGATCAGCAGCTGGGGTATTGTACTGGTTAGCTAATAATGTAATAATGGTAATTATCATAGAAAACATAAACACAGTCAATACCAGTCATTCACTTTGACTCAACTACTATATATCTCTGAAAACTCGCCCATCTTTCAAAACATTGAAAGGTTGGGCCCGATGACTTTTCGAGGTCCCTTCCAACCTCGGCTTTTCTGTGATTCTGTATTTGCTAAATTATATTGTTTTCACAGGAAACTTAACTTCGTTGACAGCCTTGAATCTGAGACACTGTCCCCTTGAATTTCCACCTAAAGATGTCATACAAAAGGGATTAAAATCCATCCTGTGCTTTCTCCGGGATTCTGGGAATGGAAAACTACTCTGTATGGAGCCAGCCACTTCAGGTATGTTGGAGATGTATTTGTGTGCATTTACTGTAATTTGTTTTGAAAAAAGTGTGAACCAAGGGATGCTTTCCTTGTGGGCTTTTTTGCTAATGGGTGTCATCCAGCTTTGCATCTGAAAGGGTTATTGCTGGCTAGGATAAATGGGGAAAAAGAAATGCTTCAATGTTGTGATAAAAAATCAAACTGTGACTCTTAAACCCCTAAGTGGAGAAGAAGAGGTTGTATTTGTATAAGAGGAAGTCTTAATTACATGTGATGCTGTTAGAGAATCAGAAGACGAAATTTCAGCAGAGGCTGTTCTTTAGAATCAGCAGAGAAGCATCATCAACAGAAGGTTGGGCCGATTCATTAAGATGAAAAATGGCTAGTGTACATGCCAGGCACTTATAAGAATAGTAGAGAGGATAACTATACAGGTAGATGACATTTTATAGGGGATATAGGGGAAATTGAGATATTAGGGAAATGAAAGAGGACACTTAATTAGCAGAAGACTGTGGGAAAAAAAAATGGAAATACAGTACCTGGCTTACAGAAAAAAGATGGAGCTGATAAAATTACAGGTGGATCAGTGTAGCTTCTATTTCAGGACATAGTCTGGTTCAGATACTCAAGACTGCTGCAAACACTAAGGAGATTAGTGACAGCCTCCCATGGATGTTAAACCCAAAAAGTCATGCTAATCGCATTGCCTCCAGTGACACTGTCAGAGGCCTGGTGTGTAAAGGAGAAATAGTTGATGCTGCTGCAGTGAGGCACAGAGGGCCATTGCAGGTGCTGGAGGCTGCTGAAGGCTGGCAGATAATGGCCTCCTTTTAGCGTGTGTAGTGCCAATATGCATCTTCCCACAGTCTCCAGGTAGGAGGTCTGTGGTGACGAGGCATGGCTGGTCAGCCGGCTGCAGGCGGGTTGCAGAACCAGCTTTCTGCTTACTCTGTGTCGCCAGTCTGCTTGGCCTTTGGCAGGAGGCAAGAGGAAAATGAAAATATGCATGGAGGAAATTCCTTCTGTCTGCCTGTGCGTCATAAGGAAGGTGGGGACATAATTATCAAATTTGTATACAATCTGAAGGACAGACCTACTTCTTTTTAAAAAATTTAGTGCACTATAAATACACTGTACACCATAACTAATTTTTACAAGCTGCTTGATATTGTTCATCCACAGACTGGAAGCCTGATCGTGTTTTCTGTGTTTTCATATTGTGTTTGAGCTCACATTCTTCAAAGAGAAGCACAATTTGCTCTTTATCACACTTTCTCCTTTTTTTCCCCACAGTATTGCAGTTATAAATTTACATTAGGAGGGTAAAATTAAGAAGTTGTCAGCAGAGAGGAAAAGATGCAACATCATTTGCATTATTTATGGTCCGATAGATTCCAGAAGTCATTAATAATAGAAATACTGGGCATATTCCCATAGAAGACCTCTTCTCGTACTTAAGCTTTCCTGTAATGAAGGCCAATTACTGTGGATACCATTAGTATCAGACTGGAATTAGGGGTGTTTAAAATGTGATATCGTTAAAGGGTACGCAGTAAATTCAGGGTATGAATGAGCCACTTAAAATGCTAAGCAATATGGTGAAATATAAAAATATCAGTTCAAAATACCATGATACGGAAAATGAAGTCAAAATACTGATGTAAAGATAATGACTATATTTTTTTTTTATTAATCTCAATTCCATGTATGGTGTCATTAAAGGGAACCATGCGCATTTCCAGAACGTCACGTGATTGTCTTCATGTTTTAAGACCTTGTTTATAATTCTTGTTTTGAGACAAATTATATCCCAGTGGTGTTGCTTAATTACCACTATTTACCTTCCAGTTTCACCACATTTTAGCATGACTTGAGACCGAGCAGTGCATTTTTCTATATAGACAAGTTTTATCTGCGTTACTAGTACTTAATGTTTATATCACTTTTTCCGTATTAGTGGACATTTATTTTAGCATGCATAATATGTAAAAATCTGCTTACTTCACTTGAGATCCTGATGACTTAAAATGTTAAGTTATAGACTGAGATACCATCTGTATTATCCTCCTAGCTTGGCTTTTATACTTGCAAGAGGACTTCTTTCTATGTGATCTGCCGACAGATTCACATGACATATTACAGAAGTTAAGTAGCTCAGTGGGTTGGGAAGTTAAACTGTGTTCTCAGAAGACCTAAATCCAGGCTTGTTTCAGACCACATTTTGTTAGCTTCACACTGATTTTGATGCCTCCTCAAACAAGGATCATGCTAGATAAGAACTATTGCAGGTCAAGAACAAAGTTAACTGGCAGAGGTGTGCCAGGAAGCAAGCCCAGCACCTGCCTGCACGAAGTGTTCCTGATACCTGCCTCAAGCCACATCATATCAGAATTAGTGTAAATTCATCATCTGGAAAAATTTACAGAGTCTTACAGGAAGGAAACCAGTGATATGTTAAAATAGACCTTTTAAGATGCAAGACTGCTCTTTTAAACGTATTTTACTGTTTTAGAAGTCCAGTCCTAGTTTAATTTTTAATGTAGTCATAATGATAGTGCTAGAACCCCAAAGTTCTGTATTTCACAGAATTGCCCATGCTACAGGAATCGGCATGGGCCATTGCTAAACATTATGAAAGAAAATCAGAGATGTCCTCTTCCTAGGCAGGTAATCAGTGGCCCACGGAAGTGGGTAAGCTTCATTAAGTTTTTTGGGTTTTTTTTTGTTAAATGCTAGCATTTTAATATAGAAACATACACTAATCATTTAACTTCTTTTTTTTACTGTACCTGCTGCAGAATCTGTCATCTTTACTGGTGCATCGTGCTACATTCATTTACAAAGAGTACTAAAATGAAAGGGAAAAAAGCTTTTAGTTTCATTTGTGCTTAATGTTGTTGAGGCTAATGTTTGTTTTTCTGGACATAGGCCTAATGGCAAGTGTAGGTGTTCACTTGGTATTTCTAGCAACAGCAGAATAATGTTTAGGATTGGAATAGGAGAAACGCCTGGGAGTGGGAATAAAATGCCAAACATTTACCATTGATTTTCAATGAGAACTAATGTGGCTCTTGGATATTCAAAATTATGCCTTTTATAGACTTCCAGAGTGTTTTGGTAACAAATCCTTATCATGGTTGAAATACATTGGAATGCTTCAGTCCAATTAAACTAAGCTTTCTCTAGCATTCAAGTGGAGTTTTAGTAAGCAAATTATGCAAAACTGAAGCAAAACTTCTGCGCAGTAGAGTACAGATTCTTACTGTACTTATTGATATGAATTCTCCCCTTTACAGTTAGGAAATTAATTTATCTTTGAGCTTTTTTAATTGTTACCTAAAGTAAAAAATTTAGGGTAGTAACAAAAGCATGTATTTTTTTATGTTAGACTAAAGTAGTACAACCCCTGAACAGAAGAGAGTACTCATCTTAGGGACATCTGGCTAAGTATATTTACGTACTGTACTCCTAACACTAGTGTAGTGTTAGGAGCTCAGTAATGAGTTGAAAGAGGTTTTCTCGATTTTGTTTTTAAAGATGTGCAGACTATGAAAACAGGATGTCTGCTTTTTATCTTTTTATCTATCTGTGTGAGGTGAACCAATACTGTTTTTCAGCGATCGCTTTCTATACTCAGCCGTAGCAATTTAGAATTAATTACAGCTGATCACTATTCAAATTAGTATGTGAAGTGAGAGTTTTGAACTCACAGCTGTTTTCCCAAGTTCCCTTACGCGTTTGTTATATGCTTCCTTTCAAAATGAACAAGTAATATGCTTGAAACACTCTATAGTTATTTATTTTGGTTTTTAACTCCCCTTCAGAGGTACACAATCTTGAAAATTTTGAGGATTTTGTTAGTATTCTTCAAAATAGCAAATCAAAAGCATTTTTTCTGCTGATTTTTGTCTGCATAAGAATGTGGGATTGCATTCTGTTCTACTTTATTCAAACACAATAGATTAGAATGACAAAACAATTATAAATTATGCTCTGGAACAGCGTTGTAACTTAATTATGTTATCATGTTTAATGTTAGTTTAGATAGTGGTATATTTAAAGAAAAATAATCCCATGGACTTTAATGTTTAGAATCTGTGGGCATGCACATGAAGTTTGGGAACCTTCTGTAATATGCAAGAGTTTCTTGCTCCCTCCCACATGGCCCATCTGTTCATGTTGGATGAGAGCCGTGTGTAAGAAGTAGTATATACATACTTCATGCAGAGAGGATAACAGAATGTACCTTGGAATAATGCTTTTTCTCTAAAATGTGAGAAGAGGAGGGATATGAAATCCAGTGTGTTTCTTCTCAAGGATTCAGGGAACCTCCTAAGCCTACAGTTTATATAGAACCAAACCTTTGTGTATCTTATGATCCCTCAACACTGCAGTCAAAGGTGAGCTGCGATATATTTAGCTGTTGTGGTTATTTGGGCAGCAGAAGGTCTAGGGTACAGACCTACCCAAAAAAGTGGATGAATTCTGTGGTGACCAGCTATTGCTGAGCTTGGCACTTCTGTGGGTACCCTAATAACTTACTGGTAACTGTGGTTTGTGTACTTAAGTGTAAGTCACACTTTGGAGTGCAGCATAGATATACCTTAGAATTCATCATCGTCGTGTAAATATGAAAGTTCACTTGTGTGTGAAGATTAATACTTATAAAGGTGTAATTTGAGATTATGCTGAATTTGTTTAACCTGAGATGCCAGTTGGGATGAAATGCAAGGTGTGCTAAAGCTTTCATCAGTACTTTGGTTTACGTCATTACATTACATTACATATTTAAATTGATTACGTTAAAAGATCTTTCCTGTTTTGACTCACAGATTGCATTTGGGCAGTTGTAGTATGTTAATGATTATTGTATCTGTTTGCTTTGCCTTTTTACTTCCTCTGATACATGGAACATATTTTTAACTCGTATTCATCATGCAGAGAACTCTAATTCAGTCATACACAGTTCATGTAATACTTATTTATACCCAAATCTACATTGGCAGGCTATAAATGCTGCAGAAAAATGAAGTGAGACAGAAAGTTAGGGTTATATACAGCCTTAACTCAATCCTTATATGTACATGCGTTATGTGAGTCTCAATTTCCACTCCATTTTTTTCCTCAAAGTAGAGATGCCAGTATAAAGCCGGGATTTTCCACTTTCATGTCCTCCTCTGTTTCAGAAATCACTGTCGTTTATACAGTATATTTGACATGGCCTTATTTAAAGCTTGCTGACGTCTGTGGTAGACTCTCGGTTTAGTTGCAAGGGTCTTGGGTCAGCCCTGAATGAGGCAGGGGCTCCGGCGGTGGTACGGAGCTCTGCTCTTTGGGTCGCGCGTGTCCATGGTAAAGGCAACAGGGGACTTTCCGCGAGTAAGACTATGGACAGTAGTCTGAGAACTTGATTTCTGCAGGGTGTTGAGGACACATGGCTCGTAAACTCGGTGTAAGTCAGAGGTATTGAGCACTTCACAAAAATGATTGTAACGTTGAATCAGCTTCTGCATGGTGGAATTGATAAAAAGCTAGGTGAAGAGTTTACCGAATTATGAGATACATAAATTATCAATCAAAAGGAAGCCCCTGTTCTGCTCACATTCATCAATAGACTGTTGGCTTCTTTCAGAACACAGATTGCTTTAAACTTGTGAAAAATCTCTGAGAATAAAATAGTTATTAAAAGAAAAAAAGACCAACGAATCCCACTTCTTTTAGACTGATTGATTAACACTAACTGCTGTGTTTCGCTTAGAAAAAAATTAAATTTAATTGATACATCGGATTACAGTAATCTCCCTTTAATTCCAGTAGAAATGCCACCTGTTGAAAAGCTAAACTTAAGTGAACTGTTGCAGTCCAGTTTGGATTTGTCAGAGGAGTGGCCTAATGAAGAGGAAAAGCTAAGATTTCAGAAGCTGAAAGAAGAAATTATAAAAGATGAAAAAGAAGAATTTCTTGCTGACAAATGTATAGGTGGAATCCACGATTTTACTGAAGCAGGGAAAAACCACAGAAAGAAAGAACAGCTCTACTCAGAGTCAGCTAGTCTTTGCAGGTGACGTAAGCTTCATGCAATGGTATATGATAAGGATCTTGCAAGTGCTGGAAAACTCTGTGTTTCTATTGGAAAATATAAAAGCAGCTCAATATGCATCATTATACTCATTGTCAAATAGGTATTTGATGAACAAATGGTATTTTTGACATAAGTATATAGAATACAAAACAACTTTTACATTTTCTATTATTTTAAATATTTTTTATCCAAAACTAAAAAACACTCTCAATCTTTTATATTTTCTCATTTACTTCCTTTTTTTATTCCTATTTTGATAATTGTACCCTTGAATGTCCAGATTCATTCTGCTGAAAAACAATAGAATTTTATAATACAGAATAACAAAGGACTGTAGAAACCTGGTTAACTTAATTTTTCATTTCTAGTATATGCAATATGATAAATAACTATGTATAAATACAAGATAATACATTAAATTCCTTTACATTTGCGTACAAAGCATTTAGTAAATGCTTTATTTGTCGTATCTCACAATATGCAAATAATGCAAACCCTATTTCAGAGAATTTATTGGTGAATTCTTTCTGAAAAAGGGAATTACTTTTTTGTGTAAGGGAGAGAATAAACACACTGGTAATGTTCTTAATTTTTTGGTCAATATTTGTTATGGTATCAATTATTTTTTCCCCCAATATGCATGAACATTTTCATTGTTACTTAAAAATTGTTTCTCAACATTAGTTTTTAATAAACTAGAGCTGACTGATTTTTTAAATATTGACCATTTGATTAGGTTTCAGATTTCAAACAAAAATAGAAAAGGGATTTTTGTTTTCTGTGAATTTTCTTTCTTGCCTTCTCTCTTTCACTCCTCACTCTTTTGCGTTTGTCTCCCTCCATCTCGCTGATGTCACTCCCAGAAAACATAAAATACTGTAATTCAGTAGCAAAAAGCCATGTGCTTAATTAGCATGGAAAGGATAGGGGGGAATCTCCAATAATTGCCGATTTATTGGTTTGGGAGATTCACTGACCTGTGCATTCTGTGTTCGCCGTTAGGCCTACGGCTTTTCTTATGTGACCAGAACCTGGGGGTGGCAGTCTGTCCTACTGTGTGCCTCAACGCCAGCTCTCAAACCTTGCATTGCCCTACTTCTCACTATTCTCTACATTTTATGATGTATGTTTTACATACTGTTTGGTATTGATACTCTCATGCTTTAGGGGTTTTTTGGTTTTGAAGTAGCAACAGTATGGAAAAAATCTTGCAGAATTCATGGTTTAGGCTTACTTTTTTTTCCTCGCAATACAACCTCGGGCTTGCAGCGGTTTTTGTGAAGTAATTCATTTGGTAAATGACTCAAACATGTTTTCTACTTTAAATATTTTAATGGTTATATTGAAATAAAACAGACTGCTTATATGCAGGATCACTAGTAGATAAAAAACTGCATTTTGAGGGTGTATATCACCATCATTAAATGTGCTTAGTTTTCTATGTAGTATTTAATTGACAATATCAAACTGTCCATTTTAAAAGGAGGATGTCCACACAGAGAAATGAATTTATTGAGTTTCTATCCTATGATAGGACAATTCAGGCAAAGCGAGCTGAAAAATGCAGATTGGTAGCAGAAAAGGAGCTGAAAGAGGAACAAGCTTTATTTGAACAAAGGAAAAAGCAAGTATTACAATGTCATTGTCTTTTTAAAGTTGTTACTTAGCTGCTTAATAGATTGCGTAGTTGAGTATTTATAAGGAAAGAAGTAATTTCAAATACTTCACACTACAAGTGGAAATATAAAGAGTGCTTTTCTTTACAAAATACAGTGCTCCAAGGCAACAAGAAAGGTGACCTACTGAGCTTCTTACGAACTTGGCCATGGAACTCCATGAATTCCCATTGAGCAGAAAATAAATCCATTTCAGTTAATTCGTATGTGACATTCCATGTAAACTTAAATTTATCTTTGCTGACAGAAGGCTACAGCATGACATAAAATTGTGATATATCTAGGGTATAAAAAGTATAAGTATTGAACAAATTTTGCTAAAAGAACTTGTTTATATCTCTGTGTATATTCCCACTATATGCATACGTTTGGAGTGCTGTTCAGAAATCAATCCACATCCTACAGACTAGACCCAAGAAATGAGACAATGTTAGTCCTAATTTGTATCATCTTAATACCTTTTTTCTTTTTAATAACTGGAGTTATAAAAGTCATGTTACGGAACAAATGCATCTCCGTGGCGCTCTTGGAAGCACCAGATGGTCGTGTTACGACAGGGTAATGCCCTGGCTTTGGGGGGGTACACAAGGTGGAGCTCTGTGTTCCAGCGTATTGGGTTAAATATGGTATGCTTCGGTGCTCCCTGGGCATCCCTGCACCAGGAGAGAGGGAGAAACCAGGAGGAGAGGAGCAGGGCCAGGGAATTCTTGTCTCCCCTTCCTTTCCAGTCAGGCAGGGAACGCTGTCACTTGAGCAGGATTCCCCGCTCCTAAGAAACGTGTACCTAGGTGCTCGTGATTGAGCAGTGAGCAATCATTTGGGCTAGTGCTAGTAAAAACGAGCCTGTTTCTATTGCGAGTTATTTAACCAGTTGTGTGCACTGCGGTAGAACAACCGCTGGGAACAAGGCTGAGCTTTCACATGCTGTGACCTGCCCTACCTTTGAATCTTGGCTGTCTTTTTTTTCTGACCCTCATTCATTCTCAGGTGAGATGCTGACACAAAGGAAGTGTTTGTTTAGCTTCTTGTTGGACTTTGATGCGAGCATTCCTTAGCTTTATGAACAGTTACAGACAGAATATAGAGGTCGAGAGGAAAATACTGGGAAGACTTTAGGAAAGCATCCATAACAGGAGACTGGGAACAATGTCTGTTCTATTAAACTGTTAATTTATTAGGCATTATTATAGTTGACAAGTATTTTTAAAGAGACAGTGGAAACGAAGAGGATTACTCTGTTTACATGCCAGACATGGCAGTACAAGGAGAAGTAGCCTGAAACTTAGGACTGAAACAAAGAAGAGCTGGAGAATCACTGTGGACATTCAGAATCAGAGTAGATACTATATTAATGAGACCTTTATTGATGAACCTTAAAAATGTGATGGGTCAGGTTACGTTATCCAGTAGAACTTTTTGTTACAACTGTCTACTTCTTCTTTACGGTCACTCAAATTTACTCAGTGTCTGAACTTGCCAAGTTTAAACTATAGTCCAGAGATGAACCATGTGGCTTGTTACCAGGCCTCTGAGCAATTTCATTACTCTGCTTGGCTTTTGTTTGAATCTGTGTCCTGCTCTTTGCTGCTATATTCCTCCACTGAACTGGGGAGTGAGGGTGGGTCTTTGCAGTTCTTGTCTTCCTTTGGTAAGTTAATGTTTTATGAAGAGGCCCCTGGTATTTTGTTTCTCTTTGTTAGGAATCGGTATGTCTAATAAGTATCATATATTGTTCAGCTGTAAATGGCTAAGCATGAGAACAAGAGTAGTAATACTCATCTCTTAAATCATGGCTTTAAAAGTTTGATATAAATTAACTTTCAGCAATAAAGAAATGCTTCAGGAATGGCGCAGCCAAGTGAAGTTGATGAAAGAAAAAAAAGAAGCGTTTAGATTTTCATCTACAAATGCAGATATGGTATGTAACAGCAAATAGCAAGGTAAGACACTGGAAAAAACAATCCATGAATGATACCCTTTGATTTATTTTCTTTATAGCCCATATATTTAAATTTAAAACTTAAAAAGAGAAAACCAGGACTCTAAATGCCAGCACTTTGGCAATGGCTTTGCAGACCCTTTCTCAAATACCTATGTGGACTATGGCTCCTGTGTGAAGTGCTGCAACCCCATGTGCAGTGTAGGAGTTGCCAGATCCTTCAAACTGCTATTCAAAATCTGTAGTGGCTCCAATAATCAGGCTACTTGGAGGGATTAAAACAGAACTGCGTATGTTGAAATACGATTTTTTAAATTATTGAATGCCTCCAATATGAGATGTTGCCTCTGCCAAACTGAATTTGAAGTCGGCTGGATTTTCTGGTTCCTCCAGGAATTTGTAAACGCTGGCATATGAAAGGAGGGGACCTCACTTTTGGTTCTTTCTGAGTGTATATAAAAGGCCTGAAAAGTTTTTTTTCCCCAAAGTAACAAACATTAAAACAAAAATCTCAAAAAATTATCCTGTTAATTTTGCCATTAGATTCTCATTCCTTACAATACAATATTGCAAAAGATGAGATGCTGAAAATGAATACACATGATTTTTCCAGTGATCTGGTGTGAAAATGAACTGTAACACAGACACTGAGTAAGGCAGTTAAGAGATGATCACTGAAGGAACTTGAAATGCTGTGAGAGTTTTTCTCTTGCTGTGAAGAATTCTTTCATCTCAGTTTCATGATTGCTGGGCATACTACTTCTAACCTTGGAAGCGTAGATATATACCCAAGTTTTTCTGAAGTGTCAGTAGGTTTTAAATTAAAATTAATTACATCCCTCTGTGATAAAAAGGGGATTTGTACAGGTTTAGTGTTACATTTTATTGATATCTGCTTAGCAATACCTGGTGCTCAAACAATAAAAAAGGACCCTTGTATAACAGATTACAACTTTTCTAGAAATGTAGGAAAATTTGCAATTTAACATCTGACACAACCAAGCAATTTTTTTTATGTATTTTAAAAATAAAAACAAAGCAGCCACACTTCCAGCTTAGTTGGTTTTTTACTGTCTTTTTTTTTTTTTTAAACTCAGACTTTTGAAACAGCCAAATTATGTTACTAAATGCCTCAGTGCTTGGAGAAACGTCTTTTTGAACTGCAGTTTATCAAATAGGAGATTACATAGGTTTACCATCTAACTATAGGCATCTAACGTAGGTGCCCACGTTAGGAGCCTCGGCTCTCAGTGCATAGGTGAAGGCAGGCACCTAACATTAGTGATCTGAGTTGTCTTCCATTTTCACTGACTATGCAGGAACCTGGGCTTCTGACTCAGGCAGTTTATTCATGTTAATACAACCCTTTTTCACCTTTCTACTCGCCCATAGTGTGACATTTTCCACCAATTAAACAGTATTTCTTAATCCTGGCAGCAGAACTTTGCTTAACCTGCAGAGCCATGGGAATGTATCGGAGACAACCTGCTGGCCGGGCAGCAGTGTATCGACAGCCCTCTTTTCTCTCACCGAGCAGCAGTGCTAAAGATCATATTTGGTTACTTTACCAAAATAGAAATTTTGATTTAAACAAATTTTTTCTATACGATACTATATACGATACAATACTAAAACATTTTGGAACTGATGGCTAGAAAAGTGATAAGAGCAGGATTTTATTCCACTTCATGCATCTTCAACAGAGTTGTTACCTAAGTTTCGGTTACCAGACATTTTAACCTGATTTTCTTAGACTGTGATTATTCATTGCTGCCTTTTATTGTCCTGGAAGTTAAATAAATACATAAATGTAATGCTTCTGTCTGTGATAATGTCTTTGGCCAGTCTTACCACAGAAATAAAGCAAAAGCAAGTAGGTTTGCTGTGGGGCCAGACAAGGTTTGCAGGACAGTTTTTATGTGCATGGGCAAGGTGGGCGCAGAGCAGGTACAGCCGTATGTTCTGAAGGGTCAGCTTGCAGCTGGGTCGTCATGACGTAAACAGCAGTGCTTTACCAATGACTTTACTGGCACCAGTAGCTCATTCTGATTACTGGGTAGGATTAGTTAAGCATAAGTAAATGTTATTAATTTTACACAGGCTTTCCTGTGTAAAATTATCCTTTTTGTGTATATGGATCAAACCAACGTGGGTCGCTTATTTCCTGCTTTCTCTGCACTTTAAGCTGATGATGTAAGTGCGACGGTTCCAGAAACTGGTTTGTTGTGTAGCAATATTCAACATCAAGGGTAACTTCACAAAACTCAAAGCAGGAGCATGACCAGAAGCAGGTTGTGTGAGAAAAATGTATCTTTCTGCTACGAACAGTAGGGGTCAGATCTGAACACGCAGATTGTTTTTTACTGAAAACCTATTAGCTGGGTTCCTGCTGAAGCCCTGAGAACTTTCCTGATGGATAACAGCTCCCGGGGGTTCCTTGTTGAAGCTGTGCAGTCTGCTTTCTCTGTGTATGAGGGTCTTCGTTTTGGCCAACTTGATGATTGTTTTTTAGGAATACAGAAATTTGGTTGGCATAGAATAGAATTGAATTTTGAATGACAAGAGAAGAAGTAAGTATATTGTAACGTGATACATTTAAATATTCCTCATTTTTCTCTTCCATGTTCCCACATAAATAAATGAGGAGAATAATGTGTTCACTCACAGAAAACAATTCTTGAATTTCTCCTGTAAAAGTTTTTTCTTCTTAAAAAAAAAAAAAAAAAAAACAACAAAAAACCCAAAAAACAAAAAAAACCAAAACGAACATATTTAGGTACTTACAATGATATAAGTGATACACACACACAATGATAACAAACGATGGGTTTAAAATGGCATAAATGATACGGGACATAAATGCTTTGTGAGTTGAAGTGTTCTTGAAGGTAGATACCTGCGTCTGCACGTGTTGAACACGGGATGGCACTATAGGACCACATACAGACTGAGGCACTTACTGTTACGCTCCTGTGTTACTATAGTTTACATTAATACCTAATAAATACTGAAATTAATAAGAGCTTTGCAACACGTTCTCATATTTTTATATAACAATCTTTAATTTTTGGTCTCATGTTTAGTGTATTTCTTTGTTCTCTGATCATCTTGTTAGAAGCAGTTTTAATATTCCTTGAGTGTTACAGAGACTATTCCTTTATTTAACCCTAAAGAATTTAGTTTTCAAATTGTTTATGTAGAAATGGGGGGAAAAAACCACAAGGCAGCTACCCTTACTTAATAAAACTTAAAATGTTTTTCCTAAAATTATGCGATTGTCTTGGATTTAGAATCCTAGTTTTGAGTAACTATGATAAAGGCATGGATAGGTGAGTAATGGTTGCTTGTGGTTGCCATTGCATACCTTGACTTTCCCAAAAGTAAATACTGTTTTTTCTGCGTATGTGTCAAATCAACATGAGCATGCCATGTCATTTCTGCTCTGTCTTCACCTTAATTGATAACGTCATAAGGGATAGTTCTGGAAATTGATTTGTTCTATAGCATTCTCCTTCTGTTAGTTGATTGACTTTCTTGGCAGCAGCGTGGTTACAGAAGCATACTATTAAAATATAATTGGCAGTTTTATTGTGAGCCGGTTTGGAGGTAAGCTTTTGCACTGAGAAAAATGAAGTGCCTATAAAATATTTCAAATCTACCGCAATAATTTTTCTTGGTGCAAAACCTTGGCAATTTATTAACTTGACGTATAGGTAAGGTGGTTTGTCTGGGAAATAATTTGGCTTCACAGAATAGTTTTGAGTTTTTAAAGGCATTCAACCTGGCAGAACAAAACCAAATTTTTTTTTGTAGCTTTATTTGGAAAATGCTGAGGGAAGGGCCTAATCCTACAACCAAGTGCTAAGGACCAGGTTTCTGGGAATGTGAGAAGTTGAAGGTGGAGGTGGGGCTTTGACTTAGCTCTTCCACAGGTGACTCCACAGGGCTATTGAGTCAGTATCTGTCAGTCTTTCCTACTAAAGCTGTATTCTATAAATAACTGAATATCCTCTGATATGAAGAGTGAGAGACTGTGCAGTCCAGTGGTCAGAACATCTGGCAGAAGTCTGTAAGGGCAGGTTGCCAGCTGCTTTTTCACTGTGGCAGAGGAGGACATCGAAGCTGCCCTTCTTCTGTAACCAAAATACAATGTGTCGGCTCTTCTGAGCCTCTTCCCACCCTCTCTCCTGGAACTACTGTTTTCTTACCAAATGGCCCTGTTGCCCTGCCTACTTTTGCTCCCCAGATTTGGCTAACGTAATTAGAAAACATGCACTTGGCCTCCCTTTTCCCAGGCTCTGGTGATCTGTTACTTGCATTGCAGACAAGCGTTGGACTTCCAGGGTGTTGCCACTATGCGTACACAGCCAGTACGTGAGAAAACACATTAAGTATGCTTTCTCAGTAACACATTTTTAAGATGGATACTTTTCCACAAAATTGACTTTAGTTAAATGGAAAAAATATTGCCAAAACATCTTCAGTTGTTTCTGCTTATCAGTTCAGGTAATCCCCAAGGGCCGTGCTGCCACATCGGTGAAGGTTTTGGGTTAGTGGTCCCAGAATGGGATGATGGCAGTTTTATGAACTTGACCACCACAAGCTACTCTTCAACTTCTTTGATAACTCAGGATGCAATTCTATGCCATTGAACCATGTTCTTGAAGCTTGGGTATCATTACGAATTACAGCTACACGTGCCATTAGGATAGCTGTCTCCTGTGGGCTACTAAACATGTGATGCTGAAGTTACAGGTGAAAGTAATTTTCCTGTTCTTCAGTAATATGAGATCAAGGAAATACCTCTTTCAGCTATAATTAAAGGTAAATGCATATCTACCTGGAAAACAATAAGATAGGACAGAATTTGAAAAGATAGAATATGTTGCCAATTACAATTACTGGTAGTACAGTATTCTAGATTTGAAACTATATCTATAAATTTCCCATTTTTTTCCCCCTATTTTTGGTCCTAAATTTTGCGTGCTGTCATGCCTGCCGCCACCTTGATATCTTTAGACCTGAGTACCTTTTATAAAACCATTCTGTGCTTGTACTAGGCATAAAATTCACGTAATCTTCGTAATGATTGCTGAACTATCTAATTACATACCAACAAAGGAAACTCGGTTCTCTATGAGCAAATCTGCAGGCCAGACACTGCTGCTGACGTGTCTTGCTTTTCACCCAAGTCTAGTCCTCACTGTGAACGCCTCCTCTAAAACACCAACTGGTTTTAAAAGTGTTTCAGAGAAAACAGCCTTAAGGTGGTGTAAGCCAAGCAGTGTAAAATGTCATGGCGCCCTAAGGCGGGTTGCTAAACTGAACTGCACAGGTACGTGTTTAATTTAGCTAGAATGGATTTGTAAAAGTCCAGGAGAAGAACAAACCACACAGACCAAAGTCGAGAGTTTCGGAAAGACGTGTTGGTGCAGCAAGTTTTATGAGCTC
Organism: Aptenodytes patagonicus; assembly: GCF_965638725.1. Classification (NCBI taxonomy): domain Eukaryota; kingdom Metazoa; phylum Chordata; class Aves; order Sphenisciformes; family Spheniscidae; genus Aptenodytes; species Aptenodytes patagonicus. The sequence continues at coordinate 33,129,747 of NC_134953.1, forward strand.
TTAGGAGCTTAAGATGTAACTGGATGGCACGGTTACCGACCCCTCGCAGGAGGGTGGATGCTGCTTTGGTATGCATGGCTTGTTCTTAAGTCATTAAGCAGTATTTTTAAGTTTTTCACTTTATGATAGGAGTTTATGTAAAGAATCAGCATTAATCTGAATTTAAATAATTTAAACAGATTTGTTTTATCTGTCTGTTTTTTTCCCCCAGATCTTGGGGAAATAAGACTCTTGTAAGTAAATACAAAACAAATACCGCATTTCATCTATGAATGTTACAACTTAATTGAAGGCAATAAAAATATAGGCATACAAGATGCAGAATTCATTTATAGGACTCTGCCTTCAGCCATTGTAGCCTTAGCAGAACTCATGAGCATAGTCATTATGCAACTCCCATCAGCCTCCACAGCATCATCATTATTTTACTAAAAAAAAAAAAAAAAAAAAAAAAAGGTGTTCAAGCCAAGCCTTCTCGCAGCTTTGATTTTTGATTTACTGGACTCTGTATTAAACCCTCTTACAGAAATGGAAGCATGTTCATGCTGTGTGACAAGTGGGAAAACATATGGAAAGTGTCTTCCTAAGAGTGTGTCCCTGAAGTGTTCTACAGCATCGTGTGGTGCTTGCTGTGAGTTGCTGCTGGCTGCCCAGACACCCCGGCCCTGAGCTGTCTGGCAGGGTCAGTAACCCAATGCCAGTCACAGCGTTTCCCCGACAGTCACTGGTCACTAACCATGACTTCAAAGAACTACGGCCTTTACAACATTTTTAATTTCAATACAAAACTAGTTTTTAATTGCTATCATTTCCATATAGTTTGTTAGCATTATATTTTGCTGTAGATACCAGAAAGTGCATCATATGCTACTGATAACATCAGTTACTACACCATGAAAGAGGGAGCTAAGAAACAGGACCGTACACCTGAAACAATGGAAGAAAGGTTGCTGAAAGTAAAAGATGAAACTACAAGGTGAGTGCTAAGAAGATAAGATTATAAACTGTTTCTATGTAATGCTATTGATGACTTCCATTTAATTTTGTTAGTATGAAAGTATCATTTCTTTTTTGCTATCCTGTGAAGTAAAAAATATTGCACCCTAATCAACAACCACTGTGACTGAAAGAGAAATTAAAAAAACAGTTAATGCTAGGCTTACTTAAAAAAAAAAAAAAATAAAAGGTAATCACTAGCACTTCAAGACTTGCACCTGAGCTATATGCATTTGCTCCTTCATGTACAATGCAATACCAAGACAAGAAGCATGCTGTTAAAGCGATTCTTACTTTATTATAGCAATAATTTATTTTAATAATAAACCGACTATTTTATAGTATCTCTATATCATCTTAATACAGTGAGTGTGAGCCAGAGGGTTGACTAGAAATTGAGTATCTCTGGTCCTTTTTGCAAAATGAACTAAACAAATCTCAACTGATTGATGGCCTCACCTTGACAGGCTCATCCTGGAGTATAAATTTACATACTTGTCTCAGTTGTTCTAGTCTGTCAGCTGGGCTGGAAAATACTTGAAATCATTCTTCTTTACGAGAGTTTAAAAAAAAAAAAAAGGAGAGAGGGGAGAAGTATGAACATGTCCCAAATTCTTAAGAGCCTGTGAAATGTTTGATGCTATTTTTAGAAAGTATTCAAATTAAATTTCAGAGTTTTTTTCTGCTTGATTTTAACATATACGGGGAAAGCTTGAAATGTTCTGTTTGTTTTTCCAATTACAAGATGTGTTGGTTTGCTCCATTTTGCACTTCTAAAATTAGTGTATCTTTATACGAGGCTGTAACTTGACTAACTGTACAAGCATGTTCTAGCTGATAATCTCAGGGCATAACTACTAAACAGATGTCTGTAAATCAAGGAAAATTTTAATCAATCAGCTTTAAGGAAAAATACACTATATTATACTATCTCGTAATATGGAGGAGAGGTGGTTACGGATATCACGGCTATGGCCAGACAGGTCTGATGAGCACAAAAAGTAAAGTGCAGTAAATAAATTTATTTAGCAGTCATTGATGTTTCAGTCCTGTTTTTCTATTGGCTTTCATACCTGCATGAATATCCCTAGTGCATTCGAAAGGGCCATTCTGTAGTACTCTTTTTTTGTATTTCTGCTGCCCAACATGATTTTAAATTTACAGGCAAGACGGTCAAAAAGTCATTTGCATATGCTGTAGATGGCATCACCCACTTACACTGGGTACAGCTCAGTTGCCCCTTCAAATTCTTGGTTTGTTAGTTAGCATGCCTTCTGCAGCATTTCATTTAGTTTCACCTACTGCTTGTGCTGAACTCCCCATCCGCGTTTCCTCCCTTGAATTACAGGACCTCATTCAGTTTCCCTGACCGTACGTCTCTCCTTTTAACTTTTTCATTCCACTGCCTCGTTCACTGAAAGTCTTCCAGCTTCTACAGCCGCTGTGCGAAGGACCCACCAAAAGCAGTCTGCTGCACTACCAAACTCTGACCTATCCCCAGAGCACCACCGAGCTTATGCACTGAGAGAGGCAAGGGGTTGATTTACATAACTAACTAACTAACTAACTAACTAGATCCCTGCAAGTGTAAGAGCCAATGTAAGGTACAGCAGTGTAAGACCACCACGTGGTGCATGCACCACAAACTGCATATTAACAAAGGCAAAGCCACAGCATTTGCTCGTTTTGCTCCCTGTGTCTCTGTTTATATTTTGACAGAAATGTGTTAAAATACTTGAAACTGGAAACAGGAGGGTCAATGAATATAAAGCAACTGAAATAATAATAATTTTACCATGTTTACTTAGATCCCTCAGAGAAGAGAAACTGGAATGGTGCATCAAACAGCACAGGCAAATGATGAAAGCAACAGGGGAAAAATTAAAAGGAACATCCCAAATGGAAATGAAGAAAGCAAAACAAGACATTGAGACAGTGAGTATCTTCTCTTTCTCTGGAAGTACAGTAAACACAGTGCTCTGTGCTGATGAACAGTTGTTAATTTGACACTTCGTTAATTTCACAAAGATCTCAGGTACCAAATATTTTAAAATTGTTAAAAATTAAATGTATTTTTGCTCACGCTAAAATTGTGTGTGTGTGTATGTATGTGTACATGTACACAACATGCACATACATAAACAGACATAAACATATGTAGCGCTTTGAGTCTTTCAAAAGCAAAGCCAAAATTCTAAGATAAAAGGCAAAAACCAAGAAAAGCATAAAAGATGGCCAAAGATTAATGTAAAACTCAGTAGACAAGGATGATGGTTTTTATCACGTGCTGTACAAGTCATTCAATGCAAGTGGTTAATACAGCAAAAAGTTGAAATTCAAAATTATCCATTTACAATTGGAAAGAGGGCTCATAAATCTATACCTTGGGACATCAATAAGTGTCCTGATTGGGAAGAGAAAATTGAGAGCTGTCATTAAAGTTGGTGTAGCTGTAAAATTTATTTGCTTATTGCAACATTATTAGGAATTATTTTGCCTCGACTGAAAGTATTCCAAACTGCGTAGCTAGTCAAAATGAAGTTACATATCTTTCAATAAAATGAGTCAGTGCTTTGCATTTAGTTTGTTTGCTGTGCGTAATTCAAGACGCTCGGCTCAAAATCAGTTTTGCCTCAAGAGCCCGGACTGTTTTTTGTTTCCCATGGGTATGAGATTGCTACTGATACTGACTGGCTTCCACAGGGCTGGGATGGCGATTGCCGGGCAGCCATGCTGGAGCGCTCTCCCCAGGGACCAGCAAGCCGGCAGCGGGGCCTCTCACTCCACTGTCCCGTCTCCTTTCTCTTCTGCCTGCCAGGTCGTTCCCTCCGTGTAATGTGCTCAAACGATGATTTTGGCAGATTCAAAAAAGCAAACTGTCTTAGAAATACGTTTCCTGAGGGCAGAGCAAGTACAAATGCTCTATATGGTTCTTTGAATGCCGTGGTGCATTGTGTATGTATTGTGCATTCTAATCAAGCAAGAAATCACTTTCATTAATGTGTAGAGGTAGTAGGACTGGTAGAAAATTTGGCAAAGCCTTTTCCCAGTAAAGAAGTACCTTGCAGTAATAAACAAAAACCTTTTATAATGCAGAAGGAATATGACACAGCTCCAAAACTCTTTACGTACTCCAAAGAGGAGCAGCAGTCCATCAAAAGACTATTCCACTGCAGCTCCTTCTCACGCAGCAGTGAGAACTTGTGCCTGCTGGGAGTCACCTGCATTTGAACCTTTCACTTACATACGGGCTTCCAGGTCCTGGGAAGCCCTGGCAGTCACTGGATAGAAATACTGGAAATGCACACATGGCTGTAGCTGTGCGAACTGATCACGTAAAGGCCATGGATTTCATAGCCTTATATTTTTGCGGTGTTTGCACCACTTTACAGTACGTGTACTTTTGGGGGGGGGGGGAATCCTGATTTCATTAAAAGCATCTTTTGGCCTCAAAACCAAAGTGATCTAATGCACCGAAAGCACAGCCTCCCTGCTATACATAACAGGGCAAACGAGTCATACATAGTGCAAAGTGTCTGTCCCTACGCCAGGAAATCTCGTGACACTGTTCTAAAATTACCCACGTCCCTCACGTTCCACAACGTCACACACAGCACAGCGCAAGCTGCATGCTCCCAAAATGGAACTCGTCCCTCAAGGTAGGTGTAAGAGTCGTGTATGACAACATCACCCTCGTGTTTAGGAGCGGACTCCGTAGGGGCTCCACATGTCTCATACTGTGGGCTCTGGGAGGGTCCTCTGCTGTCACGGGGTGGCACACGGCTGCAGTTCAAGATGGGCTTGGTTGCCTTTACTGTTTCCATTAGCAATCTGCCCTTTGGTTTCCCAAATTCGAGAGTCTTGACGCTGCTTAGGAGATCCCGTTCCTTAATCAGTATCCCCAGGTGCTCAGTAGCTCAGTGGTTGGCTTGCAAAATGTCTTCTGGTTAGCTGCAATGCCAAGTATGTCTACACAAACTGCTGCGTACTCACAGTTACGAGCCTTGCAGAGCAGGGGAACTGCTCTGTCTGTAATGGCCTGCTAATATTTCAAAAGTGGTAACTACCACCGAAAAAGGAATGCATTACTGGATGGCAGCTGGGGAACTGGGGGACTTGAGGAGCTTGAGTTCATTCACCAAATCTGGGTGACTTCCAGCTTCACAGCATGCCATTAATACGTGGTGCCTCATGCTGGCACAAAGGAGCACATTTTGCAGAGTGCACGCTTCGAACAGTGGAAAGATGTAATTCTATTAGCTTAATTGTTTTCATTTTTTTTAAAGTTGTTTTAAAAAAGATATGTGGAATGGACTGTCAGGAGCCAAAGCCTGCGAAGATGTACTCATGGACTTCACTGTGAGCTTTTGTGTATGAAATGTGTGTAAACTTGGCATGATGATCTTAAGTTATTTTGGAACCCCCAAGGTTATTGTATTTTGAATATGACTGTATTGTATTCCACAGTATTCAGAACATACTGAACAGCAAAAGAAACAATGTTTTAAAATCTCCGGTTGTATTTCTAAAAAGCAGAATATTTTCATGAAGACTTGTTAAGAGCTTTACTGAATTTCCACCAACTTTCAAGTTTGTTACAATTTTGTGAAATATCTAAGTGAATGAATGTGAATCTTAATCTGGTAAAAAGTATATTTACATACGAATATTGAGTTGAGACTATTCACAAATATATTTATTAGTAATAAGTTTAGTAGTACATGTGGTTACTGTTTATTACTTCCAAAATCTGTTGAGCTCTAATATTTCCAGCTCTTTTATAATCGATAGCTTCTTTATTCCTACACACTGACCTATGCATGTATTTGCACTAATGGGATTAAAAACCCCTGTTTGCATTTCAGCTATTTTAAAACACGCTCATATTTAAATGTTAGCAAGTGCATGGGACTGGAGATGTAAATCCCAGCACATTCTTATGCTTGCACAGTTAACACAGATGGACAAGTCAATTTAAGTGTGTACTCTAGCTGTTTTATGTGTACAGCTTTATGTGTGTACAAATGGAGGCTGCAGAAGGAGCAGGTAAAAATCTGGCCCATTAGACATATGCAATACTTTCTGTTCTTAATTAATACTTATATATCCATTCTCTTTTTTGTTTTGTTTTGTTTTAAATCCAAGGTTGAAGATCTACAGACCAAGCTAGCAAAAACAAAAGGACTCCCCCCTCTCCCGGAGTATCGTCTCACAGCCTTCATGGGGGAGTTTCCACCTGACTCACCAAGAATGCAAACTCATAAGATCTTTTCCAGTAGCAAATTCTGATTGCCTGGAATTGTTAAAGTCTGAAATGTTTACTTCCTAAGAATGAGAATTAGAAAAGCCTCCTCTTCTTGCATAGTCTTTCCGACTGCATTTGACAATGTTAAACCTGTAATGATAATCAATCTGCTTTAACTGTAAAATTTGTCTCTTTTAGAAGGTTTGTGGTACAGTGGTAAAGGGTTTTCTTCAGCTTCTCTGCACGTTTTTCTCAAGCATGCTTCTATAGTCTTACAAAAATCTTACGAAAATAAAATTCAAAAATTGTCCCTAAGGTTTGGAGCAGCCATTTGTAATTTTATTAATATGAGGAAATACGTACTCTTTGTTAACTAATTTCATGAATAACACATCTCTGGCCTTGCACTGTAAGTCAGACCAGTCTGGGTTTTCATCACAAATGCTGTGTTTAATGTTAAATCGTAATGTTAGAATGAAGCTACTCTTCAAATGTAGAATAACCTTATTTGCATTTTACTGTCATGAAGGCTGCATCCTTCTCCTGGACAAGAGGAAGGAGGCAGGAGCACTTCTCAGGGTGTCCGTACTTTGGTTTGGAGCCCTGCTGATGTTTGGGAGCAGCAGAGCTGCCCCTTCCACACCTGGGAGCTTTTGGTGGGGCCCCTCTGATGCCGGCCACAGTGAGAGCAGGGGATCAGAGAGCAGAGGCAAACAAGATGCAATAACAACTGAGCCTGAATCCCAGCAGTGTCGCTCCTTTGAGATATGTGGAACTATGCAATGCTAAGACTGGAGTTACCAGGATGGGGTATCAGGAGCTTTTACCTTCTACTCCACCAAAACTGCAGCAATACTTTGGAGAGGGCTTTACTACAGAAATGCGTTACAGGAGCTGAACCAGTGCCAGTGATCTTCCAGTACCACAGGAGCCCTGGGAAAGGGGGTCATGGTACTGAATTTAACACATAGCAGAGGTCTTCCTCCCTCCTGTGCTTTCTGTGTTCTCCCTCTGTCCCCACTGTCTCTGTCGTCCCCTGCCACGGTCCTGTTGTTTGTCCTCCTGGGACAGCAGAGGTACCTCCGGTGGGTCTTGCCTCTGCTTGCTGCTAAGTCTACATGCCTTAAAATGTTGGAAATTTTAGTCATGGGAATAACCAGTAATGCCACCGAACCTCGCTGTGGGGACATAAGTGGCAGTGTTTGGCAGGGAAAGATGAATACACAAAAGGTGGAAATTTTTCTTAAGGAAAAATACGGCGAAAACCCACCCGATCCTGCAGAGCAGAGGTTCTTTAATAGTAAAGGTGCATTAGAGCTGGCAGGGCTGGCTGGCACTGCCATCAGACCTGTCCCAGAGCTTCCCGTGCTCCATGCCCACCTTGCTGGCTTTGCCACCCAAAATTACATGTCTTTGTGCTTCCTCATCTCATACAGGTTATTAACGAGGCTTGCTCAGCCAATTCTGCTGCCACACAGATGGAAAGCTCAGAGCAACTCCTTTGGGTTTGGTGCACTTTTTCTGAATGGATACTATTTAGTGATGTTAATTTGATCAACTTTTGACAAGGTTTCCTTTGAATGTCCATAATACGTGTGTTTATGCAGTCTGTCCACTGCTTCCGTACTGGTAATTGTGTATTGATTTATTTTGTGCATTCCAAAACGGTCTACATCTGGCCCAAGTTAGGTTCAGAGTCACTGGATTTAATGAGTGCATGTGACAGTCGAAACTGCCTTAATAATTTCTGAACAGTTGTGGAGATACACTTTTACAGAAAGTCTATCACCATGTTTTGGAGGATGCTTCAAAAAATCCTTTTCCTTCTGAAAATTAGTACAGATTTTTCTGTCCTTGATGACATCAGAACTTTCCTCTATGCTTGCATGTTGCTCTCAACGTATTTTCAAGGTTTTGCAGAAAGTCAAGGCTGCCTCAGAACTACAGCTTGTCCTGTCCTCTAGATACTGCAATTGCAACATTAAAAAGTTTCCATAATAGATAATACCAAATACCAATTCAGTTGAGTTTTTTTGTTTTTATTTTGCTGTTTAGATTAACAGAGAAAATAGCACGTAGTACTATTCATGTGAGTAAACATACTAGCCCTTTTTGGCAAGTCTCTACTTGAAACCTACATTAAGCTTCAACGGTTCACATTTGGGTCTCGGTCCTTTGTGTACGATGAGAATTCAGCTGTAGTCAACAGCAGAGATGTTTTATTAATTCCATATGAATCTAGCATACCTGAGTCTGTTCACCAATTAGGGTAAAAATGTGATCCTTCCATAAAATATTAGTAAAAATATAGATGTTACTTGTAAGTGAGTGGGTGTGACTTACCAAAATGTAGAATTTCAAAGAAACCTGGAAATGAGTGTGACAGTTCTCTGAAAGAACTGCACCGAACGCAGAGCTGAACAGGCGTGGGTTCACATGCACGTGAAATAGAGTAAGGGTGAGGGTTTAGAATGTGTCTTGTTCCTGGTTCTAGCTCATACTGTCTGTAGCTATCAGTAAAAGCATTCATTTACGTACAGCAATCCTGTTTGGCCTATGTAGAAACCCAAAGGAAACCCTGAAGAAAATACTACTAGCAGTTGTTACAGAACTACATTGTTTAAGTAATTAGCAAATGCAAGGTTAAGAAAAGGATTTTCTCTACTTTTTTCCCCTAAAAGTCACATTTAAAAAGGGCTTGACTTTTCTTTTTCATGGTTTTGACCTTCATGTCTCTGAAGTCCTAAGCGGAAATCATCCATCAAGGCTGAACTGGTGGATCCCAGGGGATCTGTTGCATTTATAGGTTTGTGGCCATTCCTAAAGCATCTTTCTTGCTTTCTGTGTGAGGTGTCGCTGAATACACTTTCAAATATATCAGGGGGGGATTTGTCTTGCATATGTCTGGATCAACAATTAATGAGAGGCAGTGACTGAACAGAGTATTTCAATTAATTTTGTACAAAAAATTTCTGTGCTGGTTTTATTGGTACTTGCTCATGGAAAATTGGGAACGGACGCTTCCACTCCAACAGGAGGGCTGAAATTAATTCCTACTTGTTTGTTCTGTTTTCAGGAATGCCAAACTTCTGAGAGGAGAGGAAAAGAGGGAGGATCACCAAACACAAAAACTAATTGCTTCATCCTTTTGTTTTGGCATGCTTTACAGGCAGAGCACAACAGGTCTGGCGGTGACAGTGCCCAGCACGGGTGCAGTTTGACTGTACCAGTAACCACTTTGGCTCTTCATTTAGTTCCATGAATAATGCTAATTTGTGCAGATATTGGTAAGTATTTAACAAGCCAGATTACATTTATATCTGCAACTGAATGTCACTTTGAGACCGTAGGTGGATCAGCTGCTCCTGGGTGTTTATTAAGGCCCAAGGCTTGAAGCTCTTCCCAAGCAGTTTCGGCTCGGTGGTCTCACTGTCACTTTTGCATGGTTTTCAGGTGCTATGGGGCTTTCACCAGTTAAAATCTCAGGGCGTCTGGGCAGAAGAAAAGGTTTAAAGCGTTAAAATTTCCAAGTCAAGCTTTCCCAGTTAGGAGCTACTCTGCCCTCTTGTGTGCATACCATGGGCGGTGGCCACCTTCAATGGCAGGGTGACGTGCAGCCAGCTGCTGGTGGCCAGGATTACGGCATGGTGGTGACACCCAGGCAGTGGAAAGGCCTGGCTGCGGTCACTCCGTCGGAGCCCCACAGGGAGCGGCAGAGGCCGGGCACTGCCTGCAGGGCAGAGCCAGCCTGGCTGGTCGGTCCGGAGGCTGCAGGCTGGCAGAGGGGCGAGTGCCGGGGCTGTGGCCGGGTCAGCGTCGTGGCTGGCTGCGCGTGTGGGTTTGCTGCGCTGCGGCTGCACCGATGAGCAGTCGTGGCACCGCACACTCTGCAGGGAGTAATGCAGACCGAGCCAGGCGGGTTGTCAGGGAACAGCCTGGATTTCCCACATTAGCCCAGTGCCAGCCTGGTTGAGTTCAGGCTGCTGTGCGCAGTCCCCACCCTGGGAAGCATTTCTCCCCTGCTGTCAGTAACGGGAGCACAGTGCACAAAACCCCAGTGCACACGCTTGCGGCTGCACCAGCTCGGGCTCTGCGCCACCTGCGAGGAGCTCAGCCCTTTCCAAACGCAATGTGGGCCTGGAAGCAGCGTGGCAGGGCTGGCTCAGCACCGCACCTGCACTGATGCACCCAGACCTGCATCCCTGGCCTGATTCATCTACAACCCAGGCAAACCGACCCTGGACAGCGAGCCTCGCTGCACCCTGCCTCCCGCAGGAGCGTTACTTCTTCTGGATCCCTTAGTCCAGATTTCTTTGTGTCTTTTCCGTACTGTGAACGGCTCAAGCTTTCACTTAACACTCACTCTCCAAAGTCCATGTGGGAAACCAGGCGTCTTGGTTTCAGAGAAACCAGTTTCTGTTGACGCTACCAAGATATCATCGAAAGGTTTGATAGATGTCTTTGTGCTAGGAAGGTATATTATTATCCCCATTTGGCAAATGGTTAACTGAGACAGAGAGGGGGTTAAGCCAAAACTAATGAAATTGTTTATTCTCGGGGATGTCAAACCAATGCAACCAAGACCAATGTCCTTGAAGCAAACACCCAGAAAGAAAAAAATTCAGCACAAACCATTAAGTTTGGCAAAGTTAACAGAAAGAAGGCTTACACTGGAAAGTGTTGGGTGACCCTAATTTTCAAGGATTTCAAAGCCACACAACAAGGTAGGAAAACGCTACTACATTTTGTATACAAAGGAATAGAGACATCATCTGAACCTGCTATGCAGCCTCACAAACCACGCTTAATAACATTTCCTGTATGAATGGGGAAAAAAATGCAGAACTTAAGTGTTAGCAGAAATGTTTTCTCAACTCCCTCATATTTCAAAAGCAATGAAAATGGTATTTCACTGCTTGACTTTTGAATATTTGTCAGAGGATGTGCAAGCTTGTTGCAGGGTCATTGCAGTGAATAAGCAGCAGAAAATCTACTCGGAAACAAAAGTGGAAATAATTTAATTACTTCACAGTGATGAAGGGACAGAAGTAAACATCAGAGACAGGTAAATAAGATTTAAATTGTTATCCTTAAAATCTGAAGTATCTTTTAGTAACTTGGGAGAAGTGGTATTACAGATGTAATCTGGCTCTGCTGGTCACCTGAAGTTTTCTGAATGATTTTAAGTGGCCAAAATTTCTCTCCATGTTTCCATATTCCACAGAACAGTCATGTCTTAGAGCCATCGTAATGTTTCTGATGTGTGCAAACCAGCTGGGAAAAAATACCATGGGTTGGCACAGAAGACCACCAAAGAGTATTTTGTATGTTGCTGATGTACTCGTGATACACTTGTTTCTTGCTTTGGACTCCTGGCACAGCTGGCACAAAGGCCGGTACAGTATTTCCAGTTTCTGAGGTCTGCTTGTTGCTGATAAAACTCTGAGCAGACATTGACAGATGAACAACTCTGAGCTCTCTCTGAGATGAGAGTGTGAAAGTAGCTCAGAGCAGTGTTGCCTCCACATCATTTGGCTCCAAAATGTACCGCAGCTGAGTCAGACCTGAGGATTTCGGCTTCTGTTCGTACCACAGTATGTCTCAGAAAGTAAAAAGGATGTTTCAGATGTATCTGGTGTTAGAAGGCGTTTGGCAGAGGAGGCCCTTCTGGTGCTTTGGTAGCACTGGATTAGCACTCGTATAAATTGATGTTTGAGTAGAAGCCAGTGAAGGGGTGAATCGTGGGAGCTGGGGAAGGAAGGCTCCTCTTCTGGGAAGCCTGGCCACAGAGGAGGCAGATTTCCATCGGTAACAGCGGCTGAGTGCTGGGATCCTTTGGCATCTGTAAGGCCCACGATGGAATTGTCTGCGCTCACTGGGTGGTGATTGCGAGACCCCGGAGCAGGGGGCAGCAGGAACCGATTCAGACCCAACATGATTTCCGTAGCTCACTTGTCGTAACCTGTGGGTGTTTCCAGTGGTTGCATTTTGATTACTATTCTAAAACACGAAAATGCAATGGCATGTAGCTTGATGCGCAGTCCATTTCATTTTGACCGAGGCCACTTGTTTTTCTAATTGTAGCGTCAGCAAAAGGCACTGTAGCCTCCTAGAGTCAGACCCCCGAAACAATAAAAATCCACCTAAGAGATGCCTTAATACGTACATTTTAGATTTTTCAGACTTTCTACAAGCTTTTAAATTCATGTACAAGCGTTTTCTTAGAGGTGTGAAAAGCTGCAGAGCACCTGATCTTCCAAGGTCCCTCCCACCTGGAATTACCCTGTCCTTCAAAGACGGAGACACCTACCCTTGTCATCCAGACAAGCTATTTTAGGTTTCCAAAGGGAATGGTGGAAGCCACCTCCGGACCCTGAATCTCAGCCCCCCTGCTTCCCCACAAGGCCGCTTTGTAATGCACTGTTTGGGGTCATTCTCCATGTCTGGGAAATGTGTTTGCTTGGATATATTCTTAGTTATTGCTAATTGTACCAATAATCGTTAATGTGTGTAAGTATTTCCAGCATGAGTCAATTTTCTCGATTTTGTGTATTTTAAACAAACTGTGAGTAAACAGCACTGCTAAGGATCAGCCTGGATTGAAAAAGCCCCTCTTTGGTCGTGTGCTCTGCTGCTCTGTTCCAGAAGAGTTTGCTTTGCCTTCATCGGAAAATTTACTTTTCGTTGCATTGATTCAGTCAACAGTGCAATACCAGGAGGAACACAAGGCGTACTTTGAATGTCCTGACGCTGTTTCGTGCTGCAAATGTAGCTTTCCAGGCGCTGAATGCTAACTAATTTCTGTTTGGTCCGGGCTATTGAGTCTGGCCCTCCGTTCCTCCCCTCCCGGACACGTCGGCTTGGGGTCTCACCAGCCCGCGCTGCCCTGTGTGATGATATATCCCATCAATACATTATTACATCATTCTGCTAATAAATTATCAGAGTGGGTTATCTATTTCTCAACGGGATTCTGGTCTAGCGAAGGGCAGACCCGGCGCTGAACGCAGGGGCAGGTGAAAAACGCGGCGCTATGTGTTCAGCGCCGCCAGCAAAGCGCCCGCCCCGCGCGCCCCCCGCCGGGTGCCCTGGCGGCAGCGGGACGGTACCGGTACCGCCACCCCCGCGCCGAGCCCAGCCAGACGTTAAAGGACAAGGTTCCATCCCGCCGCTTCGCCGCCTTCCCGTCGTGTGCTGGCTCGGAGACCGGTGACCGCGGCGCGCTGCTGCGGCTGCCGGCGGCTCTCCCGCGGCGGCCGCGCTGCCCCTCCCGCGGGCGGTGAAGGGGGCCGGGAGCGCCGGCAGCAGCGGGGGGTGCAGCCCCGCTCCTTCGGGAGGCGCCTCCGGGGCTCCGCGGGCTGCCCGCGGCCGGGGGCCGGGGTGTGGGGGGGCCGCGCGGCCGCCGAACCGCCCCGCGGCGGGGGGAGCGGGGGCGGGGCGGGGCGACAAACCCCCGCCCCCGGCTGGCCCCGCCCCCGTGCCCTCCCGCCCCGCCGCCAGGCTGGTGGCTGGCGCGCGGCGCGGCCGCCAGGGGGCGGGCGGGGCCGGCCCGGTGCGCCCGTCCCGCCCCGCCCCGCCCCGCCCCGCCCCGCCCGGCCCTTCCCCTCCCGGCCCAGCCCGGCCCGGCACACGTGCGCGGCAGCCCCGCCCGCGGCGCGGCAGGGCCCGTCCGGCGGAGCAGGGGGCGCTGGGCCGCCCGCAGCTGCGGGGGCGGTGCCCTGACGTCACGCACCTACGGCAGCGGCGGCCGCGGGGCGCCCGCACCGTGAGGTCATCGCGCGGCGCGGCCCGGCCCGGCCCGGCCCCAGCGGCCGCCGCCGGCGGGGGAGGGGCGCGGCGGCAGCGGCGGCAGCGGCAGCATGGCCGAGGTGGCGGAGGCGGGGGCGCCGTCGCCGCGGGTGGGCGCGTGGCTGCCGGTGCTGGTGGAGCAGATGGTGAACGACACGCTGGTGGTCACGCTGAGCTGCGGGGAGCGCCGCTTCACCGGCGTCCTGCTCGACTGCACCAAGAAGTACGGGCGGCGGCGGGGGGGGAACCAGGACCGCGGGGCGGGGGCGGCCTGCGCCGGGCCGGGGCGGGGGGAACGCGGCGGGGGGAGCGGGGATGACCCTGAACGCCGCGGCCCGGCCCGGCCCGGCTGCCCGGCCGGGGTCGGAGGCCCCGCGCTGCCCCCTCCGCCGGCGGCGCTCGCCCTTTGTTCGCCCGGGGCGGCCCGGCCCGGCGGGAACAAAGCGGCCCGGGGCCGCCTGCGGGCGGGAGCGGGGCCCGGCCCGGCCGGGGCGGGGGTGGCGGTACCGGTACCGTCCCGCTGCCGCCGGGGCCCACGGTGGGGGCGGGGCGGGCGGCCCCGGAGCCCCGCGTGGCAGACTGGGCCGCCCGGTGCCCCGGGCCCTTCCGTGGTGAACGGCGAGGCTTCGCCGTGGCCCCTCCGCCCCGCCGGGTCTCCGAGGGGACGCGGCAGGGCGGTGGGGCCGGCCGCTGCCTTCGCACACGGCCTGGGGTGAGCGTGTCCCTGCCCCACGCTGCCCTCCCGGCCCCGCTCCCGCCTGCGCAGCGCCGCGTCCCGGCCGGGCACTGGGGCTGCCCGCTCGCCAGCTCCCCTCCGCTGCGAGAACCCGCCGACCTTGTGCAGCGACAGCCCCCGCGTCGCCTGGTCGCCCGCGGGAGGAGGCTGCAGCCTGGCCGGTTTTGCCATTTTCTTCCCCTTTCTCCCCTCCATCGCCAGCGGCTCTGAAGCGGCACCGCGGGTCCATCCCACCGCCGGGGCCACCCTGGAGCTCCCTGTCGCCTTGTGACCGCCCTCCTCCCCTCCGTTAGAGCTGTGCTGCGCTAACCTGGCCGCTCTGCTGTTTCGGTTGGCTGTGACGATAATTTCCAGGGGATCTTGGAGTATCTTCTCTCGGGTTTCTTGTTTCACTGTGGCAGCAGCAGACCCCCGTGGTCCTGCCTTCTGCCACAGCACGGCTGGGTGGATGTGTAGCGCTGGCTCTGAAGAGGTCGAGATCCCCTCTGACGTGGAGAGGGGCATTTCCCTGATGAAGGGCATGAAAGGCCTGTTCTTCTGAAGGGTAGGGAAGACATTCACGCAGTGGATGCTTTATTGCAAAACCATACTAACTTTTAAAGCATCTTTAAATGCACTGATAGTAGTACAGCCGTCCCAAGGACTAACGCACCGAAGCTGGTCGCCTTTTCTCTATGCTGTGTTAAAGTTAAGAAGAGGGGTTTGGTTTCTGTCTGCTCAATAAATGAATTGTCAGGTTAGTGCTGGGTAGGAGTACAGCCAGCTTCACCTCTGTAATGCTTCTTAGAAGATGTATGAAGCAAGACTTCTGAACTTAATTTTCATAGTTTATTTAGTTTCACGTGGCTATCCCAGAAAATTGGAGCCAGATTTTCAAAAGTATTCAGGCATCTAACTCTATTAACAGTCTATAAACCCTGCTTGGTGTCTCGTTCCAGCCAAAACAGTGAGCGGTAGGCATGTCTTCAGTCAGTTCAAAAAGCCAGCTGTTTCTATCTTTTCACATTCCAGTTGCCTTCCGCATTAGTGACAGCGTACACTTTTTTACCTGGGTTTTTTTTCCCCCTAACCTTTCTCTGTGACTTTTTTCTTCTTTTTGCCCCCTCTGCCCCCAGTGGATCCAAGAAATGACCAGATGGGTGTTTCCTCCCAGGCTTTAAGGTGCTTCTGGAGCCCATCACTAACCCAGCCCTGTCTGGGCTGATCTCTGCTGGGGTGGGAGGGGAACAGATGGCCCACTGTCACCTGAGCGGTGGAGTTGTCTCCGAGGGTTGGTGCTCGTTCCACTGCTGTCCCATCGACCGGAGAACCTGTGGCTTGGCCGGGGGCTGCCTGGACCTGCAGTGGGGATGCTGAGGCAGCGTCCTCCTTTCTGACTTGAAGTGGAACGGGGAGGGCAGAAGGAAGACATTTTGTTAATGTGTTTCAACTCATGAGTAGGATAGCTGCCCCCATCTCCTCCCACCCGCCCCAGTAATTATCATCTCTAACGATCAGACTTGTCTGTGGCAAAAGGTGAGCCTTCAGATAGGCCCACCTGCCTCCAAGGTTACACAGGGATGGGATTGCTGCTGCTTCTCGCCTCCCTAAAAGAAGCTAAAATCTTTGAGTGGGCCAGTTTCATAACCCGTTGGTATGGTAGTGCTGCTTCAGGTAGAGAAATATGAAGAAAAGCAGTCTGGCTTCTGGGTGCCACCTGGCACTGCATGTTAATCATCGTTTTAGGGCTGTGATGGAGTGGGAGCACATCCCACCTGTGTCTCCAGAAGCCCTGGGTAGAGATGTCAGCTTCCACGAGTCTCTTGCAGCACTGGGAGGAGAGCCTCACCCTATGGGGCCGGGGGACCAGGCGGTGGGCCAGGTGGTCTCCTGCCTTTGGGTGTTTTGCAGAACTTGACAGTAGAGAAACTGGTGGGGCCTCATCCCATCCGTGGTGGTCCTGAGCACTGGCTGGCCTGTGATGACCACAGTAAGCCTGTGACATGGTGGCTGACATGTGGCTGGAGAGCCATGGCCTCTGGCTGTGGCTGGTCAACAGGAAGGAAGTGTCATATGTGAGGTGAGTGCCTGGCTCCTGGTGGACCTTGGTGACTTCGGGTGAGTGTGGGGAGCAGGCTGAAAGCACCTTCTCCACTGCAGCGACCCTAAATTTGGGATGTGGAGGGAAGAAGAGATCTTGCCCACCTCATTAACAGGAGCCTGTCTGCTACTGGTTGGAAGGTAAAGGTCAAGATGTGTCCCAAAGGCAGTAGGAATTTGTCAGCTTGGTGCTGAACTCTGAAGGCCCCGAAACTAGTCCAAAACAGAGATGTGGCAAAAGTGTTTTCCCTCCTCCTCCCCGTTGCCATGCTAATGAAGAGAGGTGTCTCTCACCAGCCTGTGTCCTGTGCGGGGGTTATCGCGTGCTCTGCTGTGCCCTCCGGGCAGCAGTCGATGCCGTGCCAGCGCCCCACTGGAGAGGGGGGGCTGTGTGGGCAGTGGGACGGGTCTGGCAGGAGAGGAGCAACCAGAGTGGGTTGGTTTACCTGTACAAAAAGAGGGGAGAACCCCAAAAGAGAGGGAAAGCCTGTATGGTGGCTCTTCAGATTTTTTTTGTGTTTTAAACTGGTTTTAGCATTACATAGATGAATCTGGTTTGTTTCTCCTAAAATGTAGCAGGTGGCATGGGGAGCTGAGCAGGAGGCAGGCCTGCAACCCCCAGCATGCAGGCAGTCAGGAGATCCCTCTCCATCCAGGTCCCACCGGTGGACTCCCGTTATTTCAGCTGCAAAGAAGCAGGCGCAGGTTTGAACCCGAAACTGCCTGCGCAGGTTTATGGGGGCTCGGCCTGCAGACAGCTTGCGTGGGAAGCAGGAGTGGCTGTGGGCAGGAGCGTGCCTGCCTGCCTCCAGCCTGCCTTCTGCCCTGTGTACTGGTGTGCCTGCCTGCCTGCAGCCTGCCTTCTCCCCTGTGCCTTTGGGAGCAGTGGGATGTAGTTAAAAATGCATGCCTGACTTTTCCAATAGCTGTGGAATTATTTGAAGAAAAAATGGTTATTTCCTTCCTACAGGCATCCCTTTCTGGCTGCAGCCTAGATAGTGCATGCAGCAAGCACCAGTACTTATTATCGAGTGACTAGCAGTTACTTGCTTCTAATAAATTTGCTCTTCTAGACAGTAAGCTACATAGCGTCCATGCTCATGAGGAGATTTAAATGCATTTTGACTGCAGTTACAGTGTCTTTGATAACAAGACTTGGCAATTTTGCTGCAACTGAACTTATAATTAGTTATTTTTTAATTATGCGTGAGTATAAATCAGAGGATGGTGTCTTCTCTTCCAAGCAGAGGTTGGATTGAGGTAACTTAGTCCATTTGGCTATGTCTGCCCCAGAAAGGGGGATTACAAACAGGGTGAAATCGCATTCTGCAGTATTTCCTGCTGCTCGTAATACCTGCACGTGCACTCATGCCCCTAACCCACAAACTCAGGCACCTTTATCTTAGTTGAATGGGTTTAAATATGCAGAATCAATAGTGACAGTAAGTAGGTAGAAGAAATACATTAATTACATCCAGATTCCTGCAAAAAAGCCTGGGGGATGTAGGGAAGGCTAGTGAAATTGATATTTCTCCTTGTGGTAAAAGTGAGCGTCTCCTGGAAAGCGAAGTGTGTCAGATGAAATGTTTCTTGTTCTGCAGTGGGTGGAAAGACACCGGAGCTAAATCCTCTTACAAGGAGCTGTGCCTGCGTGGAAGGCAGCTTCAGGCTGGGTGAGGGGGGCGGCAACGGGGAGAGCACTGGGGGCTGTGGGCACAGTCCCTGGCGAGCGCTCTCCAAGGGTAGGACTTAATCGCTTTTAGTTGGTCTTCCCGTGGCTGAAGGAGCCTGAAGGAGCTCGGTCTTTCAGTGCATCCCCATCAGGAGTACATAGTGTGGAGGGATAGAGAAACCGAAAGTAGCCTCGGGTGACGGTGGTTGTTCACTCGTGCTGAACAGGTGCCTGGCACCTGATGATGCGGTGATGAGATAGGAGATGCTCTGTGCATGGCCTCTCTGGGGCTGTTTTCCTTCCCCCTGTGCCTGCGAAGTAGGGCCAGGGTGCACATAGTCTCGTGGGGAGGCAGGCAGGCGGGTAAGATGGCAGAACTCTTCTTATCTCTGCCCAGAACTGGCGTGTAGGCAGACTGCAAGAGGGATGATGTCTCAGCAAAACTGCTTTCTTAGCCTTTGGAGACACTTCCAGTATGAAGGAAAAGAACTAGAGGCCCCTCGGGAGCAAGCATGTCTGTCACCCATGCGCTCTGGCTGTGGCGATGTGCCAGGGCACCCGTGTGGTGACCTTGAACAGGTGGGGGCATGCACAGGTTCCTGGTGTCCTGGCTGGAGCCGGAGGTGCTGCTGGAGGAGCTGCAGGGGCTGTAATTTACCATGGCTGCCCTTGCGGTCTGCCTGTAGGAATGCCCGGTCCAGGGAGCACAGCTGCAGCGGGAGGTGCTGGGTGCCCTGCTGAAGCTCCCCCAGGCAGGGACGCTTGTGAGTGCAGGCAGGGAGAGAAGGGAGCCTGTGAGCTCCCGCTGTGCTGCCTTTGCACCAGGGGGTCCCAAGCCCGGAACAGAGCAGGAAAGACTTAGCCACATAGTCAGCACACCTGGCTGCATATCTTACAATTCCTGGCACCCTGTGCTGTGGCCGTGCAGAGCACAGCTCTCCCTGGTGCTGTTGGATGCCATGGCGGGATGCAGTGGTTGGCTGCCCCAGCACCAGCATGGGAGCAGTTCTGCCGCCCCACCGTGCCGCAGCAGGATTTGCAGAGCTCATCTGTTGCTGCCCCTGCCCGGCTGTGGCCCTCCCTGCCAGAGCCACTACCTGGGCATGTGGAAGCCACTGCCATCGAAAATTAATCTTAAGCTGCTTTGTTGTTCAGCATGGCAGTTTGTGTAATCCCTCGGGCAAGGCAGGTGGTGTATTTTCTCTCAGACTGCTAGTGCTACTGTGTCTTTGGGCTGAAGAACTGCTGAAGCGATGCTCTGGCACAGGGCAGTGGCTGATTCTGGGTGAGAAGTCCGTGCCACAGGGGGCTCTTCCTGATCATTTGGGCTTTTTTCCTTGTATTTTTGTGGCAGGTCTAAAATGGCAGAACTCCAGCCTAAAAGGCTTCTGGTTAAAATGACTTAACAGCCACTGCTCTTCTCTGAAGTGTTTATCATGAGCTGCCTGTATGGTGCAGGTGTGAGCCCTGGTGTCCCTGCTGGCCTGTGCTCCCTCGCCAGGCAGAGCAGGAGGGCTGCCGAGGGTCCGCGGCTGCTCCCAGTCCCACTATGGTTAGGGTTAGCCTTAGTCCAGGGCCATGCGATGGCAGCAGGGCACAGGTACCCGAGCACAGGCACGCTCGTTTCTTGCCCTGCTGCGCTCCCTAGGGAGGGCATTGACCCGTGTGCTGCCATGAGGCTGGGGGCTGCGGGAGCATGTTCCTGTGGCAAGGTGGGCTGTTTCAAATCTAGCAGGGTTATGACGTGCTAATACGTTAACTTTACAAGCGTAAATAATCCCATGAAGTTAACCTTCGAGTGTTTTGCTTCTGTCAAGCAAGAAGCTTCGTGCCATGCCAGATCCTCAGGAAGGAAGTGGATTTGATGGACCTGCCTGCACGTTTGCCTGCTCGGAGCCAGGCTGTGGAGAGCAGACAGGATCCAGGCTTGCCTGCAGGAGCAGAGGGAGCTGGGCTTGTGTCCACAGAAGACTTGTACAGTTTTCTGGTGTGACCAAATCAGACAGTCTCATTGCATGAAATAACCCAAATTTATAGCCAGAGCTTCAGAAATGATATCACTTTCAGTTGTTTTATGAATGATGCTGACATCTTTGTTTGGCTGTACAAACTGTACTTGCTTTCTTGGTTGTTGTTTGAAAGACACCTACATTCTCAGTTGTCTCTGTTTAAAAAAAAAAACAACTCTTAGAACAAAAACATTTTGTTCCAAATTATGCTGTTTCAACATCTTAATCCTCTTGACTCACTAGCATTCGAACTTGGAGCTTCCCAGTTAAACTAAACTGTCATCTAAAACAGCAAGTTGTTGCACTCTTACTCTTTGAGTAATGGGAAAGGACTTTTCAGAGTCCAGGTAACTCAGTGGTTCTTTTTATTTCAGAGAAGGGCAGTGACTTGGTACCAGAATCAGACTAATTCCTGCTTGATTAGTTTATGCAAGCTTTATTTTTAAACATGGTGGGAGTCTTCATGGAACTCAGGTGAGAGAGATACAGTCTGTAGTTGTCTGAGAAAAGGAGAATGAAGCCAGTGGATTAGAGCCATAATAAATGCGATCCATGTTCCCCATTCTCCTGTGATCTGCTTAAAAAGCCGTGCTCTTTTTTGTCTCTCATCTCAGATGGTTCGTGACCTTTGGTAACGCTGCTTTCTGCTGGTGCTTCTGTGGGAAGGAGAGGCCTCCTCGCCTGTGCCTGGTGAGGGGAGGTGACATTTTTATGATCCTTCCCGCAGCAAAGCAGTGTGGCAGGCGCTGGGAGTCTGGGTGGAGGGAGGAGGCTTCTCTCCGTTGGCAGTGACTTTGTGCTTCTCTTGATAAGGGGATCTGTGACTGAGTGGATGCCTTCAACTTCTCTTCAGTGCCCTTCTGTGTAACGGTTGCCAAAGTCCTTCTCTCTGTAACACTACCAAGAAACTCCTCCCTTGGTAGTGGCTGGATGAAAAACGATGGCTAGCGAGGAGGCCAATGGGGAATGTAGCCTCCTGAACTAAAACTAGTGTTTGGTCTGTAGCTGTTCTCCATCTTTGTGGCTTCTTCATGGCTCACCCGTACAGCATTTTGTTATTATTAAAAAAGCTGAAACACTTCACTGATGGTGTATTCTCTACAGAATTATCTCTGGAAAGCCAAGACAGCGAGCATTGCCCGTTCTGAGTTGGTGTTTCACGGCAAATATTTGTCCAAGTGGTGTGTTAGCATAATATTTCTAATGTCAGGCCAAGGGCATAAGTTCTGGTGCAGAAACGCAAAGGCATGAATCACAGTTGTGAGTTTCAGTGTTTCAGAGGATTTGCTTTTGCCAGTATCTGTGCAAGATACTGTATCCAGACTTTGGTAGTCTGTAATGAGACTTGGCACTGGACAGTAGTACATAATCATTCTTAATCTTGCTATTCTGAACTAGTAGTGTATTCCTTATTTTAACAAATAAGGTCATATATGGAAAGACCAGGAGCAGAGTTGCAGAGCTGTGTACTGGTTGACCTGTGGCTTGAAAGTGCAAGTATCCATCCAAGTCAGGTTGTTCAGATTTTGAATAAGAAGCTGAAAAATCAGCCAGGCAAGTACAGTGTGAAGAAAGGAAGTTTAGTAGCTCCCAGAAGGCTTGTATAATCTGTATCACAACCCTCCTCGTGGCTTTACCAGCCTGCTGATAAAGTAAACTGTTTTGCATGATAAAACTTCAAACTTCTTAGAGCAAAGCTTTGTGCAAATAGTTCATGGAAATAGAGATTTTTGATATCCACACCTTTTCTGGCAGAAGAGTAGGACACCTTTCCTAAATTTTGAAATGCTATTTTATTTTTCAGTGGCAGAGTTGGCTGCCTTGTCTTAAAAGTCAAGGGAAAATGTTGTGTTCTTAGTATGTGCAAGTTGTGGGAGGTTTTTTTGGGGGGTTTCTGTTTGGTTTTGCTTTGTGGTTTGTTTGTTTTTTTTAAGAAACTAGCATGTTTGTTTTGCGCAGTCTTCCCAGAGAAGCACCTTTCAAACATCCTGACTCTGTCTCTTTCCCTCCCTGTCCTTCTCGCCCTGTTTTAGATCCGGATTGTTTTGTCTCCCGTCCTCCTTTCCCAAGCACGAGGACCCTCCTGCTGACGCTTGCGCTAATGGAGTTGGTGATGGTGGAGATGCTGTGCAGGGCGAAAGGGAGCCACCACCCACTGGTGAAAAGCCTCCCAAAGGAAGCGGTGATGAGCAAGTACCTCCCCTCCTGCCTCCCCCACTGCCTGGCAGCCTTCCTCCTTATCCCCCGTACTTTGAGGGAGCTCCCTTTCCTCGTCCGCTATGGCTACGGCACACGTACAACCAGTGGGTTCCTCAGCCACCACCACGGACTATAAAGAGGACAAGGAGGCGTTTGTCGCGGAATAGAGACCCAGGAAGGCTTATCATGAGCACTATCAGGCTCCGGCCAAGACAGGTGCTCTGTGAGAAGTGTAAAAACACTCTGAACCCTGAGGATGCAAACACAGCTAGGCAGAACGCTAAAACCAGGAGGAAGCTGAACATTCAGGACAAAGAGCAGAAAAAGCACAGTGACTCCGACTACACGGAGAAGAGGAACAAAAGAGAAAAGAGAGAGGATGACAAGTTTTCTGGGGAACTAGTACATCGAACACCAGTTATAAAAATATCCTACAGTACTCCACAAGGGAAAGGAGAAGTTGTAAAAATCCCTTCCCGGGTTCACGGCTCAGTCAAACCATTTTGTCCAGAGCGAATATTGCAGAACGGAGGGGAGGACCAAGAGGAGACCAGAGACTCTGAACGGGGTCGAGAAACCAAATGCTTAATGGACAAGTCAGCAGGCAGCCAGCTTGCTTCCATTCCAAAACTGAAGCTCACGCGGCCGGTGCATTCCAGTGCGGATGTCCCACCCCCAAAGATACGGCTGAAGCCCCATCGCATCAATGATGGTCAGAGCGTTTCAATTTATAAGGCAGAACTTATTGATGAAATAAATGTCCTTCAGAACAGCAGGGAGTCCAATCCTGGCGCATTTTACAATGATGAATCCACAGACAGAAGTTTAGCTGAGATATCTTCAGGGAGTTCAGGTGAAGATGATGACTTTAAAAGATTTCCCCAAGGTAAAGATGGACATGATAACTTGGCTTTCCTTATGAATTATCGTAAAAGAAAAGCAGATTCTTCTAGTTTATCGGTGTGTAGTAACGACAGTCTAGACGAATCCAAGTCTTCTAGTTCAGAAGTAACATCACCAGAAATGTGTGACTTTTTGCCTGGTGATGATGCATCCGTCTCTTCATCTTCAAAAGATGAGCGTAAAATTGTGCCGCCACTAACAGTTAGACTGCATACCCAAAGTGTGTCTAAATGCGTCACGGAAGATGGAAGAACTGTTTCAGTGGGGGATATTGTTTGGGGTAAAATTCATGGTTTTCCATGGTGGCCAGCACGTGTTCTTGACATAAACCTTAGCCAGAAGGAAAATGGGGAACCTTCGTGGCGAGAAGCTAAAGTATCATGGTTTGGTTCTCCGACGACTTCATTCTTATCTGTTTCAAAACTCTCTCCTTTCTCTGAATTTTTCAAACTGAGATTTAATCGCAAGAAGAAAGGGATGTATCGGAAAGCTATCACAGAAGCTGCAAAGGCAGTAGAGCATCTGACTCCAGAAATAAGAGATCTCTTAACGCAGTTCGAGACATAACTTTGCCTCCAGTATCAGGTGAGTGCTTGCTGGACTAACGCTTCCCATGAAAAACCTCCTTGTGTTTTTTATCTACGTTCCACTGTTTGTTTGCATTTGTTTTTCCTTAAAAACTGAGGTTGACAATTGTTAAACTTAAATGCCTGGCTATTGTTGTTGGTAATTTCAGAGTTAAGAGCCTTTAGTTCCAAACCTTTGGGGGGACCATGGGAATTGGAGCCCCTACTTCCAGAGGGGAGTACGAAGCAGTTGACATTGTGAGGAAGCAAACATTGCTTGCTCAAAGAGCTAATAAAATTGTAGTCATGTTTCAGCGAGTGCCGTTTACAGCTAGGATGTGGCGAGTATTGAGGGTAATTCATTTGCGTCAAAACTAATCCTGTGTGGCTGGAGGGCTAATAGGTCCCAGGCTTTAAGTTTCTTTGAAATATCTCTTGGTTCAAAGAACTAAAACTCTTCTTGGAATTGAGATTATATTTATCATATCTAGGTACTGATGCCCAGCAGTTACCCATAACAGTTAAGGGCCCTTGGAGGCCCTTTGCTCCCCTGCAGTTTCTCTGACCCCTCTGGTATGGATTTCTTATGAAGGCACTTTCTTTATGGTTCTTCAAAATAATTGTACCAAAATTGTCTTTAACTGGGGAACAGTATTTCAATGTTTCTCACAGCACTTGGGTTTTGGTTTGTGTCTGAAATGTTGGTGCGTTGCTGGGGAATGGCCTGGATCATCAAATTAAATTCTTTTGGGCTTCACCTGCAACCTCTTTGAGGACATAAGGTGGGAACATAAATGTGGGAGCTGATTCTCTGTAATGCCTCCACGTTTTGCTTTTACTGGTTGCAAGCATGGAGGGGGATGGGACTCCCTTTCTCATCAAACAGTCAAAACTTTGCCCAGGATGAAAATCTGGTACCTGAAAATACAGGATGTGGTGTGACTAGGAATAGAAATACTATCTGTAATTTCAGTTGATGCTGCCTACTAGGCTGCCCTCAGTGAAGTCCATGGGAAAACTCCAGCAACTTGAATAAGATCTAGAACCATTTTACAATCTTCCAGTCGTCACTATCTAGACAAGACTTCATCTGTGATACTGTTAAACAAGGGGAGGGATTAACTTTTTGTCTGAAAACCATAACTAATCATTAGGAAGAGTCTTGTTGTCAGAGGTCTTGCTTTATATGCTGTGGTTTATTATGTTGTCCCCTAAATTTTTCTACTTTTTTTATGCTAGAAGGACTGTGTGTACACAAGCCGCTACCACTCCTGCTGTAGACTGTTCTTTTCTATCTAAGCTATTTTAATGCAGTGGGACTATGATGGTCAGTGCTCATGTAATTCTGAGGGGAGAAAAAGGAATTTTTTTGTACCCTCTGTCATGGGACTTCACCACTTGCTTGAGCGTGATGAAGGACTTGCTTTGCTTGAGTTGTTATTCCATCCCAGCAAGCCTGGCTGGAGTAAATAATCGGAGTGTGACATGTTCATCCTGTGTGCTCAGGGTGTCTGGACGACTGGACCTTCGAGCAAGTAAAAATGTGTAACTGCAGCAGTAGCATTTAAGCTTCATCCTTGATCTTGCCCCTTCAAATGCTGCTTAACTCTGGCTAAAGACTTTATTATATCAAGAATGTTTGGATTGGACCCAAACTCCTATTAGCTAGATCTGGAGTATAAATAAACCTGATGCCCAGAATACGCTGTCCTCGCCAATGAAAGAATCATGGTCAAAATCCATCGCTCCTGTATGAACAGTGCTCTATTTAAAAGGCAGCAAAGCTTCATCCTTCTCAACTGTCTTCACTGTGTTTGTATGTGCAGTTTGGGACAGCTTTAGCAGACCAGATGTTGTCACTGTTACTGACAGCTGTCTTTGCTGTTTTGAGCTCCGGGTGGGCTGGTATGCCACATCTGGTGGCTCCTGGGGAGGAGAAGGGACAGGGTGAAGAAGCACCTAATGCTTCAGATCAGTCAGATTGGCTGTGCCAGTCAGTCCATGCGGAGTAGGAAAGTGTGTGGCCAAGACGAGCTCAAAGTCCAGACCTGGAAGTCAAAATGGGATGATGTTTGCCCATCACACGTTAGCCTAAGGAAAATGCTGCCCATTCTTACCAGTAGGACCACTGCAGATGTGGTGCTAATGGTAAGACCTGGCCACGAGGTGTGGCGTGAAAGGCTATGGGGCAAGGCCTCAAGAACGAAAAGAAGCACTTGCTCTGGAGGAGACCTAGGTTATTGCAGACACAGTGGGTATCTGAGCTATAGGTACAGAGCAGAAGTGGTGGAGCAGGTCTGTAAGCTGGGGGAAAGAAGAACATGTTGAGAATGATAAGAAGAAAATGATGGGATGGCCTGGATTGGACCAGACCCTCCCCTCTGTACCCTTCAGCCAAACCTCTGTGTATATATGGGTATATAGATACATTTAAAGCCTATCGCCATTTCATTGGCCTCCTTTAGCTGGCTTTCCACAGATGATTTTCTGCCTTACATGTGTCTAAGGTGAGCTGCCAACACAGTCTGCCTGTCTGGAGATGACATGATAGTTGGACAAACAGCTGCAGTTGCTCAAAACTAGAAAAGCAGAACAAAACAACTTCCCATGTTCCACGTGTCACATTTACTTAGATTCCTGATTAGACCAGCATGTCCAGTCTTTTGGTACATCACTTATAAAACAACTCATTATTTCGGAGACTTGCCCTGCACCTAATTCTCTCCATTCAGGAGGATTGAATTTTATTGATTTCCCTGAATTTCTCTAAGGTAGAACTGACATGTTTCCATCAGTTGCTCATCAACTGTTCTTTCCTGAATCGTGTAACTCAAGTTTTCACTAACGTTTGCAATTCCTGAGTCCTAGGACCACAATGACGTTTGAGCTACGGTTAAATATCTGAAAGCTTTGAGGCTTTTTCAAGGCAGTACAGCCTTACATCTGTTAAAGTAGTTTCTAAGAGCAGGCATCTGACTGGTAGTGTTGCACGTTGCTGCTGTAAAATCCATTGTGCTGCGACTTCGTCGGCGGCTGCACAAGGGCTCGGTATCGTTAGCACAGAACAAGAACAAGAGTCCAGGAGGTGCCTTCAGCAGCAGCACTTTGCTAATGCCACTTGTGCTAATCCTGGGCACGGCAGAAGTTTGCAACTGTTGACATTTTCTGTTGTGAAATTTTCTGTCTTCTGGCATGTGATGCTGTTCTGCAAAGCATGGAGGGTAATTACTGGAAAAAATGTACAAACAACTCAGGTAATTTGTGAATGCATCTAAAACTGGAAGCAACTGGATTTTTTTTTAAACTTGGTTTGGGCTGCAAAAGCTGGTATCATTTTATGTTTTTATTCTGTTCTTACACTTTTCTTGCAAAGAAAATACTTTATTAAAACACTGTCGTTAACTGACTAGTAAAACAAGGTTTCTGGAAAAACAACAGGGAGACTAGCAATCTGTAGAAGTCAAGTTTGTAAGACATTCTTGGTTTAGAGTAGTGCCAGGAGAAAAATGCCCACTCAGCATCTTCTCATGCCACTTTGTAGCTTCTACTTGTGTGTCACGTGCAGAGAGCTGCTATCACGCTGCCCGTGCTGCAGAGACGTCTGTGCTGTAGCTGGGCACTTGGTGAGTTACTCTTACCTGGTTTTAAAGCACCAGATACTGGCTCACCTCCACTTGTCATGCTTTTATGACCACAGGCCTCTGTTCTTAGCAGAAGGTGGCTGTGACCAGACCCAAGGCTCTGGAAGTGCCAGGATAATGGACGGCATTACTTCCCCGTGGAGTCTGACCTGCTGGTATGCCAGGCCCCCGCACTGTGTCAGCAGCCCTGTCCTGCAGGGTGGTAGCCGGGGTGCAGCCCGATCCCTCACCATGGCTGCCTTGAGCACAAAGGCTGGTTGCCCCTAGCCCAGAGCGAAGGATGTTTGCCTTTCTCTTAAGGAAAGCCCGTCTGAGGGCCGGGAAGTCAGAGCGAGGCCATGGCCTGGCTGCTCTTGGCAAGGCCTGCGCTTCACAGCACTGCTTCCTCCTCCAGGTGTGGGATACCTGAGGCAACGCTAGCTGGGGTTGTGTGGTTGTGTTTGCTGCTCCTTGGGATTGCTTCGGCTGCTCGCTTCCCTCCCCTGCTGCCTGTGGCTGAGAGCTGAAGAGGTGGCCTGCTGAAAAGGGGGGCCTGGGGGTGCTGGTATCGCAGAGACGTGGCCAGAGGGGCAGGGGGCACAGCTGGGCGCACTGCCATGCGTGCCAGGAGAAGGCCAGAAGAAGATAAGCCTGATGTTCAGGAAGTCACGATGGTGTCACCAGGGATGGACGTCTTGGGGCTGTTTGCCCAGGGTGGTACTGAGCTCCCCGTGGGAAGCAGTGGCTGCAGAAGTGGCTGCCCACGCAGGTGACCTCTCAATGCGCAAGGGGCAGCTGTCCTTCCAGTCCATCCTGATAGAGGTGGCTTTGCTTCCCTCATTCCTGTGGCATTCCACCCCCCTTCCCTGTGTAACTGCCTGTGAGGCTGGGCTGTGGGCCTGCTTGGATGCTTGTCATCCATCACCCGTTTTGGCTGTGGGACACTTGTCTCCAGAGTTGTTTCAGATAGTCAGGAAAGTCTTCGAGAGCTGGGGTGTTGCCTGTGGCATGCCAAGCACGCGTTTCTCAGCAGGGGCAGTAGGCTTGTGTGTGGGACCTGTTCTGAGATCCAGACCTGCGGGCTTTGGCACTCCAGCCTTGACTTTTTTCTTGGGAATAAGAAAATCTCATGTGCTTTTGCATTTTGCTTTCTGTTCACTTCCATGATAATGCCATATTTAAACTTGCAGCTGCATAAACTTCAAATTCCTTGAGCCAAACAACTGCTCTTCTGTTGTCTTTCACAGTGATGAGCACCCCAGCTTATTTCTGGTTTTATAATGAAGAGGTTTGCTGGCATACCCAGGGCATTGCGTTCAGCCACCAGAGAGATGCAGTCGAAGGGCGTGCGATGCAGTGTGCTGAGCATGCTCCTGGTCTGGAAGGGAACCCCTGCACAGGGCAGGGGTGGACCCTTCGGGGCTGGTGTCATACACGTGGTGCTGGGGACTAGTAGCCGATGGGGCCACAGCTCCATCTCTGCCACAGGCTGGGGTGCAGGAGGGAAGGAGACCCACGTTTCCTAAGGCTGCCCTGTCCCTGCTCCAGGAAGCACATCATGTGGTGGGATCGGGGGCTTTTCAAGGAGTGTGTGTTGCTCCAGCCCCGCTGTGTGGTTAGAGTGCTGGTCTGTGCAGGTACAGGGCCCTCGGCAGGTTGAGCAAATCCTGCAGTGCCGCGAGGCTGGGTCTCTTGTTCTAATCTGTGATCCTCCTGAATGGCTCCTCATGACACACCTCCCCTCCCTGCCCACAGCCCTTTCATGCAGTAAAACTTTTTATAAAAATTGCTTGTAGATTTTCACGCAGAGATGTATATGAAACAAGTTTACAATATGTATATTCATTTGCTTTTTCAGTCTGGAAAATCCTTTATTCTTCCTCCCTCTCTTTATCCCCTCTGTGCCCAAGCTGTGGCTGTGGAACCATTAAACTTGAAAATACTGGCTTTTGAAGGTTTTAATTTTACTGCTATTAGCTTAATAGACCCTCAGTATCAGTACGTTTAGCCATTCATCACAAAAAGCACACTGCTACTATGTACAACAAAATCAAAGCTTATTGCATACTTGCTATGTATAGTAAGCGCTAACATAAAATTTGGAACATTGGGTTATGACTTCACCTTCAAAGATGTTCAGGGCTTTGTATGTGCATGTAGCCAGTACTGCTTGCCAGCAGTTTATGAAGCAACATAAATCACTCTTCTTTTTCCTTTTACCTCTTCTCTTCTGCTCTACCAGTGGCACAAAAAGGTCGTACAACTTTATGTGTGGTGGTGATTGCTGTGATAGCTAAAGTTTAAAAACACCTGCCTGGTAACGTGAAATATTTCAGCCCAGAAGATGAATGCTTGAGATTTTTCTTAGCCTGGTTTCTAGATGGTTCAGTCAACTAAAACCAAGCATCCAACTTAATTACTGTTTCTCAGTCTTCCTCCAAACAGCTTGGAGTCAGCGTCTCTGCATACTAATACAAAGTAGGAGAACAAGTCTAAAATAGACTGCATTGCATACTTGTGTGCCCCAGCGCTGGACGTCTGGAGCTGCACGTCTGGTGGCATCCTGCTGATTTTCCTGTTCCCGAAAGCGTTTGCACGTTTGTCTTGTGACCACTGCGACTGCATTTGGAGACAGCTAGATCCGTGCTGCTTCTCCCTGTTTGTGCCATCGGTTGCCCCTCTTTCCCTCCATGCTCTGCTCCCAGGCATAGTTTTTGGAAATGCCAGCAAGCCATACATTGTGCTATTTCTAACTGCACACGAGCTGTGTAGATGCCCAAGAATGCGATCTGCTTATGTGAGCTGTAACTTCAGCTGCCGAAGGAAATTTGTATCAACCGAAAGGCTTAACAACTCCCTTGGAAGCAGAGCAAGCTGCTCTCTGGACTGAGGATCTCCAAGCCCCATCTGAAGCTTTGGGTATCTGCTAGTTGTGCTAGCCAAGTGTGCCCACGGTGAGCGGAGAGGGTGGGTGTCCCTCTTGCGGTGTCACTAGCCTGCTGTGCACTCGGTGCTGGTTGGATCTGTGCAGGAGCTGGGTCTGTGCTGGGGGCTCAGGGCGACGGGTGCTTTCAGTGAAGTGCGCAGGGGGCCAGGCTCCGCAGAGCAGCCCCTTCCACAGTGCTGCTTCCTGGGGTGGGAGAGAGAGGCCATGTCCACGTGGTGAGGAGAGCTGTCTGGACAGAGCCTGGAAATTTGCTGCTTTGAAAACTTTTACAAATAGTGTGACTTCCTGTAAGAAGTAAAAATGAAATTTCTGTAGCTTTTCCTGAATTGCATTTATTTACTCATTTGGTTTTTAAACTCAAATGGAGGTGTCTAAAACTGCGGCTACAATTCCCCTTTTCACATCAAGCACAGCGAGCATGGCAGGGTGGGACCTCAGGCAGAGGGCTGGCTGACGTGCAGTTTGGAGTGAGCAGCACTGGTCAGCCGAAGGGGTAAAGCCCTTACCAAGGGAGTCCTCTTGCCTCTAGGTAAGGCTCAAAAGTTCATCCTACTTCTGTTGCGGTTAAGCAGATACTTGCAAAGTATTGAGCACCACCAAGTTGCACATACAGAAAGGCTACTTTGGGCCAAGAAGGAATACAGGATTTTTGGAAACTTGGGGATAGCTCTGTGTAAAGAAGGGTGCCTGTTACTCTGAAGGAGAGGAATGAACAAAATCTTTATACAATAGCCGTGCATTGTTAATGCCACATGCAGCTGCTTGGCTCGTGAGGCCTGGTGACACAACAGGGTGACACAAATATTTCCCATTTTAATATTTCCCATTTTAATGCTTAGGTGTGAAAGGTAGAACTTTGAACCCAAAATCAATGTGAAGACTCTTAAATGTTGAAAAACTTGCAAACTGTTGTTTTTCAGCCTTGATATGTGTTTTGTTTTTTCTGTAAGTACCCATCGCTGACACAGGGATCAAGGTGAATGGGAGTGTGTGGGCTGAGTGACAAACTCCGTAAGTTCTGCCTAATAAAAGACTTAAGGAAGCTGCTTGCCTTTATCCTGCAAACTAGATGAGGATGAGCTGGTGCCTGGTTTATTTTTTTTAATCTGCTTGATGCATCTGTTTTGCACTCTGTATGTACCTTTACAGAATATGTGGGCTTTGCATTAACTAGTTTATGAACTCACATCCTGAGATTACGTACATCTGAAATAGGCTTCTTGGGTCCGGCAATGACAACAGAGGTGGGGCTTAATACCTTGACTTCTGGAGTGCTTGTGCTCTTCACACCTACAGTCCCTGCACTCCATATCTCCAGCTCTTCAATCATTTGGAAGGTGCTCTTTCACTTCTCCTGGTGCTGTCTCTGCCCTGGAGCAGAGTGGGGTCCTGCTGTGCGCACCGGCGGCGACATCCATCTGGTGCGTGAGGGCAAGGGCTGTGCCTCCCACCTGTCCCGAGGCTGCCGGGCTGGGCCCAGTGCCTGTGGGCAGCAGAAGGCTCTTTGTGCTCCCGTCCCTACAGATGCAGCATGGAGCAAAGGTCCACGTGTGGCTCCTCTGCCTGTGCAAGCGAACATGACTCATCTTGCCTTAGCAAGAGGGTCACAAATGCTCTCCAGCATCTTGTGCCTGAGTCTTTCCCACATGAAGTCTGTCAGCTGCCCTGCATTAGTTGTATAATCATCTCTTGGTCTCTGGGTACGCATGTCTCTCTGGAAGGGAGGAGCAGGGGATTTTTTTATTAATGAAGGCTTTTTTTCATTAAGTTGATTAATTTCTGAAGGAGCAAATGCTTTTAACTGATGTACCAGTTCCTGTTTAATCTGCATTAGATTCTTGCTATTGTAGGATCAGACAGATTTGTTTTCTTTATAAAGTGTATTTCCTGTGTGCTCTCTGCAGTTGAAGAAATGAATTGCAGCAAAATTACTAGTTTAACTTCCCTTATGAATGATGACTTGCTCTATTTTGATTCAAGCCAATAACTTGAGCCTTTTCTTCACGCAGAAAGCAACCCTTTCTAAAAGCAGAAAACCCTCGAACCTGATACAGGATTTTTCATAGAGATGCTCGGATGATAGAGTTTAATATTGGAGAACATAGCTGCCAGCCTGTTCAAGTCAGCTGGATCCTGATGCCTTGGGAGTTGGAGACGGTTCCAAAACCCCATCCAGCAGGTCAGGGACGGGGGTCCCAGCTGCCATCCAGTAACCCCCACTCACACCGGCCCTCCTCCCGCAGGAGGAAAGCATTGGAAGGAAGGACTTTCCCAGTCTGCTGCCAGCAGCAGCCTCTCTGCCCTTCCCCTTGCCTTCTGCTGATGACTCAGGCTGTTAAGCAGGTACTGTCTTTAGAAATGAAGCCCTGCAGGAGCCAGTCGACTGCCTGTCAGAGGTCCTCTGGGCCCCCTGTCCCTCCTCCTCAGGGTTGCGGGAAGATATGACCGCTTGATCCTCCTGAGCTTAAGCCAGGGTTGCCTCGCTGCCCTTCCCTCAAGGGGAGATGTCTGGAGGAAGACTGATTTGGCGATGCTCAATTACAGCCTGTTGTTAACTGCATTATGATTAGAAAATATTCGTCAAAATAAGCTGCTTGGGTGGAGAAAATGAGCAGGCTTCTTGCTGCCATTGCTTCCCAACCTGCCAGGACACGCAGGATAACCGGGGCTTGTGCCACTCGCAGGACTGTGATGGGAGAGGGTTTCAGTGCCGCAGCGCTCCGGGGCTTTCCAAAGAAACCATCTGAAGGAGATGGGTTCCTGATTCCAGCTCCGGCACGTGTGCATGTCTCTTGGTCTTCACCTGGAGCTAGTCTGTGAGTGTCTGCTGGTGGTGGAGGCGCAGCCCTGGATGCCCAGCAGCACACCAGTACACGCAGGAACCCCTTCAGTGCTGCACCTGGTACTCTCACGAAAGCAAAAGGTGTGGGGCCCAGGGTGCTCCCTGTGCCACGGAGGGGGTGTTAGGGATGTCCTGCACTTGTCTCTCCTGAAGGGTCAAGGTGCGAGTCCCCTTAGCGGTTCTGCAGGCAGAGCTGGTGTGAGCAGGGTCTCCACGCATCAACACACTTGGGATGCAGTAACCTCAGAAGATAAATCAGCTTTCTGCACTCTGTGGCAGCTGTTAAATCTGAATTTGTGAATGGCTTTATTTCATCCAAAACTTCATTTTTTTTATTATGAATAAGCACTCGGCTTCAGGAGAGTTTTCTTGGCTTTCCTTTCAACATACAGCTTAGCACACAGGCTGCTAGATCATGCCATTGTCCTGAGTCAGTCGGTCTGTTATGTATTCATTACTCATACATATTTCGAGGCTACAGCAATGTCCAGAAAGTAGTGTTTAAGCTGCTGCTCCATCTTGAAGATTTTTTTTTTTCCCAACAGAAATATCTGAAGTTTTCCAGCAAAGTGAGAGCGTATGAGTGACTGTCGCTGTGTTGCTCCTCTTGAACACATGTTGAAAACTCCTGGGTCTGCTCAGGGGTTTTTTAAAACAGACACCTGAGCTTTCATAGGAGGTGGCCTCTGTCCCCTTGCCGAGCCTGGGCTGTGGAGCTCTGTGCTTCCAGGCTGGGGACAAGTGCCTGCCCGTCCGCAGGCACACAGAGCTGAGCAGGGCGGTAAGGTTTCAACATTTCGAGATGTGGAGCATCAGCTGTTTTAAAGCAGTTTGCCATTTTGCTGGTAGCACCAACTTTCTGCTCCCAGAGGGGAGAATCCCCCTGATCTTTGCCCCCAGGTAATCTCAGCGAGCAGCTGCAGTTCGGCCTCATCCCTGTCCCTACGAAGGGGCAGCGTCTGCCCTTGCACAGGCAGAAGCCTTCACTGGGAGGTTGTTTGGCATCGTGCTTCCTTCCTCCAAGTGTGAAAATCACAAAGAATAAAACTGGCCTGAGGGCTTGCCATTACCTCCCCAACAAGGAAATGCATTTTTTTCCTGTTTAGACCAAATATTCTCAGTCTGTAATCTGTCTCTCAAGGGTCAGCTTTTTGCAAAAACTATTTGAGGGATATTCTGCCAAGTCCATGGACCTCACTAAGGCTTTGGTAGGTGTAAGATAATAAGCCTGCAAGTGAGTTTGTTGTGTGCTCTTGAAAATCTCGCCATTCATCAGAAGGCAAATTAATAGATTCTCCTGCAAGATTAAGTATGAATTTATACTCTGTCGACCATAGGTAATAGAGCTTTGTTGTGAGACATCCCAGTTTCTTAGGAGCAGGATGATTCTGCTAAATACTGAAGGAGTTTATGAAACCTGATTGCAGTCCTTCTCTGGAATATAGGTTTTAGGGCAGATGTTCATGGTGTATTCAACCAGCTCTTTGAAGTCTCAATTGTATGGGCAATACTGAAGATCATTCTGGATGCTGAGTATGGGCAAATCAGTTGTCGCTTTTGGTTCCATGCCCGCAGAAGAGGTGCTGCTGCATTTTCAGCAGCATTGGAAATGTGATCATCTTCCTGTGTTTCGTGTTGGTGTTCTTGGTTTATTGTGCTCTGTATTTGCAAGTCACAAACCTCAACTGTGAGGGGTTTTTAAAGGTCTTTGATCTTTTGCTTCATAGCATTAATCCTGTTTGTCAGGAACACGGATTTGAGCCTGTGTGTCCTGTGGTTCTGACTTGGCCACATTATTTATTTTGGCACGGACGTGTGTTAGGGCTGGTCAGACTTTTGAACTGGCTCAAGCTGAATGGCGTTTGAAGTGTGGTGCAGTGATGCTTTTGCAGTTGAAAAGTGTAAGTGTAGATCTCCATGCCATTTTTTCATTCATTTCTGTATCACTGAGTTGTTTCACATGCGTTCTCGTTTCTTCACTTGATCATGAAGACAAATGGATCCTCCCTTTGAACTCTTTCAAGGCTTCCACTCTGTAACCTGACTTACAGGGTCAGTGCAAGTACCTCTTGCGTGCAAGGGTACAGATGAGGACTTCTCTCTTTTGTAGTTTTTTGTTTTGACAGGCACATCCCTCTCTAGTAGATGTATCTTTTCAAGCCTGTCATCTGCCTTTAGTCTTAGTGGCTGGTATCTGGTGAGAAGGCCAGATGACAGCAGTGTAACACATCAAGCGTGGGTAGTTTTGTTACCTTTTGGTAGCTGTGATTTAGAGTGCATGGTTTTGCACTTCTGAATTCAGAATGAGCATCTTGCGTGCTCTCATTGCCTGAAGGCTGGTCAGTTGTGGTCTGGTGCGCTCGGATACAGTCATCTTCGGATGGCTGCGTGGGAGGGGAGCAGTGCATGGTCCTTCAAGAGACACTGGCCGTCCCAAGGGATCCACAGTGCTGCTGTGGCATGCACTTGCTTCTGCAGCCTGAAACGAGCAGCGGTCCGGGGTGGGAAGGGGAGCCTGTGGTGGGTCCGAAGGGAAGCGGGGTGTCTTTTATCTCTGGAGGCAGAGTGAGAAGGTGGCGTGGCTGCTCTGCTTCTTCATTAACGCGATTGGGGCACTGCAGCAGCGGTCAATGTCTTGCGCAGTTGCAGGTACTTAGAAAAGCTTCTGTACGGCTTGCTCTCAAGGGGAAAATAATCCTATTTTATAGATTGTGTTTGAAAAGTGGAGGCAGATGTTCTTCACGTGGCGCTCTCTGTAGGGACTCATGGCAGACTAACCTACAGTAACCCACCCTGAATGGGGACTTAAAAGTCTTTAAGCCAGAGACTGAAGATTTATTCTCGTCACTGAAATTCATACCATGTCTGTCTTGGAGAAAATTCCCGCTCTTACTTTGGGTTTGTTAACTTGACGAGTTCCTTCCAAAGCTGTAGCTGCTGCTGGTTTTGCCTGCTGGACCAGCTGGGAGCAGGAGAATTCCTGGCTATATTTAGAGGAAACCTGGAGCGTGTGCCTCGCCGCTAATGCCGGTCCGTTCCATGCTGCCTGCAGTAACCTCTCCCTCTTTCACTTTCTTCAAGGTAACAGAAGATAAGAGCACAGCTGTTCTTCTAGAGGGTCACGAAGTCTGTAAACATCCTGACATGCTCCCCAGGAGAATCTGGAGGTTGCCATGCGTATGGCAGGAGGACGAGTTTCCTTGTCAGATTGCACTGCTTTTCATCTGGGACAGGTGACAGGCACCGGGACTTGGAGTTAGGTGGCTCTTCTGGTGTGAGGCTGGCAGGAAAGTCTTAAGGATATCTTACCCTAGAATGAGAATTTGACAAGTCATACAGCAATGAACTAGGAGAACAGCAAAAACCACAACTTGGAATGTATTTATTACTTAAAAGTTAGCTATTCTTGATAAAATCCCAAAAATTATTGCTGCTGCTTATTTTACTTACAGATTTCACACACTTGTTAATTTTAAAGCTACCAAACTTTTACTCAATACTGTACTCTGAGAAATGTAATTGGAGCAGGACATGCAATAGAATGAAATCATTGTAGTGTCTTAAGTACAATGGACTCACTTTTGTGTCTATTAAAACTTGGAAAATGTGCAACACACAACTATGTGGCTGTCATTGCATATGTTAAAGCTTTTTCATGTAATTTACTGCAGAGCTGAGAGAACCAATGTTTTCAGGTACATGAGCAAGCAGTCACCTGGTAACTTGGGTGGGTTTATGTCTTAAACATGTGCTTTCTTAAGTCAGCTAAAACAGCATGCAGCACAGCCTTGGCTTGCTCATGCTGCCTGCGTAGACGTGGGTGGTTAGCCTAATGGCTCCAATTGGAGAGTGAATTAACGTTTTGAACTAACTTTTGTGTTCCCACCTAGTCAACGAGTGTAATTTAAGGCCTCTTGAACATGTTGTTGGATAGAAAGGATCTTCATCCTTACACATGACCAGAAACGATTAGCAGTCTTTAAAAAACAGGAAACAACCAGCCTACAGCTTTTGTACCAAATTTAGAGTACAAATGGTTTACAAACTAAACTGACCTGTGGACAAGCTTTTGAAACTGTATCGGTTAATTTTTTTGGTTTTGCATTAGTCTAGCTTTCCCTTGGATTCCCTCAGTCTAGAAACATTAATTTATGGTAATGTGTTGCTTCTGATGCTGGAGAAAACAGTTCAGAGTTGTCCCTGCTAGGTAAAATGTTGTCTGCATGTAGAAGATTGCCTTCGAGCTACAGGATTGTTGCACAGATTCTGCTTCCTGTTTGTTCTTAATCTGTTGCAGCAAACACTGTGATGAACTATTGTCGAATTAGAAGAACGAGCGGATCGGAAAACATACAAGCTCATGTTTTCCTGGTTCATGCCGGTTAATATTGTGGTCTTCTGAATGTCAGCAAGAGAGGTCAGAGCTTCCCTTTACTGTTTAACAACAACAAAGTTTAACAAGAAGAGTTCAACACCAAAAAACCCCTTCTGCTGAGCCTCAGTAAGAGCATACAATGAGTCAAATATGTTTCTCTTAAAACAGTTGGAAGACTGTGGGATAAAACATGCAGACTAAAATGCAATGCTGAAATAGGATAGCTGTCTCCCAAGACTGATTTTGGCCACCTCTGCAAACAAATCAATAAGCTTCCTGTTTTCCAAAAATAAGTGTAAAAAGGACAGCAGTATATAGCGAAGGAATGTGTTCTGCACCTTGTGTAAAGCCTTTATGAAGCAGTTGTTTACCTGGGCATCCGCTTTGCCCATCTCCAAAGCAGACCATTTGGCTGGCAAAGATGCTCTTGTGCAGTGAGTACTCCCACTCATGGAGAAAACAGTTACACCTTTCTCAGCCCCTGTCCGTCCGTCTTCAGGAGTTTCTTTGTGGTTTTTTTTTCTAGCATCTTCTCGAGCTAGGCCTAGGGTTAGCTGATGGCTATGTGAGGTAGTTTTTGTGTTTTCTGCTCACACAGTTCTTTATTGTACAAAATCCCTGCCAAAAAGTGTTGCCAAGCTTTTTGGCTGTAGCATTACAGCAGTTAGCTGAAGGGAGTTACAAGCAGCCTTCTGTTCATTTAAAAAATAAAATTAAAAAAAAAGGCAAAACAAAAATAACCAAGCCCCCGCTCCCCCACGCTCTCAGGAGAAGCACTTGTCTACTCCCATCTTTAGTGAAGGGCTGCTCCTGTCTGCGTGTGGAAAGGCTGCTCCGTGGTTGACGGGGATGCCAAGAACAACAGGTGAGTCCTGGCTGCTTTCCTGAGAAGGCTAGCAGATGTCACTCAAGTCCCGTGAACAGGCAGAAACATCCTTAAGACCAGGCGTTCAGTCTCTGCTGGGTGTGAGAGAGAATTATGATAACTCACACTTGGGGCCACTGATTTTCTCCAGGCTTGGGACATGAAATGGATTGAGAAGGTAAGCTCAAGTCCAGTGTCCATACTCTAATGCTGGATGTGGTCCCCAGGATGGAGCTGTTGAAGAGGGGATGTCCGAGAGTTTTTTCCCATGATAGTTTGGCTCTGCAGTAAAACCCCTGGTGCACATAAATGTGCTCTGCCAGACGTTTAACCGTACAGTGGAAACCTGTCTGCCTTCTGCTTCTGCCTTGGTAGTCACTGTCATCTGTGCCCTCAGAGCAGCGGTTGTGCTCCTCAGTGCTGATGGAGGAGTACCTGGTATCCCTGAGAGAAACCTTCCTGGTCTTCCCTTGCAGGTTGCTGTGTCCTGCTAGTCCCCTGTCACCAAGGGCGCAGCTTCTGCTGTCCTTACACCCGGATGTGTGACATTCCTGACATTGCTGGGCCCTTTAGAAAGCAAACAATGGGCTTTTACTGCCTGGGACTCCTTGCCAATGCAGAGGTGAAGGGAAAAATGTCAGTGTTACACCCTCACCAGGTCCTGTATCAGCCGTTGGAAGGTTAGAAAAACTGGTTTGCTGCCATTTTCTGCCGAGAGGGCTGGGGAGGGACCCTCCTCCAAAGAGAACTGGAAGGTTTCGTGTGCTGGGACTCCTTTTTTTGTCTTTTACCCTTGTGATGCCAGGTGGCCTGACACACGTGTGACTGTGTTAACACCAGCTTAAGGAATGAAGCAGACGAGTGGTATTTAAGCACTGCAGGTGAGTCACCGGATTTTTGCCACTTTACTAAGAACCCCTACAGAGAGTTTCAGTAAAAACATGATAACAGAGAAGATAGTGCTTAGGAGGCATGTGAGTGGATTGGACACTGGGGCCCTTCTCTGAATCAGTGGCTCAGTGCCAGAGGTGGATTTAAACACCAGCCTTAAACAGTATCCCAACAAAAAAAGCACAATTTTGGATCTGCATATGGGAGCTGAAGAAGCTGGCTCACTTCACCTCAGTGAAAAGGCTCAAAGCAAAAATCTTGTAGCAAATTGCTTTTTTTGCCTTGGCCATTATGCAGATAAATGAAAATAATTTCTCAGCAAATGCAAAAGCATAAACCAAGAGCACAGTGATGTTTCATTTCTTAACTGATTTTAAAAAGCTAATGTAGAAGTTTCTAAATGTCATTTTTAATAATGTGAAGTTGAATGGCTTACTTTAGTCTTTTATTCTGTCAGAGGAAAAGCTCCGTTGGGTTAAAACCTAAATGGCAATGTTCAGGAATATTAAGTGGTCTTTAGTATTCTCTGTAACAGGTTCTGTGCTGCCCATTGAACATCATTAATAGATTCCTATGTGCTGTGAAATTTCACTTTTTGTTCAATTTTTAAGGTTTCCCTCCTTATACCTTTAAAACTTGTGCATGGCTTTAGGAAGTGGTGGGCCTTTTTAAGTCCATTTCAATTCTTGTTACATTAAAACCTTATTATAGCCTCTGCTGCTCCGCACTGTGGTTTTGGAGGTTTCCTGCTGAACCCTACAGCTGTGCTTCAGCTCACACAGCTGATTTCCTAAATGCAAGCCCTGCAGAATCCGAGTATGGTTTTCGGGGGGGCGGTGTCAGTATTTTATTCCGACATTATTCAAACCAATACTAAATCTATCAGTATTTTTGGTAATAAGGCATTTTGCTAATATTCTGAATCTATAGATTAAATTTTGTGTGGATAATCCACATTCCTTTTACTTGCCCTCATGTCTGACGTGCCTTGAGCAGGTTTTCAGTCCCAACAGCCCCCTCAGCACCCCGCTGTACCCAGGCTCCCCCTGCCCTGGGTGGGCACTGCCTGCTGGCACTCGTACCTTCCCAAGGGGAGATAGTATTTTCTGTAACTGGAGAGTGAGTCTGGTTATTTCTGTTCAAAAACGACTTCTTACCAAATTTTTGTATCCTATCTTTTCTGACTTACTAAATTTATTAAAAGGAACTAGCTGTGTAGGTGGCCTTACTTAATAGTTTCTGTTGCTTCGTGAGCTGTAGGCTGACTCAGAAGAGCTGTCGGTAAGGGCTGGTGACAGCACTACAATGCCCATTTGGGAACCCAGTGATAGTTTAGGAAGTGCTGGTTTCCCTCAGGGCCAGGGGTTGGGTGGCACCAGCGAGAGGGCAAGCAGGGAGCTGCAGTCTGAGGAGCACCACGTAGATGGAGGTGACCCAGCCATGCTCTGGTGCGTAGCGTGCTGCCCCAAGGGCAGGGTCCCTTGCAGGCTGGGTTAGCTAAGGGGAAGGATATTTTGCTGAGCTAATGTTGGAATTGTGGCACTTAACGAAGCGCTATTTAAACAATCTTTTGTTCTGTGCTAATAAAGCCATCTGAGTGACTTGCAGAATAAAACCCCCACATTTATTCCATCAGGGATCCTAAGGTGTAGATGAGATTTTTACCAGTTGCTTTATTGTGGCTTATAGTTAGCGTACTGCCTATTTCACACTGATAAGGGCTAGCAGAGCCACCAGAGCTGTTGTACCAGCTGCCCTGGCAGCATCTCCACAGAACGGCTTTTGACTGCGCTGGGCAGCGGGGAAGGCTGTTCCTGTGGGGCTGTGCTGTGCCGACTGATGGTGGGAGTGGGGCCACGTCCACTCTCTTTTCCGCTTTTCCTGGGTGCGCGGGGGTGTCGCTGGGTGGCGGGGCTGCCTTCCCAGCCCAGACTCGCCTCGGGACCCTTGCTCTGCGGGTCCTGCCACGCTCGCTGCGGCCCCATATAAACACAGATCCCTGATGAGCACTTGTACCAGTACTGGTGATAGCAGGGATAAAGGGAACTAGCCTGGGATGATGGTGGCAAAACATCGCAGTACCTGCTTCTCTCTAAATATCATCTGTGATGTTTTCCTAAAGCTTCTCCTTTTGTCTCTCTTCCAGTTTCACCATTTTCTGTGCTCCGTTCTGCATTCGGACACTTCCCAGGTGTCCTCCCCCCTCCACTGGGCTGTCGGACCGGGCAGGGAAAGCCGAGCTCTGCTGAGGGGCTCCCAGCCTGAGCTCTGGTTTGTGCACGAGGGACCAGCCTGAGCGCAGGCAATGGGGGTCGTCTGAGCTGATGGGCATCACGGAGAATTAGACACTGGCGCCTGGCTCTCTGGCGGTGCTCCAGCAAGCCTAATTAAAAAGGAAGCTTGCTTTAATCCAATCAAACGTCTGTCTTGTATGGAAAATATTTTCTTTCCCCTAAACTAATTTTTTTTTTTTGAAGTGCATATTATAAAACACAAAATTGGACAAGTTGTTTTTAAAAATAATTTCTCAGGAAAAACACATAAATTGTAAGCTGTTTTTCATTAGACACCAAAACCTGAAGCATTTGGCTTTGATAACCAAAGCCTAATGTGGCTTGAAACAGAATACAGTTGAAATAGAAAATCTTCAGCGCAGCTGAACTGAATACAGAGCAAACCCCCACCGACGGGCTTGAGGGGAGGAAAGGGGTGTGTGTGATTTTCTTCATTGAAAATCCTCAGTGTTGGTGGTGTCACACTAAAGGTGTGTGAGGATGAAGCGCTGGCCCCGAGGGGCGCAGGGGGTCCAGTTTTGGAGGAGGTGTGGGGCCCTGCCATGCCGGGGGCTGGGGCTGCTGCTCAGGGCTCAGCCCCACGTCACCAATCCCCCCGTGCCGGGCTGCGGGCAGCGGGTTTCCCATTGCCCAGCTTTGAGCAGGGAAATGATTTGGGGCCAAATCCCCTGAAATGCAACATCTTTCCTGCATGCTGGTGCTGCCCGTTTGGTGGAGAGGGGAGCAAACGGTTTTAAGGAACCGTGCGCAGTCTGGCCCCAGCGAGGCAGGGGAGCTAATGAACACGGAGGCACTGGTGCACCCTTGGCGGAGCTGGGCGGGGGGCTCTGGTCAGCGGTGCGGGAGGAGCAGCGAGCACAGCCGCCGGCAGCAGCAGCCTTGGCCGGTGCACCGAGGGATGTGATGCGCGCGGCCCCCACCGCAGCTGATGGCTGGGATGGGGTCAAGCTGTTGCCGGCAAACCAGGGGTGGGGACAGTAACACCAGGTCACTCAGCCCACGTGTTAATGGCTGCAGAAGGGTGAAGGTGCCGGTGGAGAAGCTCGGGCTGGACAGCAGCGGGGGCTCCTGGGGAGGAGAGTGGAGGGGCTGGGCAGGGGGACGCTGGCCCCATGGGGGACCGGGGGTGGCGGGCGTCCCAGCCCTGCAGCCCAACGCAAGCACATGGGGATCTGGGTCCAGAGCACATGTTTACACCAGGATTGAAATTTGGTCTTGTTTTGCATCTTATTACTGGTGTGGGGGTGGGGATCCTTTCTGCTTTGATTCTGTTTATGACTTTCCTCCCATCATTTTGCTCAACAGCGTTGTTTGCAGAAGCCTGTAATGATTCTGCATGGTTTTAATTTGCTTATGGGTGTGAGCTAATGAGTGGTTTGAAATCAGGCTTTGCTGGGTGGTGCGTTGTCACTGCGTGCTCCTGCTCGGCCAGACCCTCTCCGGCTCGGCACCGTGGGTTTGCTGCTCCAGGAGCTGCGGCTTTGCCGCAGAAAGTCCTGGACATGATCCTGCTCTATTGCAAGTGATCAGTGATGCAGTTAGTACAAGGGCATCATAGGCACAAATATCTTATCAATGAGTTTTAAATAAGAAACCTCATGTTACTGTAGCCTCTCCAAACCGTATTTATTTATAATTTCCACAGCTGAAGCTCTGTTGCTAAAGAAAAATTGAATTTTCCCAGCGGCGTGGAGGCTTGGCTGATGAGTCACTGTGCTTCATTAGCTAATCTTAGATCTGCTGTGAATTACTCAGTGACTGCTGATACAAAGTGGGCTGAGAAAATGCTCGTTTTGAGTGGATAATCGTCATGGTTTAAATTTGGGTCTCTTCCCTGGCAGGGGAGGGTGCGAGCGCGCAGGGGTTCAGAGCTGCTTGTGTAGGTGTGTGCCACTCTCTTGAGTGTATCCTAAAACATAAAGACAAACTGAAGAGCCTGTGCTACTTTCTCGAGTTAAATCCATGTGTGAATTTCAGTTATGTGAAGATGCTTTTAAATTCAGGAATAACTCAGTGTAAGTAAGCATGTATTGAATTAGATGGGTTACGTAGCTGGGGTAATGGCCCTAGCGAGACGGATTTGGGAAGAATGGGGCTATATTAGCAACATTAAGTGTTGAAGTCTGTAATGGGGAAGCACAAAAGTGGGTTTTTTGGGGAATTCAGTGGTTTTCAGCTTTTACTCCGCACATGTTGTTTTCTTCTGAAGTCCCTCAACAAGGTGACTGAGAAAGCAAGATCATACGTGTTCTCTGTGAAATGTCTATGTTTCCACTGGAAAATGCGAAGGGATCGTGAACCCAAAAATCCTGAAAGGTCCCTGGCCAGGAACGCGTCCCTGCTGGGTCCCTGGCGCAGCACGGCAGCGCTGCCGGGTTTCCATCGCCAGAGCTCTGGCTGCCACGGGGCAATGCCCGTGGACAGCTGCCGAAACGCAGGACCTTGCGCTCTGCCGCCCGTGGAGCACTCCATGAAGGACCCCGCCAGGCACCGTGCCACCGTGTGCGCTGCCATGGGACGCCGCGTTACCAGGGCCATGCTGTCAAAAGTCATCCCATGTCTGACTGAAGAGCTTTTGACTCGGCATCCATCTGCTTCTGAAGGAAAATGCAGAAAATGTTCTTAAGGACTGATATAAAGTGGCCTGGCTACCAAGGAGGTTGCTGATTTACATGGCTAATTTACAGTCTGGAGTGCAAGGAGCAGTAAGTTGTTTTGTGCAACAATTGCCGCTTTTAACCATGGGAGTGTTTGTTCTGTTTCCTGAAAGCTGACTTTTCAACATAATAACTTGTGATTTGGAGTTCCATGACACTGAACCGATTTGAGAATCATTTTATTGGCTTTGTTTCCTCTGATATCAATATTTAAATAAGTATTGCACTTCCATTATTAACCTTTTTCTGCATCAAAATTGGACAATTATTACTTTAATCCTTTCTTGTCTCTTGGCTGGTTTCTAACCT
Organism: Aptenodytes patagonicus; assembly: GCF_965638725.1. Lineage (NCBI taxonomy): Eukaryota > Metazoa > Chordata > Aves > Sphenisciformes > Spheniscidae > Aptenodytes > Aptenodytes patagonicus. The sequence continues at coordinate 33,174,740 of NC_134953.1, forward strand.
TAGTTGCTCAATAGGTTCATGTGAGGGACTTGTGAGAAGATGATGTTGCCATACAAATCGTGTCGGCAGGTCCTCCTTTATCCGTGGTTTTGCTGTTGTATCCAGGAACCTCCTGGGTATCCCTGCAAACCCCCTCCCCTGGAGCCCTGCTGGTTCCCTGCACGTGCGTCCAGAGCAACAGCAGCCATGCCGTGGAGGGTGATGACCCCGTCCTGCACCTGTGGGTGTCTCGGGGGGGATGAGGGCCACCGGCGGCCGGTGCTGTGCCGCAGCGTGGGGTCTCCTCTCCATGGGCGCTTTTTGGGAGGTGGGAGGCATTTTCTGGGAGAGCAGAGGCGTTTCTGTTGGTATAAAGCTTTTTATCTTTCTTTTTATTATGGCTTGCGTGTGCACCAAAAATTATATCAGCAGTTTCCCAAGTGGCAGTTTCCACTGTGGCTTGAACTAATGAAGTTTAATGTAATATACAGGTAATTTTTTCTTCCTGGTGCTAGACGTTGTCAGCTGCTAATAAATGCTGCCTGGCTCAGCCCCGTTGGTTTGTCCCTGACATATGAAACACTTCTTGGTATGATAATTGCAGCAATTTCAAGAAATAGGAGTAGGGGTCTGGACAGGAATTGCCTTTGGAAACATCTGTTTCACCTTTCTATCTATGACCTCTTTCTGAAAAAATCTTTTAAATTAAAAAAAAAGATTGTTCAATGTAATACAGTCCCTGGAGTGACTTATAAATGGCTGTAAAAGCTACACTAACGCAACTTCACCCTTACAAATTGATACCCAGTGGGAAGAATACTTCACGGCCCTCGTCTGCAAACCTCTCCTCACAGAGAATCGAAATTGGAACACCAGTTTTTCCGAGTTTCGTCTTCTCTGATGCTGCCTTTCCCTCCAGTTTGGTTTGTCCCCCCTGTAACGTACCCCAGACACTGGCTGCAGGGATGTGCAAGGGGGTTTGCAGGTCGGGCACACGCCGAGCAAGGTCGAAGTACGCGACGAGTGCCATGTGCCATCAGCTCTTCTGCATCTTAGACCAGGGCGATGCTCTGGTCGACAAGGACGGGTGTTGGGGTGGCCCCAGAGGTCCAGACTAACCTGAAAGCCCTTCTGCAGCAAATGTCAGGTCTCGGATGATCCTGGCAGGACAAGGGCTGTCAGGAAAAGCGGGGTGTTTGCTCAGTGCTGGTCGGCGTGTCAGCAGCCTGCAGGCAGACCCTGCGGCAGCGCCACATGGATGGGGACCGGCACGGGTATTGCGCCTCCACTGACCATCCTCTGTTCGGTGGTACAGAGCTCAGAGCGGTGGCTGGGATGGCATGAGATGTGTCCACCTCCACATCTCGCTGTGCCCCAGCAGTGGTCCCTGCTAGGCATGGGTGCCGCAGCTGCGGAGCAGCCGGGGGGTGATGGGGGGTGTGCTGACCACTCCCGCAGCCCCCCGAAGCAGTGAGATGGGTTTTGGTGGGAGCACGCAGGTGATGGCACAGCCATGGGCAGGTTTTGCCCACCAGCCTTCGGGGCCTGGATGGGGCTGGGGAAGGGGGGTGTTTGCACGCAGGATGGGATGGAGAACAGGTTATCTGTCAGGTAGAGCAGTGTGTGGTGAAGCTGCTTGTGTCCTGACAGCCTGGGGAGCAGGAAGGGGGGTGCTGTCCCCCGAGGGCAATGCGACAGAGCGGTACGCCAAGCCAACATCAGGACACCCGAGCTGCAGGTGGGAATGGGGTCTCTCGCTGGGGGAGAACCGCACAGCCGGAAAAAGGGTTTGGTGCCAGGCTGCACAAGCTTCATTACGTTCAGAGACTTGAAAAACATGACTTTCCACAAGAGAAGGCTGTTTGTCAGATGGGAAAGACCTGACTCAGACCCTCCTCTGCTCTGTCTGCAAACTTCGGCTGGCTCTGCATCAGACTGCTGTGCCAGGCAGAATCAGCACAGAATTTTCCAAAGGACCTAAATTTGGCTGTGTAGTGCAGTAGAGAGGGGCGGTGAGACCCGGGAACCCCCCCGTGCCTCCGATCCCTGTGAGGGGACAGCCATCCTGCCATGCATAAAGTCCGTGCCTGCTCTGGCCATAGGCTGCAGAGCTGCTGCGGGAGCTGCCGGCACCAGTGGCACAGCGTCTGCCCTGCATGATGCTGAACACGTAAAGCAGAGAAAACCAGCAGCTTGCTGACATGCAAATTGATATCTCCTCCTTTGTACAGACTGCAGAAGGCTTTGGAGGAAAGCTAATGCTTGCTTGGCTTAATTAAACCTGCTTGATAATGTTATCTTTGCTGTTTGCTATGCCCGGTCCCAACTTCACCTTCTTGGAAGGGTCTGTGACAGGGTCCTGCTGCTGCTCTCACCAGGGACAGCTTTGCACCTAAATTTAATTCATCCTTATTTCAAGGTTAAACTGTTCTTCCCATCACAGATGCTAATTATCAGCTGTAATTAATGGGTTTTTTCCCCCTCCCATTACAGATACTGGGGATTAGTTATGATCAGCCAGTTAGGATCAGTTGCTTGCACAACGGTGATGAATGCTCTTTTTGGGTAGCATCACTAGCATTTCCTTTATTATGAACCACCGATGTCTCTCTGGGAAGCGTGGAAAAGCATTCTGTTTAGAAAAGCATTTTTTGTGCAGGGCTTTGGGTTTTTCCCTTTGCTACAAGTCAGCAAACAAAATTGTTGTTTACCAGTACTGCAGCAACATCTGTTGCTGCAAAATGGGACCTGTAGTTCTCTACGTGACGGAATGAGTGGCCGTGGCCAGAAGTTAGGACTTCCATCCTTCAGGAATTTATGGGTACAATAATTATTCATTTTAGAAGTACTTTGCATCTGCTGCAGAAGAGAAATCCAGACACGCTTCACACTGAAATAGGTCGCCCAGACTTCTGTTCCTGACAGTCTCGATTGAAGTTGGACCTAGAAGGTGCTGCTGGGAAGTGCTCCCGGGCAGGGCTTGCCAAGGCAGTTGACATATGACCATATCCCCCTTCTCTAGCTCAGATAAACCTTACCAACCCTGCCACCCACTATTGAGTGTTACGGGGAAAAAAACATAATGGCTGATGGATGGAGGAGAGCCCAGTGAAGAAGGGACGCAGCTTTGTAGGGACAAAGTATGGGCTGAAAAGTTAAGCAGCTGACTGTACCAGAAAGGGGAAGGGCTGTTGACCTACGGTAACCGAAGGTGCAGAATGGTCTGGAGAAACCAAAAATAAAGAGAAGTGAGGTCATACAGTGGGAACAAAATAAGAAACACATTCCTGTCCAATTGTGTTGTTTTCCTGTCTAAAAAATATGTTCTTAATGCTCACATCCGCTATTTGGGCTGGAAGGAGCGTTGTCTCCGGTGCCAGCGAAGGTCCTGGCTGTGCCCTCCGTACCCATGCTGGCACGATGCCTCGGCATGGTGCTTGCAGGGAGCGCTGGGGAGCTCGGCTCCACACCTCTGCTCCTGTTACCAGAGAGTCCAAAGCAGCTTTGGTGGGGCTGTGTTGCTCTCACACCCACGGCAAAGTGCTGCCAAACTTTGTAAGTGATCTCTTAATAAATTACTTGTCCCTATGAGATTTGAAAGCAATTCTGCAGTCTTGCAAAAATTATATTAATGTCTGCTGTAGCAACTTACCACTCATCTCACTCAATTGACTTAAAATACAGCACTGAGTAATCGAATCACTAATGCACTGCTGCAGAAATGCTTAAAGAAGAAGAAAGTGCCACTTAGGTCAATAAACAGTTTTTTGCAGCAGAATTTAAAAGCCAGACAAACATAGGGAGCCTGTTATTCCAGTAATTCAGATCTTCTACTTAAAGGAGATAAATGAATTGCTTATCTACTAGAAATTTGGGATTTCAGGCATTTTGTTTTGGCTTTTTAATTGCATTTATTAGGTCTTGCTAACTTAATTGCAAGCACCAGCAATAACTTTATCGCTGTTATTTGCAATTACCTTAGGCAGAGCATTCCAGATGGGGCTGGTCTGAACACTCCAGATGGGTCCAGCTGCAGAGGCAGCGCAGCCCCGTGCTGCAGGCAGGTGGTCCCCGAGGAAGGCCCTGCACCATCATGTTGCAGGGGAGTTTGACGTTTTCGGTTTGACATCTGTAACATAAAGGCAAAGCTGGCCTCATGGTGACTTCCCTCGGGGCTTTGCTGCATGCCCTGTTCTCACTAGCCTTCCCAGGCGGCACACCGGGAATCAGTCTCGCTGTGCCTGGGCAAAGCCACCCTTTTCTGGCTTCGCTCATTTGCTGCCAAAGCATCAGCAGCAAAAGTCTGATGGCAGCAAGATTTCTGAGGCGATGGAGGAGCAGGCCAGACCTGTGCCCCCAGACACCTCTGTGGGAAGAGCACAGCGAGAGCTGACCCCGCCGCGGTAGGCAGCCACGCACCAGCAGGAGCCGGGCTGGCTTTGCAGGACCGATGGGTTCGCAGCAGTTGCCACTTTGTCCAGTGCGTCCCTGCGGGTGCTGAGCATCCTGAGAGGAGATCCCGGCAGGCGAAAGGGAGGAAAAAGGAGGATGGAGGGGCTGGGGAGGCGAGGGAAAGAGTCTGTGCTTCTCCTGGGAGGAGTCTGAAAAGCAGGGTGTCCTCAAAACTGCCACAGAAAAGTGCTCTCTGCTCCCGTTCTCACCTTGGGTTTTTCAAGTGCAGAGCCTGGCTCGTGCATTGCGGGAGGCAGCGGCGCGAGGAGGGTGGTAGGTCTCAGCAGGCGATCTGGCAGCACGCAGCACCGTGCGGCGGCCTCAGGGAGAGGCTGGTGGGAGGCTGGGTTTATGCTTTTCATGGTGATGTTTAGCTCCGAACCCCATAGGACCGAAATTCAGTGTGCAGCCAGGGGAGAAGCTCTGTTTTGTCTTTTCATTGAGCTTACGGATTTCTCTGTGCCTGACACAATGCGGATGCAGCAGCCCAGGGATGGCGGGAGGCAACTTTGCTGCATTTTTCTCAGCCTGGGTGACAGCGGTGTGATTTGGGGAGCCTTTCACCTTGCTGTGTCCGACATACCAGGCCAGGATCCATGGTACTACTGTTGGTTTGTTGTTCCTTAGCTGCTGATAATTATAAATACATTTATTGGGCAGCTATTTGTAATATGTTCAAGGCTCCTTATGTAATACAGACAGCAGACTTGAAGGCAGAACAGCAAATCGATGCATTATACTGAAGACCTTTTGAAATAAATTCTCAGGCCCAACCCTCTCAGAAGAGCCCTTCAGAAGTCGATGGAAATTCACCCTCTCCGTGGTGGGTG